>NC_136061.1:1524134912-1525396162 GCF_964261635.1 Lissotriton helveticus
AAATAAAGTGCTTGTGCGTGTTAAAAAAGAACAACATGGTATTATCCAATAATATCTAAATCCCTTTTTCCATTTCGCGCAGTTGTGTTTACTTTTTTTGGTGGGTAGGGTGGAGGAAAAAAGGTGAACATTGGAGAAATATATTTACTTTCATGTCATTTCTTATTTTTATGTATATATTCCAACACTCTATTCCCGTGTGATGTAATTTTGCAATGGATAATCCTACCACCTTTATGATGGGTGTATATATCATCCCCATATTTTGTTGATTTATGAACACCATCCTGTGTCCCCATCCTCCTCCTTTCTAATATTATAATCCCACTCACACTGCGCGTGTATTCTTTTAATTTTGCCCTGTATGGGCTTATTTGCTTGTTGTCCATCCCCTCTACCTATTCGCTCGCCCTCTATGGGCATATGATCTGATATATCTCCCTTGACCGTAAAAAAGACCGAATCAGGGAGAGAGAGGAGTTATGGAAGGAAGTGAACAAAACAATGCATGCTTCCCTGAGGTTCCCTCGCTATGTGACTTTACAGTTTGTTTAACTCTCTAGGGATTTGTCTCTTTTCAGAGGCGTATCAATGTATCTACAAATGCCAACTTTTATGATGAGCCGAATTACTCTAAATGGACCCAAAGTTCCTCGTCATTATTCAACCCTCTAGGTTGCATACTCTCGAGGTCAATAATGTACCTGGACACTAGTGCTCTTAGTGCCCTTACTTTGTATCCACCCCGTTCTTTCTTCCCCAGTTGGTCAATGAGGTAAAAGGACAATAGATCCCTATTGCTCTTATGGTGGGTTTCAAAGTGGCGCGCCACCAGGTAGCTCTTATCCCTATTCGAGATGGCACGCATGTGCTCCAAGATACGCTTTTTTGCCGGGTTGATTGTACTCCCGATGTATCTTTTGGAGCAGGGGCATTCCAGGCAATAGACTAAAAATTCCGAGTTGCAATTCAGGAATTTTGTAATCTCTCTGATGGGTCGTGGGTCATTTTGTCTCCCTTCACATTTGATCCGCTTTTTGCTGTACTTGCATGCTTTGCATTGCATGCACGGAAAAAAGCCTTGGATAGGTTTAGATTTTGATGTTCTAGGGGAGTCCTCAAAGTGGCTACCGGTCAGATGATCACTGAGAGACTGGCAAAAGTTTAAAAAGTGTGTGCCCTGGGTGTGACCAGGGCACCCAGTAGAGAGGCCGGTCCCGTGGGGATGGGGTACCCAGGGTTGAAATCGGCCCAGGATGGCGGATGTACGACCCCCCTCCCTTCTTTATTTAAAAAAATGGCCAGGCCACAGGGATGGGGTCCCGAGGGCACAATAGGCTTAGGAGGTGGGCCCTGTGCCCGCCCTCACTTTAAAAAAACAAAAAGAATTGAAAGACTGAGCACCGGAGTATTGGGTCCCCGGGGCTGAAATCCACCCAAGGAAGGGGGGCTAGGCAGACCCCCTCCCCTAACAGAACAAAAGATAAAATTTAAAGAAAAAAAACTCCGGCAAGTCACTAGAGGCCATGTTCCCTTCACCACCACTCTGCAAACGCGCCTCCTGGCACAATGGTGGGTGGAAATGAAGTCCCCTTGAATGCTGAGGGTCTTTGGAGGCCAACAAGACCTCCGGTTACCTCCAGTAAGTCCCAGTCAGCAGATTGTGGAGAGGACTTGGAGGCCATGCCCCCTTCCTCCACCAGTTTGCAAACATGCCTCCTGGCATACTGTTGGTTCGGTAATGAATTCCACTTTACTCCTGAGGGCCTCAGGTCTAAAGTGGACTTCTTCCCCCAACCAGTAATGCAACAGGAGGCTCATTTGTAGAGTGGTGGAGAAAGGGGGCATGGCCTCTGACATCCTCTCAGTAATCTAGTTGTTTGGGTCTTACTGGAGGTAACAAGAGGTGTTTTTGGCCCCTAAGAACCTTCTCTGGGAATCTAAACAAATGGCGTGACAACCACACTTGAAGTCACGCCCTACATCGGGGTTTTTTGCAAAGTCTTCGACCTTCGGAACATTATTAGCTGACGAGATTAAGGAAGCGCTAAGACTTCTGCACATGCGCTAAACCACATACGAGTCAGGATTACCACTGCGCATGATCATTAGTATGCACCAACTATACATGCAGAATAGTATCTGCCCGTTGAGAGCCCATTTTTTCGCGCATGCGCGATTCATAACTATCATCACAATCTCTGTATAACTTTGGCGCCTCTCTGCGAATCTAACAAACGGCGTGGCCACCATACTTGAACCCACGCCATACATCGGGCCCTTTTGCCAAGTCTTTGACCATCGGAAAATTATTAGCTGACGAGATTAAGCGCTCAGACCTCTGCACATGCGCAAAACCACATACGAGTTAGGATTACCACTTCGCATGCTCACGAGGACATCAGTGCCTCTGAAGACACGCAGTACGGCGCATGCACAAAACAAAAGCGTCTTCACTACCGTGCAGTACCGGACACTGTCTTTTTCCGGACATACCAAACATTGGGCTCAATTACGCTACCAATTTACCGGCATTTTACCAATTACGAGGTACTTAAAAGACCCGCCTGCTCTCGGTGGCAGTATCATCGGAGCCACGTTGAGGGGAGGAGGTTGAATTTCGTCCAAGTAACCGTGAGTTAGATACCTGAGAAACCACGGAATGGTGGGGAGCAATAGAGTTTTCTTGGTACAGTATGGATTATAATGAGTCCTTCTCATTATTTCAGATCGTCCTATTGTGCCAGATGGAAGCCTCCAAAACGTAAAAGGCTCATGAGGCACTATATCCTTGTATATTGAGTAAGATCTCTCTCCTTATCTATCCTGCACCAGCAGTAGGAATTAACTTGTTACCAACACGTGTGCACTATATGTTTTATGTGTGTCCTTGTCTAGTCTGTGACATTATACAGGTTGCATGGATAATTAACACAGGATTTATATGTGGTACATAGCAACACCCCACTTTTTCCTTACGGTCACCATTACCTGGAGGATGATAGTAATAAATAGTGAGAAAAAGAATTAATATGCATTTTTCTCCCTCTAGGTCTTCACCACACGCCGATTTGGCGAAGAAAGACTACGTTAATGATCTAGTAACTAGGTACATTACACCTATAGTTCACTTTTTCTGTAATTTTTGTATAATACACTTTGATACGTATATACATGTGAGTAAGGTGGGTCTCTGTGCAATTCCCATCCTGAAGAAGGAGGCTTTGAACTCCGAAACATGTCCATGTAGACGCACAAACAAGGTTGTTGTACTTAACTATACACTCACAACCTCACATTGCACCCCTTTTAACAATACCAGCCGGGGGCTTAATAAAAATTTATTTTCCTACCCCACGAGCCAGGTATTTTTTATCTCTCACTCACTTTAAACTCACCACTCACATACGTCCTCTTACCCCACATACATTCACACATAGTCCAATAGAAAGTGCTCCCACGTAGCCGTCGGTCGCAGCACGCCGCATCCCGTAGAGGGGTGCGAAGACCTCGATGATGAAGCATGACACCAAGAGGCCTGTTGGTATGTGAGGCGTATTTAAACAACACTGAGTGTTCCCCACCACTGTAGGGACTAACTCAAACTGCCTAAGTGGATTCCACTTTGTTTTTGTACTATACCCGGGGAGACTGAATCCACTTTTTCTCTCCCTCCCTCTTTTGTTAGAAGTATCTTCATGAATAAGGCTCATGGTATTTAAATGTTACTTTATGTTTAAAAAAATCCTCAAAATTCACTGAAAAAAACAAAGGTTACAGGGACGTTATAGTTACAAAATGAAATTACAAACACCTTACAAATTCACAAAAAAACGAAGCTTACCAGGACGCTATAGCTAGGTTCTGATTTTACACACTGCGGCAGAATTGCAAATTTGCAGCCATCCTGCAGCCACTGGCTCTTTATTTGCAGGCTGAATTCCTAGTTGCACCGCTGACTCCCAATGCCGTCTATGGTAATACATTACTTGTGTACATATGTGACACAGTCACATGGGGTTTCCATCGCTGGCAGTGCTAAGTTTGGAGTGCCCCTGTTAACACAAGCTTTTTAGTGGGGATTGCGTCTTGCATCTGACCATGCTTGACCTTCAAGTAGGTGAACTCAAGATGCATTAATTCGACCATGTCTCCCTTTATCAATTAACTGACAAACAACTTGTGATTCTCTTAATTACAACAGTGTTAGTGGAAAAAGGAACTTGTATCATGTTGAATGCCCTGGACAAGCAAAGGCCAGAGACTGAGGAGCAGAAACTTGTTTCCGCTTACTTAGGTTCTATCTTGCAGTTCAGCTTTTATACTGATTTTAGCTATGTGATAGAGAGAGACAAATAACATCTGAATAAAGTCCCTTCTGCTATGAATGTTTATCTTTTTGCCCCCAGATCTCTACACACCTCACCAGGGCCAGCTCTAGCGCTGGTGGCACCTGGTGCGACAATCTTCTTTTGCACCCCCCCATGACCTCCTCCTCGGATCCTTCACTACCACTAAGCAAAAGTGCTCCTCATCTCTGGACAACATCCCTTCTCTCACATACATTTCCTTTATTTTAAAGCGCTAGTAGAAGCTGGTGTTACCAATACACTCAGCTATCCACATAAAATACAGATCAGTTCTTTGCAGCAGGCATATAAACCCTCTTTGCTGCTTTATGGTGAGTCAAAACTGCCACTAGAAAAAACTTGAATCTCTCTCTCTCTCTCTCTCTAGCAGGGACATTTAATCATAAGTTATCTTGACATTTTTATCGCTGCCTAAAATCCAGAGGCCAAAGGAACTCTGCAGCAGTTGCTTTTAAATCTTAAGTTAAGCTGAACACAGCACTCCCCTCAGGTCAGTGCTCCCCTTCAGGTCAGCGCCCAGTGCGGCTGCACCAGTCGCACTACCCTAAAGCTGGCCCTGCACCTCGCCATTAAAGAGGCATATATCTTTTCTCCTCCTGAAGAAGTCCAGAGAGAGTCCACTATGTGTCACTTACAGGCAACCATTGTGAGGCAGAGCCCAATGATGAAGCATCCCACTTCAGTGAGTGAGGGCCTTTGCACTTTTTAGGGAAAACCATAAATTGGGTCTCTTCCTCCAGGGTACCATTTCCTAACAACAGAAGTTCTAGTACCCTTCTATATGTGCCAAGTACTTTTATCTTACAAATGATGGGGGGGGGGGGGTACCTCTTACACAAAGTAACCTTTTCATCAGCCATCTCTTCTCTTTTAATGTGTATGTTTATAAGCTGCAGTAGGTGCCACCCCACACCATGTTTTTATGGACAGTATTTCCAGTCCTGAACTTTTCACCTACAAATTATTGATGTCAGGGGCATATTTACAAGGGTAGTTGCGGAGTGAGGCGTTAGCCTTCCCGGCTTAACAATAAACAATCTTTAAATGCGGTTTTGTAATTTCTGTGTGTGCTGCCTAATGTTGCACACATAGAAGTTGCAAAACGGCATTTAAAAAAAATTATTATTCTTTATGTCCAGTAAGGGGAACCTTTCTGTACATAAACAATCATTGGCCTTTTGCTGTTTTCATGTGTGCTGCATAACACAGCACCCATGAAAACAGCACAAACGAAGAGAAATGAAACATTTCTCCTCATTGCGCCAGGGTAAGACCAGGTTTGGCTGTCGGTGACCATGCCGTGACAGGAGGAGGCGCTGCTATTGGAGTTACACGATCTCGCTACCTGGGATGAGCTGCACCTATAATACTGTCCATATTAGAATTCTCCTCCTGAAAAGACTTGCTGCTATATATTAGAGGTTGGAAACACAGACTACTATTGATATCGCTAATTGTTATTATTTCTGCTCAATACCATATATATAAAAAAGCCCTGACGAAGTTCCCACTGGCAAAAAAACGGGAACGAAACGCTTTGGCTGTGTGCCAGTTTTAAAGATTCATTGAAATAAAAAGAACTACTTTTGGAAAACATTTTGACTGCTGCCTCTTGACTCAGCAATGTGTGCACCTTCTTTCTCTTTGAAAAAATAAGACCAGGTTTTACCTGGTCTTAATTCTGGAGCTGCCTACTATTTACGCCTCCCTTGCAAATAGGGTGCAGCGTCAGAATCAATGGGTGTTGCGGTGGGATGCCCACAGCAACATCCATTGCCCTCCCCTTCACACTAACCATTGCGTGAAAGGGGCCATTATTTACAAAATAAGGCGAAGCCCATATCGCCACAGGAATATCGTAATAAGTGATGTTCCTGTGGTGATAGGTCTTGTAAATATGCCCCTGGATGTCTTAGTCTAAATAGTTTGTTGTAAGCAAACCAAGACTACAACACCCATAATGCATTTTGCTGATTATAAAGAATCTAATCTGCAAGTAGCCCGTGTGGCTCCTTCCATTCACTATTCATCGGATTGATAAGAGTTTAGGAAGCTGCAGATTCTGACTCATAATCCTTCAAGTGACAGCTGAAATCCTGTTCAACTGTAGAGACTGACCTTAGTTCGCTCCAAGTTGCTTTGAGTTTGAATAAAGTAAATGTTAAAACGGTTGGAGCCCCTTACATTTCAAGAACTTAACATTTAAATTAAGACTTGACCTGTGTTGTGAACTACAAGTTAGATATGAACAATCAAATCAAGCTGCTACTCCTCACGTGACTAAAATTAGGAAATCTATTGCGGGCATATTTACAAGGGCTTTATCTCCGCTTTTTTGGCTTAAAAAGCCCAAAATGCAGAGATAAAACTATCGCCCTATTTACAAGAGGGTGCTAACATGCATAATCGCATGTTAGCACACGTTAGAGAAAACCATTGCTTTCTCCAAAAACTAATGTCTGCTAAAATGCAGACTTTCCTCTCCCTAACATTGGGGTGGATTATGCTGATACGACCCTGTGGGTCGTATCAGCAAAGTTATCGCCGTTTTGCAGGGAACATCGCTGGCAAACCAGCGATGTTCCTTGCAAAATGGCGATAATCTTGCTATCTCTGGAATTTTTATCGCCCTGGAGAAACGTGTTGTTAATTACACGCTACCAGGGCGGTAAATTCCAGAGATAGCCTGCAATAACAAAATTATTGCCCAGCACGGCCAGCGATAATTATCGCTGACCGTTGGCCGTTGATGATAGGCCCCTTAGAGACATAGCTCGGATATATGGTTTAACCGATGTATGGAGTCAGGGGTACACTTATTACTCTATGGCCCTAGACATTATTCCTGGATTAATATGCTGCTGGGGTTGATACACCAGTCGAAAATAGAGATCTGACCCACGATTACCTCAGATCTCAGATCTGATCACACCTATACTTCAAGTACCACATTTTAAGAAGGAAAAGAACACGTGGACTTTTACCAGATCATTATTATTGAACCTATACTATAAAACTAGAATGACTAGGTCATTAAGAGAGTTCATAGTGGTCAATGTAGGTTCCTCCGCTCTTAATGAGGTCTGGGATGCTCTGAATGCCTATATTCGAGGGACAGGTTAACTTGACTTTGCAGTTTATTTTGGAACAAAATTAGACTCAGGAATGTAGAACACATCAGTCACACATAGAATTACAGAAACGGGACCAGAAATATGCACAGGCTATGTTAGATAAACATCTAATGTTGCAGCAGGGCTGATCATGTCTAGAAGAAGAAGGTTTCGGCAGCATACAAGGCCAACAGGAAGTCCCAATCCCAATACGAATATGGGGAGAACATTGGAAGTGTTCTAGAATAGATAAGGAGGGGATATAGGATTTTGATTTTTCCCAACATAAATGACAATTCCCCGTCAGATCGAAAAGAATGGATATTTACAAAGAGCTAACATCCCACGGCTAAGCCTGCCACAAGTATAGGCTTTAGAGGATGATATCCCCCTGATAGATGTAGAGATGGCTATAATGTCGCTTCTGTTGGGGAAGGCAGCGGGAGTTGATTCTATACTGCTTGAATATTACAAAACATTTACAAAATGACTTACACCTGTGTTTATGTTGGTTGTCCTTAGTATTGATAAAGGTGGTGATACTCCAGATTTGTGGAACTACACACACATCACTGCTGATCTATAACAGGAGGAAAGGGGGTCATACTGACCTATCTCTTTATTTAACTTAGGTGCTAAAATATATGCCAAGATATTGGCTACTCGGCTTGCTGCAGATATAGCTCATCTGGTGTGCCTAGGACAACATGTGTTTATCCCGGCAAGAAATACGACTATTCATTTAAACGCTGCTATCACTGTATTTGACACTTCTAATGCCATTGGGAGACAGGTTGGTATGATCCTCCCAGATGCCGAAAAGGCGATTGACTGGGTATGCCTCTGCGTAACCATTTGCACCGTGGGTTTTGGTGATAAATACATGAACCATATATTAAGACTCTATTGGAATCCAATGGTTATGTTGGTTTTGGACAGACGCTGCTCAGTCTTGTTTACAATATGCAGGAGTACACAGCAGGGGTGCCCACTATCCCCTGTGTTGTTCACCTTGTATATAGAGCCCTGTTTAAGACAAATTAGTAAGAATCCTTGGATTCTACCTATAGTATTGAATGGAGTGGAATTTTACATCAGTGCTTATGCAGATGATATTGCTGTGTATTCAGTGCACCCACCCCAATCTACTGAACAAATTTCAATAGAGGCCAAAAGTTTTGGGGCCATTGCCGGATATAGACTCAATCTACTAAAAACACAAATTCTGCCTAATTTCGCAATATATAAAAAGTCTCCGGCGTTGTTCCAGTAACCACTAATCTAGGGGTCAGAATCACCAGTATTGTACAGTAGATTGTAGAACTAAATTATGAGCAGCTGCTCCATTTATACATAACAAAAATGTGGACTTGGAATTGGCTCCCAATTAGCATACTTGGATGATGTAACATAGTTAAAATAAATACATTTCCTAAATTTCTTTATCTTTTCTGTGCACTCCCCCCCCCCATTCTCTATTCAAACAACTAGACATCGCCATTACTGTCATTCGGATCACAAATTAGGTATGTCCTTGCCAACTGTAGCCCAGATCTGAACTTTTTAGTGTATCAATAAGCTGGGAGGGGCAGGCTGGAAGTATCTGCTATGCAGACTTTCTGATCTGAACTATTTTAAGTGGGTACACTTCAAGATTATTACTAACATAGGTGTAATCTGAGGTGATATGGGTTCTGCGGCTAGATCATGGTATTGTCAAGAAGCAAAAACAGCCAGACAGCTACATGACAATTATGAGTGTTTGCTACGTTACAATCACTAAATAACCTCTCACAACAGTTGTTCGTCAAATATTCACAAATTCTAGATTACTTGCTTCATAATTCTAACTACAGTGCTGCTCTTAACGACCTGGCGATCTTGATATATATGCATAATATAGACAGCAAGTTGACAATTAAAGAATTATATAGAATCATGAGCAATCAGAGAAAGGATGGCTTGTCCAATTTAGCAAACAAGTGAAGGCTTAAGATGGGTCGGACAATTCAGTCAGGGGACATCTCGGTTGCTTTTGATTTCTTAAACTACTGATTTGTTTGAGTCAGTCTGAAGCTCTAGCAATTTAAAACCCCTCTGTATGTTGTTCTGCACACCAGAGAAGATTAATAAGCAGCCAAAAATTACACTAATAATAACTGAAGATGTTCGAGGTGTGGGCTACAAGCTGCAGATATTGTCCATATACTTTCTAGCTGCCCGCATTCAAATAGCTAGTGGTCTGATATTGCCCAGCTGTTATCCAGGGCCGGTCTGGCCGTAGCGGGCTTCAGGCATTCCCCTGGGAGGCTGGTTTTTCAGTGGTGGGGGCTTGTTTTGTTACTGTGACCCGGTTTTGCAGCAATATCGTCCCCCAGTAACAAAAGCAGAAATTAACACTTGCCCACCCCAAGGGACTGGCCTCACAAAATTGACAGGGCTGCTTTGGGTTCTCAGTCTGGCCCTGCTGTTATACCAGCATCTAGAATGGGATGTTCGGCTCTCCCTAAAGAATATTATGTTGGGATTTAAAACTGATGCTGGTCCCCAACATTGTGTCAATATTCCAATCCAGGTCATGTCGGCACGCTTGTGTATTGCCAGGGAATGGATTAGCCAGACTCACCCTACTGCATGCGAGTGGTGGGCATTTTGTTTATCAAATATATGAAACAGAGGCAGCTATTTCAAAGTTTACAGGTAATAAGGGGGAGAAATGTTCTAATCATATATGGGTTACTATGTTTGCGTGTTGATCTTAGACCTAGCCGCACTATCTCCTAGATGTTTTACCCTGTGCACTGCCACGCACTCTTTGTCACTCTGTGACTGGTCTTATTGAATATGCTGTACCTAAATGTCTAGATATGCAATAAGTGTTTGCAACTATATCCAATTATATAAATAATTGGTCAAAAAAAAGGTAAATATTGGTTACTAATGGAACAGTTCATACTTCCATGGGAAGGATGTGTACTGTTTATTTGAACTTGCTGCTGACACTGAATTGCCGGTAAACTAATATAAATGTAAATTGATACTTGTATAGCGCACTACTCACTCGCAAGGGTCTCAAGGCGCTTGTACGAATACCGCTGTGGAACCTATCCTGGCTTTCCCTGTGAGGTGTCCACTCCTGGCCACCCCCAAGGTGGAGGCCAGGGATCCTTAGCGTTGTGGGGGCCGTTGTGGAGATTAAGCAAGCTATTGCCCAGAGTTGCAGAGTGGGACTCAATGATTGGAATAGGCACCCAGGCGAGAATTATCAGGTCCGTGGGATATTTTTAGCCCAAGACCCGCCGAGGAGGGGAATTGAACTCTGGTCCCGGGCTAGACCTCTGCATCAGGGTCTGCCACTCTAACCATTGAGCCACACTTCTCCAGGTCAATCCAACTTGTGTATTTAACATGTTTCAAAATATTTCCCAAAAAGGTGTTTGTGGATTTTATTAAGGTCACTGCAGTATTAAAAGATTGTTATGGTTCATATCACTTAAGAGTTAAAGGTAGCAATGTTAAGTCTGGGACCATTAATTATGCTGTGTAGAACACAGTAAAACGCTAGCATGCACCTTGGTTTATGTTTTTTCAGTACCATAGTACTGTGGACTCTTTTATTTTGATGCTGGCTCATGAACATGAAGGTTCAAGTCACCCAGTTGGCTACCAATCAAATAATCCTGATTTCTATACTAGTATGACATCAGAGAGTATGTTAAGCATTGGAATAATGTCTGGGAAAAATTTTCATTTTGCTGATGAACTCTTGCGAAATTCGGATATTTAGCGTAAATTAATTTAAAGATTATTTTAATTTATCAGGCATGATATTTCACATTGTTTTCCTCACAGGACACTGATTTAAGAGAAAATGTCTTACAGAACCAACAAAACTACCACTAAGAGACATTTTCCCCTTAATCACTCGCCTGCTGGTTTCTCACTTGACTTTTGTATGCTAGTTTTGCACCTGCAAACAATGCCTGGTGAGATAACGACCAGCCCATTTTCCCAAAAATACATTATTTTCAAAAATGATAATGAAAATTAGGCTAATTTCGCAAAGGTTTTCTACTTTTCCCCTACCCCTTGAATCAGACTGGTACCGATAGGGGTTAGACAGGAACCAGTATCTGTTCACCGTACAGAAAGAACAAGGTCTGGCCACCAAATTGATACGCTTGCAAGTCTCAATGAACACCGATTTGGAAATCTTGGTAATACTCATTTGACATAGCTTAATGTAAGGGGAAATTAATATTTTTGATACACCACTTACTGCCACAGTTTTTCTATTTCAAACTGCTCTCCATGTCAGAAGAATAGGTGTGCAGAACTATATTTAATTTATGAAAGTGCAGGGTCCTAAAATGTTTTTTAGGAGCACTCCGCCACACCCTCTGCCGAATGATGGTGCCTCTGAATACCAAGGTTGTCTAGTCTGAAGATGCCACCTAATGCATATTCCATTCACTACCCTTTTTTTCTTTCTTCTTATTCACACACTCCTAGGTTCTTTTTCCATCTATTTTCTCCTTTTGTCGCTGTTTTCCTATCTTTCTTGTCCTCCTTTTTTCTTTCATTTCTGCGTTCTCTCTTTTGCTCTGAGAAAGCGTCTCATGAAGAAAAGTCAGTCCACATTGGGGGCGGATTCTCCGCTAAAGCGGAGGAGCGCCGCCCCGCTGGTTTTCAGCCCTGCAAAAAAGGAAAAATAAAATGATAATAACCATTGTTCTGCGGGCGGGGCGGGCTGGGCTGCTCTGTCACAGAGCAGGGAGAGGAGTGGTTGAGGTTGGGGCACTTTTTAAGTGCGCATTATGGTTTGGCAACCGTCTTGGTCTGGCCAAACAGTCATGCGCACTTAGCATGCCTCCACCAGGCTGTAATGTTCAGCCTGGGTGGAGAACATGCACAGCATCCCAGTCTCTGTTGAGCGCCGAGCCACGCTGCTCAAACCAACCACGAACCTGCTGTCATGATGACAGCAGCATTGTGTTTGGCTTAAGGGAGTCTGGGCGCCTGTGTGCTTCCGGGTTCACACACAAGCAGAGGATGGAGAGGATGAGGATAGGCGGTGACCGGGCAGCCAGAAGGCCAGCAGGTTAGTGACCTTTTCTTTTTCTTTAAACCCTCCCTGCACCACTACTACTGCCCAGGTGCAGCTGCCACTGGTCCACATCCCACAAAAAGAGCGCCGGTGCCCACCATCCGCAATCTCCACATGTGGCAGCGCCCTTCTAAGAAACTTTGGGCCCTTGCACGGATGTTTTTTGCACAAATTAAGCACTGAACTCCCCCCCCCCGTCTTGCCTGTGTCCTTTAATCTGACTTTGAAAAATATCTACACAATATCCTCCCCAGCCCTTGAATTGCCTTATACATATCCTGTCAGGCTTGCCCTCACTGCATCAGACTCCAGTGTGAGGTGGGGGTGGAGCACGCAGTCTATAAAGCTTGCTGTTCTAGTCTTTTTGGCCCACAGCTTCCTGCCGTCTCATCACTTACCTGATTTCTGGATTTGCCTCATGGTCCTTGGTGTTCTACGTCGGTGACCCTCATCGGATAGGGCGTCTGTTCTAGGCACTGGCTTCCTCGATCCTAGTCTCCTCCGCTCCACTCTTCCGCCCCAGTCAGGGGTATCACCATATTAACTGTAAAAAAGACCCTGGACAAACAAAGAAAAGCTGCACATGAGCCTATTTCGGGTAACGCACTAGTGCTAGATATATATCACCATGGACATACTCGTACTTATCTGACTCGTGCCTTCATCACAGCCCTCCTGCTCCCTTCAGACTGTTCTTATCTGTGGGGGCACAAAGGACCCAAAACTATATTGTTCATAATGAAGGACTGGGCATTATGAGCCTAACATTGTATGTACTCAGTGTATGACTAAGCTAATAAAAAGGCTTGTTCGGTTTTTTGAATGATATTACAGAGGTCATGAACTAGAATTGTTTGAAAATATTGTGCATGATGCAATGCACTTTCAATTGTATGGATGTTTGTTCTCTTGTTTATATATATTTTTTGATTACTCTGCCATCCTGGACTTCAACCTGTGGTACTAAGGCATCATAAGGGCACCAGGTCGCCCACTATATTGTAAGTGTAATAAGTCAGAAATAAGTGATTGACTTCGTCTATTCTTACCCACCCATTTTTCTAGTTGACCTCTTAACTCCCCACTAGACAAGAAGGGGTCCCCACAGGTACTAAAATTTCTGAGGTTCATATGCTTTTAACCCCTTCCATGCGTCGGAAGGCCCCCCGGCCGTCGGACGTCTCATTCGGGGTGTGCGGAGGATGGCTGGGGGCTGTCCGAACCCCACCCACTCAATAAATCACCAGCACCATGGCGGAATTCGCGCCACGGTCAAGGTGTTAAGAAGAAGCTAGGAGGTGCACTTCTAGGTACTATTTTGTTAATCTGTTATTTATCTTATGGTAGGGGAGAGCCATAGACGGGTCCCGATAGACGCACCTCCTGCAGCAGGTCATCTGTGGACGCCATCAGTTTTCTCTTCCCTCCCCTACTTCCCTACTGGCCGGGATTGGCTGTGACTTAGTTGTGCTGTCTCGTTGGATAAAGAGGCTGGTACCTAGCATCATGACCTCCTCTCACTCCTGCGGAAAATTCAGGTGAGATTCTTGACACAATCCACCCCCTGCAAGCCTTGTAGGTTCTGTCGGTGTCCACAGGTATTAATAAGCGAATCTCCAGACATCAGACTGCGTTCATTTATTGATTGGTGAAATCAATGAATGCAGCCAGGCAGGACATGGAGACAAGCTGAGAAAGGAGGAGCGCCCTGGCTGATCGCATAAAGAAGGAGCAGACGTGGGAAGGATTTCCACCAGCCCTTATATCTGAAGGCCTGCTCCCATACATCCTGCATTCACACATACAGCTCAATGGTGTGTTGGATGCATTCCTCAAAACCTTGACGTTTGCCCCCGACAGGCGCTAAAATGTATATTGTAAATGTGGCAGCCATCCTCATAGTACATAGTCTGTGGAGTTCAATTACTCCGCTCTCAAGTCCACAACCAATAAACTTCAAAGTTGCATTTAAAGGTAGCGGATGTTGTATCCTAAGGGTGTCAATGGGAAAATCCAAGTGGGTGTATTCAGTTTGAAAGATGGTAATCTGCCCATGAAACACTTTCCATGTAGGCAATGATAAAATGTGCAACGTTTTCAAAGCTTGAGTTATTTCACGAAGTAGGGAACTTGTTTACCCTCAAAATGGTGGTCCCCATGGAAATAACACACAAAATAGGTTTTGTAGAAGAATTTACCAGCAAAAACGATTTGCATGAAAAATCTACCTTAACGAGCTTTTTATTTGGAAATGGGCAAGGGTGGAATTCACCTGCAGGCTTATTTCTGCTTGGGTGTCAGACATAGTGTTGGAAAATGGCCCTCTCTGCAGGGTCACCCCCAAACCATTTGCCTTCTCCCTCCTACTTTTAGCTGACTTCGTTTTTGCTGGCCTGAGATGCACATTGCACACAGCCCTGCCCATTGTTGGAGAATACCGCAGTGGCTGCTGCCTTGCTCACTTGCAGCTTGGCTACTCCCTCACTGCCGTCCAATGCTTTCTGTGGTGCATTCAGAGGTTCCCAGCCATTGGGGGTCCGGCGAGTTGGGAGTGGTCTGACTCGCCTGAAGACAACCTTGTTGACCCCTGCTGGCCACAGGCCTCCCGTCGATCTTCTGCCCACAGGGGGCTGAGCATGAGCCCAGCAGCGCAGTGCAGCCCTGGCGCTGACGTTTCTGCCACCACCAATGCTGCTGTCTGCAGAGGACATCTCTCTCAAAAAGTGAGATGAGAGGCAAGCAGAACTGCACGGGAGCATTCTGAAAACATACTGGGTTCTTCAACCATCAGATGGGGCAACAATCAATAATTAACTGGTCAGTAACTAAGTTGTGGCAGATCCCGTGAAGCAGTAGTGGGGCGGAGAGGGGTGGAAGGGGGAGAAAAAATAAATACCAGCCGGTCGGCCGACTGACCGGTCACCGCCTCTCCTCCGTACTCTTCTTTCAGTTAGAATAGCAAGCACCCAGGCTACCCTAAGCCAATCACAATGCTGCAATGCAGCGTTGTGAATAATCTGCTCAGATGGGGAATGGGTGCCTGGGCATGTTCTTCACCAAGGCTGTAATGCAGACTGGGTGGACAACATGCAAAGTGCACATGAATCTTTGATCGGCCCGAGACGGCCAGCCAAACATTCATGCATAACTAGGAGGGTTCCATCACCACTCCCCCTGCGCTGCCCGCCTAGCCCCACCCCACAAAACTGCCACAGCATGGAAAAATAAAACATTGCGTTATTATCATTTTATTTTTCCTTTTTTGGAGGAGGGGATTGATGATTGTATCCAAGAGGAGCCTTACCGGGACACATGGGAGGGTTGCTGCTGCGGCGGATCCCGCCGTTTCTCTTGCCTTGCCGGCCACTTCGCCACCTCTCGCGGCCCCCGCTTCGCGGGAGCCGCTCGTGGGTCATTGTACTTTCCTGTGGCTGTTGGACTCTGCCTGGACCCCAAGGACTGTGGAGCAGCCAGGAATCACCTGCCCTACATTCAGGACAGAGGCGGGACTGCGAGGACCAGCCTGCTCAGCGGCACTGATCGGCCGCAGCTGGTCCTCTTCCCGCCCCCTCCTGTGTCTCCTCCTTTAAATTTGGGAAAGCTCAACGCGCACGCGGAACGCGCGCGTGACAAGCCCGGGCAAAGGGCGGGCCCTCTGTGGCCCTCAGAGGACCGAGAGAGACGGGATGGGCCACCCCCCTTGGCGCGCGCTAAAGAGGAGGTAGATAGATTTATACATTCACATTCTCAATACCTACCTATTGATTATACCAACGGACCTGAACCTTCTTGTATAAAAACTCTGACTGTGTTACTACACCATATTCCCTATAGAGCTAAATCATAACTAAATCAGACCATGACACAGCAAGGGTTTACCAATAAAGCTACCCCACAGAGGGGATTCGGCAAAGGGATATTAGATTTTCATTTTAACAGGACAACAGTGATCACTCCTGATGAAACAGTAGAAAATGATTCTCCCCTGTTCATACTTAGTACACCTGACACACCCAGCTTACAAGCATTTTCACATACAGCCGATACTATGCAATGTCTCGCACTGTGGGAAGAATTAAATAGGCTGTGTAAATCCAGGTACGTCCCATTGGAATCGTTAAACGAACAAAACAGCGTTCCATCCTGTACCATAATTAGTGGCTGTACATTACCTACTAGTGACTGCCCGCAGGAATCCCCCCTCTCACCTAAAAAAGCTAACACTCAAAGCACAGTACTCCCACAGATCTCTTGTGTTAAAAAGAAGCGCGATGGAGACAAACTAAATGGGAACTATCGAAAGTTACAAAAATTGTGTCTAAGCCCCTCCTTGTCTTCTAATAATTCCCCCTTAACCACAGAAACAGCAGTAAAGCTTGACCACACAGTACCTCCCTCAAAGCAGCCTTTACTTTCTCAGATTGAACTACTGGTCAAATCCCTTTTATCACCTTTGTTGGAAAAAATTAACACTCTAGGGGATAGGCTGACGGGAATAGAAGAAAGGATCAAGGATATCTTCCCACCCACCAAAACTATCAAAACATCAAATTGCTCTCAGCCATTAGCTGCCTCTAAAGAGACCAAGCCACCTACAACAAGCAAAAGTGTTCAAATTCTGTCGCTAGACTCTGATACAACAGTCTTAAAAGCTCCAAGGGTCACTTCAACGCAGCACAACCTTGCTAGAACAGAGCCTAAAAAAGTTCCCCATATTCATTTACCCCCAGAGGCTGCCCCATTTGTATCTGTCATGGCGGGAGTACCAGCACTCCCATATGGTAAATCCGAAAGCCAGCAAGATTACTTAACAAGGTTACGTTTTGGCTAGCAAAAAATAGACCCCTTCCACCCGACCTTGATGGACGTATAATGAGTGCTAGAAGGGTGGGCTGGCTGGGTTCCTTACCATAAGACATTCCCGGTGACCTAGTGTTAGTAAAATTTAGGAACAGATATGTTGTCCCATACTTAAAAACTTGGCAACCTCAAGAAGGAGATGGTCTTATATCTACCTGGGACTTATATGACTTTTACCCTAGTGCACAATACATCTCGCCTTTAAGACCAAAGGCAAGGTACAACTATCTGATGGGTAGAACCGCCTGTGCATGGAATGGTAGTGACCCTTCTGCTTTTAATAGGCCGGAATTACTGTACAATAGTAATAAGCGCGGAAAGCGGTATTAATTGTTAATATTATGGGATAATTTCCTCCTTTTTGTAACGATAGATCCATGAATGATAAACTTTTATTTGTTATTAACAAGGAAATTACCCCCACAGGCTGGGTGTTTTTATTTTTGTTTTTATTTTTAATTTACAGATATTGTGCTAATGTATGTATGTTTTTATGATGGTTTTTTACTGTACGCTTGTATGATTTTAAATAAAAATCGAATAAAGCAATGAAACGAGTATGATCAGATTTGCACATCACTGACAAAACCAAGTGATATGATTAACTAAATTTGAAGATGGCCGATAACAAATAAATATCGCCTAATCACACAGAAACATTTTCTGTCTTACTTTTGTTGATACCTTGAACACAGAACAACCCCAGGATCATGGGGCCCTTGCAGTGCTAGGGGGGACGGACCCTATGAGGGGACGCTACATTGTGATGGAATTCCAGACTCTTTGATCAGAGGGTGAAACCCCTTGAGCCCACAACACATTGAATACGAGGACTACTATAGAGAAAAAGTTGTGCGTGCTCTCCCTTTTACCTATTTCAAATATTAGCATTATACCACAAATGTATGTTGCCACATGCAGTTATTTAAAGACATTTTATCCTGTTTTTTTAATTTCGCATGCTGTCCATCTGCTCAGCTGTTGGGCTATAATTCATAAAATATACCACCAAGAGTCAGTTAAAAGAAGCACATTTTCTGTATTTATCCACTTTTAAAAATAAATGCAGACAGAAAACACATTGTTTTCTGTCTATATTTATCTGTAAATATCCATAAAAACGGAAAACAGGGAGCCATAATCTTAATACAAAAGAACACAGTAAAGATCCCCAGGCACCGAATAGTGCAGCAAAACGTCAAGTAGCTCATAAAGAACAGAGAGAACAAACACCTAACCATGCCACCGGGGATACAAACACCTGCAGTACCCAATCGGTGGCCTTTCAAAGCGATCCACTTGATAGGGAGATTCTGCCGGTGGACACTGGTTGAGACTGGGTGTTGTACAGAAGCTTTCCCAACCAGGATCACGATCATTGTGCACTCTGGTAAAACTCACTGTGAGATTCACTAACCACCCGAACAACCAACATCCCAACAAAATTACTGCCCCCGCATCGTAGCGCTGCATCCACAGTTGAATCATCGCCTTACACCCACTAAGAGAAGTGTCCTCGCTCAAGGAACATGGTCTAAGAACATCATTTTAGGCACCCTAAAATACAACACTCAAAGCATTATACCCAATTCAAAGGAACTAATTCCAATAGGGTCAGCCACTTCCACCCTCATCATGGCGAAACAAATCTTGTTTTCTACCCTGATTTTGAGTCTAAGGGTCGTTCCTTTCCCAAGCCAGTTCGACATACCTGCCCTCCAGGAGGTATCAGCAGTTACTCCACCTAGCATTCAAGGATACTCAGACCTTTTTAAACCGGTGGAAAAAACAAAAAAATGTGGTTGCCCTGCTGGTGGAGTGGCCGTCTATATCGCACTGTCCTTGGCAGAACAAATAGAGATGCTACCCAAATCAGACCCAGGTATTCTGATCACATTAATCACCAGTTTAATACACAGGTGGACCTTTCTCATAATAAATATACATATTCAACCTACCCCAAATTAAAAAAATAATGTCATCAGGAAAATCAAGCTCATTATCTTTAACCAAATGAAGTGTGTACTGGAACTCAAATTTATCATCATGGGTGATTTCAACATAAATCTTATCACTGCTGGAGTAAATTTTGATTTTCTTACACAACAGAACATCTGCTGGAACATACAGCCCCAGGTGACAAACCTCGGGAAATGAAAGGATAAACACAGGGAAAATTGTGTGCTGGACATCGAATACGTCGGGATGAGAGTACTTAACAGTAGATCACCTAACAACAGCCCAGCAAATCTCACCTATGTCGGCCCAAGGTTCCAGTCCATCATTGATTACACGTTTCTATCGCTTGCCCTCTTTTTTGCTATCAGGACAGCAGGCTAGTGAAAGAGGATGATCCGGGGGCGGCCGAGACCTCAATACCCTGGCCACCCCCAATCGAGTGCCCTCCCCTGGGCGCACAGGTGTACCCGGCCAGGGGAGGGGCTATCAAGCCCACTGGGACTTGTTCTTCCGCCGAAAGGGGGGGGGGTGGAAAGCTCTGCCTAATGGGCACTAAAAGGCTGCCCGCTGATGTTCCCCTGCGGGGGACGCGGGCAGCGGCATAGTGCCCACACCGTCATTCGCCTCCCCCCTACCATAATACATTTGCCCATATAATGATAACACCAGACACATTGTATTATGGGTAAAGAACTGCTGAAGGTTTATTTGCATACAGCAAAAGTATGACGTATAGTGGGTTATCTTACGGACGATCCAGGGCAGGCAGCCCCTCGCTGCCCCGCCCGCCTTATGAGCCAGCCAGCACGGTCGGTCGACGCCCGTACAGTGCAACCTTTGCTGATCCCCTTCCGGATCACGTGATCATGTCTTACACTCCCGCCCCTTTCAGGGCGGAGCGTGGTATGGCACCCCCCCGGTTGGTCAGGCCCCCGAACCGCCCGAAGAACTAACGGGGCGCCATCGCGGTTTTCCCGGAACCTCCCTGCGGCTCCAGGTCTTTGGCTCAGGCACCCTTACTGTGCAGGGCAGAGGTACCCTTACTGTACCGGTCTGCCGCAGAGGTACCCTTACTGTACCCGTCTGCCTCCAGATCGCCCTGTAACTCCGCCACAGCTCTGGAGGAGGCTGCCGTCGATGACAGAGCCACCCACCTCAGAGTTCCCTGCTTCCTTTCCGCAGCTTCCAGTGCCACCCGCACCTCAAGGAGGAACTTTATCCATCCCGGCTTCGCCACATTGACCAAACAGTGCAGCGCGTCGATCAGGACAGCAGGCTAGTGAAAGAGGATGATCCGGGGGCGGCCGTGACCTAAATACCCTGGCCGCCCCCAATCGAGTGCCCTCCCCTGGGCGCACAGGTTTACCCGCCCAGGGGAGGGCTAGCAAGCCCACTGGGACTCGCTCTTCTGCCAAAAGGGGGGGGGGGGAGAAGCTCTGCCTAATGGGCACTAAAAGGCTGCCCGCTGATGTCCCCCTGCGGGGGACGCGGGCAGCGGCAGAGGACATCTCTCCCAAAAAGTCAGAGGTGAGAGGCAAGCAGGACTACACGAGAGCATCCGAAAAACATACCGGGCTCTTCAACCCTCAGATGGGGCAACAATCGACAATTACCTGGCCAGTAACTAATTTGCAGCGGATCCCGTGAAGCAGTAGTAGGGTGGGGAGGTGTGGCAGGGGGGAGAAAAATAAATGAAATAAAATCACTTACCTGCCGGTCGGCCAACTGACCGGTCACCGCCTCTCCTCCGTACTCTTCTTTCAGTTAGAACAGCAAGCACCCAGGCTCTCCTAAGCCAATCACAATGCTGCAATGCAGCGTTGTGAATAATCTAAGAGCCGTGATTAGGTGCTCAGATGGGGAATGGGTGCCTGGGCATGTTCTTCACCAAGGCTGTTATGCAGACTGTGTGGTGAACATGCAAAGTGCACATGAATCTTTGATCGGCCCGAGACGGCCAGCCAAACATTCACGCACAACTAGGAGGGTTCCACCACAACTCCCCCCTGCACTGCCCGCCTAGCCCCACCCCACAAAACTGCCTCAGCATGGAAAAATAAAACATTGCGTTATTATCATTCTATTTTTCCTTTTTTGGAGGAAGGGATTGATGGTTGTATCCAATAGTATGAAACCATCCATGGAGGAAGGGATTGATGATTGTATCCACACAGAATCATTTTCTGTCTTACTTTTGTTGATACCTTGAACACAGAACAACCCCAGGATCATGGGGCCCTTGCAGTGCTATGGGGGACGTACCCTATGAGGGGACGCTACATTGTGATGGAATTCCAGACTCTTCGATCAGAGAGTGAATCCCCTTGAGCCCACGACACATTTAATACGAGGACTACTATAGAGAAAAAGTTGTGCGTGTTCTCCCTTTTACCTATTTCAAATATTAGCATTATACCACAAATGTATGTTGCCACATGCAGTTATTTAAAGACATTTTATCCTGTTTTTTTTAATTTTGCATGCTGTCTATCTGCTCAGCTGTTGGGCTATAATTCATAAAATATACCACTAAGAGTCAGTTAAAAGAAGCACATTTTCTGTATTTATCCACTTTTAAAAATAAATGCAGACAGAAAACACATTGTTTTCTGTCTATATTTATCTGTAAATATCCATGAAAACGGAAAACAGGGAGCCATAATCTTAATAGTAAAGAACACAGTAAAGATCCCCAGACACCGAATAGTGCAGCAAAACGTCAAGTAGCTCATAAAGAACAGAGAGAACAAACTCCTAACCATGCCACCGGGGATACAAACACCTGCAGTACCCAATCGGTGGCCTTTCAAAGCGATCCACTTGATGGGGAGACTCTGCCGGTGGACACTGGTTGAGACTGGGTGTTGTGCAGAAGCTTTCCCAACCAGGATCACGATCATTGTGCACTCTGGTAAAACTCACTGTGAGATTCACAAACCACCCAAACAACCAACATCCCAACAAAATTACTGCCCCCGCATCGTAGCGCTGCATCTAGAGTTGAATCATCGCCTTACACCCACTAAGAGAAGTGTCCTCGCTCAAGGAACATGGTCTAAGAACATCATTTTAGGCACCCTGAAATACAACACTCAAAGCATTACACCCAATTCAAAGGAACTAATTCCAATTGGGTCAGCCACTTCCACCCTCATCATGGCGAAACAAATCTTGTTTTCTACCCTGATTTTGAGTCTAAGGGTCGTTCCTTTCCGAAGCCAGTTCGACATACCTGCCCTCCAGGAGGTATCAGCAGTTACTCCACCTAGCATTCAAAGATACTCAGACCTTTTTAAACCGGTGGAAAAAACAAAAAAAGTGGTTGCCCCACTGGTGGAGTGTCCGTCTATATCGCACTGTCCTTGGCAGAACAAATAGAGATGCTACACAAATAAGACCCAGGTATTCTGATCACATTAATCACCAGTTTAATACACAGGTGGACCTTTCTCATAATAAATATACATATTCAACCTACCCCAAATTAAAAAAATAATGTCATCAGTAAAATCAAGCTCATTGTCTTTAACCAAATGAAGTGTGTACTGGAACTCAAATTTATCATCATGGGTGATTTCAACATAAATCTTATCACTGCTGGAGTAAATTTTGATTTTCTTACACGACAGAACATCTGCTGGAACATACAGCCCCAGGTGACAAACCTCGGGAAATGAAAGGATAAACACAGGGAAAATTGTGTGCTGGACATCGAACACGTCGGGATGAGAACACTTAACAGTAGATCACCTAACAACAGTCCAGCAAATCTCACCTATGTCGGCCCAAGGTTCCAGTCCATCATTGATTACACGTTTCTATCGCTTGCCCTCTTTTTTGCTATTAACTCCTTCCAAATTGCAGAGCGCTGTAACAGTGACCACATCCCACAGATGTTGGTCTTAGATCTGAGAAGAGAGGTCGTTGAGAGCTGGCCCTCCACATTTGTCTCCCAGTTAACCATAAACTATAAGAAACTGAAATGGTCTGATATGTCCATAGTGAGGATTACCAACAGCACCAAGGCAGTTCTAGAAGAGTGTGAAAGGTTACATTTAACTCCGCAACATAACAAACATTTATAACTGACCTACTTGCAAACAGCAACTGTAGTATAGACAGCCCGCATAGGCCAAACTTTTTATCACCCCCAGACACTACCAGAAAACCTAAAAAAAAGTTTAGTAGCCTGCCGCCTGACCAAGAACAACCTAAATCAGGCATCGAGGCTTGTTCGCAGGGATCATGTTAAAAACAAGAAACAACCTAGATACCCTAAGGGTGGCAAAAAAGGAATACATAAAGATCATCTGGGCCTACAACAAAAAAGACACAGTCGACTACTGGGTTAAGCTGCACCATGACAGCAAGCAAACCAACTTCAGACATTTTTGGGTAACTGTGAACAATCTAAATCGACAACAGCAGACCTTAGGCAACATTCCAATTGGGGAAGAGTACTGGGTAACCTTTCTCAAGAACCACATTTTGACTGCATACGACTCACCACCCATAACACTCTTAGAGGTATATTCCACACTGCTGCTGCTAGACAACCAAGCCTTTCTCTGTAAAGAGTCATCACCGGCACAAAACCCATCCCAAGTAGACACCCTAGCGGAAGATCGATCTGTCAACTTGGGTATTCACCACATGCAACCTCAGCACGGAGTTCACTGCCCACAAATTCACCTCACTTCAGACATAGATCTTCATTTCTCCTCCAATGTAGAAAAAGCACAACTGTCTGAGCGACAAATTGCAAAGATATCACCAAAGGCAGGCGAGACGGTGTCCCTGGGCCAAATGGAACCCCCCAGGCTATTTACAAATTTGATCCACAGTACTGAGCAAGACTGCTGGCACTTCTCTATTTCAATGCAGTCTACATGGGCAATATTCCTGATGGGGAACAGCCATTACAACGCAACTTTTACTACGCATTGGTATTACAGCGCATGCGTTACAACGCATGCAATGTTACAACGCGTAGTAAAAGCTACGCATACCATTACATCGCATGCGCTTTTACAACGATGTAAGGGCTATCCACGTCGTTGTGAGGAAACTGAGGCTGCTTCCTCACAATGACGTGCACCTCTGACGACGCAGGAAGCAGGAACCGGGAGCAGAGACGGCGATGCTGGAACCACGAGGAAAGAGGTGAGGCTGATTGTGCTTGGGGTGGGGGTATTGGTTTAGGGTAGGGTAGTGTTGTTTGGTTTAGTGTTTAGGATAGTGTAGGGGCAGGTGTAGTGTGGATAGTGTTGTAGTGTAGTAGTGTTTTAGGGTTTAAGGTAGTGTAGGGGTGGGAGAAGTGTGGGTAGTGGTGTAGTGTAGTAGTGTTTTAACGTTTAGGGTAGTGTAGGTTTGGGAGTAGTGTGGGTAGTGTTGTAGTGTAGTAGTGTTTTAGGGTTTAGGGTACTGTAGGGGTAGGAGTAGTGTGGGTAGTGTTGTAGTGTCATAGTGTTTTTGGGTTAGGGGTAGTGTAGGGGTGGGAATAGTGTGTTGTGTAGGTGTAGGGGTAGGGTTGTCGCTTACCTTGCAAACTTTAACTACGAGTATAGCTTTACCACGCATGCCTTTGCGTTGTAATGGCATGCGTGGTAAAGGCATACTCGTGGTAAAAGTATGCGATGTAATGGCATGCCGTTGTCATTGACATCGCGTAGTAATACCAGCATTGTAATGGCACGCGTGGCATTAGTATGCGATGTTATGACATACATCCATTCCTGATTCATGGCAAGGAGCAGTCATCACCCCACTTCATAAAGTGGAAGATAAAACACTACCAGACATCTATCATCTCATTACTCTCCGTGATAATGAAGCAAATTAATTTGCATACCTTGCCTAACATACTTTGAGTGCTTTAGCGGACTCAAACCAAAAAATCCCAATAACTCAATCTGGTTTTAAGAGAAGTTCTGGCACAATTACAAACATCTTGGCCCTCCCTGATAATCCTTCTGATAAAATGGAAATGCAGAATCACACAACCCTCCCTCTGCTTTGCAGACTATCAGTCAGCTATCAATTGTGTCAACCAAGAGAAGCTCTGGCGGCTCAGGGCATGGAACATCCCTTCACACCTGCTCAGAATCATCGAGTCACTCCATGGCCAAAAATTGATGATGGCCCCCTACTGTCAAGAAAGATCTACATACATCACGGTTTAAAACAGGGGTGTGTGCAGGCTCCATACCTCTTCATGGCTGACCTTTCCACTGCTCTTAATTAAACTAATAGCAACGCCCCCCACCCCCGCACATTAGCACTGAGCCAGCTATTATTTACGGCCAATGTGGTTCTGTGCAGTTAAACTAAAGTAGGCTTTCAGAGACTGATAAACACACTACACCAGCACGTTACTCAAAATGGCCTGGTCATCAATCAAAGCAATACCAAAGTGATGATGGTTATTAAGGGAATCAAAAAGAAGGCTGCTAGGCGCCTCGATACATATGTCCTGTACACATCAAAAGAATATTAGTACTTAGGCGTACTTGAAAACCTACATCTTCAGAGCTCCAGTATTCTCACTCATCTGATCCCGTAGACCTCCTGCTGTTTGTCTATGTATTAGCCCGATATAGCAACATGATGATCCTTGGAGTGACAGTTGTGCTTTACAAAATCTATTCTTATTATACTGCTAGACAACAAGGGAATAGTCAAAAAAGAGCTCTGAGCCGTCACAAACAAGTGCTGTGCTCTAATTTCCGCTTTTAACACCCTGTGCAAGAGGTTGAAAGACCCTCTGTTAAAGGTAATGGCAGCAAAGGTTTTGCAAACCCTAACCTACGGCACTTGGACCTTTCATGGCCTTGATTCAGCTTTATTGGATAAACTCCAAGCAAAAGTTTATTGTTATGCTTTAAACTTAGCGCAAAGCTTCTCCCTAAGCCAGATACAGTTGGAGTTTGGCCTCAATAGGCAATCAGCCGAGAGGCTGGGTGCAATCCTCAAGAGCTGCTTTAAACTAAAACAAATGCAAAAACAACAATTGATGGACAGAATGCAGAACAATGTCATACATTCACCCCAGTACAGAGATCTGGGCCTAAATCTATCGTTTTTTTGCACTCCACACCACCCCAGGTCAGACATGGCTATATGCAAATCAGCCTTGACCCCCGTGCCTCATGGGAACAGTCCAGCCCGAACTGCCAAGTCATGTCTTTCCCGGACCGGAATCAAGCATCCAAGGACCGGTTTCTGGCTATCAGCCTTCATCAGCCTGGATAGCTTGACTCCAGTGGTGTGGAGTGCATGGGACTCAAGTCTGAGCATACCCATCCCACTCGGGGTGACAAATGCAAAAACAACAATTGATGGACAGAATGCAGAACAATGCCATACATTCACCCCAGTACAGAGATCTGGGCCTAAATCCATCGTTTTTTTGCACTCCACACCACCCCAGGTCAGACATGGCTATATGCAAATCAGCCTTGACCCTGTGCCTCAGGGTCAGTCTGATTTGCATATAGCCATGTCTGAACTGGGGTGGCAGAGTGGGCTAAAGAACGGTGATGGATTAAACCCAGATCTTTTGACTGGATGTGAGTGTTTGATTGATTCAGATGCTCCGTCCATCACTACCCCCTTTTGTACCGCTTTTAAACTAAAACATGCAGGACCCAATGCATTAAATAACATTCTGTAGTTAGCAATCGATAACACGGTCAGATGTCACCAAAGCACCAGCTTTAAAGAATATTTGGATCAATCCTTAGTAAACCTGCAACTTAGGAACATAAGGGTTCTGCAACTCCCATACAATGCTTTTAAAAAACTAGTTAACACCGCAATGACCAACATCTGTCTCCTTAGGGTCAAAGAGGATCTCGCAAAATTAGCACAAGCCTGGACGGTCATTAACATTTACTCGCACTTGCACATACCAGCTTCACCTGAAACTACAGCTGTTGCAGTGCCTTATGGGCCGCCCACCCACACTAGCAGAAAAACCAGCATGGTTGTTCTCTGGTGACGGAAACTTTCGCTTATGCAGCTCAAAAAGAGAGAATCTCTTACACCTTGCCTGCATCTGCCCTGAGTTAGCTGTGGATAGGAGGTGTCATCTCAAGCCTCTCTCCCCCCTTAAAAAGCAAAGGGATCAGCACAGGCTGGCATATCTTATATAGAGCCCAATGACACAGTGGCGTAACAAAACTTGAGGGGGCCCCCCTGCAAAATCACATAGAGGGGGCCCCTCCCCGGTGGCCCGGCCCACCACCTACCACTTTGCCTTACCACCCTGAACTCTAGTATATTTTGATTTGACTTCAGCATGACATGGCCACGTTTTCTATCATGTTCACAGTCCACCGCGTAGTGTACCTCGGCATTGGCGTCAATGCTTTCAATAAACATTATCTGATTCAAATAGGAATACCAAACTGAAAGCAGCAGATGCAAAGCAAAAAAACTGTTTCTCTCCAACTCGGAGTCGCTAATTCAGACCGAGGTAGGGCCCAGGTCAGCTACCGTCCCTTACTCTTTGTTGCGTTGATCATTTATTTGTAGTTTCATTTATTGCCTACCAGACCCAGTTGTGGCCAATGCAAGCGTTTTAAATAAAGGACAAATATGTGCAAATCTATTTGATGGAATCGGACAAAAGTGTTTTAGACTTAGAATCCTAGGTTTTCAATAGCACAATTCGTCCTAGGAGATATTGCTGGAACAGTAGGGGGTCTCCGTTCATTTTTGGAAACGTCAAAAGAGGTGTGTGCATCCGGATTGAGAAATGTTTCCATTTACAGCGTCAAGGCCTCGCCGGGGAATGCATCCGAGCCCCTCTCACCACGAGATGGTTCATGTTTGTGCCAGGGTGGGTGCACGTCTCTGTACACGATGCTGGCCGGATCAGACGTCAGCAGAGCCCACAATGACATCACAGGCAATGAACGATCAACATCCTCACTAGATATTCCCGAAGGTCTCCATTATCTAGGTATAGATTACGTCTGTGAGGTTTACATTTCGCTGGTGAGATTGAACCGATGTATTCGTTTTTTGTGGTTTTGCAGAAATATTCCGGACTATGCCCAAAAAATCTCCAGAATGAGTAGAATGCCAGGCTCCTGTCGGAGTGAGTCACCAGACCCTACACATGCGCAGTGTCAGTGTCAATAATAATAATAATAAAGGGGATCTTATCATGCGCAGACTTAGCCCAGTGGGCATCAAGGCGCCTAATTCCAAATCCAGCTCATGACAAAAACCTGGCAGCTCAACCTGTGTAAGCTCTCGAAAAGCACCACGTTTTTAAAGCCTTTTTAAAGAGCGCTAGGGAGGGTAAAACCTTCATCTCCATCGGCAAGATGTTCCAGAGCTGTGGCGCGACGACGGAGAAGGCCCTGGCTCCCCATCTGGTGAGCTTAAAACGAGGGACAACAAGTTGAAAAAGTCCTGATGAACGCAAACACCTTGTAGGGTGATAGCGGGTAAGCAGGTAGCTGATAGCGCTCTTAGATCCATCCTCGAGAGCTCTGTAAGTTAAACACAGAATTTTAAAATCAATTCTGTGCTGAATAGGCAGCCAATTAAGGTCTCTTCTCGCAGCAGTAGCAGAGGAGGCCCTGGGAAGATCCAGGACGAAGCGTGCAGCAGCATTCTGCACGATTTGCAGACGATGTATAAGGCCCTTGTTGGCTTCCATATAGAGAGAGTTACAATAGTCTAATCTGGAGCCAACAAGGGCAACTGCAATCTGCTTGCGTGCTTGAAGAGACAGATAGCTGCGAATTCTATTGAGCGTCCTGATCACGCCCCAGCAGGTCGAGACAGTCCGATTCACCTGTAGGGACATCGAGAGTGAAGTATCGAACACCACACCAAGATTTCTGGCAGCTTGAGAGGGAGTGGGGCATATGCCAAGAGAAGTGGGCCACCACTCACTCGACCAGACATCTTGGTCCTTTCCAAAGACCAAGACCTCAGTCTTGTCGCCATTTAGCTTCAGGGAGTTGGCAACCATCCAATCTGCAACGTATTGCATACAGGACCTGAAGCTAGAGGCAGATGATACGACAGAGGACTGAGTGAGTGAAACCATGATCTGGGTGTCATCGGCGTATGATACCACCTCCATCCCCTGTGATCTTACAAGCCTAGCAAGGGGGGCCACATAGATGTTAAAGAGGGTCGGGCTTAATGCCGACCCCTGTGGCACCCCACATTGCAAAGACTTAGCTGGGGAGAGGTGGTTGCCAAGCATCACTCTCTGTTCCCTATCAAGGAGAAAGGAGTTGAGGAGACTCAGGGCCGAACCCGTGACACCTGCCTCCCTGAGCCGAGATGTTAAAATGGCAGGAGACAGGGTGTCAAATGCGGCCGTGAGGTCCAATAGCACAAGAACAGTAGTTTGTCCGGCATCAACCTTGCGTCGGATGTTATCGACTACAAAGGTGAGAGCAGATTCTGTGCTGTGATGTTTTCGAAATCCATGCTGGGTAATATCAAGATACTCCGCTGCTTCAAGGAAAGAGGTTAGGTGGCAATTCAGGTGTGCTTCTAAAATTTTAGCCGGTGCAGGGAGCAGAGAGATCGGTCTAAAATTTTTCAGGATACCAGGATCAAGTGAGGGCTTCTTAAGAAGCGGCCTCACAATGGCCTTCTTCCATGTTGATGGAAAAGTGCCTTGGACTATGACCTTATTCATCACCTCAAGTAGGGGGGGAAGGAGGCTATCCCTACACTCTTTTAACTTTTTAAGAGGCAATGGATCAAATGGAGAGGAGGACTTCGTCTTGTCAAGAAGAAGATTCAATCCCTCCCAGGACATAGAGGGAAAATCAGAAAGGAGGCTAGAAGGAGCTATATCCAGTACCTCAGAGGAACGTATACCTGAAAGACTGTCTTCATTCAAAGAAAGACGTTGCACTTCTAAGGAAGAGTGGATATCAGAGATTTTTGTATGAAAAAAGTCTGCAATATCATCACAGAGACGTTGAGAGCTAACTCAAGGCTTTGTGACCGGTGCATCGTGCTTTGTGCCTTTCCCACCCCTTTTCAAACCACTCCGCAAACATGCATGGCCCTGTTGGTTCCTTGTTTACACCCTAGTCCACGCCCCCCTAAGTAACTGAAGCCGGGTCTGGTGGCTTATTGGATTTATACATCCACTGTGGGGGCCTGTGTTCTGGTGGTCACAGGTTCAAATCCCAGCAGGCCTTTTATCCTTCTGAGGTCGAGAAAATGAGTTCCATTGAGTTGGGTAACGATAAACATCTGTTATTCAGCACAAAGATACAATTGGGTAAATGTGCGCTTTTCAAATACACTTTGTTATCAGCACATTCAAGGTTGGACACGCCAATGGCAAAGTTTGGATGTCACCCTCTCTTAACTCCAGCCTCCTCCAGTGGCACCTGCAAGCCCTCCGCAGAGGAGCCTTTGTACACCTTAAATATAGGACTACAGAAAACCCACCCACGCAGCTCTGGCTGCTCCTTTGTGCGTTGTGCCCTTATGCTGAGACCCGCCTGAGTCTAAGAGCCGAGTGTGTAAAAAGTGGCACCCGTGGGGTGCGTGTGTCCAAGCGGTTTATGAACAGTAAAAGCATCATCAACTGTCTACATTTAACCCCTCCCATGCTGGTGAAGAACCCCAGCCGTCACGCCCTGCGGTGGGCGTGTGCGGATGACGGCTGGGGTTCGTCACTGCCCCGCCCTGTTCTTTTGTTTATCACACAGCGGAAAAATCGCGGCCGCAGCGAAGGGGTTAAAGGTAGTCTGAAACTGGCAAGGGAGATTTAACTAGTAACACTACTGGCAGGCAGCTGATTGCGCGGCGCGCGCTGCAGTTTACACTAAAAAGCAAATTATTGTTAACACGTGCTGCAGCCTGCAGTGCAGAATCCGGCTCAGCTTTCCAGGCCGTGAGCTGCGGCGCTGGGTAACTACCACGGAGGCGGGCTGACTGACTGGGCCTGGACGCCAGCCTCCTCAGATTTTAGAAGGTCACGACTCTGACCGCATCATCTTTGTGCCACTCTTAACTGTCGAAGTGTGTTAGTCTCATTGTGGCCCCCCTTTATGCCAGGTCTGTGACCTCAGACGTCCGTGACCCCATCTCCAGTCTGCCTAGAGAGTTGTACAAAAGGGGGTCCATCACCACCCCCTTTTGTACCGCTTTGTTCGCCATAAGTTGGCAGGGTATGCTCAGACGTGAGTCCCTTGCTCACTTTGCCAATGGATTCAAGCAAGCCTGGCTGAAGACGGCTGTAAATCCAGAAACCTGTCCTACGAAGCTTGAATACGGTCCAGGGAAGGCATGGCTTGGCAGTTCGGGCTGGACTGTTCCCATGAGGCACAGGGTCAGACTGATTTGCATATGGCCATTTCTGAACTCGGGTGGCGGAGTGGGCTAAAGAACGGTGATGGGTCAAACCCAGATCTGTTGACTGGGTGTGAGTGTTTGATTGGTTCAGATGCTCCGTCCATCACCACCCCCTTTTGTACCGCTTTGTTTGCCATAAGTTGGCAGGGTATGCTCAGACGTGAGTCTCTTGCTCACTTTGCCACTGGATTCAAGCAAGCCTGGCTGAAGACGGCTGTAAAGCCAGAAACCGGTCCTAGGAACCTTGAGTCCGGTCCTGGGAAGGCATGGATTGGCAGTTCGGGCTGGATTGTTCCCATGAGGCACAGGGTCAGACTGATTTGCATATGGCCATGTCTGAACTGGGGTGGCGGAGTGGGCTAAAGAACGGAGATGGGTTAAACCCAGATCTATTGACTGGGTGTGAGTGTTTGATTGGTTCAGATGCTCCGTCCATCACCACCCCCTTTTGTACTGCTTTGCCTAGAGAGTTAGCACCACTGAACTCTGCTCTAGGCCTCCCTTTAAGGACACTTGGCCTTCTCTGTTTCCCAAGTGTTTCACTGGCAGTAGTCTCAGGGTGCCTGTATGCGTTCACTTTTTCTCCTTGTCACTCTCTCCTCCCTGTGTGTCGCTGCCCGTGAGTCTTTGTAGCAGGCCACCCATCTCCCTCTTCCTTGTGCCCCTCCCTGCAGGACGTGTGTGTAGGAGAGTAGGGTCTGCTTCCAATGGTCACCCCCACTTTTTGCTTTTGCTTTACTGGTTTTCGACTTAGATGTGGATGTGGGCCTGCTAATCAGACTCACAGCCCAGATGCACTCTCTATAAATTCACACCATGTACTCTAGGTACAACCACAATTGGGAATTGGCTCACCATATCAGCCCCTGTAGAAGTGTACCCTAGGTACTCAGGGCATAGGTGTAACCAAGGCCAACCAGGGGCTGCAGCATGTATTATGCCACACCTGGCTGGCCACTCAAACTGACACAACTGGCTGACCACTCAGCTGGGGCAAGGTCTTGTAATCACCCCTTGCTTAGGTATAGTATTCCTATATCTACCCTTATATATAGACACACAGTAACCTATAAGTCACTCCTATGGCAGGCCGTAACAATCCTGGAGGCAGAGTGCTTGGTTATGTGTGAGATGGTGCTCTAGCATGAGCTGAGCCTGTCTGCAGCTTGGGGAACCATGTCCTTATAGCTGTTCTATGATATCGCCATACCATATACTCTTAAGTGCATTATAATCCTCACGGTTGTATGCTAACTTTGGTTTGATTTTGTCTAAACATGTCGTGTAAGGTGTCATACGCTTTGGAATACTACCCCCTCGCCAATTCTGGTGACAGGGGTAGCATTCCACCCTTCTAGAGGGAGAAGACATGTTGTTGCTGACTATCCCGGTTAAAGTTAATTAGAGCCCCAGCGTCACAAAATGGACGCTGCTGCCACAGACACAAGTCTGACCTCCTGCTGCTGGGAGTGCTTCCAGTCACGGAGGTTTGGACAATAGGTTTCCTGCCTGGAGAGGTGCGAGCACCACCCCAGACAGGACTTTGTGTATTGGGACAGGGAGGGCTGAATGGAATGAGACATTGCCTGGGGCACACTAGGTGCTCCATGCATAGTCCAGTTCAAACCGGTGCTGGGGCACTCCAGCCCCAGCTCTGGCGTGAAACTGGACAAAGGAGAGGGGGTGTAACCACCCCCCTTCCTGGTCCCACCCATAGGAGGGACCTAGAAAGTAATCCAGCCCCTTTTAGTTGTATAAAGGTAGGAGCTGAACCCCAGGACTTTAGATTAATCCTGGAATTGACTTGAGATGAAACTCTGGACCCTTCGACATTCACCTGAGCTGAAGACTGAAGAATCTCCCTTGTGGCCAAGGAGTGCCCACCCTGGGCAACCAGGCACCATCCAGCAACTCGACAGCTTGCTTTGTCCCTGTTCCCGCCGGAACCCGAGCGCAGAGCCTGACAAGACCTTGACTCCCGGACCTCTCTGACCCCACTGCACGACTCCAGCACAGCTGAGCCCCGTGGAAGGCGTCGGAACCCATGGAACAAGGCAACTTGGAAAGTCTTCAACTTGCTAACAGCGCAGCTCCTGAGGCATCCTCGAAGCTGTGCCCTGGGGACTGAGACACCCCGACACCGAGCTCCACCTGCACCGAAGACCAGCCCTCCACACTCCACGAGATCTGCGTGGGGCCCTTCTGCTTGTGTTCTGCTCGACACGTTGTGCCGGTTGCTGGCCACTTGGCTAGTAGCCCTGTGACGACGATCCTTTTGAAAATCCATCACTGGTCTGGTTGTTCCAGACTGGCCCTTGCTTTCCTGAAGAGGTGAAGTATCTCAGACCCACCTGGTCTGCACCAGAAGCCTTTTGTGTTTCCTGCTTGGGTTGCCTTTGCTTAGGCTTGTTGGCTCCGATCTTGAAGTCGACCCCTCCATCTGCGAGAACCTTCGTGGGACAGCTCCTCTCCAGCACCTGGTCATCCTCGACGCCTCCTGGTTCACGTGGCTGCAAAGACAAGCTTCACGGCAGCACCTGATTGCTCCTCGACGACGTCTGGTTCCTTCCTGGTTCCACCCGGTCACTGGCTAGTGACCTAGACTCTGTCCCCTCTGCTTTCAGGTCTTCTTCAACTCCAATCCACCCTTGGATCCACCCGGACACCTTCCTCCTGGTCGTCTGCAGCATCTTCTTCCAAGGCTCCATATCCACTCCAATCAACGAGAAAACCCGACACACTTTGACACCTAGGCACCCACAGCCCGTGGGTGAGGTAACGCGAGTACTTCGGTGCTCCTGTGGGGATTGACTATCCTAGTGTCTAGTTTTGTTAGTTGTATCTTCCTATTTAGACCGGAAGTGTCCTAAATCTTCGTTACTTAGCTTTTTAAGTTCCTATTGACTTTCTATTGACTCTCGCGTGAGTGTACTGACACTGCACGCGCCGCCTGTGGGCCTCCTACTCCTAACCTAAGGTTCAGATAGCGTAGCCCCAGGGATTCTCTAGGCCCTAGGCCTTTCCTCTTCCCGAGTCGTGGTTCTTATACCGCTTACTTAGTATATGGTTTTAGGCGCCCCTAGGGCCTAACTGTAAATTGTGCTATTTAAAGTAATTCTAAGAGTAACTTGTTATGTGCTTATGCCTCTGATCTCATAAAGAGTTCAGAGGAGTGTGTTAGTGAATAAATACATATATATTTTATATATATCCTGTGTGGTGTCCTTTCATTTGGTATTCAAGGGGTTACATATGGTAAAACAGCTGGCTTTACACGCCCTCAAGAGTCTTTTAGCCTAAGACTGTTCTGTCCACGCTACCTCTAGGATAGCTGGTCTATAAGGTTGACTTTACAACCATCACCATAAGGGTTGTTTGGACTGGTGCAAGGTGCTCACTAGAATAGTGAACATCATATACCAGGCCAACTTCTCACATTGGTGGGCAGCGGTTGGGATTAGAGGTTGCTGTTGTTTTACCATTTGTAATCTTGAGATATCATTTGAAAGAACACATAGGTACCTATAGGTACATATAAAAACAAGTCTTAGTATACTTAAGTCCTACTGAACTTAGCTGTTGTAGAGCCTGGGCCTAGCACAACCTGACTACAACTCCTAGAAAGGTTCTGTTGGAAAACAAATAGTGTAGGTAGGTGCAACACCCCACCTCACTAGAAACCATGTCTCAGACAGTGAACCCCAGTGGTTCTCTGCCTGCAGAAGTAGATCCCTTGAGGACTGCTTCAAGATATGAAGCCTTAGCCTTCCAAGCATTGAGACAATTGTGTACTTCTAGAAGGCTAAAACAGGGTTCACACCCTACCATCAAGTTCCTGATTGAGCTCTTAGAAGAGTATGATGCTCAACAGCCACCTGACTCAGGTGCTTCAGGTAGTGCAGAAGAAGTCCTTCCCTCCACAGAAGATACCACTGATACTATTGTGCCAGATGAGGAAGAAGAGGGGGTAGAAGAAGATGATTCTGATCCTGAGACAAACAGCCAGGTCCCAGTCAGAAGACTTAGCCAGGCTAACCTAAGCATACATGGGAGTCAGCATGGGCAGCCCTCATACACACCTCCAAGTGGGCTGAACCAGAGGCAGAGAAGTGGGAGATCCCACTCCAGGGACTCTCTCCACTCTCAGGCTTCAAATGGCTCTCATGGCCCTGCTCAGAGAGGGATCACCTCCCCTCAGAGAAGGGAACATGAGGCAAAGATGAAAGAAGCGGCTCTTAGGATTTAGAGGCAGGAACTTGAGGTTGCCCTGGCCAGAGAGAAGCTTGCTCGTGCTAGAGAGCATAGAGAGAGTGGGTTAGGACCCACTGGTGGCAGCAATATCCCTAAGGATAAAGATAGGTCCTATGAAAGTAGACACCTAAGCAAGATTGTGCCCCCTATAAAGAAGAGGATGACATCCACAAGTGGATTACTGCTTTGGAGAGGGCCTGCAAAGTGCAGCAGGTACCCCAAAGTCAGTGGGCAGTAATCTTATGGCTCTCCTTTTCTGAAAAAAGGTAGAGATAAGTTCCTCACAGTTAGCGATGGGTATGCTAACAACTACTCTGTCCTGAAGAGTGCTCTGATTGATGGGTTTGGCCTAACCACTGAACAGTATAGGTTGATGTTCAGAGATACCCCAAAGACACAGACTCAGGACTGGACTGATTTTGTTGATTGTGCCACTAAGGCTCTGGAAGGCTGGTTATTGGGAAGTGAAGTTAAGGACTATACAGGATTGTATAATTTGATCATGAGAGAGCAAATACTTAACAATTGTCAAAACCAGTTATTGCATCAATACCTGATTGACTCTGATCTGACCTCTCCCCAAGAATTGGGAAAGAAGGCAGACAAATGGGTCAGAACCAGGATTAAGCAGAAAAACCAGAACCAGGGAGGTGATCAGAGAAAGGCAGACCAGAAGGGTAATGAACAGAAACAAAAAGACCAGAAGTCTTCACCAGGCCCCCAAAAGGCACAGGGGGAGGGTGGCTCCAAAAAGAACAAACAAAAACAAGAATGTCCAAAGAAGCCCTGGTGTGGATACTGTAAATCAGTCTCTCACTGGTTTAGTGAGTGCACCAAGAAGGGCACAGCATCAACCACCATTGCCCCTAAGGCAACTGTTCCCCCTAGTCCAGCTGTTAATGGTGGTTCCCAGCAAAAGGGTGTAGTAGGGTTAACCCTGGGAACTGTGGTGGACTCTGGCCTGGTCAGAGTACCAACTCAGGCTGTTCTTGTCTGTGATGGGGACATAGCAATGTCCTCTACTGTAAGTCCCAGTAATCTGAGCAAGTACAGACAGACACCTTTTATTAATGACAAGATGGCTCAGGCCTACAGGGACACATGTGCCAGTGTCACTTTGTGAACCCTGACCAGATCATACTAGGTGAAACCTACCTAGTGACCAACGCTAGCAATGCCACTACCTCCCATAGTATGGCAGTTGTTAAGTTCTCCTGGGGAGGGGTAACTGGCCTCAAAAGAGTTGTTGTGAGTTCAGACCTTCCAGTAGAGTGTCTATTAGGTAATGATCTTGAAACCTCAGTTTGGTCTGAGGTGGAGTATAGGACCCATGCAGAAATGCTGGGAATATCAGCACATGTCCTTGCTGTGACCAGGTCACAGGCCAAAAAGTGCTTACCTGAACAGGTGCTGGATCTTGAAACAATAGACCAGACACCAACCAAGAGAAAGAGCAAGAGGGTTAAGGCAGTGCCTTCCCACCTGCCTCGGGTTGAGGACCAGCCCTCCCAGGAGGATGATTCTGAGATCCAAGAGGGAACTGTCCTAGAAGGGCTTGAGCCTGATCAGGTTGAGTTTCTTGGGACAGGGGGACCCTCAAGGGCAGATCTGAGGCAGGCACAATTAGGTTGTTCCTCTCTTGAACCCCTCAGACAGCGGGCTGCTGCTGAGGCTGCTGGGAATGCTTAAGGTACCCATAAAGTATATTGGGATGATGGGCTCCTTTATTCAGAGGCTAGAGACCCCAAGTCTGGTGCTTCCAGGAGGTTGGTTATACCTCTGCAATTTAGGGGCTTACAGCTTACCTTGGCCCATGATATTCCCCTAGCAGGACACTTGGGCCAGAACAAGACTTGGGACAGGCTTGTCCCTCACTTTCACTGTCCCCATATGTCAGAAGATACCGAGGAGTTTTGTCGCTCCTTTGTTACCTGCCAAGCCAGTGGCAAATCAGGTGGCACAACAAAGGCCCCCCTCATACCACTACCTGTGGTGGGGGTACCCTTTGAGAGAGTAGGGATAGACATTGTAGGACCAATGGACCCCCAAACAGCATCTGGGCACAGATTTATACTGGTTGTAGTGGATCATGCCACCAGGTATCCAGAAGCTATTCCCCTGAGGACCACAACAGCTCCTGTTGTGGCTAGAGCCCTACTTGGAGTATTCCAGAGTGGGGTTTCCAAAGGAGGTTGTCTCTGACAGAGGTGCAAACTTCATGTCAGGATATTTAACTGCAATGTGGAAGGAGTGTGGTGTCAACTATAAGTTCACCACCCCCTATCACTGTGTAATGGGCTTGTGGAGAGATTCAACAAGACCCTCAAAGGGATGATAAAAGGGTTACCTGAAAAGCTGAGGCGAAGATGGGACATCCTTTTACCCTGCCTTCTGTTTGCTTACAGATAGGTCCCACAAAAGGGGGTTGGCTACAGCCCTTTTGAGCTTTTGTTTGGGCATCCTGTAAGAGGACCCCTATGTCTTGTGAAGGAAGGATGGGAGTTACCTCTCAAAAAGCCTAAACTTGACATAGTGGACTATGTACTTGGTCTCCGCTCCAGGATGGCTGAATATATGGAGAAGGCTTCCAAAAACCTTGAGGCCAGCCAAGAACTTCAGAAAGCTTGGCATGACCAAAAGGTTGTGCTGACTGTGTACCAGCCAGGACAGAAAGTATGGGTGTTGGAGCCAGTGGCCCCAGCAGCACTCCAGGACAAATGGGCTGGACCCCATGCAATAGTTGAACAGAAGGGAGATGTCACCTACTTGGTGGACCTTGGGACTCCCAAAAGCCCCCACAGGGTGCTTCATGTCAACAGACTAAAAGCATTTGTCGACAGGGCAGACATGGGCTTGCACATGGCTACAGATGAGGGGCAGGAGGAAGAGAGTGACCCTCTCCCAGACCTGCTTACTCAGAACCCTGATGATGGGTCAGTAGATGATGTAGTCTTTGCTGACAGCCTCTCTGAACATCAGCAACAGGACTGCAGACAAGTTCTTCAGTCCTTCAGACATCTGTTTTCCCTGACCCCAAGTCAGACAAGCTGGTGCACCCATGAGGTGGACACTGGTGACAGTCTACCTGTAAAGAGTAAAATCTACAGGCAACCTGACCATGTCGGGGACTGCATTAGGACAGAGGTCCAAAAGATGTTGGAGCTGGGAGTTATTGAGCCCTCAGAGAGCCCTTGGGCTAGTCCTGTGGCCCTGGTACCAAAACCTCACACCCAAGATGGTAAGAGAGAGATGAGGTTTTGTGTAGACTACAGAGGTCTCAATGCTGTCACTAGGACAGATGCCCACCCCATCCCCAGGACAGATGAGCTCATTGATAGACTGGCTTCTTCCAAGTTCTTGAGCACATTTGACCTGACAGCAGGCTACTGGCAAATCAGATTAGCTGAGGATGCAAAAGCCAAGACAGCATGTTCGACCCCAGGAGGACATTATCAATTTGTGGTAATGCCCTTTGGTTTGAAGAATGCCACTGCCACTTTCCAAAGGTTGGTGAATCAAGTTCTCACAGGACTGGATGACTATTGTGCAGCTTATCTTGATGATATTGCTGTCTTTAGCTCCACCTGGGAGGATCACCTGGTCCACCTGAGGAATGTTTTAGAGGCTCTGCAAAAAGCAGGCCTCACTATCAAGGCTACAAAGTGCCAGACAGAGCAGAGCAAGGTTGTATACCTGGGCCACCTGGTAGGTGGGGATCAGGTTCAACCACTGGAGAGCAACATCCAGACCATCAGAGACTGGACTCCTCTAATCACCCAGACACAGGTCAGAGCTTTCTTGGGCCTGTCTGGGTACTACAAGAAGTTTGTGAAAAACTATGGGTCCATTGTGACACCACTGAATGATTTAACTTCCAAAAAGATGCCAATGAAAGTTCAGTGGACAGTTAGCTGTCAAAAGGCATTTGATGACCTGAAGCAGGCCATGTGTACTGCACCTATTCTGAAAAGTCCAGATTACTCCAAAGAGTTCATAGTCCAAACAGATGCTTCTGAGTTGGGTGTGGGAGCTGTACTTTCACAACTGAATATAGATGGTCAAGACCATCCCATTGCTTTCATAAGCAGAAGGCTGACCCCTAGAGAGAAACGTTGGTCAGCTATAGAGAGGGAGGCCTTTGCTGTGGTTTGGGCCCTGAAAAAGTTGAAGCCATATATGTTTGGCACTCACTTCAAGATTCAGACAGACCACAAGCCCCTCCTATGGTTAAATCAGATGAAGGGTGAAAATCCCAAACTTCTTAGGTGGTCCATTTCCCTACAGGGGAAGGACTTTACAGTGGAACATAGACCTGGGACTGACCATGCCAATGCAGATGGACTCTCCCGATATTTCCACTTAGAACATGAAGACTCAACTGGTCAAGGTTAGTTTAATGTCCCTATGTTTGGGGAGGGGTGTAGGAGAGTAGGGTCTGCTTCCTATCGTCACCCCCACTTTTTGCTTTTGCTTTACTGGTTTTTGACTTAGATGTGGCTGTGGGCCTGCTAATCAGACCCACATCCCAGATGCACTTTCTCTAAATTCACACCATGTACTCTAGGTACATCCACAATTGGGAATTGGCTCACCTTATCAGCCCCTGTAGAAGTGTACCCTAGGTACTCAGGGCATAGGTGTAACAAAGGCCTACCAGGGGCTGCAGCATGTATTATGCCACCCCTGGCTGGCCACTCAAACTGACACAACTGGCTGATCACTCCGCTGGGGCAAGGTCGTGTAATCACCCCTTGCTTAGGTATAGTATTCCTATATCTACCCTTATATATAGACACACAGTAACCTATAAGTCACTCCTATGGCAGGCCTTAACAATCCTGGAGGCAGAGTGCTTGGTTATGTGTGAGATGGTGCACTAGCATGAGCTGACCCTGTCTGCAGCTTGCGGAACCATGTCCATATAGCTGTTCTGTGATATCGCCATACCATATACTCTTAAGTGCATTATAATCCTTGCGGTTGTATGCTAACTTTGGTTTGGCTTTGTCTAAACATGTCATGTAAGGTGTCATACGCTTTGGAATACTACCCCCTTACCAATTCTGGTGACGGGGGTAGCATTCCACCATTCTAGAGGGAGAAGACATGTTGTTGCTGACTATCCCGGTTAAAGTTAACCAGAGCCCCAGCGTCACAAAATGGACGCTGCTGCCACAGACACAAGTCTGACCTCCTGCTGTTGGGAGTCCTTCCAGTCACGGAGGTTTGGACAATAGGTTTCCTGCCTGGAGAGGTGCGAGCACCACCCCAGACAGGACTTTGTGTATTGGGACAGGGAGAGGTGAATAGAATGAGACACTGCCTGGGGCACACTAGGTGCTTCATGCATAGTCCAGTTCAAACCGGTGCTGAGGCACTCCAGCCCCAGCTCTGGCGCGAAACTGGACAAAGGGGAGGGTGTGTAACCACCCCCCTACCTGGTCCCACCCATAGGAGGGACCTAGAAAGTAATCCAGCCCCTTTTAGTTGTATAAAGGTAGGAGCTGAACCCCAGGACTTTAGATTAATCCTGGAATCGACTTGAGACAAAACTCTGGACCCTTCGACATTCACCTGAGCTGAAGACTGAAGAATCTCCCTTGTGGCCAAGGAGTGACCACCCTGGGTAACCAGGCACCATCCAGCAACTCGACGGCTTGCTTTGTCCCTGTTCCCGCCGGAACCTGAGCACAGAGCCTGACAAGACCTCGACTCCCGGACCTCTCTGACCCCACTGCACGATTCCAGCACAGCTGAGCCCCGTGGAGGGAATCGAATCCCGTGGAACCAGGCAACTTGGAAAGTCTTCAACTTGCTAACAGCGCAGCTCCTGAGGCATCCTCGAAGCTGTGTCCTGGGGACTGAGACACCCCGACACTGAGCTCCACCTGCACCGAAGACCAGCCCTCCACACTTCACGAGATCTGCGTGGGGCCCTTCTGCTTGTGTTCTGCTCGACGCGTTGTCCCGGTTGCTGGCCAGTTGGCTAGTACCCTGTGACGACGATCCTTTTGAAAATACATCGCTGGTCTGGTTGCTCCAGACTGGCCCTTGCTTCCCTGAAGAGGTGAAGTACCTCAGACCCTCCTGGTCTGCACCAGAAGCCTTTTGTGTATCCTGTGTGGGTTGCCTTTGCTTAGGCTTGTTGGCTCCGATCTTGAAGTCGACCCCTCCATCTGCGAGAACCTTCATGGGACAGCTCCACTCCAGCACCTGGTCGTCCTCGACACCTCCTGGTCCGCGTGGCTGCAAAGACAAGCTTCACGACAGCACCTGATTGCTCCTCAACAACGTCTGGTTCCTTCCTGGTTCCACCCGGTCACTGGCTAGTGACCTAGACTCTGTCCCCTCTGCTTTCAGGTCTTCTTCAACTCCGATCCACCCTTGGATCCACCCGGACATCTTCCTCCTGGTCGCCTGCAGCATCTTCTTCCAAGGCTCCATAGGAATCAACGAGAAAATCCGACCCACTTTGACACCTATGCACCCGCACCCTGTGGGTGAGGTAACGCGAGTACTTCGGTGCTCCTGTAGGGATTGACTTTCCTAGTGTCTAGTTTTGTTAGTTGTATCTTCCTATTTAGACCGGAAGTGTCCTAAATCTTCGTTACTTACCTTTTTAAGTTCCTATTGACTTTCTATTGACTCTCGCGTGAGTGTACTGACACTGCACGCGCCACCTGTGGGCCTCCTACTCCTAACCTAAGGTTCAGATAACAGAGCCCCAGTGATTCTCTAGGCCCTAGGCCTTTCCTTTTCCCGAGTAGTGGTTCTTATACCACTTACTTAGCATATGGTTTTACGCGCCCCTAGGGCCTAACTGTAAATTGTGCTATTTAAAGTATTTCTAAGAGTAACTTGTTATGTGCTTATGCCTCTGATCTAATAAAGAGTTCAGAGGAGTGTGTTAGTGAATAAATACATATATATTTTATATATATCCTGTGTGGTGTCCTTTCATTTGGTATTCAAGGGGTTACATATGGTAAAACAGATGGCTTTATACGCCCTCAAGAGTCTTTTAGCCTAAGACTGTTCTGTCCACGCTACCACTAGGGTAGCTGGTCTATAAGGTTGACTTTACAACCATCACCATAAGGGTTGTTTGGACTGGTGCAAGGTGCTCACTAGAATAGTGAACATCATATACCAGGCCAACTTCTCACAGTGTGTGTCAGTCCTAACGGCCTCTCTTTGCACGTCATGTCTCCGCCCCACACCCAACCTCGGAAGCTAGTTGACTTGTACTGCACCCTTCTAATCTAGACCCCTCTCTCTAGACTCTAACCCCTGGTGCTTTCTGCTGCACGAGTGTGCCACAAAGCCCCCACTGTGCGTCAGACCAAACATCTCTTTGTCTATCCGCTCCTGTCCTAGTCTGTCAGCACCAGTGAGCTTATTTTGCAAGCTTCTAGTATCTTTCTATATCCCCCTGGGTGCTCTGTGCTCGGGGCCGACCTGGCTACCGGGCGTTTTGGCATGCTGCCGAGCTGGGGGCTGATGCCACTGCAGTGGGGGCTAATTTCGTTGATGGAGACCTGCGTGTGCTTCGAAATAAACAAAGCAAAACGAAATTCGTTCAGCACACGCAGGTCCCCATCAAGGAAATCAGCCCCCAGCTCGGCAGCATGCCAAAACGCCCAGTAGCCAGTCTGGCCCTGCCTGTGCTCCACACGTGTGTTGTTACAGTGAAATATTGGTGCAAACCACACTTGGTTTTCTCCCCTCCTCTCTGTCCTATTCTTCTGACCGAGTGAGTCCATTCTAGTGAGCTCTCGCTGTGTCTCAGACAACACCTCTACCCTAATCCTCTCTCATGACATTTTCCCCCATCTCTGCCTCCCCCATCATAAGCTGTCCAGGTGTGTCAGTGCCAGCGACCTGCTGCGTGCTGCTTCTTTAACCCCTCTCTGCCCGAGTGTGCCAGTATGCTCTCTCTGCCCCAGTCACTGGTTCCCCTCTCTCTCCATCACTCGGCAATCTTTTAGTGAGTGCCGCACCTCCGTCTCTCCCCACCTCCGCCCTCCCCGGCTGCCCTAACATGGCACTGACACAGATCCGCTGCATGCCTCGGACCCCTCTCTGCCCCCCATCCGAGTTTGCCATGGCCGGGATTCTCTCAATGTAGCCTCTCTTTTTCTCTGCCACCAGGCCCTCTCTCTGGCAGTCTCTTAGTGGTTGCAGCGCTTATTTTCTATCTCACCCTCTCCCTGCCACTCCCCACCTTCTCTGCGGTGTAACAGCACTCCGGATCGGCTTAATGGCGCTCTCTGCTCTTACCACCCCCTCCCTCATGCCCGAGATGTGCCAGTGTGCTCTCGCTGCCTACACCACTCTAATCTCCCCCTGCACCACTTGCCCTCTCTCCTGCCTCAACCCTGCTCACGGCCTTGGAGCCCCCCTGCCTGACATCTCCAGCTATATGAGGCCTGCCACTTGGCCCAGCTCTAGCACCCATCTCTCCTCCCTGAGTGTGTCGGTAGGGTGGTCGGTGCTCAGGCCATGTCTCTGCTCTCCCTTCACACCTCTCTCTCTCCCCCTCTTGTTCATGATGACCACCAACTCCCTGAGCACCTGCTGTGAGTCTGACTGGTGGCCGGGGCCTCGACGCAGACCCCTGTCTACTGCCTGGTGTATGAGAGCAGTCTGCTGGCCACGGCGGCTACCCTGGGGGTCTAAGGCAGCCCCAACCCCTCTGCGCAGGGCTACCGCAACTACATGACCTACGGCGCTGAGGCGCCCACCTTCTACTCTCTTGGAAATGTGAGGGGTGCGGGCGCAGCTCCAAGCAAGGCGAGGAGGTCGGGCATGCTTGAGAGAGAGACACACAGTGTCCCAAATCTGAGTCTCTTCCAGGCCCGGTTCCAGGACTTGGGAACTGGGAGGGCCATGGAAAGCATGGGTGGGCCATGAAGCTAAGTGGTTTTGTCCAGTCTCCCAGGTATGGTGTCTGAGAGCTGGGTCATGGCATGGCGGGTGGTCTTGTGGGCTGCATACCATATCTACAGCTTCTGTACACTAATTTTAACCTTTTTTTTGTAGAGGTGTAGAGTTACGGACTGTATCTCATCTGCTTTCTCCACCTCACCCTTCTTTCTCTGTCCGTCCCTTCCCTCTCCTGACTTTACTTTCCTTTCTCTCTGCTTCACTCTACTGTCCTGATCATCCACTCTCCACTTCCTCCCATCTCAGTCTTTTGTCCTCCTACTTTCTTTTCTGTCCACCTGTTTCCCTGCAGCACCCTTCTTTCTCTATTTCACTCTCATATATCTCTGCCGTCATCCTCTGATTTCTCTGCCTTATCCTACTTTCACTCTCTCCTGACCTCGCCATCCTTTCACTGTGCATCAACTTACTCTAACTACACTTCACCCTTCAATTTCCACTTCACCCTTCTCTCTCCACCTTACCTTTCTCTCTCTTCCTCGCTCTTTTCCATCTTCCTCGCCCTCCTCTCCTTCTTGCTTGCCCTCCTCTGTTCTTCTGACTCACTGTCATCCCTCGTGCCTCAGCTGCCCCCTAATTACACTCCAGTCTCTGCTTCACAGTCCCCTCTCTTCACTTCACCCTTCTCTCTCTCCACCTCACTCTCTTCTGTTTGCCTCACCTTCACACTCTCTCTCCACCTCACTCTCTTCTGTTGGGGAACAGCCTTTACGACGCGGCTGTTACACCGCGTGCCGTTACAACGTGGTTTTTCCAACGCAAGTCGTTACCACGACTTGCGCTGGAGGGCGCTGCAGGACAAGGAATTTTTTTATTTACTATCCAACACCTTCCCTACTGTAGGTAGGCTGGTGTTAGAATAGTAAATTTAAAAATTCCGAAGTCCGCACCCCTCCAGCGCAAGTCGTGGTAACGACTTGCATTGAAAAAAATGCGTTGTAGCGGCACGCGGTGTAAAACCACGCGTTGTAAAGCTGTACGACCCTTCTGTTTCCCTCACTTTCACGGCTGAGATCACCCATGAGCTGATTATGAGGCAAATGTTACAAATCCATAATTACGTATAAAATACTATGCTGCAGAGTTGCATAATTCCAGAGGCCCTAACTATAATCGATTTCTTTATATGTGACATAGTGAGAGAATTTGTTGGGAGAGTACAAATGCACAGTTACCGCTGCCCCAAAGTTAGGTGTCTGTTCTCTAAATTCCTTCTAATTATATAAGCTGTCTCCTCATTTTGTGATCACCTCGGGACACTGCGAGTAGGAAGGATAGTGGCAGCACATGTTGCCGTGCTGCCATTGAATTATTGCCAGTGCTTTTCTTTGTATAACTTAACAAGTCTTTTCAATTAAGAACAGTAAAAACTTTGCCATTATCAGTGTTTGTTTTTGCTTAATGGAGTGCCATAAATAGGACCACCGGAAATATAGATTTTTGCGGCTGTAGCGAATTCCATATAATTATATATTTGCCACATTTGTCACATAATCATCATCTTCGCATAATTTGCAGATTTTATCAAAACAAAATGTTGCTTCCAGCTCAAACGAATCAAAACAAGCTAAAAATGCAGCAACTTGGAAGGTATTTCATAAAGGTAGCTGGTCACCTTATTGTTGTATTTCGGTGTTAAAGTAGTCCTAACTAGATGTAACCTTTTCCAAGATGGTGTTAACCCCTTCCGTGCTCCCGTCGGCCACTCCCTCCCTGGTGCTACGAACGGCCAACTGCTGTCGCAGCCCCGCCCACCTTTTAGAACGCCCACACTGCGGTGGAATTCCCGCCGCGGTTAAGGCGTTAATGTGTAAAAATTTACAAATAATGAATTTGAACTTTCATAAAAGGTGCCACATTGCATGGAGTAATTTGTCTTATTTTGCCACATAATTTAGTCAACCCTGCTACATAATTTGGTGTACCCCAGCTGCATAAGTCCAGTGACCCTGGAACAAGGTAGGAATAATGCCTAGCAGAAAGAAAACATAACAAACCACTTCTTAGATGTATATCCGGAGTGTATTTTTATTTTCACTTACTTTTCAAATGGCAACATCCTTCACACTGTTTCTACAATAAAACTGTTTTCATCTCTTCATTACTGTGTGACGGGAGCATGCGGTCCAGATACAGTGGGGTGTCTCAGGCACCCCTTCTATTTACACGTGCACAGAAATAGCAGCTATCCCCCCATGACCTTGCCGCAGTCCCCAGGCACTTAAAGTAGCCCACAGCATTGGCTTATAAATAAAATTATAATGAAAGTTAGCCTTTGATTGCGAGCCTGCAGGCCCCTTTGATTTTTGGATTAAGAAAGAACCTGTCAGATCTTAAAAGGATACTCTTGTGTAACTGCACAGGAACAGAGATGCTGACTCCCAAATCCGCCCAGGGCAACTAACCTGAGCTCGATGATACGAGTCTCCAGCCAGTTACCAAGGGGGGAAGGGGGAAAGTGGATAAAATAACAAACTAGAAGAGACTTTCTTGGCTGGTTCCGCTCGTTCAGTCCGACCTGCAGACCGCTGCTGGCTTAGAACCCTGCAGGGAAAGAACTGAGTTAACAGTTGTTCAAACCTCCTCTACCTCCTACTGCTAATCCCTTCAGTTCCTCACCTACCATCAATTCCCAAGAGTCTGGCCCTCTCTTCTACTTCTTTTTTCTTGGCACTGAGTGGACAGGATTTCGCTGTGTCATTTATCTGCAATTTATAACAAGGTTTCTTATTAGTGTCTCTCAAGTCCTTAGCTACTCTCTCTCTTATTCCTAGTTTTATATTTCTGGACTCACTTAATGTTCTGCCCTCCTGCGCTGTTTTCCTAGGTGCCTCTCACTCAGCTATTTAGCCATCCTGCAAGGTAATTTTCAATACACAATAAGGTTACTGCTTATTATACTTATTGGCGCTTAACTATTTATTTTTCTAGTTTTATTCTGACTTACTGTATTCTATTCTGTCGTTTGTCTTGTATTTTTCTCTTTTCTTTTTATTTATCTTGTCTTTTATATCTTCTTTTAGGTTGACTATTTATCAGCTTCTGACCAGAGAATGGTTTGCTGTTCCTAGTACCTTGTACTCGTGTTTTGGGTAAGTATTGAACAGTTCCTCTTCACAGTTACTCGATTATTTTAACACAAATTAATGTTTACTTATCTTCCTTGTCTTTAGTCTTTTCCAGGTGCTCCTCCAGCTGTCCGTGGATTCCTGGAACTCTTGCGTGGTGTTCCCTGAACAGACGCTGCCTCTAGCTGACAGGGAAACTGCCGTCAGAACTCTCGGTACGGGTGACACGCACTATACGGGAATTAATTAAATATGCTCCAGACTTGCATAAGCTGACTACGGTACCCCAGATAGTTATGTCTGAATACCGAACGGGTTTTCTATGAACTAATTACCGCTTTTAAAACGGTTTTCGTTTCCTCTACTACGTGCTTCTGAATACACCTCCAAAACGGGTCGGGTCTCTGGTGAAGTGCGCAGTTCTTGGCAGGCGCGCGCTTCACCTGAACTCAGCTGAGAACTGGGGCATAACTAGACTGCGAGCTCCGCCTCCATTCTTGTGGCCCATCCTGCAGCCATCTTGGAGTTCCGGATTCGTATGCTCTCTGTCCATTCATTTCCTGCAGTACTCAACCTGGCACAGCTATACCTCTGATGCGAGATCACTGATACCTGGGGATAGCGGGTCCTGACAGAACCGATGGTTTCTGCTTGTGAATGGGCCTTGGGTGGGCCACACAGCTATCTGGGGTTTGAATGGTTCACCTGGCCCTCCCTCTAGAGCCGGGCACGGTCTCCTACAGTACTGACATGCAGGACTGGCAGAGGCCATGCACATCGCTGCTGCATGCAGACAGGGGCCATCAGATGCCACACTTTCTTACACAGACCTGCGCCGTCGGAGACAACTGCACGTCATTTAATTAAGAAAAGCCTCAGAGGCCCGGCAGGGCCCAGACGTGCGAATGCGCACCAACCATTTAATAAATAAGAGGCCATGACGTGCGCACCATTTAATTTTATGGGAGGCCGTACGCACTATTTAATTCCTGAAGACTAAGACTTGAAGAAGCTTCCTTGCTGGCTCCGCTGAATGAGGGGGCCCCTGGAGCGTGGGGCCCCCCGCACCACGGGGGTTGCGGGGGCCTGTGATACGCCTCTGCAATTTCCCCATACTGAACTGCCGCTTCATGAAAAAAAGAAACATAAACCTGAAGGAGCACAGCGAGACCGCGTCAGCCGGGGAGTGGCCACTCCCACTAAAACACGAGTCAGCTTTGTAAGACTTTACCTGCACGCCTGCTCTGTAAAGCATCTCTGGCTGCCCTAGGGCCCCCTGACAATGCTGTGGCACTTGGGCCAGGTTGCTAGCCGGGGAACAGATACTTACATTAAAACCTTCGACTATCCTGGCACCCTGAATCTTTCTGACAAAGCCGCATGTATGAACCTAAATAGTTGTGTGACTCTTACAATCCAATGAAACAGCTTGATAAAACCTTGAATCCGTACACTTGGTCTTTGGGAGGTCTCCAAATAAGTCATGTGCCTGGCTAGCCCCAGACAGCATTTCTGCACTTTAAAATACCGTTATAACATGTCTTTTTAGGTCTTGCCTAGGCAGCGTGCATGCGCTGCTCTAGGAGGGCCTTTAGCCATCGGTCTTCACTTTTTAAGCACTGCACTCATGCTTGTGGCGGCATCCACCTTGCGGGAGCGAGCGGCGGTGCGGCCACGTTAATTACAAACATATGGCCACTGCTCGCTCCCGCAAGGTGGATGCCGACACTAGCACGAGTGCAGTTCTTGAAAAGTTTCCCTTTCCCAGCCCGTCACAACTTGTGAAGGTTTTTAAATCGCACACACATGCCCAGTTAGTGCAGATCCATTTTGAGGAGTACGTCCTGTGTTTATTCAGCTAGCCTGTTTCTTTTGGTTATTTTCTCCCTTCCTGTGGGCAGTCCCTTGTGCAAATACTTTATTATTTCTATTGTTATTTAATCTGCCATATCAGATGGCTTCTGGGCTCTCTAACCTACCTCCACAACACGTAGCGATTGAATTCAAGAGATATTGATAAATATGGCATTTTCCCCCTTAGGTATTTTGTTATCTTGGCAGCAAAACGTGACTTGTGTGTGGAAAAAACACGGTATACAGTTTCAACCCACCAATATGTTGTTTTGGCTGATCCTAAGTACTGCATTTATCAAGACTAGCCATCAGCAGAACAAGGTTTTCTAAGCGCCCCTCAACTTTTGTTTCGTCAACATTCTTTATTGCAAAGATATTTTGGGACGATTACTGCTACGACAAATCTTGGCTAAGTGGTCCTTTTCCACATTTGCTACACTCCCTTCCGAGTGCGGGACAGTTTTTATAGGATGCCAATTGTCTGGCCTGAGCCACAATGGTAACTTTCACTGTGGCGCCGTACTCTTCTCAGGTCTGACACTGTTTCTTTTTTTCTCCGTTTAGTGTGGTCACCTCTAGGTTGTGTAGTTTGCACGAGTTTCAACTTTGTGGTCACGTTCTTCTGTTTTCTTGAGCATTTTCAACCCTTTTGTAGAACCTTTGCTGAAATCTGATGGTGTTGATAACTTTATCAAAGGTCCCCCAAAAAATTGAGCCTTAACACACGTTGAACGCGTATTGCCAAATACCGCATGTGCTATGTTGCCAGCATCCCTTACCTGTTTTGCCCGGGGCTTAATATCTATAATAAAAGTTGTGACAGTCCATTATGATGTTAATACTAATGTCAAAATATTCCTCCATTCTTTTCTTGACCTCTATGTGAAGGTCCCATTCGCCACCCCCCTCGGGTTTTCGAGTAGGTGCTATATTACACCCTAGCAGTTGCACAGCAGATCGTGTTTGCTCTATTGTGATTCATTCGGTGGCCACCAAATGCAGCATGAAGCTTTTGATCTACTGACTCCATGTTCTCTGGGTTGCCCTCAGGCAGTTCCAGGAATGTAGATTGCCCCTGCATGTGTTACCCCAGCTATGGTGTACAAAAGGAGATTCACTGACAAACTATTTGTTCAATTATGCAGTGATTGTTGGAGAAGTAGATTACCACGAGTGTGTGGAAGAAACAAACCTAGATTGATGGAGTACGATGCAAGTGTGCAGGTTTGATTCACTGCAAGTGATTCTTGTATTGCAGGCGCAACATTCTGTGATTCTGGGCAAATCACTTAATCTCCCAATGCCTCCCAAACAAGCACTTGCAAAAACAACAAGTGATGGACTGAATGTGGATCAATGTCACACACTCCCCCAGTCAAAAGATCTGGGCCCAAATCCATCGTTTTTTTGCACTCCACACCACCCTGGGTTAGACAATGGCGATATGCAAATCAGCTCTGACCCTGTTGCCCCATGGGAACAGTCCAGTCCGAACTACAAAAGCCATGTCCTTCCCAGAACGGAATCAAGCATCCGAGGACCGGACCGGTTTCGAGGTAACACCTCTCTTCAGCCCGGCTAGCTTGACTCCAAGTGGTGTGGAGTGCCTGGGACCCACGTCAGGGCATCCCCAGCGCACTTAGGGCGGCAATTGCAAAAACAACAAGTGATGGACTGAATGTGGATCAATGTCACACACTCCCCCAGTCAAAAGATCTGGGCCCAAATCCATCGTTTTTTTGCACTCCACACCACCCTGGGTTAGACAATGGCGATATGCAAATCAGCTCTGACCCTGTTGCCCCATGGGAACAGTCCAGTCCGAACTACAAAAGCCATGTCCTTCCCAGAACGGAATCAAGCATCCGAGGACCGGACCGGTTTCGAGGTAACACCTCTCTTCAGCCCGGCTAGCTTGACTCCAAGTGGTGTGGAGTGCCTGGGACCCACGTCTGGGCATCCCCAGCGCACTTAGGGCGGCAATTGCAAAAACAACAAGTGATGGACTGAATGTGGATCAATGTCACACACTCCCCCAGTCAAAAGATCTGGGCCCAAATCCATCGTTTTTTTGCACTCCACACCACCCTGGGTTAGACAATGGCGATATGCAAATCAGCTCTGACCCTGTTGCCCCATGGGAACAGTCCAGTCCGAACTACAAAAGCCATGTCCTTCCCAGAACAGAATCAAGCATCCGAGGACCGGACCGGTTTCGAGGTAACACCTCTCTTCAGCCCGGCTAGCTTGACTCCAAGTGGTGTGGAGTGCCTGGGACCCACGTCTGGGCATCCCCAGCGCACTTAGGGCGGCAATTGCAAAAACAACAAGTGATGGACTGAATGTGGATCAATGTCACACACTCCCCCAGTCAAAAGATCTGGGCCCAAATCCATCGTTTTTTTGCACTCCACACCACCCTGGGTTAGACAATGGTGATATGCAAATCAGCTCTGACCCTGTTGCCCCATGGGAACAGTCCAGTCCGAACTACAAAAGCCATGTCCTTCCCAGAACGGAATCAAGCATCCGAGGACCGGACCGGTTTCGAGGTAACACCTCTCTTCAGCCCGGCTAGCTTGACTCCAAGTGGTGTGGAGTGCCTGGCATAGCCAATACATCTCGCCTTTGGTACCTTATAAGTGTTTAGCCATGCAACAGTTGATGTTGCTGCACTAAGGATAACCAAATACTTCTAAGGTCCCAAAGGCGAGACCTATTGGCTATGCCAATGCTTGTTTACTCTATATGTTGGTAGTCTCTGGGCCCTGTGAGGCCGCTTGATTAGTTACGTGCGGATGATGATGATGCCCAAACTCTGAGCGCCTGCACCACAGCACACTCTTTTAACTGTACTTGCATTTCAAGATATCTTTTAAACTCTATAGGGGGTTTATACCGATTTCATGGCACACTTGATTAATGGTTTTTCTTCCTTTGTTTTGTCTAAGCAATTCAATTATTCCTTTTTACTTTCTTTTCCTTTCCTGAAATTTAATGTAATCGATGCCAATAAAGTTTACTTACTTATTGCTAACCAGTGCTAAAGTGTGTGTGTGCTCTGTCGTCTAAACAAGCATAATTAATTTACTTATAAGTCCCTAGTAAAGTACACTAGATGTGACCCTGGCCTGCAAATTAAATACTAATAGTGGGCCTGCAACGCTGCTTGTGGCATCCACTTAAGTAGCCCTGTAACCATGTTTCAGGTCTGCCATTGCAGATCCTGTGTGTGCAGTTACACTGCCGTTTCGACCTGGCAAGATAACCCTCTTGCCAGGGCTAAACCATCCCTTTTTAGACAGATAGGTCACCCTTAATGTAGGTCCTGGACACCCCAGAAGGCAGGGTGTAATGTATTTGAAAGGTAGGACATATACTTTACATTTTTGCATGTCATGGTAGAGAAAGGCTCTTAAGTTCGTTTTCACTACTGCAAGGCCTACCTCTCTCATAGGATAACATTGAGATTACTTTGAGTGTAATTTCCAATTGCAAAGAAATAGACATTTCAGGTTTGATGTCTCTGAACTCATAATTTAAAATCTCAACTTATGGTAAAGCTGGCATTTTCTTACTTTATCCAAATGGTGTCTGTTGCCTGTGACTGTTCAGCATGTATTGGGTAACAGGTGGCGTTGTGTATTCCCTCTAGAGAGCCACACACAAAGGGAGTTTAGGTGTGACTTGATGGACCATCCTGGGAGATAAGAGGGAGGAGCTGGGCACAGCCTCACACTTATACATGAATGGGCTGTGACTTGTCTACACACAAAGGGTCGCAAATCCCATTGCAGTGAGTCTGGAGCCAGGGAAAGAAGGAAGGACCTTTGAGCACTTCAAAGCCTTCTTTGAAGCCTCCCCCACTTCAAAGGCCCAACTGTGTATCAGTACTGAACCTCTGACACCATGCCCTCTTTACACTTCTGGGAAAGGAAACAAGTGAACCCTACTCCTGTAGGGAGCTTGCGGTGTCCAGCTATTAAAACAGGGTGACACCGTGAGGTATAAGTGAGAGCCAGAAAAACTTGCAGGGATCCCGGCCGGGACCCCTGGTGCGGGTGAGGCAAGCAGGCAAGCGAATGATAATGAAGGGTCCTATGGATCCATGGTATATTCAACAGGGAGATAACTGGAGAGGCACGAAACTAGATACACACGAGGGCGTTCTGTGTATGGATGAGTATTAGAATTTAGATAAGGTGATTCTTTACGATTCCGGTGAGTCACTGTTACGATGCTGGCGCTGCAGTGTAGCGCAGTACTCGTGGACGGTCTTTTTGGTGTGTCCTCTCCTGTAGGTGCAATGACCTGTACGTTTTTTCTGGCTCTCACTTATACCTCACGGTGTCACCCTGTTTTAATAGCTGAACAGCGCAAGCTCCCTACAGGTGCCCGCACATTGACCAGTCCTTAGGAGACCCCACATTCAATACGGGTCGAAACGTCGTCGACAACTAAAAAAAGAGACAGACCATGCCCAATAGTTGCTTATACTCATCAACTATTGCATACTGATTGTTAATATGTTACTAGGTCGCCTCTTTTGAATGAAACTAAAAGTAAACTAGAAACCTCCTGTTTTTAAACACGTCATTATTTCTCACTTCAGTAGTAGAGGTTCTTTTTTCTATAGGTTCACTTGGGACACACCACCACTTTGTTATTCATTTTTTGTATGTATATGATATTGTAGATGCTTTGTACAGATTGGCTACGTTTATTTACATGAACTATGTGAATTGATGTTCACACTCACCAAGTGTATCTACAGATTCCTTTTATGACATTCCTGATACCACCTACATTGCCATTGTGCTTTGCATTTATCAGGAAAAAAAAATATCTATCCACATGAGCCGTTGTTGTTCTTTACACTTCTGGACCTGTGAAGAGTCTGACAGGAAGAAGAACTGCTGTGCTGCTGAAGGACTGCCACTCTGATGGACTGCTGATTTGCTGGACTCCTGCTCATTGTGCTGCCTGCTGTTCCTCTGCCTGGGTGAGTATAAATGGACCTGCATCGTTTGAACCAAAAATGGCTCTAAGTGCTTGCTGGCTTACCTCCTGATTTGAAGGCTCAGGGACATAAAACTTTCCATTGGTCCTGCAGAAATCTGTGAGTCTGCTCTACCAAGTGGTGCTGCCCCAATCCTGGACCCTTGGTAGTGGGCCTAAGGTATTTGCTCTAGCAAAACCAACGCATCCTCTCCTTGTTGAGCAGAATTCACGCATTGCTGCTGTTGCAGGAACAGGACCGACCTATCACACCCTAAACCAGCACATCGCCTTCGGAGCCACGGCTGCAGAACCTATGGATCGCCGTCACTGCGTGGAGGAGATTGACACATCATCTGTACTGCATGGAGAAACCCTGTGCACCGTCTTCGGAACCATTGTATCTCAGAGCCAGTGCATTGCCTTTGGAATTGATGCATCACTGCTGCTGCGTGGATATATTCAAAGCATCAATCCTACTGCGTGGGGAACATCGATGCACTGCCTGGCTGTACCCCGCATCTTCATCGACACAACAAAGATGAAGGTACTTTTGTTCAGTAGGCCTCACGGGGTCCCTGTATCTGGCTGGTGCTCCATCACAGTCCACCTGAACCTTTGACTTTGTCCTGGTCTTGTATGACCACGCATACCAAATAAGAGCTTATTGCTAAAAGACTTTCACATTGCCTCGTCAGTTAAGCCTTACTGCTCTTCGCCAAGCTGCCAGAGGGTGTGCTCATGTACATTTAGGGTGTGTTTGTGACTTACCTTGACTAGGATAATAGATCCTGCTTGGACAAGGTCCACACCTCTGCCAACCAGAAACCCCATTTCTAACACATAGCGTCTATTACATGAATTTCTGACATCTCACTTTTGCAAGTTCATATTTGTTATACCACCCACATGTACAGGTATTGATGGGCATTAAAATAAAAGAAAATTCTTTCTGCTCCCTCCATTGAGACTTGCTGAACAAGGAATGGTGACAACCTCATTTGCCCAAAATGTAGACTTAATATCTGCATTTTAAAACTACAGCGACATTTGTTTGCTCCATTTTCTGTCCAATTCACTACCGCCTTTAGGCGTCTTAACAGCACTTAAACACATATAGATTTAAATACAGCAACTGGGGAGTGTGACAGTTGATGATATGGGTGAATGATTATGTTCCCATTGAAGGAGTAGGATGAAACATAAGGTATTTGTCATGTCCAGTTTGGGAGTCAGTGAATCTAATCAGGAAAGGAAGCGGTTAAAAAGTACCTTGTGGCGAAAGACGATGGTTTGCAGACAGGAGTCATCAAGTGTCCATGGTTTGAGTCTGACCATCCACTTTCCTTGTTTACCATCAGTTCCAGACCATATTCACTCAAACATCTCCTTATGTTGTTAATTTTCAGCTTGTTTGTGAAGGTTAGCTGTTTGCTTAGGCTCTCGAAGGGAAGGGGTGCTATACATTTGGCCCTCGTGCAGCAATAGGGCATAATTGGTCTTGCCCCATGTCTACCAGTAACCTTTACTTCTACCTATTCTTTTCTCTGCTCCCACAGACACTGCTGTTTGTCCCTGGCTGTTTGTTCTTCTCTTTCTGGCACCAGGGTCGAACTGGCCAGTAGGGCAATCTAGCAGTACCTTGAGATCTGGAACGGTGTCTTCAGGTTGAGCCTCGGCAGCGCATGCTCTGCTCTGTGAGGCATGTTGTATTAAGGTATGGACTTGAAGCTCCTCCACTATCCGCCCATATTTTTCTTTGGCTTGTGTCATTATTCACTGTAAACTATGGCTTTTCTTTGGTCAATAGGCTCAGTAGTCCCTCCTTAGTACCGCTTTGTCTTATTTTGTTACGTCCCATGAGGGCAACCCCTGTTATGTGTGTTGTTGCTCGGTAGGCTTTAATTACAACCTCCGAGCATTATTGTCTCAAATAGCTTTGTCCTGCTTGCAAACGCTCTCTCCTAAGCTTTAAAAGAAAATCTTTATAGCATGGGCGCCAAAGCATTTGCAATGCAATAGGCCTTGCATTTACGAGAGTTTAAGCTACTCGCATTGTAAATGACAAAGCCTTTTATTTATCTGTTTTAAAAACAAGACATACATAAAAGGCATTCTCATTTACAATGCCAATCACTCAAACTCTCGTAAATGCAAGACCTATTGCATTGCAAATGCTTGTTTGTTTTGTCTGTTTGTGGGACTGTTTTATGGTCTGATGGGCTGTTTTTTTTTTAACGGTTGATTGCCTGATATTATCACAAACAAAAAGTACCTGCAGCAAGCACAGATTCATGCAGTTTCCCATTCTATTCAAAACAGACATGTCAAAACGGACTCAGTATGCAAAAGTGAGCAATTTTTTAGCGCTCTGATTTGCTAATAGGGTCTGCATTTGTTTTGGTGCCAGGGCCTATTTTCTGTCCAATTACAACCCTGCCCGTCCTCTGCTGTGTAAGTGGTGCTGTACTGCTGTAGCAGATCAGGCTTACTGCATGCAGACTGTGCCTCCTTCTCCTGGCTCTGGGTAGTATGATGTTCCCTGGTTGGCGTGGGTGTTCTGTGCTACGCCGTAGCTCTCTTTCAGGTTGTGCTGGCCTGCCATTCAGCCTTCTGTCTGGAGTGGATGAATACACATGCAGTGCTTAATTTGTAAAATAATATGTTCCAGGGACCTTGTCATAAGGTTGCTGTTGCTTTCACCATCCATGGCCTGTCAGCGCTACCAGTGACACTACCTAATCAACTACTAACCATCACACTCCTACAAGTGTGATACAGACTATTGCGGGCCCCATGCACATTGAATGAATAAACAACTGGTGTTGTTCTTATTTCTAAATTAGACAAACAGCACCACCAAGTGGCAGACTGTCATATGTGCAGGTGTTCACAATTAAGTGCGGGTGCCAAGCACCAGAAACCGCCGAGCACCAGAAACCACCAGCTCAAATTAAGCACTGCATTTCCTGCTTCTAAATGGAAAATGTGACCAGTGTAAGGGAAAATATGTGGGATAGAAATCAGTGGCTAAACACCAATTCCCATGTTTAAACATATTCCTCAGAAAATAACTCAGAATACTGCAGGATTCATGTACAAAATGGTACTGGTAATGCCCAGCATGGTATTACAGGAGTGCTATGCTACATATCTTAGGGTAGATTTACAAGCCCCTTGTGCCACTTTTGCGTCACTTTTCCCATGTTAAAAATGATGCAAAAGTGGTGCAAGGGGCTTGTAAATCTGCCCTCTTATGAGGACCTATGTGTTTGTTATCTAACTCAGCGTTACTCATTTCATCAACGTTTGAAGGATGAAAGGCTGAGTTGGTACCAATTTACATCCATTAAACTATCTTAACAGCGGTCCTACCCAAGGCTTTCAAAATCGAGAACCATCTCCACTTTCCTAAGTGGGAATGTCAGCTCTACACTATTCTTTTCTTAGAGCTTGGCCTATAAACCTACTCCACCCATTATACAATTTCTTAAATTGTGGGACAGATGTCTTTGTTTTTATACAGTTAACACGAACTGCTATTTCTTGGAATAGTTAAGCTAGCTGTTCTTGGAATCAGACAGCAAAAATACTCCATCATATAAACTGATGTTGCAAAGAGGACATATTTTTTGTTTCTTTTTAATTGCCATGTCATATCACAGAAAGTAAACATGTTTCCCTTCGGTATTAGCCGCTCCCTCTGCAGATAACCATGTTAACCTACATAAACAAAACATGGAGGAAAGTCTTCAAATTGTGATTAGAAAAGAACCCAAGGGAAAAGAATCAGCGCAATATTTAAATGTTTAAAATGCCTCGAGAATTCAGTCCAAAAAGACAATGGTCATTGTCTGCAAAAAAATAAATAAATACATAAATAATACAGGAAAGCTACCGACTGGAATAGTAGGGCTTATTCTGAGTTTTCGCTAAATGTTACTACAGAGCTCAGCACCAGAGTCCTAGGATGAACAAGGAAGGAAAAGGCTCCGAGCACAGTATCCAGCAAACTTAGACTAGGCACTTTCCTGAGCCTTCAGCCTGAAGTTGGAGATGTCTTGCAACAGGGAATGGCACCTACTAGCTGATCATGGTTTGGATCAAGGGCCACTTTCTATAGGTGAGGACAAAGTTAATTGGGGAAAGTGAAAAAGGACGAGGCAGTGGAGCCCAACCCCCAAGGCCGTGCACAGCATAGAGTTGGGCACCCAACAACCTGCATCGCATGGCCATCAGCTGTGAGCGGTGTGGAGTTGGGTGCAGGGCCTGGCCAACCCCCTAATGACATGCACAGCTATGCAATGTAACAATATAAAGGGTGTCTTTTTAAGTGAAGCAGACCTACTGACTTTGTCAAAGGATCAGTACACCAACATATAACAAGCATTAAAAATGCAATAGGTCTCGCCTTTCATGAAGTTAAAGCCATTTGCTTTGCTATACAATACCATTAGCAAAGCAAACAGCTCTAACTTAATCAAAGGCGAGACCTATTGCATTTTCAATGCTTGTTGGAGAATACCGGCACTTCTCAGAAATAATTGGGTCTCTGGTACAGGGTGCCTACACTTCTATTTTTCCATTTAAAGAACTTCTCTTACTACAACTAACTAGTCACATCAGTCGGCCTGGACACCTGATCTAATCAAGCGAAAAGGCCCATTAATTTGCAAATACTTTACAAGTTGGCCTGCACGTTGGCGTAGTCTTCTACGGCCCACAAATGTTTCAAATCTTAAACTCTCAATCTTGTTTGTGGACGTCACCAGACAACCGAAGATATTACAAATATTGTTTTAAAAAACTGGGTCGCATGCAGTAAATTATTGAACTTGTACTTTATGTGACGTCAGTAATCATGTATTTTGCTTGTGAACATCAAACTCGAGCCCCACTTTAAATTGCAAAACCGCATGTCAATCACAGTGTGTGGTCCAATTTGTGTATTCCCATGGTGTGCTGTGAAGGAGCCTAGTTCCCCCCCCGGAAGCTCATTTACATGGCACTATGCACACGTAGCTTTCCCTCCAGGTATCATTACCCTAGGGTATTGCCTCATTTAAAGCAAGGTAAGAGAATTACTGGCACTAATGTGGCACCGAGGCACTCAAACCTCCAGGAGCGGTTTACACGTGGAGCTGCATGGTTCAACGGACCTCCCACGCTGAAGATTTTCCGACATCGGAAGGGATGGGCATGGTTTAGGTCACAGGTTACCCAGGACAACGCGAGTCGGAGCCCCCGGGGACCTGGTCAGCTGGGCCTGTCACTGCTGTTTTGGTGGGTGAACCTGCTAAACAAGCACGGCCCGTCATGGGAGGGACAGAAGATGTGCACGCGGAGACTGCCTTTACTGGTGGCGGAAAAAAAAGTCCTCAGTGTATCACGCCGCCAGTAAAGCATCCAATCCCCGCGTGCACATCTACTGCCTCTTCTGTCTCCCCGTGTGCACGCTTTGGAATCGTATCGATTCCAAAAGGCCCTCGTCATGGCGAGAGCAGTGCATGCGCACTGCTAACGCCAGACGAGACCTAAAAAGTGGGGCTATTGGCTATATCAAGGGGTCAGCACATCAACACATATAAAGCAGACTTCTTGTACATTAAATAATCACCAATAATCAAATGTATATTTGATAAATCTACACATCGCAATGTTTAATAAAAGTGAGTGACATAAAATATTTTCAATAAAGCCTTTTAAAAAAATCAAAAAATGGAGTGGTGACAACAGAGCTGCGTAATAACAATTCACAAATTAGTTCATGAAAAGTACTCCAGAGATTTTCAACTTGTAGTTGCAGTGAATTTCTTAATTTTTCTTCTGAAGGTTAGTATACAATTACAGCGCAACAGCCAGTGCGTTTCGCTTTTTTTGAAACCATGAGCTTCATCAATGCTTGAAAGATAATTCATAAAGCTCAATTCTGTCTTTGCTGATAAAAGATTTCTTATCAGATTTGAAGGCGATTTTGACCGACTGAACATATTGCATGTAGCCAGTAACGCTAAATATGGCTGAAATTCAAAATGCCATTAAGTACCTTTTTTATGCACTTGAGCCCAATGAGAAATGCATGGAGTACTTTTTTGAAGTCATTAACTATTTCATGAATGTATAATACTGTGCTCTGCTGTTGCCTCCCTATTATTTGAAATTACATTTGATTTTGGGTCTGGGGCAGTTGTCATTTTGAGGGGGGCAATATGTGTATAGACTAAGGAAGATTATTGGGTAACACAGTTTAGTGTACCTTAACTATCTAATCTAATGAGTTTAAAAAATAGAACATGTCTTTGAGTTTGTTTCTTTAAACCTTGTTCAGGCCACAAAATTCAGCCATAGAAGCAACTACAAGTGGTCCCAACATTCCTCCTAAAAAGCATGCATATCCAGCTCAGAGTGATTTAAAAAGCATAAGCACTTCTAGTGTTTTGGATTCAATGACCAATGGGACTTACTGTGTTTTTTATGTTGCAGGGGGACAGCTATACTCTGTGCAGTGCTCCATAACATAAAAAAAATGCTTGGTGGTGCCTTGCATCTTCTAGGAACACCACAGCATCCAAAACACACACACACATATATATATATATATATATATATTCTTCAACAAAACTCCACCAATTCTGGAAAGATGCAGGACACTCGTAGTTCAGTAGTATCAGATTTATTCAGCAGATGAAAAGTTACGACGCGTTTCGCCAATACGGCTTGATCACGCTCGTCTGCCTGTAAACACAGCCATTTTTTTATACATACAACACCCTAGTGCATAGTTACAAACTTGGAAAATAAGCAGCCATCTTGGAAAGGTAAAATGTTAATAGTAAATATTTGATAACCCGTCCGGGTCATTGTTCCTGACATTCATATAGTTCAAAAACGTATAGCATGAATTATGTATATATTTAAACCAAAGATATTAGTTGCGGTAAAAAAATATTATTTTTGATCACATTAAGTCTTTCGAACCTCCAAATTGTTATTAACATGTCAGAATCTCGTAAATGCATAATTCTATCATCATTTACATATGTAATCCTTGATATCTTTCTCGGGAGAAACAGCGTGAATGATAAAATCTCATTCGCTCCTGACTTATCTTACGCGCCATTGGTTGCACGTTGTTATGGCTGCGTGCTGTCAACAGTCGGGTTATTCGACAAAATAAAACATGCAAATCTGCCCCAGTGGGCTGAAAACCTCCCAATTGTCAAAGTCACGTGAAATGATATAAACCCCAGTGGGTGATTCAGTTCAAACAATAATACTGCATTGATAGATTCTTCCAATATAGTCCAATAGCTTCTGCTACCCCAAGTTGTGTGAAATCTAAAAACAATACAAAGATTGTGTTAAAATCAAGAAGACTACGGATACAATATTACATTCAATTAGCTACAGTCTATATGTGAACACATTTTCATTCATATAGATGTACAGCAAGTTCTTCACTCATATTAAATCCTTTCGGAGTCAGACACTCGAAATCCACAATATATTTCGATTCGAGTTTCCTAAGTGACAATTCACGATTGCCTCCTCGGATCCCCAAATCAACACTGTCAATAACCACTAACTGCACCAATTTCTCATCTTGCATGTGTGCTGAGAAGAAATGTCGCGCTATAGGATATTGTCTATTGTTGTTATGTATTGCGCGAAGGTGCTCCAGTACTCTCTTCTTGGCCTCATGTTTGGTACTTCCCACATACCATTTATTACATGGACAGATGAGCACATATACACTATATGGTGTATTGCATGTTAGATGTTTACGTATTGTGAAAGTCCTATTTGTAGTGGGTACAAGAAGAGTCTGGCAATCATGACTAAATTTACACGCTTTACAACGCCTGCAACATTTAAAGCCAACATCCTGATTTGTTGTATTTGCAGATGTGACATAATTTCTACTTAGTTCATCTCTTAATGATCTCCCTTTCCGGAAAGTTATTTGTGGGTTGTCACTCAAATACTTTTTAAGATGTATGTCAGTATGCAATACATGCCAATGTTTTTCGAATATTTTGCGCACCTCACGTGCTTGACCTGAAAAAGTAGTGATAAATATCACTTGGTTTGCATCATCCGATGTAACTCTAGGAATTAGTAATTCATCTCTTGTTTTCAGTGCTACTCTTTCCTTGGCAGTGTTGATCATATTCGGACTATACCCCCTATTCCGGAATCTAAGACACATTCTCTTCTCTTCATCAAGAAATGCACTCTCGGTACTGCAATTCCGTTTGGCGCGGAGTAACTCGCCGTAGGGAATGCTGTAAACCAAGCTACGGGGATGGCAACTGTTCGCATTTAAAATGCTGTTACCAGCAGTTTTTTTGCGAAACAGCTTGGTGACCAGCTGCTTATTCTCAACTTCTACAAGAACATCGAGAAACTCAAGTTTTACATCACTGATATGTTCAGTAAATGCAAGATTCAAATTGTTGGTATTTAACTTCTGTATAAAAAGTTTCACAGATGTCTCATCCCCATTCCAAATAAAAAAAATGTCATCTATGTATCGCAGCCACAGGGCCACGTTGTTAAAGTCTGCCATCTCACTGACAACCTGCTCCTCCCACCAGCCCATGAATAAATTCGCATAGCTGGGGGCGAAGCAGGTTCCCATGGCTGTGCCCTGTGACTGACGATACAAGATGTTGTCAAAGAAAAAAAAATTATTTCTAAGACAGAAATCAATCATAGATATGATCATTTTCGAGTGTTGCAAGTACGAAACAGAGCGTGTTCTTAAAAAATGTTCGATGGCTTTCAGTCCCTGCTCATGAAAAATACTCGTATATAGACTTGTCACATCTAGTGTGACAAGAATAAATTGATCTTCCCAATGAATCCCATTTATGGCGGTCAAAAAGTGGGTAGTATCTTTGATGTACGATGGGAGAGCGACCACATACGGTCTGAGGTAGTGGTCGATATATTTAGATGTATGTTCCAGTAGTGACCCAATTGAAGATACAATTGGACGTCCTGGTGGAACTAGGGGGTCCTTGTGAAGTTTAGGTAGTAAATATAACATGGGGGTTCTAGGGTGGGCACAGTATAAATATTGAAACTCTTCAGGTTCAATTAATCCCACATCTTTCCATTCCAACAACAAATCCCTGAATGCTAGATTAGATTTCAACAGATCTTCCTGATTTGTTTTACAATAACAACTCACATCATTAAGTTGTCGTAGCCCCTCATTAATGTACTGGATTTTGTTAAGCACCACAACGTTTCCACCCTTGTCACTTTGTCTGATGACAATACTCCCATCACATTTCAACTCATCAATGGCCAATAATTGGCTAGTGGTAAGATTTTTCTTTCTACCAGGTACTTTTTGATAACGTAATTTGGTCAAATCATGTAAAACACCTCTTTCAAATACATCGATGGCATCACATTGAATTAATGGAAGAAAAACTGACTTGGGTTTAAATTTGGTTCCAGGATTACGTCCCAAATCAGTTCCCCATGTGTCCCATTCAGAAGTATTATGGGCATTGTCCGGGTCGGAACTCATAACATGTAATAGTTCCATATCATTCATGTCAAAATTACTGGCAGCTGATGTCATACTCACAGATTCGTTGCTCTTGGGTTTCGTTGCAAACCACTTCTTGAGTTTGAGTTTTCTTGAAAATAGAAAAAGATCAATGCGTGTTTCTGCAAAATTCATATTCAGAGACGGACAAAAAGATAAACCAAAAGCCAAAACTTCTTCTTCTTCCTGAGTAAGGACCCTGTTTGATAAATTCACAACTGTCATACTTGATTCTGTTGACGGCTCCTTGTTGCCATTCCCACTGGAGCATTGTTTCCTTTTGCACCTCCTCTTTTTGGCTTGTTTGTTGCGGTAGTTCCTCCTCTGTTTCCCCGTCCTCTGCCCCTTGGAGATCGTGTTTCCTGGAACATTTCTGTCCGATTTTTGCTTAGCATTTGGAATTGTAATAAAAAATTCGGATTCCTGGTATTCTCCACTATTGCATCTTGATTTGCTTCTCCCGTCGGGGTATCAGAGACATTACCGTCTGAGACATCACTTTCTGTTACATCTTGTCTTCCAGCCGGTGATGGTTTGATCATCGCTAGACCTGTTTTTTTGTCAAATAAATGATCATATTTTCTTTGGAACGTGAGGGTTCGTCCCGCTTGGTAATCCTTATAATCTCTAATGAATTTACGCTGTTTTTTAGCAGTAATTTCGCTTTCCAACTTATCCATTCTCACCAGTAGTTTTTTGATGAAATCCTCCAGTTCATCTTTAGTCATCATTGTACTGATTTCCAGTGTCAGTTGCTCAATCTCTAATAAGAGTTTCGCTCTATCTTTAATGGCATACTTGACCAGAATTCGCATCATAATCATAGAGCAGGCAGCTGAGTTGTCAGACCATTCCTGTAGCATTTCTGCATCTGGATTCTCATAAGTTGGGACTGTAAAAACTCTTAATCCCCGCGGTACTCTTTTTACTTCAATGTATCTTTGTAGGGATTCCGCCTCCCACCATTTTGACAGTTCTTGTTTGTACAGTCGCTCCAGTTTGTTTAGTTTAGATTGCAAGTTCAGTTCTGTTCCCATACTAGAAACAGTATGTATTTCATCCAATGTATTGGCATCATTCGTGAAGAACAATTTGTCCGCAGTCTTCTTGCGACGAGCATCTAGCTCATCTGCCATGATTGGAACAAACTTCTTTACTGAACTACGTGCAACTTCTGCTGTGTTCAGCAAGCAATTGACAGTATGCTCCCAACTTCGGAATTCGCGCCGGCACCGTCAGTACTCAGTCAGGTAGACCCGGTAATCCGGAATTCCGAGCAAATCTACCGAGGTAAACCGCTCGTACCTTCCATTTCCCAGTGTGCCAGACACAGGCTCGCGGGCTCAGCTCGGCGTTTATGCAACGGTGATGAAATACGCCCGGAGTAAACTTCGTGTTAAAACGAGGATAAATGCAGTTGTAAAATATCGTTGGTCTGCTAGTTAAGTCAGCAACCAATTCCGGCGTTTCCGAACAATTCCAAAGGTCAGCTACCTCCTTTACAGATTTATGCGCTCCACTATTGCTGGTAGAAGGGGTCAGCTGTCACGGGCGGTCCTGCATGAAGCTACCAGCCAGCCACATAAAATTCTTCAACAAAACTCCACCCATTCTGGAAAGATGCAGGACACTCGTAGTTCAGTAGTATCAGATTTATTCAGCAGATGAAAAGTTACGACGCGTTTCGCCAATACGGCTTGATCACGCTCGTCTACCGCAACTAATATCTTTGGTTTAAATTTATACATAATTCATGCTATACGTTTTTGAACTATATGAATGTCAGGAACAATGACCCGGACGGGTTATCAAATATTTACTATTAACATTTTACCTTTCCAAGATGGCTGCTTATTTTCCAAGTTTGTAACTATGCACTAGGGTGTTGTATGTATAAAAAAATGGCTGTGTTTACAGGCAGACGAGCGTGATCAAGCCGTATTGGCGAAACGCGTCGTAACTTTTCATCTGCTGAATAAATCTGATACTACTGAACTACGAGTGTCCTGCATCTTTCCAGAATTGGTGGAGTTTTGTTGAAGAATTTTATGTGGCTGGCTGGTAGCTTCATGCAGGACCGCCCGTGACAGCTGACCCCTTCTACCAGCAATAGTGGAGCGCATAAATCTGTAAAGGAGGTAGCTGACCTTTGGAATTGTTCGGAAACGCCGGAATTGGTTGCTGACTTAACTAGCAGACCAACGATATTTTACAACTGCATTTATCCTCGTTTTAACACGAAGTTTACTCCGGGCGTATTTCATCACCGTTGCATAAACGCCGAGCTGAGCCCGCGAGCCTGTGTCTGGCACACTGGGAAATGGAAGGTACGAGCGGTTTACCTCGGTAGATTTGCTCGGAATTCCGGATTACCGGGTCTACCTGACTGAGTACTGACGGTGCCGGCGCGAATTCCGAAGTTGGGAGCATACTGTCAATTGCTTGCTGAACACAGCAGAAGTTGCACGTAGTTCAGTAAAGAAGTTTGTTCCAATCATGGCAGATGAGCTAGATGCTCGTCGCAAGAAGACTGCGGACAAATTGTTCTTCACGAATGATGCCAATACATTGGATGAAATACATACTGTTTCTAGTATGGGAACAGAACTGAACTTGCAATCTAAACTAAACAAACTGGAGCGACTGTACAAACAAGAACTGTCAAAATGGTGGGAGGCGGAATCCCTACAAAGATACATTGAAGTAAAAAGAGTACCGCGGGGATTAAGAGTTTTTACAGTCCCAACTTATGAGAATCCAGATGCAGAAATGCTACAGGAATGGTCTGACAACTCAGCTGCCTGCTCTATGATTATGATGCGAATTCTGGTCAAGTATGCCATTAAAGATAGAGCGAAACTCTTATTAGAGATTGAGCAACTGACACTGGAAATCAGTACAATGATGACTAAAGATGAACTGGAGGATTTCATCAAAAAACTACTGGTGAGAATGGATAAGTTGGAAAGCGAAATTACTGCTAAAAAACAGCGTAAATTCATTAGAGATTATGAGGATTACCAAGCGGGACGAACCCTCACGTTCCAAAGAAAATATGATCATTTATTTGACAAAAAAACAGGTCTAGCGATGATCAAACCATCACCGGCTGGAAGACAAGATGTAACAGAAAGTGATGTCTCAGACGGTAATGTCTCTGATACCCCGACGGGAGAAGCAAATCAAGATGCAATAGTGGAGAATACCAGGAATCCGAATTTTTTATTACAATTCCAAATGCTAAGCAAAAATCGGACAGAAATGTTCCAGGAAACACGATCTCCAAGGGGCAGAGGACGGGGAAACAGAGGAGGAACTACCGCAACAAACAAGCCAAAAAGAGGAGGTGCAAAAGGAAACAATGCTCCAGTGGGAATGGCAACAAGGAGCCGTCAACAGAATCAAGTATGACAGTTGTGAATTTATCAAACAGGGTCCTTACTCAGGAAGAAGAAGAAGTTTTGGCTTTTGGTTTATCTTTTTGTCCGTCTCTGAATATGAATTTTGCAGAAACACGCATTGATCTTTTTCTATTTTCAAGAAAACTCAAACTCAAGAAGTGGTTTGCAACGAAACCCAAGAGCAACGAATCTGTGAGTATGACATCAGCTGCCAGTAATTTTGACATGAATGATATGGAACTATTACATGTTATGAGTTCCGACCCGGACAATGCCCATAATACTTCTGAATGGGACACATGGGGAACTGATTTGGGACGTAATCCTGGAACCAAATTTAAACCCAAGTCAGTTTTTCTTCCATTAATTCAATGTGATGCCATCGATGTATTTGAAAGAGGTGTTTTACATGATTTGACCAAATTACGTTATCAAAAAGTACCTGGTAGAAAGAAAAATCTTACCACTAGCCAATTATTGGCCATTGATGAGTTGAAATGTGATGGGAGTATTGTCATCAGACAAAGTGACAAGGGTGGAAACGTTGTTGTTAGACGGGGACCCTGAGGGTCGGCCGGATACCGAGGGAGAGATCCCCGAGGGGGACCGTCTCCGGCGATCGTACAGACAAGTACCCTCCCTCCCCACAAACAGGCACCACACCAAGTCGAGTTCAAGGCTTTATATAAGGTTCTTAAGGCAAGGATATCAGCGATACAGGATAACTTGGACCCGGGGGTCCTCTCACTTCTAGTCTCTGTAGGGAAAGGGGGTAGCGGGACAGTCTTAGTACCGGATCGGTACAGGTGGTGGTAAAAGGCGAGCTCACAATCCTCGAGCTGGAGGGTCTGTGGATCGGGCCGCGGCAGCGCCAGCAGGCCAAGGTGATAGTCTCATAAAGCAGAGGGCCGCGGCAGCGCCAGCAGGCCAAGTCGATGGTTTCACGAGGCAGAGGGCCGCGGCAGCGCCAGCAGGCCAAGATGGTTTCACGAGGCAGAGGGCCGCGGCAGCGCCAGCAGGCCAAGACGATGGTTTCACGAGGCAGAGGGCCGCGGCAGCGCCAGCAGGCCAAGACGATGGTTTCACGAGGCAGAGGGCCGCGGCAGCGCCAGCAGGCCAAGACGATGGTTTCACGAGGCAGAGGGCCGCGGCAGCGCCAGCAGGCCAAGACGATGGTTTCACGAGGCAGAGGGCCGCGGCAGCGCCAGCAGGCCAAGTCACGGATGAGTTCTTCTCGGGTCTCTCGACTCCAGGATACAACTGCCTTCCTGGTCTGGTCCTGCCCCAGTTATAGGTCTGGTCCCCTTTGATGTCCGGACCCTCGCGCCTGGGGGCCGGGAGGTCCGGGATGAGGGAGTCCAGACACCCAGCAGGGGGGTGGAGCCAGCGCCCAGGCGGCCTGGGGTGATCGACACCTGGCGGAGGAGAGCCGTTGACGATTCCTTCTCCCATTGACTCGCCAAGTGGTCACTCTGCCTCCTGGGGGGAGGTTGGTGCCTCGATGTCGGGCCCGGCCGGGCCCAGGGTGAGGGTCGAGTTGAGGCCACGCGGCCTCGTGCTGCAGTGCCCCAAGATGGCGGCCGGGTCGATGTCGTGGGGTAGATGGTGACCCGGGCCAGCTGGGTCCGGAGCTGGTGTCTTGTAGTGGAGGGATTGCAGGGTACTTCGGGTGGTCGTTGGTGGACTCTGGCTGGGGATGCAGGGAGAGCCAGGGTCCTGGTCCCATTGCGGGGAGGGGGTACAGCTCGAACATGCGGCCTGTCCAACATGCGTCCCCCCCAGCTGAAGGCGGGGAGAGTCAGCCATCTTCCTGGGGACTCTCCTCGCTGAGGCGGAAAAAGCGTGACAGGCCGTCGGCGTTGGCGTGGTCCTGGCCTGGACGATGTTCCACCGTGAAGTCCATCCCCTGCAGGGAGATGGACCAGCGCAACAGCTTCGGGTTCTCCCCCCGCATTTGCATCAGCCATTGCAGGGGTCGGTGGTCTGTTTGCACCCGGAAGTGGGTGCCGAAGAGGTATGGCCGGAGCTTCTTGAGTGCCCAGACTACGGCGAAGGCCTCCCTCTCAATGGTGCTCCAGCGCTGTTCTCGGGGCAAGAGGCGTCTGCTGATGAAGACCACCGGATGGTCGACCCCTTCGGCGTTGAGTTGGGAGAGGACGGCCCCCACACCATGATCGGAGGCGTCCGTCTGCACAATGAATTCCCGGCTGTAGTCGGGAGCCTGGAGCACGGGGGCCGTGCACATGGCGGTCTTTAGCTTCTCGAAGGCTGATTGGCAGCCCGGGGTCCAGTTGACGGTTTTGGGGCTCTTTTTGGAGGTGAGCTCTGTGAGGGGCCCCACGATGCTGCCATAGTCCTTCACGAACCGCCGGTAGTATCCGGTGAGCCCCAGGAAGGCCCGGACCTCCGTTTGGCTCGTAGGGGGTTGCCAGGCCTGGATGGCAGCAATCTTGAGTTGGAGGGGGGCCACCAGCCCGCTTCCCACTTGGTGTCCCAGGTAGGTCACGGACCCTTGGCCAACTTGGCACTTGCTGGCCTTGATGGTGAGCCCGGCTTGCTGGAGGGCGAGTAGAACCTCCCGCAGGTGGCGGAGATGGTCGGTCCACTGGTGGCTGTACACAGCAATGTCGTCCAGGTAGGCGGCGCTGAAGTCTTCTAGGCCCGCCAGTACCTGGTTTACCAGCCGTTGGAACGTTGCCGGGGCGTTTTTCATGCCGAAGGGCATGACTTTAAAGTGGTAGTGCCCGTCTGGGGTAGAGAAGGCGGATCGTTCTTGGGCCCTAGGGGTGAGGCCGATCTGCCAGTAGCCCGCTGTTAAGTCGAAGATGCTCAGGTAGCGGGCGGCCCCCATCCGGTCAATTAGCTCGTCTGCCCGGGGGATGGGATGAGCGTCGGTCCGGGTAACTGCATTCAGCCCTCGATAGTCCACGCAGAACCGGAGCTCAGGGGCAACGCCCGGGGCAGCTGCTTTGGGAACCAGGACGACTGGGCTCGCCCAGGGACTGTCTGAGGGTTCGATCACTCCTAGGGTCAGCATCTTGGACACCTCGGTCTGGATGCAGGCTCGTACCCGGTCTGGTACGCGGTATGCTCGGTGTCGAATAGGAGGGCTGTCCCCGGTGTCCACATCGTGGAGGCACCAGGGGGTGACTCCGGGGGTGAGGGAGAACAGGGAGGCGAACTGCCTCAGGAGCGTTTGGCAGTCTTGGCGTTGCTCCGGGGACAGGGCCTCGGAGAGCTGGACCCCTTCCACTGAGCCATCCTGCTCGAAGGCCCTCAGTAAGTCCGGAAGGGGTTCGGAGTCTTCTTCTGTCCCAGTATCGGTAGCCATTAGGAGGCTGAGTTCGGATCGCACAAAATGGGGTTTGAGCCTGTTGGCATGGAGGACCCGTAGGGGGTTCCGGGCAGTCTCCATGTCGATTAAATAGGTGACGGGCCCCTTGCGTTCGATTACATTGAAGGGCCCGGACCATCTGTCTTGGAGGGCACAGGGCTCGACCGGGGACATCACCCAGACCTGTTGTCCAGGTTCGAACTCAATGGAGGACGTGTGCTGATCGTACCACCTCTTCATGTCCTCCTGACTGGCCTCGAGGTTGGCTTTGGCGGTGTCTCGGAACCGCCGGGTCTGGTTGCGGAGAGCCAGGAGATACCGGTAGATGTCCGGGGGAGTTTTCTGGGGTGGCTGCTCCCAACCTTCTTTGACTAGGCTGAGGGGGCCCCGGACGGGGTGTCCGTACAGTAGTTCAAAGGGGCTGAAGCCGAGGGACTTCTGCGGGACCTCCCGATAGGCAAACAGGAGGCATGGCAGCAGTACGTCCCACTGGCGTCGAAGGGGTTCTTCTAGACCCATAATCATCCCCTTGAGGGTGCGGTTGAATCTCTCGACCAGTCCGTTTCCTTGCGGGTGATAGGGGGTCGTGAATTTGTAGGTGACCCCGCATTGCTGCCAGAGGGACTTCATATATCTGGAGATAAAGTTCGTGCCCCTGTCACTGACGACCTCCCGGGGGAACCCCACCCGGGAGAAGATCCCCATCAGGGCCCGGCCCACCACGGGGGCCGTCACAGTCCGAAGAGGGATGGCCTCGGGATAGCGGGTGGCGTGGTCTACCAGGACCAGGATGAACCGGTGTCCTTGGGCTGTTCGAGGGTCGAGGGGCCCCACAATGTCTATTCCCACTCGTTCAAACGGGGTGGTGATGACAGGAAAGGGTTGTAATGGTGCTTTGATTTTTCGGCCATTTTTTCCGCTGGCCTGGCAGGTGGGGCAGGCCTTGCAGTGGTTGGTGACATCCTTCCGCATGTGGGGCCAGAAAAAATGGGTCACCAGGCGGTCGTAGGTTTTATCCTGCCCCAGGTGTCCGGCAAGGGGGACATCGTGGGCTAAGTTCAGGAGGAAGTCTCGGAAGCGAAGGGGCACCACCAGCACCCGACTGGCCCCTAGTTCTGCAATTTTCTGCTCGCTGTAGAGCAGGTCTTGGTCCCAGTAGATCCAGTGGGCCCCCGAGGTATCCCCGGTGCTCTGGGCCAGGGCTTGCTGCCGGAGTCCTTCGAGAGAAGGACAGGTTTGTTGCTCGGCCCGGAATTGTTCCTGCGTGGGGCCTCCCTCCTGCCGCCATTGTGCCAGGTCAGGGACGTCCCGAAGCTGGTCGGGTCCTTCTTCGGTTTGGGTCAAGGGAATGGCTTCTGGGGCGGCCTCCTCTGGGATGAGCGCGGGAGGAGGTTCTGGCCACTCGGGCTCTTCTGGGCTGGGGACCGCGCGGGCGGTCATGGACCGGGTCGTGACGCAGACCCATTCGGGGAGGCCAAGCATCCCCAGGTGCTCCCTCCGTTCGACAGCTGCCCAGGGAGAGCTTTCAAGGTCGTTTCCTAGGAGGCAGTCCACGGGGGCATCATCGCGGACAGTTACTTTTAACATCCCTGTTACTCCTCCCCACTCGAAGGGGACGCAGGCCATGTGGCATAGGCTTTCGGAGTTGTCGGCTGATCGAACAGGGCAAAGAATGTTCGGCAAGATTTGGTCTGGAGTGACGAGGTGGCGTCGGACCGCCGTTACACTGGCCCCGGTGTCGCGGAGGGCTTCCGCCCGGCGGCCATTGATGTTGACCCATTGACCGTACTTCTGTGTGTTGGCGGGAAGGGGGGCCCGCGGAATCATGTCTCTCTCCCCTAAGCAGACCAGTGCCATGGCGGCGGGTGCCCATTCAGAGGGATCGGTCTCGTACTCCTCTTGGTCTTCCGGGATTATTTCTTCCCCTAGGGCCGCCGCTGCAACTTGGCGGGGAGTAGTGTTCGGATTCTTTGGGCAGTTGGGATCACTGGCGTAGTGGCCGGGTCGCTGGCACCTGTGGCACGTAATGTTGGCCCGGAAACCGGCCCGGACGGCAGGACTTCCCCGGCCAACCGGGGTCGAGGGGTTTCTGGGGGGTGACGAGGGGCCGGGGTCTCTCCCCCGACCCTGACTTCCTCCTCCCCCTCGGGGGCGATACGATCTGGATACTTCGCTGGGTGCGCTCCGGCCAACTCGGGTGCTTTCCCACCGGTCGGCTTCGGCGGCGAGTTGTCGAGGGTCGGTTAGCTTGCTGTCCAGGAGGTGTTGCCGGAGCTCCACGAAGCAGTTGTTCGACAGGTGTTCCCATACGATAAGGTCAAAGAGTTGGTCGTAGGTGGATACTTTGTTGCCCTTGATCCACCCCTCGAAGGCTCGGCTAAAAAAGTTCACGTACTCCACCCAAGTTGTACCCGGAATCCGTTTGCAGTCGCGGAACCGTTGGCGGTACATCTCAGGTGTGAGTCCGTATCGAGTGAGGAGGGCGGCCTTCATGTGGTCGTAGGAGGTCATCAGCTGGTCCGGGAGTTGCAGCAGGGCGTCCCGCCCTTCGTTGACAAACCTCCCCCATAGTCCGGCTCCCCAATCGCTTCGGGGAATCCGGTGGGAGGTCATTGCCACCTCATAGGCTTTAAACCACTGCTGGATATCATCGTTCTTGTGGTATTCCCGGATGACATCTTTGGGGATGTGAACCTTGGGTTCGGTCGAGGCAGACGGGGTCGGTCGTTCGGGGAGCCCGAGGTCTTTATTCTGTTTCTGAATCTCCAGTGCTTTGAGATTGCGCTCATGTTCGTATTCTAGTCTCTTTTCCTCTAGCTCCCTCTGTCTTTGCTTGTCTTCCCGCTCTTCCCTGAGTCGTAAGTGTTCCAGGGTAATTTTTTGTTCTGCCAGCTTGAGTTCCCCATCCAAGCGAAGTCGGGCAAGTTCTAATTCGTGGAGTCTGGTTTTTTCTCTTTCTCGGATCTCTTCCAGGGAGAGATCCGTTCTTTCTTTAGTTGGTGCGGGGCTCGTTTCGGTTGTTTGTGTTCGGGGTACGGCCGTACCCGTTTCTGCCCAAGCTTCTAGGGCTCGTTTGAAGTCTTCCTTTGTGCTAAGACCTGTGGTTGGAAGTCCAAGTTCTATGCAATATTGCTTCAGTTCCCGGTGGTTGTAGTCTTCCAATTTTTCCATCTGAAATTTTTCCGTTGTTCCGCTCTCTATTGACATGGTTGTTGTGTGTGGTGGGGCGAGTGACTTTCTGTACGATTATGCGTAGGTTCGGATCCCGTCGCTGGCCACCAATGTTAGACGGGGACCCTGAGGGTCGGCCGGATACCGAGGGAAAGATCCCCGAGGGGGACCGTCTCCGGCGATCGTACAGACAAGTACCCTCCCTCCCCACAAACTGGCACCACACCAAGTCGAGTTCAAGGCTTTATATAAGGTTCTTAAGGCAAGGATATCAGCGATACAGGATAACTTGGACCCGGGGGTCCTCTCACTTCTAGTCTCTGTAGGGAAAGGGGGTAGCGGGACAGTCTTAGTACCGGATCGGTACAGGTGGTGGTAAAAGGCGAGCTCACAATCCTCGAGCTGGAGGGTCTGTGGATCGGGCCGCGGCAGCGCCAGCAGGCCAAGGTGATAGTCTCATAAAGCAGAGGGCCGCGGCAGCGCCAGCAGGCCAAGTCGATGGTTTCACGAGGCAGAGGGCCGCGGCAGCGCCAGCAGGCCAAGATGGTTTCACGAGGCAGAGGGCCGCGGCAGCGCCAGCAGGCCAAGACGATGGTTTCACGAGGCAGAGGGCCGCGGCAGCGCCAGCAGGCCAAGACGATGGTTTCACGAGGCAGAGGGCCGCGGCAGCGCCAGCAGGCCAAGACGATGGTTTCACGAGGCAGAGGGCCGCGGCAGCGCCAGCAGGCCAAGACGATGGTTTCACGAGGCAGAGGGCCGCGGCAGCGCCAGCAGGCCAAGTCACGGATGAGTTCTTCTCGGGTCTCTCGACTCCAGGATACAACTGCCTTCCTGGTCTGGTCCTGCCCCAGTTATAGGTCTGGTCCCCTTTGATGTCCGGACCCTCGCGCCTGGGGGCCGGGAGGTCCGGGATGAGGGAGTCCAGACACCCAGCAGGGGGGTGGAGCCAGCGCCCAGGCGGCCTGGGGTGATCGACACCTGGCGGAGGAGAGCCGTTGACGATTCCTTCTCCCATTGACTCGCCAAGTGGTCACTCTGCCTCCTGGGGGGAGGTTGGTGCCTCGATGTCGGGCCCGGCCGGGCCCAGGGTGAGGGTCGAGTTGAGGCCACGCGGCCTCGTGCTGCAGTGCCCCAAGATGGCGGCCGGGTCGATGTCGTGGGGTAGATGGTGACCCGGGCCAGCTGGGTCCGGAGCTGGTGTCTTGTAGTGGAGGGATTGCAGGGTACTTCGGGTGGTCGTTGGTGGACTCTGGCTGGGGATGCAGGGAGAGCCAGGGTCCTGGTCCCATTGCGGGGAGGGGGTACAGCTCGAACATGCGGCCTGTCCAACAGTTGTGGTGCTTAACAAAATCCAGTACATTAATGAGGGGCTACGACAACTTAATGATGTGAGTTGTTATTGTAAAACAAATCAGGAAGATCTGTTGAAATCTAATCTAGCATTCAGGGATTTGTTGTTGGAATGGAAAGATGTGGGATTAATTGAACCTGAAGAGTTTCAATATTTATACTGTGCCCACCCTAGAACCCCCATGTTATATTTACTACCTAAACTTCACAAGGACCCCCTAGTTCCACCAGGACGTCCAATTGTATCTTCAATTGGGTCACTACTGGAACATACATCTAAATATATCGACCACGACCTCAGACCGTATGTGGTCGCTCTCCCATCGTACATCAAAGATACTACCCACTTTTTGACCGCCATAAATGGGATTCATTGGGAAGATCAATTTATTCTTGTCACACTAGATGTGACAAGTCTATATACGAGTATTTTTCATGAGCAGGGACTGAAAGCCATCGAACATTTTTTAAGAACACGCTCTGTTTCGTACTTGCAACACTCGAAAATGATCATATCTATGATTGATTTCTGTCTTAGAAATAATTTTTTTTTCTTTGACAACATCTTGTATCGTCAGTCACAGGGCACAGCCATGGGAACCTGCTTCGCCCCCAGCTATGCGAATTTATTCATGGGCTGGTGGGAGGAGCAGGTTGTCAGTGAGATGGCAGACTTTAACAACGTGGCCCTGTGGCTGCGATACATAGATGACATTTTTTTTATTTGGAATGGGGATGAGACATCTGTGAAACTTTTTATACAGAAGTTAAATACCAACAATTTGAATCTTGCATTTACTGAACATATCAGTGATGTAAAACTTGAGTTTCTCGATGTTCTTGTAGAAGTTGAGAATAAGCAGCTGGTCACCAAGCTGTTTCGCAAAAAAACTGCTGGTAACAGCATTTTAAATGCGAACAGTTGCCATCCCCGTAGCTTGGTTTACAGCATTCCCTACGGCGAGTTACTCCGCGCCAAACGGAATTGCAGTACCGAGAGTGCATTTCTTGATGAAGAGAAGAGAATGTGTCTTAGATTCCGGAATAGGGGGTATAGTCCGAATATGATCAACACTGCCAAGGAAAGAGTAGCACTGAAAACAAGAGATGAATTACTAATTCCTAGAGTTACATCGGATGATGCAAACCAAGTGAGATTTATCACTACTTTTTCAGGTCAAGCACGTGAGGTGCGCAAAATATTCGAAAAACATTGGCATGTATTGCATACTGACATACATCTTAAAAAGTATTTGAGTGACAACCCACAAATAACTTTCCGGAAAGGGAGATCATTAAGAGATGAACTAAGTAGAAATTATGTCACATCTGCAAATACAACAAATCAGGATGTTGGCTTTAAATGTTGCAGGCGTTGTAAAGCGTGTAAATTTAGTCATGATTGCCAGACTCTTCTTGTACCCACTACAAATAGGACTTTCACAATACGTAAACATCTAACATGCAATACACCATATAGTGTATATGTGCTCATCTGTCCATGTAATAAATGGTATGTGGGAAGTACCAAACATGAGGCCAAGAAGAGAGTACTGGAGCACCTTCGCGCAATACATAACAACAATAGACAATATCCTATAGCGCGACATTTCTTCTCAGCACACATGCAAGATGAGAAATTGGTGCAGTTAGTGGTTATTGACAGTGTTGATTTGGGGATCCGAGGAGGCAATCGTGAATTGTCACTTAGGAAACTCGAATCGAAATATATTGTGGATTTCGAGTGTCTGACTCCGAAAGGATTTAATATGAGTGAAGAACTTGCTGTACATCTATATGAATGAAAATGTGTTCACATATAGACTGTAGCTAATTGAATGTAATATTGTATCCGTAGTCTTCTTGATTTTAACACAATCTTTGTATTGTTTTTAGATTTCACACAACTTGGGGTAGCAGAAGCTATTGGACTATATTGGAAGAATCTATCAATGCAGTATTATTGTTTGAACTGAATCACCCACTGGGGTTTATATCATTTCACGTGACTTTGACAATTGGGAGGTTTTCAGCCCACTGGGGCAGATTTGCATGTTTTATTTTGTCGAATAACCCGACTGTTGACAGCACGCAGCCATAACAACGTGCAACCAATGGCGCGTAAGATAAGTCAGGAGCGAATGAGATTTTATCATTCACGCTGTTTCTCCCGAGAAAGATATCAAGGATTACATATGTAAATGATGATAGAATTATGCATTTACGAGATTCTGACATGTTAATAACAATTTGGAGGTTCGAAAGACTTAATGTGATCAAAAATAATATTTTTTTACCGCAACTAATATCTTTGGTTTAAATATATACATAATTCATGCTATACGTTTTTGAACTATATGAATGTCAGGAACAATGACCCGGACGGGTTATCAAATATTTACTATTAACATTTTACCTTTCCAAGATGGCTGCTTATTTTCCAAGTTTGTAACTATGCACTAGGGTGTTGTATGTATAAAAAAATGGCTGTGTTTACAGGCAGACGAGCGTGATCAAGCCGTATTGGCGAAACGCGTCGTAACTTTTCATCTGCTGAATAAATCTGATACTACTGAACTACGAGTGTCCTGCATCTTTCCAGAATTGGTGGAGTTTTGTTGAAGAATTTTATGTGGCTGGCTGGTAGCTTCATGCAGGACCGCCCGTGACAGCTGACCCCTTCTACCAGCAATAGTGGAGCGCATATATATATATATATATATATATATATATATATATATATATATATATATTTTTTTTTTCAGGGTATTTTGAGGCTTTTTTCTAGCTGGATCAGTGACTGTAAAATGAGCAGCTACTCCACTCATTTCGAATTCACTATTTTATAATATTTATTATTTTAGCATGCAGAGGGTGGCATAATGTCCCCTCCCTGAGTCATTTCATGTCCCCTGGGTATCCCATCTCCTGCTGTTGATTCCTTTATTCTATAGGTCCTAGGGACCCCAACCCCCTGGATGATTTGTATTTTAAAGAGGTGTGATGTGGAGCCCCACATCCTGATCCACCTAAGAGAGCTGAGGACCCCATCCTTCAGGGCCAATTTATATTTTATGAGGCGATGGTGTGCCCCCTCCTTTTGGGAGCCCTCCATAGGCCCCAGAGACCCCCATCTCCTGTCTATGATTTCTTTCTTAAAGGGGAGGTGGACAAGTAGGAGCCTCAGGGGCTCCTTACCGCAGGACAGATTTTTCATTTTGGGAAGAGGGCCCCTCTCTAAGCCTTGAGGGACTATTTCTGTTTTTTTATGGAGCGGTGGCATCAGACCCTCCTCTCATACCACTTAAGGGACCTACAGACCCCACCCCCTGGGCCATTTTCTGTTTTTTAGGAGAGAGGCCACAGACACCTTCCCCAGACCACATAAGGGGCCCGGGGACCCCATCAGAGGTGTTCTAAAATAATGTTTGCGGAGGGTATGTGAAGTTCTCCTCCGAAGCCATCCAGGGACCCATCCCCCGTGGCCGATGGCACAAGTGGCCTGAGGACCTCCGGGACACCACAGTTCCCTGCGTGCAAGAGCATGGGCATGAGTATGGGAAAGGAGAACTTAAAGTCTCTGCCCACACTCTTGCAGGCAGGAAAAATAGATTTCCATCTGACAGGAGCAGAAAAAGTCTGCTCCTGCCGGGCGGGAGCATACTACTACAGCTGGCTCCAGCTACACCATGATCGTTGCAGGCAGGCCACCCGGCAGGGGCTGCAGGGGCCCAGGGGCTCCCCCTGCAGTTGCATACACTGCAATTGCTTAGGCTGTCTTAGGTGAACAATTGGACACTGTTAGATTTGGGGGTCTCTAGTTGGCATTGGTAGGTACTTGTGACAAATAGGGACCCTTGTGAATAGTCAGGGTAAGGGGGTACTCTCCTATAATAACCCCTGCTCACCCCCTTGATAGCTTGGCACGAGCAGATAGGCTTATTTCAGAGGCAGTGTGTACAGCATTTGAACACATACAGTAATTAAGTGACAACACTACAGATGGGCACCACACAAATTGTAAAATAAAAACAAGTATCTTTATATAGATTTAACACAGGACCACAAACGACAAAAATCCACAATACTGTACTTACAATGGTAGAATTAGCTTAGTTCTCTTTAGATCTTAAAATGTAACACTTTGAGTCAATGTACCTTAAGTTGCGACATGCTGGGCAACAGAAGTGTTGCAAGGATGGTGATGTATTGATTCCTTACTGCGTTTCCGGGCGATGCAGCGAGCAACGCCGCGATGCAATGAAATTTTGGTGCAAAGAAATAAAGACATTGTTTTCTTCTTGATGTGGCACTCTTCTCAGATGTTGCTAAAAGTCTCGACTCGTTGTGTCAGCTGCAGCGGCGACACCCTTGTTCCGTGATGCGAGGACAGAGCTTTGGCGGTGACACTCTTCTCGAGGATGTGAGACGCTTCCGATCGATGCGACAGCTGCAGCGGCGACACCCTTGTTCCATGATGCGACGACAGCGGCTCCGACGGTGGCATGCTTCTCTGTGGATGAGAGGCGCTTCTCTTGATGCGGTGCAATACAACCGCTACAGTGGTGACATCCATGATGTGACGGCAGCGGCTGCGATGGCGACACGCTTCTTCTTCATTGCAAGATGCTTGTCTTGATGCAATGCAATGCGACAGCTACACCGGCGACATCCACGATGGGAGGGGAGCGGCTGCCACGGCGACACGCTTCTTCTTCTAAGCAAGACGCTTCTCTTGTTGCAGTGCAATGCGACAGCTACAGCAGCGACGGCAGCGGCTGCAATGGCGACATGCTTCTTCTTCGCTGCGAGATGCTTCTCTTGATGTGGTGCAATGCGACAGCTAGAGTGGCGACATCTACAATGTGACGGCAGCGACTGCGACTGCGACACACTTCTTCTTCGTTGCAATATGCTTGCAGCTGCTTGCGACACGCAGTCTCTCAGAAGGCCCAAAACAGCAGCAGGTATTTCCAAAGAACTCTTGGGGAGCTGGTGGTTGAAGTCTGTTGTCTCTGAGACTATAGCAGGAGACAAGCTCTTCTCTCAGCCCTTGGAGATCCTTTACAAGTTGAATAAAGTGCACACAAAGTCCTTTCTCCTTTCTTTGGCAGTCAGGCAACCACTGCAGGGCAATCCCCCAAGCAGCACTTCAGCTTAGGGATAGTCTCTCCTCAGTTTCTTCTAGTTCCACTCCTCAGCAAAGGTTTCTTCTTGTTGTCCAAAAGTGATCTAAATTCTTGGGATCAGAGTCCCACTATTTATACCCCAAAAGCCTTTGTCCTCTGAGGGCAGAGGGGCATTTGCCCAATCCAAACCAGTTCCGGTCAGTCCTGGAGCACTCTGTTTAATGACTCCTTCTTTCCTTTCACAGTGCAGGGCAGAAACATCAGACGCGCCACAGGAGGTGGAGCCAGCATTGTGGAGGGAAGGCACAGCCCTATTCAGGTCCCAGGTGCAACTCCTCCCTCCCATCTAGATGCAGATCTCTCTATTCACCACTGGGCTGACTCACCCTGTCTCCTTGAATCCCCCAGCCCCTGTACTCAAACTCCAGACAAGGAATGCACAACCTAGCAGAGGAAGCCTTGGATAGTTAGACAAGAAAATACCTGCTTTCTAAAAGTGGTATTTTCAAACACAGAATGTTAAAACCAACTTCACTAAAAGATGTATTTTATCATTCTGAGTTCAGGCATACTAAACTCGAATTTCTACCTAGTTCCCTGAGTCAGTAAGGATTATAAGATGTATTAATCTAACTGCCCATTCTGGCCTGTGGGGAAAAGGTAGCCTTGCAATAGTGAAAAACGAAAATGGATGTAATTCACTATTAGGACATGCCACACACATCAGAGCTTGTTTTACCTTATACTTACAATGCACCCTGCCCTTTGGCCTACCATAGGGGTGTCTGATATGAAGAAAAGGGAAGGTTTAGGGACTGGCAAGTGGGTGCACTTGTCCAGTCAACATGGTAGCACCAGACTGCACACAGGCTCTGCAAGGGCAGACCTGAGACACTTTTACAGGCTGTGTCTGTGGGTGGCACAACCAGTGCTGCAAGCCCACTTAGCAGCATTTGGTTTACAAGCCCTGGGCACACTCAGTGCACTTTACTAGGGTCTGACAAGTAAACCAAATCAGCCAATCATAGAATGGCTAATCCATACATCAATTTACAATAGGGAGAGCATATGCACTTTAGCACTGATCAGCAGTGGTAAAGTGCCCAGAGTCATAAAACCAACAAAAACAGGTCAGACAAAATACAGGAGGAAGGCAAAGCGTTTGGGGATGACCCTGCAAAAAGGGCCAAGTCCAACAGACACCCCTAGTATATTAATGTGTTTCAGTCCCATGAGATGGGGCCTGTTAGTGACTCGGTAAGGAGAGGCCACAAATCTCCCTACCATTTTTTAAATGGGCATGGGACCCCAAGGCCTGTTTACAGCCTGGAGAGGGAGTTTAAAGCTACTGTCCCCTTTAATGTGAAGCAGCCCTTTGAGATGGGCTCCCCAGGTCCTGTAAATGGCCTGGGAATGGGGGTGCGTACAGCCTCCAGCTCATTAAATTGGGACGTGGCCCCGGGGCTGGGGTCCATTGGGCCTCCCAAAGGCTTGGGAAGGGGACTACATGCGGCACCACCTCAGGGATCCTGTGTGAAGTCACAGTAAATTGTTTTTTTTGTAATATGTTTTTGGCTCCAAGGATTCGGCGATCCCCCTCACCAGGCCTAGAAGGGGCAAGGTATCCCTACCCTGCCCGACTATATGTTTTTTACTTTTTCTATAAGACAGGGGACTGAGTCCCCGAGTCCAAAAATGGCTGCGGCCAAATCTTAGTTGATGTGGTGGCAGCCAATCAGATCTTATTTTAAAATCAGATCCACTGCAGCATAAAATATACAACGTTTTTGAATGTCTCCAAAACTACACAACGGATTTACACCAAATCACAAAAGACACGCATTCTCAATCAATCAATCAGATCATCCAGGCTCATGCAGGTCCCGGAGGTAAATTTCAGAAATGAGGTAATGGCCTGGAGTTGTGTGGGGCGACTGTTCCAGGTATTTGCTGTGATGTGGGCAAGTAGCTTCCACCACTTCTGCCTCGGTAGAGCAGGGGAGTACAGGCAAGTGAGAGGGAGGCAAAGCATAGTCTTCTCTGCGTTTGGTAGAAATTCAGGCGGTGGTTAATCTAGACAGGTCCTTGGTTGTATAGAGCCTTATAGTCCAATATCCCGGCACTCTATTGTGACAGTTTTAATTCCTTATGTATTAAACATTCAGACTTTTTTTATAATATCTATGCACAGATCCTAAGTATTACATCCACAAGTGACACTTTTGGTTTCTTGTTAATTACAGGAATTTATTAACACACATTGGTGAACATAAACACCAAACAATTATGTATACATCACACACAAAATAATATAAGAGCTGGTCAGGAGAAGATGATCAAAAAAATATTCAGGACAGTTGGTATTTAGTATGTCCTCCTTTTCCTGATCCACAAAAGATAACAGCCGACACGTGTTTCGTCACGTCATGTGACTTCCTCAAGGCTGCAAAGATAATGGTTTGTTTTATTTGTAACTTCTTAACAAATATACATCGTATAAAATTCAATTTCATCCTTAAACACTTCTATTATTAACTGCAGGAAGATAGCAAATAAGCTTGAAATAAGAGAGAAAGAACTTTCAAGAAGGAATCAAAGATTATTACACCCTATAAGTGGAAAGTACGATGAGGATGCCTATTTATTGGTTGGTGCAGAAAAATGTGCCAATAACCATCACCCAAAATAAAGATTATGAAAGGGGCTAACCTTCTGAATATTTATAGAACTAATTAGAGTGTCTATGTCTTAGTTCTTCCCGATGGGTTTCAAGATTCCAATGTTCTTTATACTGAATAACTTATTGTGTAAATATATAAAAAGGACATGGTTTCAATATTTTGCTTGGCCATAATTAAGTCCTACTAAGATATTGCGGGATAATACCACTCACGTAGTTCACGAGTCTGTAATGCTCCTATTGACTGTCGTTCATAGTCCCAGCATATATCCTATGTGTCATTGATCTCACGGACACGAATTCAAAGAGACGCCCAGCGTTCTATAATGCGATAGAAAGTTAGTGATAGTAAGTATTCCTATCGGGATGGAACAAAAATTTTTTTTTATAGCAATCTGGTATATAGCACTCACATGCTAATGTTCCTGTCATAGCGTGTGAAAAGCCACTGTACACTGTAGAATTCTTGGGTCTCAATATACAGGTAAATTGTATCCTTCTAGATTCAATATCCTGAAAAAATAATATCGTCATACTGGAATCACATATCTACAGTGTGGTCAAAACTATACATTAGTAAGAAATAAGGCGGAGCCTTACCCTTAGGGGTCATAATATTAAGTTGATATATTCCTGAATCTCTCTTTTCTTTAGTGCAGGGGATAACGACCTAAAGCACGTTTCCAATTGTGGTTTTATGTTTCTCTTAACTCGATGCTTAAAAGAGAAATAAATATTAATATATAAAGTGCTAATTATTACATTTTCCACAACCTAAGAAGTCTTTGTACATTTATAGCAAACGGACGGGCACCTTGTACTCACATATTTAGAATACTCTCGATCCTGAGACGTAGGTAGTGGGCTCTGATAGGCCTATCGTGAGGAAAGTCCAATCACAGAATGCATGTCAACATAAAGCATATATTTTGCACATTCGATATTTCCGTCAGTGCGTATTTAACATGCGTCAAGTGCATTCACCTTAGTTTGTGGCTAAGCCGCCCCAATATACAAATGCCTTGTTCGCAAACTAACGCGGTACTGTATGCATTTCTCGTATGCTTACATTCTCTGAGTTTACAAAAAACATTGTGTATGAACAAATCGGAGATTGTCGGTTCTATCTCCAATACTTTTAGAAGTTATAAACACAAACGAAGTCAACACAAAAAGGGGGGATTTGCTAAGAAATTCTAATATAGATCTTCCCATAGTCCCTAAGCTCCTATCGGCAAAAAGTAGACCCCCGTCCAAGAAATACAAAGCTAGTTCCTCCCGAAGAAAAAAGAGAGCCAGAGAGACAATTACCGGTCGGTTTCACCCAAACGGTGATATATTGCTTACCGCGTTAATGCACGTCCTCCCTGTAAAGCTGCCCGGTCCGCAAATTACCGATAGTTACTAATTAGTTTATATATGCTATTCCCCCGGAATCTGAGTGCCGTGTGCCGGAAATAGTTAGATGATCTCCGAGGATGTTCGTATCAATGATAGTTGTACACAGACTCCATCTTGGAAGTACTTAGTATACCGTTACAACGTCATAAAAGTGTGGAAAATGTATGTTGTTTGGAAAGTTAAAATTATAGTATCATAGTACAATATTTATTGGTTACATCCCAACAAATCCTCTATCAAGTACACGAGTTCCCGTATCATTAGTCGCTCGAGTATCGAATTTGTAAAAAAAGAATCTAAAAATTCCTGTTCCCTATATTATTATCTAATAAGTCTATTGATTTACTTCACGAAGTGTATTCAACAAAAATAAAAATTTAAAAGAAGAGAGAGGACAGAACATTTTCTTTTTATATCCAGTAAACAAGGTCTAAAAACTATTCGTTTTTTGGCCGCCATATTGGAGTGGGTGATGTCCACAATTCATATATGCTCATATATAGTGTCTCTACTCGGTATTTACAGTTACGTCACACAGACATAAGTGTAATAGGGAGGAAAAAGATCCTATTAATCATTAACACAAGGTCTTAGGATTTCTCCTCTCTATATCTGTATGAAGAACACATTGAGAGAGAAAAAGAAGAGAGAGAGAGAACACAGAGAAATTGAATCGAAAAACAATTTTTTGTGTGTGTTGTAACACACATGTACATAACAACATTATATATATTGCAAATCTTTCATTTTGATCAGAAACTCGCTGAAAAGTGACAGTCCTGCCACATTTGAAAATCACGGATTGCAATTCAATGGTCATACATCAAAAACAGATTCAAACCACCCATCTTATACAGTTAGTGTTGTGTCATGTATCAAAATTTTGGCATAACTATGAAGGAATGGCAATCGATATCATGCAGATACTTCTATAGGGCTTTCAGAAACACATGCATCTCCTTATCAAAATTAATTCCCATTTCAACAGCCCTAAGTTTAACAATCCATTGTGTTTCTGTCCTTCTCAATAACAGCACTCTGTCTCCACCCCTGGGCCCACAGTTCACCTGAGCAATGCCATGGAATCTGATACCTCTTAGTTGTTCCAACGTGTGTGTTTGGTTGAAATGTACTGCCAAGGGATAACTGCCATTGTTGTTGCGTATCGCTCTAATGTGTTCTTGTATCCTATCTTTTAATGAGCGGATCGTACTGCCTATGTAGATTAGGCCACAGCAACAAATAATGCAATATACAACATAGTTGGTGTTGCAATTGATGAACTGTCTGATGTTATATTTAACTCCCGTATTGTACTGTAATTCCTGTAGTTTGTCTGCTGCGAATTGGCACACGCAGCAAGTTGTACACTTATAGAATCCCCTCGGTTTGGGTGGGAACCAAGTTGGCGGTTTCTGATTGGGAGGCAGGTAACTGGGGCAAAGCATTTCTCTTAGAGTCGTACCCCGTCGATATGATATCATGGGGTATGGCGTGATGTATTTGTTCAACGCCTTGTCCATATGTAAAAGATGCCAGTGTCTCTTAAAAATTCTATGTATATGGTGGCTATGTGTGTTGTAGCCAGTTACTACAGCAATTTTCCGTTCTACATTGGGTTTTTTTGCAATCTTTTTTGTATTAATCAAGCTAGATCGTGATTTCTTCTCGATTTTGCATTTTGCATTCCGTAGTACATCCCCTGCATAGCCCCTCTTCTGGAATCTCTGTTCTAGCTGTGTAAGTTCTAGCTGAAACACTTCTTCCTCGCTACAGTTCCGTTTCAGCCTGGTCATTTCTCCCAATGGTATGGAGTTGACCTGGGATTTGGGATGTGCGCTCCCGGCGTGTAAAACAGAGTTGCACGCCGTTGGTTTCCTGTATAGTCTTGTCACTATTTTATTGGCTTTGTGGTACAGGATCACATCTAAAAATTCTATCTCTACTCTGCTGCTCTTGTAGGTGAATTTAAGATTGTAGTTATTGCTGTTAAGATGTTCCAACATTTCTCCCAGTTCATTCTCATTTCCAGACCACAGAACAAAGATGTCGTCTATATAACGACCCCAATAAATTATATGTTCTGTGAGTTTTGTGTTCAATGATTTCCAAAGATGATATTTCTCAAAGAGCCCATATATAAATTTGCATATGAAGGGGAAAATTTGGATCCCATAGCTACACCGATAGCCTGCCTGTACCACTCTCCCTGGTGCAGGAAAACATTATTCTCTAAGACCACATGTGTCAGGTCAAGAATCATCTGTGTGTGTTCATAAAGACTGGCATCCCTATGTGACAGGCATTCTGCTAGTGTTTCTAGACCCTTTTCCAACGGTATACAGGTGTACAGCGAGCATACATCAATTGTGACAAATGTGAGATTATCTGTCCATTCCATGTCTTCCAATTTGCTAAGAATGTCCCCAGTATCCCTGATGTAGGAGGGAAGATTGTGCACCAGCGGTTGAAGAAATACATCTATGTATTCTGATATATGCTCCGTTGGGGAACCTATTCCTGAGATTATTGGTCGTCCCTGAGGAAAGAAACCCGGCTTGTGAATTTTGGGCAAAGTATAGATACAGGGGGCCCTGGGTGTGGCATTGTACAGATATCTAAATTCCATTTCAGTAACGAGACCTTGTTCTTTCCACCCCTGCAATTTCCCAAGTATGGTAGCTGAAATATTCTTCAGGGGGTTGCCCACCAATTTGATGTACGATTGGTCGCTCTTAAGTTGTCTATCTATCTCGTTTACATAGTCACTTACTCGCATCACTACCACATTGCCCCCCTTGTCTGCCTCCTTTAAGACAACTTCTTTGTTTTTTGTTAGATCTTTCAATGCCAAATGTTCTTCTTTGGTCAGATTAAACTTAGTGAAACACCGTTTCTGATTAAACTTGTCCTCTAGTTTATACAAGTCTGTGGTTACTGCTTTATAAAATGTGTCCACCAAGTTATTTGCTTGTAATGTTGGTGTAAAAATAGATTTTTGTTTGAGACCACTGTCAAGACTATGGTCAGGAACTACCTCTAAATCATACAATAAATCCATCATTGACAAGGGGGTATCGTCATATTCATTTAGAGACAACAGTAGATGTATATCCTGTACTTCCTTTATAGTCTTGTTGCAAGTAATAGAAACAGGATTTGTTAGCCTTTCAGTGATGCTTTTATTTTCAAAATGTTTTTTCAGCTTTAGTTTACGTACAAACTGAAATAAGTCCACATGGACACCTACAAAATCTGGAAAAGCAGTTGGACAAAAACTTAATCCTTTCCTTAGTACACTCTTGTCAGATTCAGAGAGCACAGAACCAGAAAGATTTACTACAGACACATTATCATTTTTGGAAATATCAGTACTAGCATTAGTGGAAACAGAGAGCGGGATCACTTGTTCAGATTCTTGGATACAGAGCGGGTTGTTGCCCCCTCTCTTGGATTTACGTTTTGACCTGCCCATCCTTGTTTTCTGAAATTTTGTTGTCCATAGTTTGTTCTGCTGCCCTTGCGATAGCGCTCCATCTCGTCTAAAAAAGATGAGTTAGGTTTGGAAGATTGGTCTGTTGTTAACGGCCCTATCCCATCCTCGGAGGTGTTTAGACTATGTATACTAGATACATCAGATTCACTGGATGATGGCACTACATTCGTTGCTTGAACATTAGCTTTGGGTAATTTAGATTTTGCCTGTAAATCGTCAAATTTGTTTGCGAAAGTAAAGACCCTTCCATTCTTATAATCATATTCGTCCCTTTTGAGTTTTCTCATCTTTTTCTCTTTAATGTGAAGCTGGTGGGCACTCACAATCTCCTTCAGAATTTTATAATTCTTTTTGGTGGCTTCTTCTAGGTTTAGATTTTTGATCTCCTGTTCTAACTTCTCTATCTCCAAAAGTAAGATCTCTCTCTTTCTCTCCACATGCCTGATTAAAATATCCATCATTCTATAAGAGGAGCTCAAATTTAGCTCTTCCCATTCCTTTAACAAGTCTCCATCTAGGTCCTCAAAAGTGGGGAATATAATAATTCTTAATCCACGTGGGACCTGCTTTATGTCCAGATAACGTTTCAAAATTACTGCGTCCCACCAACGGGACACCTCTAGTTTGCGAGCTCGTTCCAGTTTAATAAACTTCAGTTTCAGACCTTCCTGCTCAGTCGTCTTATTAGTTGTAGGAACCTTACTTGTGGCACCAGTGAACAGTTCTTGTAACAACACATTTCTTTCCTCCTCAAAATTTTCCATGTTAGATGCTAAATCCACAGATATGTTTGAAAAATAAAAGGAAAACTTTTTTACAAAGTATTTCCTTATGTCCCTCTTGGTCCCTTAATCTGAAAAAGTGAGTGCCGCTCTCCACATAAACTTGTATACACTTTTCACTGGCAGTAATGCTACTTGGGCGCACCTCTTATTGAAAATGGATTCAGATTAGGCCATATATTTAAGGACTGGCAAAGTTTATATCAGCAACAGAATTACATTTGGGGTTGGTGCCTCTCGGGAAAAAACACCCTACTACCTAGGTGCACATATACAAAGGGATATCTTAGACAGTCCCTAGGTAAAACAAACTATATAGTCCAATATCCCGGCACTCTATTGTGACAGTTTTAATTCCTTATGTATTAAACATTCAGACTTTTTTTTATAATATCTATGCACAGATCCTAAGTATTACATCCACAAGTGACACTTTTGGTTTCTTGTTAATTACAGGAATTTATTAACACACATTGGTGAACATAAACACCAAACAATTATGTATACATCACACACAAAATAATATAAGAGCTGGTCAGGAGAAGATGATCAAAAAAATATTCAGGACAGTTGGTATTTAGTATGTCCTCCTTTTCCTGATCCACAAAAGATAACAGCCGACACGTGTTTCGTCACGTCATGTGACTTCCTCAAGGCTGCAAAGATAATGGTTTGTTTTATTTGTAACTTCTTAACAAATATACATCGTATAAAATTCAATTTCATCCTTAAACACTTCTATTATTAACTGCAGGAAGATAGCAAATAAGCTTGAAATAAGAGAGAAAGAACTTTCAAGAAGGAATCAAAGATTATTACACCCTATTAGTGGAAAGTACGATGAGGATGCCTATTTATTGGTTGGTGCATCCTCAACGTACTTTCCACTTATAGGGTGTAATAATCTTTGATTCCTTCTTGAAAGTTCTTTCTCTCTTATTTCAAGCTTATTTGCTATCTTCCTGCAGTTAATAATAGAAGTGTTTAAGGATGAAATTGAATTTTATACGATGTATATTTGTTAAGAAGTTACAAATAAAACAAACCATTATCTTTGCAGCCTTGAGGAAGTCACATGACGTGACGAAACACGTGTCGGCTGTTATCTTTTGTGGATCAGGAAAAGGAGGACATACTAAATACCAACTGTCCTGAATATTTTTTTGATCATCTTCTCCTGACCAGCTCTTATATTATTTTGTGTGTGATGTATACATAATTGTTTGGTGTTTATGTTCACCAATGTGTGTTAATAAATTCCTGTAATTAACAAGAAACCAAAAGTGTCACTTGTGGATGTAATACTTAGGATCTGTGCATAGATATTATAAAAAAAGTCTGAATGTTTAATACATAAGGAATTAAAACTGTCACAATAGAGTGCCGGGATATTGGACTATATAGTTTGTTTTACCTAGGGACTGTCTAAGATATCCCTTTGTATATGTGCACCTAGGTAGTAGGGTGTTTTTTCCCGAGAGGCACCTACCCCAAATGTAATTCTGTTGCTGATATAAACTTTGCCAGTCCTTAAATATATGGCCTAATCTGAATCCATTTTCAATAACAGGTGCGCCCAAGTAGCATTACTGCCAGTGAAAAGTGTATACAAGTTGTATAGAGCCTTGTGTGCGTGGGTCAGCAGCTTGAATTGGCATCTCTTCTGTACGGGGAGCAAGTGGAGTTGCCTAAGGTGGGATCTGATGTGGGTTCATTGGGGAAGGCTGAGGCTGAGCCTGGCTGCGTCGTTCTGTATGGTCTGAAGTCTCTGTAGGAGGTGTGTGGCAATTTCTATGTAGAGGGCGTTGCAATAGTCCAGTCGGCTGGTGATGAGGGCCTGTGTCATGGTGCATCTTGTGTGTAGAAGTAGCCACTTGAAGATCTTACGTAGCATGTGCAGAGTGACGAAGCAGGCAGAAGAAATGGAGTTGATCTGTGATTTCATGGTGAAGTTGTTGTCAAATATAATATTGAGGATTCTGGCATGGACGGAGGGAGTGGATGTGGGTTCTAAGTCTGATAGCCACCAGAAGTCCTTCCATGTGTTGTTGCTGTTGCCAAAGATAAGCACTTCTGTTTTGTCTGTGTTCAATTGCAGGCAGTTGTTTTTCACCCAGTCAGTGGCACTTAACATGCATTGTGGAAATTGGTTCTGGTGGTGGTGGGGTCATCTGTTAATGGATGAGTTGGGTGTTATCTGCGTATGAAATTATGTTGAGACCCTGCAATATGACAATGTTGGCCAGCTATATGCATTTAAGAGCGTGGGGCTATGGGATGAGCCCTGGAGGGCAACACAGGTGATTGCTTGGGTTCAGAGGTGAAAGTTGGGAGGTGGATCCTCTTGCTGCTTCCACTGAAGTCATCTGCGGCGTACCACAAGGATCTTCACTCAGCCCCCCCCCCCCTCTTCAACATCTACATGAGCCCCCTCGCGGCATCGCACGCCAACACAACCTCAACATCATCTCCTACGCCGACGACACTCAGCTGATCCTCTCCCTCACCAATGACCCAGCCACCGCCAGAGCTAACCTACACGAAGGGATGAAAGACGTAGCCGAGTGGATGCAGAACAGCCGCCTGAAACTGAACTCAGACAAGACGGAAGTCCTCATCCTGGGACCATCTTCCTCCGCCTGGGACGACTCCTGGTGGCCCCCTGCCCTGGGCAGTGCACCCAAACCATCGGACCACGCACGCAACCTGGGCTTCATCCTGGACTCCTCCCTCTCGATGACCAGACAAGTCAATGCCGTCTCATCTTCATGCTTCAACATCCTACGCATGCTCCGTAAGATCTTCCGATGGATCCCCACCGAAACCAGGAAGACGGTCACCCAGGCACTCGTCACCAGCCGACTGGACTACAGAAACACCCTCTACACCGGAACCACAGCCAAACTACAGAAGAGACTCCAACGCATCCAGAACGCCTCCGCACGACTCATCCTGGACATCCCCCGTCACAGCCACATCTCCGGACACCTGAGAGACCTGCACTGGCTCCCCGTCAACAAGAGAATCACATTCCGACTCCTCACCCACGCACACAAGGCTCTCCACGACCTGGGCCCCAGGTACCTCAACAACCGCCTGACCTTCTACACTCCCACGCGCCACCTTCGATCCACCAGCCACGCCCTCGCCGCCTTTCCACGCATCCGAAGAACCACCATGGGAGGAAGATCCTTCTCCTACCTGGCAGCTAAGACATGGAACTCCCTCCCCATCCACCTCCGCCAGACCCAAGACCACCTCTCCTTCAGGAAGCAACTCAAGACCTGGTTGTTCGAGCAGTAGCAGACCCCCCTCCCCAAGCGCCTTGAGACCCTCCGGGTGAGTAGCGCGCTATATACATTTCTTGATTGATTGATTGACTGAGGAAAGCGGTGATCCATCTGAGCACGTCCCTTTGGATGCCGATGTGGTGGAGTCTTTCGATCATCGTGTGGTGGGATATGGTGTTGAAGGCTGCCGAGAGGTCGAGGAGGATCAGAGCTGCTGTTTCTCCTCAATCAAGGAGGGTTTGGATGTTGATGGCTGCAATCAGGGTAGTTTGGTACCGTGATTGCTACAGAAGCCGGATTGGGAGGCGTTGACTAGCTGGTTCTGGTCCAGGTGTGTTATGAGTTGCTTTTTGATGGACTTTTCCACTAATGGTTGGGAATGGGAGCAGGGAGATTGACCTGTAGTTTTTCAGTTTGCTGGGGTCAACTGAGGGGTTTTTGAGTAGTGATCTGACTTCGGTTTGTTTCTAGGAGTCGGGAAATGTTGCAGTGGTGATACAGGTGTATGAGCAGAGTGGTGAGTTCCTGGCCAATTCTTTGGTTTCTGAAGTTGAAGATGTGGTGCAGGCATGGGTCTATGGCAGCTCCCGAGTGGTGTGGATTTATTTCATGGTGAAGGTGGGGTCCTGGGTGGAGAGGAGGTTCCAGGTGGTCAGTCTGTGGTTTGTGTTGGTTGTAGTGAAGGCATTTTTGTTCCGAAAGTCCATAGCTGTGGGTTGGGGTTTGACATTTCTATATATAGTTGTGATCTTGTCATGGAAGAAGTCAATGAGGTTGTCGCACAGCTCCTGTGAAGTGTGATTTTGTTTTCGCTAGCAGCCGTGTTGTAGAGTTCCTTAAAGATGCAGAAAAGTTCCTTGGAGTTGTTGGTGTTGGTTTTGATGCGTGCGACTAGGGCTGTCTTCTTTGTTGCCCTCAGCAGACAGTGGTAGAGTTTTAGAGAGGACAGTTCACACCAGGTAAGGCCCAGGTGGGTCGTTTTTAACTTATAGGCCCTCCGCGTTACAGCTGAAGCCTGCTGCCTGAGTGATTTGCATTGTTTTGTGACTGTTATACGATGCCTTTGCAGCATACTGAGATGGGATTAAATTAATTATGCATTATGAAGCGTCGCACATGGGCACCATATGTCAACACGTTTATGATAGGCTATGAAATGAATACATGTGAGAGAGGGGCTAAGGCAAGATGAGGGCACCACTGAAGGGTGCTAGAGAATCCGTGGAGGAGGTCATTGTGGGTGAGGGAAGCTGCGGTCCCTGCGCATCATAAAAGCGGAGTAAACCTGCCCTTCATTTCACAGACCAGACACTCTTAACATCCATATGGATGACATGTGGCTCGTACTGTACATCCTGGAGTCCTTATTGGCCTAAGTAACACTTCCTATACAAGGATTTACACACTTGCATTGATTTCATTGCCTCTGTATATGTGCGTGATTTAAAGCGCTCAGCCACTGTAAGTTACGATGAGTAGCGCTATGAAACGAATACATGTGAGAGAGGGGTAAGGAGAAATGAGGGCACCACTGAAGGGTGCTACAGAATCCGTGGAGGAGGTCATTGCGGGTGAGGGGAGGGGTGCCAACCCAGACTGTCGCCCAGGGCGCCACCAATGGAAAAGTCATCATTGTGGTCACTGAACTCCATGCATCCGAGCTCTGCATATGCTTGTTCATTCCACACTTATGCTTTTTGGGGATCTCTGTTCAGGCTTTACATCATTGCTCTCTTAACAATTCCTGTGGCTCATTTTCAGTTTTCGGCGACCGAGGCAGACCCAGCTCTGCCTGCCAGGCCTCGTGCTCACTTGGGGCCTCATTTATGAGGCCGTGCGTCACTTTTACGCCGCCGGTGCGTCACTTTTTGTGACGCATCGGCAGCGTAAAACATGCCTCCTGTTGCGCACTATTTATAAAGTGACGCATCTAAGCAGATGCGTCACTTTGTAAACCCCTGCGCTACATTATACCTGCGTCAGGCATAATGTATGCAGAGGGGGCGATCCCCCGCAAAAAGCCTCGTAATAGTGACGCAGTGAAATCTATGAGACTTCACTGCGTCACTTTTAGGACGCTGTTGCGTCAAAATCTTGCGGCTGCCTCACAGCAGGCGTAAGACTGACGCAAGCCCTTTCACATGGGGCTTTCCCCATGTGAAAGGACGCATTGCTGGAGTTGCATCACTTTTGTGACACACTCCAGCAATGCGTCACTTTTGCACCATACAGATACGTCAGAAATACTGACGTATCTGTAAGTCCTTGCGCAATGATGCGTCATATTGTACATATGACACATCATTGGGGTCGCAAGGAGGGCGCAATGAAAAGTGACGCATCGCTGTTTTCTCGCAGCGATGCGTCACTTTTCATAAATGAGGCCCTTGGTTCACATCCTGCACGTAGATGTGCACTTTACTGCCATTAAACAGCTGGTTGACCCGCCCAGCCACGGGTGTACAGCTTATTATTTCAAATTGATGGAAGTGAAAAACAACATTTATTTGCCACTTCTTCTCTGCATTCTTGTAATGCTCGTTTCTGCGCTTTGTAATAATAATTATAGCGCTTCCTTGCCTGGTTCTTAACTTGTGCCCTGTAGACAGCTGCAAGTGTCATTCAGCTCACTGTGCTACCAGGTGTAAAAGTACCACAAACATTTATTTTATGTGGATAATTCTTTATTACCCGGAGCGCCGGGAGCTGCCAGATAACTGAACCCGCGGTCGGCGCCGATCACAACATGGCCGCCTTCCGCTTCCGTCCCCGCCTTTCCTGTTCCGGAGAACAGACAACTAGAACGCTACCACATATCTCCCCCCTTTATGCAGTAATCAACAATAATTAACAAAACGTCCTTACATTCAGCTCATTTCATAGTCCTTGAACTTCTCAGGTATCTTTACTCTCCTTCCTGCTCTTGTTCTCATCACCTCCCTGCTTTCTTCTTCTCTCATTTCTGTCATCTCCATCCCTTTTCCTGAATTCCTTCTCTCTCTATCCGTCTCTTCTCCTTCCCTGCCTCCATTCTTCTCTCTTCCTCGGGCTCCTCTTTCCTCTTCTCTGTCTTCTACTTGCTGCACACCTTCCCTTACTTCCTCTGTCTCCTCTCCTCTACTTTCATTTTCGCTTCCTTCACTTGCGTATTCTACTCCTCCTGCGGCCTCTTCTCCCCACCTCAAGATCTTGCTGCACTTTGCCATTCTGTCCAGAGACCACACTTTACCGTCGCTAAGCAAAGCTGACCTGGCGTAGGGTTCCACCACTTTCATGGGTGGCGAAAACTTGCTCTCTCCCTTTCTCTTCATAATTGCCAGTTTTACTCTGACCCACTCACCCTTCTCCAATTCTGTCTCCTGGGTGTTTCGTCTCTTGTTGAAGTGAGTGGTGTAAACTTCTTGCGCCTTCTCCAAATTCCTCCGTACCACTGCTGGTGACCACTTACTCTGCACCACTAGTTTCCTCCATGCCACGTTGTCCTTTGTGAAGGCTTCCCTTCCTCTCAATACCTTAAATGGGCTGTATCCTGTGCTCCCCGGTGTGATGCGATAGGCCCATATCATTTTCTCTACTTCCTTTTCCCAGTCCAAACCATCGTCAATAGCCGCTTGAATGGTGCCCATGATCACCCGATTGAAACGCTCCACTTGACCGTTTCCTGCGGGATGATAGATAGGTGTATGTTTCACTTCAATGCCATTCCTGTTTGTGAAAGCTGTCCACTTGGCAGAAGTAAATTGGGGCCCATTATCACACGTGATAGTTTTAGGGATTCCTTCTCTGACAAACGTGGCACGTAAGAAGTTCACTACTGCCTCCGTGTCCACGTGCTCCATGATTTCTACCTCAGGCCACTTGGAATACTTGTCAATGATGACTACAGCGTATTTCTGCGTTCCTGCTTTGTTGAGGACTGGACCCATAATGTCTACTGATATCGCTTCCCATGGTCCTGCAGGTATCGGGAATTTCCCCAGGGGTGGTCTGAGCATGCTTTGTGATTTGTCAGCCTTCGCGCATGATTCGCATTGCCGCACGTGACGCTCAACCTGTGCATCTATGGCCGGCCACCAGTACGCTTGTCTGGCGAGGGCTTTGGTCTTCATGATGCCCTGATGCCCTTCATGTAGCAGCGTCAATAGATGGTTCAAAATACCTCTTGGTGGAATCACTTTATCACCTCTGAGGAGGAATATGGGGTTTTCCGCCAGTGACAGTTCATCTCGTACCTCCCAGTACCTCCCCATTTCTTCCTTGAGGTGTCTCTTTTCAGGCCAACCATGGATCACATACCCTTTTATGGCCTCTAAATCCACGTCTTCTCTGTACGCTTCTTCCCATTCTTGGGCGCTTATTACTTCTTCCATGTCCTGAATGGTGGCTACCACATATCCTTCCCATTTCTGTTTGCTACTGCTCGCTGCTTCCTCCATGGCCGCTGCCCTGCTCAGGAAGTCTGCTACTTTGTTCTGCGGCCCTGGAATGTGTTCTACCTCGTACACGAAGTCCAATAACCTGAGAGTCATTTTGGCGATCCTAGGGGTCGCGTGTTCATGTCCACTGGAGGTCAGCACTCGGACCAAAGGTTTGTGATCCGTCCGCACTCGGAATTTGGCTCCCCACAGGTACTGCCTGAATTTCTCCATCGCCCACACCACCGCCAGCATCTCCTTCTCGATAACGCTGAATTTCTCCTCATTGGCGGCTAGCGATCTCGAGGCGAAGCTGACGGTTGATATGTCTCCGTTCTCTGATTTCTGCATGAGGACGGCCCCAAGTCCCCGATCACTGGCGTCCGTTGTGAGGATAGACTCTGCATTTGGGTCAAATCCTTTGAGGGGAATGGCGACACCCATCTCCCGTTTGAGGGCCTCAAATTCTGTCTGTTCCTCACTTCCCCACTGAAATTTGTTCCGTTCCTTGAGTAGTTGATGGATGAAGTGTGTCTTCGTGGCGAAGTGCGGGATAAATTTACTGTAATACTCGGCCATTCCCAGAAATGACCGAACATCTTCTTTCTTGCTGGGAGTGGGGGCCTCCAGGATGGCTTTCATATTGGTTCTTTTTGGCGTTATCCCATTTCCACTCACTTCATGACCCAAGTACGTAACTGATTGTACTCCCAACTTGCACTTAGACCATTCTGCTGTTAGGCCATTGTCTTGTAGTATTTGTAGCACTTTGTGGAGTTTCTCGTTGTGGTCCTGTTTTGATCTGTCCATTACTAAGATATCATCTTGGAAAAACAGAACATCTTGTATGTCTTTCAGTAATTTGTGCATCAGCTTCTGGAAGACAGCTGCAGCCGACGCTAACCCAAAAGGCATTCTCACAAATTCGTAGCATCCAAAAGGTGTGATAAAGGAGGTGAGATGGCTGCTCTTCGGATGTAATCTCACTTGATGGTATGCTGATGACAAATCTATAGTGGAGAACCACTGGACATCTTTGGTTTTCGCTAGCATCTCACTGATGCGGGGCAAAGGGAACTTGTCGATGACTATATTTTTGTTTAGCTCCCTAAGATCAACACACAATCTCACATTTCCATTTGGCTTCTGGGCCACAACCAAGGGCGACAACCATTCAGCACTCTCGATGGCTCTGATCACTCCCGCCTTCTCCAGTCTGTCCAACTCTGTCTGCACAGCGTCTCTGCTGCGGAGCGGGATATTTCTCACTTTGTGCACTACAGGGCTAGCTCCCTCTTTAAGCTTAATGATATGCTCGTACTTTCCTAGCTCTCCAATTTGACCATTGAAGACTTTAGGGTAGGCTTTCTGCCACAGTCCCACATCTTCTGTATTGTCCATGTCCATGAGCAGGATCTTTTGAATGCCCCCCGGGTTGAGTTGGATCCCTAGAGCTCCCTGGTCCTTCCAGCTAAGGACAGAGGGGCCCTTCTCTGTTGTGTATAGTTTGCAACTGGCGTGGCGCCCTCTGAATTCGAACGGGAGCGAGCAGTATCCCAACATAGGAATCCTTTGCCCTGTATATGTGACTGGTCTCAGATCCATCGGTAGTAACTGCTGCTTGAGTTTTGGCGTGAATTTGTCTTCCCATACTTGTTTTTGTATGATTGATATGGGTACCCCACTGTCCGCGATCATCTCTATGCGTATGCCGCCAATGTGCATGCTCAGTCTTGGTTTATCCGATTCCGATCCATCCATTTCTAACACCTTGACGTCTATGTACAGAAACTCCACTTGGTCTTCCTCTTCTTCCTGGTCACTAGCGTCCTCCTTGCGCTCTTGGTCTACGTACCGCACTGTAGCTCCTTTGGGCTTCCGGCGGCACACTTTTTCGTAGTGTCCGAAAACACCGCAATATGAACATTTAGCTCTGAATGCGGGGCATGCTTTGTCATTTCCGAGATGTGCGGTACTGCCACACCTGTAGCAGCTGGGTCTACTTCCTTTATTTGACCTGTTTTCTGGCTGGTATTTGTTGTAGTTGGTCGATTTTCCACCTTCCTGGTGCCTTTGCGTGTCTCTTTGCCTCTGTTTTTCTCCTCTCGTTGGCGTCATGATCCTGCACACAGTTTGCGACTCTCCTGCTTCCTTCTTCGCTGCTTGTGCACAACGTCGTGATAGTTCTGCTTTCTTGACCATCGCCCAGATCTCTTTTAGTGGGGCGTCGCCATTGACCCACAGCTTCTCTTGTATATGGGAGCTAGATGTGTGCATGATAATCTGGTCCCTTATTAGGTCGTCGTGTAGTGCGTCAAATTTGCAAGTGAGGGCCAATTTCCTCAGGGCCACGACGTACTCATCCACCGACTCCCCGTTCTTCTGTTTCCTCTGAAAGAAATTGTATCTGTCAATAGCGACGCACACCACCGGCCTGTAGTGTGCATCTAAGTCCGCAATGGCGTGACCGAAGACGTCTGTATCCGTGGCCACCCTCTCGCCTTTGACTATGGTGTCATAGACTCTGATCCCTTCTGGACCTAAATTATGTAGCAGGATCTTCTTTTTCCTCTTGCTCGAGAACGGGGTGTCACCTTCTTCTTGCAGGGCTTCTAGATAGTTGAGGAAATACCTCTTCCAGTCTTCCCACTTCATATCCGGTTCCCCGCATTTCGTCAAGAACGGTACCAACTGCGTGAGAGACGATGACTGGGCTGCCATTTTGGGTGCACCTCCCTCTCGCCTAGCAGCGTGGAACGTCCGACCAGTTGGGCTCCCGGGCGTGGTCTGTGTTGCTGGGTCCTCTTCACCACTATCCACGTCGTCCCTCTCTCCTTTTGTCGTCCTTGCTGGACTAGGCAGTAGTAGGTCACTGTCCCCTTTGGGCTGGAGCGATGACCCAGATGCCTCTGCCAACCCCTTCTGCGCCGCCAGATTGCTGGACGTCCTGCACGGTGGCCAGGGATAGTAGGTTTAACTCCACGCTCGGAGAGCGACACCGGTGCACAGTGGTGAGTATGGTAGGGGTGAAATAACCACTGGCTGGCTGGTTATGCTCACTGCTCCATGTGGTGCTGGTGTGCACAGTGGTGATCAGCACTGGGCTGCACTTCCCCCCAATGGCTGTGTGGGGTGGCGGTGTACCGCTGTTCCTAACTCTGGCGCTGTATCTGGGCGTTAATTTGCCCTACCTGGGGCTAAGGCGAGTCTTCGCGCTCTTTTTGGGCTTCTGGGCGGCTCCTCTGCCGTGCTCCGGGTCCTGTTCGGCAAAAGCTCACGCGGAATGCGTGGTGCCGGTCCGTCGCGTGTTCGTTGTGCTTAAGAGCACCCTCGTCGCCATTGTAAAAGTACCACAAACATTTATTTTATGTGGATAATTCTTTATTACCCGGAGCGCCGGGAGCTGCCAGATAACTGAACCTGCGGTCAGCGCCGATCACAACATGGCCGCCTTCCGCTTCCGTCCCCGCCTTTCCTGTTCCGGAGAACAGACAACTAGAACGCTACCACACCAGGGCACTTCTCTATTATACGTGATTTATAAAGCGCATGGATGTCCTAAAAAGGTTTCCCAGCGCTAGTTCTAATTCGCTATGTTATGCAGCAGATGCTCACTTCCACAAGAGGTGTCAGTGGAGGCTACCGCTCACCTCATTGGCCCATCTTGAAATGACATGAAATAAAGCGGCAGTTGTTTCAGCTCACTGAGGGATCTGCGGCCAGCTAAGTGGGTGGAAGTGAAAAGCACATGTAAACGGCACGGGTTTGCTGTACGTAACCTATACGTTTTGCCCTTATGCTCTCTGATTGAGCTTTCTGACCCCAACAGCTGTGCCCTGTCTGTGTCTCCACCTCAAGGCTCGGCCCACCCCACACCTGTAGTACCGGGCAGCTTTTCTGCAGCAGGTGCATTCAGTAGTGTGCTTCTATCTTTAGGTAAGCATGTGTGTAATAACGCCAAGCATCAAGTGGTAAAACCACGTCACAGTTTCCGTGAGAAAATGTTAATCTGTTTTTCTTCGCACTGAAAACGCTTTGCCCTCGAATGTCAGGCTGCGCCACTGGTGACGCACTTTTTCCTTAGGCGACCCTTCACCCTTCTATGTTTTAGAATTCAGCAATCGTTTGCAAACTCATCTATGTGTTTTTCCTCAGTGGGACCCCCCCCCCCCAAAAAAAAAAAACCATATACTTTGCGGCCTTCCCCGTCCATTTAATGTACAAAGCACGCTGCTGAATTGCTTTACTTGCCAAATGTGTGTGTTTTTCTTCGTACATATGTTGCTGTCTCCAATCGGTTTTTTTCACCTGAAAACTAGTGTTCAAATGCCTTTAACATCTCTAGTATGTTCCCTGTTTGACTGCTCTAGCATGTATGTGGTTATAACCGTGAGCTGGGGATGTCATTCATACTGAAGAACTATTTGCGCATTAATGCACATGGAACGCGCTCTCATACATGCGACCAAGGCTATGTTGCAGTTTATGCAATCCGCAGTCCAGAGTTTTAAAATGTGTTTTCCAACACCATCAAAATTGTGTGATCCTGGACAAATTGTGTTCTTCTGTCTTGATTCTACTTCTCCCGGCTTCGGCAGTGGCGAGGGCTGACAGCGTGGCACAGGCTGCAGTTGTTTGTTGAAAAATTATTCCTTTCCTACCTCTTTCCTAAAGTAGCATTTACACTAAACTCACCACAGTTAAAAGTGAGCGCCTAAAAGTGAAAATATGTGTGCAAACTGCTGGCACCTTGCTTCTGAGCGGAACGTTCCAGAGCGATTTAGTTTCCCAGGCGCTGCAATGGTTAACTTATCTTTACATGTTCTTGCAAGCATACGGCCACTACATCTAGGCAGGTGTGTGTTGTCTTTTCTTTTTTTTTTTTCTTTTTTTTTGTCATGGTTAGGTCTTTTGGCTTTGACACAGTTTGTGTATTTATGAATTGCTATGATTACCTGATGCTGGTCAGACAGCTAAATCTGTCTCTGAACGAGACATAAAAAGGAGAGAGGTGAAGTTTTGAGAAATATATCGGAGAACATGAAAAGTGAAAATGATTCAGACAGAAGCTGAAAAAGAAAGATATAAGTTGAGATGAACGTAGATGTTTGCAATTCCAATACAATGTATTGTCCTGTTTGTTTTTTAATCCTGTGTTTAAGATTGTTCCTGTACACAATAGCGTTTATATGAAAGCTCGTGCGGACCTCCAAAGGGGCCCTCGGAGTCTGTTCGGTGCTGGGAGTGTTCTCCATAGTAAGGGACTGTGTTGGAAAGAGATGGTACAATTCATACAAAAATCTCAAGTGGAAAAAGTAACTTCAGTTTTCGATCACCCCCAGTCCTATATAATATTACAGTTATTTTTTCTTAAATGTGTATTATGAATTAGACAGTTATGTTGTGTGGCTGTATGAGTACACTGGATGAGCTGAATGCCCTCATGAGTGAGGGTTGAGTTGAGTGGTTTGAATACCCTGGATGAGTGGTGTGCCCTTCTGAGTGCTGTGTGAGCAGTCTACTTTTGTGAGTGTAGGGAGAGCGAGACAGTGTGCATCTTTGAGTGCAGTGCAGCAAAGGGTAAGTGATGTCTGTGTGAGTGCAGGTTGAGCAGTGTGTCTGTGTGAGTCCAGGGTGAATCATGTGGATGGGTGAATTCAGGCTTAGTGATGTGTCAGGGAAGGGTGAGTAATGGGTCTATGAGTGCAGGGTGAGTAGTGTGCCTATGTGAATGCAGGGAGAGTGATGTATCTGTACAAGTGCAAAGACACTTGTCTGGATACTCCCAGAGATGTGTTCGCAAACCACCTCTTTCTCAAATTTGCTTGGTGGTTCGGGCTCACTCGCTACGCTCGCGAGCCGCAGTGCAGTACAGTATTTATGCCTCACCACTATCAAATGTCACCAGCCGCCACTGGCACCTCTGATGGTTGTCTTGTTGTCCATGTGGAGCTTGAAGTTGAGAGTTTCATGGGGGGTGGTGATGTACTGTATGGTGTGTTTGTGGAAGATGACGGTTTCTCCTCCCAGCTTGTTGGTTAAGACTGGGTGAGTGATTTTAAATCCATTGAGGGTCGCTGTGACAATGTTTGGGGCGGATGTGAGATTGAGCATGATCTCGGTGAGGAAGACGATGCCGGGTGTGAGGGTGGTGATAAGGTCCCATAATTCAGCGGCATGTTGGCATAGTGAGCACGTGTTGAGAAGGGTGCATGCAAGTTTTTCTTCAGGTGGTGCCTGTGGTGTGTTCGGGTGAGGCTGGTCAGTGGGCTGCAGTGTGTGCCTTGGCAGCTAAAGTGGCAGTGGGTGCAGGTGATAGGTACTACTATGAAGTGTGGGTTGGCGAGGTGGCAGTGTTTGTTGCAGTGTCTGGAGTCGAGGGTGTAGAGCTGAGTGATGATGTATCTTCAGGGCCGGGAGGGCCAGGGGTCATGGCACTGGGCATGATCTAGGCGTGGACGGGAGCCGACACGCTTGCCTCTTCCATGCAAATGATGCAGTTGCGCTTTGGCCTTCATTAAGTAGGTCCTGGGGTGGGTGGAGCTTCTGTTGGCTGGAAGAGCGGTTAGTAGGAAAACCTAGGCAGGAAAACCTCAGCACAAAAATCGGGGCAGTAGTGATGTCACTGGATCAGTCTGGACCAAGCAGTAACTGGGGGCCACACACATGTGGCAGGCTAGCTGTCCAGGTGGCTACTCTGGACCTAGATCCTAAGAAGGGGGCACCAGCACTTATTTCTAGGGGTTTAGCACTTATTTCCTGCGTCAGAAGTTTAACGAGTACAAGAGAGGGAAAAAAAAAACAGATCAGAAGGACAGAGGAAGAGAAAGACGGCAAACCCGTGGAATGCCCTCCCCATAGCGCTGCGTCACACTCAGAACCTAAGATGTTTTAAAAAACTCCTCAAAACACACCTTTTTAAACAGGCCTACTAATTCGTCTTTTCTCGCCATCGGTTTCTACTGCATCGCGCCAGGATACTCAAGAGTAGTTGTGCGCGCTATAAATTCCAATATAACATAACATATAACAAAAAAGAAAGTAGGAACCTGCAAGAGGGAGAAAAGGGGACAGGGCAGGGAGTGTCTTGTTGTGGATGAAGGCCATCAGTCTTGGTGTCCAGCACCTCGACGTTTAATTGCTTCCGGCTTCCGAGCAGAGTTTAGGAATCGCAGCCTTTCTTTCACACAAGGAGCACTGGCCCTATTTCTATTTTTGTTGAATGTCCCGATTTTTAGTTTTCAAAATGTGGTCACTTTAGCGATTTTCACACTGCCAGTGGGGCACACTGACTCTGGGCCTTGTGTCTGTCTTGGCTGTAAACAGCTTCTGTTCTTACCCAGTCAGCTTCCAACATTGTCTGTCTGTGAGAACCCATGATTACTCCGGGGTTGGGCAAAGTTGTGTTTCTTAGAAACCTTTGTGACGGTCCAGTGGGAATTCCACAAAGTTTTTCACTTTTCCACCTCTACTTTTCCATCTTCAAAATCAAGATTTTTGTGACAATGTATTCTGTAATCTTATTTAGCAGCAACAAAATGCTTGTGCCAAAGTCATACGTTGCAGAAACAGTGTTCCACTGTCGTGCCATGCCGCTGTTCGTAGAAAAGCTAAGCAAATCGAACATAAAAAAAAAAAATCTACAAACATTTACTGCTTCACTGGGTTCAATTAGAGTGAAAACAATCTCACCTGGCAGGAAAATAAATTCGCAATGCGGGAAAACACGTTGCAAAGGCAAGAGAAAGCCAGGAATCTGCCTAAACTTTGCAGACGGGAGAATGCAAGAACTTTGAAACAAATTGCCAGGGAGTGTGTGTGTGTGTGTGTGTGGGGGGGGGGGGGGGGGAATCAAATGAGAGCACTCCCCTGCCACCCCCCAATAATGTTTTATTCTCAGGAGCTTTTAGCGTTGTGGTCCACTCCAAAGTCAAAATATACAGCTCTCCCGGGTGCACGCTAGTGAGACTGCTCTCTCACTCTGCCCTCGTTCTGTCAGTCTTACCACAAAATTCGATTTCCTAAAACTAACTATGGCAGAAACAGAGCTCTGCTCTCCCGCGCATCGATCGCTTGTCTCTCGGCGGGCTTCTCTTTGCTGACAACAGTTATATTTCTACGGTCACACCCCAGGACCCTCGCCGTCCCCACTGAGAAAAAATCTCTGCCGCCACCGAGGCCTGTGGGCTGAAAACCAGGCAGCTTTCAAGATCGATTATCGGATGAATACTTTTTCATGCTCACTACGGATGGAATTTTAAACACCAGGGGGCAGAGTCACAAAGGTAAACTGAGACAGAAGTCTAACTTTATGACTTTCGGTATTCACAAGTAGTAAAGTTACCCCCAGATGCATCACGCATCCATTTTGCGATTCCTTATTAGCGAAAAATAAGGAATCGCTAATAAGGAATAGCAAAATGCTATGCAAGAAGAAATCACTTTAAAAATAGCAATTTCTTAAAATTCCTTAATTGCGACTCGCAAATTGAGAGTCGCAATTAAGGAACATGTTGTACCCCCAGTAGTTTTGCACCCCCAGTTCCTGCATGGGAAGGAATACACAGCATGGTTAATTCTTTCCCGTGAAGAAACATGCACTGGTGGTCCTGCGGCAGTGCTGTTTAAGGCTCACAATGAGTTATGAGTTTGACTGTGTGGTAGCAGGACTGCCCTGCTCCCGCACCGCCAAACCCATGTCTGAATCAACCGCCAGATTAGGTGATTTCTATTGTCTGGCGGGCTGTTTTTTGATGTTCCCACAGTGGTGCCTGTAAAATAGGCACCACAATGGGAACATTAAAATCAGTACCTGCATGACATGGACTGCTGCAGCCCATGCAGTGCAGGTACTGATGAGCATGTACATAGGGGGGCACATGTTGTGACCCCCGTTTGCATCCTCATGGTGTGAGGCACCAGGGAGCCCTGTAGGGCTTCCTTTGTTTCCTCACTGCCATACTTTTCATGGCGGTCCCACTTCCATGAAAAGTGTGGCGGTGAGAAAACTTGTAATATATGTGGTGGGGCCGCAGCTATCCACCAAGCATATTGCGGCCTCAGGACCACGAGCAACTGCCAGGGAATGGCAGTTCCCTGGTGGTTGCGGTGGTGTCCGGGCAGCCCAACCACCCTAGAGGCAATAGGGCGATCGTAATAGAGCTGTCGGGAGACCGTCACCATGAATCTAGCATCTGCGAACTACCAGACTCATAATAAGGACCTGAGCCTTTAAACAGCACCACCACAGGACCGCCACAACTCCCGCCCCACCAGACCACAAAATTACTTGTAATCTGGTGCACGGGCGGCAGTGAGTTTCGTGGTTCCTGGTGCAGAGCAGTGGTCTTCCATTCCCTCCAGGACAGCCAAAACTTATAATAAGGCCCTTTGGCTGTGCCGTGGATGCCTACAACCTTCGAGCTTGAGCAAAGAATGATTGATCCTCCCTATCAAAGGTCCCCAATCAATACAACACAGTGAAGACTGAATGAAGGTTGATGACCAGCTCTTGTTTCTGGCCCGCAACAGTTTTCCTCTAATTGTCAATAACGGTGGCATTTGCACCGCCTTGTGAACCCTGCCTATCATTCATTACTGACATGTATAGCTGAGAGTGTTCATGTGCTGCACCCTCCGGCATGCTGGTCAGTTACAGTACCTTAGACTTTGATCTAAATGAAGCAAATGAGCATTACCGTATTGATAACACACCTGCGGTAGGCACATCTAGGGTCTGGATGCGAGTCCTCACTCTCTGATCCATTGCTATGGGATGCGGCTGCCAATCCTCTGATGAGAGTCCTTTATCCCTTTCCCCTGCAGTGAGAAGTCTTTGGACACCAGCCCCCAGCAGGGAGTTTTCCAGCTGTTGGTGTTTGCCACATTTGCAAGTCATCGACTTCCGGAGTCCTGCTCAGGGATTTTCCCCTTTATCCAGGGCTCGAGTCGGGGTACCACACGGGTGGACGGCATCCCCCACTTATTTTACCTGGTGGATGCGGTCCCCCCTGCCAAACAGCTGGACTTCACTCTTTGACCTCTCTGGGATGAGATCGGAGCTCACAGCACGCTGCTCACGCACTGACTTCTCAGATGCAATCGCATCTAAGGGGTGAGCAAGGGGAGGCAAGGAGCCCGATGGTGCAATCCACCTTTCGTGACATCACTTCTTGTCGGGACGTCACTTCCGGTGTCAGCATCCCCCCATTTCTTTTTTTAGGACTTGTGCCCTGCCTTTATCTATTAGACTCAGACCTGCTAATTCACCGGGCTCCACCGTAATGTTACACAATGTCAGCTCTTCACACGGCCTCCACATGAAGCGTGGTCAGCACGTGGTGCGCTGGTGTCCCCTTCATAGAGAGGGCTCCAGCAGCATGTGATCCATCCAAGGCTTTCCAACCTCACAGGGACGGTTTGGCAGTGTCACAAGCCTATTTGTGTTTGCAGGGGGGGTCAAGGGGGCGGCTGGAGGGGTGGTATGGAAGGATCACCTTAGGAGGCAGTGCAGGGCAGTAAGCCTGACCCCCCTCTCGTTGCCCTCCCAAATGTTTGTAGCCATGTCTGAACTGGGGTGGCAGAGTGGGCTAAAGAACGGTGATGGATTAAACCCAGATCTTTTGACTGGGTGTGAGTGTTTGATTGGTTCAGATGCTCCGTCCATCACCACCCCTTTTGTACCGCTTTTGGCCGCCATAAGTGTGGCAGGGTATGCTCAGACGTGAGTCCCTTGCTCACTTTTCCACTGGATTCAAGCAAGCCGGGCTGAAGACGGCTGTAATGCCAGAAACCGGTCCTCTGGAGCTTTTTTCCGGTCCAGGGAAGGCATGGCTTGGCAGTTCGGGCAGGACTGTTCCCATGAGGCACAGGGTCAGATTGATATGCATATAGCCATGTCTGAACTGGGGTGGCAGAGTGGGCTAAAGAACGGTGATGGATTAAACCCAGATCTTTTGACTGGGTGTGAGTGTTTGATTGGTTCAGATGCTCCGTCCATCACCACCCCCTTTTGTACCGCTTTTGGCCGCCATAAGTGTGGCAGGGTATGCTCAGACGTGAGTCCCTTGCTCACTTTGCCACTGGATTCAAGCAAGCCGGGCCGAAGACGGCTATAATGCCAGAAACCGGTCCTCGGAAGCTTTTTTCCGGTCCAGGGAAGGCATGGCTTGGCAGTTCAGGCTGGACTGTTCCCATGAGGCACAGGGTCAGACTGATTTACATATAGCCATGTCTGAACTGGGGTGGCAGAGTGGACTAAAGAACGGTGATGGATTAAACCCAGATCTTTTGACTGGGTGTGAGTGTTTGATTGGTTCAGATGCTCCGTCCATCACCACCCCCTTTTGTACCGCTTTTGGCCGCCATAAGTGTGGCAGGGTATGCTCAGACGTGAGTCCCTGGCTCACTTTTCCACTGGATTCAAGCACGCCGGGCTGAAGACGGCTGTAATGCCAGAAACCGGTCCTCGGAAGCTTGTTTCCGGTCCAGGGAAGGCATGGCTTGGCAGTTCGGGCTGGACTGTTCCCATGAGGCACAGGGTCAGACTGATTTGCATATAGCCATGTCTGAACTGGGGTGGCAGAGTGGGCTAAAGAACGGTGATGTATTAAACCCAGATCTTTTGACTGGGTGTGAGTGTTTGATTGGTTCAGATGCTCTGTCCATCACCACCCCCTTTTGTACCGCTTTTGGCCGCCATAAGTGTGGCAGGGTATGCTCAGACGTGAGTCCCTTGCTCACTTTGCCACTGGATTCAAGCAAGCCGGGCTGAAGACGGCTGTAATGCCAGAAACCGGTCCTCGGAAGCTTGTTTCCGGTCCAGGGAAGGCATGGCTTGGCAGTTCGGGCTGGACTGTTCCCATGAGGCACAGGGTCAGACTGATTTGCATATAGCCATGTCTGAACTGGGGTGGCAGAGTGGGCTAAAGAACAGTGATGGATTAAACCCAGATCTTTTGATTGGGTGTGAGTGTTTGATTGGTTCAGATGCTCCGTCCCTCACCCCCCCTTTTGTACCGCTTTTGGCCGCCGTAAGTGTGGCAGGGTATGCTCAGACGTGAGTCCCTTGCTCACTTTGCCACTGGATTCAAGCAAGCCGGGCTGAAGACGGCTGTAATGCCAGAAACCGGTCCTCGGAAGCTTGTTTCCGGTCCAGGGAAGGCATGGCTTGGCAGTTCGGGCTGGACTGTTCCCATGAGGCACAGGGTCAGACTGATTTGCATATAGCCATGTCTGAACTGGGGTGGCAGAGTGGGCTATAGAACGGTGATGGATTAAACCCAGATCTTTTGACTGGGTGTGAGTGTTTGATTGGTTCAGATGCTCCGTCCATTACCACCCCCTTTTGTACCGCTTTTGGCCGCCATAAGTGTGGCAGGGATTCAAGCAAGCCGGGCTGAAGACGGCTGTAATGCCAGAAACCGGTCCTCGGAAGCTTGTTTCCGGTCCAGGGAAGGCATGGCTTGGCAGTTCGGGCTGGACTGTTCCCATGAGGCACAGGGTCAGACTGATTTGCATATAGCCATGTCTGAACTGGGGTGGCAGAGAGGGCTAAAGAACGGTGATGGATTAAACCCAGATCTTTTGACTGGGTTTGAGTGTTTGATTGGTTCAGATGGTCCGTCCATCACCACCCCCTTTTGTACCGCTTTTGGCCGCCATAAGTGTGGCAGGGTATGCTCAGACGTGAGTCCCTTGCTCACTTTGCCACTGGATTCAAGCAAGCCGGGCCGAAGACGGCTGTAATGCCAGAAACTGGTCCTCGGAAGCTTGTTTCCGGTCCAGGGAAGGCATGGCTTGGCAGTTCAGGCTGGACTGTTCCCATGAGGCACAGGGTCAGACTGATTTGCATATAGCCATGTCTGAACTGGGGTGGCAGAGTGGACTAAAGAACAGTGATGGATTAAACCCAGATCTTTTGACTGGGTGTGAGTGTTTGATTGGTTCAGATGCTCCGTCCATCACCACCCCCTTTTGTTCCGCTTTTGGCCGCCATTAGTGTGGCAGGGTATGCTCAGACGTGAGTCCCTTGCTCACTTTTCCACTGGATTCAAGCAAGCCGGGCTGAAGACGGCTGTAATGCCAGAAACCGGTCCTCGGAAGCTTGTGTCCGGTCCAGGGAAGGCATGGCTTGGCAGTTCGGGCTGGACTGTTCCCATGAGGCACAGGGTCAGACTGATTTGCATATAGCATGTCTGAACTGGGGTGGCAGAGTGGGCTAAAGAACGGTGATGGATTAAACTAAGATCTTTTGACTGGGTGTGAGTGTTTGATTGGTTCAGATGCTCCGTCCATCACCACCCCCTTTTGTACCGCTTTTGGCCGCCATAAGTGTGGCAGGGTATGCTCAGACGTGAATCCCTTGCTCACTTTGCCACTGGATTCAAGCAAGCCGGGCTGAAGACGGCTGTAATGCCAGAAACCGGTCCTCGGAAGCTTGTTTCCGGTCCAGGGAAGGCATGGCTTGGCAGTTCGGGCTGGACTGTTCCCATGAGGCACAGGGTCAGACTGATTTGCATATGGCCATGTCTGAACTGGGGTGGCAGAGAGGGCTAAAGAACGGTGATGGATTAAACCCAGATCTTTTGACTGGGTGTGAGTGTTTGATTGGTTCAGATGGTCTGTCCATCACCACCCCCTTTTGTACCGCTTTTGGCCGCCATAAGTGTGGCAGCATATGCTCAGACGTGAGTCCCTTGCTCACTTTGCCACTGGATTCAAGTAAGCCGGGCCGAAGACGGCTGTAATGCCAGAAACCGGTCCTCGGAAGCTTGTTTCTGGTCCAGGGAAGGCATGGCTTGGCAGTTCAGGCTGGACTGTTCCCATGAGGCACAGGGTCAGACTGATTTGCATATAGCCATGTCTGAACTGGGGTGGCAGAGTGGACTAAAGAACGGTGATGGATTAAACCCAGATCTTTTGACTGGGTGTGAGTGTTTGATTGGTTCAGATGCTCCGTCCATCACCACCCCTTTTGTACCGCTTTTGGCCGCCATAAGTGTGGCAGGGTATGCTCAGACGTGAGTCCCTTGCTCACTTTTCCACTGGATTCAAGCAAGGCGGGCTGAAGACGGCTGTAATGCCAGAAACCGGTCCTCGGAAACTTGTTTCCGGTCCAGGGAAGGCATGGCTTGGCAGTTCGGGCTGGACTGTTCCCATGAGGCACAGGGTCAGATTGATTTGCATATAGCCATGTCTGAACTGGGGTGGCAGAGTGGGCTAAAGAACGGTGTTGGATTAAACCCAGATCTTTTGACTGGGTGTGAGTGTTTGATTGGTTCAGATGCTCCGTCCATCACCACCCCCTTTTGTACCGCTTTTGGCCGCCATAAGTGTGGCAGGGTATGCTCAGACGTGAGTCCCTTGCTCACTTTGCCACTGGATTCAAGCAAGCCGGGCTGAAGACGGCTGTAATGCCAGAAACCGGTCCTCGGAAGCTTGTTTCCGATCCAGGGAAGGCATGGCTTGGCAGTTCGGGCTGGACTGTTCCCATGAGGCACAGGGTCAGACTAATTTGCATATGGCCATGTCTGAACTGGGGTGGCAGAGAGGGCTAAAGAACGGTGATGGATTAAACCCAGATCTTTTGACTGGGTGTGAGTGTTTGATTGGTTCAGATGGTCTGTCCATCACCACCCCCTTTTGTACCGCTTTTGGCCGCCATAAGTGTGGCAGCATATGCTCAGACGTGAGTCCCTTGCTCACTTTGCCACTGGATTCAAGTAAGCCGGGCCGAAGACGGCTGTAATGCCAGAAACCGGTCCTCGGAAGCTTGTTTCCGGTCCAGGGAAGGCATGGCTTGGCAGTTCAGGCTGGACTGTTCCCATGAGGCACAGGGTCAGACTGATTTGCATATAGCCATGTCTGAACTGGGGTGGCAGAGTGGACTAAAGAACAGTGATGGATTAAACCCAGATCTTTTGACTGGGTGTGAGTGTTTGATTGGTTCAGATGCTCCGTCCATCACCACCCCCTTTTGTACCGCTTTTGGCCGCCATAAGTGTGGCAGGGTATGCTCAGACGTGAGTCCCTTGCTCACTTTTCCACTGGATTCAAGCAAGCCGGGCAGAAGACGGCTGTAATGCCAGAAACCGGTCCTCGGAAACTTGTTTCCGGTCCAGGGAAGGCATGGCTTGGCAGTTCGGGCTGGACTGTTCCCATGAGGCACAGGGTCAGATTGATTTGCATATAGCCATGTCTGAACTGGGGTGGCAGAGTGGGCTAAAGAACGGTGATGGATTAAACCCAGATCTTTTGACTGGGTGTGAGTGTTTGATTGGTTCAGATGCTCCGTCCATCACCACCCCCTTTTGTACCGCTTTTGGCCGCCATAAGTGTGGCAGGGTATGCTCAGACGTGAGTCCCTTGCTCACTTTGCCACTGGATTCAAGCAAGCCGGGCTGAAGACGGCTGTAATGCCAGAAACCGGTACTCGGAAGCTTGTTTCCGGTCCAGGGAAGGCATGGCTTGGCAGTTCGGGCTGGACTGTTCCCATGAGGCACAGGGTCAGACTGATTTGCATATAGCCATGTCTGAACTGGGGTGGCAGAGTGGGCTAAAGAACGGTGATGGATTAAACCCAGATCTTTTGACTGGGTGTGAGTGTTTGATTGGTTCAGATGCTCCGTCCATTACCACCCCCTTTTGTACCGCTTTTGGCCGCCATAAGTGTGGCAGGGTATGCTCAGACGTGAGCCCCTTGCTCACTTTGCCACTGGATTCAAGCAAGCTGGGCTGAAGACGGCTGTAATGCCAGAAACCGGTCCTCTGAAGCTTGTTTCCGGTCCAGGGAAGGCATGGCTTGGCAGTTCGGGCTGGACTGTTCCCATGAGGCACAGGGTCAGACTGATTTGCATATAGCCATGTCTGAACTGGGGTGGCAGAGTGGGCTAAAGAACAGTGATGGATTAAACCCAGATCTTTTGATTGGGTGTGAGTGTTTGATTGGTTCTGATGCTCCGTCCATCACCCCCCCCTTTTGTACCGCTTTTGGCCGCCGTAAGTGTGGCAGGGTATGCTCAGACGTGAGTCCCTTGCTCACTTTGCCACTGGATTCAAGCAAGCCGGGCTGAAGACGGCTGTAATGCCAGAAACCGGTCCTCGGAAGCTTGTTTCCGGTCCAGGGAAGGCATGACTTGGCAGTTCGGGCTGGACTGTTCCCATGAGGCACAGAGTCAGACTGATTTGCATATAGCCATGTCTGAACTGGGGTGGCAGAGTGGGCTAAAGAACGGTGATGGATTAAACCCAGATCTTTTGACTGGGTGTGAGTGTTTGATTGGTTCAGATGCTCCGTCCATCACCACCCCCTTTTGTACCGCTCCTAAATGTTTGGCCAGGAATGTAAAGAATTAAAGCCTCACCCCACTCTCGTCCACACCCCGTTAAATGCTCTTCTCCCTCCTCTCGTACATTGAAAATATTTCAAAGGTTGGCTGGAGTGTAGACCCTGGTTAGTTTGTCTTACCTCTGGTACCCCGGTCTCTGTACTACCCCTGGCGTGCTTGTGTCTGGTATGGGAGCCCGGCCTCTGTACTACTCTGACGTGCTTGTGTCTGGTATGGGAGCCCGGCCTCTGTACTACTCTGATGTGCTTGTGTCTGGAATGGGAGCCCGGCCTCTGTACTACTCTGACATGCTTGTGTCTCCTCTGGGAGCACGGCCTCTGTACTACTCAGGGCACGAGTCGAGGGTACACACGGGTAAACGGCGTCCACCCACTCTTTTCACAGGTTGGACACCGTCCCCGATGCTAAAAGGTTGGGCCCCACAGAAATAAGTTGAATTTGTCACAGTGTAATTTTGAAATACCGGGAAAATGTCATCAGCTTCGGCACATTGTCTGCTTTTGATTCCCAGCAGCAACGTGCAGGCAGGGAAGGGGCTTTTTTTCACCTCCAACTGGGCAATGATAAAGACAGATCAGGCCTCCTTTTGATAGAGTATGGGACTGGAGGCGAGAAACCAAAAGCACACAGCTTGTTATCTCTTCACAGCTACTTAACCCTTTGTATGCTGATGACGGAACCGCTCCGTCATCATCTGCGGTGGCACTGTGCTGATGACGGAGCGGTTCCGTCATGGCCCACCAGACGCGCCTGCGCGGAGTGGATTTCGCGCCTGCGCTGGGCGTTCTATTGAGCGGGCGGGGCCATGACGGAACCGCTCCGTCATGAGCACAGCCCAACCGCGGCTGATGATGGACAGGTTCCGTCACCAGCATGCGGCCACTGCGCGGCCGCCCCGCCTCCTTAGCACTGCGGCGGAATAGCCGCCGCAGTGAAGGGGTTTCAGAAATGCATGCTTTTTACATTGTTGTATAATAATGCATGCACTGTGAGAATGTCAGATGGGTTGGTTTATCTCAGTATTTACACAAAAACCAATTTAAACAGCACTATTTTATTTCTTTTATAGCACTACTCATCCCAATGCAGAGTGTCAGAGCACTTTACATAAGATACACATTATCCATTCCAAATAAATCAAGTAAGTGTGTAAATTAATGTACACGATGTGTTACACGAGACAGTCAGGGTTACAAGGTGTAGGAGTCAAATACACCTCATAGCTCACTGTAGTCTACTAGAAGGAATAAAATGTATTAACTGCAAGTAACAAAAGCATCTCTGTGTTCATAGCAGTAATCCACTTACCTATCTACATAAAATAAATATCTGCGATCTGCATGTTACATGAAATGCTTTGCAGTAGACATTTTTTAAACAGAATATATTTAATTGCATTTTCATTTGGCATATGTTATAACAGACACATATCAGAGCATCACTTCAACTGAGGTCATTTCCTGTGATGCCACGTGGAATGTCACGTGTCATGACGTCATGTGCTTTGATAGCACGAGTCATGATGTCACTTGCATACTGCCTGACTTGGTCAGTCCCCCCACTTCTTTTTTTAGGACTTGTGATCTGGTACTACCCCTGGCGTGCTTGTCTCTCTTCTGGGAGCCTGGCCTCTGTACTACCCCTGGTGTGTTTATCTCTCCACTGGGAACTCTCTGTACTATCCCTGGTGTGTTTATCTCTCCACTGGGAACTCTCTGTACTACCCCTGGCGTGCTTGTCTCTCCTCTGGGAACCCAGCCTCTGTACTACCTCGGGTGTGTTTATCTCGCCACTGGGAACTCTCTGTACTACCCCTGGTGTGTTTATCTCTCCACTGGGAACGCTCTGTACTACCCCTGGTGTGTTTATCTCTCCACTGGGAACTCTCTGTACTACCCCTGGTGTGTTTATCTCTCCACTGGGAATGCTCTGTACTACCCCTGGTGAGTTAGTCTACTACCCCTGGTGTGTTTATCGCTCCACTGGGAACTCTCTGTACTACCCCGGCGTGCTTGTCTCTCCTCTGGGAGCCCAGCCTCTGTACTACCCCTGGTGTGTTTATCTCTCTACTGGGAACGCTCTGTACTACCCCTGGTGTGTTTATCTCTCCACTGGGAACTCTCTGTACTACCCCTGGTGTGTTTATCTCTCTACTGGGAACGCTCTGTACTGCCTCTGGTGAGTTGGTCTACTATCCCTGGTGTGTTTATCTCTCCACTGGGAACTCTCTGTACTACCCCTGGCGTGCTTGTCTCTCCTCTGGGAGCCCAGCCTCTGTACTACCCCTGGTGTGTTTATCTTGCCACTGGTAATTCTCTGTATTAACCCTGGTGTGTTTATCTCTCCACTGGGAACTCTCTGTACTACCCCTGGTGTGTTTATCTCTCCACTGGGAACTCTCTGTACTACCCCTGGTGTGTTTATCTCTCCACTGGGAACGCTATGTACTACCCCTGGTGAGTTGGTCTACTACCCCTGATGTGTTTATCTCTCCACTGTGAACACTCTGTACTACCCCTGGTGTGTTTATCTCTCCACTGGGAACGCTCTGTACTACCCCTGGTGAGTTGGTCTACTACCCCTGGTGTGTTTATCTCTCCACTGGGAACTCTCTGTACTACCACTGGTGTGTTTATCTCTCCACTGAGAATGCTCTGCACTACCCCTGGTGTGTTTATCTCTCCACTGAGAACGCTCTGTATTACCCATGGTGTGCTTGTCTCTCCTCTAGGAACCCCGCCTCTGTACTACCTCGGGTGTGTTTATCTCGCCACTGGGAACTATCTGTACTACCCCTGGTGTGTTTATCTCTCCACTGGGAACGCTCTGTACTACCCCTGGTGTGTTTATCTCTCCACTGGGAACTCTCTGTACTACCCCTGGTGTGTTTATCTCTCCACTGGGAACGCTCTGTACTACCCCTGGTGAGTTAGTCTACTACCCCTGGTGTGTTTATCTCTCCACTGGGAACTCTCTGTACTACCCCTGGCGTGCTTGTCTCTCCTCTGGGAGCCCAGCCTCTGTACTACCCCTGGTGTGTTTATCTCTCTACTGGGAACGCTCTGTACTACCCCTGGTGTGTTTATCTCTCCACTGGGAACTCTCTGTACTACCCCTGGTGTGTTTATCTCTCCACTGGGAACGCTCTGTACTACCTTTGGTGAGTTGGTCTATTATCCCTGGTGTGTTTATCTCTCCACTGGGAACTCTCTGTACTACCCCTGGTGTGCTTGTCTCTCCTCTGGGAGCCGAGCCTCTGTACTACCCTGGTGTGTTTATCTCGCCACTGGGAATTCTCTGTATTAACCCTGGTGTGTTTATCTCTCCACTGGGAACTCTCTGTACTACCCCTGGTGTGTTTATCTCTCCACTGGGAACTCTCTGTACTACCCCTGGTGTGTTTCTCTCTCCACTGGGAACGCTCTGTACTACCCCTGGTGAGTTGGTCTACTACCCCTGATGTGTTTATCTCTCCACTGTGAACGCTCTGTACTACCCCTGGTGTGTTTATCTCTCCACTAGGAACGCTCTGTACTACCCCTGGTGAGTTGGTCTACTACCCCTGGTGTGTTTATCTCTCCACTGGGAACTCTCTGTACTCCCCCTGGTGTGTTTATCTCTCCACTGAGAACGCTCTGTACTACCCCTGGTGTGTTTATCTCTCCACTGAGAACGCTCTGTACTACCCATGGTGTGTTTATCTCTCCACTAGGAATGCTCTGTACTACCCCTGGTGTGTTTATCTCTCCACTGGGAACGCTCTGTACTACCCCTGGTGTGTTTGACTCTTCACTGGGAATGCTCTGTACTACCTCTGGTGTGTTTGTCTCTCCACTGGGAACTCTCTGTACTACCCCTGGTGTGTTTATCTCTCCACTGGGAATGCTCTGTACTACCCCTGGTATGTTTATCTCTCTACTGGGAACTCTCTGTACGACCCCTGGTGTGTTTGTCTCTTCACTGGGAACTCTCTGTACTACCCCTGGTGTGTTTATCTCACCACTAGGAATGCTCTGTACTACCCCTGGTGTGTTTATCTCTCCACTAGGAATGCTCTGTACTACCCCTGGTGTGTTTGACTCTTCACTGGGAACGCTCTGTACTACCCCTGATGTGTTTATCTACTACCCCTGGTGTGTTGATCTCTCCACTGGGAGCGCTCTGTACTACCCCTGGTGTGTTTATGTCTCCACTGGGAACGCTCTGTACTACCCCTGGTGTGTTTATCTCTCCACTGGGAACGCTCTGTACCCTGGTGAGTTTGACTCTCCACTGGGAACGCTTGTACTACAAATGGTGTGTTTGTCTACTACCCCTGGTGTGTTTATCTCTCCACTGGGAACGCTCTGTACTACCCCTGGTGTGTTTGACTCTGCACTGGGAACGCTCTGTACTACCCCTGGTGTGTTTGTCTACTACCCCTGGTGTGTTTATCTCTCCACTGGGAACGCTCTTTACTACCCCTGGTGAGGTGGTCTACTACCCCTGGTGTGTTTATCTCTCCACTGGGAACTCTCTGTACTACCCCTGGTGTGTTTATCTCTCCACTGAGAATGCTCTGTTCTACCCCTGGTGTGTTTATCTCTCCACTGAGAACGTTCTGTACTACCCCTGGTGTGTTTATCTCTCCACTAGGAATGCTCTGGACTACCCCTGGTGTGTTTATCTCTCCACTGGGAATGCTCTGTACTACCCCTGGTATGTTTATCTCTCCACTGGGAACTCTCTGTACTACCCCTGGTGTGTTTATCTCTCCACTGGGGAACCCTCTGTACTACCCCTGCTGAGTTGGTCTACTACCCCTGGTGTGTTTATCTCTCCACTGTGAACTCTCTGTACTACCCCTGGCATGCTTGTCTCTCCTATGGGAGCCCAGCCTCTCTACTACCCATGGTGTGTATATCTCTCCACTGGGAACACTCTGTACTACCCCTGGTGTGTTTATCTCTCCACTGGGAACTCTCTGTACTACCCCTGGTGTGTTTATCTCTCCACTGGGAACACTCTGTACTACCCCTGGTGAGTTGGTCTACTACCCCTGGTGAGTTTATCTCTCCACTGGGAACTCTTTGTACTACCCCTGGCGTGCTTGTCTCTCCCCTGGGAGTCCAGCCTCTGTACTACCCCTGGTGTGTTTATCTCTCCACTGGGAACACTCTGTACTACCCCATGTGTGTTTATCTCTCCACCGGGAACACTCTGTACTACCCCTGGTGACTTGGTCTACTACCCCTGGTGTTTATCTCTCCACTGGGAACGCTCTGTACTTCCCCTGGTGTTTTTATCTCTCCACTGGGAACGCTCTGTACTACCCCTGGTGAGGTGGTCTACTACCCCTGGTGTGTTTATCTCTCCACTGAGAACGCTCTGTACTACCCCTGGTGTGTTTATCTCTCCACTGGGAACACTCTGTACTACCCCTGGAGAGGTGGTCTACTACCCCTGGTGTGTTTATCTCTCCACTGGGAACGCTCTGTACTACCCCTGGTGTGTTTATCTCTCCACTGAGAACGCTCTGTACTACCCCTGGTTTGTTTATCTCTCCACTGAGAAAGCTCTGTACTACCCATGGTGTGTTTATCTCTCCACTAGGAATGCTCTGTACTACCCCTGGTGTGTTTATCTCTCCACTGGGAACGCTCTGTACTACCCCTGGTGTGTTTGACTCTTCACTGGGAATGCTTTGTACTACCTCTGGTGTGTTTGTCTCTCCACTGGGAACTCTCTGTACTACCCCTGGTGTGTTTATCTCTCCACTGGGAATGCTCTGTACTACCCCTGGTATGTTTATCTCTCTACTGGGAACTCTCTGTACGACCCCTGGTGTGTTTGTCTCTCCACTGGGAACTCTCTGTACTACCCCTGGTTTGTTTATCTCACCACTAGGAATGCTCTGTACTACCCCTGGTGTGTTTATCTCTCCACTAGGACTGCTCTGTACTACCCCTGGTGTGTTTGACTCTTCACTGGGAACGCTCTGTACTACCCCTGGTGTGTTTATCTACTACCCCTGGTGTGTTGATCTCTCCACTGGGAACGCTCTGTACTACCCCTGGTGTGTTTATGTCTCCACTGGGAACGCTCTGTACTACCCCTGGTGTGTTTATCTCTCCACTGGGAATGCTCTGTACCCTGGTGAGTTTGACTCTCCACTGGGAACGCTTGTACTACAAATGGTGTGTTTGTCTACTACCACTGGTGTGTTTATCTCTCCACTGGGAACGCTCTGTACTACCCCTGGTGTGTTTGACTCTTCACTGGGAACGCTCTGTACTACCCCTGGTGTGTTTGTCTACTACCCCTGGTGTGTTTATCTCTCCACTGGGAATGCTCTGTACTACCCCTGGTGAGGTGGTCTACTACCCCTGGTGTGTTTATCTCTCCACTGGGTACTCTCTGGACTACCCCTGGTGTGTTTATCTCTCCACTGAGAATGCTCTGTTCTACCACTGGTGTGTTTATCTCTCCACTGAGAACGTTCTGTACTACCCCTGGTGTGTTTATCTCTCCACTAGGAATGCTCTGTACTACCCCTGGTGTGTTTATCTCTCCACTGGGAATGCTCTGTACTACCCCTGGTATGTTTATCTCTCCACTGGGAACTCTCTGTACTACCCCTGGTGTGTTTATCTCTCCACTGGGGAACACTCTGTACTACCCCTGCTGAGTTGGTCTACTACCCCTGGTGTGTTTATCTCTCCACTGTGAACTCTCTGTACTACCCCTGGCGTGCTTGTCTCTCCTATGGGAGCCCAGCCTCTCTACTACCCCTGGTGTGTATATCTCTCCACTGGGAACACTCTGTACTACCCCTGGTGTGTTTATCTCTCCACTGGGAACTCTCTGTACTACCCCTGGTGTGTTTATCTCTCCACTGGGAACACTCTGTACTACCTCTGGTGAGTTGGTCTACTACCCCTGGTGAGTTTATCTCTCCACTGGGAACTCTTTGTACTACACCTGGCGTGCTTGTCTCTCCCCTGGCAGCCCAGCCTCTGTACTACCCCTGGTGTGTTTATCTCTCCACTGGGAACACTCTGTACTACCCCTGGTGTGTTTATCTCTCCACTGGGAACACTCTGTACTACCCCTGGTGACTTGGTCTACTACCCCTGGTGTTTATCTCTCCACTGGGAACGCTCTGTACTTCCCCTGGTGTTTTTATCTCTCCACTGGGAACGCTCTGTACTACCCCTGGTGAGGTGGTCTACTACCCCTGGTGTGTTTATCTCTCCACTGAGAACGCTCTGTACTACCCCTGGTGTGTTTATCTCTCCACTGGGAACGCTCTGTACTACCCCTGGTGAGGTGGTCTACTACCCCTGGTGTGTTTATCTCTCCACTGGGAATGCTCTATACTACCCCTGGTGTGTTTATCTCTCCACTGAGAACGCTCTGTACTACCCCTGGTGTGTTTATCTCTCCACTGAGAACGCCTTGTACTACCCCTGGTGTGTTTATCTCTCCACTGGGAACGCTCTGTACTACCCCTGGTGTGTTTATCTCACCACTAGGAATGCTCTGTACTACCCTTGGTGTGTTTATCTCTCCACTAGGAATGCTCTGTACTACCCCTAGTGTGTTTGACTCTTCACTGGGAACGCTCTGTACTACCCCTGGTGTGTTTTCCTACTACCCCTAGTGTGTTTATCTCTCCACTGGGAACGCTCTGTACTACCCCTGGTGTGTTTATGTCTCCACTGGGAACGCTCTGTTCTACCCCTGATGTGTTTATCTCTCCACTGGGAACGCCCTGTACCCTGGTGAGTTTGACTCTCCACTGGGAACGCTTGTACTACAAATGGTGTGTTTGTCTACTACCCCATGTGTGTTTATCTTTCCACTGGGAACGCTCTGTACTACCCCTGGTGTGTTTGACTCTTCACTGGGAACGCTCTGTACTACCCCTGGTGTGTTTGTCTACTACCCCTGGTGTGTTTATCTCTCCACTGGGAACGCTCTGTACTACCCCTGGTGAGGTGGTCTACTACCCCTGGTGTGTTTATCTCTCCACTGGGAACGCTCTGTACTACCCCTGGTGTGTTTATCTCTTCACTGGGAACGCTCTGTACTACCCCTGGTGTGTTTATCTCTCCACTGGGAACGCTCTGTACCCTGGTTAGTTTGACTCTCCACTGGGAACGCTTGTACTACAAATGGTGTGTTTGTCTACTACCCCTGGTGTGTTTATCTTTCCACTGGGAACGCTCTGTACTACCCCTGGTGTGTTTGACTCTTCACTGGGAATGCTCTGTACTACCCCTGGTGTGTTTGTCTACTACCCCTGGCGTGTTTATCTCTCCACTGGGAACGCTCTGTACTACCCCTGGTGAGGTGGTCTACTACCCCTGGTGTGTTTATCTCTCCACTGGGAGCTCTCTGTACTACCCCTGGTGTGTTTATCTCTCCACTGAGAACGCTCTGTTCTACCCCTGGTGTGTTTATCTCTCAACTGAGAACGTTCTGTACTACCCCTGGTATGTTTATCTCTCCACTGGGAACGCTCTGTACTACCCCTGGTGTGTTTGTCTCTCCACTGGGAACTCTCTGTACTACCCCTGGTGTGTTTGTCTCACCACTAGGAATGCTCTGTACTACCCCTGGTGTGTTTGACTCTTCACTGGGAACGCTCTGTACTACCCTGGTGTGTTTGTCTACTACCCCTGGTGTGTTTATCTCTCCACTGGGAACGCTCTGTACTACCCCTGGTGTGTTTATCTCTCCACTGGGAACACTCTGTACCCTGGTGAGTTTGACTCTCCACTGGGAACGCTCTGTACTACCCCTGGTGTGTTTGTCCACTACCCCTGGTGTGTTTATCTCTCCACTGGGAACGCTCTGTGCTACCCCTGGTGTGTTTGACTCTTCACTGGGAACGCTCTGTACTACCCCTGGTGTGTTTGTCCACTACCCCTGGTGTGTTTATCTCTCCACTGGGAACGCTCTGTACTACCCTGGTGTGTTTGTCTACTACCCCTGGTGTGTTTATCTCTCCACTGGGAACGCTCTGTACTACCCCTGGTGTGTTTATCTCTCCACTGGGAACACTCTGTACCCTGGTGAGTTTGACTCTCCACTGGGAACGCTCTGTACTACCCCTGGTGTGTTTGTCCACTACCCCTGGTGTGTTTATCTCTCCACTGGGAACGCTCTGTGCTACCCCTGGTGTGTTTGACTCTTCACTGGGAACGCTCTGTACTACCCCTGGTGTGTTTGTCTACTTCCCCTGGTGTGTTTATCTCTCCACTGGGAACGCTCTGTACTACCCCTGGTGTGTTTATCTCTCCACTGGGAACGCTCTGTACTACCCCTGGTGTGTTTATCTCTCCACTGGGAACGCTCTGTACTACCCCTGGTGTGTTTGTCTACTTCCCCTGGTGTGTTTATCTCTTCACTGGGAACGCTCTGTACTACCCCTGGTGTGTTTATCTCTCCACTGGGAACGCTCTGTACTACCCCTGGTGAGTTTGTCTCTGCTCCGGCGCCCGTGGGGGCTCATGGATACATTGATGTTGTCTCAGCTCTGTCTCTGTTATTATAGCCCCCCCCCCCTTACCACTAGTCCGTGCTCCGGCCCGTGAGGGTCAGCCCCACGCCTGCGGCCCGGTTCCTTGCTGCTCTGGGCTCCTGCGGGTGAGGTCACTGTCAGCGATCAATTCTGTGGAGAGGCCATCACCGCCGCCACCAGGTTTGGCTCCGGGCTCTAAGGCCTTTTATGGCCATTGATTGCTCGAAAGGCAAAGTGTGTATTGTTTCACATACTCTGATCTAAGTGTCCAGGGACTTGGTAAAAGCTTGATTTATAGGGTGGCCGTGTCGTTGGTGGCAGATCGCCACTGAGACCCAAACTCGGTCTCTTAGTCACACTGGCCAGGGTTAAACTAAGAACACAGCCACAGTGGGTGAAGGGGGAGGGGGGGGGGGAGAAATTTCATTAGGTGACAAGGAGGGCGAAACCTGTATGAGCAGAACGGTGTATACATTCCAGAGCAGTTGAAAGGGGGCTGAAGTGTGTTTGACTCTTCACTGGGAACGCTCTGTACTACCCCTGGTGTGTTTGTCTACTACCCCTGGTGTGTTTATCTCTCCACTGGGAACGCTCAGTACTAGCCCGGGTGAGGTGGTCTACTACCCCTGGTGTGTTTATCTCTCCACTGGGAACTCTCTGTACTACCCCTGGTGTGTTTATCTCTCCACTGAGAATGCTCTGTTCTACCCCTGGTGTGTTTATCTCTCCACTGAGAACGTTCTGTACTACCCCTGGTGTGTTTATCTCTCCACTAGGAATGCTCTGTACTACCCCTGGTGTGTTTATCTCTCCACTGGGAATGCTCTGTACTACCCCTGGTATGTTTATCTCTCCACTGGGAACTCTCTGTACTACCCCTGGTGTGTTTATCTCTCCACTGGGGAACACTCTGTACTACCCCTTCTGAGTTGGTCTACTACCCCTGGTGTGTTTATCTCTCCACTGTGAACTCTCTGTACTACCCCTGGCGTGCTTGTCTCTCCTATGGGAGCCCAGCCTCTCTACTACCCATGGTGTGTATATCTCTCCACTGGGAACACTCTGTACTACCCCTGGTGTGTTTATCTCTCCACTGGGAACTCTCTGTACTACCCCTGGTGTGTTTATCTCTCCACTGGGAACACTCTGTACTACCCCTGGTGAGTTGGTCTACTACCCCTGGTGAGTTTATCTCTCCACTGGGAACTCTTTGTACTACCCCTGGCGTGCTTGTCTCTCCCCTGGGAGCCCAGCCTCTGTACTACCCCTGGTGTGTTTATCTCTCCACTGGGAACACTCTGTACTACCCCTGGTGTGTTTATCTCTCCACTGGGAACACTCTGTACTACCCCTGGTGACTTGGTCTACTACCCCTGGTGTTTATCTCTCCACTGGGAACGCTCTGTACTTCCCCTGGTGTTTTTATCTCTCCACTGGGAACGCTCTGTACTACCCCTGGTGAGGTGGTCTACTACCCCTGGTGTGTTTATCTCTCCACTGAGAACGCTCTGTACTACCCCTGGTGTGTTTATCTCTTCACTGGGAACGCTCTGTACTACCCCTGGTGAGGTGGTCTACTACCCCTGGTGTGTTTATCTCTCCACTGGGAACGCTCTGTACTACCCCTGGTGTGTTTATCTCTCCACTGAGAACGCTCTGTACTACCCCTGGTGTGTTTATCTCTCCACTGAGAACGCTCTGTACCACCCATGGTGTGTTTATCTCTCCACTAGGAATGCTCTGTACTACCCCTGGTGTGTTTATCTCTCCACTGGGAACGCTCTGTACTACCCCTGGTGTGTTTGACTCTTCACTGGGAATGCTTTGTACTACCTCTGGTGTGTTTGTCTCTCCACTGGGAACTCTCTGTACTACCCCTGGTGTGTTTATCTATCCACTGGGAATGCTCTGTACTACCCCTGGTATGTTTATCTCTCTACTGGGAACTCTCTGTACGACCCCTGGTGTGTTTGTCTCTCCACTGGGAACTCTCTGTACTACCCCTGGTGTGTTTATCTCACCACTAGGAATGCTCTGTACTACCCCTGGTGTGTTTATCTCTCCACTAGGAATGCTCTGTACTACCCCTGGTGTGTTTGACTCTTCACTGGGAACGCTCTGTACTACCCCTGGTCTGTTTATCTACTACCCCTGGTGTGTTGATCTCTCCACTGGGAACGCTCTGTACTACCCCTGGTGTGTTTATGTCTCCACTGGGAACGCTCTGTACTACCCCTGGTGAGTTTATCTCTCCACTGGGAACGCTCTGTACCCTGGTGAGTTTGACTCTCCACTGGGAACGCTTGTACTACAAATGGTGTGTTTGTCTACTACCCCTGGTGTGTTTATCTCTCCACTGGGAACACTCTGTACTACCCCTGGTGTGTTTGACTCTTCACTGGGAATGCTCTGTACTACCCCTGGTGTGTTTGTCTACTACCCCTGGTGTGTTTATCTCTCCACTGGGAACGCTCTGTACTACCCCTGGTGAGGTGGTCTACTACCCCTGGTATGTTTATCTCTCCACTGGGTACTCTCTGTACTACCCCTGGTGTGTTTATCTCTCCACTGAGAATGCTCTGTTCTACCCCTGGTGTGTTTATCTCTCCACTGAGAACGTTCTGTACTACCCCTGGTGTGTTTATCTCTCCACTACGAATGCTCTGTACTACCCCTGGTGTGTTTATCTCTCCACTGGGAATGCTCTGTACTACCCCTGGAATGTTTATCTCTCCACTGGGAACTCTCTGTACTACCCCTGGTGTGTTTATCTCTCCACTGGGGAACACTCTGTACTACCCCTGCTGAGTTTGTCTACTACCCCTGGTGTGTTTATCTCTCCACTGAGAACTCTCTGTACTACCCCTGGCGTGCTTGTCTCTCCTATGGGAGCCCAGCCTCTCTACTACCCCTGGTGTGTATATCTCTCCACTCGGAACACTCTGTACTACCCCTGGTGTGTTTATCTCTCCACTGGGAACTCTCTGTACTACCCCTGGTGTGTTTATCTCTCCACTGGGAACACTCTGTACTACCCCTGATGAGTTGGTCTACTACCCCTGGTGAGTTTATCTCTCCACTGGGAACTCTTTGTACTACCCCTGGCGTGCTTGTCTCTCCCCTGGGAGCCCAGCCTCTGTACTACCCCTGGTGTGTTTATCTCTCCACTGGGAACACTCTGTACTACCCCTGGTGTGTTTATCTCTCCACTGGGAACACTCTGTACTACCCCTGGGGACTTGGTCTACTACCCCTGGTGTTTATCTCTCCACTGGGAACGCTCTGTACTTCCCCTGGTGTTTTTATCTCTCCACTGGGAACGCTCTGTACTACCCCTGGTGAGGTGGTCTACTACCCCTGGTATGTTTATCTCTCCACTGAGAACGCTCTGTACTACCCCTGGTGAGGTGGTCTACTACCCCTGGTGTGTTTATCTCTCCACTGGGAATGCTCTATACTACCCCTGGTGTGTTTATCTCTCCACTGAGAACGCTCTGTACTACCCCTGGTGTGTTTATCTCTCCACTGAGAACGCTCTGTACTACCCCTGGTGTGTTTATCTCTCCACTGGGAACACTCTGTACTACCCCTGGTGTGTTTGTCTCTCCACTGGGAACTCTCTGTACTACCCCTGGTGTGTTTATCTCACCACTAGGAATGCTCTGTACTACCCCTGGTGTGTTTATCTCTCCACTAGGAATGCTCTGTACTACCCCTAGTGTGTTTGACTCTTCACTGGGAACGCTCTGTACTACCCCTGGTGTGTTTTCCAACTACCCCTGGTGTGTTTATCTCTCCACTGGGAACGCTCTGTACTACCCCTGGTGTGTTTATGTCTCCACTGAGAACGCTCTGTACTACCCCTGGTGTGTTTATCTCTCCACTGAGAACGCTCTGTACTACCCCTGGTGTGTTTATCTCTCCACTGGGAATGCTCTGTACTACCCCTGGTGTGTTTGTCTCTCCACTGGGAACTCTCTGTACTACCCCTGGTGTGTTTATCTCACCACTAGGAATGCTCTGTACTACCCCTGGTGTGTTTATCTCTCCACTAGGAATGCTCTGTACTACCCCTAGTGTGTTTGACTCTTCACTGGGAACGCTCTGTACTACCCCTGGTGTGTTTTCCAACTACCCCTGGTGTGTTTATCTCTCCACTGGGAACGCTCTGTACTACCCCTGGTGTGTTTATGTCTCCACTGGGAACGCTCTGTTCTACCCCTGTTGTGTTTATCTCTCCACTGGGAACGCCCTGTACCCTGGTGAGTTTGACTCTCCACTGGGAACGCTTGTACTACAAATGGTGTGTTTGTCTACTACCCCTGGTGTGTTTATCTCTCCACTGGGAACGCTCTGTACTACCCCTGGTGAGGTGGTCTACTACCCCTGGTGTGTTTATCTCTCCACTGGGAACTCTCTGTACTACCCCTGGTGTGTTTATCTCTCCACTGAGAACGCTCTGTTCTACCCCTGGTGTGTTTATCTCTCAACTGAGAACGTTCTGTACTACCCCTGGTGTGTTTATCTCTCCACTGGGAACTATCTGCACTACCCCTGGTGTGTTTATCTCACCACTAGGAATGCTCTGTACTACCCCTGGTGTGTTTATCTCCGCACTAGGAATGCTCTGTACTACCCCTGGTGTGTTTGACTCTTCACTGGGAACGCTCTGTACTACCCCTGGTGTGTTTGTCTACTACCCCTGGTGTGTTTATCTCTCCACTGGGAACGCTCTGTACTACCCCTGGTGAGGTGGTCTACTACCCCTGGTGTGTTTATCTCTCCACTGGGAACGCTCTGTACTACCCCTGGTGTGTTTATCTCTTCACTGGGAAGGCTCTGTACCACCCCTGGTGTGTTTATCCCTCCACTGGGAACGCTCTGTACGCTGGTTAGTTTGACTCTCCACTGGGAACGCTTGTACTACAAATGGTGTGTTTGTCTACTACCCCTGGTGTGTTTATCTTTCCACTGGGAACGCTCTGTACTACCCCTGGTGTGTTTGACTCTTCACTGGGAATGCTCTGTACTACCCCTGGTGTGTTTGTCTACTACCCCTGACGTGTTTATCTCTCCACTGGGAACGCTCTGTACTACCCCTGGTGAGGTGGTCTACTACCCCTAGTGTGTTTATCTCTCCACTGGGAACTCTCTGTACTACCCCTGGTGTGTTTATCTCTCCACTGAGAACGCTCTGTTCTACCCCTGGTGTGTTTATCTCTCAACTGAGAACGTTCTGTACTACCCCTGGTGTGTTTATCTCTCCACTGGGAACGCTCTGTACTACCCCTGGTGTGTTTGTCTCTCCACTGGGAACTCTCTGTACTACCCCTGGTGTGTTTGTCTCACCACTAGGAATGCTCTGTACTACCCCTGGTGTGTTTGACTCTTCACTGGGAACGCTCTGTACTACCCTGGTATGTTTGTCTACTACCCCTGGTGTGTTTATCTCTCCACTGGGAACGCTCTGTACTACCCCTGGTGTGTTTATCTCTCCACTGGGAACACTCTGTACCCTGGTGAGTTTGACTCTCTACTGGGAACGCTCTGTACTACCCCTGGTGTGTTTGTCCACTACACCTGGTGTGTTTATCTCTCCACTGGGAACGCTCTATGCTACCCCTGGTGTGTTTGACTCTTCACTGGGAACGCTCTGTACTACCCCTGGTGTGTTTGTCCACTACCCCTGGTGTGTTTATCTCTCCACTGGGAACGTTCTGTACTACCCTGGTGTGTTTGTCTACTACCCCTGGTGTGTTTATCTCTCCACTGGGAACGCTCTGTACTACCCCTGGTGTGTTTATCTCTCCACTGGGAACACTCTGTACCCTAGTGAGTTTGACTCTCCACTGGGAACGCTCTGTGCTACCCCTGGTGTGTTTGTCCACTACCCCTGGTGTGTTTATCTCTCCACTGGGAACGATCTGTGCTACCCCTGGTGTGTTTGACTCTTCACTGGGAACGCTCTGTACTACCCCTGGTGTGTTTGTCTACTTCCCCTGCTGTGTTTATCTCTCCACTGGGAACGCTCTGTACTACCCCTGGTGTGTTTATCTCTCCACGGGGAACGCTCTGTACTACCCCTGGTGTGTTTGTCTACTTCCCCTGGTGTGTTTATCTCTTCACTGGGAACGCTCTGTACTACCCCTGGTGTGTTTGTCTACTTCCCCTGGTGTGTTTATCTCTCCACTGGGAACGCTCTGTACTACACCTGGTGTGTTTATCTCTCCACTGTGAACTCTCTGTACTACCCCTGGCGTGCTTGTCTCTCCTATGGGAGCCCAGCCTCTCTACTACCCCTGGTGTGTATATCTCTCCACTGGGAACACTCTGTACTACCCCTGGTGTGTTTATCTCTCCACTGGGAACTCTCTGTACTACCCCTGGTGTGTTTATCTCTCCACTGGGAACACTCTGTACTACCCCTGATGAGTTGGTCTACTACCCCTGGTGAGTTTATCTCTCCACTGGGAACTCTTTGTACTACACCTGGCGTGCGCGTCTCTCCCCTGGCAGCCCAGCCTCTGTACTACCCCTGGTGTGTTTATCTCTCCACTGGGAACACTCTGTACTACCCCTGGTGTGTTTATCTCTCCACTGGGAACACTCTGTACTACCCCTGGTGACTTGGTCTACTACCCCTGGTGTTTATCTCTCCACTGGGAACGCTCTGTACTTCCCCTGGTGTTTTTATCTCTCCACTGGGAACGCTCTGTACTACCCCTGGTGAGGTGGTCTACTACCCCTGGTGTGTTTATCTCTCCACTGAGAACGCTCTGTACTACCCCTGGTGTGTTTATCTCTCCACTGGGAACGCTCTGTACTACCCCTGGTGAGGTGGTCTACTACCCCTGGTGTGTTTATCTCTCCACTGGGAATGCTCTATACTACCCCTGGTGTGTTTATCTCTCCACTGAGAACGCTCTGTACTACCCCTGGTGTGTTTATCTCTCCACTGAGAACGCTCTGTACTACCCCTGGTGTGTTTATCTCTCCACTGGGAACGCTCTGTACTACCCCTGGTGTGTTTATCTCACCACTAGGAATGCTCTGTACTACCCTTGGTGTGTTTATCTCTCCACTAGGAATGCTCTGTACTACCCCTAGTGTGTTTGACTCTTCAATGGGAACGCTCTGTACTACCCCTGGTGTGTTTTCCTACTACCCCTAGTGTGTTTATCTCTCCACTGGGAACGCTCTGTACTACCCCTGGTGTGTTTATGTCTCCACTGGGAACGCTCTGTTCTACCCCTGATGTGTTTATCTCTCCACTGGGAACGCCCTGTACCCTGGTGAGTTTGACTCTCCACTGGGAACGCTTGTACTACAAATGGTGTGTTTGTCTACTACCCCTGGTGTGTTTATCTTTCCACTGGGAACGCTCTGTACTACCCCTGGTGTGTTTGACTCTTCACTGGGAACGCTCTGTACTACCCCTGGTGTGTTTGTCTACTACCCCTGGTGTGTTTATCTCTCCACTGGGAACGCTCTGTACTACCCCTGGTGAGGTGGTCTACTACCCCTGGTGTGTTTATCTCTCCACTGGGAACGCTCTGTACTACCCCTGGTGTGTTTATCTCTTCACTGGGAATGCTCTGTACTACCCCTGGTGTGTTTATCTCTCCACTGGGAACGCTCTGTACCCTGGTTAGTTTGACTCTCCACTGGGAACGCTTGTACTACAAATGGTGTGTTTGTCTACTACCCCTGGTGTGTTTATCTTTCCACTGGGAACGCTCTGTACTACCCCTGGTGTGTTTGACTCTACACTGGGAATGCTCTGTACTACCCCTGGTGTGTTTGTCTACTACCCCTGGCGTGTTTATCTCTCCACTGGGAACGCTCTGTACTACCCCTGGTGAGGTGGTCTACTACCCCTGGTGTGTTTATCTCTCCACTGGGAACTCTCTGTACTACCCCTGGTGTGTTTATCTCTCCACTGAGAACGCTCTGTTCTACCCCTGGTGTGTTTATCTCTCAACTGAGAACGTTCTGTACTACCCCTGGTATGTTTATCTCTCCACTGGGAACGCTCTGTACTACCCCTGGTGTGTTTGTCTCTCCACTGGGAACTCTCTGTACGACCCCTGGTGTGTTTGTCTCACCACTAGGAATGCTCTGTACTACCCCTGGTGTGTTTGACTCTTCACTGGGAAGGCTCTGTACTACCCTGGTGTGTTTGTCTACTACCCCTGGTGTGTTTATCTGTCCACTGGGATGTTTATCTCTCCACTGGGAACACTCTGTACCCTGGTGAGTTTGACTCTCCACTGGGAACGCTCTGTACTACCCCTGGTGTGTTTGTCCACTACCCCTGGTGTGTTTATCTCTCCACTGGGAACGCTCTGTGCTACCCCTGGTGTGTTTGACTCTTCACTGGGAACGCTCTGTACTACCCCTGGTGTGTTTGTCCACTACCCCTGGTGTGTTTATCTCTCCACTGGGAACGCTCTGTACTACCCTGGTGTGTTTGTCTACTACCCCTGGTGTGTTTATCTCTCCACTGGGAACGCTCTGTACTACCCCTGGTGTGTTTATCTCTCCACTGGGAACACTCTGTAGCCTGGTGAGTTTGACTCTCCACTGGGAACGCTCTGTACTACCCCTGGTGTGTTTGTCCACTACCCCTGGTGTGTTTATCTCTCCACTGGGAACGCTCTGTGCTACCCCTGGTGTGTTTGACTCTTCACTGGGAACGCTCTGTACTACCCCTGGTGTGTTTGTCTACTTCCCCTGGTGTGTTTATCTCTCCACTGGGAACGCTCTGTACTACCCCTGGTGTGTTTATCTCTCCACTGGGAACGCTCTGTACTACCCCTGGTGTGTTTATCTCTCCACTGGGAACGCTCTGTACTACCCCTGGTGTGTTTGTCTACTTCCCCTGGTGTGTTTATCTCTTCACTGGGAACGCTCTGTACTACCCCTGGTGTGTTTATCTCTCCACTGGGAACGCTCTGTACTACCCCTGGTGAGTTTGTCTCTGCTCCGGCACCCGTGGGGGCTCATGGATACATTGATGTTGTCTCAACTCTGTCTCTGTTATTATAGCCCCCCCCCCCCCTTACCACTAGTCCGTGCTCCGGCCCGTGAGGGTCAGCCCCCACGCCTGCGACCCGGTTCCTTGCTGCTCTGGGCTCCTGCGGGTGAGGTCACTGTCAGCGATCAATTCTGTGGAGAGGCCATCACCGCCGCCACCAGGTTTGGCTCCGAGCTCTAAGGCCTTTTATGGCCATTGATTGCTCGAAAGGCCAAGTGTGTATTGTTTCACATACTCTGATCTAAGTGTCCAGGGACTTGGTAAAAGCTTGATTTATAGGGTGGCCGTGTCGTTGGTGGCAGATCGCCACTGAGACCCAAACTCGGTCTCTTAGTCACACTGGCCAGGGTTAAACTAAGAACACAGCCACAGTGGGTGAAGGGGGAGGGGGGGGGGAGAAATTTCATTAGGTGACAAGGAGGGCGAAACCTGTATGAGCAGAACGGTGTATACATTCCAGAGCAGTTGAAAGGGGGCTGAGGTGTGTTTGACTCTTCACTGGGAACGCTCTGTACTACCCCTGGTGTGTTTGTCTACTACCCCTGGTGTGTTTATCTCTCCACTGGGAACGCTCAGTACTAGCCCTGGTGAGGTGGTCTACTACCCCTGGTGTGTTTATCTCTCCACTGGGAACTCTCTGTACTACCCCTGGTGTGTTTATCTCTCCACTGGGAATGCTCTGTACTACCCCTGGTATGTTTATCTCTCCACTGGGAACTCTCTGTACTACCCCTGGTGTGTTTATCTCTCCACTGAGAACATTCTGTACTACCCCTGGTGTGTTTATCTCTCCACTAGGAATGCTCTGTACTACCCCTGGTGTGTTTATCTCTCCACTGGGAATGCTCTGTACTACCCCTGGTATGTTTATCTCTCCACTGGGAACTCTCTGTACTACCCCTGGTGTGTTTATCTCTCCACTGGGGAACACTCTGTACTACCCCTGCTGAGTTGGTCTACTACCCCTGGTGTGTTTATCTCTCCACTGTGAACTCTCTGTACTACCCCTGGCGTGCTTGTCTCTCCTATGGGAGCCCAGCCTCTCTACTACCCATGGTGTGTATATCTCTCCACTGGGAACCCTCTGTACTACCCCTGGTGTGTTTATCTCTCCACTGGGAACTCTCTGTACTACCCCTGGTGTGTTTATCTCTCCACTGGGAACACTCTGTACTACCCCTGGTGAGTTGGTCTACTACCCCTGGTGAGTTTATCTCTCCACTGGGAACTCTTTGTACTACCCCTGGCATGCTTGTCTCTCCCCTGGGAGCCCAGCCTCTGTACTACCCCTGGTGTGTTTATCTCTCCACTGGGAACACTCTGTACTACCCCTGGTGTGTTTATCTCTCCACTGGGAACACTCTGTACTACCCCTGGTGACTTGGTCTACTACCCCTGGTGTTTATCTCTCCACTGGGAACGCTCTGTACTTCCCCTGGTGTTTTTATCTCTCCACTGGGAACGCTCTGTACTACCCCTGGTGAGGTGGTCTACTACCCCTGGTGTGTTTATCTCTCCACTGAGAACGCTCTGTACTACCCCTTTTGTGTTTATCTCTCCACTGGGAACGCTCTGTACTACCCCTGGTGAGGTGGTCTACTACCCCTGGTGTGTTTATCTCTCCACTGGGAACGCTCTGTACTACCCCTGGTGTGTTTATCTCTCCACTGAGAACGCTCTGTACTACCCCTGGTGTGTTTATCTCTCCACTGAGAACGCTCTGTACTACCCATGGTGTGTTTATCTCTCCACTAGGAATGCTCTGTACTACCCCTGGTGTGTTTATCTCTCCACTGGGAACGCTCTGTACTACCCCTGGTGTGTTTGACTCTTCACTGGGAATGCTTTGTACTACCTCTGGTGTGTTTGTCTCTCCACTGGGAACTCTCTGTACTACCCCTGGTGTGTTTATCTCTCCACTGGGAACGCTCTGTACTACCCCTGGTATGTTTATCTCTCTACTGGGAACTCTCTGTACGACCCCTGGTGTGTTTGTCTCTCCACTGGGAACTCTCTGTACTACCCCTGGTGTGTTTATCTCACCACTAGGAATGCTCTGTACTACCCCTGGTGTGTTTATCTCTCCACTAGGAATGCTCTGTACTACCCCTGGTGTGTTTGACTCTTCACTGGTAACGCTCTGTACTACCCCTGGTCTGTTTATCTACTACCCCTGGTGTGTTGATCTCTCCACTGGGAAGGCTCTGTACTACCCCTGGTGTGTTTATGTCTCCACTGGGAACGCTCTGTACTACCCCTGGTGAGTTTATCTCTCCACTGGGAACGCTCTGTACCCTGGTGAGTTTGACTCTCCACTGGGAACGCTTGTACTACAAATGGTGTGTTTGTCTACTACCCCTGGTGTGTTTATCTCTCCACTGGGAACACTCTGTACTACCCCTGGTGTGTTTGACTCTTCACTGGGAATGCTCTGTACTACCCCTGGTGTGTTTGTCTACTACCCCTGGTGTGTTTATCTCTCCACTGGGAACGCTCTGTACTACCCCTGGTGAGGTGGTCTACTACCCCTGGTGTGTTTATCTCTCCACTGGGTACTCTCTGTACTACCCCTGGTGTGTTTATCTCTCCACTGAGAATGCTCTGTTCTACCCCTGGTGTGTTTATCTCTCCACTGAGAACGTTCTGTACTACCCCTGGTGTGTTTATCTCTCCACTAGGAATGCTCTGTACTACCCCTGGTGTGTTTATCTCTCCACTGGGAATGCTCTGTACTACCCCTGGAATGTTTATCTCTCCACTGGGAACTCTCTGTACTACCCCTGGTTTGTTTATCTCTCCACTGGGGAACACTCTGTACTACCCCTGCTGAGTTTGTCTACTACCCCTGGTGTGTTTATCTCTCCACTGAGAACTCTCTGTACTACCCCTGGCGTGCTTGTCTCTCCTATGGGAGCCCAGCCTCTCTACTACCCCTGGTGTGTATATCTCTCCACTCGGAACACTCTGTACTACCCCTGGTGTGTTTATCTCTCCACTGGGAACTCTCTGTACTACCCCTGGTGTGTTTATCTCTCCACTGGGAACACTCTGTACTACCCCTGATGAGTTGGTCTACTACCCCTGGTGAGTTTATCTCTCCACTGGGAACTCTTTGTACTACCCCTGGCGTGCTTGTCTCTCCCCTGGGAGCCCAGCCTCTGTACTACCCCTGGTGTGTTTATCTCTCCACTGGGAACACTCTGTACTACCCCTGGTGTGTTTATCTCTCCACTGGGAACACTCTGTACTACCCCTGGTGTGTTTATCTCACCACTAGGTATGCTCTGTACTACCCCTGGTGTGTTTATCTCCGCACTAGGAATGCTCTGTACTACCCCTGGTGTGTTTGACTCTTCACTGGGAATGCTCTGTACTACCCCTGGTGTGTTTGTCTACTACCCCTGGTGTGTTTATCTCTCCACTGGGAACGCTCTGTACTACCCCTGGTGTGTTTATCTCTCCACTGGGAACGCTCTGTACCCTGGTTAGTTTGACTCTCCACTGGGAACGCTTGTACTACAAATGGTGTGTTTGTCTACTACCCCTGGTGTGTTTATCTTTCCACTGGGAACGCTCTGTACTACCCCTGGTGTGTTTGACTCTTCACTGGGAACGCTCTGTACTACCCCTGGTGTGTTTGTCTACTACCCCTGGTGTTTATCTCTCCACTGGGAACGCTCTGTACTTCCCCTGGTGTTTTTATCTCTCCACTGGGAACGCTCTGTACTACCCCTGGTGAGGTGGTCTACTACCCCTGGTATGTTTATCTCTCCACTGAGAACGCTCTGTACTACCCCTGGTGAGGTGGTCTACTACCCCTGGTGTGTTTATCTCTCCACTGGGAATGCTCTATACTACCCCTGGTGTGTTTATCTCTCCACTGAGAACGCTCTGTACTACCCCTGGTGTGTTTATCTCTCCACTGAGAACGCTCTGTACTACCCCTGGTGTGTTTATCTCTCCACTGGGAACGCTCTGTACTACCCCTGGTGTGTTTGTCTCTCCACTGGGAACTCTCTGTACTACCCCTGGTGTGTTTATCTCACCACTAGGAATGCTCTGTACTACCCCTGGTGTGTTTATCTCTCCACTAGGAATGCTCTGTACTACCCCTAGTGTGTTTGACTCTTCACTGGGAACGCTCTGTACTACCCCTGGTGTGTTTTCCTACTACCCCTGGTGTGTTTATCTCTCCACTGGGAACGCTCTGTACTACCCCTGGTGTGTTTATGTTTCCACTGGGAACGCTCTGTTCTACCCCTGTTGTGTTTATCTCTCCACTGGGAACGCCCTGTACCCTGGTGAGTTTGACTCTCCACTGGGAACGCTTGTACTACAAATGGTGTGTTTGTCTACTACCCCTGGTGTGTTTATCTCTCCACTGGGAACGCTCTGTACTACCCCTGGTGAGGTGGTCTACTACCCCTGGTGTGTTTATCTCTCCACTGGGAACTCTCTGTACTACCCCTGGTGTGTTTATCTCTCCACTGAGAACGCTCTGTTCTACCCCTGGTGTGTTTATCTCTCAACTGAGAACGTTCTGTACTACCCCTGGTGTGTTTATCTCTCCACTGGGAACTCTCTGCACTACCCCTGGTGTGTTTATCTCACCACTAGGAATGCTCTGTACTACCCCTGGTGTGTTTATCTCCGCACTAGGAATGCTCTGTACTACCCCTGGTGTGTTTGACTCTTCACTGGGAATGCTCTGTACTACCCCTGGTGTGTTTGTCTACTACCCCTGGTGTGTTTATCTCTCCACTGGGAACGCTCTGTACTACCCCTGGTGTGTTTATCTCTCCACTGGGAACGCTCTGTACCCTGGTTAGTTTGACTCTCCACTGGGAACGCTTGTACTACAAATGGTGTGTTTGTCTACTACCCCTGGTGTGTTTATCTTTCCACTGGGAACGCTCTGTACTACCCCTGGTGTGTTTGACTCTTCACTGGGAACGCTCTGTACTACCCCTGGTGTGTTTGTCTACTACCCCTGGTGTGTTTATCACTCCACTGGGAACGCTCTGTACTACCCCTGGTGAGGTGGTCTACTACCCCTGGTGTGTTTATCTCTCCACTGGGAACGCTCTGTACTACCCCTGGTGTGTTTATCTCTTCACTGGGAAGGCTCTGTACTACCCCTGGTGTGTTTATCCCTCCACTGGGAACGCTCTGTACCCTGGTTAGTTTGACTCTCCACAGGGAACGCTTGTACTACAAATGGTGTGTTTGTCTGCTACCCCTGGTGTGTTTATCTTTCCACTGGGAACGCTCTGTACTACCCCTGGTGTGTTTGACTCTTCACTGGGAATGCTCTGTACTACCCCTGGTGTGTTTGTCTACTACCCCTGGCGTGTTTATCTCTCCACTGGGAACGCTCTGTACTACCCCTGGTGAGGTGGTCTACTACCCCTAGTGTGTTTATCTCTCCACTGGGAACTCTCTGTACTACCCCTGGTGTGTTTATCTCTCCACTGAGAACGCTCTGTTCTACCCCTGGTGTTTATCTCTCAACTGAGAACGTTCTGTACTACCCCTGGTGTGTTTATCTCTCCACTGGGAACGCTCTGTACTACCCCTGGTGTGTTTGTCTCTCCACTGGGAACTCTCTGTACTACCCCTGGTGTGTTTGTCTCACCACTAGGAATGCTCTGTACTACCCCTGGTGTGTTTGACTCTTCACTGGGAACGCTCTGTACTACCCTGGTGTGTTTGTCTACTACCCCTGGTGTGTTTATCTCTCCACTGGGAACGCTCTGTACTACCCCTGGTGTGTTTATCTCTCCACTGGGAACACTCTGTACCCTGGTGAGTTTGACTCTCTACTGGGAACGCTCTGTACTACCCCTGGTGTGTTTGTCCACTACACCTGGTGTGTTTATCTCTCCACTGGGAACGCTCTGTGCTACCCCTGGTGTGTTTGACTCTTCACTGGGAACGCTCTGTACTACCCCTGGTGTGTTTGTCCACTACCCCTGGTGTGTTTATCTCTCCACTGGGAACGCTCTGTACTACCCTGGTGTGTTTGTCTACTACCCCTAGTGTGTTTATCTCTCCACTGGGAACGCTCTGTACTACCCCTGGTGTGTTTATCTCACCACTAGGAATGCTCTGTACTACCCCTGGTGTGTTTATCTCTCCACTAGGAATGCTCTGTACTACCCCTAGTGTGTTTGACTCTTCACTGGGAACGCTCTGTACTACCCCTGGTGTGTTTTCCTACTACCCCTGGTGTGTTTATCTCTCCACTGGGAACGCTCTGTACTACCCCTGGTGTGTTTATGTCTCCACTGGGAACGCTCTGTTCTACCCCTGTTGTGTTTATCTCTCCACTGGGAACGCCCTGTACCCTGGTGAGTTTGACTCTCCACTGGGAACGCTTGTACTACAAATGGTGTGTTTGTCTACTACCCCTGGTGTGTTTATCTCTCCACTGGGAACGCTCTGTACTACCCCTGGTGAGGTGGTCTACTACCCCTGGTGTGTTTATCTCTCCACTGGGAACTCTCTGTACTACCCCTGGTGTGTTTATCTCTCCACTGAGAACGCTCTGTTCTACCCCTGGTGTGTTTATCTCTCAACTGAGAACGTTCTGTACTACCCCTGGAGTGTTTATCTCTCCACTGGGAACTCTCTGCACTACCCCTGGTGTGTTTATCTCACCACTAGGAATGCTCTGTACTACCCCTGGTGTGTTTATCTCCGCACTAGGAATGCTCTGTACTACCCCTGGTGTGTTTGACTCTTCACTGGGAATGCTCTGTACTACCCCTGGTGTGTTTGTCTACTACCCCTGGTGTGTTTATCTCTCCACTGGGAACGCTCTGTACTACCCCTGGTGTGTTTATCTCTCCACTGGGAACGCTCTGTACCCTGGTTAGTTTGACTCTCCACTGGGAACGCTTGTACTACAAATGGTGTGTTTGTCTACTACCCCTGGTGTGTTTATCTTTCCACTGGGAACGCTCTGTACTACCCCTGGTGTGTTTGACTCTTCACTGGGAACGCTCTGTACTACCCCTGGTGTGTTTGTCTACTACCCCTGGTGTGTTTATCACTCCACTGGGAACGCTCTGTACTACCCCTGGTGAGGTGGTCTACTACCCCTGGTGTGTTTATCTCTCCACTGGGAACGCTCTGTACTACCCCTGGTGTGTTTATCTCTTCACTGGGAAGGCTCTGTACTACCCCTGGTGTGTTTATCCCTCCACTGGGAACGCTCTGTACCCTGGTTAGTTTGACTCTCCACAGGGAACGCTTGTACTACAAATGGTGTGTTTGTCTGCTACCCCTGGTGTGTTTATCTTTCCACTGGGAACGCTCTGTACTACCCCTGGTGTGTTTGACTCTTCACTGGGAATGCTCTGTACTACCCCTGGTGTGTTTGTCTACTACCCCTGGCGTGTTTATCTCTCCACTGGGAACGCTCTGTACTACCCCTGGTGAGGTGGTCTACTACCCCTAGTGTGTTTATCTCTCCACTGGGAACTCTCTGTACTACCCCTGGTGTGTTTATCTCTCCACTGAGAACGCTCTGTTCTACCCCTGGTGTTTATCTCTCAACTGAGAACGTTCTGTACTACCCCTGGTGTGTTTATCTCTCCACTGGGAACGCTCTGTACTACCCCTGGTGTGTTTGTCTCTCCACTGGGAACTCTCTGTACTACCCCTGGTGTGTTTGTCTCACCACTAGGAATGCTCTGTACTACCCCTGGTGTGTTTGACTCTTCACTGGGAACGCTCTGTACTACCCTGGTGTGTTTGTCTACTACCCCTGGTGTGTTTATCTCTCCACTGGGAACGCTCTGTACTACCCCTGGTGTGTTTATCTCTCCACTGGGAACACTCTGTACCCTGGTGAGTTTGACTCTCTACTGGGAACGCTCTGTACTACCCCTGGTGTGTTTGTCCACTACACCTGGTGTGTTTATCTCTCCACTGGGAACGCTCTGTGCTACCCCTGGTGTGTTTGACTCTTCACTGGGAACGCTCTGTACTACCCCTGGTGTGTTTGTCCACTACCCCTGGTGTGTTTATCTCTCCACTGGGAACGCTCTGTACTACCCTGGTGTGTTTGTCTACTACCCCTAGTGTGTTTATCTCTCCACTGGGAACGCTCTGTACTACCCCTGGTGTGTTTATCTCTCCACTGGGAACACTCTGTACCCTAGTGAGTTTGACTCTCCACTGGGAACGCTCTGTACTACCCCTGGTGTGTTTGTCCACTACCCCTGGTGTGTTTATCTCTCCACTGGGAACGCTCTGTGCTACCCCTGGTGTGTTTGACTCTTCACTGGGAACGCTCTGTACTACCCCTGGTGTGTTTGTCTACTTCCCCTGGTGTGTTTATCTCTCCACTGGGAATGCTCTGTACTACCCCTGGTGTGTTTATCTCTCCACTGGGAACGCTCTGTACTACCCCTGGTGTGTTTGTCTACTTCCCCTGGTGTGTTTATCTCTTCACTGGGAACGCGCTGTACTACCCCTGGTGTGTTTGTCTACTTCCCCTGGTGTGTTTATCTCTCCATTGGGAACGCTCTGTACTACCCCTGGTGTGTTTATCTCTCCACTGTGAACTCTCTGTACTACCCCTGGCGTGCTTGTCTCTCCTATGGGAGCCCAGCCTCTCTACTACCCCTGGTGTGTATATCTCTCCACTGGGAACACTCTGTACTACCCCTGGTGTGTTTATCTCTCCACTGGGAACTCTCTGTACTACCCCTGGTGTGTTTATCTCTCCACTGGGAACACTCTGTACTACCCCTGATGAGTTGGTCTACTACCCCTGGTGAGTTTATCTCTCCACTGGGAACTCTTTGTACTACCCCTGGCGTGCTTGTCTCTCCCCTGGAACCCAGCCTCTGTACTACCCCTGGTGTGTTTATCTCTCCACTGGGAACACTCTGTACTACCCCTGGTGTGTTTATCTCTCCACTGGGAACACTCTGTACTACCCCTGGTGACTTGGTCTACTACCCCTGGTGTTTATCTCTCCACTGGGAACGCTCTGTACTTCCCCTGGTGTTTTTATCTCTCCACTGGGAACGCTCTGTACTACCCCTAGTGAGGTGGTCTACTACCCCTGGTATGTTTATCTCTCCACTGAGAACGCTCTGTACTACCCCTGGTGTGTTTATCTCTCCACTGGGAACGCTCCGTACTACCCCTGGTGAGGTGGTCTACTACCCCTGGTGTGTTTATCTCTCCACTGGGAATGCTCTATACTACCCCTGGTGTGTTTATCTCTCCACTGAGAACGCTCTGTACTACCCCTGGTGTGTTTATCTCTCCACTGAGAACGCTCTGTACTACCCCTGGTGTGTTTATCTCTCCACTGGGAACGCTCTGTACTACCCCTGGTGTGTTTGTCTCTCCACTGGGAACTCTCTGTACTACCCCTGGTGTGTTTATCTCACCACTAGGAATGCTCTGTACTACCCCTGGTGTGTTTATCTCTCCACTAGGAATGCTCTGTACTACCCCTAGTGTGTTTGACTCTTCACTGGGAACGCTCTGTACTACCCCTGGTGTGTTTTCCTACTACCCCTGGTGTGTTTATCTCTCCACTGGGAACGCTCTATACTACCCCTGGTGTGTTTATGTCTCCACTGGGAACGCTCTGTTCTACCCCTGATGTGTTTATCTCTCCACTGGGAACGCCCTGTACCCTGGTGAGTTTGACTCTCCACTGGGAACGCTTGTACTACAAATGGTGTGTTTGTCTACTACCCCTGGTGTGTTTATCTCTCCACTAGGAACGCTCTGTACTACCCCTGGTGAGGTGGTCTACTACCCCTGGTGTGTTTATCTCTCCACTGGGAACTCTCTGTACTACCCCTGGTCTGTTTATCTCTCCACTGAGAAAGCTCTGTTCTACCCCTGGTGTGTTTATCTCTCAACTGAGAACGTTCTGTACTACCCCTGGTGTGTTTATCTCTCCACTGGGAACTCTCTACACTACCCCTGGTGTGTTTATCTCACCACTAGGAATGCTCTGTACTACCCCTCGTGTGTTTATCTCCGCACTAGGAATGCTCTGTACTACCCCTGGTGTGTTTGACTCTTCACTGGGAATGCTCTGTACTACCCCTGGTGTGTTTGTCTACTACCCCTGGTGTGTTTATCTCTCCACTGGGAACGCTCTGTACTGCCCCTGGTGTGTTTATCTCTCCACTGGGAACGCTCTGTACCCTGGTTAGTTTGACTCTCCACTGGGAACGCTTGTACTACAAATGGTGTGTTTGTCTACTACCCCTGGTGTGTTTATCTTTCCACTGGGAACGCTCTGTACTACCCCTGGTGTGTTTGACTCTTCACTGGGAATGCTCTGTACTACCCCTGGTGTGTTTGTCTACTACCTCTGTTGTGTTTATCTCTCCACTGGGAACGCTCTGTACTACCCCTGGTGTGTTTATCTCTTCACTGGGAACGCTCTGTACTACCCCTGGTGTGTTTATCTCTCCACTGGGAACGCTCTGTACCCTGGTTAGTTTGACTCTCCACTGGGAACGCTTGTACTACAAATGGTGTGTTTGTCTACTACCCCTGGTGTGTTTATCTTCCCACTGGGAACGCTCTGTACTACCCCTGGTGTGTTTGACTCTTCACTGGGAATGCTCTGTACTACCCCTGGTGTGTTTGTCTACTACCCCTGGCGTGTTTATCTCTCCACTGGGAACGCTCTGTACTACCCCTGGTGAGGTGGTCTACTACCCCTGGTGTGTTTATCTCTCCACTGGGAACTCTCTGTACTACCCCTGGTGTGTTTATCTCTCCACTGAGAACGCTCTGTTCTACCCCTGGTGTGTTTATCTCTCAACTGAGAACGTTCTGTACTACCCCTGGTGTGTTTATCTCTCCACTGGGAACGCTCTGTACTACCCCTGGTGTGTTTGTCTCTCCACTGGGAACTCTCTGTACTACCCCTGGTGTGTTTGTCTCACCACTAGGAATGCTCTGTACTACCCCTGGTGTGTTTGACTCTTCACTGGGAACGCTCTGTACTACCCTGGTGTGTTTGTCTACTACCCCTGGTGTGTTTATCTCTCCACTGGGAACGCTCTGTACTACCCCTGGTGTGTTTTTTCTCTCCACTGGGAACACTCTGTACCCTGGTGAGTTTGACTCTCTACTGGGAACGCTCTGTACTACCCCTGGTGTGTTTGTCCACTACCCCTGGTGTGTTTATCTCTCCACTGGGAACGCTCTGTGCTACCCCTGGTGTGTTTGACTCTTCACTGGGAACGCTCTGTACTACCCCTGGTGTGTTTGTCTACTTCCCCTGGTGTGTTTATCTCTCCACTGGGAACGCTCTGTACTACCCCTGGTGTGTTTATCTCTCCACTGGGAACGCTCTGTACTACCCCTGGTGTGTTTGTCTACTTCCCCTGGTGTGTTTATCTCTTCAGTGGGAACGCTCTGTACTACCCCTGGTGTGTTTGTCTACTTCCCCTGCTGTGTTTATCTCTCCACCTGGAACGCTCTGTACTACCCCTGGTGTGTTTATCTCTCCACTGGGAACGCTCTGTACTACCCCTGGTGAGTTTGTCTCTGCTCCGGCGCCCGTGGGGGCTCATGGATACATTGATGTTGTCTCAGCTCTGTCTCTGTTATTATAGCCCCCCCCCCCCACCTTACCACTAGTCCCTGCTCCGGCCCGTGAGGGTCAGCCCCCACGCCTGCGGCCCGGTTCCTTGCTGCTCTGGGCTCCTGCGGGTGAGGTCACTGTCAGCGATCAATTCTGTGGAGAGGCCATCACCGCCGCCACCAGGTTTGGCTCCGGGCTCTAAGGCCTTTTATGGCCATTGATTGCTCGAAAGGCCAAGTGTGTATTGTTTCACATACTCTGATCTAAGTGTCCAGGGACTTGGTAAAAGCTTGATTTATAGGGTGGCCGTGTCGTTGGTGGCAGATCGCCACTGAGACCCAAACTCGGTCTCTTAGTCACACTGGCCAGGGTTAAACTAAGAACACAGCCACAGTGGGTGAAGGGGGGGGGGGGGGGGGGGAGAAATTTCATTAGGTGACAAGGAGGGCGAAACCTGTATGAGCAGAACGGTGTATACATTCCAGAGCAGTTGAAAGGGGGCTGAGGTGGATCAGCAGAGCGGTGTGTAAGACCCACAGCTCCAGCACAGCAGTCAGCAACGGCAAAATAGCTCCTTGCTCTACGGTGTCATCGTACCTCTGGGGAGGAGCTGCTCATGGCTCTTCAGAATGCAAGGACATCAACATGTGCGTAGGAATGCCTTGCTACAAAGGGGTATATTTATCAAGGGGTTGTGTCGCTTTTGCATCATGCAACATGGTGCATGCGCAACACAAACACTAAAATGCGATTTATCAAGCTGCGGAAGGCCACTTTGCATGGCCCTGAGCAGCTTAATAAAGCTTTGTTGCGTTACTCTGCCCATTAGCCACGTACCACCCATGGGCAGGGGCCGTGGTGCGGGGGCCCCCAAGCTCCAAGGGGCCCCCTCAGCAGAGCACCCCGGCCGGAGAGCAAGGGCCGTAGCCAGGGGGCGGGGCAGCCCATGTTATCCGTTGACCCCCTCCCCCAAAACGACGCAGGCAGCTTGTGCAGTATTATTATAACGCTTCATATTTGAAAGTGCACAATGTAAAATGAAAATATTCAAGCTTGAAATGCAGCCTTACTGAAATAAAATAACCCTGCAATGAGGCCCCTTCGAAAACACAGCAGTTGTTGCGTTGCTGGTAGCAGTCTGCAGAAGCAGGAGGGCGCTTTGTCCAGGGTATGACCTCTGAGGCCGAGGCACGATAGACCAAGTGCATGAAAAGTAAGTATGGGCGAATTTTGCGGATTCGTGGTCCGCAAATCCTCGCGAAATGGCAAAAAAATCCACAAGTTTGCGGATTTTCCCGCAAACTCGTGGATTTTTTTGCCATTTGTCACAAGTGTGCCTGTAACTTTGCCACCGCACCGAAAGGCGCAGAGGTCCCTCGAGTGAGCTGTCCATCATAGTGAGGAAAGGGCGGGAAGACGTTGCATACCCTAGTGTGTGTGTGGCGGGGCCAAACGGGTGGGGCTTCCATGCAAGTTCACATGCCTCTTTAAGGGTCAGAGACCGATCAGAGCAGCAGATGAGAAGGAAGCAGCCTCCTGGTCACAGGAAGAACACGGGGATTGCGCTCTAGAAACTCGTGGATGCAAAGACCTCCCTCAAGGATTACATCTAATTGTAGGCGGTAGATATGGGAAGGAAGCACACCTGCCTAGCCTCGACCGTGCTCACTAGTTGTTTGGGCGCCGAGGTCCCTCGAGTGAGCTGTCCATCATTGTGAGGAAAGGTCGCAAAGACGTTGCATACCCTAGAGTGTGTGTGGCGGGGTCAAACGGGCGGGGCTTCCATGCGAGTTCACATTCCTCTTTAAGGGTCAGAGACCGATCAAAGCAGGAGATGAGAAGGAAGCAGCCTCCTGCTCACCGGAAGTACACAGGGATTGCGCTAGAGAAAGTCGTGGATGCAAAGACCTCCATCAAGGATTACATCTAATTGTGGGCGGTAGAGATATGGGCAGGAAGCACACCTGCCTAGCCTCGGCCGTGCTCACTAGTTGTTTGGGCGCCGAGGTCCCTCGAGTGAGTTGTCCATCATTGTGAGGAAAGGGTGCAAAGACGTTGCATACCCTAGTGTGTGTGTGGCGGGGCCAAATGGGCGGGGCTTCCATGCGAGTTCACATGCCTCTATAAGGGTCAGAGACGGATCAGAGCAGAGATGAGAAGGAAGCAGCCTCCTGGTCATAGGAAGTACACGGGGATTGCGCTCGAGAAACACATTGATGCAAAGACCTCCATCAAGGATTACATCTAATTGTATTCGGTAGAGATATGGGGAGGAAGCACACCTGCCTAGCCTCGACCGTGCTCACTAGTTGTTTGGGCTGATTATAATGCGTGACTGAATTTGAGCTTCAACTCGGGCACCTGCTTTATTTATATCATTCTGTAAGTGCTTCCTGTTGAGGTTTAATTTTTGTGACAGGAGCATCGTGCCAGAATGAATCCTGCCTGCATTATCCAAGATGATGCAAAAAAAAAAAATCCGCCCATGAGCGGATTTGCGGATTTTTCGGCAATTTCGGGCGATTCGCGTATCGGAAATTGCCAAAAATCCACGAAATCCGCGAGCGGAGTGGAATTTGCACCCACCCTTAATGAAAAGTTAGCTCCTCTCAGCTTTGTCTCTACATGCGTGCTGGGAGTCTGACCCGACTAGAGAAATGTCTGAATCTTTCTGACTCACAGGAAATGGAACTGAATCTTTTTCCAGACATGACACCCTCTTTAAAACTGTGGTGTGAGTAAGTTTTGCATTTCTTTTACTTATGCACTCTAGCAGAAAGGGAACCACTGGACAACTTTCATGATATATTGCAATGAGCAATAAATACAACAAAGCAAATGTTTGAAATGCATAGTTAGTCCTGCAGCCGTGATGCCAGAAATCCTTGCATGTTATAGTTTGGAGCGCTAATGTACATTTTAACAAAAACAATCGACTACACTGTCAGGATGATAACTGCAATTGGTGTTTTAATGTATTCTCAGAACATCAGGTATTACTTTCACACTGTTGCTTGCACACTTATAAATGGTGCCAATGGGCCCTATTATGTGTAACACAATCAACCACTCAAACTTTTAGTCCAATCGCACTTTCAATTTCTGTTTTACCACAAAAATCATGCCTGTAAACATCAGTTCATGTAAGCTACTGTTACGTGAAATCAAGGACAGCTCTAAAGCCTGCTACATGACCTAATGCTCCTTGATAAATTTGCACACATGTCCCTGCTAGCAGTATGTACATGTTTTGTGAGGGAATCTTGAAATGATATTTGCTTCCTGTCCCCCTATTTTGTAAATGATAGTGAGGTTTGTACAGTTGTCATTCACATTTTTTTTTGGAAAGGTGAATTTCAGCACCTGAAAACACTGAGCTAGTGCGCTCTACAAATATGCATGCTATAACATTTACTTCCAAGACCTACCTGTTTTAAGAGCTGCTGCCCATGCTGCTCATGTTTTGTGCAAAGTTTTTCACTCATCTCCTACCATTCTCTACCTATATTTTGAGGGAGCGTTCTCCTGCTACTTCATATAACTATGTGAAGGACACTTGCACAACTCCTTTTTGTGATGCACCATGTTGTGGGAGAGATGGCTGCCCAACTAACTTCCATGGATCAGCTGCCTTTCCTAAGAGTTATTTTTAGGTTCCTGCCTGTAAGAGCATGCGCCTCGCTTAAGAGACACTCTTTTATAGAGAAAAGGGCTTGGAACCCGCCAGTTTCTTACTATTTGTTGGCTTGAGTGGCACTCTTCTTTACAGCCTAGTAATTTGTCACTGCATGCCTAACATCCGTACATCTCTGTGGAGCAGAGCCAAGCAATGATTGATTGAACTTATTCAGTGTCTGTCCACTGCTACTGATGTGATTGAGGTACTATTTTGTTCTTTTTAACTTTAAGTGCCCTGCAAACCGACGGCCTATGACTGGCAAAAACATACCCAGCAGGACAAATAAAATTGCAAAAGTTTAATTTCTATAGTGAATTTTATTTTATTTTGACAAGTCTTCTTTTCTCACTTTGCAGTCATGTTTTATATTATTTTTGATCATGGGCACTATTCTAAAAAAGTTAGGATTATGTTATTGCAAAGTGACATCCTTTCTTTCTTATGTGAAATTTCTGAAGTGATGCTTTAACACATAATCCTGCAGTACACCCAAAACTACCCCTCTTAAATCTGCCCCACTCAATTCAATCCATACCAGACCAACTCAATCCAACCCACACTAATCCAAACCACTCACCCCAATCCAAACCACTCACCCCAATCAAATCCACTTCAAACCTCCACACGCCAATCCTCCCAACCCGTCCCACTCTAGTCTGCCCCACTCCAATCCAAAACAATCTGTCCCACTCCAAAACAATCTGCCCCACTTAAATTCAAAACAATCTGCCCCTCTCCAATTTGCTCACTCCAAACTGCCCCACTCCAATCCAAAACAGTCTCCTTCATTTCAATCTGCCCCACTCCAATCCGAAACAATCTGTCCCACTACAATCCAAAACAATCTGCCCCACTCCAATCCATCCCACACCAATCCCAAACAACCTACCCTATTCCAATCTGCCCCACTCTAATCTAAAACAATCTGCCCCAATCCAAAGCAGTTTGCCCTACCAGTCTGCCCCACTCCAATCCAAAACAATCTGCTCCACTCCAATCTGCCCCACTCCAATCCAAAACAATGTGCCCCACTCAAATCCAAAACAATGTGCCCCACTCCAATCCAAACAATCTGCCCCTCTCCAGTCGACAACAATCTGCCCTACTTCAATCCAAACAATCTCCCCACGTCAGTCCAAACAATTTGCCCCACTCCAATTGCAAAACATTCTGCCCCACTTCAATCCAAACAATTTGCCCCACTCCAATCCAAAACAATTTGCCCAGTCCAATCCACCCACACCAATCCAAAACAATCTGCCTACTCCAATCTTCCCCGCTCCAGTCTGCCACCCTCCAATTCAAGACAGACAGCTCCACTTTAATCCACCCAACTCGAATATAAAACAATTTGCCCACTAGAGTTACCCACTCCGATCTGCCCTACTATAATTTGCCCCACTACAATCTAACTCACCCCAATCCACCTACTCCATCCCAATTCACCACACTCCAATCCACCACAATCTCCATGCTCCAATCCAATCCAATCCACCTCTCACCAATCCAATCCAGCCTATTCCATTCTACCCCAATCCAAACAAATCCCCCTCATCCCCATCCAATCCTCCCACTTCAATCCATTCCACTCCAATCCACTCCAATCCAAAAAAACTGCCCCACTCCAATTCATCCCACTCCAACCGACCTAATCTAATCCAAAATAATTTACCCTCCACCAGTCTGCCCCAATCCCAAACAGATTACCCCAACTGTCGGCCCCACTCCAATCCAAAACAATCTTCCCCACTCCAATTCAAACAATCTGTCCCACTAAATCCAAAATAATCTGCCCCACTTCAAAGCAACACAATCTGTCCCACTTCAATCAAAAGCAATCTGCCCCACTCCAATCCAAAACAATCTTCCCCACTCCATTTCAAACAATCTGTCCCACTAAATCCAGAATAATCTGCCCCACTTCAAACCAAGACAATCTGTCCCACTTCAATCAAAAGCAATCTGCCCCACTCCAATCCAAAGCAATCTTTCCCACTCCAATCCAAAACAATTTCCCCCACTCTAATCTGCCTTACTCTAGTCTACCCCAATCCAGTCTGCCCCACTCCAATTCAAAAGAGACAGTCTCACTCTTATCCACCCACTCCAATCTGTCCCACTCCAGACCCCCCACTCCAACCCGCCCACCCCAATCCAATCAAATCTACCTCACCCAATCCACCCACACTCCAATGTACCACAATCCAGTCCACCCCACATAAATCCAATCCAGCCCAATCTAATCTTCCCCATTCCAAACCAATCCACCTCATCCCATTCCAGCAAACACCAATCCAATCTAGTCCACTCTATTCCAAATCAATGTGCCCCACTCCAATGTGACCCACACCAATGTGCCCCACTCCAATCCAAAGCAATCTGCTCACTCCAATCCAAAACAATCTGCCCCACTCCAATCCAAAACAATCCGCACAACTCCAATCTGCCCCACTCCAATTCAACAGAATCTGCTCACTCCAATCCAAAACAATCTGCCCCACTCCAATCCAAAACGCTCTGTCCCACTCCAATCTGCCCCACTCCAAAACCAAAACAATCTGCACCACTCCCATCCAAAACAATCCACACCACTCCAATCTGCCCCACTCCAATTCAACAGAACCTGCCCACTCCAATTCAAAACAATCTGCCCCACTCCAATCCAAAACGCTCTGTCCCACTCCAATCTGACCCACTCCAATCCAAAATAATCTGCACCACTCCAATCCAAAACAATCCACACCACTCTAATCTGCCCCACTCCAACTCAACAGAATCTGCCCACTCCAATCCAAAACAATCTGCCCCACTCCAATCCAAAACGCTCTGTCCCACTCCAATCTGCCCCACTCCATTCCAAAACAATCTGCACCACTCCAATCTGCCCCACACAAATCCAAAACAATCTACTCCTCTCCAATTCAAAACAGTCTACCCCACTCCAATACAAAGCAACCTGCCCCACCCCAATCAGCCCCAGTCCAATACAAACAATCTGCCCCACTCCAATCAGCCCCACTCAAATGTGCCCTACTCCAAGCCAAAACAATCTACCCTACTTCAAATTCAAAACATTGCACCCCACTCCAATCCAACCACTATACCCTAATCAAATCCACCCCGCTCCAATCCAATCCATCCCACCCCACCAAAATCCAATGTATCCCACTCCAATCTAATCCACCCCACCCCAATTTAATCCACCTCAATCCAATCCACCCCAATCTGTTCACCCCACCCAATTCAATCCACCTCAATTCAATCCACCCCTCTGTAATCCAATTTAAACCACTCCAATCCACCCCATACCAATCCAGTCCACCCACTCCAATCCACCCCACTTAATCCAAACCACTCTATCCCAATCCAATCCTCCCCAATCTACTCCAGTCCAGTCCACCCCACTACCTCAGTCCACTCTACCCTATTCCACCACACTCCACTCCACTCCGCACCACTCTATGGTAGTGCACTCTGACACTGCACTCTATGACACTCTCTGCCACTGAAATAGTCAACTCTTCTCCCCTCTACTCAACTCTATGACACTCCACTCGCCCTACTCCACTCTACTCCAACAAATCCAGTGTACAGGACTATACTCCCCCCACTTCACTTTAGGACACCCCTGCCACTAACTTGTAGCCACGCTGGATAGCAGCCACACTGGTGGAGAACATGGCAAAACCACATTGCCAAAGCCAATAGCTCTTGTATGCACAAGACCTATTGGTTTTGCCAGTGCTTGTTATAGTTGCTGTCTATATTGTGCCTTTTTTGTCCTATCTGAGGAAAGCTTGCACTGCATCTGCCAATGTTTCTATGTTTGAAGAAAACTTGCAAATGTAATTTTGTGTTTTACCTCTACTGCTTGTGTGAGTGAAGCTTCTAGTCCTGCTGCCTAAGGTATACCTCCTCTCTGTCTGATGAAATCTCGCCTTCTATTCTGTGTTCTATCTGGTTTGTGTTGCCAAGAAGCCTGCAATGCTGCTTTCTGTGCAGAACAATTACTGCATATGAGTTAAGTTTAAAATGCTGTTGCTTCTGTCCCCTGCACCCTATGAGAGAAACCTTATTTGTTGCTTCTTTTCCATTCTGTTGCAAATATTTCTGTTTTTTCTTTGCCCCCACACCATTGAGCTATACACTCAACCACAGTGTCATAGGTAATCTGGGTGAGAAACTGACTTGACTGGGATGAAGAACCACAGTGATGGACTGCAGAGAACAAGTTGCGAGAGAAGAACAAACACAATGCTGTCAAGGAAGAGGCAGGACAACAGGCAAAGATGGGAGGAAATAAATGAAAGTGGGAGAGGAAAGGATAATAAAGTGACCCCTTGATTCGATAGACCTTTGCAACTACCACACTATTTCTCTCCTTCCAATTTCAAAATAAACTTTAGATTGGGCATCCTGGTCTCAAATCAGTATCGCATAGCACAGCATGGCCTCCCCCATCATGTATATGCAGACTTTCTTCCACACTATAGAATGGGACAGATAGTGCTGTTGAATCTGGGTAACCTGAGAGGAGAGGTGTATGCTGGCTGTCAGTGTCCACATTCTTTTAGATCTGGTGGCATCATTCACAATTAACCTCTGTCATAATGGATTTTACAGAGGTGGGTATTCAAGGCAGTCTAAACCAATATTGCTAAGACAGTGCCTTGAATACCTACCCATGATTGAATTTAACAAACTCTCAGCAGCCTTGGTTTCCCAGTTTTGCTTGCTGTAAGAACTTGGAGTATTGGTTGAGAGAGTGAAAACCCACCTCAAATAATAATCACAAGCCTTATCAGCATAAACCACTAGAGTCACTAAATAAACCTAAGCTTAACTCTCTGGTAGCTTGACACACGACAGTCAGTCTTACCTTTGACGTAATGTGTAAAGTATTTATGCAGTACTCAAACAGTAATAAAGTTAAAACACAACAAAACAAAAATCCCAATCCAATTTAGGAAAATATAGTACATTTTAATAAACAAGCCTATACCAAAGTGATAAAAATCAAATAAGTAGAACCGGAGATATAAATAAGCATCAATCGTGGGCATCTGATCGTGTTAGACCAGTTAAAAATCAAAAGTTAAGGACGACCGTGATAGAGCGTGCATCGGATGCAGGGTCTAGGGGCCAGATGTAGGTCATCAAATACCGGTCGGTAACGGTCGATTTCGGCCGTTACCGACCGGTATTTGGTGATTGAGATATAGGGGGCCTATATTTTACAGAATTGGTAAATTTACAGATTCGGTAAATTTACAGATTCTGTAAAATACCGAATCGGTATATTTACCGAATGGGTAAATCTATATCTAGGTGGCACTGGAAACAGTGCCACATGCCCCTAAGAATTCGTTATTTACCATGTAATACTATTGCATGGTAAATAATGAATTTCTGTGTACATGCACATCTGTGCATGTACACCTGTGCCATGTGGCACACATACATGCCCTGAGGGCATGTATGTGGGTCACATGACACACAAGCCTGAATCAGGGGTGCAACAGGGTGTCAAAGTGACACCCTGTCCCCCTTGTAAATTTGGTAATTTTACAGAATAGGTATTTACCGATTCGGTAATTGACATTGGTTCCTATGGGCCTCATGAATTACCGAATGTTACAGATTCAGTAAAAAATTCGGTAAATATACCTACATTGCATTTACCGATTTGTAAATACCGAATCGGTAAAATTTGGTATTTACGAATCGGTAAATGCCATTTACCTACATCGGGCCCTAGGTTGCTGCCAGTGGAAGGTTTACCTTCTGACTTAGAAAGTTTTATGGGGAAAATGTGGTCTCTGAAGAGTCATCGGCGTGGCAAGCTGGATCTGAAGGGGTGTTTGATGACGGTGGGTTGCTTATGAGCAGAATCACAGTGTGATTGTCGACGAAGGCGGGAAAGTGAGCGGGCGAAGTTTGAAGTCCATGCCTCGGAAGGCCTCAAGGTTGATCGGATGCTGTTTGACATGAATCCTGGTGTAGCCCTCTACGTTCAGACTTAGAAACGTTTCTAGAAGTCATATCTCCTTCAATGGGGCAAGCAAGAAAGTCGACCAACAGAACAGCCCGTCATTATGCGCTCAGATAAGAACAGGGTGAGCTTCAGAAGGGCGCTAAAGACCTGGCTCTTCACGCTGCCTTAACCTCTCTCTACTTCCCTCCCGTTCTTTCAGCGCCAAGACCCCTCGGCATAAGAGCGCTTAATAAATAATAAATAATTCAGTCAGTCAGTCAGTCAGTCAGAAGGGGGGTTGGGAGCACATTGCCATACATGCCAGCACAACTGGCGATTTGACATCAATGACAGCAGCTCTGGCGGTGATCCCAGTCTGTCAGTCCTCCAGGCAGAAAGCCGCCAGAAATTTTCCACTTCTTGCAGTTTAGGGACAGGAGGAGTAGACTATAACACCAGTCATGGGTCTTTGCATCATTAAATTGATTTACTATTGCATGTTCACTATTTGTGAATACCTTGCACTTGAAAATGAAGCCTTTTACCTATGTACGACTACCAGTCTGGCTTCAGATCAAGCTGTTGCTTTGAGACTACTACCTTACACGTCGTAAACAATGCACTCCTAATCCCAGGTGAAGTTACCACTGCCTGATATTTCTGGACCTCTCAGCTTCCTTCAACACACCTATGATCATGATACACAGTTTTACTTGAAAGTCTCCTTTACTTCTAACATCCAGTGCCTAAAACACTGCCTGCATATCATGCAAGCCTTGATGCCCAGCACCAACCAAGATACAATTTCTGTTGTTTGAAAAAGCACCCCAAAGCAGTGTGCAATTTCAAATCTTGCATACTGCACATTTCCCCTACAAATACTTGGGAAAGAATATACGTATAGTGTATAGTGCATAGTTTAATATTTCGTCATAGCTGAGGGCCATGCCCCCTAAAAATATCATTCAGGCTACGGGCCTGCGGAGAGCTCCTGATTGTGTCCCTGCAATGTACGTGGAGGGGCCCCCTCAAGTTTTGTTACGCCACTGCCCATGGGTTTTGATGCAGTCTCAGTTTTACCTTTACTGGTAGACCTGGGAATGCGCCAAAATGCTACGCCTTCCCAGGGGAGGCGTAAAGAGGAGAAATATCTTCATTTCTCTTCATTACTTTCTCCCATAGAAAGATGAATATGCCTCAGAGGATTGTTTTTGTGCAAGAAGGTGCATAAGACAATTCTGCAAGCAACATTGGCACCCTTACACCATGGTGCAGGTGCCTGCATTGGAGCTAGGCAGACCATTGTGTGCCAGCGCTTGGGGAAAGGCAAGAAAGCACCGCATTGTGATAAATACAGTGCATTCCAGCCCTTTCCCTGCAACACAGAGCAGCATAGCAAGGTGACTTGCTACACTGGGTTACTTTTTGATAAGAATAGGCCCTACAGTGTTGTTGTGTCCCGAGCACGTATTGAAGACTAGCAGCTTTCTTCTTCTTGTATCTTCATTTCAAAGTATTCCTAGGGTGAAGCAGGCAAAGGTGTGTGCCTAGTGCACTGTGCTGCGCTCAACATGTGCCTAACCTTTGTTGGGTCAAGACAACTTCTTTCTTTTCTGGAGCAGCCACAGTGGGGACATCACAAGAGCTCTGACAGCCTAGAAACTGCTTCCTTGAAATCAGAGAGTTCAGGGCACATCCCTTAACAGTCTGACAATGGCCTATAATCAGGGATCCCGTTCTCCCACATGCTTAAAATCTTTAGAGGAATGACTGACTGGCACTTTGTGTGTAAGTTTCTCAGTACTGGAAAAGCAGGAGGTCTTTGGGACTCGGTAAGGGGCACAAGTGCAGCAGTCTGTGAGGGTGCTTTACTATTGAAATTAATCCAGAGAGCTCTGTCTGCGAGCTGTAAGCCGTGGGAGAATAGGAGGTGCTGGATACTAGTACTAGGAGATTTATGTTAGGGCATTTTATGGGACGACTGGACCCCATGTTAAGCATTAACTTTCCTTGCTTTATTATATAGAACAAAGAAAACGAAAACTATAGTGGAGAAGCATGGCTCAATGGTTTGAGAGGCAGACCCTGATGCAGAGGCCTGGCCCGGGACCAGGGTTCAATTCCTGCCTCGGTGGCTCTTGGACTCAATTTCCCCGGACCTGATAATTCTCTCCTCGGTGCCTAGTCTAATCATGGGTCCCACTCTGTGACTCTGGGCAATAGCTTGCTTAATCTCCACAACAGCCGCAGCAGCGCTTGGATGCCTGGCTTCACCTTGGGGGTGCCCAGGAGTGGACATTTCACAGGAAAGCCAGGATGGGTTCCACAGCAGAATGAATACAGCGCTACAAGACCTCTGGGTAGAAGTGCGCTATATATATATAAATACAAACACACAAACACATTTATAGTTCCCATCATGCTCTTAAACACAATGGAAGAGAAACTGTAGTAAACCAATCAGACATTAACCAATGCAAAATAATATTGTTGGCTGTGAGCACAAGCCCTCTTTTCTTCCTGCTCGTAGTTATGATAAATACACTGCTATCCTCAGTAATATTCAATTAAATTTCTGAATATAGATTACTTTAATAACTTCTAACTTTCCTGCACTTTGATATCTTTTTGGGTCTCATCAGAGACAGCGCAAGTGCTGTCACTTGCAACGATCTGCAGTTTCTTAAAAAAAGCTTACTCTAAAAGGGGCTTTTAACTCACCCTTTCTTTACCATTAGCTGGCTTCATCATCACTCTAATTTCCTTGCTTCTCATTGGTCAGTGTGTTATTTTCACTGTCTTCATGCCGGAGCATGGACCAAGTACTGATTAATTGCATAATGAATGTCCTTGTGCTGCTCGGCTCGTCTTTAGATCCTTTTTAGGTCGAGGACCGTAGGCTGCGTTTGCGCAGTACGGTCCGAAGATTGAATGTTTCTTAGTTAGGGGGCTTGAACCCGCCCCTCTTCTCCATTGGCTGGCCTCGTAAATACTGGCCAGCCATTGGAGGAGAGGGGTGTCACTCCGTTCAAGCCCCGTCTTTTTTGGATTCGGGGGCGTTTTCTTGTTCATCTTTCTATTTTGTAAGCCCCGCCCCTTTTCTAGCGGTGGGCATTACACCCTCTCTCTCACCGAGCTCCCAGTCTATTCCTCCTGTAATGTACCTTTTGCTACCTCTTGTATTTTGTTTGCTCACAATTGTCACTTTTGCCTCATGTAACTTAACGTACGTTTGCTTTTGTAATTTGTTCACTCGTAATCTTCTCATGTATCATTACTGTTCCTATTGTGAAGCGCTCTGACGCCTTCGGGTACAGTCCGCGCTATATGAAAACTCATTAAATACATAAAAATACCATCACCCCGTGTCGGTGTCTGAACTTGTTAGGGGTTGGGAGAGCTGCGGTGTTACTGACCCTGATTTGTGCTTGTTTGTAAGCCGCACACACGGCTGGCAGTGATGCGCAGACCGGGACAAGAGGGAAGCTGAGGTGAAAGCTTGTTATTAAAACCCTTAGCTTGTGAGCTACGCATCCGTGTCCCCTTTCCATTTCAATGCCTTGATAGAATTGACCAGTGAAGCAAAGTAGATCTGCCTGTGCACTGTTTTAGTGTTGGGCATAGGGCAGGATGAATGCTGCTCCCCAAGATGGCGGCAGAGGGAGGACGGAAGGAGATGAACGAGATTAAGACCCAGTTCACCACTCAAGAAGGCCTCTACAAGCTGCTGAGCCACTCCGAGTACAGCCGTCCCAACCGGGTGCCTTTTAATTCGCAAGGCTCCAACCCCGTCAAGGTTTCCTTCGTCAATGCCAACGACCAGTCTGGCAACGGGGACAGGGTCTGCTTCAATGTGGGCCGTGAGCTCTACTTCTATATCTACAAAGGCGTGCGCAAGGTGAGGCTGGCAGGGGTCTTGGGATGCCACAGGAGATGGTGTTAGAGGGGTGCAGTCCGTGGGGAAGTTCCACCCTGTGGGCGCAGCTATAGTCAATTTAGTGCTGACTTTTGGAGGTTCTGTGCTTTGGAACGTTGTTACCTTGGGCGTGTATCCGTCTCTCTGTACGTTAGTGTGTGATTTGCTGTTGTGGGGTTCTATATGGTTTAGTGGTTGAAGACCTTTAGTCCTTAGTTGTTGCTACTTAGGGGACTGTCTCTTTAGAGATGCTGCTCCTTTGGAAGCGTCTGCCATATGACCATTGCCTCACTCGCTTTGTGGTGCGTGGTGTGTTCTACCCTTTTGCTTGTCTCCTGATGTTTTTTGGGGGTGGGGGGATGGTTGCTTTGCGGTGCATATTTTTAGGGCATTTTGGCCCTGTTCGTTATAATATTTTTAGTTTGTGGTTGATTTTCAATGTTTGGTATGCTGTCCTTCACAGGTTATGATCCTGTCCTTCGCCAACCTTCACCCAACTCCCTCATCAGGGGCACTTGTACCAGTTGTATGATGCGATGGTACAACTATGCTGCTCTAGTATTTGCATCCTTTGGTTGTGGGACTCGGTTACTACCGCCCTTTACTCTTACCATGAGACCCCTCTTACTTCCCGGTCACCTGATGCGTATATCTGGCTCCAATCACAGGCGAGCACTCTCTACTTGTCATCAACAGCAGGTACAAACAAGTCCTGGGTGGCAGGCACTCTTCATGGTAGGTGACAGAATGCAAATGAGGAGTTTCAGAGGCACAGTGTATTAATTGTTTTATAAGGCTTTATTGAAAAAAAATGATGACAATCAATTTTTATTAATCATTGCAATGTGTGGCTCTGTGTGTGCTGTGTGTGTGTGTGTGTGTGGCTCTGTGTGTGTGTGTGGCTCAGTGTGTGTGTGTGTGGCTGTGTGTGTGTGTGGCTCTGTGTGTGTGTGTTTGTGTGGCTCTGTATGTGTGTGTGTGTGGCTCTGTGTGTGTGTGTGTGTGTGGCTCTGTGTGTGTGTGTGGCTCTGTGTGTGTGTGTGTGTGTGTGTGGCTCTGTGTGTGTTTATGTGTGGCTCTCTCTGTGTGTGTGGGTGCAAATGCAATAGGTCTCGCATTTGCGAGAGATTAAGCTATTGGCATTGTAAATGACAATGCCATTTATTTATCTGTTTTCAAGACCAACACATATATACAAATGTCATTTACAATGCCAATAGCTCTGTTTTCAAGACCAACACATATATACAAATGTCATTTACAATGCCAATAGCTCTAACTTTTGCAAAGGCGAGACCGTGTCTGGGTGGGTGGCTCTGTGTGTGGGTGGATGGCTCTGTGTGTGGGTGGCTGGCTGTGTGTTGGTGGCTGTGTGTGGGTGGCTGTGTGCGGGTGGCTATGTGTGGGTGGCTCTGTGTGGGTGTTGGTCTGTGTGGGTGTGGGTGGCTCTGTGTGTGTGTGGGTGGCTCTGTGTGTGTGTGTGTGGGTGGCTCTGTGTGTGTGGGGGTGGCTCTGTGTGTGTGTGGGTGGCTCTGTGTGTGTGGGTGGCTCTGTGTGTGTGTGTGTGTGGGGCTCTGTGTGTGTGTGTGGGGCTCTGTGTGTGTGTGTGGGGCTCTGTGTGTGTGTGTGTGGCTCTGTGTCCGCGAATACTCTCTACTACTCTCTAATGCTCACCTATTGCCATTGTAAATGTCAATACCATTTATTTATGTTTAAAAAAAATGAAAAAACATGTCATGAGCAATGCCAATAGCTCTACCTTTAATAATGCCGAGACCATTGCATTGTAAATGCTTGTTTTCTTTCTTGTTTAAAAATAGCACCACTCTTCCAAAATACATCAGAGATCTCCACCCTGCTGCTTCTCACGCACTGCCATGGCTCATACTTTTATCTTCCTTGTTTAAAAACAGTAGCACTCTTCCAAAGTACATTAGCAAGCTCATGCTGTTGCTTCTCAAGCACTGCTGCGGGTTAGCGCTAATGCAACTCTATGGCACTTTAGTTTTGTCAGCAGAGGAGCAATATGTCTGGGAATGGTATAAACTGTGCCATCAGGAAGTGTCGCCTGTGCCTGTTTTTATACCTACCATGACTCTGTAGTCCTTGCTAATTGCATGTCCAAGATGTAACAACAAATGCGAGAAGACACCTATGCACCAGCCCTGCTTCCAGCATTGTAAACAAAGTGAACATCACATATTTTTGATTTGAGATACTTAAAACTGATCAACAGGCTCAAGATTTCCCAATGGTTGAAAAAACAAGCATTGGCTAAGCCAACAAGCCTTGCCTGTTCAAGAACTATTGGCTTTGTCAATGTGTCTTAGCCATGTGGTACAGCAGTGCAGCTGTACAACATGGCTTAACAAAATATTGACAAAACCAATAGCTCGTGTGTAGGAGAGATTTATTGGCTTTGCCAACGATTGTTTAAATTCTCTCACTGCCCTGTACTCCATCTCACAGCCGTGACACCTTTGGTGAACGGCGATCAAAGCAAGGCCAATTCACCTCTTGTGATGTGATGCAGACTATGCTAGCCTAACCTTTTATGCTTCTCTCTTTTTGCCAGTCGGGACAGTAGAAAGGGCCTTCTGAAATGACAGGACTTCTTACAAGAAGTGCCAGGGCCCTCGTCAGGAGGCCACTGCAGCGTGCACCACCCATTGCTTTCTCCAGTGCTGCCAATGACAGTACCAACACAACCACTAACCATCATCCTCTTACAAGTGCGACAATTCAGACTATTCCCGGACCTTAACCCATAAGATTTCCTTAGGCAGACTGTATTAGTCATTTTAATGTATATTGAATTAATAAACAACTATTGCTATGCTCATCTCTAAATTAGACAAACAGACCGCCATACATGCCAGGGTGGACAATTACGTGCCAATGTCAAGTAACAGAAACCACCAGCTCAAATTAAGCACTGTGGTTCAGACAAACAATGTAGTTGGCTGCTCTATAGGGTTGGAGGTAACTCACATAATTCTGTGTAGTGTAATCATGCGGAATTCCATGAGATTACGTGGAATTATTTGAAAAAAAGACTAATCCTGTGTTAAGTGTAATTTCATAGCATAAAAATGCCCCCTTGCACCCAAAATGGATTTGGGATGCGTTTTTGTGCTAAGAAATAGCGCTAAATGCAGCAGAACCTGATTAGCGAGTGCGAGCGGCCACTCGCTTCCACTAAATCTGCTCTTAGGGTAGGATTTTTCCCCAATTTACTCCCAGTATTTAGAGTGATTTTCTAAGCACAAAATGCACACTAATGTCCAAAGATAGACACGAGAATGCCTTTTGTTGAACTAAGAAATAACACTAAATACAGCAGAACAAGAAAGCAGGCACAAGCGGCTGGCGCTCACTAAATGTGCACTCTTGATAGAATCTTGTCCCCCAAAGTACGCGAGCAGGAGTAATCGCAAAACTGTCGACATTGCATCAAAGAATAGTGCCGAATTACTAAATTACTCCAGCATGATTGAAATTCTGCCAAGGCCTACTACTTTATGTCTTTATATCTCTGAGAAGTGTACCTTAACATGTCAAGAAGAGGAGGGTCATCTTTTCAAGGCCTCACAGATCAGAATACATTCTTGTGGGAGTTTCTATTTAAAGAGCTTTCTCTGCTCCTAACTTTACCCATTTCATACCAGCATTGTGCATTTTTTTTATTAATGCAGTACTTCCATATGCTCTGAGCAGTATCAAATACATGTTTACTAAGTATTGAGATTTCTCCGCTCTCCCTTTCTCAGCTTTCTAATTTTATTATCATTACTGTACAACTACTCAAGATGTGTTTTGATGATTCTATGCCACACAATAGTCTTGAAAAAGAAGGCCATATATTTAGAGTTAACCGAAATAATGGGCATATTATCAAGACAGGGTATAAAATGATCGCCGTTTTAGCGGCAGAAAACTGCCGCTAAAACGGCGATAATGGGCTTGATAATATGCTCTATGGAATTCCAATTGAAGCCTATGTTAAATGTGAAGGACATCTAACATGGGCTTCAATAGGAATTCCATAGAGCATATTATCAAGCCCATTATCGCCGTTTTAGCTGCAGTTTTCTGTCGCTAAAACGGTGATAATTTTATCACCTGTCTTGATAGCCCCTAGCTTTCTTCAGTCCTCGTGCCAACATGATTAGTTCTCTATAATCGAACACTTTTAAAAACATTGAATCTTTTTTACCACAAACTATTTAAAAAAAGGTCTGTTTCAGCCCATCCTCTAGGGGTAAATTGAGTGCGCTACCCAGGTTGTATATTGCAAAAAGGTACAATATTGATTTTATCCTCTTCTGTAGAGATGAATGCTCAGAACTCGGTGATGGCGATAGCCTTTGACAAACCCAAAACAATTTGTAGTTGCTGGCACTATGGTTAGCGAAGACTCTTCACTTATCATTGGATACTCTGTCCCACAAGGTCCTCATTGTCGAAAAGTTCCAAATTCGACTCCAAAAGCTCAATTTTCAATTGAACAAGTGGATGCACTGTTACAGACATTGACAGTTGTGGCTACAATAAGTTATGTTATGTTATGTTATATTATTAAATCTTTTGTATCGCGCATTCCAGGCTCTGGCGGCTTTAACTACAATGGACTGGCCTCCCAGTCTGGCATATTTGTAGCTAGGCAGGGCCATTTGACATTGGTTGGCAGAGCGCAGTGCACGGTTAGGGGTGTAGAATGAGAACCGTTTCTGCAGATAAACCGGTCCAAGACGATGGACCGCTCGAAATGCCAGAACCAGAACCTTAAAAAGAATTCGATGCGGCACTGGAAGCCAGTGAAGGCTTCGTATATGGCTCCGCACACTGGATCTCCTAGGTAGCGAGAATAGCAGACGAACCACCGCATTTTGGATCACCTGCAAGCGGTGTACCATGTAGTCAGGCAAGCCACTAAATAGTGCGTTTGCATAGTCGAGCCGAGACAAAATCAGGGCTCGTAATACAGTCTCTTTGGCTACTCTAGGGAGAAGAGGGAAAAATCTTCGCAAAGTTTTAAGAGTGGCGAAGCAAATGCCAGTCAGTTTTTTGATGTGGTCCAAGAATTTAAGGTCCTGTCTAAACCAGACCCCCAAATTCTTGGCTGGACAATACTGACAATGATCATATGACCGTTTTGAACACTGATGATTCCTTCTGGTCTGGTCTAGTCCACCCAAAGAAAACATAAAGCACTTAAGGGAAATAATACTTCTGAAAACAGTAAGGGGCTTATAACGAGTACGGTAGTCCTAGGACCGCCGCATTTGCGGTGGGGGTCCAACCACCGCCACCCCTGCGGGTCTGCCTGCCTCATTCGGAGTGTGACAGTTGGACAGCCCCAGGAACACCGCCTCTGCCAGGATGCAGGATCCCACGGCAGTGGCAATATGTGAAGGGGCAGATATATGCTGGCGGTGCTGATGCGGCACAGCAGAGCATATTCCAATTTGCATATCCACCACCCATTTCATAGCAGGGAGGCCACCAAGAAAAGGGTGGCAGAGATGAAGGTAAGGGAGCCCTAACAGGCGCTCTGCTGATTCTGGGACTGGGGGTGCATGCAGGGGGACACATATTGTGCTCCCCTGGAATTGCACCCTCGTTCCTGCACGGTGTGGCATGCATGACATGGTGCATGCCACACTGGGCAGGAATGTGCTGCAGGCACTCTCACAGCGGCGGTCTGCTGTTAAGGCTCTCCTATAAACCTAATACAGCGGCTGCTGTGAGACCACCTCAGCACCGTCCGTCTGCCCTGGATTCGACTCAGAATCTGGTGGGCAGGTGTACCACAGGCTTGGCGGTCCTCCTGGCAGGGCAGCGGTGCTACAGGAGGATTGCCAAACTCGGAATAAGGCCCATAATCTTTAATCCTCTGGCACTCCTATGTTTTTCCCATCTAGTAGTGTAGTGAATTCCCGCAATTTGCTTTTGTGTAATCATGCCAAATTTTGGGGAAATTACACAAAATTGCACATAATTATGTGGAACACAAATCCGTAATTTAGTGCTACATTTGTAGCACAAAATGCATTGTGCATCAATTTATTATGTGGGGCCCGACTCTGTGCTAGACAATAGAACAAATGCTGAGAACAGCGGCCACTCGTGTTCTGGCAGTTCATGTGATTCCTGGGATACCACACTATAGTATTGCTTCGAACGGCACCATAATCACACAATGTGGCTTAATTGCTTTATTCCAGGAATGTTGCGCAGCAAGCATAACACAAAATCCCTTAAATTATGAAAATGACACCAGCATAATTTCAATGCCAACCACGGCTAATACAATTTCCATCTACCTTCTCAGTTCAACCAAAGGAGGACCTTGTCATCAAGTGAGGCAATATATTTTTAGCAGGCTTTGCTAGGCTTTCGATAAGAAAATTAGTAATAGGTTATGCTCAGAGTGTCCTCACCCTGCTCTTCCTTGTAATGTTAGACACCCATAATTGATGCTAAAATGTTTTCTTTTTCTCAAAATTCTGAAAAAATCCAAAAGGGTGTGGCTAGAGCTTGAGTTAATTGCAAAGACATGTTACTGGAAGTGTTAGGGCCACTCACTAGAATAGTTGATATTGCTGAGGAGGCAAGATTGGTTCTTACCATTTGGACCCAGAGGGTTCTGTGACTTTACAAAAAAGCATTTATCCATTTCACATGAGAGGAGGAAAGTCCTTCTTTCAAAAATCGATCTCAAATTCAGTGATATGGCCTAAGAGGAGGCAGGTCCAGAAGCAAAATGAATGCTGTTTGGCAATTGCTTCACTAAGGACTTGAGCAAATTTGTTAACTCTTTTGCATCTTTGGACAAGGCACAATATTTTTTCAAAGGTGTTTTGGTAGGCAGATTTTTGGAAGAGCTTTCAGAGGAAGGAGTTGCTTTGCTTGCCATTATGCTTCAATGTTCCTTCTAACAGTTCAAAGGCTCTAATTTCTCTACCCAAGAACTTAAACTTCAGTTCTTCTCACACATAGGTAGATGCTACTACTACAGTGGAATCAAAGTACAAAGAGGACCTCTTGTAACCATCAAGTCCTCCTTCTGGGCCACTTATTATATTAGTTTGTTTGCAAATTTTCTTATAGACTGGCAGCATATCACCCAAGGGTTCTAGACACACTTCAGGGATATTTAATACAGTTTAGCACAACTCCTTTTCAATCTTTTCTTCCAGACTACCTGCATTTTTCCGAAGATTTGAATGACTTCGTTGATCAAGAAGTACAAGGTTGGCTACGGAAAGATGCAAAGCAGCACTTTAGTATCCATGGTTTTAGAATTAAGGTAACTACTGCTTCCTCCCAAGATTTCAGGATTGGCGCACATTCAACCCGGATCTCTGAAAAAAGCTGGGTCATTACCAGGCACAGTGGCGTAACGAAAGTTGAAGGGGCAAGGTACATGGAGGGCCCCCCTCAGGATTTTATCCGGAGCTCTCAGGCCTGAGTACTGTGCTGAAGGGTCCCCCCTGTGTTACGCCACTGACCAGGCATATTATATCACTTAATATTAAGTAAAGCTCATTAGGAAGCACGTCTGGCATGGCCATCCTACCTCTCTTACCTTTACTAATCAGCAACAGTATCTCGCTCTAAATTATCTCTTCATCAAGGGTTTCCTATTGTTCCATTGACAGTTTCCCCATGGTCTGACCATCCAACCAATTGTTGACCTGATCCTCTGACACTTTCAACTCATCTGCATACAGAGTTAAAAAAAATTCAACAAAGGCTTGCTCTACTTCCTGAGCTTTTCCTAGTCTGTTCCCTGTTCTCATACCCTTTATTTCACTTATCTAATTTCTTGCCAATTCTGTCTTAGTCCTACATGCCAGGAGTGTCCCTACATTCTCACTATGATCAAAGTGTGCTAATTTGATGGCTTCCCAGCGTGCCCTGACCGACCCCTCCTGAATAGTGCTAAGACTGAGTTTCCGGTCTTTAATTTTTTCTGGCACCTCTCAATAGAATCTTCACCATCTGCTTGCTCCCAGCGATTTGTTTCTAACACCAGTATCTCATGCTCCAATTCGTCAACCGCTTTCCTGTATTGGTTAACCTTTTGAGAAGAAAGGCTAATAAAAACTCCCCTTATATACGCTATATGGTCGGCTCTGATGTACTAGTACTCTAAAACAATTCAACTGTCCTTGTTCTTAAAATATCTATTAGTGCCTGGCCGTTTAATAGGGAGCGATCTAATATCTATCTTCTCGTCTTCCTATCTGAGTCTACTTTTAACTCTAAAGCTACTTCTGCATGATCAGACAAATTAGCGGCTAAATGCAGAACATCTTTGAGATCCAATCTAAGAGACTTATCTAACATAAAATGGCCACTCTTTGGACGGTGAATGTATTTCTCATTATGATAAGTGTACCCCTTTTCAACGCCGTATTACTCTCTCTAGATGTCACAAAGGCCTAGTTGTTTCATCAGAGATCTAGTGAAGGCATGCATTTTAGGACAAAAAGTTGATCCACTGTTGATAGACCCATCCAAATGGGAATCCATCACCACATTAAAATCTCAAGACATAATAATCGGGTACTGGGAAACAACAAACTCTAAACATACAGTTTGTAGGGCCTCTTTACTGTCTATCTTAGGGCCATAGTATCCCACCAACTTATAAGTTCTATCATATATTTTGCCATCACAATGGCTCATCTACCATTCTTATCCACTATCCAATCCAAAATGGAAACTTCTGTTCATTTTTTGGTCAAGATGATCACCCCTTTTGTATGACATGTTTGTTCTGAACACACAAGTTGCTCTACCCACTTCTGATTTATGAAAATATCTAAGCACCTACGTACCTCTTCAAAAAAGAGTGGCTAAGCTATGGGCCCCTGTTAGACCTGGCACCATTGGTGTGGGTCTCCCTTCCATTTTTGCTGTTGCCTCATGTATTTTGCTGGTGTTAGATGCTTTGGGCACTGTGCTACTGCTATCCAGTGCCACAGTGCAAGTGCTCCCTATTGTAAATTGATGTATTAATCAGTGGTTCCATGTTTGGCTATTTGGTTTACTCGTCAGACCCTAGTCTAGTGCACTGAGTGAGCCCAGGGTGTGTAAATCCAAATGCTGCTGGTGGGCCTTCATCACTGGTTGTGCCACCCACAGACGCAGCCTTGTAAAATGTGTCTAAGGTCTGCCATTGCAGAGCCTGCGTTCAGTCTGGTACTGCCATGCTGACTGGGCAAGTGCACCCACTTGCCAGTCCCTAAACCTTCCCTTTTCTTCATATCAGTCACCCCTATGGTAGGCCCAAGGGTAGGGTGCATTCTAAGTATAAGGTAGGACAAGCCCTGATGTGTGTGGCAAGTCCTAATAGTGAATTACAGCCACTTTCGTTTTTCACTATTTCAAGGCTACCTGTTCTCCATAGGCCAGAATGGGCTGTTAGAGTTATTACATTTTATAATCCTAACTGTCTCAGAGAACATGGTAGAAATTCGAGTTTAGTATGCCTGAACTCAGAATAATGAAATACATCTTTTAGTGACGTTGGTTTTAATATTCTGTGTCTGCAAATACCACTTTTAGAAAGCAGGTATTTGCTTGTCTAACCATTCAAATCTGCCTCTGCTAGTTGTGTATTCCTATGTCTGGTTTTGTCAGTGACAGGGCTGGGGAATTCCAGGAGACGGGCTGAGTCACTCGGTGGTGAATAGAGATCTGCATCCACAATGCTGGCTCCACCTCCTGTGGGGCATCTGATGTGCTTGCCCTGCACTGTGAAAGGAAAGGAGAAGTCTGGTAAACAGAGTGCTTCAGAACTGGTTTAGACTGGGCAAAGGCCCCTCTCCCCTCAAGGAAGAAAGGATTTGGGGGTATAAATAGTGGGACCCTGATCCCATGAAATGGGATCACTTTGGACTACAAGAAGAAACCTTTACTGAGGGGAGGTACCTGAAGAAACTGAGGAGAGACTATACCCAAGCTGAAGTGCTGCTTGGGGGATTGGCCTGCAGTGGTTGCCTTACTGCCAAAGAAAGGAGAAAGGAACTTTGTGTACTTTGCTTTCAACCTGTGAAGGATCTCCAAGGGCTTGGAAAAGCGCTTGCCTCCTGCTGAAGTCTCAGGGAGAACAGACTTTAACCCAGAGCTCCCCAGAGTTCTTTGGAAGTGTCTGCTGTGTTTTGGGCCTTCTAAGGAACTGAGTGTCGAAAGAAGCTGGAAGCGCGACTCAACGAGAAGAAGCGTGTCGCCGTCGCTGTGCCTGCCGTCGCAACTCCGAAGAAGGGTGTCGCCGCTGGAACTGTCGCACTGCACCGCATCGGAGAGAAACGTGCCGCAACGAAGAGGAATCGTGTTGCCATCGCTGCTGCTGCCGTCGCAACTCCGAAGCAGGGTGTCGCCGCTGTAGTTGTCGCACTGCACCGCATCAGGAAAAGAATCTCACAATGAGGTCGGAGCGTGTCGTCGTCGCTATGCCTGCCGTCGCAACTCCGAAGGAGGGTGTCACCGCTGGAAGTGTTGCACTGCACTGCATCGACCAAGAGCACCTGGCATCACCGAGAAGCGCGCCACCATCGGAGCTGCTGCTGTCGCATCTTGGATGTTGCCGCTGTAGTTGACGCATTGAGCGGAAGCTTCACCCATCGTTGGAGAAGAGCGTCGCCGCTGGAGCTGCTGTCGTCGCATTGCAAGGGTGTCGCCGCTGCAGTCCACGCATCGAACCAAGAACTTCTCACATTTCCGAGAAGCGTGCCGCATCTGGAAGATCTTCACGTCTTTATTTCTTTGTATCTGAACTTTGCCGCATTTCCCATCGCTGCGACATTGCTTGTCGTGGAAGCGCAACACAACCTAAGGTACATTGACGAAGAAAGTCGCATCACACCCGAGTCTACTCTTACCCTCCTTATATAACAAATTGGACCCGGAAACCTTCGTCTGCAGAGAGAACCACCTTTATTACAATAGCCCGGGCTATGGAACAGAGTCCCAAGCTAGTCAGAGACAAAACCCAGGAGGCTGCTTCTTTACTCCACAGCGAACAAGCCTTATATACATTTTTATTCCACTCTTTTGGGATTCAGTCCATTGTTCATTCAGGGCGGTGTTTGCAGTTGATGACCTGATCAAGGCGGTGTTTGTAGTTGATGACCTGATCAAGACTCGGCATTCAGACCATTGTTCAATCAGCTTGATCAAGGCTCGGTCAGTCAGACCATTGTTCAATCAGCTTGATCAAGAATCGGTTAGTCAGACCATTGCCCAGATGACCTGATCACGGCGTCAAGGATGTTTACCAAGCAGGGAGCTGAATATGACAAACAGGCTTGTTTACACAGGGCATAGGTGTCTCATGGCTCTCTGTTGATGAATTGGTTAATTGCAAAGAACAGGGGGCTTGGGTATGTGATAGTTTTTTTTTGCAACAGCAGAAATGGAGGCTGTAGGCAGGGTTTTGTCACGAGATGGGAAGAAATAGAGGAATGTTAGGAAATTAATAGGACCTAGTAAAAAGTTATTTTCTTCATTACAAGGAAAACAGATGCACCAATATCTCACAGCTTAGAAAACGCCAACGGGGCCAGCATAGGGGCGTGGCTGTGGGCATGAGTGTGACTCACGCTGACCACTACTTGTGGGTTTTGTTCAATAAAAGGTTCAGTGTCAGCTGATCCACATGTTGGCTCAAATGGACCACCCAAGAGCACCTCAGGACCTGTTTTACAAAGCAGATCAGTTGTAGCTGGTCAGGCAATGGTCTAGGTAAAGATCTGTTTTTGAAACTGAAAAGTGAGTGGTAAAGCTAATTTACAATCACTGTGAACTGGTATACGAAAGAGGACTTTTCAGAGGAAGGAGACAACTTTGGTGTCAACACCAAGGACTGGACTGGACAGGTAGCTAAGAAGAACAGTGGCAAAGTCCACTGGTTGCTCAGACTAGGAAAGACTAGAGAGATTCTGTCCCCTGCAGGGACGCAGGCCGTAGACATCTCCATAGGAACTTTGTGAAGTTTAAAAGCTGTGAATTGCGGATGTTTGCACAAGATGACTGATTCTAATCCAGGCTCTTCAGCCTGAACAAAGTCTAGAGGCAGCCTGGAGCTAGTAGTCATGATGTATGACTGGAGGGGAAGGGGCTCCAGTGGCCACTTTTGTGTAATTCACAGGAACACTCATTCACTCCCCATGCACAATGTAGAAGCCATGTAGAATTGAATTGTCACTTTACAATGTTATAACTTTGCAGTGACTGGTCCAGTTTTGTCCTTTTGGACATATTTTAAGACTAAGCTGCTTTTTGATTTAACTAAAATAGTCTGCAGCTTTACTAAATTGCATTTTGATCCAAGTGTGGTGCTAGTACTACCAACGTTTAACAAAAATACTCTGAAGTTGCCGCCTTGTGTCTCTGTTCTGTGCTACTGAGGGGTAAGCGGTCTTGGAGAAACAGTGATTGCTTGACTAGGAAGTACTTTTGTTCATTCCTAAAAGAATTTGACTAATTGGTTAATCTGGCTTTCTATGGATTGGTGGCAGCAGTGGAATATCAGCCAAGGTCTAGCAGTATTTTCCAATCTGGGGTCCAGGAAGGAAAATTCCTTTACCAAATCAAAATATTAAACTAAAGTTCTTTTATTTATTTTAACTGGCAAGACCATTTGTTTCCTCTCTATTTTTTGTTTGTTCATTGTAGGTTGTATAACTTGTTTTCTTTGAAATGAAATCGGATCTGGGAACCATGCCTGGTTTGACCCAAATGGAGATGCAATTTTTCTGTCAAGAATAGGCCATTTGGGCTATCAGGAACTCAGTTAGAAATGACTTTGAGAACATTGGAGGAATCCAGTTAAACACAGATTCAGGAAAAACAGGGAGCAGAACCTAGGCATGTAGCTCCTGAAGAAGTATAAGAGACCGAGGAGACAGGAACTTTAGTCCTGCCAGAAAGGGCCCTGTCGACAACACAATCCCAAGCAGGGGGCAGTGTATCGACTCATTATTTGACTCCTTCAGATCTGGAGGTGTGCCGCTTAGACCTTTGAGAGAGGAATTTGGCCCTGGATGAAAAACGATAAATTGTGGAGCTCAAGAAGACCAGAACACTTAAGCTAGAAGAGCACAAAGTGGACTTCGTGCACGAGGCGGAACTTAAATGCATGGAGTTGGAAGCTCAGCAAGTTCCTGTGACCAGTCCTGGTGGCAGCAACGATGTGGGGAGTGTAACATCAAACATGGGTGTGGTAATTGGAGCCTTTGATATATTGACTTTGAGAGATGCAAAGACAGTCCTTGGACTTTACTCCCATAAAAACTTCACACTCTTGCTCAATCAATCAATCAATCTTCTTTATTTGGTTTTTATAACCATATGAGATAAAACAACAAAAAATAATGACCTAGAGTTAAAATACATTTACTTGAATTGCAGAAAAGACAAACCATAATACATGAAAAAAACACAAGCATGAAACTACATAGCATAAAAAGTGTGATGTCCATGTCAGTTAAAAGAGATACATTTTCTCAGTCTCAGTGAATTCTTAAAAAAGGCGATCCTAATTGAACAAGTTGAAACCTCCTGCAGCTTCTGCAAAAATAACATGGCTGGTTTACAAGTCCTAAAACCATTTCTCCTTAAAAGAGCAATAAGCCACATAGAGCTAGGATTTTTGTAAAATTTACAAAAGAGAACACAAGAGCAGAGTGTCTAATTTTTATCACATTTGGTCATCATATGAAAATCAACTTGAAAATAAATGACATTTAAACGGAAATGGGTCAAAAGGTATCTGAGATCCGGATTTGTAATTAAATAAGATATAGAGCATGCTCTCTGTGATTAGAAGAGAGGAATGCGCCACATTAGTCGACCTACTTGATTCCTACATCAGGTCAAGCACCTGGATGCATTGTTGTGAGACGCTGGCTTGGTATTTGGTGTACACTTATGTAAGTGGGCACCCTGTATCAATCCATGCAACCCTTATGCTGATTTTAGTGGTCTTAGACAACCTTAGAAAGATCTCTAAGTGGTAGCTGTGAAGAGCATCTTAGTCCAGAAGGAGTGTAAAGCAGCATGTTTTACCAGAACATATTCTTATAGGTATAGATTCAGTGAAAAAGAACGACAATCTGTATTTATAAAAAAATATGTATTTAATATAGAACACTCACTAACACATAGAGATAGCTCCTAACTGGAGATATACACAATGCACACAATACTTCTCAATAGAAACAGGTAAGTAGCACGAAATACACAGTGGTCACCAGATGGAGACCAAACCTTATACTAAAATAGTGGTATGTGAACCACGACTTGAGTCAAAACTATACCCAGAAGATGTAGAAGTGCCGGGGACCAAGGAACCACCCGAGGTAGGTAACCAGGAACCACACGGAGGACATGTGCAGAGTGGGAACACGACCGCAAGCTCAATACAAGTCAATGCGTAAGTTGCAGTTGCAATTCTAAAGAAGAAGGACCCTTCCCAGTGGATCCTGAAGAAACCTCTTGGAAGACAGAAGGTTGGAGAGCCTCCCCACCTGTGCATACCACTGGAACCAGGTTACCTACACCAGGGAATCCGGGTGCATAGGTGTGAAGTGGTGTCGGAAACCGCAGTCGACCTCAATGAGGACTTCAGGAAGATGCTTCTGCTGGAGAAAGTGAAAATGTCCGGTGGAACCCAAAGGTGGATTCAAGATTAGCAGTACCTGCAAACAGAGATGACAGAGTCTATGCCACTCAGGAATGACCAGGAAGCAAGGAAGACGAATACCCACCATTGTCGGGTGCTGCGGGAGAGCTGATGGTGACCTTGGAGCTGCAGCTGTGTGGAACAGGTGATACTGTGGAAGACCAGGAGCCATTCACAAGCTGTCTCACATCAGATGTCGGAATTTGAGGGGTCAGTGTCCGCCGGGAACACCAACAAGCCTTGGCAACTGCAACCAATGTGGAAATTGAAGAAGGTACGGTGTCGGGACCAGCAAGGTCTAGGTGTATCACTACAAGCAGGGGAGTCGGAGCAGGCCCCGACCAATCAGGGGAGCCCATTGAATTCAAAGAAGACCCTCAAGAGGACCTACAGGCCGGAGGCACTGGAGTCGCAAGAGGACATCAAGTAGCTCACCAAAGATGCATGATGCAAGTGATGCGGAGATGATGAAGATCTTGGTTGCTGGAAATGCTTGTGGTTGGAGCTACTTGGAGCCTGGATATCTTGGTGGAAGGAAGCCAACAAGCCTTTGCAACAGTAAGTCAATGCACCTGTGTTACTGAGCCTTTTGGAGTCCGTGGGAGCCCAGGATCAGCAGACTGGTCGGCATGGTTGTGATGCCTGCAGATGCAGGGAAGTGACTCCCTTACTTCAAGGGAGATTCCTTCAGGAGACGTGGATGTCCACAGGCCTTGGAAGGTTTCTGTATGGAGCACAGGTACGGACGTTGCAGCAGACGAGCAAGGCGAAGAGATCAGGAGCAGCAGGAGTCTTCCCAGTTGCAGCCTTGATGCCCAGAGCAAAGTCCAGAATGCACAGACGGTCAAAGAAGAAGTGGTATCTAGAAATTAATCTTGAGCCACAATGAATCTTAGTACCCTAAGGAAAGGGTTATGACAATTCAGGGTTTCCTCCCAGGGGAGGGGTCGGACAGTGGGCAGGATACTCCCATGTCCTCTGTCCAGCTTCGCACCAGAGCGGAGCCAATGGCTCCTTGATCTGGTTTGAACTGGACTATGCAAGGAGGGCACCAAGTGTGCCCTTCAAGCAGACTGAGTGGCACTGGCAAGCGCTCCCACGCGTCTCCAATACATTAATGCTGTCTGGGAGGTGGTTACACCTCCCGGTGTCAGGATGCCTATTGTTCTGCCTTCCCCTGCTCGAGCTTGGCTCAGCAGCAGGAGGAGAGAATTGTGTCTCTGGTCAGCAGCAGCCATGTTGTGCTGTCTGGGTCTAGAAGACTGGTACCGGGAGCACTAAGGGCCTCCCGGAGGAGCTTTACTGTGCATGGAATCATACATGTGGGGGTATGATTCCAACATGTTTGATACCAAAGATGGTCATCGCGTAATAATGCATGGCCACTCTATGTTTCATAGTGGCTGATGAACTTACAACGCAGCAGAATGGACTCCAAAGGTTGTAGGGGTGTTCTGCTCATGCAGAGGCACCCTCACACTTAGAAACAAGCACCCTGCATTTGGTATTGAAAGTCCTGCTTTAGGGGTGACTTATAGGTTTTAAGTGCAGTGACCTTAGATATAGGGAAACCTATACCTTTCGAAGTGGTGCTAGCACCAGCTTACACAGGCTCCAATGGCAGGCCTGTAGTAACAGTTTGAATGGTCTCCCAAGGGTGGCATATTGCATGCTTCAGCCCATGGGGGACCCCTGGTGTACTTATGCCCTGGGTACCTCGGCACCATATACTAGGGACTGATAAAGTCACACCAGTATACAAACTGGGATGTACCTAAGTACTTACCATAACCAATTTAGTGGAGAAAGCACAGAAACTGGGGTCCTGATTAGCAGCATCCCAGTCTGACTAGTCAGAAACAGCAACCAGGCAAAAAGTGAGGTAATCATAAAAGCAAATCCTACTTTCCTACAATTGTTGATTGATTTTCATTGACTCTGGGTCACTAAAGAGAGGCAATATATAAAAATTGTGAAATACGTTGCGCATGATCCAGGGAGATACATTCTTGCATCACCAAATTATTGAATGCAGTCTCTGGTTTAGTCCAAACCTCATGTCACCATATTAACGGGTGAATTTTAATAAAATCGAACAGGTAGGCAGTGGCATAGCATGGGTTGCCAGTGCACGGGGCAAGGCAAGTATCCTTCCACTTTTCTATTGAAATTTGGCACCCCTAAAAAACAATTTCACCCGGGACAACTGCCCTTGTAATCCCTGCCACATAATTCCACTGATGGTAGGTAAGTCTTGCTTCTTTCTTCACTTAAAAGTCAGAACATCTCAATGGGAGAGCCATAAGCCTTTTAAGGATGTGTTTTTCTACAATCTGTAAATGTGGGCAATCCCGTATACCCCAAATGTCAGCACCATATTTAGCCACCAAAACACTTTTTGTTTTGTGCAGCTGGACACCTTTCTTTCACGAGCTTCAGCCTTAGCTTGTGGGAGAACCTGAAATTGGTTTCAATAGAGTTTTCCTATTAGCTCTTTGTGGTACCCATGAGACCTGGGAATCAAACAGAACACCCAGATATGAATAGGTGTTTGCATTCCCTATGGGCACTCTACCTACATTAAAAGAATACTTTTTAGCCGGCCAAAGGCCACAGGACATAATAATGGTCTTACACAAGTTGATTTGCCGGTCAAAGTCATGCATGTAACTGGCGAACACATCAAGTAAGCTTTGCGATTCCGCGGCAGTGGTCAACATTAGAACAGCATCATCTGCATTAAGTAAGATTGGGAGAATCGTTTACTGATTTTTGGTAGATCAGTGCCCTTTTTGAGAAGGTGGTTCCCACTTTGATGCATAATTCTCAAACTATTTTGTGTAAAATACAGCTAGACCTAAAAATGACATAAATTCTTCTTTGGTCATAGTTTCAGGGGCACTCAGGTGTAGTGTGGTTTATGGGCCTCTTCTGCGTGCATGTTAAGTTAGCATGGCTTATTAGAAGCTTAAACGCCATTTTTCCTTTTTGCTGCTTTTTGCACACAACACTGCTTAGCTGTTTTTGCTGAGTTAGCTTTCACGAAGGTCTATACATGAGAAAAGGGTTGTTTTTCAACATCTCTGGACATACATTGTGTCCCCAGTCTGTACAGTAATTGCTGAGCCGCCAAGGTTATCATAACGTGCAAGCCTGTTTATCAGCGTGTCCGTGTAACACATTCTAGACACAACAATTTGGCAGCTGCAAGCTGAGTAGGATTCTGGCGCCTTTATCATAGCACACTTGACAGAATTGAACACACTTGGAAGATTCCAGGCATGCAGAGAGACTAGCCGATCCTGATATAATTTAAACTTATTGAGCGGATAGGTAAATGGGGTCCCCTAAGAAAACTCCAGAGACCTTCTATAGTTTTATAATACATAGTTCCTAGATAGGGAGGGTGCTTTAACTAAGCGCTTTTATCACCTGTTTGCACTATCATTGTAATAAGATTCCTCCTTTTGTATTTTATGGAATTGTAACCATGCTGTCCGTATTATTATTACCCATATGTATGCTGATGTTGATTAAAATACTGCGCTTGAGATCACCTCGTTAAAATAAACATATTAACCTTACCGTGTCTCTATTTTACTCCTGTGTTGGACTGGTATGAACGTATAACAAAAGAGTGTTCTCACTTCCCACCATTCCTGAGATGAGTTTAAGTCGCATGTTCTAGGTTGTCTAATCATTGGTTTCTTTACTATAGGAAGAAGAGCTAACGTGACACTGATTGCTAGTCTAGTAGGGGATTTTGGGTACTAAGGTGAGTTTTGGCACACCCTAATTCACTGAGGTCCCTAGTCTCTGTGCACAGTTCTGTGTTTGCGCAGAATCCCTGTTACATGGCGCCGCCAACGAGTGTGGTCTTATTGTGAGACACTTGAGTTGTCCTTATATCAGTCTACAACCCCCTCACTATCGTTTCCGGTTGACGGTAGTGACGGATAAAAACCTACCTATATTTACATAGGTTGATTCAAGCTTGATACTTGTCAAAGGTTTCCTCTTTGAATTACTATCCAGTTGTGCGTTATAGTATTGTATTGTACTTCTCTATTACTGTTTCGATATGGCTGCGGTTGATATCCCGGCACACATTTGTGTAGCTGTGCATAATCATTTGCAGTAATACCTCGTTTCTCTAGAGAGACAGGAGGTGGTTTTTGTAGTCTCTGCTTACGTGGCATACCTGTTTGAGTTGTACTACTCATGGGTCACATTCCCCGCAGTGGATGCTAATTCTGGTGTTTTTCACACTTACACCCCCGCTGATGCTCCTGCAGTGTACGCTCTATATCGGACAGTAGAAATTCCGATTTCTTTTTGGCAGCATGCCGTTTGGTTTAATGGTGCCCTATCACACGTTATTACGGCAGTCAGACAAGGACCGTTGTCCATTCCAGGCTCTACTTGACCTGTGTTGGCTGCTTACACTCCGCATCCTCTGGCGGGTGCTTTGACAGCCCAACAACTGCGACTCCTATATGCCTCTTCGGTTGCTGTTATTAGGGGTCTGGTTCACTACATTACTCGCAACCTCCCGGGTGGGGCCCCGGGTGGTGCAGCCATCCAGTTGACGGTGGAGGACTCAAACTTAGTCCCGTCATGGTTAATGCGGTCATGGTGTCCCCAAGATATGGAACAAATGGCTTTTTGGCTTGCCGAGAAATTTTACCAACTGGAAGCAGTGTTCCCAAATACTAATCCTGTTGAGAAACACATGATTCTTACAGTGAGTTTGCAGAAAGACTTAGTGCCTGACGTGACTGACTGTACAACTTGGGGGGGTGATTTTTGCGGCAGTCTATACTAGGTGCTTTGGCACCCCGTCGATGACTGTTTTGCCCACTGTGATCAAACGTGTTCAGGATGAGCACGAGCCAGAGGCAGCAGTGGAATTGGGTATGCGCCTCGTGGGAGCGTTTGATATGGTACGTGATCTCGTCCTTGCTAATGTCAAGGGGGATGCTGTAAGTTTTTAGGTCGCTAATGCTCTTCGCGAGGTCCCCGATGCCGATAAACCCTGTCAGTTGCCAAACAATATTACGGAAGCTTATAAGACCGTAGGCCATAATAGTTTAGGTGTTAAGCCTTACGCGGAGAAAGAAAAGCAACAGCAAACTCAGCAAGGGTCGTCCGATAAAGATGACCGCCCAAAAGTTCAGAAACAAAATTGGAGTAAGAGCAAAAAACAGGGGAAGCAGCAGCAGCAGAAACAGGGTTCCCATCCCGCTTTGCCTACACCTGCCCCTGTTGAGCGTAAATATGATTTGCGTGACCGCAGTACTATTAAGTCAGCTGATAGGTTTCAGGTACCTGAACAGCGTTCTCCTCGCTCTTTGCAGGAAACATCGGTAGCAGCCACCGGTGGAGGAAGTGGCGGCAGAGGTCAAGGTGCCTAACAAAGCCGTGAGCAGCCACGTAAGGCTGACGGAAAAGGCAAGCAGGACGAGTCGCCACATCAAAGACCCCAGTTTCAGAAGAAGAAAGTTGCTGCTGTAACAGCCAGATATGCCACAGATAGTGAGAACGCAGCTTCTGAATCTGACATGGGCTCTGACCCTGCTGGACAGCGCGGCGGAGATTACCATCATTCGAGAGGCGCTGCGTCCACTACTGAAGGTGACAGCGACTGACACCTTCGTTGTAGTTGAAACAGCAGACACTAAAGTGGCTCCCCCTGAAAGACTTTATGATATAGTCCTTGTAATTGAAGGTGACATAGAACGTACCATAAAAGGGGTCTTTTGGGAGAATCTGATGACTACTTATGATATTTTGTTGGCGGAGGTCGACTGGCCCCCACCGTTTGTCTTGGTCGCTCCACAAGGGGAGGAGGTGATCCTCCCCCCTTTCGCGCACACTGTGCCGAAGGAGCAGGCGCTGCAGTTTGAAGAAGATTGGGCTAAGGCACTTGCACCGGCTTTGTACCGTACTCATTGTGGATGGGACAAATTTTTCCCTCGACATGAGATCCCTTTGCGGTCGATGCCACAGCCACAACCCCAATACCCCATACGGCGTGAGGCGAAAGCTTCTGTGGACGAAATCCTTGAACAATTGGAATATCAAGGTGTAATTGAAACGTCTGTGTCTCCGATGAATAACCCACTTTTTACTGTGACCAAGCCAGATGGCTCGTACCGTTTGGTATTGGATTACCGCCATTTAAACTCACATTGTCGTACGTGTGTGGTACAGAATACTCACAGCTCTGCTCTAGTGGATAGTCTTGTGCGTAAAAGGTTCAAAACCAGGCTTGACATTTCCAATTACTTCTTTGCCCATAACTTGTCCCCACTTAGTAGTCCGTGGACGAGTTTTACCTGTGGCAGCAAACAACGCCAATTTCTTCGTTTGGCCATGGGCTACAAGAACAGTCCAGGCGTTTTTGCTGCCCGAATAGTCTCTCTACTTCAGAGGCTCGACGCAGATGCATGTTCGTATGTGGATGACATTTATCTCGCAGACAACGAATTATGGCCGCATCTGTACCGTGTTGACCGCATAATTTGCCGTTTTGCGGACTTTGGCTATAAATTCAACTTTGCAAAATCACACATTGCAGAATACACAGTGTTGTTTCTGGGCTACGAGCTCAACAATGAAGGTAGAGGCGTGGCTCCTCACTTCATGGAGAAAAGCGCACTTTTGCGCGCTCCCACCATGCTGATAATAAGCTACAGTCCTTGCTGGGCTTTCTAAATTTTGGCCGTATGCATTCCAGAATATGCCCAACTTATCAAGCCGCTCTACGCGTTGATACAACCAACTTTTTCCAAATCGTGCTGGCTGCCAGAACATTCAGCCATCTTGCAATCTTTGCAGGCTGACCTACTTGAATCTAAGTTCTCGTCGACTCGTGACAACCACACAAACCTGGTGATAAGAATCGTTTCAGGGGCGCTGAGTTTCACGTACCTCACTTTTAATGAGGGAGACACCATTCCTATTGCTTACAAGTCACACCTGTACACTTCGGCCGAGTTGCGTTTTTCCACTGTGGAAAAGGATTTGTCAGCAGTGCAAATGGCGATTCTTAAGGAACGTGCACTGTCGCAGGGAAAACGCATTGTGGTTGTTACTCCGTATCCTGGCTTGGAGGCAGTGACGTTTCCAGTGTACCGAATTCCAAGGCTTTGCACCCTCAGTGGATACAATGGGCTACACCCTTGACATCCCAGGATGTAACGTTCATTTTTGATTCCTCTTTGCAGACTCAAGAGTTTTTGCACTGCTCCTCTGACTATGCGCCCACTTGAGGATTTTCATTGTATCATTTACACTGATGGAAGTGCGCAAGCGGCTACAGGTTCTAGACATGCGTATTTCTCGGCCTGTGTAATTGTGGCTGGTACGATGGTGGATGGGGAATTCAAGTCCGATGTCGTGCATATACAGACATTAGGTGACTGTACCGCCCAATTAGCAGAACTACGTGCTCTGATGCTTGCATTGGAGTACGCGGACCCCAGTGTGACTACTCTTATTGTGAGAGATTCTTACTACTGTGTACAGTCTTTCAATGACAATCTACCCTTTTGGACTCAAAATGATTATCGTGACTCCAAAGGTCGCACAATAAAACATAAAATGATCTGAATTCGAGTGGCAGAGCTTAAAGAAAGTCTCCCGCTCGTTTTTGTAATTCATACTCTGGGCATCAGCGCGTGGGAGTTCACGCTGTTGGCAACTGTCTCACGGATGAGGCTGCGAAGACAGCAGTAGCAGCATTTGCAGTGGCAGTGGTTACACGTTCCAAAAGTAAGATTGATGATGGCATCTTGGCAGCTATTGCCGCGACTGAGAAGGGAGGTAATTATCCTAAGGGTTTCCCATCGAAGTACTCTTATCACTTAACTCCTGATAAAGTTCCTTATGTGAGGATTATTGACGTTGGTGACAGACTGATTCCCACCGCGGATCGCAGACAGGCTTTGATTACAGCAGCCCACGCTGGAATGGCTTCGGCGCATGCCGGCGTGTCAGCGACTGTATCTCTCCTTCAACAACGATACTGGTGGCAGGGTTTGTATAAACAGACACGTGATTTTGTCCTTAAATGTGGCATTTGTCAGCAAATTAAGCCTTCTTCTGCTGCACGCCCGCCACAAACTCAGTTGTACATTTCTAATAAGCCACTTGCGTGTGTTTATTTAGATCAATGCGGTCCTTTCTCCACTGATACTGCATATAAGTGCATCTTAGTAGCAGTTGACTCTTGCACATACTTTGTGTGGGTGTGGCCTCAAAGGAGCGCTGATACCAGAACTGTCATAAGGGATTTGCATGTCTTTGTGGGAATTTTTGCATGTGGCACATTCCATTCAGATCAGGGTCCAGCGTTCGCCTCTAAGGCGTACAAGGATGCCATGGGTTCATTGGGGTCCAAGTCAAATTTTTGTCTCCATACAAGCCTGAGGGCAATAGTGTCGTGGAGCTAATGAACCGTGATTTAAAGCAATCTTTGACAGCGAAGGTGTTAGGTGCTGGCAGAGAAGGGCTCACCCACTTGAATAGCGTACAAAGTGCATTTAATAATAATCCTAGAAGGTCCCTGGGTGGGCGGACCCTATACGAAATGCTCTTTGGCATCAAGATGTTTGTTCCGGACCTTGACGGTCTAGACATGGCGGCGGGAGCCGCATCCTTTGACGTAGATGAACATTCTAATGTTTTGCAGAACCTACAACAGACCAGAGACAGTCTTGCAAAGGAACACTTGCCCTCCACATCTGAAACTGCGTTGCAGATTCCGGTAGTCAGGTTGGAGAACTGGTCCGAGAGAAGATCGACAACAAAAAAGAATTTAGTCCTTCCTATCGAGCTACAGTTACTGTGCTTGGTGTGCAGGGTACAAGAACAGTAATTTTACCTCCTTTCCTCGGCGAAAGGGGAACAGGTACATTTCGATTGACCATGTCAAACCACACAGGGTGGCCGATACTGTATAGTATGACGCCTGCGGTTTCGTGTCCAGCAATGGTGCGACACTCTGTTTGGCCCTGGATCTTGCCATTGGGCTTGATGTTGCTATTGAAATTAGTCCACTTATAAATCCTGTATTGAATCTACCTGCTGGTGATCCTCTTAATGACACTGAATAAACATACCCAACTGATTTATCTATGCCTGATTTGGAGACCCGTGTGACTAATCAATCCCGTTTTTCGTTTGACACTGGATCATCCACATCAAAGACCCCTTCAAAAGTTTCACTTTTTGTTACCTGGTTTAAAAACATTTGGCTGGTGCTGATTGCAATTTTTTTGTTCATGTCCATAGGATTTGTGGTATTTTTTTTCATTTTATCAATGGACGCTATGTTGAAGAAAGAAAGTCAATTCGAGTGATTGATGGAACTTTGGCTCCCCACTCCTCTTCGTCCATCATGAAGAGGGACCAGACTTTTGTTAATATAACTGCTTGGCCCGTTTTAGGTGGGATTGTATGGGATGCTGTAAAGTTCCAGATTCATGGTCCCACAGAGGTTATTAATGTTCCCAATGTACTCCGTGTTTCTATGGGGAATGTGGTTAAACAAAATATTCGCTCTAATGATTGGGATGTAAAAGCGGTTGAAGCTTTATTTACTGATTTGAAATATTATGCTGCCTTCGATGCTCAAGATTTATATTTCGAGTCTGCAAATTATGGTGATTTGTACTGTTACCAACATTTTAGCAATCACTTTCTGCATAAGACTAGCTCATTCAGAAGCATGGTTAATTTCACACAGTGGGAACATTGTCCCGCACCAGTGGAAAGCAGCTCCAAAACTTTTCTGAAAAAGTTTTCCTATTTCACGGATTTTGATCAATCCAACCCTAATGCATTTTATTTTAAATTGACTGGAGAGTCATTTTCTAAGGTTAGACTTACCCACACCAAATTACTTTATTCGAAGTCCTTTATTGACCAGTTGGCTGTTGGAGGCTATAAACTGTGGAGAGATACTATTGATCTTAAATCTGTTTGGGGTTCTAAAAGTTGCAAAGTGCAAGGCACTGAGGCTTTGCATCATGCATGTCTCATCCCAAACCATATGTTGTTTCTGAATGATACTATTTCACAAACCACATGCTTTGGATTGGCTACTTCTAAAAAATTAAATGCTCCTTCATTTCCTGATTTGAGTGAATTCCCCTATTGGAATAATTTTACCGATACACCCCTGAGTGAAATACAGGCACTGTTTAGTAATTCCTCTTTTAATGTTTCCAGCATTAATTCCAAAGGCTGGTTGCTATGGCAAAAAAGTGCAGATTCCTGCCAGCACCGCTTTCTGGCTCTGACCCCTGGCTACATGGCGGTTAGAGTTGATCCCCGTTTTCAGACTCACCATTCAGTCACCACCTATTTTGTAGGCAAGTTGTGCCAGAGTTGGCTCAGACATTCATCCTTAGCATCTGTTAAGTCGCATTTGTCCAAACTCTCTGACACTTTGATTTAAATGATTTTGTGAAAGGCCCTGCGGGTGGCAGATCGAAAAGATGGATATATGCTGCTTACAATAAAGTTTGGAAACTGTCTCAAATTGAAGCTGCTTCTAGGCTTAGAGCTATAGATCAAGCTTATTTAGAAAAAATGCTTGCTGTTGTAGATAATAGCATTAACACCCTTTCTTCCCGAATTTACACTTTAGATAATATTGTGTCATCTGTGGTTGATATTGTACAAGAAGATGTTGCAGTATTATATCATGGGCAAAATCAATTGCGTTCTGTTATGCAGTTTGCCTGGACTTTGCAGACACTTCAGAATGGTCGTGTTCCATGGGATTACATGAACACAAGCTTGTTATTTCTACCTTTTAATTTGACTTTGAAACAGCAATTTATGTCAATGAAAGATGCCACATTTTCCCTGTTGCATATTGAAAAATTAGAACCATTGCCTTTTTCTGTAGCAGAGGCAAATTCGTCTGTTATGCTTATCCACGGGTTAATAACCTAACCGTTCTCTCTTTTCAAATTCGAAAATTGCATGAAACACTATGCTATAGGCAGATTGGAGCCCCTGGGTGGAGCATATATTCATGAAGTTTGGAACCTCCCATTCACTTACAGATGTTTGAGGGATGGTAAAGACGTGTTTTTGAATGGTGAAGATTGCATCTCTACACCAGATCATACATTAACATGCAGAAATCTTCAGTTGCACGGCTTGTGATGTATTCCTATAGGTTCTGAATCGATCCCCCTATTCCTGACCCTATTCTGGTTAAACAAACCAACAAGTTAACTAGCAGTCAGCCCATGAGGCAGAAAACCCCCATGATGCAGATACCGTTATCTGACGCAGTCACACTACGGCACAGGAACGTGTTATCTGATTAGGTCATAACGCTTGCGATCTAATTAGACAAGCGATATTCCTCCAGCCCCTGATAAGGCATACGGAGTTCTCATAACAAATCAAACCTATGACAACCTGGGCAAAACCCTGCGGCCATTGTTTTGATTTCACCGAGAACTTCAGCAAAAGAATGTGCTAACGAGCAAGTCGTATCACATCCTTATTGACGTATCTATGTCCATCCTTACGTCAATCTCGGCACCTTAAAGGTATAAATATTACCGATATTGCCCTATGCAAACACACGCGTGGTGACGAGACGGAGCAGCCATACTTGCCGAAGCGAAGAGCAGAGCAGACCCCGCTGGCGCAGCCCCGCCTTCCTGACGCGCTGAGAGAAGCTGCTTTCTCCTGCCGAGAAATCCAGCACCGGCGTTTCTGGGTAGCCCTCGCAGGCAGCCTGGAATATCGAGACCAGAGACGAGAGATACCATCCCTCATTCAACCTAGATTCCAGGTACAGAACTGAATAACCCCTCACAGAGAATTCTTTAGTTATTCACTTGGCAAAAACAAACTTAACTTAAACTGTAACTTTCTATTCCCGCCCACGTATTAGGCTTAGGTCAGGTACACGGGGTAGGCGTATTTAGAAACACCAGTTGAGTACGTTTAGTCAAATGTATATGTGTATATAATATATTTTATTCATTTTAAAACATCTTATGGCTTAGAAACCATATCAATGTTTTTACAGTATTATTTTATACTATTGCTTTTAATGTATGCACTTTACTTAACTATAAGTATTGCAATAATATCGATCCATTTCTCTTGTATGAGAAAAGAGACTGATCAATAAATAACACCTTTTTATTGAACACGCCCGTCTCTTCCTTTTCTCTACAATCTGATGAGACTAAGAATGCACGTACTGACTGAGTAAAATAAATTGCCTTTTGTTCACACGACTCTCGAGATTTACTCTTGATTAGGGGAGAGCAAAGTTGTCATGTTCTATGGTTGTCAGAAACTAAATCCCTTCTTGTCTAATCAGGGAAGTTAAGTCCTCCTTGAACATTCGAGAAAGTTTCTAGTGAACTCTGAGCTAAGCTGGCAAACCCAAAACTTTAAGTCTAGTATCGACAGTAGTAGACCTAGTTAACGTCTGGTCTAGGCCTTTACTGCTGTAGGTATTATTCCAATGCGCAGAGCCTATTGGGATGATAGGAACTACACTACATGGAGCCCAACGCGTTTGGAAAGGGCGATAAAACTAACGTAAGACATTTAGAGTAACTCAGTCGTGCTTTCTCATTCAGACCCCTTTTCCCAAATACTCCAAAGACGTCTGGAGTGGGTGAAAGGTTATATCTGCCAGACCTCGCAGGAGGGAACTCCTATGTATGGTTCTTGGTATAGTCAACGTTGAAGGATACACTGTTCCAAAACATTGTGCATCTAATCTTTGTTTCCATAAGAAACCTGATCTGCAAACAAACAAAATAACCTTCTGGACAGTACAATGTCAGAGAGTGAAGAAGAAAGAGAGGCAGTTAGATTAGCAACTGAACTCGCAGCAGCTGATGCTACCATGCAAGACGCAGACCCGGATATAATACTCATCCCGGTCATCAAAAGGAAATCTATAACCATAAAACTTATAGAAAATGGACTGACACCTAGAGGTGGCACAGTCATATTCGTAATAGAGGCACACGAATATCGGCAGACAGAGGTATACTATTCATGGATAAATTTTCCAGCAGCAAATCCTGTAACAAAGTACTTCCACTATTACAAAATAGAGGAACCTCCTGAAACGTACACTCCTTTCGAGGAGGTGGAAGTACCACTCAAATTTCAAGAGCATTTGCTCTTATTTGATGGCGCCCTAAAACACAATAATCACATCACCAGGCTCGGTCCTTTAGGTAGACCAGGAGCAACGTGGCCGGTCCTAGCCGGATACACACCACATCCAGACATCGATGGGATGTCTGCACCAAACCTTTTAACACAGCTAAAACAACTAATAAAAATACACAGACAATTAGTCCAATATGTGATGCGGACTTCAACAATTCAGCCAGCGATTAAACTCCCACAGCTGACCCCTCACCAGGGGAACACAAATAAAATTACACCACAGAACATCCAGTCCTGCCTAGGTAAAGTACCGGCTAAACGGGAACAAATACCATTCTGGCTAGCGCAGAAAATCACCCAAATAGAGGCGGTGTTTCCAGACACCACCCCGCTAGAAAAGCACAGGATTCTGACTATCTGTCTTCCAATGGGAATCGCACCACACATTGAGGACTGTGACACTTGGGGTACAGTCTTTGCTTCCATCTACACAAAAACGCACGGTGTTCCATCCATTTCGGTAATACCAGATGTGCTAAAACAAATTCAAGATGAATATGGTCCTGAACCCGCTTTAACTCTTGGTATGAAATTACTAAAAGACTTCAAGCAGGTCTCGGCTATACTATTAGCCAACATAAAAGGAGAAGCAGCAAACGTGGCGATCCGCCAGAGGTTAAAAGAGACAGATATAGCAGACCAACCAGCTGAAATTGCCAGAATCATAGAAAAATCCTATGAGGAACTAGGTAGAGATAGTTTAGGTGGAATACCAGTAAAACCGCAACTAATTGAAAGTCCTGAAAAAATATTTTTTAATAATAATTCTACATAACCAAAAAAGAACTGGGATGGAAACAAACAATCCAATCCTAAAGAAAAGAAATTCCAGTCCCGAGGAAGGTCTCCTAGGCGAAGAGAAAAATCTCCGAACCAAAGACACAGGTCACCACAGAGTGACCCCTCTGGGAAAAGATATAACCTTAGAAATAGGGATAATATTAAAAAGCCTGATAGATATCAAGACATTGATACACGTCCCTCTCAATCTTTTCAGACTTCCTCGCAGAAATCGGAAAGAAGAGGACGATCAGAACAAAGAGAAGAGCACACCAAGTCCAAAGACAAGGAACCTGCTCAGCTAAAAAAGAAATTACAATTTCCAAAAAAGAAGGTAGCCAGTATCAAGGTAGTTAACAATGCCGAGAATACTGAGGACACAACTGAAAAACGGGGAATGGGCTCAGACAATGCTAGACAGCGCAGCAGAAGTGAGCATAGCTCGCAAAGTCCTAATGAATCATCTGGAGACAGTGGACACGAATGAATATCTTCAAGTGGAAACTGCGGACACCAGAGTTAGCAAACCTCACAAAATATACGAAATAACATTGCGTATAGAGGGAGATAAGACTAGGAAAATAAGGGGACTATTTTGGGATAATCTCTCCAAGGGCTATGATATCCTTCTAGCTGAAAAAGACTGGCCACCAGAGTTTGTCAGGGAGTGCCCTCATGGCGAAGAAGTAATTATGCCTGCCTTCTCAAATCATATCCCAATTCATAAAAAATACACACTTGCCAGAAAGTGGGCAGTAGCTCTAGCTCCTGCTTTATATAAAAATCACGTGGGATGGGATGAGGACTCTCCTCCTCACAAAATCCAGTTAAAATCACAACCTACTGCACAAAGGCAGTACCCAATTAAGCAAGAAGCTAAAAAACAGGTAAATGAAATACTAGATCAGCTAGAATACCAGGGGGTGATTGAAACTTGCACCTCACAAATGAACAACCCTTTGTTTCCGGTCTCCAAACCAGACAATTCATATCGTCTAGTTTTGGATTACCGACACCTTAACACATGTTGCAAAACTTTTGCAGTGCAAAACTCACATAGTGCTGCACTAATGAATAACATAGTGCGCAAAAAATACAAAACAACATTAGACATCTCTAATGGATTCTTTTGTCAAAACATAGCACCAGAGAGCAGATATTTAACTGCATTCTCAATAAATGGCACTCAAAAACAATTCTGTCGGTTAGCCCAGGGGTACAAGAACAGCCCGGGAGTATTCTCAGCGAGAGTAACAGAATTACTACAAATATATGATGATGAAGCATTATCTTATGTCGATGACATTTACTTAACAGATGATGACTTGGAGACTCACTTGAAAAGAGTGAACACCATAATACTTGGGTTCGCTGCAGAGGGTTACAAATTCAACTTTAAAAAATCCAGAATTGCCCATCTGACAGTCCTGTTCTTAGGATATGAATTATCAAGTGAAGGCAAAAGCCTGGCTGACAATTTCCTAGAGAAATGTGCCGTAATCCAAGCACCTAGAACACTAAAAAACCTACAGTCGATTCTAGGCTTCCTAAATTTCGGAAGAACATACATTGCAAATTACGCAGAAAGGGTCAAACCCCTTTATGATCTGATAAAACCAGATTTTAAAAGATCCAATTGGACTCAAATACACACAGAAATTTTGAGATCCCTACAAACAGACATGCTAATTAAAACAAAATTAGAAACACGTGATAACACACGCAATCTTGTGATTCGAGTCATCCCAGGGAGATGCGGATTCACATACCTAACCTCTAATGAGGGAGAAAAGGTACCAATTGCATTCAAATCACACTTGTACACAGAAGCTGAACAGAAATTCAGCAACAAAGAAAAAATTGTTCATGCAGTTCAAACCGCAATAGCTATAGAAAAAGATCAAGCGGACGGTAGACATATCACAGTCAGGACAGCAGAATCTGCCTTTGAGGCACTAACAACACCGTGTAATTTACCAACAACAACATTGATTCCGGAATGGATACAATGGGTGAATTCAATCACAACGGACAAAGTGTACTACTACTTTGATCCAGAACTAGAAGAATTAAAAAATCTAGAATATGAAAAAACATATCCTCTGCCAATCGATATTCTGCCTTTACGACATTACGCCTGTGTAATTTATACAGACGGACATGCTCAACCCCCCGTTTGGGGCGAACAGGCATACAACCCCACATGTGGGATTACAAAAGAAGTGTGGCGCGGAGGTAAACTAAAACCTCTATTAACAAAAACACACTCAGTAGAAACTAATTCAGAACAACAAACTGAAATATTAGCTTTGAAAATGGCGCTAGATAATGCGGATCGCGAATTCCCGACACTTATAGTGTCAGATTCATATTACTGCGTCAAATCATATAACAAGGATTTGCAGATATGGATTCGAAACGGTTACAAAGATGACACAGATGCACCAATAAAGCAGAAACTGCTCTGGGAACAAGTAGTTCTTTTACAAAAAGAACTACCAAAGACTCACGTGATACATACGCTGAGTCATCAACGTGATGGCGTTCACGTTGCAGGGAATTCATTGGCTGATGAGGCCGCGAAGGCAGCTGTGCAAACGGCTTCCGTAGCTGCCATCACCCGGTCAAAAACAAAAATAGACCGCGAAATATTACAAGCTGTCAGCGCTTCAGAAAAGGATCCGATAGAAACACTCCCGAAAGGCTTTCCAGTAAAATACTCATACATAACTGATGCAAACAATGTTCCTTTTGCTCGAATCCCTGGAGTGGGGGATAGGGCAATTCCAAACATGGAACATAGGTTAGGACTAATAATAGCGGCACACGAAGGGCTTGCTTCTATCCATGCTGGCGTCTCAGCCACAGTATCATTATTAAAACAGAGATACTGGGGGCCACAAATGAGAAGACAAACAAGGAACTATGTTCTAGAATGTGAAATATGTCAAAAAATGAAAGTATCAACGGTGAGACGTCCAGCGCAGACGCCCCTTCTAATCTCGGATAAACCATTAGCCTGTGTTTATCTAGATCACTGCGGTCCCTTACAAAGGGACGGTAACTATAAATATATCTTGGTCGCAGTGGATTCATGCACGAGATTCATATGGATGTGGCCCCAGCGAACGGCTGACGCCAGAACTGTTATAAAAGATTTGCGAGTCTTTATCGGCACATACGCAATTGGCATGCTGCATTCGGACCACGGTCCTGCTTTTAGCTCTAGAGCTTATAAGGAGGCCATGGTCAGCATGGGCGTGGCATTGCGGTACTCTTGTCCATTTCACCCTGAGGGGAACGGAATTGTTGAAAGAAAAAACCGTGACATAAAGCAATCTATAACGGCAAAGGTATTAGGTTCGGGACCTGGGTGGGTCAAACATCTAATAAGTGTCCAACGTAGTCTAAATAACTTGCCAAGAAATTCTCTGAAGGGATTCAGTGCGTACGAATTATTATTTGGAACTAGGATGTTGATCTCTGACATTGATAGTCAGACTTCAGTGGTAGAAGAAAAAAGCTTTGATATCAAAGACCGTTTGGCTATTTTGCAGGACTTAAACAAAACAAGAAAAGACCTGAGCAACATAAAGTTGAAACAACAGCCAACAACCACTGAAGAACCACCACCTGTCCCAGCAAGACCTGTCTGGATTCCAAAAGTCGGGGATCTAGTCAGGGAAAAGATCGCGGTAAAGAAGGAATTTGGGCCTTCTTACAGAAAAGCAGTTCCTGTCTTGTCTGTCAACGGGACAAGATCAGTTGTGCTACCGCCACTTGCTGGAAAAAAGGAGAACCGAGTTGTATCCATCGACCTGGTAAAACCACAACATGTGGCCGATAACAAACAGTAGGCCAAGTGGACTCCCAATAAGTAGCAGAACACCAAGGTTTGCTACCAGTACAGAGGTCCTAACGAAGAGGCTCATCACATTCGAAACGCCTACAGAAGAAAAACAAGGACTATGCAACAATGCAATAGAACTCAGACCTCTGAAAACCCAAATAAAAACATTTAGCAGAGACACACCAATCTATAATGAAGTACCAAGTGAAAATGCAAGAAACAGAAATCCTGAACCAATTGGAACAATTGACAGAACTGCATCCGGCTACTTCATAAACTTCGATGATTCCTCTGAAGGCTTCAGTGAATCAAAGACACAGCCATCATCAAAAACCTTTAAAGATAAAGCTAAAGAACTTTTGAAACAACTGAAAGAAACATATCTGATTTCCCCATGGATTGAATTTTGGGTGGGTTTTGGTGCATTTATCCTCATACTTTGGCTCATCATGATACTAACTTTGGGACGCTTCATTGAGGGAAAATATGCTAAAATGGACACAGCAAGTCAGAAAATCAACTTGATCCTCAAACCACACACATCTTCACACATCGAGAAAAGAGAACTTTCTTCAGTCAACTTCACAGCCAATCCGATACCGGGTGGGGTAGCCTGGGACAACACTGACTATGAAATTTATGGTCCGGTCGTAATCCTGAAATATCCACACCAAATTAAGATCTCCTTGAGTGACTTTGTAAAACCAAGCTCATTTGCTGATGATTGGGACTTCGAAAGCATTAATAATATGATGTCTGACTTAGTAATGTCTGCTAAATTTACCAAACATGATTATTTGCAGGGTTCTACAAATTATGATAGTATGTACTGTTATAACCACTATGGTAACCATTTTTTACATAGATCTGCACAACCTAGAAATGTTTTAAATTATAATCAATGGGAACATTGTGCAACCCCTCCAAAAGGAAGCTCGAGGACCTTCTATGACAAATATTCATACTTTTCAGGTTTTAACACAAGTAATGCTGAAGCATTCTATTTTAAATTGTCAAACAAGACAGGGACAAAGACCATGATAACCAACACAAAATTGATATATTCAGACTCATTCTTTGAACAAATGAATACTTTTGGTTTTGATTATTGGGACAAAAATGTTGAATTGAAAAGTGTTTGGGGTACAAAAGATTGGCAAGTACAGGGTATAGAAGCTTTGTTTAGAGCCTGCATGATCCCAGAACAAATGATATTTTTAAATGACACTGTTCAACAAACCACCTGTCTTGGCCTAGCCAAAATCAAAGATTTAAATAAACCATCTATTCCAAAGCCAACAATGTTTAGCAACACTTCTACAGATGAAGAGATAGACGTAAACAATATATTAAACCAAAACAGAACACATCCTGACTGGAAACAATGGTTGATCTGGCCCACAGATACTAATAACTGTCAAGACAGATTCCTGAATAAAACACAGGGGTTCAAAATGACCAGGCCAGACCCTAGATATCCCCAAAGACATCACCCAGGGATAATAACAACCTACAGTGTGGGCAAATTATGCCTTCAATGGCTACAAACTTCCACACTGGCAGAAATTAAGCAACACCTAACTTTACTTACTGATGGTGCTGACTTGCGTGATTTCATAATGGGACCACGCAAACAGCGTCAAAAACGTTTCATAGCAGCCTCTGTATATGCAGCATACAATGAGGCCTGGAAGGTTACTCAAATTGAAACAGCAGAGAGAATACGGGAAATTGACCGTATTAATTTGGAAAAATCACTTTCTGTAGTGGACAATGGGTTAATGACTCTGTCCTCCAGAATTTTTTCTTTGGACAGCATTGTGTCTTCAGCAATCGACATATTGTCGCAAGACTTACTGTTATTACAACACGGTCAGTCACAATTGCGCTCTATTGTACAGCTTGGCTGGACGTTACAAAACCTGCGTTCAGGCTATGTGCCTTGGCGTTTAATCAACACAACGTCACTATTCCAAATCTTTAACCTTACTGATAGACAAATCAGTATGGCACAAAAGGGTGCTGATTATACAATCCTGAGCATTGAGAAACTCAAAAGATTACCAGTGACAATGTCAGAACGACCTGTCAGTGAATGGATAATACATGGGATAATTAATATTCCAATCTCAACCTTCAGGTTTCAATACTGCCAAAAATATATACAGGCTGGCATGTACGAGAAATTGGGAAAGGGGTACATTAAAACAACATGGAACCTGCCCTATTCACATGCATGTGTCAGTAATAAAGGACAGAAAGTGTTTCTTGGTGGCAACAATTGTGCGATGTCACTAAGTGGCACACTTCTGTGTAACGGAATTAGTTTGCATGGAGCCTGTGAAGGGAATTCATACAACCTTTCATGTCACCAGCAAGGCGCACCTGCAACAGAAATAGAACCATTCTTTCAAAGACTCTATAATGGGAGTTACATTCTAATTGTAGACCGCAGATGTTGTAGTCTTATGCCCGGGACTCCTTATCTAGTAACTACGACTGCGAAGGTCAAGTGCTGTGGACGCTCGTTGTTCCCCAGCTCCTTTCCAGACAGGGAGGCAAGGGCATGGCCCAATTTGAAAATTACTTCTATTCGAATAGATACTTTAAGCAGAATGAAAACAGTGCTTCTTCAGACGCCTACCAGGCTCTCGTCATCAAAAGAAACGTATGATCTACAAGTCGCAAGGACGACTGCAGAGATACATTCATTGTTATCAACTAATTCCCCCATACATTTCGCAGAAATCCTGAATGAAATCTTAAATATTTCTGATACCAATGGGGTCTCAAAGGTATTTAAGACAGTATTTTCGATGGCATTAACACCATTCAAAGCCATACTGGGTATTTTTCCAGATTTCGTCCATTCGATTTTTGGCGGACTTCCCCTGATCTTGGGACTAATTGCAGGAATCCTATTCTTAGTCCTTATTTTTCGTTATGGCAACCCATGTCACAGACAAAACTCTTGCGACAAGGGAAGAAACAATCCTAGTCATTGGATACTGGGACCGGATATCAAAAATCCTGGGACTCTCCCGGCTTAGAGACCTGAACATGACTTGGTTTCTATCATTTCGACCAATGTGGCAAAGATGTGTTTTACCTGTATTAAGGTGTCTGCTATGCGGAGAAGAATGCGTGTTAGACACCTGTCTGACGCTACAATCGGATGCGCCAATGGATGCAGAAACATTGTTGAGCCCGATCAAGGTTCATGCTTTGTGCTGCCCTCAAAGGCTACCAATCCTGATGACGGCATTCGTGGAAGCTTCACCACTACGATTGATGGGTAGTGAAGTTCAAGATGAAAGCAGCATCGATCAGGTACGACCTTCTGTCAGCAATGCAGATCAGAATGTCAATGGAGACAATCATGCGCACGAATGCATGATTACACCTATTTCCGAGTTAGTGGAACTCTCCCAGGAAGCTGTTGACAGCTTTTTCGAAAGCCTAAATGATATGATGTTCTCTCCAGAGCAGAAATAGAGACTTTTGAGCAAGCTCGCACACGGCGTTCCCTGAATTCGGCCTTCAACTTTAAAAATAAAGTCACATGAACAATTTTCCCTCCAGTTCACGGACAGCAAGTTTTTCAGCAGCCCCAAAATATTTTTGCATATTTTCCGGGACACTATCTTCTGCTTAAAGTAAGAACTATTCTTAGAGAACTAAGGTTTCTAAATTTTAGATAGCTTATAAACATTAGCTGCCCGCTGGTATGTTCACATATATATATTGTATTCTGTGATGGAATGGTCTCGAACTTTTTTTCTGTATTAAGAGCCATTTCATGTGTAAATTCTCATATACCGAATAGCAATAATGTATACAAATGCGTGATTACTTTGGCATTATTCTACAGCTTGAGTGCATACAATACATATGACTGCAATTTTTCCGTATATTTGAAAATTTCAAAATGCATTTATGTATTTTGGGGTGGTAAGGTATACACTATACTCTATAGTATGTTGTACTATGTTATACTATGCATAGATTAGTAAATATGACCATAGTTAGCGTGGAGTGGGTGTGATGTATTCCTATAGGTTCTGAATCGATCCCCCTATTCCTGACCCTATTCTGGTTAAACAAACCAACAAGTTAACTAGCAGTCAGCCCATGAGGCAGAAAACCCCCATGATGCAGATACCGTTATCTGACGCAGTCACACTACGGCACAGGAACATGTTATCTGATTAGGTCATAACGCTTGCGATCTAATAAGACAAGCGATATTCCTCCAGCCCCTGATAAGGCATACGGAGTTCTCATAACAAATCAAACCTATGACAACCTGGGCAAAACCCTGCGGCCATTGTTTTGATTTCACCGAGAACTTCAGTAAAAGAATGTGCTAACGAGCAAGTCGTATGACATCCTTATTGACGTATCTATGTCCATCCTTACGTCAATCTCGGCACCTTAAAGGTATAAATATTACCGATATTGCCCTATGCAAACACACGCGTGGTGACGAGACGGAGCAGCCATACTTGCCGAAGCGAAGAGCAGAGCAGACCCCGCTGGCGCAGCCCCGCCTTCCTGACGCGCTGAGAGAAGCTGCTTTCTCCTGCCGAGAAATCCAGCACCGGCGTTTCTGGGTAGCCCTCGCAGGCAGCCTGGAATATCGAGACCAGAGACGAGAGATACCATCCCTCATTCAACCTAGATTCCAGGTACAGAACTGAATAACCCCTCACAGAAAATTCTTTAGTTATTCACTTGGCAAAAACAAACTTAACTTAAACTGTAACTTTCTATTCCCGCCCACGTATTAGGCTTAGGTCAGGTACACGGGGTAGGCGTATTTAGAAACACCAGTTGAGTACGTTTAGTCAAATGTATATGTGTATATAATATATTTTATTCATTTTAAAACATCTTATGGCTTAGAAACCATATCAATGTTTTTACAGTATTATTTTATACTATTGCTTTTAATGTATGCACTTTACTTAACTATAAGTATTGCAATAATATCGATCCATTTCTCTTGTATGAGAAAAGAGACTGATCAATAAATAACACCTTTTTATTGAACACGCCCGTCTCTTCCTTTTCTCTACAATCTGATGAGACTAAGAATGCACGTACTGACTGAGTAAAATAAATTGCCTTTTGTTCACACGACTCTCGAGATTTACTCTTGATTAGGGAAGAGCAAAGTTGTCATGTTCTATGGTTGTCAGAAACTAAATCCCTTCTTGTCTAATCAGGGAAGTTAAGTCCTCCTTGAACATTCGAGAAAGTTTCTAGTGAACTCTGAGCTGAGCTGGCAAACCCAAAACTTTAAGTCTAGTATCGACAGTAGTAGACCTAGTTAACGTCTGGTCTAGGCCTTTACTGCTGTAGGTATTATTCCAATGCGCAGAGCCTATTGGGATGATAGGAACTACACTACAGGCTCATGTAATGTCCTTGCACCAAACTTAGTGTGTGTTTTGAAAGGCACCCCAGTCCCGGCCATTACACCTACATTCACACTGCTTGCTAATGGTAGTTAGTTATTATTAAATAATGAAGAGTGTTGTGGAATGCACACCGGTATTGCTTACATTGTTACCGTTTCCCAGCGTGTTACTTGTTGCAAGAATGTGTTGTTCCCTCCTCCACATGGCAGGCTTGATGCTTCCATCTGTCCCTCGATTCCGACCTTGAAAGCAGAGTTCAACAAGATGAGCAGAATAAGAGCTCTTTTGTCCCAGAAGGAAGTTCCTCTACATCTGCGCGTGAGACGTTCGTCCTTCACGTTGCAAATACTCGTACAGAAGTAAATGCCTTATTAAACACGGACCTGCCCTTGCACTTCGGTGCTTTGATCCACACAATCTTGAATGCCTCGTCGCCTACTGGCTTGGCTCATTTTTTTAAAGTAGTATGCTCTGACCTTGTTACCTCGTTTTAGACTATAACCGGTGTGATCCCTGCATTTTTTCATTCGATTTTTTCTAGTGTCTTTGGAGGTTCCCCTTGCTCCTGGCTTTGGACGCCGGCATTCTGCTTTTAGTTTGTTTATTGCAAAATGGATGCACAATATGTGCCCCTCAAGGTACATTCCCGGCTGCTCCACCTGCGTGACCGGATGCTAGAATACTATGGTGCACTGCCTTTGGTGACTTTAAGTGTGGCGTATGGTTTATCCTTTCCGGTACTCTTTCTTCACTTGTGTGCAGCCTGTTTTCTAGTGCCTGGATTGTGAATTTGAATGGGCCCTGGATTTGTGTTCTCAACATGGTGTCTCCTCATCTGGATTTTGATCTACTAATGAGTCCCTTAGTTGCTCATGAACTAGACTGTTCTAGTTCCGGGTTTATGGCCTACGCAGCAGCACATGGGGTCCTAGGCAATTGGAACATTTGGACTGCGGCCAATGACTTTCTGGATCGCAGTTATCTTGAAGTAAGCCTGAGTTGTCCAAATTTAGTGTTTGTTTTGAAAGGCACCCCAGTCCCGGCCATTACACCTACATTCACACTGCTTGCTAATGGTAGTTAGTTATTATTAAATAATGAAGAGTGTTGTGGAATGCACACCGGTATTGCTTACATTGTTACCGTTTCCCAGCGTGTTACTTGTTGCAAGAATGTGTTGTTCCCTCCTCCACATGGCAGGCTTGATGCTTCCATCTGGCCCTCAATTCCGACCTTGAAAGCAGAGTTCAACAAGATGAGCAGAATAAGAGCTCTTTTGTCCCAGAAGGAAGTTCCTCTACATCTGCGCGTGAGACGTTCGTCCTTCACGTTGCAAATACTCGTACAGAAGTAAATGCCTTATTAAACACGGACCTGCCCTTGCACTTCGGTGCTTTGACCCACAGAATCTTGGATGCCTCGTCGCCTACTGGCTTGGCTCATTTTTTTAAAGTTGTATGCTCTGACCTTGTTACCTCGTTTTAGACTATAATCGGTGTGATCCCTGCATTTTTTCATTTGATTTTTTCGAGTGTCTTTGGAGGTTCCCCTTGCTCCTGGCTTTGGACGCCGGCATTCTGCTTTTAGTTTGTTTATTGCAAAATGGATGCACAATATGTGCCCCTCAAAGTACAGTCCCGGCTGCTCCACCTGCGTGACTGGATGCTAGAATACTATGGTGCACTGCCTTTGGTGACTTTAAGTGTGGCGTATGGTTTATCCTTTCCGGTACTCTTTCTTCACTTGCGTGCAGCCTGTTTTCTAGTGCCTGGATTGTGAATTTGAATGGGTCCTGGATTTGTGTTCTCAACATGGTGTCTCCTGATCTGGATTTTGATCTACTAATGAGTCCCTTAGTTGCTCATGAACTAGACTGTTCTAGTTCCGGGTTTATGGCCTACGCAGCAGCACATGTGGTCCTAGGCAATTGGAACATTTGGACTGCGGCCAATGACTTTCTGGATCGCAGTTATCTTGAAGTAAGCCTGAGTTGTCCTCTGATGATGCTAGAGGCTCCGGCAATCGAGGAACATGTATGTTCTTTCCTTTGCTTAATTGCATGGCTGAAATGTTCATGGATGACAACAACGACTACTTGTTGGAAGCAGTTGCAACGTTTGGTGCTTATACGTTGTTGGACTGAAGTATTAATTATTTTTTTGCTTCATAGACACGTGCTGGACTCGTGAATATTTGTAATTTTTGTCTTGCTTTTTCATTACATATCTGAGGTATTTTCACACACAATAGCCACGTGTGTTTGTATTCACTGCTTTGAATTTTTTTTGAATTTTCAATCCTAAATTTCAAGTTTGGCAAACTTTCTGAACTTGGTTCTGTCTCCCTCGAACTTGAACTCTGCATTCTATAATGTTTGCCCTGAGTGCTGTGTGTTCCCCGAACATGGGGGGGTGTAGTGTGGTTTATAGGCCTCTTTTTGGGTGCATGTTAAGTTAGCATGGCTTATTAGAAGCTTAAACGCCATTTTTCCTTTTTGCTGCTTTTTGCACACAACACTGCTTAGCTGTTTTTGCTGAGTTAGCTTTCACAAAGGTCTATACATGAGAAAAGGGTTGTTTTTCGACATCTCTAGACATACATTGTGTCCCCAGTCTGTACAGTGTGTGCTGAGCCTCCAAGGTTATCACAACGTGCGAGCCTGTTTATCGGCGTGTCCGTGTAACACATTCTAGACACAACAATTTGGCAGCTGCAAGCCGAGTAGGATTCTGGCACCTTTATCATAGCACACTTGACAAAATTGAACACACTTGGAAGATTACAGGCATGCAGAGAGACTAACTGATCCTGGTGTAATTTACACTTACTGAGCGGACAGGTAAATGGGGTCCCCCTAAGAAAACACCAGAGACCTTCTATAGTTTTATAATACAGAGGGCCATATGTATCATCATCCAGCTTTGCGATTCTCAAAAAGCGATTTTTAAGAAATCGCTATTTGAGAATCGCAAATAGGTATGTATGTACAAAATCGCATGTTTTTTTGTGATTTCTTAAAATTCCTTAATTGCGATTAGCAAATTGCGAATCGCAATTAAGGAATACTTTCCCATTCATTTTGTATGGGCCAGGAGGCCCATAGGAATGAATGGGAAGTTATTCTCAATTTGCGATTCGCAATTTGCTAATCGCAAATTGAGAATAATTTCAAGGGTGCAGGGGTGTCCAAAGGACACCCTGTTGCACCCCTGAAATATGCATGGGTGCACATGTGGCGCACATACATGCCCTAAGGGCATGTATGTGCGTTACATGGCACTTTGAAAAATGCAAAAATTTGCATTTTTCAAGGAATTCGCAACTTACCACCAACTAGAGGTTGGTGGTAATTTGCGATTCCTTAAGGACATTTTGCAATTTTTTTTTGCTTCATAGATATGGCCCATAGTTCCTAGATAAAGAGGGTGCTTTAACTAGGTGCTTTTATCACCTGTTTGCACTATCATTGTAATATGATTCCTCCTTTTGTATTTTATGGAATTGTAACCATGCTGTCTGTATTATTATTATCCATATGTATGCTGATGTTGATTAAAATACTGCGCTTGAGATCACGTCGTTAAAATAAACATTTTAACCTTACTGTGTCTCTATTTTACTCCTGTGGTGGACTGGTATGAACGTATAACAAAAGAGTGTACTCACTTCCCACCATTCCTGAGATTGTTCTAAGTCGCATGTTCTAGGTTGTCTAATCATTGGTTTCTTTACTATAGGACGAAGAGCTAATGTGACACTGATTGCTAGTCTGGTAGGGGATTTTGGGTACTAAGGTGAGTTTTGGAACACCCTAATTCACTGAGGTCCTAAGTCTCTGTGCACAATTCTGTGTTTGCGCAGAATCCCTGTTACACAGGATCACTTCAATGTGGCTGTTCTTTGATCTGATTCAATCTTTAGAAAATGATATGGCCTAAGTATTTCAAGCTGTCTGTTCTGAAATGGCATTTGTTGAATTTCAATGTTATTCTTTTCTTGAACAATGCTTGCAAGATGTTGACATAATTCTCCTCAAACACAAAGATATATAGTCTTCTAATGCAACAACCGCTTCAATAGCCTCTAGTGATTCCTTCACGGTTCTCTAAAAAACAGATGAGGCACTGTACAGAACAAAAGGCAACACTTGCTGGGCCCAATGTAGAGAACACAGTGGCTTTCTCTACAATCATTCTGTGCAGATTGGGAAGAGGGTGACAGTCTACCTATATGCCAGCACATCAGAACGCAAGTTGCTACCATGCACTCCACGCCGTAGATGGCTGCCAAGACAGGTGGACACACATCACACTATGCATTCCACCAATTGCCTTCTCTTTAACCACGTCTCTCCGACACACCCAAAGCGTCACTGTAATGGGTCCTCAGAAAATGCATAGCATTTCACAGCCTAACTTGCTGAAAGCATGAGGAAGTACCGCTGAGTCTTTCTCTTTCTCACCCGCCAGACTTGCTCTTGATACTCTCCCACACGCTGTTGTTTCCACAATTCGTCAGTCCCTCCTCACCATGGTGGTAAGTGAAGAATGTCACTGGTCAAGATGTTGTTTTAAAGAATATTTAGTTCTGATATACCTCAATTAAAAGGTGCAACAGTACAATGGAGAAACATCATTCAGAGAGGAAACGGTGAGTCACACATTTAAAGTCTTCCACAGCTCCACAACACATTCCTCACATTCTAACCCTAATATTCCACCCTCACATTCCATTACTCTCTCCATTCCACCATCCACAGATCACCATTCTAGACTCAAGCCATGCTTCAATGGGGAAGCAATAACCCCATCACCCTAAAGATTTTGGGCCAAATGTACAAAGTTTTTTTTTTCCATTTGCGATGGGTTGATTTACAAAATTGGGCCCCTTGCCCTTGGCATTTTTCAATGTACAAAAGCCCAATTTGATATTCAGTAACCTATTACCAAATCACAACTTTGGTAGGCGATTCAGTATTAGGAAGGGGCGTGTTTAGGGCGTTTCTTCCTGATACCAAATTGCATTGGTATGAGTGAATGTTTTGCAATGGGAATGCAGTTGCAAAACATTAGCATTTTACCATCTACTTCAAATAGGTGTTAACCCATTCGCATAGGAAAGGGTCCCCAAGGGACCCCATTCCCTTTGTGAATGTTTGTACAAACATTTTGCATAGGAGGCGTGGCCCCACAGACCACTGCTTACTCTTAAAATATGAAAAGAAAACTTTGAATTGTTCTTTTTGAAAGGCATCCCATTTTCCTTTAAGGAAACCAGGCTGCATTTAAAAAAATGGCTTTATTGAAAAGCAATCAGAGACATGGTGGTCTGCTGACCCCAGCAGGTCACCACCCCTTTGATTTTTGTGAATCAAACCGAGACCTGCCTAATTTTTATTAATGAGGTAGGTCTATTTGTCACCAACCATGAATTATAAAAAAGCGTAAAGCACACTTTTGTACATGGGTGCTTACAATTACCAAACTGCGAATCGCAAACATTTGCTAATTGGTAATCGCAAACCATTCCCTACGTACATCAGGTCCTTAGTACCTAAGTATGAAGTGTGGGGGTTGTTGACTTTCTTAGAGATTACACTTCATATGGCTGAGGTAGAGCAGAAACATGTGGCCATCATGCTTCTTGAAAGATTATATATATTATTTAAGAATGGAGTACTTAGCTTGGATAAGAAAGAACTAAAAAATCCTTTCAAAAAGGGGACATTGATGAGCAAGTTTGGGCTGACCTCAGAGCAGTACTTTTCAGTGGCATAGCAAGTGGGGCGAGTTTTGGGAGTGGCGGCCTGTCCCTGCTCTTACCTGCCCCCTGCTCTTCAATGTGGTCATCGTGGGGCGGCAAGCAGAGCATTCGCCCCCCGCTCTTCAATGTGGCCGCTGCATGGCAGCAACCAAAGGAACCGCCACGGACGCCCAAAGGTCTAGCTAAACCACTGGTACTGTCAACAATTCATGCAGAATTACAGTTGCAAGGGGCCTAGGTGAAAGGCAGTGAGGCTGCAACAAATAATGAGCTTTTCAATTTGTTTGTGAAGGAACACATTTTGAATAAAAATTGTTCACTGGGGTTTCACGAGCATAAATTGGACTACAATCTCACTAAGCCTAGAGAGCATGGGAGGGTAACTGATGAGGGGGTCAGCACAAGAGTACCTAAGATGACACAGGAGGGAAACCACAAGCGGAGTGGACCAGGCCTCAAGCAAACTAAGGACCATAAAGGGTTCTAAACTGCACAGAAGAGCGTGGAGATGCACCCGGCCCCCTCTCCTCAGTGTAGAGAGGGGATAGGCACCCAGAGTAGAAGAGGTCCTATAAAAAATGCAGATGTTTTGACTGTCTTCAAAAGAAGGTAGACTCCTCATGCCTAGGAAAGCCCCCACTATCAGCAGTCTACATGGTAGCTAAATTGGCCCTGTGAGGAGTTAGTTATGTGTCTTTTTGTTGGGATGGACCCTGAGAGCAAACTGTTGGTTACTAAGCTTGCTCAAAAGCTCTTCTAAATGCCTAAGTGAACATGATCTCAGTGACTGCATTTTGGGATACCTGTGCCAATAGGAACATTGTTAGTGCCCCAGAGCAATGCGCAAAGGAGAGAAGCTTTGTGCAATGAGTTGTTGCAGTTGGTTAGGAAACCTGAGTCAGTGAACACAAAGGTTGCTTCAATGCAATTTTCTGACGCTGCCGGTATTGTGAGTAGGGTTCAGCGGCCCCCAAGAAGAGTAAGGAACAGGAAGCAGATGTAACCTGCGGTGGTAAGGTCATTAACTCAGGAATTATTGACTATAACCAGAGAGGACTCTTATACAGCCACTGGTGAAGCCACTACTACCCTGGTGGCGCAGTAGTAGAGACACCTGACTTCCCACAATGATGAAATCCTGGGTTATTTAAGAACCTGGATTTAGCTGTTTCTGTACTCACTGCAAATATACCTATGTATCTTATATGCCAATCTGTGTAGCAGATACATTAAACTCTAGAGCTGTAATAATGGCATTGGGAACCATGAACGCGAGAAGTGCTAATTACATTGTGACCCCAAAACACATGTATTAATCTTATTTATTATCTTACTGTCATTAGAAACTGTGGCCTACAAGGTCAAAGCTTGACCATAGCCAGGTGGCTGCAAATTGAGGAAGCACAGAGGAGTGGTGAATGGAACAGGAGCTTCTCCATCTCTGGTGGTTTTGTTGTGTACAAACAGAGGAGTTGAGTAAAGCAAACTTCGGAATACCGGACTCTGGGGGGGACCTGAAATGTGGGCAATGAAGAGCTAATGATGTCATGGTTGACTGGTCCGGCTGAGACAACATCAGGTTCTATAGTATAATAATTTGATGTGGTGTCAAATGATGGTCTGAAGAGGGAGCATTAATCAGAGCTAACAATGCCAATGGTAAGCAGTAAAGCGAATGTTTATTTAGTGTAATTTAAAGTTTACATACTTTTTAGGTCTCGCCTGTCGATGCGCATGCGCATCGAGCAAGGCGAGAGTATTGCGAGTTATCCACTCTTTATCCACACTGCAAGGAATCGTGGCGATTCCTTGCAGTGCCCGTGACTTTTAAGGTCAATGCGCATGCGCATTAAGCTTATGCGCATGCGCATTGACCTTAAAAGTCACGGGCGCGTGCATGTCCGTCTTTGTTTACCCGCTCCGCCCCCTCCCGCCGTGTCGCCTTGCCTACTCTCTTCCACAGCCTCCCCCAGCTCCGCCCCCTCACTACTTGATTGCACGGCCGCTAGGCCGTGCCTCCCCTACTCTCCTCCCCCCTCCTCCTCTCCTCCCCTGCCTCCTCCCCAAAAAAATGTCCAACAATTCAGTGCTATTGCACTGCTACTAGCTAAGCATGAAATCACTCTACACTGAGGGAGCAGACATGTGCCCACTGCATACAACAAGTGAACTGTATGCCACACGTCAGCCCCCAGCCTCCAGACCAAGGGGCATTTGGCAACCCCTACAGTACTACCTGCGGGTATCGGAGTCCACGGAGATGAACTCCTGACTGCAAGTGTGGTCTTTCTGTGGCTTGAGTCGGCCTTGCAGACCCGCACTGTATATGACGGATGAGCCCTGCTCTCATTGGGTTCGCTGCCGCCTATACTTCCTTCCCAATTTCCAGGACTCGCTGTCAGTACTGTACCAGCTGACGTTACCGGTGTCCTCTTCGATACACTGCTCTATTGTACACACCATAATGCTCCCATACCTGGGGGTTACTGTTGGTTTTGTTTATGTCATGATGACATTTTAAATAAAGTTTTTTTTTTTAAAGAATAAAGTGTGAATGTTTACAGTATAAGCAACTTTGGTAAACATTTATGGCAACTAGAGTAGTTATAATCGCTCGACTCAGTCCCTCCTTCACATGCCTTAATAACACTCACCCTCGGAATACGATATAAAATTTTAAAAACATGCCACATCTATTTGACGCATGCACCCACTCCTCCGACCCACCGGTCCTCCACTGGGTGACATAAGGGGCAGGCAAGGTGGGACAGGGCACAGCCCTCCTCTACTGCTGTATTCCACAAGCTAACTCTCCTATGTTGACACTTGCCAGGATGAAGTCGGGCACGGAGAGGCTTTTGCCGTTCCAGAAGACTATGGGAGGTAATGTGCGCCAGGGACTTTTTAATTCTTTTCTCCACTCCACGCCCTTCGCCACAGCAATCCCAGGTGGGAGTGATCAGCAGAGTGGCATGATGAAAGGCAAATGAATGGGCTTGGCTATGCAACTTTAATAAGATTATCTAGCAATTCTGATACTCAATTTACTAGCCAAATCTCAAATTAGAAGACACACTAGAAACTCTCACTTTTGTAACATAGTGAGTGTCTGCAATCCTTACCATAGCTTCCTGCACGATTTCATTCATAACCATCAACGCTGAAAAGAAAGACCTATAATTTCCCATAAAAAGAGATTACTTCTGTCACAGGGGGACCAGGCGTCGCGGATTTGCCAGGACGGTCCCCGTTTTTCACCAGCTGTCCAAATATACGCAAAGTACTTACTATATTTGCATTCTGTAAATAGGGAATTCTATACGCTAGGGCATGCGTTAAACAAGAAACGTCCATTCGTCCTAATTGCATGCAAAGTGAATGACAATGCGATGCAAGGGCTTGCGTTGTTACGCCTTACGATGTAAAGCTTCCCGCGATGTTGAAATTGCGTTGTGCTGTCGCCGCGAAGTAAGCACATCGTTGTAATGGGTGTACGCCCCCTACGTTCTGTGCCCTCTTATCAGTGACCACTAAGGTCCTTTAATTGCGTGCCCTCACTGGTTTTGTTACCTTATGTCACTAGATTACCATGCAAGAGCAAAATCTGCTTCAGTTTCTACTCACATTGAGGTAATGCATCACAGGCCAAACTGTGACGTACACCAGACACACTTGCAAGATTCCTCACCAAAAAGATGGAAAAAAGACTTCCAGAATGGTAGACCAGAAACAACCTATCATCTGCTTGTCCGTGCTCTGCCATGAACTACTGTAAGGCATTTTGTGCTATGTAAACCACTTCAGATATACACAAAGCAATTCTAGGTGAGCATGAACCAATCTTTCCCAGAGAGGAAACAAAACAAGCCAGGATTTGACTACAAGTACTTTCGATTCGGTCACAAGAGCTAACCCGCAGACCACACTTCCCCCTGTGGTTATCCTACCACCCTCAGATGAGGTGGCAGACTAGATATACACAGCAGCTTGTTTCCGCAAAGGACAACAAACACAAATTACTTTTAGCAGGTCTTTGGATTCAAGCAATGACACCTGTATAGAGTGGGGAATTTGAGAAAATGAAGCTCTAGAATATGCTGGGGGCACAACAGGGCCGGCTCTAGAGCGGTGCGGCCGGTGCCACCGCACCAGATGCTGACTTTGTGTGGGGGCGCTAATATGATGATTTAAAAGCACCTGCTGCTGCTTTCCTGGAATCCGGCAATTTTCAGCCACCAATAAAAAGGTCTAAATTACTGCAGTGATTAATGTACTTCTTAGAGAGCGAGGGAGAGATCGAGGTTTTGTGTAATAGAAGTATCTACTCATCGTAGGGTAGCGCAGAGGGTTACTATGCCTGCTGCAAAGAACGTGCAGCTCACAAAGTGCGTATAATGTAAAGTAAATAGGTCAGTGGGTTACACTTTTGTCAGAGAGACCATATTGTTTCTAACTCTTTATGAGTTAAAATACTAATGTGAAACAGTGAGCAAGTAACTTTTATCAAAGATGCACGCAAACTGCAGGGGATAGGCTGGCTACAGCGTTATGATTTCCCCCCAGTTTTTCATTATACTAATGTTGCAAAATAGGTTCATTTGGGTAGAAATCAATTCTTATTCTTCTTATTAAAGAGAACCCCCATCCATGTTGCTAGGTTTTAAATTCTAAGTTTCTGATACTCCTGACCAAGCACTCTGAAACGATCCTGCCTACCTGTATGGATGGCCTGTGGCTCTTACACCTTCTTGTCCTCTGCCGTATGTAACATTTCCTATGCACTGATTTACACACTTATGATTGATTGTCTCTCTGTAATCTGTGTGATGTAAAGTGTTCCGACACCTTACACTGACAGGAGTGGCGCATACAATGAATTAAATGCATCTGAGACTGAGTGGTTATGTAGGCTTGAGGAGCACTGTGAAAGGATTGTTATGAAGGAATTTGTTCTCGCTAGCCCAGGCTCATTTTTTGCCACCGTTACCAATCACAGTCGGACGGATGTGTTCTTTGTGCAGCCCAGTTACATACATAACAATAAATAATAGAAGGGTGTTGTTTTACATACATTCAGATCTGTGGCACTCACCCTCAACCCCTCACCCTCAAACCCTCACCCTCAAACCCTCACTCACCCTCAACCCCTCACCCTCAACCCCTCACTCACCCTCACTCTCACTCATCCTCACTCACCCTCAACCCCTCACCCACCCTCACCCTCACTCACCCTCAACCCCTCACCCTCACTCACTCACAATCAACCCCTCACCCTCAACCCCTCACTCACCCTCACCCACCCTCAACCCCTCACTCACCCTCACTCACCCTCACTCACCCTCAACCCCTCACCCTCACTCACCCTCAGTCACCCTCAACCCCTCACCCTCAACCCCTCACCCTCAAACCCTCACCCTCAAACCCTCACCCTCAACCCCTCACTCACCCTCACTCTCACTCATCCTCACTCACCCTCAACCCCTCACCCACCCTCACCCTCACTCACCCTCAACCCCTCACCCTCACTCACTCACCCTCAACCCCTCACTCACCCTCACTCTCACTCAGCCTCAACTACTCCCCCTCACTCACCCAAAACCCCTCACCCTCACTCACCCTCACCCTCACTCACCCTCAACACCTCACTCACCCTCACTCGCCCTCACCCTCACTCACCCTCACTCACCCTCACCCTCAACACCTCACTCACCCTCACTCGCCCTCACCCTCACTCACCCTCACTCACCCTCACCCTCACTCACCCTCACTCGCCCTCACCCTCACTCACCCTCACTCACCCTCACTCACCCTCAACCCCTCACTCACCCTCACTCTCACTCATCCTCACTCACCCTCAACCCCTCACCCTCACTCACCCTCAACCCCTCACCCTAACTCACCCTCACCCTCACTCACCCTCAACCCCTCACTCACCCTCTCACCCTCAACCCCTCAACATCAACCCCTCACCCTCACTCACCCTCACCCTCACTCACCCTCACTCACCCTCACCCACCCTCACTCACCCTCACCCTCACTCACCCTCACCCACCCTCACCCTCACCCTCACTCACCCTCACTCACCCTCACCCTCACTCACTCTCACCCTCACTCACCCTCACTCTCACTCACCCTCACTCACCCTCACTCACCCTCGCTCTCACTCACCCTCAACCCCTCACCCTCACTCACCCTCAACCCCTCACTCACCCTCACTCACCCTCACCCACCCTCACCCTCACTCACCCTCACTCACCCTCAACCCCTCACCCTCACACAGTGCAATAGGTCTCGGAGCATTTGAGTTACAGCTTTTAGAAATGTTTATGGCTTTTTTTTTTAATTCTTTAGCATTGGCTACAGGAAACAAAAATGCTAAAGATTTACACAAAAAACCATAAACAATTCTAAAAGCACTAACTCTAATGCTGCGAGACCTATTGCATTTCCAATGCTTGTTCTTTGAGCGGACCATTAAGGTGCTCAACTACTACATTAATTTGTGGGTGATAGGCTGATACCAAAGACTGATGTAAGCCTATTAATTTAGCCATGTGTTCAAATATTTTGTTGGCAAAATGTTTTCTATTGTCTGAACGAATCCCTTTTGGATTTATTCATCTTGTGATAACTTCTTTTACTAGGAATTTAGCTTCACTTTTGGCATCTTCACTGTGGCAAGGTCCTGCTTCTCTCCGTCTAGAGAATGATCAGACAACTACAATCAAATATCTCATGTTCTGGCATCTGTAAATCATGTTCACATAATCTATGTGTAACTCTTGGAAGGGGTCTTCGGGTCATGGAACGGATAATGCTGGTGTCACTGGTGGTATAGTTGTGCTATACTGTTTACACATAAGACCTTGATGTAAAAAGATGCTTATTTACTTGGGAAGACCAAGGACACACCAATCAGCTTAAATTGTATCTAATATTTTGCTTTTGGCCACATGGGATGGTAAATGTAATTGAGTCAATGATAAGTGCAACAATAACTGTGACATTACTAATTTCCCTGTATCTGTGTGTGTGTACAGGAAATCACTTGAAACTGCGCATCCTCTTTGCTCCCAAACCTCTTTCTCATCTGGTGGCGCTGTTTCTTGGATTTCTTGCAAATGATGTGCTGCTAGTGTAAGATATGAAACATCAGTGTGTTCAGTTTGTTCTTCTAGTACTATGCATATTGGTGAGCACATCTGTCCTGCCTCTTTAGCTGCTTTATCTGCTATGTCATTCCCTTGGGAAATGGAGTCTGATCACCCATTATGTGATTGACATCTTACTATTACTTTTGTACCCCCTCTTCTTAGTTCTGAAATTAATTATTGTAAGAGGAGACCATGTGCTACTGGTTCCCTCACTTTTCTTGAAGCCCCTTCTTTCCCATTTACTAATGCCTGAATGTACTTTAGAGATGACATAAACTGTCTCTGAATAGACAGTGACATCATCTCGATACACTATTCTCACAGCTTGTATCAAGCCTTTCAGTTCAGCAACTTGTGCTGAAAAGTGTGATGGCAGTGGTAGGTATTGTAATACTGATTGATTAACATTTGGGGGCCGATTCCGATCTGGGTCAGAAACCTCTCCGACCGAGTTGGATCCAGAGTGTTTTCCGAACGAGCCGGACTCCTGCAGTCCGACCGAGTGAGCATGGTGCGGCCACATGCTGCCGCACTCGGTTCGGTCGGACTTCCATAGAAGTCAATGGGAGCCCGTCGTACGACGTGTACAAGGGCACCCATTGACTGAATGGGTACGTCTCGGACAAGGGTGCTCCCTACAGTGGGTACACGTCGGTGACAACCCCACCGTACAAGCCTGTGTTGGGGAGACCCTTGGGTCTCCCCCTGTGTCCGAGTCGTAAGGCTGCGCTGACCCCCAAAGGCAGCTTCCTGGACGTTTTGCGAGCCAGACACTTCGGCTCGATCCGGCTGTCAGACGCCTGCATCGTACTAGCTCGGTCGGATTTCGCCTCCATTGCACGGCACGGTTTGCTTACGGACGAGGCTTACGGATCAGTTCGGACCCAGAAACGATTTGGTCGGTGATTTTGCGTTGCTCGCATCGTACTTGCTAGCTTGTACAGCTGTACGAGTTGGGCAGAGAACACGCGTATGGCTCATACTTTTTACAGCCCGATCACGTCTGGTCCTTCCAAGCGACATTAGAATTGGCCCCAAGGTGTTGTTCCTATCTTTTCTACCACTGCTATATCTGTATGTCTTATTCCTGTCTGCTGGACTAATAGGAATGACACGTCAATGAACAGTGTTCTACTGTGTGGCAGTGGCAATTCTGAAGCATATACTTGAATGTCTTCCTGATGTGTTGCACAATCATGATCAACTTCTGTCAATGGTCAACACAAATTATTTTGATAGCTGAATTGGAAAGTATTACTTCATACCCTGATGCTCTCTGAGTTGTTAATGTGCTTTTTGCAGAACTGCAAAAGGTGCATGTTTTACATACAATGTCGTCGGACACCGTGCTGTAATCATGGCTGCTTTTTCTCCTGTAAATGCAGCGGCTGCCAATCGTTTTTCACATGGAAACTGTCCTTTCCTTATTTCCTCTAGTTGACCACTGAAATAAGCTATGGATTTATGGCCCATAGGATACTTTTGCATTAGTACTGCTGTAATGGTATCTCCTTTAGTATGGGAGAACAGAAAAAACTATTTACCATATTCCTGTGTTGCTAACACTGGGGTGGTTGCCACGTAGTCCTTTAATACTTGGAACATTTGTTGCATTGGTAGTGTCCAATGCAGTGTCATGGTCCCCGAAGGTGTGCCCTTGATCATCTTGTACCAGGGGGCAGTCTAAGAGCTGTAATAAAAAATCCATTGTTGCATAACCCTAAACATTTGATGTAATGCCTTCACTGTCTGGGGTAGTGGTTGATTTCTAACTGCTTCCACTCTGTCTTGAGTAATTAAACTGCCCTCTACAGACTCTCCCTGGCATAGGTATTGTACTTGCTGTTGAGCAGTCTTCAATTTCTGCTTTTCAACTTTGTAACCTTATATGCTAACAGTATCAGTAAGTCCGCTGTGTCTTTTCACTCTGTGCCTTAGTGTCACTGCAAATCAGCAAATTGTCCCCATTTTGTAGTACTGTACATTCACTCTGAAAATTCATCGGATTATTCCTCAAAACTCAGTTAAAAAATTAGAATGACTCACAATACCCTTGAGGCAAGTGAGAATACAAATATTGAATTCCGGAGAATGTAAATGCTGTCAAATAATGACTCTCTGGGTGTAACGGTACACAATAAAATGCCTTTTTTAAGTCAATCACTGAAAACCACTTTGCAGTGTTTGGGATGTCGGTTAATATAACTGAGGGGTCTGGCACTAATGGAAATTCTTGTATCACTATTGCATTCAAGGCACGAAAATCCTGTACTATCCTCCAATTATATCCCTGCGATTTGTGCACAGGAAAATTTGGGGTGTTACATGATGAAGGTGAGGGTTGTAAAACTCCCTGCTTCACTAAGGCTTGTATGGTCACTGCTATTCCTTCATTTGCTTCACATGAAATAGGGTATGGTTTGACTCTGGGTAACTGTACATTTGACTTCAAGGTTATTCTGAAGGGCTCAGCACTTTATATTAATCCTATCTCATTTGAATCCTGTGACCATAGCTGTGGTGGTACTTGTGTGAATAAATCATCATTCTCAGGCACATGCATCAACGCTTTATGCGATCGCAAATGGTGCAATTCGCAAAAATCGGCCGTTTGCGATTGCAAAATTAGCTTTTGCGATGCATTAATGGTCAAGGCCCTCGCAATTTGAGAATTTGCAATTAATTGCGAGTTCTCAAATTGCGATTGCATTTAAGGAATCACATTTTGCGATTCCTTAAATGCAATGCAAGAACCACTTTGAAGTAGCGATTTCGCTACTAAGGGTCGCAAATTACCATGAAGTTGAACTTCATGGTAATTTGCAAAAACTTTGAAAAATGCACTAAAGTACATTTTTCAAAGTTGTAGGTTACACACACACATGTCCTAACGACATGTGTGTGTGCACAACATTTGTGCACATATCAATTTAAGGGGTGTAACAGGGTGACCTTCTGACACCCTTGCACCCTTGAAATTGCATGCACAATTTGCGAGTACCAATTGGTGCTCGCAAATTGCGCATGCAATTTCCCATTCATTCCTATGGGCCTTTAGGCCCATAGGAATGAATGGGAAGCCATTCCTTATATGCGAATCACAATTTGCAACTCACAAATAAGGAATGTGTAATTCCTACATGCATCTGCTTTTGCGATTCCTTATTGCGATTCCTTAATAATTGCAATTAAGGACTCGCAAAATCCTAGCTTGATGCATGTGCCTGTCTGTTCTTTATTTTTTCTGGCTATTAGTGGTGGGCACACTTCTACTCGTATTTCAGTTCCTGCTGCTTTTGGAAAATGTATTCTAATGTCATCTGCCTGTCCCTCTAGTAAATCCCTATATGAAATGTCTGAAATTGTTACTTCCATATTTGTAAATATCACTGTTACCCATGCATCTCTTGTGTGATTTTCTGCTTCTAAAACTCCAAATGTTTTAGTTAATCTGATACTGTTCAGGGATATTAATAATGTCTCCCCTGTCTCAAATTCTGGAAATTCTGATCTAAACCGTAACTTGGATGGTTGTTCTATCAATTTGCCGCACAAAACTGGTTCTGTCATTATAAACTTCATTATACCTTTCTGTAGCAAGGAGGTATTCAAGGGTATGCCTCTCATTTAACCTTCTGTATAGTCTGGGGTAGTTTGTAAAATCATACACATGGATGGCATTCGTTGGATGGAGCAAAGCATTGTCCCATCACTGTTAAATGTAATTGACATGTTCAGTTTGTGTAACAAATCTCTTCCTAATAGATGTTTAGGAGCTTGTGGTTCATATAATAATGACTCAGATACTACAGAACCCCCTACCTGACCTGGAATCTCACAGGTGTATGGTACCGAGATTATTTCCCCTGAGGCGTCTTGTGCTGCCATAGTTTTACTTGAAACTGGTAATCCTCCCTCTTTAATGCATGATGTTGTTGCTTCTGTGTCAATCAAAATTTTATATTTTCTCCCCAATATATTAATGAATGCTATAGCTCGTTTGTAATGCAATGTTTTGGCTATTACAGGACACATCAGGGTCTCAGGTACAGGTCATGGTGCAAAGAAAGGATTAGTCCCTGCTTGGTAAACAGTGCCCCCCATTTTGACTGCCGTAGAGGTTGTGCTTGTTGGACGTACTGGGGCACCAGCATCTGATCCAGGGTGGATGTCACCATTCCTGTCTGGTAGTTTTGCCATGGCTGTATCATCTGCATTGGCTGCTGTGGAGTCACGTGTGGTGAAGTGCACACGACCCCTCTTGGCATTTGCTGGAACTACTGTGCATGGGGAAATTCCCTCCTTGTCCCTGTGGTGCTTTCCTAAAAGGACAATCTGCTATGAGGTGACCTTTCCTAGAGCAAAAATAACATGTTATAATGTGTTTGCTGCCTCTGCCTCTACCTCTACCTCACCCCTGTTGCTGTTGTTGCTGCACACCTTGCATCATTTGTGAGGAGTGTATGGTATTTGATGCCTGATACCACTGCTGCTGACGTTGTGGCTGTGGCATTTGCACTTGTTGAACGTGCGGTACCTGTGTTACTGCATTTGCTCCTATTGCACTCTCTTTCTTTGTGCTTCTTTCTAGTTTCTCAGTTGCCAGTTTTGCTGTTACTTTGTCTAAATGTTCCTTTGCTCTGCTATCTTTTTCTACTCTGCGTTTTGCATGGTGTAGTATTATTCCCAGTATCTCTGGCCATGGTTTGCTGTCTAGTACAACCACTGAATCTAGTGGTTGCTGTAAATCTTTAGGCAGGCCATTTTTAAAAATGTGGGAAAACAATCTAGTTCCTTGTGCATCCAAGGAACCCATCTCTGCCATCCATGACTGTCTCATGTGTTCAAGGTAGTCTAATACTGACTAATTTTTTTCTCATTATTTATCTCATCATTTTGCCTATGCCTGGCACATCTGGGTATCGCCTTCTTAATTCACCCCATCCTACTGCACGCACACTATTAAAAAGGCTTCTGCGTCTCTTTCACCATGCAGTATTGTTATTCTTTGTCCTGCATTATTCACTGGAACTACACTGAAAATCCTGTCTGTCTCGTTCCCTACTATGCATTCAAGGAGACGTTTTACATCCTGTATGCCCATCTGTACGCACTACTGTATGCCTTTCTTGGGCAGCGATCCACTTGGACACTCCTTGAGACAGTGGAGGTAATTGCTTTTGAAATGTTCCTTGTCCATGTGTTGCCATGGTCTTTACATCAGATGCTGTGCTCCTGGACCTCTTTGCCTGTACGCGTGTTTACGGCGGCTGGCCAGTATTCTCTGTTGTTGTCTAGGAGGCAAATTATGTTCCCTCTGCACATATTTTTGCCATACACACAGGGAATCCCTCATACTCCCAAACTAGTGTCTCTTCACCTCCTATAATACAATCTTGGTCTGTTGCCATATCTCGGGGATCAAATGATCCCTCCCTAGGCCATAGGATCGGAAATGTACCTGGTTTGCTCTCAGTGCACTCAGTAAGGTCCTTTGTAAAGGGAAAAACTTAAAATGAATCCTGCTCTCCTATAATGACTACATCATTAGGGGGTCAGCACTTCATAGTTCTCCCAACCTTGTGACATACACCAATACCATATTATCCATTTTTGTTATAATAATCTAATCCTATATTAGCACCCCTTCTTCTTCTCTATTTCGTCCTCTCTAATGTCAGTTGGTATTTGTTCTACTGTTACTGTGCCGTTTAGTGTTCCTCTGATCATTGCCATATTCCTGTGAGTCCCTTGTAATGCTAAATTCTATTATTCAGTCTTCTTCTTCTTCCCTTCCTTCATCTCTTTTAAAGCTCCTCTTAACCCTTCATTCACTATTGCTGAGTGTTGGTGCTGTGTATGGGCCAAAGTATACACATCCTGTTATAATGCAGTAGATTATCAATGCTTATGGCCTCTAATCTTTTCCTCTCTTCCTCTACCCCAAGTTTACTTTCTTGCCCTCTCTCCTGCTGACAAGCTTGTGCCTGCTTTCCATACAGCTCCTGAGTAAGGTGCTCACTCCATGGTGGGCTCAGTGTAAACTGTGGTGCTGGCAATGTCATTCCTTTACTATTTCCAGAGCCATGGTCTGGCGAGTTTAGAAGTAGTCTGGTGCTAACAATTTTTTCTGTCTGTCTGAAAGCATAGGGTCTTTCTGTTGTGCATGAAGTACAGTGGCTTGGCTTTGGGAGGGTCTGACTGCAGGCAATATCTCTTCTTGCCACTTGTCTAATTTCAAGGTAAAATTTGTGTGACGCCCTGTGTATGTGTTTTTTATTGCATCTTCTGTGTCTGAGTCTCCTGTTTGTGACTGCGCGTCTAGACCTGTTTTCTTCTACTATGTGAATTCCTATTGCTTCTTTTAGTAGCATTTTGGCTTCTTGATACCCACTTTATCTTCCTTATATGGAGGAGGAGGAGGATGTGCTGTAGGTGGGGGAGGCCAACTACATTCAAAGGGTTCCTCTACCTTGTCAGGTTCAAATGCTCCAATTGACATGGGTCAAATGATCCCTCTTCTGGCCAAGGACAAGGACTATGTTTTGTACCCATATACCATTCATTACAATATTTCTTTATCCTATTTTGATCACCCTAAAAACACTTTAATAATATGTTACCAAGGGGAATTAGACGTTCTAGACATCTTAATGTAATCTAATATTTACCACATTTTTAAACACACACTGAATACCAGTGAATAAAAAACATATATAATACAGTCATCTGAAAATAATTTGAGACATTCTAGACATCTTAATGTACTCTAATATTTACAATAATTTTGAAGATATACTGAACATCAGTGACTGAAAAACATTTATAATACAGTCATCAAAAAACAAAACTAGATATGATCATACTATTGTCAAATTCATGTTATTTTCATTGACAATTGAAGCTCAACTTGGACAAGACGGAAGTCCTCATTCTTGGCTCCACCCCACCAGCCTGGGACAACTCCTGGTGTCCGACTGCACTGGGAACAGCTCCAACACCCACAGACCATGTACGCAACCTGGGGTTCATCCTCGACTCTACTCTCTCCATGTCAAAGCAGGTCAGCGCCGTCTCGTCCTCATGCTTCAACACCCTCCGCATGCTCCGCAAGATCTACAGGTGGATCCCCACCGAATCAAGAAGAACGTTCACCCAGGCCCTCGTCAGAAGCAGGCTGGACTACAGAAACGCCCTCTACGCAGAAGCTTCGGCCAAACTCCTAAAACTACTCCAACGCATTCAAAACGCCTCTGCACACCTGATCCTCGACATCCCTCACCACTGCCACATCACAACCCACCTGAGAGACCTGCACTAGCTCCCCGTCAACAAGAGGATCACCTTCTAGCTCCTCACCCACGCACACAAGGTACTCCACAACACCGGACCAGCATACCTCAACAGACGGCTCAGCAACTACACCCCCAACCGCCAGCTCCGCTCCGCTGACCTCGCCCTCGCCACAGTGCCCCACATCCGAAGAGCGACCTCCGGTGGCAGATTTTCTCCCACCTCGCCGCCAAGAGCTGGAACACCCTCCCCATCACCCTGCGGCAGACCCAGGACCTGCTAACGGATCACTGAAATAATATCGAGTGACAAAATATCGACCTTCAAGAATATCGTTGACAAAATATAGACTGTCAAAATATCGACTTTCTATGTACAAACAGGTAAGTACAAAAATATCGAGTTTTAAATATCGTTTACAAAAATATAGTTGTAAAAAATATCGACTTTAATAAAAACAATGTTTAATTACATTAATATAAAAAATTAATTACTAAAATATACTTAACAATATTTAAAATAACTTTTAATAATTAAATAATTAATGAAAGTAAAAAAATTATATTTTTGTATTCATATTTCCTAAAACATATATATATATAGTAACAAAATTTAATTAAATAATAGCCAATATTATTAATGTACAAATACAAAAGAGTAAAAATTACTATTCCCACTCCAGTGGGTGCAACAGTAGGGAAAGCGTTGGATAGCGTAGGGGTTAAAATTACTATTCCCACTCCAAAGAGTGCAACAGTGGATATATGACGTTACAATGCAACTTTTACAACGCACTACCATTACAACGACATTTTTACAACGCAAAAACTATTACAACACATGTTTTTACAACGCATGTTTTTACAACGCAGATACCTTTACAACGCATACCATTACAACGTAAGTATTGGTAAGTATATAATAATTTTTTTAATTTAAATTATTTAAAATTAATTTAATATAATTTAATTTAATTTCATTTCATTAAATTAATTTAATGTAAATTTAATTTTACTTTATTTTTACACTGTACCCCTGTACCCCAAAAACCCCAAACTGACCCTGAACCCTAAAAAAAAACGTTTACCCAAAAACTAAAAACTGACCCTGAACCCTAAACATACCCCTTTACCCAAAAACTAAAAACTGACCCTGAACCCTAAAAATACCCCTTTACCCAAAAACTAAAAACTGACCCTGAACCCTAAAAATACCCCTTTACCCAAAAACTAAAAACTGACCCTGAACCCTAAAAATACCCCTTTACCCAAAAACTAAAAACTGACCCTGAACCCTAAAAATACCCCTTTACCCAAAAACCAAAAACTGACCCTGAACCCTAAAAATACCCCTTTACCCAAAAACTAAAAACTGACACTGAACCCTAAAAATACCCCTTTACCCAAAAACTAAAAACTGACCCTGAACCCTAAAAATACCCCTTTACCCAATAATTACAAAAATTTACATTAAAAAAATTATTATATACTTACCAATACTTACGTTGTAATGGTATGCGTTGTAAAGGTATCTGCGTTGTAAAAACATGCGTTGTAAAAACATGCGTTGTAATAGTTTTTGCGTTGTAAAAGTTTTGTTGTAATGGTAGTGCGTTGTAAAAGTTGCGTTGTAAAGGATGTTTCCCGCAACAGTAGGGAAAGCGTTGGATAGCTTAGGGGTTAAAATTACTATTCCCACTCCAGTGGGTGCAAGAGTAGGGAAAGCGTTGGATAGCGTAAGGGTTAAAATTACTATTCCCACTCCAGTGGGTGCAACATTAGAGAAAGTAAATACTTCATATATTAATAAATAAATTACAAAATAATATCAATATAAATTTATTTAAAAATGATTAACTATTTAATATAACATAATAATTAATATATTAAAATGACTAATTAACTATAAATATTTCAATTAGTTACCTATTAATACTAATTTATAACTAATTACCAATTATTTATTTGATAATTAAAAATTAATTTACAATTATTTTATATTAAATACAATTAAATAAATGTTATTATTTCATTAATTATTGTTAAATTACTTCCCACTCTATTCCCCTATAAACCCACAACCCGCTACAGGAAATAAATAATTTAATTTAACATAATTAGCAATTAATCAATTAAATTAAATTAATTACCAATTACATTTTAATTAATTAACAAATATTTTTTAATTAACAATTAATTAAATATTACTACCAATTATTAAATTTACATATTTAATTAATTATAATTAAATTACTTCCCACCCTATTCCCCTATAAACCCACAACCCGCTACAGGAAATAAATTATTTAAATTTACACAATTAGCAATTAATCAATTAAATTAAATTAATTACCAATTAAATTTTAAATAATTAACAAATATTATTTAATTACCAATTAATTAAATATTACTACCAATTAATGCATTTACATATTTAATTAATTATAATTAAATTACTTCCCACCCTATTCCCTTATAAACCCACAACCCGCTACAGGAAATAAATTATTTTAATTTACATAATTAGCAATTAATCAATTAAATTAATTACCAATTAAATTTTAAATAATTAACAAATATTATTTAATTACCAATTAATTAAATATTACTACCAATTAATAAATTTACATATTTAATTAATTATAATTAAATTACTTCCCACCCTATTCCCCTATAAACCCACAACCCGCTACAGAATAAAATTACACAATAATTTAAAAAAAATCATGAATTAAAAATAATTATAACATAAAATGACACTTTTCACACATATTATAACATGAAAAAACACTATAAATAATTAAATATTATTTAAAAAACGATATTTTTTACTATCTAGATTATATACTTGGATATTTTCACTTTCTATATTATTTACAGTCGATATTACTTCACTTACCTTAAAAACGATATTTTGGCTGTCTATATTCTGTCCTGTCGATATTTTGTCCAAACGATGTTTCAAACACGATATTCTGTCCAAACGATATTTTGGAGTCGATATTATGTCTGTGCACCCTGCTAACCTTCAGAAGACTCCTCAAGACCTGGCTATTCGAGCAGTAGCAGCATTGCGCCCGCCCCCAGCGCCTTCAGACCCTCACATGTGAGTAGTGCGCTTTACAAATGCTCTGATTGATTGATTGATTCCTGTTTGGTCACCAAGACCCAGGATGGACACACCACTGCTACTCTATCATACCACTGTTCCTTCCCTATTACTTTAGCGACACACCATTCCTGTTTGGTCACCAAGACCCAGGAAGGACACACGACTATAAAAATGTTTACTTAATGCAGACACTTTGACATTCTTAGTCACGTCTAATGAATTAGTAGTCCACCCTACAACATTCAAAATGTGTCTTTTCACTTCCCAAGAACCTCAAGAGGGAGAGACTCTTTTAAAAAGGACATACATTTATTCGGACACTGTCTTGACCTCACCTGTCATCCCGAACGATGATGACCCACTACTCCCCCTCGGAGACAGAGTTTTTTTACAACACGGGTATCTACTTACCTGTTTGAGCACTCTTTAATCAGCAATGGGGAGGTGGTGGGCTTGACCCTCGAGGCCGCTGACTGCAAGAATTGTCCCATCTGGGGCGTCAATGTCAAATTTGAAAATGTTTTTCCCTCCGCCTATCAAGAACCAAACCAGTCTTCCGTCTTGGTTTCTTAGGATCACCTTTATTCACGATGGGGAGGCCTCCTGAAGTACTGCATGCAAAGACACATTCAGCAAGTCTCAAAGCATCTTTGATTGCGCATAGCTTATGCACATTTTCTCTAACATTGGATGCAATGGTTGCCTCCTGGCCACATTCTGTTGCACACCACAAGCACATCTCCTTATCATAAAAGCCACACCATCTTGTTTGTGCTGGGCCTGTGTTCTATTCATGTCTGAGCTAACCCCTGACTTCCCTCTGGACCATAGATGCTCAGTTGAGTGCTAACACCAGTAGGTTATTTCTTGGAACTGTGTGTTCTTTTTACAAATGATCACGACCCCGTGACTAGGCTGTGTATTGAAACTCCGGTTTCAGCACATATTTTTCTGGTGTGTCTATTTCAGTCTTGCACATCTCTTTTGTGCGAAAGGGAGTTGCATATCTCTTTTGTGTGAAATGGAGTCAGTTCAAAAGATGAAGTCACTGTAGGTATTTCTATTTCCACCATACACCTGACCGTGCTCTAATACACCTGATATTAGAACTAGCCCAGGTCCTGACACCCTCCTGCTACGGTGAATACCACCAAACAGATTTAAACAGGAAGAAGAAAAGAAGCTCTTTGGTCCTACATAAACACATATAAATTAGACAAAGAAGCCTTAGTCTTCTCTGTGAAATTGTATCAAGCTGCAGGCAAAGCTCCCATCACAAAACAAGCACGACTGGATTCCACCGTTTGAAATCTCATTCACAGTTTAACTCAAACCTCACAAATGCACTCCTCGGCTGTCTTTTTGAAAAAATCTTTGAACTGTTTGGTACTACACAGTTAGGATGTGCTTTAATGAAACTAAAATGCCGGCAGTACGAAAAGGCGGGAGAAGCAGTTAGATTGCTGGTGTATCAATTGCAACAAAGACAATCCCAGCTTTCTATAGCCGCAGTGCAGAACAAGGCTGGCTCCATGCTGACACACCTGATGGAACTCACAAATCCCTGTGTTTTGTTCCAGAGGTCTCCCTGAGAGTCAGATCACAAAGACACCAGGCAAGCAGAAGTCTTCCTAAAAGACCTGCTTTGACCCACACAATCATATGAGGGAAGATGACTGATGGAAGGAGAGATCCCTCAATGTATACCCGACCTCCCAACCTGTAAGTACATAGGTGAAGGAAGTTTCCCAAACACACTTTACCAAACAATCAATGACTTGAAAGACCCACTGATGTATTCCGCTTTCGAGGAGGCTGAAATAAATGGCAGCCGAGCCACATTTCCAACAATGCCCTAATAGCGGTGTTATGGAAACCTCAAAGGCCCACAGGAGGGTGGTAGCTATCGCTCCATATCTTTTATGAACACAGTAAAAAAAATCAGTGGCCATTATTCTTGTGGTTCAATCACGAAGTGCGATCACATACCCACAGCAGAGACACAAATGGGGTTAGTACCTGTCTGCTTTTTTTTTTATATATATATAGCGCGAACTGACCCAAAGGCATTGGAGCACTTTACATGAGCACCATTTATGTTAAACAAGGACACATTCATTTTTGGTAGGCATGGGGACATTAAGTGATTTGCCCAGAATCACAAGACATTGATCCGACTCTGAGACTCGAACTTTGTTCCCCAGCTCTTAAGTCGCAGCTATGGCCTTTACGCTACATCCTCCCACCCTTATCATGTAATCATGCAGTTTTTGATTTAAACTATGAAAAGCAAGACAGCCCTAAGGAATCCTTTGCGGTGCCCCTAGATTCTGAAAAGGAGTGCAATTGTATTGAATTTGAGTATCTCTTTAGGGCTATGGAGCAGGCAGGCTTGGGGCAAGGTTTTTTGACTAGAGATGAGTGGCTACATCCAACACATGAGCACCGGTTAATTGTGAACTCATGACAGATACATTTAGCATCTCTCGGGGAACAAGACAGAAATGTCCCCTTTCTTACTGCTCTTTTTATTGTCCCTAGAGCCTCTGTCAGCAGCTCTACCACAGCCCGCTCCATAAAGGAAAAAGACACGCCATGCACTCACGTGAAATCTTTCTTATATGTAGACAACATATGTATGCCGATTAGCGATCCCGCATATTGTTCCAGAGCATACTTAGAGTTTGGTGGATGGGATATTGCATCACAAATTCCACAGATATCCCATCTGACGTTTCACAAGTGCATTATATCTTATGGTGCTTGTAATGCCGCCGAAGGGGTGCCTGTCACATTTGTGAGGGAGTATCTCGTCTGCGAAACTCTAAATCGACCCTTAATATCCACAACAGAATACTTTTCATCCTTCCTGGCAATAAAACCACCTGGGGTAAATGCAAAGCCCTGCCAAAGTCTGACATTTCTACTATAGATAGTTGAGGACAGTATGATATTCAATGGGGCCCTGGCATAAAATATCTGGAAATCAATTAAACAAAGATCTCGAGCGGATTGTGAAGGACAAACCAGGCCCCTTGATTTTCAAAACTCAAAGCAAGGTAGCTCGCTGGACCAGATGAGATCTCCCCAAGTGGGGTAGAATTCAGGTGGTGAAAATAATGATGGCACCTTGATATACCTAGCTTTAGGAACAACTCCCCTGCAGTTAAGGTGCCCGACTCTGGCTTGGATTGGCAAAGATATCAAATGCTTCATGCGGTGCGATGTGCCTACTAGAACGAAAGAAACCACACAATCTCTATTCACGCCCATCCATAGGAACGCTATAACCACACTTGTCCTACCACCAAGCACCAAAGCTGTCCTAGTTGTTATATCAGCTCCTCATTCCATAACAACCTGGATTATGGATCACTCTTGAAAGATCTGCGATTAACTGTAATAAAGGTTTTGCTCCTCCCTATATAAGTAATCTGCCCCAAGCCGCATGCTCCAACTTGATAATACCAGCCACACACTACACATGAAAATAAGCCCACAATTAGGGTTTGATCATTAGATGGACAAATCTGCAACTTTGTGGCATAATGCAGTCATATGCATTAAAGGCTCATGTGTGTATTGGAGGCATGAGAAATGAGCACATCACACTCATATGTCATTAAACATACATACTGAATTTTTACAAAGGAAATGTCTTCCCGGCAATCATTGCAGCTAACACACTGTATAGATGGCAGGTTCGAGGGCAAAGGGTGGAATTAGCAGCCTCACCTGTCGTGCAATGCATTAGGACATTGAGAATACAACATTGTCGTGTCTGGTCTATAAAAATATCACGATCTTCAGACAACAATGGAAAATGACACTGCCAAAGGGCTATAGGAAGAAGATCAGACAGGACTATGAGAAAATGACAGACATCCCAGGGAGGCAAAATTGGAGTTTTTGTAGTTTAAAATACTCCTTACTTAGGCCCTTATTATGAGTTTGGCACTCGTGTTTCTCCCTGATAGCTCATTCCAGAGATGATAATCTATGGATGAGGCATCGGCTCCTCGTATTTTGTGCCAACTTTTGGCGTAGGCCCCCATTCTTTCTGTTACTTGGTTTCTCAGGCCAAATTCGAGTCTTATCTGTGCTTGAGAGGTGTATTTGGGCAGATTAAATAGCATGCGCATTGCCCTGGCTGTTGTGTTGTTCAGTATCTGTGCGTCCCTTCCTCGGAGGCATTCGCTTCCATAGGTGATAGCCGGTGTTAGTTTTGCTTGGATTACTTGTAGGAGTGGAGTGAAACTGCGGCCTGATACTTTCTTTTTAAGGTTTCTCAGTGCAGCTGATATTATGGTACCTCTCGATATTGCTTCCTTCTGAGGGAGGAATGTCCCTTTTCTGTCAACAATTACACCCAGGTATTTGTACTCGTCCACGGTTTCCACTGTTAGGCCTCCCATTTGCCAGTGAAATTTAGATGTGGCCGACTTCTCATTTACTCTCATGGCTTTTGTTTTGGAGAGGTTTATGCTGAGGCCGTTCGTGGCTGCATGTGTGTAAGTTGTGTTGATTAGGCGTTGTAGCTCTATCGGCGTTCGGCTTATGAGCACGATGTCATCGGCGTACATCAAGTTTGAGACTATAAGTCCTCCTAGTTTTGGGGCATGAGGATTACATTCGTCTAGCATTGGAGAAAGATCCGACATAAAAATATTAAAAAGGGTCGGGGCTAGAACGCACCCTTGTTTGAGGCCCTTGGTCGTCTGTACTTTTCTTGACAGGCAGTCTCCTGAACCTAGCTTGATTTGTACCCATGTATCCGTATGTAATAGCACCAGTTGTGATAGTAAAGTTGTCGGCATTTTCCTGTTGGCAAGCTTCTCCCATAGTAAGTTTCTATTGATGTTGTCGAAAGCCGAAGTGAAATCGATGAAGCATATATAGAGGGGTAAACTGGCGAGTTTGGCGGATTCAATTAGCAGAGTTAGGGCCAGAATGTTTGTCGTTGTTCCTAGTTTTTTCCGAAACCCTGTTTGGGTGATGGGGATTACTGCATTTTCGTTTACCCATTCTGTGAGCTCCTCTAATAATAGACCAGCATAGTATTTGGCCTCATTGTCAATTAAGGCAACAAGTCTATAATTTTTTGGTTAATTTTTGCTGCCTTTCTTATGAATGGGAGCTATTATTGAGCCTTTCCACGAGTCGGGAATCGTTCCCGTTTCAGAAATCTGTTTGAATAGTGGCAGTAGGGCTGCTGCCCAATATTCCGGATTTCGTTTGTACAAAATGGGAGGAATTCCATTGGGGCCTGGCGCCCCCTCTGTCTTCCCTTTTGCTATCCTGCCTATGATTTTTTTTTCTGAGAAGTGCATTGAAATTGGCTCTATTTGTTGTATGCAGTCTAAAAATTTTCTGTTGAGTTCTGATGACTTCTTGGCAGAGTTATTTGTTATTGTATTGAAATGGAGCCATAAAAATTCAGACCAGACTTCTTCGGTGATGTGTGAGTTTATGCTGGGTTTTCTGGAGTCCTGGAGGTCATTTACTGTCTTCCAGAATCTTCCACTGGTGTTAATTCCTTTTGCATCATGGAGCAGCTTTGCCCATAGGTCTTCCTCTGCTTCCCTTTTCAGGTTCCAGATTAATTTCTTCTTGATGGATTTTTGTTTTTGCAGTTCCATTTGGACTTCTTTGTTCGGACCTTCTCGATGTAATTGCCTCAGTAGTTTGTTAATGTTTTTCTTATGGATCTTTAAGTTTGTGTTCCCTTTTATTTTCTTATCTTCCTCTTCCTTGTTGCGGGATCTCTTTTTGGAACTTGATTGATTTTGATTTTCCAAGTTATTAAGGGCCGTTTTTGAGCTTGTTTGGGCAGTTCCAAGGCTGCTGGTGAATAATTGCCATCGGCTTAGATTGTCTGTCCGGGACTCTATGCTTTTTTCCCACAGTTTTTTCGCTTCTTTTTCGAAACCTTCTAAGTTATGCGTTTTGCATTTTATCCTTTTTTGTGTAACCAAGTATGATAATCCCTCATTAGCTAATGGTAAGGTGGCCGCGGCCCCATAAGTGTCAAGAGTGATCTCTTGCGGTAGGTGGTCGCTGGCTGCGGTTGTTCCTATTCGAAAATCCAGAATTTTGCCAAACAGTTGTAGAGATGAGAATGTGAGGTCTATTGTGGAGCTTGCCGTTGTGTTGTGAAAAGTGGCTGACGATGGGATGTCGTTTATGAAACGGCCGTTTAGAGCTACAAGGTTGAGATGTTCCAAATCTTTCAGGCTGTCTCTTGACAATCTGCTTTGTTTTCCCCATTTGCTGGCCACCTGTTGGGGGATTCCCATATGTTAAATTGTTCTTCTAGGAGTGAGTCCCTTAGCTGGGGCCCGCCTAAGTACATATTGAAGTCCCCTGTTACTAAGAGATTGGTTGTTGACTCCTCTGACAGTATCTTTGTTACTTCTGCAATTAGTAGTTTCATCCCGGCTTTTTTTTCCCGGGGGTGAACTTATACGTTTAGCAGTATTAGCTTTTGGTTTTGATCTTTTCCCCCTAGTTCCAGCTCTATTGTTTTTATGCTGTTGTTACCCGACTGTGTGGCATCTTTACTCTTTATTTCATTTATGCTCTTTATTGAGGTGTATGTTGTTTGGCCACCTTTTGAATGGCCGTGTTTGGCATTTCTTGAAGCTTGTATGTGGTGTGCCTTAAAGCCCTGTATTTGGTACGGCTCATCCGACCAGGTCTCTTGAAGGGCAATTATGTCGAAATTCTGGAGGTAAAGTAGGAGCTGAGCGTCGTCTGCTTTATTTCCTAAGCCGTTTATGTTCCAGGAACAAATTCTTAGTTGATGGTTTTTTGGATTGTTTTGTTGCGAGCTTTGTCATTTCTTCTCAGGCCTTGTGTTGATGGTCCTTGCTACCCAATTCCAATCCTCGTCTCGGATTGGTCCTTGGGCTTTCCTTGCGCTCAGTGGGTATATGTCTGTCTGTGAGACTGAAATGCTTCTGTCCCCTTTTAGGACGCTTGTCCTTTTCTCTGGATTTTGTTTGTTTTCGAAGCAGTCGAGTCTCTCTTTTTGTGCTTGGCTTAGTGGTTCTGGGTATCCTGTTTTTTCCTGTATTTTTAGGCGAATCCCCCATGTTTTAAAGCGTTGTTCAGACTCCATGATTCTTTCAGTTATTTCCTGCGTAGCCCATATGGTTTTGGTTACCTCTTGTTCTGACAGATGACTGTGGTGTTCAAACTCCACAGATTCAAGGTTGTGTGTTTTTATGTCCTTCAAGTTGCTAATGGTGGACAATAAGTGTGGTATGTTACCTCGGTTGAGTATATCCCCTCTGCCTCTAGACCTATACTCCGGGATAAATAGGATTGTGCCTTTTTCAACTTCCTTCTGCTTGTGGCCCCGTTGTATATGTTCTTCAATGTCTGGTTTAATCGATGTCTGCTCGGCTCTTTTTGTAGGTGGTTGCTTTTCGTCTCGGGCTTCTATGGCCTCCTTGTCTTCTTCCTGCATTGGGCCTTGTGACTCAGGGATTCCCTTAGTGACTGTTAGTGAAGCTCCCGACCTTGCTGTGATGTTTGTCCTCTCTGTTTCGTTTGTGGGCTGGCTTTTATCTCGACCGAGTTCTGTTTGACTCTTATTGGTCGTGTTTCTGCCTTTGTGATTGGAATTTTGATTTAATGAGATTTGTTTGGTTTCTTTAGCCGGTGAGGTAGTTATGGTCGCTGTTTGCCTGTCTGTATCTGCTTCCTGATACCTTTCCGATGTTAGATTTGCCACTTTGAAAAAAGCTTTTATGTTGCTTGTCTTTTTTCTTCGTTTTCTTTTCTGTTTTCGACCTTGTTTGTTTGAATCCCTGATTTTTTCTGGGCATTCTATCCCCGAGCTGTTGTTTCGAGGGCTGTTAAAGTTTGTGGTTTCTGGAGCCTGCCCCTGTTGTCCCTGCGCATCACTAAGCTGTGTGTTCTTTTGTTCCAAGCTATCCTTTCGTTCTGGGTCTGCAGGTGTTTGTGTTACTTTCCATACCACCTCGGCATAGGTTTCAACTTTGTTTTTCCCCGAGGTATTCTGGCGTGTTGGACCGTCCCTGCTCGAGTTTTGTGCCTTCTGCCCTTTCTTAGTTCCGGGATTATGTGAGTTGAGTGGGCTCCTCGTCTCTTTTTTGTGCCGCTCTATGCCATATCTGTCTTCAGAGGTCATAAGCTGTTTGTTCGGCTGTTGGTGATTTAGGTTTAGTGGTGTGTTTGCTGTGTCCTGGATTCCTCCTTTTGTTGGATTGTCAGTTGTCTTTTTAGAGTCTTGCTGGATGCCCCCCAGTGATTGTGAAATCGATGAGAGTTTGTCCATTATTGTGTAGCAAGCGCAGCTTGGCTGCTCTATTTTTGTTTCAGCTTGTACTCTTTTGATCATATCGTTCATGTCAGCAAGCTTGTTGTCGATGTTTGCTACGTGTATCGCTAGAAAATTTAGAAGGGAAAGTTGCATATCCATTTTGTCCGAGTGATACTGCATGGCCTTTATTGATAGCTGTAGGGTGTTTAGCAAAGATGACCATAGTATTTCTGGTCCATTAGAAGACTCTTCTGTGATTGGGATTTTAACTGGAACGTTTTGAGTGTCTTCCACCTGTGGGATAACTGGGGAGTAAGATGCTACTAGCCTCTCCCACTCCTCTGCTGTGAGCTGGCCGGTGTTCTCTAGTTTGCAGATATCTGTTTGGTCGTGCTCAGATTTTTCTGTCTCTTCCGGTTCTTCTTCTTTTTCTTCATTTTTTGGTGATGTTCCTGGCTCTCTTCCGACATCCTCTTGTGATTGTTCTCGATGTTGCGGGTGCTCATGGGCCTGATTAGTGGTAATATTAGTTGCTTGTTTGCTAGTGATGGGTCCTGTATTTGCTTTTAACTGATCCTGTGTTTTGTAGTCCGTTTTTGTTGGCTTTGTTGGAGATGGTGACTCCGATTTTCTGGGCGAGAGTTGTTTTCTATTGTTTATGGGCTCTTGATGATTTCGCCCCTTCTCTGTGGCTGTTATTAGTGGTTGTGACATTGGCAGGGTAGCTATCCTTGGCTCAAGGGGATAGCTCCTTTCCTCCTTGTTGCTGTTGTGGGCGCTATGGATTACGCTTTGTCCGTCCTTGCCGGTGCCAATCTGATCTGCTTGGGTTGAGCTTTCCTTGATTGAGTGTGTTCCCCTTTTGCCCTCGGCGTTACTCTCCCTCTTCCTATCTTGGTCTTCCTCCCAGCCGTCCCCGGTGTCTCTCTCCGTCCCCAGTTTTTCTTGTCTCATGTTCTCGCTTGTTTCTCCTCCTGGGTCGATGGCAGTTATTTGAGTAGATCCCATAGGTTCCAGTGGGGAGGGGAGGCCCTTGAGATCGCTGTTTGAAGAGCTTAAGAACGACCCAGGATCTTTCAGGAAAGAAAAGATTGAGTACATTTTTGGTTGGTTGTCCTTATGTACGAGTTTGCTGAGTGTATCTGCCTTGTCGTCCTCATGCGACTGGTTTTCTGGTGTTGCTAGCTCCTGTTCCTGCAGGTGTATTGTTTCGTCCGGTGGCTTGGACTTGCTGTTCCCGCGCCTTCTTGTCTGGGCGTTGTTGGTTGCTTTCCTGACTTTTCCGGACCTCATCCCGCTGTCAAAAGTTTGCTGGTTTGCAGTTGAGGTTAGTGCCTCTCAAGTGGTTGCTTCCTGTTTATCTACTTGGTTGCGCTCTCTGATGACCTCCTCTCTGGGCGTCCCTGCAATGCCTGCTGGATGATGTAGGCTACACCCACCTGGCCGTTTTCCTCGCAGCGGTGCTAGCTGCGAGGCAGATGACCCCCGGGGAAAGCAGGTGAGGTCAAAACAGAGTGGCAGGGTAAATATGAGGTCCGGCACCTGCGGCTTGTGGCTCTCTGCTCTCACTGCTCCGTCGGCCTCTCACGCACTCTGAGGCACTCAAACGAAGCAGGCAGCGCGGGGTCTAAGGCGAAGCAGGCAGGCAGAGCGGGGGGTTACGGCCGCAGGCAGGGAACCACAAACAAAATCCCCTGCCCGCTCGCCGCTCACCACTCACTGCTCGTCGTTCGCCTCCCACCGATCCTCTTGCTGCTCCTGGGCAAATACCGCACGGACTGAAGCTCGGCTCGGCTCAGGCTTTCGGGGTGGGGGTGAGGGCTTCCTTGCCTTACCCCGGCTCCATCCGAACCCTCGCAGCCTTGCCTCAGCCGTGCTCCTTGTTCCCTCTTCAAGATGCTCAAGATGCTCACTGCACACAGCTCACACAGACATAGTGACCGCTGATAGAGCAGAGGTTTGGATCTCTCTGTGCAATGGAATTTAATTCAGTTACTAAGTAAGTGCACTTGAGCCACAGACCTTAAGCCCCAGCAGCCTCGCAGGTACTTACGGGAATCCGTTAGTGATCAGCGGTCCCGCAGTGGTCCCGCAGTTCTGGCCCTGGCTGTGCCCTCCGTTCACCAACAGGCACCAACAGGCAAGAAACGCGTCCACCAGCTGCCTCCGTTGCAGCTCGTGCGCCTGCAAGCACTTGTGGTGTGATCGTGGGAGGTCGCGGGGGTCGCAGGAGGTCACGACTCGCAGCCCCTGGCTCCTGGCTCACTCGCGGCTCACTCCTGCTCCTGCTCCTGCTCCTTGGCAAGCCAGCCACAAACAAGCTGCAAACAATCTGCCTCCGTATGGGCTCCGTGTGGGCTCCGGGTGTGGGCTCCGGGCGCTCCGCGTCTCCGCTTCTCCGCTTCTCCGCGTCTCCGTGCCTGCCTGCCTGCTCCTGCTCGCCTCGCCTCGCTCCGCCTTGCTCAAACAGACCAGCTCAATCGAATCCAAGCTCCTGCTTCAGGCTAACTAGCGTTCTGGAACATCTTTTTAGAGAGCTGGCTGCCCATAGAATGTTGAAAATCATATAGTTGGTTGATTGCAGTTTTAAAAGGGCTAACTGAACATGCATTTAGTGTTTGACTTGTTAAATATGTCCAGATCTATAGACTATGTGCAAAGTTTTATTTTCATTCTAGGGGCCCCAATGATTTTTTTACATGATTGGAGTGGGGGAGCAAGCTTGAAGACCATCGCCCCCACTGTTGGTAATGCACAGTCCCTCAGTGTGACCTAATATATGTTTGTGGCATTGCCCAAGCATGCGTCTGTACTGGACCAAACTATGGAAAGAAATTATGGACAACTTACCCTCCCCTATTCAAGCATCGTTCACCTAGGCCTACATGGTACCATAAGTGATTAGACAGGCCTACCAAACTATGAACATACATCACTAGCCAGGGCACTCCCCAAGTCAACACTTTGTATTCTACACCATAAACAGTGCAGACACTTCCCACCCTATAGGAGTGTCTCACAGAACCCCCTGCTAGCAAGCTTTGTAACAGATACAAGACCGCCCAGACACATTCATGCATATATGGCAAACATGCCAAATCGAAAGAACACACTATACCCAGATTGGAGACTAAAGGTCTGGTTTTACGTTGGACAGATGGTACTTCATCCGGCAGGGTGGCTGAGGACATTACTTCTGTCATCCTGATGGACCACCATCCCTCAAATTTAGAGATCACCAGAAAAATGTTGTACACACCCGCTATTACTTTTGACGGCCGTTCACCAAACGTTAAAATTAATTTTTTATTCAAAAACAAACTACCATAGTGGGACTTTGTTTTTGAAAAACAAAAAGCTAATGACACCACCACAACTTGGGAGTTTTCCTCAAGGGTGTTGGGTCATTATTGTGTTTTTCGGTCCGTCACTGCCTGGTTTATCCTGGCAGTGATGGGCAGAAAAAAAGAGAACTTTATTCCACATATACTGAGTATTGATCTTCTGTCAAAACGACTGCAAACAACTCTTGTGAATACTGCCTTTCCAAAGAGAAGGACAAGTGTAGGACACAAATCCAATGATCATGGGCCGGGGTATTCATAATGTGCAATTCATTGGTTCCTGTCCCATCCTTCTGATTACTTATCTGCAAACTTAAGACCCACTATGGGTCCCGGAGTAGCGTGCTACCCGCCGAAATAGCGCTTCGACGCCTCGTCAGGGGTAGTAAGCGCTATATAAATGCAATTACAATACAATACAATACATACAATGTCTTTGATTTCTCCAAGCTCTTTAAAGAGGTAAGAAATCATTTGCAATGTGTATTCTACATCCCCACCCAACAATCCGGAAGAGACTCCCACATATAATAGCCACATACAAGTTTCGATTGATTGACTCAAAAGTTGCTTATACGTCGTGTAATAAAATGGCATTTATGGAGTGGTTTAATTGTACTGTATGCCTAATACCACGTGTAAGGAATAATTGATGCAAAAAAAATGTGGCCTGCAGGTTTCACACCTGTCTGTAACGTGAGCTCTCACAGAGCTCCCTTATCTCTACTAGGTACACAGGGATCATTGCAGTCTGTGCTCAACTCGATGATTTATTGTAAGACTTTTTCTTAAGATCTTTTTACAAAGCACAAAGTCCGTCGTGCTTTACTAGAGATGACCGAATTTCTTAGTCCTTTGTTGTATTGTAGTTTACTATAACTGCCCCAGAACATAGGAAACCTGTGTACATCACATGTAAAATGAGTTACAGTGGCGTGAGTTATAGCAGGTATTATTAATACCAATTTTTTCCAATTTATAAACTTTATTTCGATTTTAAAATAAATCACAAAAGTCAGCAAGTTACAAACACAGGGGTTGAGTTTTACAATGACATTACACTATCACAGCAGCGAGACTGGGAGAACACTCAAGTACACGAAATTTGGTTAAAAAAAATAATAATTTTAAAATACAATAAAAATACACGACCAAACAACAGCCCGGAGAGCTACATCCCTATTAAGCAGAGCATCAATCAATCATAAAAGAGAAGAAGAACATATGCAATAGCATCATGATTTATGTATACTAAGAAAAGTTTATCTGTTCTTCAATAAAGACCAGTGAATCACCCGTGCCCAGCCCCAAAACTTAGCTGATGCAATCACTATAGGACCAGCCACTGCAGTTTTTAGTAATCTATAAGCCTCACGGTAGTCCCTGGTCCCCATTAATAAACACACAGGTTTCAGCCAATGGTGTCTCGGTTGACGGTACTCGGGGCAAGCAAATAAAATGTGGGACGAGCTCAGTGATATTCAACTTGGCTTTGAACCCATAGAAGCCAATGTCTCTGCTACAGATGTGTGGCTCTTAGCAGGAAGAGAGAGGGGGACAGGAAATAAAGGTTGAAGAGCATTGTGAGAGCTTGGTGGATGGCTCTGCACTGAGCTAGAAATCTCTGCAGGGCCATAATAATAATAATAATACTGGTATTTTTAAAGCGCGAACAGCTGCCTCAGCTAGGAGGCGTCCCGGCGCTGTGAGGGCATGGCAAGAAAACTAGCTGGGAGTCTGCGGCTTAGAGAGGCACCGAGAACAGCCACGACTTAAGCTGTCTCCTAAAGCTTGTTTCTGATTGGGCCTTTCGCAGCTCAGGAGGTAGGGAGTTCCATAGACGAGCCACATTGGCTAAAAAGGTCCGGCCGCCCAATCTAGCCCTTTTGACTCGCGGCACACTCAGTAGCACCTGATCATTTGAGCGAAGGGAGCGGGTCTGTGTGTATCTGGGCAGACGGGCTCTCAGATAATTAGGGCAGGTACCATAGAGGGACCTGTAGGCCAGAGTAAGAGTTTTAAATTTTATTCTACTGGCAATCGGGAGCCAATGCAGGGCCCGAAGATGGGGGGAAATATGCTCTTTGAAAGGAATATGCTTAAGCAGCCTGGCTGCCGCATTTTGCACCGTCTGCAGCCTTTGGACCAAGTATTTCGGGAGACCGCTATACAGGCCGTTAGCATAATCCAGTCTCGATGTGATGGTGGCATGGCTCACAATTTTCCGGCAAGACTCAGGCAAAAGTTTCAGGACTGGGCGAAGATTCCTCATTTTGCTCAGGCAGCACCCTGTGACCTGATGGATCTGGGGCACAAAAGAGAGATTTTCATCCCACTTGAGCCCCAGATTTTTTGCCCACTGGGAGGGGGGAGGTGGGGTACCCATCTCAATCGGCCACCAGAGGTCAGCTGGAGGGTGACTGCCTTTGCCAAAGAAGATCACTTCCGTTTTTCCCGGATTCAGTTTCAGCTTATTAGTATTCATCCAGGATGCCACATCCTGAAGGCACCCCTTAAAGTTTGCAAATGCCGCTTCTGAAACCTCTGAGTAGGGAAAAACCAACTGGGTGTCATCGGCATAAGATATTGCGCGTGACTCCCCAGTGGGCAATGAGGGAAAAAAGAGGGGCAAGATAAACATTAAACAAAAGGGGGCTTAGGGCAGATCCTTGCGGGACCCCGCATCTCAGTGGCTTACGCTCTGAAGCACATGTACCTAGAGTGACCCTCTGCGTTCGGTTTGACAAATAGGACTGCATCCAACCAAGTGCCTGATCTTGCAGACCAATTTCTGCCAAACGTTGGGCCATCCTAGCATGATCCACCGTATCAAACGCGGCCGAGAGATCCAGGAGCATCAGCATAGCCGTGTCTCCTGAATCTAACGACCACCTCAAAGAATCAGCCACCTCAATCAGCGCCGTCTCCGTGCTGAAGCCGGGTCTGAACCCGGACTGAGTCTCATGAAGATTGTTATTAGATTCGATATGAGCATTCAGCTGGCGCTGAATTAGTTTTTCCAGCATTTTCCCGGGAGCTGCCAGCAGAGAGATAGGACAGAGGTTAGTTAAATCCTCCGCATCCCCGTTTGGCTTCTTCTTCAGTGGCAGGAGCGTCGCATGCTTCCAGCTCTCCGGAAATTCCCCAGTATCTATGGATGTGTTCCAGATGTGTTGAAGCATAGGTGCGATAGCGTCCGCTAAAGGTTCCCACAGTTTGGGTGGACATGGGTCCTCTGGGGAGCCTGACTTACACCGGGTTATCTCTTGCCTTGCCTCATCTAGCGGGATTGGTTGAAATTTCCTCAAGGAGACTGGGGACCGGCCCCCACTCTCTCTATCCTCCTTGGCCGTAGGTTTATGTGGGCCAAAGGAGTCATAGACCATCTGTATTTTATTGTCAAAATAGATGGAGATCTTGTCACAGAGTGCTACGGATGAAGGAATATCCCTTTCAATACAGTGGGGCTTCAAAAAGGATTGAACCAGTTTAAACACTTCTTTGCTGGGGTTCTCTGCCTGTTGAACAACGGAGGCATAATAGCTTTTTTTTTCTTTCCTAATCTGCTTATGAAACAGCTTGGTGGCCTCTTTAAATTGTTTTTTTGCTAGAGGGCAGTAGTCTAATCTCCATTGTCTTTCGAGTTTCTTACAGGCTCTTTTTTCCAGTCGTAGATCAGCGGAGAACCATGGGGCAGTGGGGGAGGTTGTCTGCGCTGTCACCCTTTTAGCTGGCGCTACAGTATCTACCATGTTGCTAATCCAGTTACTTAGTGCCTGGGCATCCACGCTGGCATTCATAGTATGCTTAGGCGGATCATGGGACAACATCGGGCTCATAATGGCCGGAATAAGATTTTTCCATTGCCTCTTCATATAAGAGTGTTTGCTTTTTCTAGGCTCTACCCCATTTAATGCTAGTGTGAATGGTATAAGCCAATGATCTGACCATGCTACTGGAAGTGCATCATCCACTACTATGCTTTCTAATGTGGAGAAAATTAAATCAAGTGTGTGTCCAGATCTGTGTGTGGGACCTTTATTATGGAGCATCAAGTTTACAGCACTCATTGCTGCCATCAGGTGCTCTGCCGCTGTGTTGCCAACCCTATCAATGTGGACATTAAAATCTCCCACAACCAGGAAGTGCTCGTGCTTCAGCGCATTCAGTGTAATCGCATCTAAAAGTCGAGTAGTGCTGCTCTCAGCGCAGTCCGGGGGACGATAAACCACCATCCCAGCAATGGCTAGTTGAGGGTTTAGGAGAAGGCAGAAGTATAAGCATTCCATTCCTGGGATTACAACTGATGCTGCGGAAGATAAGGAGAAGCAGTCTTTAAAAATTACTGCCACCCCACCCCCGCGCCTGCCATCCTCGCGATTCGAGATGCACATAGAAAAGCCCGCCGATACAGCTAAACAAATGGCTGTCACATTATGTTCATTTAACCAAGTTTCAGTTAAAAACAACAAGTCCCAGGCTTGGCTCTCTAAGAGTAGCCAGATGACAGTGCTGTGTTGAGGCAATGATCTACAATTCACAAGTCCCGCTCTGAGACCTCTAACTACTTGGGCCGAAGCAGCCCCTGGAGTCTGCTTAGAAGGAGAAGGGGCCCTGACCCACGCGCTACCACATTCTGAGCTAATAAGTGGGAGCGTGGCCTCCACAAGGGAGTGAGTTTTACAAGGCCCCCCTCGGTTAATGGCCATTAGATCTTGCCTCGACCAGACAGTCCTATCGGGATCCGACCCCGCTGGGGCAGCATGCTTGGCCTTGGCCGCAATCCGGCCGCGGACGGGCGCAGACGGGCTGGACTTAGGCGCGACTTCGGCGCGCCGTCGGCGCGCCCGCTGCGCTCGTACGCTGCGCGGCCGGAAGCACATCGCCTCTAGTGGGGACTGGTCCGGAAGTGATGCTAGCTGGGGGAGGAGTCGCGTCCCTCCGCTCAATCGGCACACAAAAGCCGTGGCGGAATGGGGACGGACCGGGACACTGCAAGGGGTTAGTATGATTTGCCCAACAATGTCTGTATCCCCTTAAACAATTCAAGCTCCCACCAGCAGTAAATTTTAAAAATAGTGACACGCTTCTACAAAGATAAAATGACACAAGACAGTTTTTAAAATTGCAGGTTTCTCAATCACACTGCCCAGCGCCTTACTCGCGCTGCTCTCACCAAGCGCGGTGGGATCAGGTGTGGCTTTTAAATCTGAATGCTAGCTGGGCGAGGAGTCGCGTCCCTCCGCTCAATCGGCACACAAAAGCCGTGGCGGAACGGGGACGGACCGGGACACTGCAAGGGGTTAGTACGATCAGCCCAACAATGTCTGTATCCCCTTAAACAATTCAAGCTCCCACCAGCAGTAAATTTTAAAAATAGTGACACGCTTCTACAAATGGCCATGTGACGGGCCATATACATGCCAGACTCTGAGCTATACAAATACCAATGGCATAACATATTCTGCAAGGCAGGATGGGGGTGTTTTGTGAAAGTCCTTGACTAGTCTGCAAGATGTAGCTCAGGAGAGTGGTGCACTGTGAGCTCCTTGACTGTCTCAGTACTAGAATAGGTGCAGGGCAGAAGAGATGCGCATTATGAAATAAGCATGCCGCGTCTGTGTTATGGGATATTCATGCATGCCACAAGCCAAACCAGAGTGGTATTGTGGGAGCTCTAACTATATGTCAGTATTGGTGCACAAATGTATGTTGCATTTCATAAATCATAGACGCATTGTTACACTGTTATACCTATCATCTGTAGGGTATTCTTCCCCAAGCCTTTATGCCTGCTTACCTCCTCTTTTTGCTGTATCTTTTTGTTGGCCTTATAGGTCTCTGAACACTTTACCACTGCTAACCAGTGCTAAAGTGCATGTGCTTCTCCCCGAAACATGGTGACATTGGTGTATACCTGACTGACATATTTAGTTTACTTATAATTCCCTTGTAAAGTGATATACCAAATACCCAGGCCTCTAATTTAAATGCTGCTAGTGAGCCTGCAGCACTGACTGTGCCACCCACAAAAGTAGCCTTTCAACCCTGTCTCAGGCCTACCATTGATAGGCCTGTGTGTGCAGTTTACTCCCACTACAACTTGGTATTTAAAACCACTTGCTAAGCCTTGAACTTCTGTTTTCTTACACATAAGTCACCCCTAAGGTAGGCCCTAGATAACCCTAAGAGCAGGGTTCTGTGTAACTAAAAGGTAGGAAATGTACTTTTAAAATAGATTGCATACCTCTGCCAACTAGAGACCAATTTCCAACACACACTATGGGAACCTGGTAGGTGTTTTATTACAGGAAGAACAGTACATTTTGCAGGTCACCTTAGATGTGTACTGTGAGAGCTCTCACTTGTACTGAAACTGCAGTCAAAGTGCCTGCCATAGTAGAGATGTACTGGAATAGCTCTGTTGATGTCTTGGAACTGGGATACCACTACAGAGGTCTCAATGCTAGGGTAATTGATTACGAAGCTGTTTACCTATACCAAAAGCCAATGCAATTATGTAGCAGTGGAAGATCGAATTATGCGGTAAGGGACAATATGCAGCAAAAACAGGCAAATCATGTGCCTTATTATGTGACAAAGCAAAATTATGTAACATCTTCTGTAACGCTATCTAGCTTTCTGAGATCTTAATCTAAAAGGGATTTGAGGGCTACATAGATTTAAATAGATAAGGTTCTTAAGAAAGACACATATACATGTTATGTATAGCTTCCATTGGATCGGTTTGCAGGAATAACCAAATCAAAACCTGGTTAGTTATTGATATGATGTAACAACCATGGTAAACAAATTGTTTCTTATTGTTGTGATTTCCCCAGGGGAAGCGCTTGCTTTTCATGTGTTCACCGAGTGATTGAAGTGGGTGAGTTCTGAGGTGCACAACATGCCCACATTTTCTTAATTTAAGAACGATGGTTCCCCTACTTTTTGTGAAAAGAGAAAAGTCCCAGGACAGTTAATTCTGAGAGTTGAAATGCTTCAGTTTAATGTAATTAACAAACACAAAAAATGCCAATACTGATACCCATTCAGACACAACAGTTATACCAAACACCAGATGACCTAAACACAGAAAATATTGAATTCAATTTTTCTTTTTCAAATATTTTTTCTTTCTTATTTTTTATCTTTGTGTTGATGAACAATTTGTTTTAAAATTCAACAATACAAATTAAATACAATTATAAACTGAAGACACAACAACACAACACAAAAGACACAAGAATGTGATACACATAAAATGAAAATATATATACAATTGAAAACACACAAATTATCTATCCAGCTCTTGTTCTAAACAGGTTTTAACCTTCATGTTTGGAAATAAACAGTGCCTCTGATTCTTTTGATTATATACATAACATTTTAAATTTATAATTCAGAGGCCGCATTCAAACGGTGGACCTACTAGGGTCATTTAATATTTTCAAAATCTATATACACCTTATCAGTGGTGAGCAACATGTGGTCTACCCACTTTAGTGGGCACCTGTTTGGTAAGAAATTAAAACAGTTTAATGTAAGGCAGGGAGTCCACTGTGCTGTGAAACAGAGGGAGGGGCAGGCTGCTAGGCAAGCCTTCTTGCGTGGGTGTCTGCTTGCCTGAAAGAAACGTAAATGTTCACAACCGGTCACTCTGCAAATGTAAAGGGTGCCTGGAAGTTTATACTGGCCTTAATTGATGAAATCACTTGAAACTTCCTGATGGCAGATTTATTCTTTTTAAGTGGTATTGCAAGGGAGTTACCAGCTGAGCTGTAAAGTGTGTTCTTTTAATGGACAGTTAGAAAAAGAAATTGCACAATGTACAGTCTGGGTATTACTAAAATCTATAGTTTGGAAGCACTTAAACCTATTTGTGCATTTAGTAGCGGCCTATCATACTGTGTGTAATGCAAGTTTAAATTAAGTACTTACATATTCACAGGGCTTTCTGTCGTAGACTGTGACCTCGTAACACTAAACATACCTAACTATTCTCCACAGCATCAACGAGGATACAATTCTTTGACTCTCTGGTTACAGATACAGACCTCTGCAGTTCATTAACTAATAGAGGTGTCATAATGTAGTGAATTTCCCACTGAGTAGCTTAACTTGAATTTACTTTTCATTTCATCTGTGCCTTATTTTATATGTAGATACCTGACGGTGAAGACCGCAAAAATGTTCCAAAATATTTTATTTTTTTAGCCGCACCTTTGACCCCGCCCCACACTCACTCACCCCTCCCCCTTTGCACACAGCATTACAGTTCCCATACTTTTATTAATGCACTTCGACCACTGTATTCACCATTGTTGCCTGGATCTGCAGAGACCCAAGCGAAATGGCAAAATGTCGGCTGTCAGTCTCATGCAACTTTTATCTTCTCTAAAAGGTCGCCAGAGACATGAAGGAGACAGAAGAAGGCTTTTTGAAAAATACTTACATTGGGTTAGGCCACAAATGTGTAGAGACCATTGCAATATCAGAATAATTATTCTTTTGTACAGTATATGATTATCATTGATTTCACCTTTATTAGTCTTTATGAGAGATGTGTAAATGGATGGATGTATGAGGATGTGCGAGTACGATAGAAGAATGAATTGCATTTATCCTATTGGAAATTATATGCAATGATCATGTATTCTTGTGAAAAAAATATAATATAGATACAGAGAGACCTCCATTTTATAATAATAATAAACAGTATTTTCCTATTTTTGTACCAACCTGTCTCTCTGTTTGTCATAATATGTGACTATTACTTTGATTGTGTTCATAAATAGTAGCCCTAGATTTTTTTATAATTTACAGGAGAAGGGTCCACCATATTTCCCTGGAAGTGCAAGTCTCTGCACACCCATGCTCAAGGAAAAACATGTTGTGTTGACCAGCAGCTCCACAAAGCTGCTCTCTGTGCTGCTCCCGCTCCCAGATCTAAGTGTGAGAGGGAAGACCCTGACTTGGAGGGAGAGAGTTGGAGGGTTGTAGGGTTGGGGGATAGGTATTTTCTATGATATGGGGGAGTGGAGGGTAAATATAGAGGGTGGTAGAGATGAGTCGCAGGAACCTAGGGGCATATTAGCAAGGGCAGTATCGCCGCTTTAGCGGCTGTTAGCGACAGCTTCATGGTGAAGGTGACCGTTTTGGGTGCCACTTTGCATGCCAGCGATATTTATTGCTAATGACATGCAAAGTATGCGTTCCCAACCAAAGTCTACAAAAACGGCCGCTAACAGACCTACCCCCTATTAGCAATGAGGCCCCGGACCCGGTTAGCGATGACAAAAGTTGCGCTACCCGCATTCATCGCTGGAATTTTTACACCTGCTCTGAGCACTACTTACCTATCTACACAATGGGAGGTTGATTTTAGGGCTGAATCCACCAGGGCATATCAGCAAGCATTCCCCTATTGCTGGCCTATTTGCGATGGATTCCATGCGATGAACAGGCATTTCGCCACTATCGCTGGATTAATTATCGCATTTGAGATACGTGTTGCTAATACCGCGCTGTCTCGGCGATAAAATCCAGCGATAGCTGGCAATAGAAAAATGTGCGCTAAACGTGCTTTGCGATATTTATCGCAAAGCGTTGTTAATATGCCCCCTAGGTTTTTTTTTTCTTTGGAAGGGCTTGCCATGTTATACATGGCTCCCTCATTACTGCTCCACATCTATGAGATTTTGAAAGCTGTACATGGGGATATGGGATGGTCACAAACAACATACATTTATTGCAGGGTCAAAAATAAATAAAAGGGGTGTTTTTCATCTTGGAGTTCTGAATGACGACTTAATGTCACACAAAACACCTCAGATAAAAAATCTCCCGGTATTCACTATTACATAATTATATTTCTATATATTCAGACAATACTATTCAAATTGTAATGAACTCACAATTGTTTATTTGGCCTTGCTTGGAAGTACATGAACACACATTTTCTAAAGGCTATTCTTTCTATTATCCAGAATGAAATCGATTTTGTAAAGCACAGGCAAGGTCTAACCCAGCAGTGCATAAACCTGCATGTAAACAATTCCTTCAATTTAAGGTGGAACTCGTTTATTCAACGCATCCCAGCGATGGTCAAAGCTTTCCGGTGAGCCTTAAATTCACCCTATAGAGCCTCTCGATTTGGCCCTGGTTTCAGTCTAATACATCTCATTGTTATACCATATGTGTCTCACCAGAAGGAACATACTGATTTAAGTCACTGTACCTTAAAATCGTTGAACATTTTAATTTTAGAACAGTGACTATGATGTAAAGATTAATTTGTGTGAATAGTCTTTCCACCCTTTTGAATTGCATGTAAGTAGTTATGTTTTCTGTTCCCTGCGGCACCCAAAGCCCCCACTTCCCCCCATTCAATTAACACTGAATGTTTAACACTACATGGACACAATTGTTGCCTTTTTTAAAACCTGATTAGGTCCATCAGTAGCTGCAAGATGATCATTTTATAATGCATGGCTTGGCATTGAACTCAATATGTACAGATGTTATTCATTTTTTTAATCAATTTGAGCTAGAAATATATTTTCCATTGCAATCTGAAATCTATAAGCAGACTGTGGACTTTGTGCCTGATGCAGAAATTCAGAAATACACGGAACAAGCTTGGTGCGATACAATCGTGTTTTTAGTGCCGCTGCGTATGCCTTACCGGATTAGTTGCTTGCATGTGTCCACATATTTCCTAACAAATACAATCCCAACACAGGACCTTGATGGTTCAAAACAAGATAAAGTTTTCTTCTCAAATAAGACCACAAATGGTTTTTAGGAAGTCCGAGAATGAAAAACATTGCTTGCTAATTCCACTTTGTCAGGCATGAGTAGCTTTTCTAGTACTGTATTTCTGCTTTTTCATTTGCATTCTTGAACTCGTTTGATTTTTTACATTAGAAAGGCAAAACTGCAAATACCAGAAAGCAAAGCAAAAACCAACCATTGGCAAAGCCAATAGGTCTGGCACTGGCTGCCGACCTTCTCTCAATGTTTGTGTCATAGCTTTTGCAAAATGTTATTGTTTGGGAATATGATGGGCCCTCATCAATCTAAAAACATTTATTTGGTACTGGTAAAAAAGTTTTTGAGGCTCAAAAAACACACATTACCATAGTACTCCCTGGCACTGAAGGGAACTGGTCTATGTATTGATGAGTTCCTTGTGAAAGGGTGGCGTGCTGTAACTCGTAGTGAAGTGAGCCAATTGCTTTAGTGGTTTAGTGGGTTGATAAATTGTCCTTTAATGCATGATCGAGTGGGTGGAAGAAAAATGTGAATGACTCTAACCACAGACTAAAGGTACGAAGCCTGGCTGAACCCCTATTAGTAACTATGCTATACATATAATTTTAGTAAGATCAAAAGTTTTTGCTTGACACAGACCTCAAAAAGTCAATTGGACTAGGAAAAGAATGAAGGAAAGGAAAGTAAAGGAAAGGAGGAAAAATAAAGAATTAAGAAAAAATAAGGTATTAAGGAAAATAAGGACTTAAGGAAAAAGAAAGAAATTACAAGAAGAAAAGAAGGACAAAGAAAGAAAGGAGGAAGAAAGAAAGAAGGAGAAGAAGAAAAGAAGGCAGGAAGGAAAGAAAGAAAGAAAGAATGAAAGAAAGAAGGAAAAGTAAGAAAGAAAGGAGAAGGAAAAAGAAGGAAATAGAAAGAAGGAAAAGAAAAGGAGGAAAAACAAAGAAAGAAGAAAAAAGGAAAGAACAAAGAAAGAGATTAGAGAAGGGGTGAAGGAAAGAAGGAAAAGAAAGATGAAAGGAGAATGAAGAAAACGGAAGGCAAGAAGGAAAAAGAAAGAAAGAAAGACAGAAGAAAGAAAGAAAAGGAAAAGGAAAAAGAAGGTAAAGGACAGAAAGGGAGAGGACGAAAAAGGAGGAAAAGGAGAAAGAAAGAATTAAAAGGAAACAGGAATGAGGCAAAAAAAGGAGACAGGTGGAAAGAAGAAAAAAAAGAAGAAAGGGAGAAAATATGGAAACAGAAGGAATAAAGTAAATAGAAAGAAGGAGAAAGAAGAAAAAAGTAAAACGAGGATAACATAATACAAAACAGTTTCAAATGGGCACAATCTGGTTTGCCTTAAAATTGCAGCAGCCAGAAAAGCAAAACACTCCATAAAGAATTTGCAGCAGCATTGGCAGGAGATGGGATCTGCTAAAGAAGGAATGTGACCTGTGTTCAAATCAGAAGTGTCCTGCTATCACATCAGTCTCTAAACTCAAAAGCAACACTGTCATGTATTGCTGCATCAGCTTCTCAGGGAACACACAGGACACCAGGTGTGATTTCAATGTTCTTTATTTGTATACATGCTCAGGGTGCCTCAGCACGTCTGTCCTCGTCGTCGTCCTAGTCTGTAGTGTCCTCATCCTGTCCGTCCACAGGAAGTCGTGTCCAGTGACCTGGACACTGCCCTGTGACCCACAGGGTCCTAGTGCCCTGCGTTGGTGGTCAGGTCACTACATCTCCCCCTTTGTCACAAACAGAACGTCTTTGTCACATGTACAAGTCCTTGGTACATTTCCTCATGACAATGAGATAATAGATCGATGGTGATAGAGAGAGAAAGAGAGAGAGAGAGAGAGAGAGAGAGAGAGAGAGAGAGAGAGAGAGAGCGAGAGAGAGAGTCTCTACATTTCTTCTAGTAGTCTTCTTGTCTTCTTGCACAGTCTCTACATTTCTTCTAGTAGTCTTCTTGTCTTCTTGCACTCCCTTTTTGGTCTTTGTTCTCTGCTCTGTTCTTGTCCTCCGTTTTCCTCTTTTAGTGGGGTTGTCTCTCTTGTTGTTCCTTGCTCTCTTTCTTCTGTTGTGGTTACACGTTCTTCCTCTTCCACTTTGAATTCCTTGAAATGGGAACTGTTTCTTGTTATACTTTGATGGTCAGAGGCTGCAGTCACCATTGACCCTTTTACGTGAGTCACAACCAGCGGGTCTCTTGAGAAGGGGCTGTCTGACTTCCTTTGTTGTTTCTGTCGAACTACCACCAGATCCCCTTCAGTCAGCTGGTGTTCAGATGCATTTCTCCTTTTGTCAGCATATTCTTTCATTTTTTTTTTGGCTTGGTGATCTCTTTCTGCAATGTCACTTCTGTTCGTACTTTTAGTTGCATCTATCTGAGGTGTCCTTGTTTTGCTTGATCTCCCTAGCACCAGCTCTGCTGGGCACCTGCCAGTGGAGCTGTGAGGGGTATTCCTATAGTCTCTGAGCACCTGACAAAGCGCTTGTCCAATTGATATCTGTGTCAATTTTGCCCGCTGGATGGCTTTCTTGATAGTCCCCATGAATCGTTCTGCCATTCCGTTGGCCTGTGGCCACAAAGGAGTTATTTTCCGATGCTTGATCCCCAGATACTCCAGGAATCTACGGAATTCCTCTCCAGAAAATGGAGGACCATTATCTGTTTTCAGTGTCTGTGGTGAGCCCCAGACAGCAAATATGTCGTCTAGCACTGGTAGGGTAGCACTTGCCGATGTCGACGATACTTCTCTCACTATTGGAAACCTTGAAAATTCGTCGATGACCACTAGCAGGTATTTTCCACTCTCCAATGGCCCATAGAAGTCTGCTGCCAACTCTGTCCATACTGCAGGTGGCAGTTCCGACATTTTCAATGGTGTCGGTTTGGCAGGAGGTCCTGTTATTTGACAGGTGTGACAGTGCGATACCTCTTCCTCCACCATGTTGTCCAATCCCGGGAACCACACTTTTTCTCTCAACATCTTCTTTGTCGCTACAATGCCTCGATGCGACTCGTGTGCTAGCTCAACTGTTCTCTTTCTTAGCCGACGTGGTATTACAATTCTTGAGCCCCTCATCAGAACTCCCCTTTCTGTTTCAGACAGCTCTTCGCTTATCTTTTTGAATGCCAGTAGTTCCTCTTTATTGACTCCTTCCTCTGTGTTGGTGTTGCTGTTGACGTGTCTCCATCTCTGCTGCCGTACCACCATTCCGATGGCCTTCATTGTCGGGTCTCCTTTTGTTTCTCGCTCTAGTTCTTCATTTGTTATTGATGCCGGAGTGTTCTGTCTCACGATGAAGTTTAGATATTCTTCTGCCATTGTGGTGCCACCTTTTTGATAGGGAAGCGGGTGCCGTGACATGTAGTCCGCTGGATTTTGATCTTTTCCTGGTTTGTGGACAATCGTGAAGTTGTAGTCCATCAGCCTGATCCCCCACCGTTCAATTCTTGGGGGTATCTTGGCGTTTGGGTTTCCGTAGATGGTTACTAGTGCTTGATGATCTGTTATTATAGTGAATTGTTTTCCGTATATGAACATGTGATAGTGCTCACATGCCCATACTACCGCCAAACTCTCCTTTTCTGGTTGAGAGTATGCCCTCTCAATGTCCGACAAGCTCTTGCTTCCGTAGGCCACTATCTGTCGAGGTGAGTCTTTTCCGGGCTTATGTTGTGCTAGTATTGCGCCAAGGCCTACCGGGCTGGCATCTACTGTCAATTCGGTGCATAGGCTCGGGTCAAAATAGGCTAGGTGGTCCACTGCCGTTACTGATGCCCTTATTTCTTCGAACGCCCTTTGGCACTCTGTGGTCCATTCGAATGTCTGGCCCTGCTTCGTCAATTCTCTCAGTGGCGTGCTCACTGTCGCGAAGTCCTTTATATATCTCGCGCAATAGCTGGCAAGGCCGAGGAATGAGCGCACGTCAGCGACATCTTTTGGCTCTTTTGTTTTTTCAAGGGTGTCTATTTTGCCACGATCTGGTCTCATCCCTCTCTTCGAAAAGATGTGTCCGAAGAATACTAGTTCTTCTCCGCCCAGTTCGCATTTCTTCTCATTTACTGTTAGGCCCACCTCTACTAGCTGTGAACACACTTCTCTCAGGGCCTTATCGTGTTCCTCATCAGATTTTCCAAACACCAAGATATTATCACTATAGTTCAGACTGTTTTTGATCGGTCTGATGATCTGCCTGATTGTTTCCTGGAATATCTCTGCTGCTGACGATATTCCGAAGCTTAATCTCTTGTAGCGAAATAATCCGAGGTGCGTTGAGAAGGTCGTTATGTATCTCGACTGCTGGTCCAGCTCCAGTTGGTGGTACCCTTTGCATAAGTCAAGCTTGGAGAATTTCCTCATTCCCGTCAGGCAACTTATCATGTCATCTAGATGCGGCCCTGGGTGTCGTTCTCGTTCGATGGCTGTGTTGGGTATTCTCATGTCCACACATATTCTAATTTGTGCGGCGTCCTTTTTTGGTACCGCCACTATTGGGGACACCCATGGCGTTGGCCCCTCTGCTGGCTCAATGATGTCCTGTTCTAATAGTGCCTTTATTTCTTCCTCCACCTGAGGTTGTAGATGGATGGGCACCCTTCTGTGAGGCTGGGCCACTGGCCTGACTGATTCATTTATGTGCAAAGTTATTTGTCTTCCTTTCAGCTTTCCAAGTCCGTTCGTTAGCTTTGGGTACTCTTGTAATATGTTCTCTCTGTCCGACATATGATACATCATCTTTAGTAGGCCCATGATCTTCGCCGTTACGTTGCTCAGTAGACATGGTGCGGGAATGTCTCCTCGTAGCACATGTATTTCTTCTGTGACATTCTTGCCTTTGTGCGTCATGGTGTCCGTGAATTTTCCCATGTTCGTTACTGGATTCTGTGCACCCCAGGTGAATACTCTGACATTTGACGGTTTTAGTGGTGGTTTCTTCTTCATCTTATCATATTCCGTAGCACACATGATGTTACATGTGGCCCCACTGTCCAGCACAAATTCTGTTTGATGGGGCCCTACGTCGATGGTCACCCAATCCGTCTTTTTTATTGACTTCCTATCCACTAATCTGATGTGCTCCTCTTCATGCCCTTCATCCGTGGACATGAGGTATAGGCGTTCTACCTTTCCAGCTGCTCTTTCCTCTTCTTCCTCGTCTCCCGACCCTGCCGACGAGCTCCTGGTGGTCGCTTCCATGTGTCGTACATGCCTGTTTGTTGTCGCTCTTGGTCTTCCTCGTTCATTTTTGAAATGTGCCCCTTGGCACATGGTGGCAAAATGGCCGCTTTTGTTGCATTTCCTGCATGTCTGACCGAATGCCGGGCATGCTCCTCGGTGTGGAAAATCCAGACCGCATCTGTAGCATTAAGAACCTTCTTTCCTTGTCCCTTGTTCCTTTGATCCTTTCTTCCAGTTGCCCGTCTTGCTTGTAACTGTCATTCGGTGTATCTGTTCTCCTCTCCGGTCCATCTGCCTGGCTTGTACCATTGCCCTTGCTTCTGCTCTCGCTAGATCTAGAATCTTTTCTACAGTGATAGGTTCTTTAAGTAGTCTCGTGCGAAATTCTGTGTCGCGACAGCCTTCTATCAGTCTTAGGCGAAGGGCCTGTTCATTGTCATATTTTTCAAATTCACAGTGGGCCACTAGCTTTCTCAGCCTTGTTGCGAAATCGTCCATTGACTCATCCGGCTGTTGAAATGCTACGTTGAAGTTATATCTTTCAAAATCGACGTTTCTTTGGGGGTCGAACTTGGTCGTCAGACATTTTATCAATTTTTCGTATGTTTTTATTTCGCTCGGGGGCAGTGTTATGAGGAGGTCCTCCACCTCATCCCCCACTAGGTTTAGGAATAGTCCTAGTTTCTTTCCGTCCACTACATCGGTCGCCTCCATGTATCGCTCGAATTTCACAATCCACTTCTCCCATCATATTCCCACTTGTGGCTCTGATACACTGAAAGGCAGTGGTGTGCGATACTGCGCACTTTGTTTTGTTTCTGGCATTTTCTTTCTTTTCTTGTTCCTTTTGTTGCCTTTGTACTTGTTTCTTTCTGATCTTTTGTCACTTTCTTCTTGTTTTCTTCTTTTATCTTTTTTTTTTTTCTTTGTCCTTTGTACTTTTATTTATTTTCCTTGCCTTTCTACTGGCTGCCCTTGTTCCCTCTTGTAATTTCCTTTGTAATTTCTTTGCCATTTTACTTTCCTTCTTATTAGACCTCTTTTCCACTTATTTCGGAGCCTTTATCCCTTATTTGTGCCTTTCTCGAGTGTTTTGCCTGTTTCTAAGATGGCCGCTAGTTTTTCTGCTCTTCCTATTGGCCCAGTCGCATGACCTTAAGATGGCCGCCAAGTCTCGCGATCTTTCGTACCCAATCCTCTTATGCCTGACTTCAAGATGGCCGCTCCGCTTTGCTGCTCTCCTATTGGTCCAGACCGCCTGACCCCAAAATGGCCGCCGAGACTCTCGCGAGAGCTCGCGCCGATTTCTTCTCTTTCGCGCACTTCTCCCCAGCGCTTACCCGATCAGGTGGGGGCTCAGATGGCGATCTTGCTCCCAGTCCGCTGTCATTCGGGGTGGGCTCCCGCGTCGCCGCACTTCATCGAGGGGCTGCTCTTCCTTCTTTTTCGGCGATGCAGGGTGTGCTCCTGTTTTTCGGTGATTCTTCCACGAGGGACACACACGTGTGGAGTCTTCAAGTACCTTCGTCGCCAGTTGTCATGTATTGCTGCATCAGCTTCTCAGGGAACACACAGGACACCAGGTGTGATTTCAATGTTCTTTATTTGTATACATGCTCAGGGTGCCTCAGCACGTCTGTCCTCGTCGTCGTCCTAGTCTGTAGTGTCCTCTTCCTGTCCGTCCACAGGAAGTCGTGTCCAGTGACCTGGACACTGCCCTGTGACCCACAGGGTCCTAGTGCCCTGCGTTGGTGGTCAGGTCACTACAAACACTAAAGAAAATATAAAATAAAAACAAAAACACTGGCACTAAAGGGAACTAGCTTGGGTGCGGATGTGCTCCTTGTAGAAGAGCAAAATTCAGTCAATCAAAGTGAATTTAACCTATGGTTCCCGTAGGCTGACCCTCTGCCCCATCCTGTATGCAGTGGAGGGCAGGGGCAAAATTTTAATGACACAAAAACCGACCAATGGATGACGAGAGGTGGCAAAAAGTCCAGATATGTAAGCATATTACACTTATTTTAGAAAAATCAAAGGGTCTTGGCTAACACCATACCTAACAACACCAGGGGCCCTATTACAGAGAGGGCACACTTTTTCTTAAAGCAAGTGCATCAGAAGCAAACAGGGAAAGTGTGCCCTATTAGGAAGAATGCGCTGCCTCGGGCAGCCGTGAACTTGTGCTTCCCCCAGGGCAGTGCATTCAAGAAAAGTACAAAGCAGCTGTTTAAAAGCTGCTCCGTGTTTCTCTGTGCAGCTGGAAACCAGTCTGCACTTTCAAGTGGCGAGAGAGATTCCCTTACAGGCGGGTGCAGTGAGTGACTGACCCACCTGCAAGGGGATGTCTGTGGGGTCCATGGGACCCCCTTTCTCTCCCCTGAGGGCTGATTTTAGGAGGTGCACTAAAAGTGTGGGAACTTTTTTGTGGCACACTTTCAGTGCACCTCCTAAAGCCATGTTTACCTCTGTGCCCACGATGGTAATAAGGTGCAGAGGTAAAGAGATTCCTTAATTTGCATAGAGCCACAACTCCTTGCAAATGAGGGAGCGCCCTCTCACAATAAAGCTGGTGCTACATGTGCGCCAGTGCTATCTCTATTACATCAGGGGCTGCACAAGAGTCTGCAGCCCCTTCTGTAATACCAAAGTGCCCAGGGCACACAAAACCGGTGTAAACACCCATTGTGCCCCAGGGGAACTTCTGTGTTAGGGGCTCTGGTTATCTAGTAATGCTTTATGCAGCTTGAGAGATCTGGGGCAAAAAAACTGTATTTAAAAAGCACCAGCTTTAGTTCCCAAAAATGAATGATAATTATCTCTGTGTTATCACTAACTTAGAACTGGGGCCCCCAATAGATGTGGCTATTGCCAGATGCAATTAATTTTGGTTCCTGTACTTGAATAGTACCTAGAATGGACAGCTGGAGAGAGCCTGAGCAAACAATGTGAATTTCAGGGCTTCTTCCCAGTACCTCTAATATTCTTTGAAATGGGTCAGGTGTAAGGGATATAAAGGCCTACATTTTGAGTTTCCCCTGACAGGAGACTCCCAACTCTACTCCACCAGACTGAGCAGGTCTGGGAAGAATATGCAAAAGTTAAAAATTGTTAAAGCCGGTCCTAAGGTGGACTTGTGGAATACATATTACGATTCATGTCAGTCAGACTGCCAGCCGCTGTTGTGGTGGATAGGAGACCACCGGCAAACATGCTGGTGGTCTGACCACCATATTGCGATGCGACCGCCGGGCTAGCTGTCAGAAAGTTGGTGGGAGCATGCTGCGGCCTTTAGAAAGTGCCGCAGCACATGCCGATGCTGTGCATGCCTGCGCGCCATGCACCATGTCGGGTATGGCATACAGTGCACAGAGGTGAGTGGGGGCACTATATGTGGACGGGGGCCCTCTTTTGGGCCCTCATATCTCTTTCTGATAGTTTTTTCATGGTGGGATTCCCACCATCGAAAGGCTGTTGGAAAGGGATATTGTAATCCCTATAGTGGTACCTGCCTCGGCACAGCCGCCATTCAGGGACACTGCCTCAACTGCTATCAATGATCCTGGTGGAGCCGGCGGTCTTACATCCGACAGCTTCAGGTCCAGAATACGGCATTCAGACCGAAGGGTTGCCGGCGGCCGGACCGCCAACGCCGGCCTGTCAGCGATCCGGCTGCCACCTTTGTAATCAGGGCCTTAGGATAACAAGGGTGAAGAAACTGATGAGCTTGCCAGTATTTTTCTTTCAGAATCCAGGGTTCCTTACAGATAGTAAACAAAAAACTCTCCTGTGCTCCAGAGCTGGGGTATTGATCGCCATCTCCTCTTTTCCATGATCTGCACCAGACTTCCTTGACTAAATGAGCTGACTTACTGCTTAGAAAGGATATTGAAGGTGACTTTTCATAAGCAGATGATTCCTAGAAGCGGGCCATGAGAAAAGAGCATTACTCAAGTGCCTGCTTTGACTTGGGGAAGGACTCACTTAACTCAGTTGCTGCCACTCCCAATTGACAAACCAGAGGGTCAAAAGATATACCGCACTAAGAAGCAAGGCTTCCCCTACTTTCGAAGTGAACACTGATGGAGACTTTGCCATCACCACTGCAATCCAGAGTCCGCTCTTGGCTTTGCTTGAATGGGTCTGAGCCCATGAAAGAAAGATCCACTGGACCATGAGTAGTGCAACCCCACTTAGCCTCTCCTTGATCGGCACTGCCTACGCTTGCCTGACCATGCGTGCACATGTAGACACAAACAGTGACAGCATTGATATCCCTGCTCGGTTTGCTATGCAAGCAGCGCTGGCCTTTAGCATGGGCGAGCTGGTGCCAGGCCCACGGCACAAACATTCTGAGAAACGCATGGAGCTCTGTGCATTAAGTTTATGCCAACAGCAGCGTCCTTCTCATCTTGCTTCAGTCATGTCCTTCTACCTGCCTGTTTGTTTCTGTCTGAATTGCCACTTTAAAGTGGTTTTAGCCTTTCATTATAATATGGGAGCCAATGTTTTTAGCCCCCTTCCTTGCCTTTCCTTCACCCTGTGATCCCTCACAACACACATCAACAAAATCATCATCTGCGTGAGGCAGGTGATTTAGGTGAGCTGGGTGAGGTCCGAGGATGCTTGTGTTCAGGGGCCAGTCCCTGCTCATCCAGGTACTGACCAGTGAACACAAAAGGGACTTCCTGCTGCCTCATTAATTCACTACCATCACCAAGGGCACCATATTTCTCTCCGCCCATGCCCAGGGCGCTATCTTAGCAAAGGCCGGCTCTGCATGCAAGAACACACACAACCCAGAGCAGAGCTGCACTTGCCACCCGCTGGCATATGCAGGCCTAGCTTCTTTAATATAAACGGCCAAAAGACATAAAAGGTATTTATGCAAGGGTGTAAGAAAAATAAAGGGCGGAACCATACCTTTTGTGGACTCACTATTCACAACTCATAAATTGGTCAACCAAGCTTGCAGGAACTTTGCGTGTTAGGGGCGGGACATGGGTGTTGCTGTGGGTGTTTCCACGCAGCACCCATGTCCACTGATGCATTTCCAGATTTACGAGAAATCGTAAACCTGGAAATGCGTCCGCTTGCTACGCCACCCTACGGGTGGCGTAGCCAAGCGAAACGAGGAGAAATGTTTTAATTTCTCCTCGTTTCTTCCTCTTTCAATGTGTGCTGCATTCTACAGCACGCATTGAAAGAGGAAAATGCCTGCAGTGATTGCTTTTGTGCAGGAAGGTGCCTCTTCCTTCACAAAAGCAATCTCCCCATGGCGCAGGCATCCTTGCGCCATGGTGCCAGGGTGCCTGCGCCGGCGCATGGCTGTTGTTTCTACGCCAGCGCAGGGGAGAGCACAGGAATGTGACATATCATTGTAGATATGTTGCATTCATGTGCTCTGAAAGTGCTGCAGCGTGGCGCAGCCAAAGGTTTGCGGTGCTGCGCTGCCGCACTTTCTTGTAGCTCTGCCCCTCAGTGCTCAATAATGCAGTAAAGGTCTTAGCTTGTTAAAATTTGAAAGCAGTAACCTCTATTTGCCTTAGGACTATTGAGAAGCAGTTTATTAAGGGGGAGTGTTGAAAAGGGGAATTAGGGAAGGTCTGAGGGAGGTAAAAGAATGTTGTGCACAGGCAAGTTGCACAACTGCTAAAAAGGGCTCTTGTCTTTTGAAATGTCAACATTTCCCGACAGGCTTCTGGAAGGCGGCTAGGGAAGGAGAAGAGTCAGCCAAATGTAAGACGTCTGAAAAATGTGACTAAATTAGGGTGGCCAACCGTCCGTAAATTTCATGGTCCGTCCGTCATTTTGGTCTCATGTCCGTTGTCCATCAACATTCCTTTTACAGATGTCCATAATTCTGGGCCTTTCAGCAAGCTGTGCTGTCCTCCTGCGAGAAACCCCAGGAGTAAAACGTTATTGGGGCCAGCTCACACTTCTCTCTTGGACTCCACAGGATGCAGCAGACCCTCCTCGACCTCGCACAGGCTGTGGACAGACCCATTGTCATTCTGACTGCATCTGATTATCACATTTACAATGACAATGGACCGTCTGTCTTATAACATATCATATGCAGGCGTGTGCCTTTGAGGCGAAGGACTCACTTGGAGCCTGTGTAGATAATAGCAGAGGAACTTTCCCCAATCAGAGTGCTGTGGGGGAACTTGGGGCCTTGTGTAATTTGCCAATGTTGTTCACTGAGAACCCGAAATAAATCAAGTACATTAATCCCCGGGGGTTTGGCACCTTCCCTGTTGTCAAGGACTGCTTTTTTGGCATGCAGCACTCCTTTTCCTTACTACTTGTCCTTAGGAGATGGTTACAGTCCAGCAATTAAAAATCTGTGGGGGTTTGACGTTGATGGCACATCCAGTTTAGGAGCTCTGTAGATTTTAGTACTTGCTCCATGTGCTCAGGGCTCTTTGATTTTATTTTTAATCCAACAATGACAAGCAGTTTAAAAGAGCAGGGGCCCTAAAAGAAAGTTGGATCAATTAAAACTGAGATACTAAGAAATGCAATGCATTTCTTGTCCATTATAGAAGTAGTAAGTGTATCCAATACCTTCAACTTCAAGTACAGAAAGGCATTTCATTCCCACTTGTGTGCTATGGAGAGACCAAGACGTTCTCTCAGCAGAGGTTTGGTTAATTATTTTTTATTGAAACTGAGATCTCTTTGAGTCAATGATCTGTGGTTCTTGCAGTTGTGTTTTTTGTTTATTAGTTCCTCTGCAGTTTGTTGCTGGGTTGCATGAAACAACGTACTGGTCCACCACAGATTGTAGTGAGCATCAGTAATGCCATCAGTGATGCAAAAGTACAATAAAGGAGTGAGGAAGAAAAGATGTAGGAGGAGTCAAGGGAGAGGGGAGAGAACAGAACTATGAAAGAAAGAATGAGAGAAAGAAAAGGAGTCTGAGAAAGAAGAGTGAGAGTGGAGGAGAGAGAGAACGTGTGAGGCAAAAGTAAGAAGTGAAAGCAAGAAGGCGAACTCATAAAAAAGGAAATCAAGTAGCAAAGGACCATATAGGAGAAAGAGAAAAGGTGGATGGAAGAGAGACAGATCAAAGGAGAACACAGGGGAGAGAATAAAAGTTAAGGAGGAAAAGAGGGCAGAGAGGACCGTGAGAGAAAGGAGAAGAAGAATGGATGGAAGCTCAAGAAAGAAGAATGCAGGGGAGAACAAATGAAGGGAAGGAAAAGCAAACAGTGAGAGACATTTGACAAAGAAAGAGCGAGCTAAAAAGTAAGGAAAGAGAGAGCAAGTGAGAGAATGGGATGAGGGAAATAGGACAGAAAGAGTGGGGAGAACTAGACCAGCTTCAGTGCACCCAGCTGGTTATGGTAAACAAATGTTCCGATATCACAGGGTGGCATTCATTTTAACTATCTGAAGCTGCACTCTGTAAACCCTGTACCTAGGTTTGAACCATCACATTGCAATGCTAGGGCAGAATTAATGGGCAATAATAGCACATACTTTGTGATTGCGCTGGTCTGAAAGAGAACACAGTTGTTTTGCACTTGCCTACTGCACATCGCACCCATCTCATTTTGTCACCGTACGGCATAAATTATATTACATTTTTCAAAGGGCAGGGTACACATCCTCAAGCTGTCTCTCAACAACACCATTCTGTTTTTGCGTAAGAACCCCTCTTTTAAAAGTTCAGGCTTATCTTATTAGAAGAAAGATTTAAGATAGTGCCCTTAAATGATAATTTGAAAGATGTTGATCTCTGTTATGGGCATTCCTTGACCATTACATTGCACAAAAAGGAGCAATTGCTGTGATTTATCTCAATGCAGGTGGGATAACGCATGTTTTCTTCTTGCAGTGAAGTCTTGCTCATAGTGTGACATACGGCATTGGAATGTCACTCATGAGGACACTGAAAACATTTAAATGTCGCTTATGAGCCAGCAAAAGACTTGCAGCTATGACTTTATATTGCAGAATCTCACGGTCTTCAGTCTGCACAAAGTTGAGCTCAGCCACATAAGTAAAGTTAGTACATCTGAGAGCTCTGCATTGCAGTGAGTCGCTGCCTGTAGTATGATCAGGTGCTTTGCAGCTGTTTTAACATTTCACAATGGCACTTCGATATTAGATGCTTGTAACAAAGTCCATCCGAGCAGATCTTCCTGACCACTTCTCTCACTAAGCATGCTTGCTCAGGACTAGAAACTGTAAACAAAATATCAGGCTGGACAACCCAGTGCAGTGCATAGATTATAGTTAATTGAAATACCACGAAAAGACCGGTACAGTTGTACCAAAACGTTGAGGTGCACGATTGCCTCAACCCAATATAAACTTATTTTTACTTGTACTTATGTTGGTTATCAATGTACTTACTTTTATACTATTGCATGACCTCCTCTGATGTGTCTGTAAAACGTACATTTTGTCTGGAATTTTTGTCCTGAATTTTAACCTTCTGTCCTGATTTTTTACTCTTTGCCCTGAATTTTTACACTTACCGTCCTTAATTTACACACATGCAAGTTGGTCACCCTAGACTAAATTCACCAGCCCCACTGGCTTTTTAAGAGATCTACACAGTTCACAGTCCCTATGACTTCCTATAAGCCAATCGTCTAGTGAGCTGTATGTGAAAGTTTGACAAATATCACAGGCGCCATTGATTACACTTACATAAGAACAGCTTAAATGCATACATTGCTTAGAGCTCCTGCCCCGCATCCAGTCATAAGCAAGCCTACTCCTCAGTTGGGCTTTTCTCTTCACTTTCTGCTTTGCAGTGGTCCGTTAACACCTTCCATGCTCATGACGAGCTGAGTGCTCCGGTGCTCATGACGAGCTCAGCTCCGGTGCTCATGACGAGCTCAGCTCGTCATGAGCTGTGGAACGCTCACACGCAGGGATAATTCCCCTGCTGTGCTGAGCGTTCCACGGGAACGGGCGCAGCAGTGACGAGCTCAGCTCGTCATGAGCACCGTAGCGCCATGCCTCATGATGAGCTGAGCTCGTCATGAGCATGGGGGTGCTGTGCGCTTCCCCGCCCCCCAGCACAGCGGGGGAATTACCCCCCACAGCGAAGGGGTTAAGTTCTAGACTTCTCACACACCTTTAATGGGGGAGAGAGAAGGAAAGAGTTAATCGGATGCCAGGGTGAGTGAGGAGCTTCACATCTCAGGGGAGCAGGTTGAGGGACCCAATGGCTAATTCAATATCCTGTTGTTGTTTTCCCCTATAGCTCACCCTTGCCACTTCCAGATGATCAGAGGATTTGTCAGCATGTAGGGCCACAGAAATGTGGCTAGATCATGGCTTGGGAAATGGAAGGATGCTCCCAGCTCCTCTCTGCCCCCGTAGCACAGCCAACATTAGGGATAACAGTGTGAGATTCAGAGAAGTGATTGTGGTTTGAAAGATAAAAAGTGAGTTTCAGAAGAGCAATGATGGTAGCCCAGTCAAGTGATAGTAGTCCGAGCTTGATAGGAAAAATGATAGTCGTCTGAGCCTCAGAAAAATAATGAGCATACCTGCCAACTCACAAACCGTGTGACACACGAGAGCGGCTCCCATCACACGGTCTCCCAGTGAGTAGCGGTTATCAATGGTGGCAGGAAAACGAGCTGAAAACCAAGATAAATAGTATTTTTCCAGCTCATTTTCTGAGGCTTTGAACTGCCAACGCCCCTTAAGGGGTGTGAAAACACTCCAGGACGTTAGCACCAGCCTCAGAAAGCTTTTTTTTGGGGGGGGGGGAGGCTTGGGGGTAGAGGGTCTTCAAAAGTGCCTCGTAGGTACTTCTCGGCACGAGGCCCTACTCCTTTCAAGGTCCGCCCCTCCTCACACAGTGAGCTTGTTCTTCAAGTTGGCAGGTATGACTGAGAGTAGCTTGAGCTGTGAGTGCCGTAGTCAGGGCTTCAGAGGAACAACGGTAGTAGTCCAAGCCTTAAGCGACTGTCAAAAATAAGATGATCTACTCCTGTGCCTACATGAAGTATGCACAAATGTATTCAGTAAATCAGGCTAAGCTTGATATGGAAATACAAAGCGGCAGTATCTCCTCTACTTTCACTGGGAGCATTTAATGCTAACCCAATTAGCACAACTTCTTCTAGGCTTTCTTAATGCATGTTTCAAGTAAGAATTTGTGTGACAGAAGCTGAAACTCAGACAGAAGGTGCACATCGTTATCATGAGAATAATGATAACGAACCCATAAAAAGTTACATGAAGTGTAAAGTTTAAGATGTTGAGTTAGTCATTAGTGAATCTTCGCTTAGCTGTGCTAAGCATGAGAGTAAGGGTAAATATGTCAGTCGGTAAAGAAGTACAAGCTTAGCGTAACATGTGCAAACAAAATGGCAGCAAATCAACCATCATGGTCTCATCAGTCTAAGCTTCAAAGGAACAGTGACAGTAGTCCAAACTTCATATGATCACTGCTAGTGAGTCCAAGCTTTAAGGGAAAAATTATAGTTGTCCACCTGTCAGAGAAAAATGATAGCAGATGAAGCTTCAAAGGAAATGTGACAGGAGTCTGAACCTTAGATGAATAATGAAAGTAGTCCATCCTTCAAAGAAAAAATAATAGTAGTCCAGGTATTAATGGAACAGCAATAGCAGTCTCAGCTTCAGAAGAACAGTAATAGCAATCTGAACTGCAGAGGAGCAATGATAATAGTCCAAGCTTCAAAGGAACAACAATAGTAGTCCGAGCTTCAGAGAAACAACAATAGTAGTCCAAGCTCCAGAGAAACAATAGTAGTCCGAGCTCCGGAGAAACAACAATAGTAGTCCGAGCTTCAGAGAAACAACAATAGCAGTCCAAGCTTCAGAGAAACAATAGTCGTCCGAGCTCCAGAGAAACAACACTTGTAGTCCAAGCTCCAGAGAAACAACAATAGTAGTCCGAGCTCCAGAGAAACAACAATAGTAGTCCGAGCTCCAGAGAAACAACATTAATAGTCTGAGCTTCAGAGAAACAACAATAGTAGTCCGAGCTTCAGAGAAACGATAGTAGTCTGAGCTTCAGAGAAATAACTAAAGTAGTCCGAGCTCCAGAGAAACAACAATAGTAGTCCGAGCTTCAGAGAAACAACAATAGCAGTCCAAGCTTCAGAGAAACAATAGTCGCCGAGCTCCAGAGAAACAACACTTGTAGTCCAAGCTCCAGAGAAACAACAATAGTAGTCCGAGCTCCAGAGAAACAACAATAGTAGTCCAAGCTCCAGAGAAACAATAGTAGTCCGAGCTCCAGAGAAACAACAATAGTAGTCCAAGCTCCAGAGAAACAATGTGACAGGAGTCTGAACCTTAGATGAATAATGAAAGTAGTCCATCCTTCAAAGAAAAAATAATAGTAGTCCAGGTATTAATGGAACAGCAATAGCAGTCTCAGCTTCTGAAGAACAGTAATAGCAATCTGAACTGCAGAGGAGCAATGATAATAGTCCAAGCTTCAAAGAAACAACAATAGTAGTCCGAGCTTCAGAGAAACAACAATAGTAGTCCAAGCTCCAGAGAAACAATAGTAGTCCGAGCTCCGGAGAAACAACAATAGTAGTCCAAGCTCCAGAGAAACAATAGTAGTCCGAGCTCCAGAGAAACAACAATAGTAGTCCAAGCTCCAGAGAAACAATAGTAGTCCGAGTTCCAGAGAAACACCAATAGTAGTCCGAGCTTCAGAGAAACAACAATAGTAGTCCGAGCTCCAGAGAAACAACAATAGTAGTCCAAGCTCCAGAGAAACAATAGTAGTCCGAGCTCCAGAGAAACAACAATAGTAGTCCGAGCTTCAGAGAAACAACAATAGCAGTCCAAGCTTCAGAGAAACAATTGTCGTCCGAGCTCCAGAGAAACAACACTTGTACTTGTAGTCCAAGCTCCAGAGAAACAACAATAGTAGTCCGAGCTCCAGAGAAACAACAATAGTAGTCCGAGCTCCAGAGAAACAACATTAATAGTCCGAGCTTCAGAGAAACAACAATAGTAGTCCGAGCTTCAGAGAAACAATAGTAGTCTGAGCTTCAGAGAAATAACTAAAGTAGTTTGAGCTTCTGAGAAACAACGTTAGTAGTCAGAGCTTCAGATAAACAATAGTAGTACGAGCTTCAGAGAAACAACAATAATAGTCCAGGCTTCATAGAAACAACAATAGTAGGCCAAGCTTCAGAGAAACAACAATAGTACTCTGAGCTTCAGAGAAACAATAGTAGTACGAGCTTCAGAGAAACAATAGTAGTACAAGCTTCAGAGAAATAACAATAGTAGTCCGAGCGGTAGAGAAACAATGATAGCAGTTTGAGCTTTAGAGTAACAACAATAGTAGTTCAAGCTTCAGAGAAACAATGATAGTTATTCCAAACATCAGAGACACAATGATAGTAGTTCAAGCTTCAGAGAAGCAATGAAGGTAGTTCCAGCTTTAGAGATACAACATTAGAAGTTTGATCTTCTGAGAAACAATTAAAGTAGTCTGAGCTTCAGAGAAATAATGATAGTAGTCCGAACTTCAGAGAAAACACAATAGTTATCCGAGCTTCAGAGAAACAATGATAATAGTCCAAGCTAAAGAGAAACAATGATAGCATTCCGAGCCTCAAAGAAATAATGACAGTAGTCTGAGCGTCTGAGAAACAACGATAGTAGTCCGAGTGTCAAAGGAAAAATTATAGTAGTCCAAGCTTCAGAAAAACAATTGTAGTAGTTGAATCAATAGATGAACATTGGTACCAATCTCAGAATCAGAGAAACAATTAGGGTAGTCCAACTTTCTTCCAAAGGGTAAATAATAGTGGTCCAATTTTCAAACGAACAATATTAGTAGTCTTAGCTGCAGAGGAGTAATGATAGTAGTCCAAGATGCACAGGAATAGTGATAATCAGGGGTCAAGTCCTAAAAAAGAAGTGGGGGAACTCACCAAGTTAGGCAGAACGGATGTGATATGACCATGCATGGCATTACCGTGCATGTCATCACAGGAAGTGACATCACCGCATGTGACATCACAGGAAGTGACTTCACAAGAAGTGACATCACTGAGTGTGGCATCGCATTGGGTATCACAGGAAGTGGCATCACAACCCATGAACTCACAGGAAGTGACATAAGATCTTAAAGACCTCACATATATTTAGCAGGTCTATCATGAGTACATTTGGGCACATTACAATATTTAACAAATTAGATTCTGAATTGGGGTTGTGCAAAAATATTGGCCCAATCCCTAAAAAAATCTCTGCCTCAACTTCTACATTTATTTTTTTTAAACCCTGCCACAAATAAATTGGCAACAAGGAGAAACATGGCAATACATCTGTTCTGCTTAATTGGTTGCAATGTCTGTATTTTAAAATAGCTTCTGGTGTTAAGGTGTCTGCTGCATAGATATTTGTATGCCAGCCAAATCTCAGGGAATAATAATAATAGTGAGATAACTCTTGAGGATAACATATTTGCTGGAGAGATCTGTATTTTGCCTAGCCCTTGTTTTAAATCAAAGTAGCATAGAGGGTTGACATGTCTCATTCAAAGCACATTATGTAACACACAGATGACAGATTTTTATTTTACGTTAATTTATATGTGAGTTACTGCTTTTAAGACAGAGATCCTTTTGTTACTTGCATTTCACAAATTGTAATCCTTCTAATATAGCAAAATGAGGTATGAAGGACATGTGACTCCTACACCTTGTAACCCTCACTGTCTTAAGTAACACATCCTTTATATTGATGTACTCATATGATTTATTGTCAATGTATAATCTGTAAGTGTGGTGTAAAGCGGTTTGACACAGGAAACAACCATTACAATGCATTCATTACAACGAGATGCCATTACAACAAAGCCATTACCATGCAGGGGTTGTTACAATGCATGCCTTTACCAAACATTACCATGAAAGTGGCATTAACACGCCTGCCATTACCACGCATTATTGTGTAAGGCACTTACAACACATTTGTGGGTACGTATGTTGGCAAGTATTTGGTTTATTATACTATAAATTCTGTACTGTAGCACTATTGTACTTTAAATGTAAAAAAATAATAATGTATTTTTAAGTAATTTTATAAGGGTGTAACATGCACCCTCAGGCACGGGATGCGAGGGGTGTAGGGCTATTGGATGGAGAAGTGTATTAATACAACTATATTCTTTTTTGATACCTGAGTATTCATTTATATATTTTTTGTACATTTAAAATTAAATTATTTTTATAAAATATTCCCAAAGGTATAACACACCCTTAGGCACGCTATGTGAGGGATATTAGGGTAATGGGTGGGGAAGTGAATTTATACTCAGGTGTTTATTGTAATACCTCAGTATTAATTTATAATCTATTTTAAATTCATCTAAAAATAAATTAATTAATTTATATAAACTATTGGCGTAACACACACTCTTAGGCACGGGATGTGAAGGATATAGGTGTAATGGGTAGGAAGTGTATTAATGATCAGGAATTAATTTTAATGGCTGAGCATTCATTTATACTCTATCTTGAGTAATTTAAAACAATTGGAGTAATTTAAATAAATATTTCTTGGTTCATCACACACCTCTACAGGCACAGGATGTGAGGGACATAGGGGTATTGGACAAGGAAATGTATTAATACTCGGGTATGAATTTTAATAACTGGATATTAATGTATAATAATATTTTGAATTAGTTAAAATGAATCAGATTCATATATTTTAAATATTTTTAAGTCTGTAACACACACCTTTAGGCACGGGATGTGAGGGAAATAGGGGTATTGGCTGGGGACATGTATAAATACTCAGGTATGAATTTTAATACCAGACTATTAATGTATAATGTGTTCTGAATTAATTAAAATTAATTACATTACTTTATTTAAAATATTTCTAAGTCTGTAACAACCACCTTTAGGTGTGCGATGTGAAGGTTGTAGGGGGTTTGGGTGGAGAATTGAATTAATACTCAGTCATTAATTGTAATACCTGAGTACTATAACATGAACAATATTTATTCGGTTGCAAATGCAACTATAAAAGAAAAGAAAATCACAGACCAAATAGATTAGTTAAACAACTGCACAATATACAATATGACAAATAAATACCAATTAAAAATCACATTTAAAATAACATACAATAATTGCGCATTAGAACCTCATGAAAATCAATCAAGTCTAGAATATCTTGACCTCAGAGCTTCCCTAAGAAAAGGGATTACAGCAAAAAGGGTATGCTCATTCGGTAAAAGCTGGCACGCTTGCATGAAGTTAACAGCTTTCAGGAGGGGCCGGAGACACTGCTTCCTAGGCAGACTAAAATATTTACAAAGAAGTACAAAATGTAGGATATCCTGTGGAGACCTTGCAACTCAGCCACAGGTTTCTAAAGTGCCTGATCGAACCCAACCAGAAGGAGTGGCCACAAGATTATGCAACTGGTTAAACCTGAAATGAGCCACCACAAACCTATCCCTTTCATTAGAGAGAAGAGAGAGGTATGTCTCCATTCCCTGGACAGTCTTCAATAACAAAGGCCCCGTACCTTAGGTTTAACAAGCTATGAGCATTCACAATGGAAATGGGCATGTTCAAAAAACAAATACCCTCATGCACCTGAGCTCCCAGAGACTAAGACAATGGTTATTATAAAAAATGTCGACCTTGCCTAAGCTAGTGAGGGAACCCTCACATGAGTGAAACAGGGGATTTTATGCACATTGTCAAGAGACAAAAAAACGGGCAAAATCAATTCATTTAATTGGGCACCCTCCGTGGCTCATGTCCTAATCCAGCCCAACAAAGGCTTTAGAGACACCAGATCAGCAATATATCTAACGCTGAGCTCCTCATGGACAGAACAGGCCAGAGTACTTTGTGGCACTTTAAGGATATTCCGTAAAAACTTGTTTTGAGCTAGCGGGATCTTGTACACTGAAGTATAACCCCATACTTTACTGCCATATAATATCTTCAAAAGACATTTAGGGGCTGATTAAGAGTCTAGCAGTCCACTGACTGTCAGACTCGTGTGGGCACGGTGGTGGCCGTCTCCCCACCACCCTATTATGAGATGGGTGGTGGAACCGCCACAGCCCCGGCGCATACACCGTTTTGCAGTGGTGTAGAGGCATCCATATACTTGGCGGGACCACTGCGTATTACGAGTTGGGTGGATCAGCTTTGCGAAGACCACAGCTGGACCACCAAGAATGCCAGCAGACCACAAAGTTCGCAGTCAGGAAAGGCATCCGAGGTACAGGGGATCTGCACCGTCGTGCATATTGCGATTTGCCTGATCCATGAGTGGGCCACGGGGGTTCGAATGTCTGCTTTAAGGAGGGTTTGACAAAGGATTTGGGGTGCCTACTCACCCCCTTATTCTTCTTCCAGGCAGTTTCCAACGTGGATCCCTTTCTCCAGGTCCTTTACTCACAACAGGATCTTCAACCCGAGGATTATGAACCTGTTTGCGGCAATCTTCAGGTGAGTCTTTTTCAAACCATATACACATTTCCAGGACTTCCCACTTATGGGCTGAACGCCGGTAATCGGTATAGGATATTTTGCCACATATATCTTGCATGTGTGTGTATCTGACACATATGTAGTTGAAATGCACAGGCACGCATCAATATATTTGTGAAAAATACTCACCACTACTGCAATATCCCCTCCTCCACACCACTGACCCTGTGTTCAACTTGTAATATGGCAGTCTTTGGACAACCAGTGCCATAGACTGCTGGCAGGGGAGAACACTGTCCAATGGCGGTCAGACCGCCAAACTCTTATTAAGGTGATTAAAATGTCCCAGCACACATAAACCAATTATAGTATGTTCATGACATTAAGTATCAAACACAGCAGCAATAGTTCTTCTCAGTCTTTTTCTCTTTATTCCAGTTGTTCCAGCCAACACGTGTTTCGTCGCTAAATGGATGGATCACTCGCGACTTCGTCAGGGCTGTGTCACTTGTGTATAGAGCGTCTGGCCTTGCAGCCGGTTTTAATTCCGTCCCGGCCAATATGGCGGCCTGGGTAGGTGGTGTTTCGCGGTCCTACTCTGTTTTTTTCAATCACCTCGTAATTTGCCACAATTTATCCGAGTAAATGAGAGCCACAACTTAAGTCTTGAAACATATCCCAATCTGCCATCTTGTGAGAGTCCCACAGCAGTGGCTGCGTAAAATTCTGTAAACTCTTATTAAGGCCCTTCGTGTTTTAGCTTTTTCACTGTCAAAAATTCAATGTAGGATGTGGATTGCTTGTCGGAGAGTAAACTGTAAACTAAAGGACCTGTGGTGTTATTAATATTGACATGGATAGTGTATCTTTGGGTGAATGGATGGGGGTGTGGATTTAAAGGTGCCATCCATCATCCAAATATCAGTATTCTCCAGAGCTATGAGGTTATGTGTGTGTTAACTATTAGTATTTGTTTCTGAGGACTTTTGTTGTCATGCAAAAAGAACGTTTAGTTAGCAAAGGTTACAGTTAACTTAGGAGGAATCTTAATGTCTGTGTAGGTCTGGAGTGTTACTTGTTGAGGGTTACTTGCCTGTTTTTGTCTTTGTATAATTCTTCTAAGGTTAGGAATTACGGGCATATAACTTGCTACATGCATGGGATTTTTTGGGGATACCTCCCTCAAACCTGAGCCACAGGATTCATTGGAGGTGGTTGTGAGCACTTTTATCTGCTGGATATTCTCCCTCACTTTGATGTCCATTGCAAAGGCAGAGTGGTTATGTTCTGTGGCCCTTTCAACAGTGTCAACAAGAGTAAGTGCTCTGCCTGTGCAATGGTACAAACAATACTGCACACACCTCCAATCACTCCTGGGCTCAGTTATTCTCCCCTTACAGTAAAGGTAGCCACCAGAGTTCCATTTTCTCTTTTTACTTGCTCGTAGCTTGCTTGATTTTTCGATGCCATTCTGTATGGATCTTTAGAAGTACAGCAAAAAGGATGTTTGTTAACAGTTTGTTCCCAAAATTGTACTTTACTAAGAACTTGCAATGTAAAATGTTTTTCGCATGATTATTTTACAGACTGTTGACTGTTAGAAAACCATGCTTTTATTTCTACTGTACAAAAATTGAAACCATGCTTTTATTTCTACTGTACAAAAAAAGTAGAAAATTGTGTTAAAATAGGGCACCTGTGAAGAGAAAGTTACCTGTTTTTATGGTGACTGCTTTGATGACATTATTTACCTCAAATTGTTTGCATGCCTGAGAGGTGTAATTAATTAATTAATTATAAATTCCAATGGTGAGGGGATTTTTCTAGTGGATTTTCCAGTGGACAGATTGCTTATTTCTGACGCTTCTTGGTAGTCAGCACTGCTAAAAAATTTGGACAAAGGAGGAGGTTTCAGATTAGTTAGACTTTCAACCATGGTTTTATGGGTTGCAATGTACATGTTAAAGCCAAAAAGTTTTTTTTAAAGGATATTGTCAGACATTGTTTTGTTAGCGAGACACATTTTTTCAAAATGTCTAAAAGAAATTAGAGATCTTTGTGTTTATTTTCATGGTTACCCTTTGAAAGATATTTATTAGATTTGTTATTTAGAGTGTTTAGGAATAATTTATACTTTTGGAAGTCTTTCTCTCTTCAAAAAGTGATCGCGTTGATTGTTTGCAATCTTGGATTGGCAACTTCCAATTTAATGGAGAAATTTAAAGTTCTGTCAAATAAATTAGAATGTCACTGGGGCTTATTATGAGTTTGATGGTCCAGGGACCGCTGTGCTGTCGGAGTAGGAAGTCCGACCGCCCTATTACTATGCAGGCGGTTACATATATGAGATCACGCCACTGCACCGCTGTCACCACCAGTAAATCTCGACAGTGGCAGTCAAGTGAAAAGCGTCTGTTGGAGGAGAGACCGACAGTCAAATTAAAATTCTGAATCTTTATTCGATTTTGTAATTAAAATCATAAAAGCCAGGTTATTTAAAAAACAGCAAACAAAATGTCAGTGCCATGGTCATTCATATATTAGAACTCCTGTCAGAAAACGTACAAGATAGAAGCAGATAAAAGGGGAGTTCAACAACTGTAAGAAAAGTAAAGCTGGTCTAACTTGAGAAATAAGATTGGTCGTATGAACTTATGTTGCAGGTTACTGTATTTTGGACAAAGCATAACCACATGCAATGTATCATTAATCGATGTGTCATCAGAATTGCAAAAAGGCAGATCTGAGTACTTAAGACAGCCATGATTAAAAGGGACCAATCAGGGGAAAAAATTTAATCTAAAATAAGTCAGCAGTCGGCATTGGTGGGGAGACATATTCTAGGTCAAATAGGCCTTGATGTTGGTAGCTATTTTCACCAATATCGCGTGTCACATACAGTATTTTGTTAAAGCGACATCCTTGAGCTCCGAAGTCAACTTGTCCCTAAAAGCGGTTTCAACCCATTTTCCTTCAGCACTAGTTATGTTTTAGGTGTTAGCAAACATATCCGGCCGACCTATGGCCCGCAAGCTAAGCACCACATAAGCCAGCCAAGGAATCTGTAAGGACTTTTCAAGTTGTAGACAATCTTGCAAAATCAGACTACTGAAACTCAGTTCCTCCTTTGTCCACATTGAGTTCCAAAGTTTTAATGGATTGAGACGAAGTTGAACAATTAAAAACCCATACCTAATTCTTCATGGAGGATTTCATAAGGTGTACTTTGGCAAACTCCCTGGAGACTCCTTAAAAACTTGATTTCAGCGACTTGGAGTGGTGCAACCTCGCCGTATCCCTAGATTCCACTATCATAGCACACTAAGAGGATACATTTGGCCCTGTAAATCTTCAAAACCGATTGGATAAGAGTGCGCCCCAATCGGCGGGAAAAAACCCTAATGCCAAAAATATCGCCCTGCTAAAAGAGAAAACATTCTGATTTATAAACGAATGCCAGTTAAACTTATAATCCAATTGTAATCCCAGGTACTTGAATTTATCCACCATTCTAATACATTGGCCATCTATCACATATTTCATGGCTTTCGTATTAGATGGACCAAAGTTCATAACGTGTGACTTTAAAGAAATTGTAGCTAAGTCAAACCACTCACCCAATCACGATGTGCTTGACCACCAAGGTTCCTGTGGCAGTCCAGCCACCACATCCGAGCTGGCAAAAAGGGAAGGAAAAAAGGCTGAAACTGGCCTGTGCACAGCTACACACGTCCTGTGATGCCATAGGACCAATTTTACACATCCTGCCTCTGCTGTACCTGATGGACGTCCAAAACAGAGGCTGTCGTGGATGCAACTGATGGAAAGCTATACACATACCCGTTTCTATCGATTACACAGCAAATAGATGGCCCGCCATGGACCTGACAAGGGGTATGGGGTCCCTGTGCTAAACATATTTTGTGGGCCCCCTTTGGAAATATACACCACGTACAATCCAATTACAGCTACATGCTGCCCTCTTTGGCCAGGTCACCAACACTGCACAGGCACGCACCACAAAAGTTGCAATGTGATCACAAATAATAATTGGATATTGTGATGTCGGCAGTCATATACCATCGTAACACAGCAGCAGCAACTCATGAATATTTCACTTATCATTTTCGGTGATACCCTCCCATTTCCCATATGGCACGTCCTGGTATGATATCAAACATGGATCTGCAAGGATGTGTTAAGATCCACAAAATATACATGCCATGCCAAATCAAAATGATGTATTCTCACACAGCACCCACCCCAAAAGGCAATACCAGGTAAATAGGATATAAATTGAACAGGGTGAGAAGCATGCAAAGGTCACAATGTGAAGAATCCATCCCTGCAGAATAGCAATGCTTCTACTAGGGGAAATCCTGAAAGCCTGAGTGCCTGGGCAACAGTCCACTTTGCACATGCCTCGAAACTCCATGCTCCCAGTCCTGTGGAGTAAAGTACTGACAACCATAAGTAGAGCCAACTGTTATACAGATGTGTGTAATGTGTAATGTCAAAGTATATAACCAAACACAGCTGTAATCGCATTTCTTGCTGAAATATCAACAAACACACTAAACACTAAAGAACAAATACCAAAAAGTAATTCCAAAATACCAACCTTAGATGTAGTAAAACAAATAATAGCTTGCATACACCAAACACAAATACAGTATACAACATATGGAGAACTTCAAATTAAATGATTTCCACATTGACAAAAACAACCAGAAACACTTACCACATGATATCCCATCCAACTCAAAGTCAGGTCCAATTTTAATCGATCCCACATATCCATCCATTGAACCTGTCCTCTTGTCTTGTGTGACTCCAACACTGTTTGCAAGGCCAGAATATACAATCCTCTCCAAATTGCAGAGCAATCAGGGTTAAAGAAGCACAACTATAGTCACACATCCCCAAGTATACATGAACATTAAATAGCAAAAGAAGTAATGATAGGACAACTTTCTTCCAAAACAAACACTGTTTTTATTGTCCCATAACTGAGGGAATGGTAGGAAAGAAGACCAATGCCCAGCCCAAACATATCCCGTTGTGGACCTACACAGTGCTGTGCCACAAAATGTGCCTACTAAAACACTGCCAGGGTAACCTCCCCAGGAAGGGGCATTGAGTCCAGACACCACAAAGATTTCACTTGGCAGTGGGGGCTTGCTTTGCCTGGGCGGGGGGGGGGGTAGGTTGGGGTAGGGTGTTGAGTTGCAGGAGTGGGGGGTTGGGATTACAGAGGTGTTGTTTTTTCCTTTTTTTTCTTGGGGGTGGTGGGTTGGGGTGGGAAAGTAGGATATGGTTTCATGGTTACCCCCACTTTTTGCTTGATCTCCGTATGTTTTTGACTAGTCTGACTGGTATCCTGCTAATCAGGACCCCAGTCACTGTGCTTTCTCCCTAAATTGACCATGGTAAGTACTTCTGTACATCCACAATTGGCTACTAGTGTACCCTTGTAAGTCCTTAGTATATGGTACTAAGGTATCCAGGGCATAGCTACACCAGTGGTCTCCCATGGACTGCAGCATGTATTCTGCCACTCATGAGAGACCACTCAGACTGTGACTACAGGCCTGCCATTGCAGCCTGTGTATGTTGGTGCTAGCACCACTTACAATAGATATAGGTTTCCTTATATCTAAGGTCATTTCACTTAAAACCTATAAGTTTCACGTGACCTGCCCATGTGCACGTGCCCGCGCATGCGCATTTCTCACAAGGAAAGAGCATGCGCGGGCGCGTGCGCATTGGCAGATCACCGTGAAATGCCGAGGAAGAGGGGGACAACAGCCCGGGGACACCGCAGGCAAGGTAAGTGTTTATTATTTTACTTATAATTTATATTTATTTAATTCTTAATTGGTGGGTTGGAGGTGGGGGCTGGGGAACTCCGCTCCTCCACGGAGTGTGTGGAGATTTGCCTACTCTGCATTCTCCACAGAACGCGGAGTAGGCAAATGTCTGCATACTCCGTGGGCGGAGGGGGGTTCTCCGCCCAATGTTTAGTATCAAGCATGTTTGTTGGACTCATACCCCAACACTGATTCCAGTGATGGAGGTATGATTCCATGCACTGTGGGCTCCTCCAGGAAGTCCCCAGTACTCCCGGTAACAGCCTTTCAGGGTCTGCCAGCAAGCCAGTCATGCTGCCAACCACAGACACAATTCTGCCCTCCAGCTGCTAAGCTGAGCTTGAGCAGGGGAAGGTAGAACTATAGGGTTTCTGTCACAGAGAGATGTGACCACCTCCCTGACAGGACTTAGTGTATTGGGCTGGGGTGGGGGCTCTTGCCAGCACCACCAGACTACTTTGAAGGGCACATTTGGTGCCCTCCTTGCATACTCCAGTTTCAGCCAGTGCGGAGACCCCTTGGCTCCCGCTCTGGCGCAAAACTGCACAAAGGACACGGGAGTATCAACCCCTCTGTCCAGCCCCTCTTCTGGGAGGGACCCTTAAGTCATAACAACCCTTTCCCTAGGGTACTTAAGGGCATACCTGTGGGTGGCTCTTGAGATTCATCATGAGACAAGACCCAAGACTGAAACCATGTCACTCTGACCATCTGGACACTTGGACTTTGCTGTACTTCGCCTGAAATTGAGACTGCATCAAGGAAGACTCATGCTACTCCTGGTCTCACTGAGCTACAACCCTTCTTCTGTGTCTCTGTCTGTGCTTCTTCCATGATCTTCACCAGACCTGTGGGCATCAAAGACACCTTAAGTATTCTCCCTAGGAGTGAAGGAGTCACTCCCCAGCATCTGTAGGCTCAGCAACGAAGCATACCTGGCTGCTGCTCCTGATGTCCCATAGACTTCAAAAGGCTCAGCAACACTAGTGGTGGTTCTGCAACTCCCTTGAGGAGGATCAAATTCCTGTGCAACATGTTGACTTGACATTCCAAAGGTTTGTTGACTCTGCACTCCAGAGATCTTCGGGCTACAAGAAGCTCAGACTGTAGCATCTCTTCCTGCCAAGTACAGCATCCTCACCACATCCTCTGCACCGCAGGCCTTCCTTGTAGGTGAGCTGCTCAAGGTCCTCTTTTGACTCCTGTGTCTTTGGCCTGTGGGTCCCCTTGAGGGTCTTCTTCAGCTCCAGTGGGCTCCCTGCTTGCTTGGGGCCTGCTCTGACTCTCCTGCTTGTGGTGAGTCCCTTGGATGTTGCTAGTCCCAAAGTTGCTCCTTCTTCATTCTCCACACCAGTTACAGCTGCCAAGGCTTGTTGGTGCTGCCGCCGGACACCTATCCCCTGGTTCTTGACTTCCTACATGGGACAGTTCATGCACAGGTCCTGGTTTTCATCAGTGTCTACGGTTCTCAGAGCTGGAGCTACAAAGTCACCGTCAATACTTCTGAACCGTCCGACCTCAGTGGCCATTGATGTTCCGTGCCTCCTGGTCACCTCCGAGTGGCATAGACTCTGTCCCCTCTGCCTACAGCTTCCTCACTTCAAGAATCCACGCTTGTATTCCATCAGACTCTTGCACAGTCTTCTCCAGCGGCATCTTTCCTGAAGTCCTCCATTGGGGTATACAGCGGTTTCCGACGTTACTTCGCACCTATGCACCCGGCTTCCTAGGTGTAGGTATCCTTGTTCCTGGTATATCCATTGGTGAGTTGACTCTCTAAACTTCTGTCTTCCACAGGGTTTCTTCAGGGTCCACTGGGAAGGGTTCTTCTTCTTTAAAACTGCAACAGTGACTTTCCCGTTGACTTCTATTGAGCCCGCTGATGTAGTTTCACTCTGCGCACAGCCTCAGTGGGGTTCCTGGGTACTTACCTTGAGAGGCACCTTGGGTCCCCAGCTCCTCTGAGTCTCCTGGTCCAAGTCACGACTTTGGTTGCAGTTCATATTCCACTTTTTTAATATATGGTATGGTCTCCCCTGGAGACCACTACATTTGTGCATGCTTACCTATTTGCAATTGACGTATTGTTGTGTAGTTGTGTTGATATCTTCGGGTAGGAGACATACCAATGTGTTAGTGAGTGTTGTGTAATAAATAGACACATTTTTATATATACACGTGTGCTTCTTTTTCATTTAACCTACACTACATGATTAAACTGGTAATCATGCTGCTTAACACTCCTTCAAGATAAGCCTGAAGACTGCTCTCCACAGCTAATACTTTGAGAGCTTTCTGTGGTTATCAAACACCACTAATATCACTATAAAGGTTGCCTGGATTAGTGCAAGGCGCATCACTTAAATAAGTGTGCACCACTAAGCCAGCCTCCTACAGTTGGGTTTTAGGATGGGTTGATATTTTTCTTGGGAGTGGTGAGGTCAGATTTAGGAGGGGTAGATTTTTCCTTGGAAGTTGTGGGTTGGGATTTAGGAGGAGTCAATTGTATCTTGGGAGTGGTGGGTTCTGATTTAGGGGGTGGATTTTTTCTTGGGAGTTGTGGGTTCGGATTTGGGAGGGGTCAATTTTACTTGGGATTGGTGTTTTGGGATTTAGGAGGGGTCAATTGTTTCTTGGGAGTGGTGGATTGGGATTTTGGTGGGTTGTTGTTTTTGGTGGAAAGGATGGCTTTTTTCTTGGGAGTGGTGGTTTGGGATCTGAAAGGGATGGGGTGGCGTGTTGGCGTCTGTTCCTTGGTTTGACTCAGACAGAGATGACGTAATCGAGCTTATGTCCTCAGTGGTACCCCCTCACTCTGGGCCACTGGCTCCATCTGTCTCTGATGTTACTTGACCAGAAGCACTGTGGCCAGGTGCTCCGCCTCTGGTGTAGGCCATGTCTCCTCCACCTGCCTGGGATGATGATGAATTCCAAAACAAAACAGGTTTATAGCATGTGCCAGGCACACACTTTACTAACAGCTTTGATCACAGAACATTTCTCAAACATTCAAAAGACGCAACCTACAAGTACCTGTTTGTTCGTGGGTAAATTAGCATGAGGTCATGCTTTCATGCTACCCCAAATTTCCACACTTCCTCACTGTGAAGTCATACCATCAGACATCTATAATTGCATTACTGACGTTGTAGGACATCCATCCTCATGTTACTAGTAGGATACCCTAACACCTTGCACATTTTGGGATTGTTTTGTATACCTTAGCAACCTGCTTTCTTCAAGTATCCTCAAAGTGAAATTTAATAATAAACAAGGCTCTGCAGCAGTCAAATGGTCATATACTTAATACAATGTCTTGATGGAATGATGGACAAGTTATACTGTCATGTTTATGCAATATGTACAGTAGCATAGTTGCTAATACAGATAGGCCTACACACACAATTAGGTTGGAATCAGCCATGAGCAAATGAAGACATGCAGATTATGTTTGCAACTGTAGTGCACAAGTCAATACAACAGGGGAAGGTGCACATGACAACATGTACAGCCTAATAGTTATGGCACCATTAATGTATGTTATCCTGGTTCACTTAATATTACCCACTTACCAAGGGGAAACACTGCTTAGGGTCTGCATCTAAAGCGCACTATATAATCTCACACATGGCAGAGGGCCAACATCAAATAAGACACAGTACTGAGTAAGCATCATCCCTGACACAATGGACACTACTGTCCTTGTTGGGACAATGGTCATCCATTACTACATAAAAAAATATCTAATTGAACACTATACTTAGTCATGTTTCTGCAAAAAAACTTTAAATTGGAAGTAGGCTGGCACTTCCTATGTTCCTAGCCACAAAGACAATAGGCAAAGCACAGCAGCAAGCACCTACTACCAGATCGATAAAACCAAAATGTTTGTAAGTGCGTCGCACATGGGCAACCTCAATATTTCTTGGCAAATGCCCACCTGTAACAAACAAATTAGCCAATCTGGCATTAAGCAATCTGGCTAGCAGTCACTCTCTAGTAGATGTTGTTGGACCTTCAACTGCTCCGGTTAGACCACCGCCAGTATGCGGGCCATTAGGGGCATCCGGCACACACGCTTGAATGGTTGAGAGCACTGTCCAAGCTGTCCTTAGACACTCTTATTGGTATGGCATTTTAGGTCCTCCCACCTTTTTCTGCAGTGGATACTGTGCCCGTAATAGAACGCCAGGGTCTGCAACGTCCCGGCAATGGCTTTCAACAACCCTTGCTTTTGATGGGCGATGATCTATATGGATGAGAAAGATTATGAAAATAATCTGGACAGCTAGTGTAAGGGCAAAATCTTGGTCTAAATACATCTTGTAAGCATCTACAACATACATTCATTACCGCTTAACACACCCTGTGTCATTTCCACATGCTACACACTATTAAGACATTGATCCTCAAGTTCCTATGCACATGTTGACTGTACTCAACTCTAGTCAGGTCCTGAAATGACTAATGCTGCCCATTACAATTATGTAGGCCAAGGACATTCTAACACTAATGTCAGGTGATGATCTATGGAAAACACCACATCATTGTGTCCTTTTAAAAGCCAAGGTACTTGAGCATCACTGTATAGTTACCTTTACTGACAGGCCCATTTACTACATGCATCATTTGAATCATACATGCATGCAACATAGTATAAACTACAACCTAACATTCAGGCATCTCTGTCACTAAGAGTCACATCTCTTGGAATGTGTGGACATTTCAATTAAACATTGTGTTATCTGACTACGTAAGATTGTCTTTCTGTGGTATGTGCAGCCATCACAGGACATACCGTTAACCACATGTGGTATTGTTACAGGATATCAAAACAAGTGGTCGAGTGCAAACCTTATTTAAACAGTCAACAATATTCATAAAATGCTCAATGCCAGAATTTTGGTGTGCAAACTTGATGTGTGCCAATGCCAAATGGCATGTCCATAGAATGCATATTTAACCAGTGTGCCGTTGCACACCACATTCAAGTTGCACTGCCATATGGGCATAATCTGACACGACTCGACGAGGATATCCAATTTTGCTCCAAGAAATCCAAAGTAATCCATTTTATTCCCAAATACTCCAAAGTTCACACATAGGCAGCATGATTACGATTGTCACTTTTGTAATGCACCATTTGCTACCTCTTGTATTTTGTTGGCTCATGATTGTCACTTTTGTAATGCACCGTTTGCTACCTCTTGTATTTTGTTGGCAAACGATTGTCATTTACCTCTTGTATTTTGCTGGCTCACAATTGTCAATTTTGCTTCATTTAATGTAACGTTTGCTTTTGTATTTTGTTCACATGGAATTTTCTCATGTATCAGTTCTGTTTCTATTGTAAAGCGCTCTGACACCTTCGGGTAAAGTCCGCGCTATATAAAAATGCATAAATAAATGCATAAATAAATAAAAATAAATAAATTACAAACATTTAATGTTGAAGAAATGCCCATTCAGACTTTTTACTGCAACACACTTTAATTCCCTTTACATCCTGGATATCCGTACAGATATTGACCCAATGCATTTCAGGCAACGGGCCCTTCGTCAGGTGTAGTTGTAGTATAAAAGAGGCCCATCAGCAACCATGAATAATCAAATACACATGAACATAAACATAATACACCATTGACCAGTACACAAGATGCAGTCCAGGAAGTAATTACATCAAAACCATCACCATATCAGATTTCAAACCACTTCACCATGAAATCCGCCCGTGATGTGTCACATCAATAGTTAAACTGATGGCAGCACTGCATTTTTTTGTCACAAGGTCTCTTCCAGCACACTGTGGCATATTCTGGTGGTATGTCTCAATCAATGTTTAGTCGTGTGCTAGGAGAAGTTCTTTCTTTCTTAATGAGACAAATTTACAGCTACATCCAGATGGCAAACGTTAAGGCAGAGTTCTATGGAATAGCTCACATGCCAAATGTGATTGGATCGATTGAAGACACCGATATGCCATGTAACATCGCACAACAGGGAACAAGCTTAAAGAAACCACAAACACTTCCATTTAGTCAACATGCAAGTTGCCTGCCTTGCGGATTGGCACATCTCAAACGTCTGTGCCTGGTTCCCAGGATCAGCACACGACTCCTACGTACTGAGGAATAGCAGTATACCCCAGCTGATATCACAACTCCAAACAAAGAGGGCCTGGCTTGATGGTGAGTATGAACTGTCCTAGCTCTCTATAGGTAATGTCATGGCAGGTCAACACAGAGTGTGACTAATCTTTGCACTTATGTCTGACTTACATCTAGGTGGCTCTGAGTATATCAACTGACCATGGTTGTTGATGCCAATGAAGAGCCCAACAACGCCATGGTAAGTCTGCTACAATGATGCCCAGGGAAAAACACAGCATCTTGTGGAGCAGGCTTTTGGGCTTCTGAAGGCCAGATTCAAATGTCTCGACAAGACAAGGGAAGCCCACCTCTACTCACCTGTGAAGTTGTGCCAAATCGCCGTGGCCTGCAGCATGCTGCACAACATTGCCCTGCGTCGGAACATCCCTATCAGCACAGAGAATGACGACCACAGCAACCCACCAAGAGAAGGCCATGAAATTCCGGGAGACATCCATTACCTCACGGGCATTGCATCACAATGCCTTTACATCACGGGTATTATAACGCAAGTCGTTACATCGACTTGAGCTGGATGGCGCTCTACCCCAAGGAATAGTATGATTTACTATTCCAACACCTTCCCTACTGTACGTAGACTGGTGTTGGAATAGTAAATCATACTATTCCTAAGTCCAGCGCCCTGCAGCGCAAGTCGTTGTAACGACTTGTGTTGTAAAAACTGCAATGTAACGTACCCCGATCATTTTGATGGCGTTGTAACGTCACAAATTCTGAATTTCCAATTGAATTTGATAGTGATGAAGAAGAAGTAGTGGGCATTCGTCAGGATCTCATCAACAACCTCTTATCAGGAGTGTAAGTACTTTTATGACCTTACATTACTAGGACTACTACAGCACCTCATGTTGTGATGATGACAGAAGTCTGTTAAGCAGATGTATAAGTAAAACTAGACCTGGACAAGTTGTGGTCAAAGGTGTATTTGGAATAAGATCATGACACATGTAAGTCTTGTTTCTGTTGCAGTGTTCATTGTAGGAGCGTAGGGTCTGCTTCCTATGGTCACCCCACTTTTTGCTGTGATTCTCTGGTTTTTCGACTTTAGTGTGGCTGTGGGCCTGCTAATCAGACCCACAGCCCAGCTGTTCTCTCTCTAAATTGATACCATGTACTTTAGGTACATACCTGATTGGTTATTGGGTTGCCTCTGTGAGCCCCTGTATAGGGTACCATAGGTGCCCAGGGCATAGGTGCATCCAAGGCCTTCCAGGGGCTGCAGCATGTATTATGCCACCCCTGGTAGGCCATCCAAACTGACACCACAGGCTGATCACTCAGCTTGGGTAAGGTGGTGTAATCACCCCTTACTTAGATATAGTATATCTATATCTACCTTATATATAGACACATAGTAACCTATAAGTCACTCCTATGGCAGGCCTTAACAATCCTGGAGGCAGAGTGCTTGGTTTTATGTGAGAGGATGCCCTATCATGAGCTGAGCCCCTCTACAGCTTTCGGAACCATCTCCTTATAGCTGTTCTATGATATAGCCATACCATATACTCTTAAGTGCATTATAATCTTCGCGGTTAATGCTAACTTTGGTTTGGCTTTATCAAAATATGTCGGATAAGGTGTCAAACACTTTGGAATACTACCCCCTCGCCAATTCTGGCAGCGGGGGTAGCAATCCACCCTTCTAGAGGGAAAAGACATGTATGTTACTGCTTTACCCAGTTAAAGTTAAACAGAGCCTCAGCATCACAAAATGGATGCTGCTGCCACAGACACGAGTCTGACCTCCTGCAGCTGGGGGAAACTCCAGCAAGGGAGGCCTGGAGAATAGGCTCCCTGTCGAGGGAGGTGCTAACACCTCCCCAGGCAGCCTGTAGTGTATTGGGGCAGGGTGGGTTGAATGGAAAGATGCTTTTCCAGACACTGCCTGGGGCACACAAGGTGCTCCATGCATAGCCCGGTTCAAACCAGTTGCTGGGGATCTCCAGCCCTGCTCTGGCACGAAACTGGACAAAGGGAAAGGGGTGTAACCACCCCCTTCTCAGGTCCACCCATAGGAGGGACCTAACAGGTAATCCAGCCCATTTTCTTAGTATAAAGATAGGTGCTGTGTCCACAGGAGTTTAGATTATCCTTGAACGTAATTCTGAATTGAAACTCTTGGACCTTCGACATTCTATACCGACTAGAAGACTGAAGACATCTCCCTTGTGGTCAAGGAGTGACCGCCCTGTGCAAACAGGCACCACCAGTAACTTGCCAGTCTGCTTTGTTGATGCTCCCGACAGATCCCAAAGACTCAGCGACTGAAGAACTGGACTCTTAGACTTCTTTGACTCCGATCCACATCCACAGCAAAGCTGAGACCCGTGGCAGACATGAGAGACGTGGGACTGGACACCCTGGACATCCTGCATTTTGCTAACAGTGCAACTACCAAGGCACCCTCGCAGTTGTACATTGGGGTACAAGCAGCCACAAACCGGAGCACCATTTGCACCGAAGCTCAGCCCTCCACACTCCACGAGTGCCGAGTGGTGCACGCTCTTGCATTTCAGCTCATGCATCTTCATGGTTGCTAGCCCGCTGGCTAGTGAGCCCTCTGAAGATGAACCTTTAAAACTAAACTGTTTTCCTGATTGCTCCAGTCTTACTCCAGCTTCCCTACAAAGGAGAAGCTCCCCAGACCTTGCTGGTCTGACTTGAAGCCAATCTTCACTTCCTGTGTGGATTGCCTTTGCCAAGGCTTGTTGGGTCCAATCTGGATACCAACACCGCAGTCAACTAGATCGTTTGTGGTACAGCTCGAATTCAGGTCCTGGTCATCGTCTACACCTCCTGGTCCTCGTGGCTGCAGAGACAATCTTCACCTCTTCACCTGATTTTATCGCAACATCGCCTGGTTCTTTCATGGTTCCTTCCTGGTCACTGGCTAGTGACCCAGACTCTGTCCCCTCTGCATTCAGGTTCTTCAGTTCTTCGATCCACCCTCGGATCCACCCGGACACTCTTCCTTTGTCCGCCTGCAGCACTTCTTTTGCAGATCTCCATTGAAAGCATTGACGAAACCCGGCACGAAAAGACACCTATGCACCCGGCTTCCCTGGGTGAGGTAACTCGAGTACTCCAGTGCTCCCGTGGGTATTTACTATCCAAATGTTCTAGTTTAAAGGGGTTTTGTCGTAGTCCATCCGGAAGTGCCCCAAAACAGTAACTTTGTGACTTCTTTGTTCTCCATTATAAGTCAATGGTAACTCACGACTGTGTTTAGACACTGCACGCGTCTCCCGTGGGTCTCCTACTCCCTAACCTTTGGTTGTGTAGTATAGCCCCAACGATTCGCTAGGCCCTAGGCCTTATCACTATTCCTGAAGTGGTTCTTATACCACTTACTTAGTATATGGTTTGTGAGGCCCCTAGGGCAAAACTCTATTTGTGCAACTTATTGTATGCTAATTGAGTAACTTGTGATGTACTTCGAACTCTGACTTTATAAAGAGTGCAGAGGGGTTGTGTTAGAAATAAATACATATATATTTGATATATACCTTGTGTGGTGTCCTCTCATTTGGTATTCAAGGTATTATATTTGGTAAAACAGCTTGCTTTACATGCTCTCTGAAGTCTTAGCCTATGACTGCTGGTCCATGCTACCACAAGGATAGCTTGTCTATAAGGTTGACTTTACAACCACCATAAATAAGGGTCGTTTAGACTGGCGCAAGGTGCCCACTAGAATAGTGGCCATCATATGCCAGGCTAACTTCTCACATTCATGTTACATTGTAGGGCAAGTCTCTGTTCTCCAGATATTGGCTATGTTGAATATTGTATATTTTGCATTCTACTGTACTCTTTAAATGCTGTCCTGTTCTAGGTGTCTACACCTTGTCATCTTCATTTGGAAATGTCTGAGTTGTGACATCTGTGTCTGCTTGTTGCTGTTTGGAAGTACAAGGGTGAAATGGCTGGCTCCGAGAACTGATAGACACAGAGTTTGGGAGTACAAAGCCGGAAGCAAGACAACTTGCAGAGTAATTGAATGGGAGGTCGAACTTGTACTATATACACGTTCCCTGTTGTATGTAGGTCTTGATACAATATGTATACCATCATGGACTCCAATCGCATGTGGGAGTGTAATATACTTATGCAAAGAACACTTCACATTGGCTTAATTGTGACGTCTGGTGAACTGGATGTAGCTGTAAATGAGTCTCTTCAAATACAAGAGGAGTTATCCTAACACAAAATTGAAAGTTGTTTGTGAGATATCACCAGTTATTGTCCCTGTGTACTGGACGGAACCAGTGGAAAACAAATGCAGTGCAGCCCTCACTTTGACTATTGGTGTGGTAGTTGTTGGATATGTGCTGTGAGGCAGGAGATATGGGACCAAGTGATGACATTGATCCAGATTGAATGGCTTCAAAACCTCCAAAATATCTAACATGTTCCATGTATGTCATGTCTGTGATTATAAAAAGTTTTCTACATATTTATTTTGGTGTACTGTTTTCTTTTGTATTTAATTGACATCATGATAGCCCATTGTATTTCAGATAGAAGAAATAATCTATTTGTCAGAAGATGTTTGTGGGTGTTTTTGTGACACATGGCTGTGAACCTATGAAAACAATTGTGTACATGCTAAATATTCACTCCTACACAAGCAACAAGTTGTAGATTTGCAAACTTTAAATGGGAATACATGAATGTGTTGTTAGATATGAGATATACTACAACAGTCAAGCAAATTCACAGAAGTGCATTTATTTGCATTAACCAGGAGGAATTAAACAAATATGGGATATGGAGAACAATGAAAGTGTAGAGTGAAGGAGTCAGTCATGGTTGATGAAGTTATTATTGTTCAGGGCAAATTGTTTAGACTCCAATGTCCAACATGTTCCTGCCATCAGAAAGGGAAATTGGTCCAGAAATAGTCCACAAAGTAAGTGATAGTCTTACTTAGTGGAAATTAGATCTGATGCTTCTTGCTGGTGCTTGTCTTGGTCTGGGCAACTGAAGAGGCTGGATATTTCCGTGGATGCCTAGCTGGCCAGTGCAGGTGACAGTCAGCAGATGCAGTGACTGGGGTGCTGGATGTGGTTTGCTTCTCTGGCAGGGCCTACCTTCCTCTGGCTGAAGCTGATGTAGAGGGGCCTGATGGTGAGCCACCACAGCAAGAGGTGGATGGTGGTGAAAAAGCCCTGGCTAGAGTATTGTGTTCAGGGCTGGACTGGGAACAGAAACCAGCCCTGGCAAACTGCTCAGCTGCCCCCCCCCCTTAAGTGAGGGGGAGTGCAGCCGAGCAGTTTGCGAGGGCCGGTTTTGGCTGATTTTGTTACCTTGAGGTGATATTGCCGACCCCCAGGTAACAAAAACGGCCCCCACGGGCCCAAAAACAGCCCCCACCCTAGCGGCCTACCGGGAAAATGCCTGGTGCCCGGTATGTCCAGTCTGGCCCTGGTTGTCTATGTCTACCAGCACTCCTTTAGAGTGGAAGATGGCCAGGACATTCTCCTCCCAGGGTAGTAACTGGACGGTTGTGCTGGGCGTGCCACCACCAGTCCTCAGGGCCTCCAAGTGTTGCCTAGAGGCCAGGTTATGCACCTTAGTCCTGAGGTCGTTCCAGTCCTTCGTAATATCCTCATGTGTGCGTGGAATGGTGCCTACCATATTCGCTTTGTGGATTATTCTGTCCCACATTTCCCTTTTACTACTAAGAGGAGTTTGTTGGACTTGGGCTCCAACCATTTATGGCTCTTCTCTAATAATTTCATCCATCAGGACTGACAACCCTTACTCCGAAAATGTAGGATTTGTTGTACGTGACATAACGAAATGGTGAAAGGACTAACACTACAAAATGAAAAGACACCCAGGAGACAGAATAAATTATGGAGCAAGATAAGTATGTGGAAAATGGCCAGTGAGAGGTAGAAATAGCCTGCCTTTTCTCTGTCCATGATTTACGTCACGGACTGATCTTGTGCTGTGGAATGGCAAAGGATCATGGTTTGGAGTGGGGAGTGTTTATAGTGGGCTATACAGGTGTCTCCAATTAGTGAAGGAACACCAGGTGTGTTGTATTTGTGCCCACTCAATGGCCACTGTTCTAATGCTTTGCTGCGTGCGAGCCGCGACGGCTTCCAGCCATCGGAGCACCCCTGCGAGGGGATCACGAGTACTGCAGTATTATCATAATTGGGCAGGTGGGAGACCACCGCAGTGGCAGCGTCGGTGAAATAATATCCAGATTGCTGATAAGTTGCATTCAGTCATGGTGATGTGCAGCTACACCTCCATTTATTGTAATACAGCAGGCGGGAGACCACCACTGTGGCACTCGAGTGGTAGGACTGCCAAACTCATAATCAGGCCCACTAATGTTTTACTGTAAATATATTCCATTTTCTCCCCAAACACTGTCCAGCACCTTCCCTGAGGCAAGCATCCAGCAGAGTTATATTAGTAATTTTTACCCCCACCACTGTCCAGCACTCTCCCTCAGACAAGCATCTGGAGGAGTAGTAATAGTAATTTTGACCCCATCATTGTTGAGGATCTTCCCTGAGGCAAAAGTATTTTTTATTTTTTAAAGAGATTTTTGGGTTAAAGAATGTTGTTAAGATAAACCTACAACGGTTTGTCTCCAGGCAATATGTTGGATTTTATGGCTGCAGCTAGTCTGTCAAAAATCTGTGATTGTTTTTAAAAATAAAAATGTATATAACATTTGGGGATTTTCTGGGTTATTACTTAATGTGTTTATTGTACGCCTTTTACTTATGTGAGCAGATAGGTGGCACTTTGTGAACATCAAACTGTCATTTGTCTCCCTCTTCTTCAGAAGCATGTGGTCACCACCAAAGTAAGTATACCACTGAGTACAAAATGGTGGACAGCTGAATTTATATGTTTTTTGAGGTATTCCATAATTTGAAAGGAAATATGTTTAGAAATGTATTTTTTCACGTGGTTCATAATCTTACTGAATGTATATTTATTTTTTACTGTAAAAAAGACTTCTTTTCGTTCCTTTTTAGAACGACTGACATTTTGATTGCTCAAAGGCTGCACACAAAGGGTCTTATTGCGATAAGACTCGGAAAGTCTCCGACTGCAGGTTCGGAGCCTTTCCGAGTCACACCTTGGATTTCACTTTCGACCACTACATTACAATGCAGTCATTTGACATTGAAACCGACCAGTCATTCCAACTGGGGCAGCGTCGTGCGTACCAAATAGGCTATTAGTACACGTACAACATAAAAAGAGGGAGAGAGAGAGAGAGAGAGAGACGTGTACAATAATAGGCTATTCAGTGCACACACATATAGATCAGTACGGGTCAGTTTCACGTAAAAAACACAAGCTGAGGGAAAACATATATTCATAGTTTACGTATACACAAATACCAGATAGGGTGCGACAGTACATACATCAAGTACGAAAACTTAAGATAAAACAGAGGGCTATTTTTGGCGAAAGAGCCTTTTCATGCGTGTTGCATATTTTCAGTACTCCATTTAATTCATTTGGGGGTCGAGCTCTTCGTTCTCCTTCCTTCCTAATAGCAGACAATTTCTGTTGGTAACCTCGCTTCAATAAATACTTACTCCTTTTAATTGGTCGGACACTGGTCCAGTCGTGCTTATACTCACGGTGGGGTCTTCCAACATCTAACAAATGACGATCCAAGTTGAGGTAAAGGAGGGGTGTCTGTCGGATGTGCGATGGTGCAATTCTGACTTTTCTATGAGGATGGAAGAAGAGGGGGTGAATCTAAAACATGACAATATCCCTAATTTCTGGGCGGAGGGGGGATTTTGGATGAACCCCAACCCGGGGTATCCTTAACTTTTCTCATCTAGTCTGCACATTAAGTTGACTCACTGGTGCGCGTCATTTAGGGCGTTCATTTGGGATATTGGTTGGGGTCCGAGGTACTACAATAACCCTTCAAGTTTCTGGCGTAGGCCACTCTCCCATTCACTAGCTCCAGAGAGGGAGAGAGCCGTTCCTAGGTAGGGTAAGTGCTATATTCTTTTTCGTCCTTCACATGCAGGTATCATGTTCGGGCTTGTTTTTCTTATTCCATTAACCGCTCGATCCATACCTCAGTCATACAAAAAAAAACATTCGTCCGTCAACCCAGACGTGCGCCACACATGAGCATTCATACAACACAAATCGGGGCCTACGCGCGCATTCATACCATACAATTCTTCTTCTTTCTGCGTGTAACACGGTGCATTCTGGGTCTTCTCCATAGTCCAGCTGAAATTCCGATATTAACCTGCAGAGAAAGAGAAGGGGGGGGGGGGGGGTGACAGCGTACAAAGCACATCAGCGCGCAAAAACACGAAAATGTTTTTACCTACCACGTGCCTAACTTATCTTCTTTGGGAAGCAGTACCTTGCATCTCGGCATTGCAGCCCAGAGGAACTGGTCTATTGTCCTATTCATAGATATATCTAAATATCAGAATCTTTTACCTATTGCTTATGCTGCAGGAATGCAAAAATACGACAGATCTTGACTATTTTTTTCGCATTGTTCGTATGTACCATGCCTTTCTAATTTTTCATAACCAAAATTGCTTCATTTTACTTGTCCTTTATTTATTTTGAAAATAGTAGCCTTTATCCGAGAACCTACCAATCTAAGTGACTGATATGAGGCTAGTTCTACATATTTTCTTTTTTTTCTTTTAAAACCTTAATTGAAAAAGATGTCGGCATAAAAATACGGGCCTCCAACCATACAGGCCGGCCACGGGGCAGACGGGAAATGTATGAGGTAAGGAGAGATTACACTTGTAGTATAGGAGTACGTAATGAGCGAGCCATTGTAATTGGAAAAACTTAAACGAGACAAATGGTTGCAGGATCAATGAAGGTTGATTTTATAATTGAAAGTAAAACAAGATCAGTTACAATAAAATCGTTTATACGCATACCATGGGCGAGCATCATGAGTAGCATTACTTCGAAAATACAATAATCAATAGTGAATAAGAACCAATATTAGTAGGGTTGTCCGCATGCCCAGTCAGTACCCTTCCCCGCCCGCCACGTGCTCAAGGACCGTATACATATCCCATAATATCAAGGCTATGTAACTAAAACGTCATAAGGAGTTGCAAGTCTCGCCTATACTGGCGCCATTTTGGGGCGTGGCCGGGTGGGTCCAGAGTATAGTCCAAATGCTTCCGACAACTAGCGGCCGGACCAGAATCCCTTTCGGTAGTTCAAAAAGTTTGTTAGCGCCAACAGAGAGGACAAGCGGCGTGGACTGCGGCTTAAAGGCGAGGAAGGCAAAATCTTCCCTACCGGGTCACGCTGAGGTCCCACCGGAGCTGATCCAGTTGGCAGTCTACAGTGTCTCTTAGTAATTCGGGCAAAGGCCGGTGTCAGTATGAGAGCACCACCATCTTGTGACAACGTTGTGGCCACTCCGGAGAGCGTGTCGGACAGCAGGTGTATCCCTCCACAGATACGTTGAATCAGTCTTTCCTTCGATACCAGATGTGGATAAGTTGGCAGTCGCCCGGGGCAGTGGCATATCCATGGGGGATAGTCGAGCAACAGTGGCGGTGGCCCCCACCGGAAGCCTGCGGGAGTCGAGGGCCAGTGACTTTCGTAGAATTTTTAAAACTGAGAGGACGTCTTCAAGAGTGGGGCTCATGCCCGAGCAGGCAAGCATCCGAGTTCCAAGGTAGCCCAGAGCCATTCTAATGGACCAGGCCCAAATCCGGGGTGTCTGCCGCCATTTTGAGCGTTTCGCAGCAGCAGCCGCTCTTCACCCCGTCCACCGGAGCGGGTCCCCCGGTCATCCAACCGAGTGGAACGCCAATGGCAGTCCTGGTGCAGCTGTCCGGCAGGTGAGACGTTAAGGGTCGCCCCACTGCAGCTGGCCGGCGAGTGAAACGCTAAAGGTCGCCCCACTGCAGCTGGTCGGCGAGTGAAACGCTAAGGGTCGCCCTGCTGCAGCTGAGGAACCTCCACCTGGGGAGGTGGGGGAGGCTCGTTCGCGCCGCCTCTCCCTCCCAGTGCACCCCACGCCGTCTCCTGGCGCAGGTATATGTGATGGTCGGACCAGGCAATAAGAGGGGGGGGTCATCAGCAAGGCATTCACCCCCCCACCCGTGGCTCGCTGGATGCCACCTCAGGGCGGACGAATGGGAAGGCCAGTACAACAACATCGTGGCCGTGGTGCTTCCGGGCCATCCACCCAACGACCTCTTCGGCCGATGGCTGCCAGCAAGGCCTTGGCGCGTTGGGTAGCCTCCGGCCTATTCGCTCAACGGGCCGCTACCGACGCTACCTCGCCGGCTGATGGCTTTTGTAGACTTTTTATAGCCCAAAGCCTACTAAAAAGTAGCTCAAAGTAGCCCAACATTGAAGGCGGGACAGGAACAGCGTTAAGCAGACGGCGAATGCATTTGGGCTTGTTGTTGCAGCCGCTGCCATGTAAATAGTTGTTTAATAAAAAGTTTTAAATAGTCGTTTAATAAAAAGTTTTAAATAGTTACTTTGCTGGGGTGTTGTATATATTTATAATATTTGCATATTGTTTGTCGTTATTTGGGCGGGGTGGGTGGTGGAGCCGAGCTGTCTTGCAGCCATCATGGCGTCGAGCTCGATTCTTCTCACTAGTTTCATATTTCTCATGAGGGGTTGTTCCTAATGTTTCTATTTTAGCGAGGTCAGAAAAGAGATCCCATCAGTGGCCTACTGATTTTGCTCGATTCCTTTTGTTTTTCCTAACGATTTTTATGTTTTTGTTTGCTAGCACGATACAGCGGCTAACCCGCAATTTTTTATATATATTTATGTCCTTTTTATTAGGGGCGTCTTCCGGTGGAGCCGGATGATCTACCTCTAATAAACGGTCCGGGCTGAACGAACTACCAACAAACGGGGCAAAGATAGGCATGACGGGTTACAAAGGGGACAAAAGTCTGCACTACCTATCCTTCACTATTCACAAAGACTAAACAGAGCATGGCGACCCTGTGCTTATTTGTAAATAGAGAATAACCCAAAGAGAACCAATTCCGAACGATCAATGTTCGGTCAAACAATCAATCAAATGAGGGATAAAAATAGGCACGACGTATTACAACGGGGGCAAAAGCCTGCGTTACCTATCCTTCACTATTCACAAGGACTAAACAGAGTATTGCGACTCTGTGCTTTTTTGTAAATAGAGAATGATCCAAAGAGAACCAATTCCAAAACAGTAAATGCTTGGATAACAATCAATCAAATGGAGAGGGAAGCAGGCACGACGGATTACAATGGGGGCAAAAGCCTGCGTTACCTACCCTTCACTATCTGCAAAGACTAAACAGAGTATTGCGACTCTGTGCTTGTTTGCAAATAGAGAATCTCTCAGAAACAATCAAATGAGTAATACTAGTATTTTCAAACAATCAAACAATCAATTGGCAATTCGTCGTGTTACACGACCTTACCCGGACCGCATGGACAGTTTCTCGTCTTCCCCTTCCAGCGCCTGATCGTCCTCTGTTCTCCGTAATTGCTGTGGCACTCCTGATGGTTCCCAGTCAGGACCGTAGATCACTCGAGAGAGGTCTGCTCGGAACCGGTGAAGTTCGGATGATCGGCTGCCAGATAAGGGTCTATCGGGCAGGAGCTCTTCCCGATCGTTGCAGTCGTTCACTCTGTCGTTGGGACCTCTCCCACTGGATCCACGCATCGCTGATGGGCCCCACGTTGGGCGCCAATTGTAGAATGGTAGGGCCGAATTCGACCAAGAACCCTTCAGTATTTGCCCGGCGTTAGCCGCCTCTCATACCATTCGAGATTACCAAACAAAGAGGCAGGCGCTGGAGACAGAAGGCAGGAAACAGGAGTTTATTCCGACGGAGCAGAACACGTCAAATCAGACAACAGGGTATCTTCTCGAGGTGCTCTAAACGCATCCTTGAGGCCTGGCCTCTTATATACAGGTTTATTGCTTTATTACATGAAACACATTCTTGTCAATACTTGATGTACGGAAAGACATCCTCGGAATCCCCGCTTCACCCCCGTTCCCACACATATTTACAGTAGAGTTCCCACCTCAACCTCAGCATGTGGTGGTTGTCGCGCAGCTGGACATTCTGCTGGGAACGGGAAAGTGGGCGATCGGTCGGATCTGGAGGTGTGAGGGTATTGATTAACCACCGCTCCTTTGATGTTAGGCGCGGTCCTACTGTAGGGGGGCAATAAACTGCATCTGTCGGGCTAGGTGATGGCCTGGGATCGGGCTGGACAATCGGGCAGGGAGGAAGAGGTTATCAAAAAGGGGCCTGTTCTTTGAATGAGATGAAAGAGCGAGGGGGTTCAGCACGGGATGTGGCTCGGAGACAGGGTCGCGCTAGAGGTGCGCTTATGATCCAAGCAGGAGAAACCGGGGGCTGTCGGGGCGCGGGGGAATGCTTGCGAGGCTGGGGTGTGAGGGGGAGAGGCGCGCAGGCTATTGGCAGTGGGCAGAGAGAGGTTGTGACACAAAAATGGCTGCCACCTACTTTCGCGATGGGGCCTAAAAGGGACAAGATGGCGTGGCTACTGTTTTCATGGTTGTCGCTCTACTTTCAACAGTGGCTGTGGTGAACATAAATGAACGCCGCTTATGTATACCGATTTTAGTCATTTTCCACAGAGCTCGTCAGCCACTCGGAAGCCTCACCGTAATCCCTATGAACTGCATTTCTGCCTTCGGGTTTACGATGTCGGTTTCCGACAGACTTTGCATGTTGGGCTTTCGGACATGGAAAGCCTGTCAGAAAACCACTTCTGGGGCCCCTAGCAGGGTCCCCATCTCCCAGTGGCCTCTGGTTAGGGGCAGAGAGGGCACCCTGTTATTCCTTGCACCATAAGGCAGGTATATTGAGGTGCCTGCCATGCGGTGCAGGGATTAACAGATTCTCCCATTTCTCTATAGGAGCTTGTGCAACTGACGGTTTATGGATGCAGCGCTAGCTCCCATAGAGAAATGTGAGTATGCAACCATGTGACATGCGACCATGTGGAGGTCAGTCAGTCCCTGTTCTGCAATGGTGTTCGGCAGACATGAGTCTGCCCGACATCGTAATAAGGCCCAAAGAGTGAAAATAGAGTAGAGAAAGCAGCAGAACTGTTGTAGGTATAATTCACACGCTGTGCCTGGTATTACTACTATGGCGTTATCAGTTTATTTCCTATTTTATTAAAAATAGAAATCATTAATTGTACTGTGCTCTGCCATTTCACATATTCGAATGTAATTTATTGATATATTGATTTTCAGAGCAAAAAAGCACTCTGTACGATGGGTTTTTAATTGTGCATTGTGATGACATGCGTGATATTAGTATGCGTGGTAATCAATATAGTGGTATTTACATTATTTGTGTAAATACTGGGATGACCAACACATCTGACATTCTTAGAGTGTTTGTATATCTTTTATATACAGGGACTGAACAAAGTCAAAAGCATTTCTCTCTTACGTACTTGTGAAGTGATAAGATGTGAGCCTTTATTTTCTCTCCATTGCATATAGGTGCGAAACTCCTGATAGCTCCCAGCCAGCATACTCTAAAAAAAAGAGCCTTAATGGCCCCTTAACTCTGGATTTTGTTAGGGGTGAAGCTGGAATCTGATCAGCCCCTTCCCCACCTTCACATTGCTGCTCATTACAAAGGAGACAACGTGCAGGGTAAGCGTAGTTTAGGACGAAGCCGGGTTCACGCTGCGCCTTCACAGTGCCAGCAATATAACAAACACGCCTTTAGCACAAATTTCTTCAGCACGCAGCTTGTAACAGCGACTTGTTTAGTGGGATGCATTGATGAAATGGAGTTGGATTTAAAGTCCAACACCTTCCCTACTGTTGCTCAGACTGGAGTTAGAATAGTAAATTAAACTATACCAAAATCCAGCGCCCCCCTGAGGCAAGTTATTAAAACGACTTGTGTGCTGAACGAATTAGTGCCAAAGACAAGTTTGTTCTAATAACAGCAGCGTTACAAAGGCATGCATGCTAAATGCATGCAGAATACCATCATACATCATATCAGGCACTGCTGAAAGTGTCCTGTGTCAGAAAATTTATTTCTCTGAATTCCGGAACAAGTAAGAAAGGAAGTGTCACTCCTCTGAATGTGGCCAGCATTGCAGCAGGGTAGACAGCTATACGCTCTTAAAAGAGTGGGGAGACGGCGTCTACCTGCGTCTACCCTCGATTCAGCCCTGGTGACAGTACTTCTCAGGACCAATGACAGCTGATAGTAGTCAAAAATTCTAAGAAACAATGATAGCATATCATGCTTCAGATGAACAATGATAACAGTCAGAAGTTAGTAGAACAATAATAGTAGTCCGACACTTAGAGGAGCAATGGTGTTAGCCTCGTCTTCAGGAGAACCAAGGCATTAGCTGAGTTGTAGAGGCACAGCAATACTACCTGGAAAAACATAGTAGTCAGAGCTTCAGAGCATCAACCATTGTAGCCTGAGCTTCAGCGGACCCATGAGAGTAAGTTGAACTTAAAAACAAGAGTAGCTGTAACAACAGTAGTAGCCCGAGCCTCAAAGTAACAGTACTCAATGTCGGTTGTGCTCTTATAGAACTCTGGTTTCTGTTGTACATGGGTAGGTTAGCCCATACCTGCCAACTTGAAGAGCAATCTCACTGTGTGAGGAAGGGGGGGCTTTGAAGGGGGCAGGGCATCATACGGAGAAGTACCTACAATATGGTGACCAACCGTCCGTAAATTTCACAGACAGTCCGTAATTTCGGCCGTCTGTCCGTTGTCTGTGAAGGATTCTTTAACAGACACCATTTGTCCGTAATTTTATCCATTCTCCCCACTCTAAAGCCGGCACAGCTTCCACCCACCTCCCTTCTTGACTCTGATGCTGTTGAGGTGGGGTGTAACAGCCTCTAATGCAGTACCAAAGCTAAGATACCCAGCAGCATTGGAGAGGCACAGCGGGATGGCAACCTTCACACCTTCAGCCCTTGATGAGCTGTTAGAGGTGCTTGAAGGTGACTGAGAGGGAGGGGATGCAGATTCAGGAGCAGGGGCATCTATTCAGATGCAAACAGCCCTGAATGCACCATGTCTCTGCAATTTAGAGGGGGGGTCACACATTCCCCTGCGCAGGGTCCCAAACATCCTAGAACCGACCCTGATTACATCAAGGCAGCACATGGTTCTCTTCACAGAGCTTAATTACTGTCACTAAATTGTAAACAAACCTCGGTTCTTCAAACATGCAGTCTATAATGTAATAAATAAAGAAATGGCACAATCACACCTACACTGATTAACAAAGTATGGAGGACAATCAGTTAAATCAGTTCTCTGGAGTGTCTCCTGTAAGTACTGTACATCACAGTGGGGGATGGCAAAACTAACATTTTGGAAAGAGAGCCTGTCTTCTTGTTGTCTTGTCCATGAGGGGTTGAGGAGCTCTACCCCGCCGTGGAAGAGACCAGGATGATACTAGAATACTGCATGCCCACCCCTGTGCCCACCCTGGTGGATCCTGTTTCCCCTCCTGTGATGGCTCCTGCATCCCTCCGCCCCCCAGTGAATGCTCCTGTCCCCCCATGTGGTGGCTCCTGTCCCCCCTGCCTGTGATGGCTCCGTTCCCCCCCCTGTGGTGGATCCTGTCTCTGCCCTGGGTGGCTTCTGTCCCAGTCCTGGAATGGCTCCTGCAGCGAGGGTCACGTTCTTGATGGGCCTCTTCTCAAAAAGGCTCAGCTCAAAATTAAAATGAAAAGGTGGGCAAGTGAGTAAGGGATGGGTGGATGGCTGGATGAATTAGTGAAAGGGTGAATGAATGAATGAAACATTGAATAGATGGATAATGAGAGAGGATGGATGGATTGATGAGTGAGTGGAAGGATGGAAGAGAGAAAAGGTAAATATCTGGACGTATGGGTGGAAGGGTAGCTGGGTGGGTAAAAGGGTGGGTGGATGAGTGAAAGGATGGATGAGTGAAAAGGTGGATGATGAGTGAGTGGGTGGATGGATTAGTGAAAGGATGGATGGATTGATGAATTGATAAGTGCAAGGGTGAATGGATGGATGGATGAGTGAAAGGGTGGATGTAAGGATGGATGAGTGAGTGAAAGGGAGGGTAGATGGACAAAAGGATGATTAGATGACTGAAGGAGTGAAAGGATAAATGGATGAGAGAAAGGATGGATGAGTGATAGGGTCAATGGATGGATTCATGAGTGGATGAGTAGATGGATGGGTAGGTGGATGGATGGAAGGAAGGATTGCTAAGCGAAAGGGTCGATGGAGAGAGAAACGGAGGATGGATGGATGACTGAAAGGATGGATGGGTGGAAGAATGAGTGACTGGGTTGATGGATGAGTAAGTGAAAGGATGGCTGGATGAGTCAAAGGGTAAATGGCTGGATGAATGAGTGAATGGATGGGTAGAAGAGTGGATGGATGAGTGTACAGATGGATAGGGTGAAAGGGTGGATGGATGGATAATAGATGGATGGATGAGTGAAAGGATCGATAAAGGGATGGATGAGGGAAATGATAGATGGAAGGATACATGATGGATAGGTTTGCAAATGGTTGAATATGTTTGGATATGACTGGTGTCTGTAAAACTTATCCAATTGTCCTGAAGGTTTGTCCTGAATTTTGACCTCCTGTCCTGAATTTGTGTCCTGAATTTTGACCCTTTGACCTGAATTTGTGTCCTGAATTTTGACCCTTTGTCCTGAATTTTTACACTCACCGTCCTGAATTTGCACCAATGCCAGTTGGTCACCCTAACCTACAATGCACTTTAAAACCCCACCCGCCCCCAAGTCCCCCCCAAAAAACATTTACGGAGGCTGGTGCCGATGTTCTGGGGTGTTTTCACACTGCTTATTGCACGTCGGCAGTTCAAAGCCTTAGAAAACGAGATGTAAAACCACTATTTACAGTAGTCTTCAGTGCGTTTTACCTGTCACCAAGAGATATCAGTTCCTCACCGGGAGACCGTGTGATGTGAACAGATATAGTGTGTCACAAGGTGGCACCATGTGAGTTGGCAGGTATGTAAGCCCGAGAATTTGTTTGTTTGGTACCTGGTCATGGAGAAGGCCATCACATTATGTGAGTCTGGCCCTTAAAACAGGGCACAAGTAGGGGGTGGACACGGGTGTACAGAGTCCCACAACTCTTTTTAGAAAGGGCCCTCCGTTCCCCTTAGCCCATTGATGAGAGATGTCACCTTGTATACAGGCTCTTCAGCTTTTTGTATTTTCATACACGGGATGTGTGTGACCAGGCCTCGGGACCTTTATAAACATCCATCCCACTGGCAGAATCCTTTTTATTTGTGAGAATGGCACTATTAATCTCTAATCTGAAGAACACAGAACTTGACAAAATTAATCTCTCTATTGTATATGCAACTGCAAACATAAGAACTGTTTGTGCTTTGGAGGGGGCTAAAAAACACCAGAAGAAACAAACATGCATTAACAGCAAGTGGAATATTTAAAAATACATCCAGCACTTTTTCTTTAATCACTAAAAGCATTTCAAACATGTATTTTTCACGTTCCCGATGTCTATTAAAAATGATTGCCACTTTCAGACGATTTCCGAGCTTAGTTACAATTTGATACCTGTAAAAAGTCTACACGGTATGCAGAAATAGTAAACCAAAAAACGTTCTTGTCATATTTTGTGTTGATTATGTTAATTTGTTGTTCTTGTAAAATAGGCCCTTGACCTTTATGGTGATAAATATTACAGAAGCATGACATTACTATCTTGTGACGTCACTTGACCTCATTGCGATTTGCATTTGATAATTAGCTTCCCCAACATTTTCCTTAGAAATTGTGCCCTGCTTTTCAGGCGATAGTGTTCCTGAATGGCTTCTTGCCTCTCCCCCTGTGAGGACGGCCTTCAGGTTTTTTTTTTAGGCTCACTAATGACGTGGGGTGGTCCTCGCGATACACCAGTGACAAGGGGGGCTTGGGGGAGGGAGCCGACCGCCGGGAGGTCTCCTCCCCCGGGCGGTTTGGGAGAGCAGCGAGGGGTGTCCCTTTAAGAGGGACAGAAGTTTCCAGAATTGGGCTGGTCCAGTAGGACCAGCATAGCCCAATTATAAACCCCCCGCCCACTGCCTACCAGCCACCATTTTAGGTTTGGTGACCTGGTGGCTAGGTGGGCTCATAGCTTTTTGTTCTTTCAGCATTCTGTAGTGAGTAGTGTGAGGTATTTCGGTACTTTGTTCACTCTTGTCTGGTTTGCTGTGGCGCTTTTATTGACGTGATGGAGGATTACCGAGTGTTGGAGGCCATGCGACTGCTGTCGGAAGCAGGTCGCATGGACTTGTTGGTGGGAGGGGGGCCGGCGCGCCCCCAGCGCCAGGCCTCCGCCGGCGTGTCCGCCGCAGTTATGGCTTGTTCTTCGCCGAAAAAGAGGCGTTCGGTTCAGGTAAGTGAAAGGGGCCGGTCCCGTTCGAGGAAACCGGCCCCTTCTTCACAGGCGCGTGTGGCGGCGGGGGAGGGGGGAGCGCCGGTAATCTTGGGCGCTCCCGTAGTCGTGGGTGCTGGCGCGGGACAGGCCCCTTTTTCAGTCTCGGAGTCCCGGGGTGGGGCGGGAGGCGCTCCGGCGGCAGGGCAGTCGGCTTTTATGCAGCCGGGTCAGGCGTATGGAGCGCAAGTGATTGATTCGGCGGGGCGGGCAGGGAAAGGTTTAATGGCAGAAGCGCCCGCTCCCGCTCCGACGGTCCCGGCCAAGCGGGGGAGGGGGGGACGGAGAGGGAGTAAGAAGCGCTCCGCTTCTGACCCCATGGGGGAGCGCCGTGTGGAGCCTGTGCTCGTCAGGTCTGCGCGTGGTGCGCGCAGGGGCTCTCTTCACTTGACTGATTGGCAGGGGGCAGAGCAGCAACACGATATGCCGGAATTGGATATTGCACAGCATTTTGTAAATGAGACACAGATGATGGTTGACCCACGCGCTGGTATGTTGTTAACCCCTTCACTCCTTACTGTCCCAGGAATGGCTGTGCCTGATGGTAGGGCTTCTGGCCAGCTTGTTACAGGTGGATTGGTCAGGCAGGCTGCTATGGAGCCTCATGTTAGCCATGTTGTTTCTGCACAGGATGTTGGTACTGTCCGTGGGGATGGGGACAGTAATGTGGGCAGCCCGTTATTGTTCTCTACCCCTGGTTCTTATGTAGGTTCTGCTATGTCTGTTGGAGGGGGATCCAGAGGAGAGGGTGAGTGGGCCCAGATGGGCGAAAGTAGTTCCATGTATGGTGAGGTTTTGGGCAAGGACACGGTAAGGTCAGGGGCTGTTGTGTTTCCTGGTTTTCAGGAGGGGAGTGTCCATTTGCGGAGGGATGACAGGAGATTGTCACAGGGGGGTCAGGGAGCCTTTTATGGGGAGAGTCGGGGGTCTGCACCTGTGCAGGGCACAGGTTTAGGGGGATTGGGTGGGGCTGTAGGGGATGATTTTGTGGGGTTGGCTCACCCTGGTGTGCGGTTTACAGGGGCTGGGGGTTTCTCAAGTACGTTGTTGGAGAGTGAGGGGTTTTCCAGGCAGGTGAGTGGAGAGTATGTACATGGGGATGCTGGAGGTCCTTATCTTATGTTCGGTTCTCCTGGATGGGAGCATTTTGGTACAGCAGGTTTGGCGCAGCGTGGTTTTCACAGGGATATTGGGGGCCATGCGAGGGGTGCGGGGGTACCTTTGCAGACCTCTTCTTCTGTGGCGGCGGGCGCTAACTTGGATGTCAGTGATGAGGAGGAGATGATAGGCGACTCTCCGGTTAGGGGAGTGCCATTGAAGGGTTGCATTAGGGGACGTTCTTTGGAGAGGTGTCAGGGGTCGCTTGTTGATGCTAATTTGCGGAGGTCAAGGTCTGTTTCGAGTGTTGCCTTTAGGGACCCTAGCACACCAGTCCAAACTTTTTCTTTTCAGGATAGGAATAGGTGTGGAGGTCCGGACTTGGCAGGGCGCGGTCCAGTCCCATCACGCCAAGGGGAAGTGAGGAGAGTGCCTAGCGCGGCCCTCTCTGTTCCAACGAGGGATCCCGCCGCGGCCAGCACACGAGGGTCTGGCGTGACCCCGCTGGCCCCAACGAGTAGCAGGTATAGGTGGCAGGCCTTGCCGGCGGCTAAGGAGCTACAGAGTCAACGCGCAGGGAGGTACGGGCGTGTACAGCCTGCTCCCCTTCCTGGAGTTTCAAAATCATTTAAATGTACAGTGGTTGATACCGGGTTGGGTAAGACCCGTGAGGATTTGTTGCACACTAGTGCCGATTCAGTAGTGTTGGACTACGACGAAGAGAGTCCCGAAGAAGGTGAAGTGCGGGATCAGGAAAGGGGGGTGCCCTCTCATGTTTCTTCTAGTGTGTTACAGGCTCCAGTGGTCCAAAGTCAAGTGCAAGGGAGAAGAGAGCACGGCCCATCGAGTAGGGCGCCTCGCCGACCGGATGCATTGACCTCGGAGACACGGGCGGAGCCGTCGAGAGTGGTCTCTCTTTTGCCAGGTGAGCAATCAGCCACACAGGCCAAACCTAAGATGGTGTCTGTGGGTACTGGTGGTGAAACTGAAGTGATTAGTAGTGATGGCCGTTTGGTCAAAGGTCGATATGTAAAAGACACAGCAGTTGGTACAGATGATGTGGTAGACATTCAGAACACAGTGGTAGGTCATGTTATGGCTGGTGCTTCCAGCAAGGTTAAAGAGCCTGTGGCCAGTAAAGAACTTAAAATCAAAAAACTGCCTTACATGGGGGTTACGAAACCATTAGGTGCTCATCTCATGTTAAGCACCAAGGAACGGATTTGGAATGGTGAGTATGTGGAACTACTGAAGCTACTCCACAGAGAGGTCAGGTCCAAAGAGGGGTCTAAAGAGGAGGAGTTTGAGCTGGCAAAACGCCCAAGAGTGCCTTTAACTATTGAAAACTGGACAGCTGCGTTTTTAATTTATGCCAGTGTATATTGCGAAAAGTTCCCTGAGCGCAGCGTGTCCCTTTTTAAATACATGGACGTCATTCGCAAGGCCCAGATCACCGGGGGTGGTTTTGCTTGGTCTCAATATGATGAGGAATTTCGGGCCAGGATGGCTTGGGACCCGGAAGCTAAGTGGGGGGAGATAGATAATGACTTGTGGCAACACACAATGGGGTCAGCGTCAGGGGGGAAAACCATTTTCACGGCAAGTGGTTTGCCGTTAGTTTATCGGCCCTTTCAGGGGAAGCCCACCCGGGGAGGGGTGGGGGCCACTGCAACCTTGTACTCAGGGTCTGGTTTCTGTTGGGAATTTAATAGGGGCTCCTGTACCAGGGAGTATTGTAAATTTAAACATGAATGCTCAGGCTGTGGTAAGAAACACCCGTTGTCCAAGTGTTGGAACAATCAGCCATCGGACGGTACACAGGGAAAGCAAACAGTTTCAGGAACATCAAATACGGCTTCACAGTTTTCAGGAGGAAGGGGATACAGAGGTGCTAAGGGTGCTGGGTCCAAGGGCTCGTACGCCAGTTAAGTTAGAAAGGCTGCGCATTGCCCTCCATGGTTTTGAAGATCAGTCAGCAAAAGTTACACTGTTGGAAGGTTTTCAGTTTGGGTTCCGACTCGGTTACTTAGGTGCTAGGGACCGGAGATGGTCTGCCAATCTAAAATCAGCTTCTGAACATGCCACAGTGGTACAAGATAAGCTTAATAAGGAGGTACATGAAGGGAGGATGGCTGGCCCGTTTCACGATTGGCCGATCCATAACTTGATTGTTTCACCGGTGGGAGTTGTCCCGAAGAAAGAACCGGGACAGTTTCGCCTGATCCAACATTTGTCATGGCCTGAAGGGTCGTCTGTTAATGATTTCATTGACCCAGAGGCAGTGTCTGTCTCTTACTCTTCGGTTGACGTGGCCATGTCACTTGTTGTGACAGCGGGCGCAGCCGCTGAGATGGCTAAGTGTGACATCAAGTCTGCTTTTCGGCTATTGCCTGTCCACCCGGACGATTGGAGCCTTTTAGGTATTCAGTTCAATGGTAAGTGGTACGTGGACAAGGCTCTGCCGATGGGCTGCTCTATATCATGTGCCTTGTTTGAGTGTTTTAGTACTTTTCTGCAATGGTATTTTTCCCATCAGTCAGGTCATACCCTGGTAACACACTATCTCGATGATTTTTTCTTTGTTGGATCCCCGGGCTCCACGGAGTGCCAGAAGGCTCTGGACACATTCCAAGGGCTCATGGATGATTTGGGGGTTCCTTTGGCGCCCGAGAAAACAATGGGCCCTGCCACTGTCCTATCCTTTTTGGGTATTGAAATAGACTCTGTGAGTATGTCTGCTCGTCTGCCGGAAGACAAAAGGGTCAACATGATTGAATTACTGGATGTGATGTTGTCAAAGAGAAAAGTGTTGGTGAAAGAGATTCAAGTGCTTTTGGGTCATTTGAATTTTGCCTGCAGAGTGGTGAGAGCGGGCAGGACCTTTTGTAGGAGACTGGGCAGGGCTTTGGCAGGTCATCATTTGCCCCACCATCGTGTTCGTCTGTCTGCTGGTGTCAAGGAGGATTTGAGAATGTGGAAGTTTTTTCTGAACTCCTTCAATGGTGTCCCCTTGGTCAGAGAGGTTGACTTTCAGTGGGATGTACAAATGTTTTCGGATGCTGCTGGCAGTGATGGTTTTGGGCTCTTTTGGAATGGCAAATGGTGTGCAGAACGTTGGCCTGATGAATGGTTGAATGGAGGTCGCAGCATCACTTTTCTGGAACTGTTCCCCTTATTGGTCGCCTTGACACTGTGGGGGGAGGAATTGGCGCACAAGAAAGTGCTGTTTCGTGTGGATAACATGGCGGTGGTGGAGATAGTGAATCGCCAATCGGCCAGGGACGGACAGGTGTTGAAACTTATGAGAGTTTTTGTTCTTGGTTGTTTGAAACACGATATTCATTTTCGTGCGTTGCACATTCCTGGTGTGGACAATGACATTGCGGATGCTCTGTCTCGTTCACAGTGGGAGAGATTCCGTGGTCTGGCGAAGGATGCGGACAGATCCCCGACTCCGATGCCGAGTCATCTGTGGCACGTCGGCGAGGTCGGGTCGTTCAATTGGTGGTAGGTTCTCTGTCTGTGTCCACGCGTTCTGCGTATTCCCTTGCGTGGAAGGAATTTCTGGAATCTGGTGCTGTCAGAAGGGAGGATCTGTCGAGTCGGTCGGATGATGTGGTCAACTTTATACTGGACCTCATGGATAAGGGTTTGACCAAAGTAACCATTGCTGGGAAACTGGCGGGGATTGCTTTCATGGGGAAGTTGTGGTGGGGCTATCCTCCATCTGCGGGGGAAATTGGTAGAAGGATGCTTGAGGGATGGGCCAGGGAGCAAGGGCACATTGGTAGATCCAGAGCCCCTATATCTTGGCAAGTTCTGGCCAGGTTAATTACGGTTTTGCCTTTAGTTTGTTCAGATGATTTTGAGGCATGTCTTTTCTCTATGTTGATGGCTTTCATGTTTTTTGGTGCTTTCAGGGTATCTGAGTTGTTGGGTTCAAAGTATAAGTGTGGATTGTTTTGGAAGGACGTTTTCTGTTATGATGAGGGAGTTCATGTATGGTTGGCCAGTTCTAAAACGGATCAGACGGGGAAGGGGAAAGGTGTATGGTTACAGGCATGTGCTCCGCAGCTTACTTGCCCTCTACTGCTTGCGCGGCGCTGGCGTTCCTTGTGTGGGGGTGGCGATGAAGTCCTGGTTTTCCAACATATCACTGGCACCCCTGTAACACCTTATCAATTACGTATGGTGTTGCGCAAAGCGCTACAGCACATAGGTCTCGATGGCAATATTTATGGGACTCACTCTTTCAGAATAGGTGCTGCCACTGAAGCTTTTCACAGGAATTGGTCTGAAAGGGATATTAAGCGATTGGGGCGCTGGTCTTCTAACTGTTTCCAGCGTTACGTGAGGAGCTCGGCGGAGGAGGCGCATGCGTCATCCTCCTTCACAGGATTTTAACTCTTTTTTCTTTTTCAGGATCCGTTGCTGGACCTCGCTCCTCGGTGGTAACGGTCTGGATAGTGGGGCATTCATTTGTCAAGTGGGCCAGAGTCCAGGCGGCGAGGAGTTACTTTGGAGATCTACTTGGTTTCAATGATCGTATGTTTAACGTTCTTTGGAAGGGTAAAGGTGGGATGCTCTGGAGAGAATTGATGCCTTGTTTGAACAACAACATGGTGGGCGGTGTCTGCCCGGATATTTTAGTTATTCATTTGGGAGAAAATGACCTATGTGCAACGAAAGGTGTAGTCTTGCTGCGAGCTATGAAACGAGATTTAGGCCTCATTAAGGAACGATGGGCTGGGTGTCACGTTTTTTGGACAGAGTTGATTCCTCGCAGGATATGGAGGGGAGCGGTGAATCCCAGGGCTGTCGATCGGGCCAGGAAGAAAGTGAATTCGGAGGTGTCTCGTTGCTGTAGGAGCCTTGGTTTCAGTAGGATTTCACACAGGGACATTAAGTTTGAGGCTGTTGAGTTCTTTAGGGATGATGGAGTTCATCTGTCCCGGGTGGGCATGGAACTTTACTTGTTGGAGATTCGTGAGGTTTTAGCCCGGGCTTTGGCCATGCAGCGTTGATTTTCTGGTTGTCTTTCGCTTTGCGGTTGGGGGGCAGAAAGGGAGGCGTTGCTTCCCCCGCCTACCTTTCTGGGTGGCGGTGTTTTTGGGTATCATTACGGTTTTTAGGCAGATTGCTGGTTGAGTATTAGTTCAAGTATTTCTTTGACAAGTGCTGGGGTATGTTGGTCATGGTTTGACCGTTCAGTTTTGTGAGGGGGGGGTATCTGCAGGAGTGCAGGGTCAGGCAGGGTTTATGGTTATGGAGGACCTGACCGTTGTTATTGTAATTGTGGTTGGACGAATAAAGTTTTAACGATGACGTATGTTTGTTTAATGACGAAATGTTTTATTGATGATGTAATTTTATTGATGACGTAATGTTATAATGCTGTTATATTTTTATTGATGTATTGTTGGGAGCGGGAGGGCTCAAATGTTTTAGGGGTGGGGGAGGGTCCGGGGGGCTGAATTTGTAGTTATTTAATTATTTAGTGAGGTTTAGTTTTGTAAGGCGTTGCCAAGGTTTGTGTTTGTAATGTGCACCTGTGTCTTAATAAAGCGGCCTTTTACACACACAAACAACTTTTGGTCTACTTTTCTCCCACCCCTCGCCCTCTCTCCCAAGGGGGGCTTGGGGGAGGGAGCCGACCGCCGGGAGGTCTCCTCCCCCGGGCGGTTTGGGAGAGCAGCGAGGGGTGTCCCTTTAAGAGGGACAGAAGTTTCCAGAATTGGGCTGGTCCAGTAGGACCAGCATAGCCCAATTATAAACCCCCCGCCCACTGCCTACCAGCCACCATTTTAGGTTTGGTGACCTGGTGGCTAGGTGGGCTCATAGCTTTTTGTCCCACCCTCCCTCCCTCAATTTTTCGCTTTAAATGCTCCGCTTTTCCCCTCGCTGCCCAGTTTTTCCCCATTTTTTGGGCGTTTTTTGCCCCTATTTTCTTTTTTAAGTAAAAGGCTGTTTTGTGGGCTACCGGTGTGCAGGGGTTGTTTCTCTTGTATTTGTATCCGTCGCTAGACACAGGTGCTGTGCGGTGTTTTTGGGTATCATTACGGTTTTTAGGCAGATTGCTGGTTGAGTATTAGTTCAAGTATTTCTTTGACAAGTGCTGGGGTATGTTGGTCATGGTTTGACCGTTCAGTTTTGTGAGGGGGGGGTATCTGCAGGAGTGCAGGGTCAGGCAGGGTTTATGGTTATGGAGGACCTGACCGTTGTTATTGTAATTGTGGTTGGACGAATAAAGTTTTAACGATGACGTATGTTTGTTTAATGACGAAATGTTTTATTGATGATGTAATTTTATTGATGACGTAATGTTATAATGCTGTTATATTTTTATTGATGTATTGTTGGGAGCGGGAGGGCTCAAATGTTTTAGGGGTGGGGGAGGGTCCGGGGGGCTGAATTTGTAGTTATTTAATTATTTAGTGAGGTTTAGTTTTGTAAGGCGTTGCCAAGGTTTGTGTTTGTAATGTGCACCTGTGTCTTAATAAAGCGGCCTTTTACACACACAAACAACTTTTGGTCTACTTTTCTCCCACCCCTCGCCCTCTCTCCCAATGGCGCATCTCCCCCCGCTGCGACCACTCGGGCCTCCGTGGGAGGCTGCGGTTCCTCTTGCTAACGGGTAGGCGCTCAATTACCGCTGCTCTCGGCGGAGGCAGGCTGTTCGTGTGCACACACACTGCTCGCCTGTCAGAGGAACACGCTGGGCCGAGGACGGTGATTAGTGAAGGCAGCAGGGACGGTGGAACATGGGTAGCCTCCGCCACGACGTGATACCGGCGCAGCGCCTCCCGAGAAACCTGCATTAAACATGCAGCAGAAGATACGGCTGCTAAGGGGGGCGCGAGGAGCGGCGGCGGGCGGGCGGCATCCCAGCCCTCAGGTTCACAACCCAAACCACGACGTGGGCAGCAGCCCCTCGGGTGGCACTGTTGGAGCGCAGTGAGAGAGGGAGTTCTGGAAGAGAAGAGAGGGGAAAGGAAAAAAGCAAGAAGATAGAATATACTTTGAACAGGGGAGAAAGAAAATATGGGGATATCTACAATTGGATACGTGAAGAGAGAGAAGGAAGCAAGATTACTTATATATTTTTATTTTATTTTAGCAATTTTTTGTACTGCGCACATGGGCGCAAAGGCATCAGCGAGCTTTTCAACAAGCAGGATACATGGGTGACAGTTATAGTAACTAAACTTGGAGAATTACATTTGACGTGGCGGCCTGTACCTCGGAAGAGTGGGCGCGGGGGAGCATAAAACACACACAATAAAAAAGACAACTTACCTGTCGCATCACCAGATCGCCACATAGTGCTTTTCCAAGCTCCTCTGCTTCGATAGCACAGGCTCCACTGGCCAATCCCGACGCTGCCCTCATCCTGCTGGTGGCAGCATGAAAGCAGCGCCAGGATTGGCCTGAACGCCAATCATGTGCGCACCCAGTGAGACTGGGAGCCTGTGCTTGCCCTCTCCAACCCGGCAATGCAGCTGGGTTGGAGACAGCTTCACTGTGCATGACGGCTTGGCCGGCCTCGAACGGCCAGCCAGACTGTCATGCGCACTGAAAAGCAGTGCTAAACACCTCCTCTTGTCCCTGCCCCTCTCTCACTCGGCTGTAAAAATAAAACGATAATAAACCTAGTGTATTATCTTTTTATTTGTCATGTTTAAGACTCCTGGCAGTGGGGGTGATGCCATAGCGGAGGAGCTGGCGTTATACATTGGTAGATGCGTGCAGGAGTTACCCCAATTACCCCAAGAGACAGTTACTGCAGTCGGTCAGAGGACATACACAATAAAGCATTGATTCAGATGGTGGGGTCATATAATGAAGGTAGTTCAAATCGCGGGGGAGAAAATACTTGTGTCTGGTTGACGGTGAGTAACCAAGACATCTATCAAATTGGAGGAGCTTGAGGACTTTTTTTAAGGTGACTAGGTAGGTGGATATGCAAAGGGAGGGAGGCAGAGTATTCCAGATTCCTGTGGCAATAGCAGATGAATCATTCTTGACTGAAGGTGTGTGTGTGTGTGTGTGTGGGGGGGGGTCCAGGAGTTGGGATTGGGTGTTTTGATACCCCTATTTGCGCCTTGAGATTTTCTGTTTCTCGTTTAGATAGGAGGGTGAAGAAGAGTGCAGCACATTGTGGGTAATGCAACCAGTTTTCGATTGGGCCTGCGCTTCAATGGGAAGCCATTTGAGGGTTAGCATGGCAGTGGAAATGTGGTCATATTTCTTGAGACCTAAAACGTAGCATGCTGCATCATGTAGTATTGATCTGAGTGGGCCTAGGTGAACCTTGAGAGAAGGGTAATTCCATAGTCTCTTCTGGAGCGAAAGAGAGACTGCACCACTGTTTTGATGTTTTGTTCCAGAATCAATTGTCTGATGCCCCAAAGCTGTCTAAGTTGATGTAGTGTGCTGTTGACCACAGCTGTGCTGTTACTGTGAAGATTGAGATAATTATCAAGGGAGATTCCAAGTGATCGGGCACATTGGCACACTGGACAATGGCAGGGCAGCCATCCAGGGCAGGAAGGTTAGCCACCCATACATGTACTGAAGTTTTTGTTTCCAGAGGTGAGATCAACAGAAATTCTATTTTGGTTGGGTTGAGTTTTAAATGGTGGTTTGACATCCAGTTTTGAATTTTTAAGAATGTTTTTGAAAACAAAGCAACTAAGGTTGGGAGGAGTGCCACTATGCAGAGATCCACAGAGCTGGCTAAAAACTATGTGGAACTCCGCTCCGCTCCACCCTACATGAACAGTGAGCATTTATCTGGTCTGGTGTTCTCCACGATGCCCAGGCTGCCCTCCCCCTCGCCCTGGTCTCCTCACCAGTGGTAATTTAGCAAACCCCTACTTTGTACGTCTTGTGAGGACTGCACCTGTGCAGTCCTTACAAAACCTACAATGTAGGGGTTTGCTAAATTACCACCGGTGAGGACGGTGTACAACGTAGAGGTTTGCTAAATTTAATAACCACTAGCTAGGATGGCTAGGAGACCACGGTGAGGAGGAGGGCAGCACAGGCATGGCAGAGAATGCCAGATCAGGGAAGTGCTGGTTCCTTACACCTCACCCCTTGGATGGGCGGCAGGGGCAAACTCCGCTGCGCCACAGAGTCAGAGTTTTTGCCCGAACTCTGCGTTCCCAGCAGAGAGCGGAGTTGGCAAAACTCTGCAAACTCTGCTGGTGGAGGAGATTTCGCCACCCACTGTTAAAGGCAACATCTTCCGAGGATGATGTTTTCAAGTATATTTGGGTGTCATCTGCATACATGTTGAAGAGAATCCCAGAGTGTCTGAGAATCACACATAGTGGTTCTAGATAGGGGTTAAAGAAGGTTGGGGACAGGATCGAACCTTAAGGGACCCGTTGTGAATACTGACTGATCTTGAAAATGAGTAGTCAATTTTTGCAATTTGGGAACGGTTGGTTAGATATGAGGAGAACCAGTTGAGGACTGTGCCTCCACATTCCATGTGTTGTTCTAGAATACGAAGGAGGTCCTACAATACACTGTACCTGTGGCAACCACCATGCAACTGCACAACTGCGGCTCGTCCTGGACCAATGACCGGTTCCTCAAGTATGAGGAGCTTCTGTGAGAGCCAAAAGCAACTCTAGAACTCCCTTGGACTAGAGCAGGGATACTCAAAGTAGGGCCGGGGACCGCATGCGGCCATCCTGACCTTTAATTGCGTTCCCCTGGTAAACAGCAGCACTGAGCTGCTGTTCACTTAACAGAGCAGGAAAATTCAGAAATCTGAAAAACAAACGGGCATATTTTGTTTATGTTTTACACATTAACTAAAATAAGCATAAGGAAGAAAAGAAAGTGCCTTATACAATTTTTCTTTATGAACACATTAAGGCCCAGATGTAGGTAAATCTGATTTACCGACTCTAGAATACCGAATTTTACCGATTCGGTATTCTAGATTCGGTAAATCAGATGTAGGTAAAAAATCGGTAATTTTTACCGAATCTGTACAATTCGGTAATTACCGAATCGGTATTTACTGATTCGGGAATTGACATTGATTCCTATGGGCCTACAGGCCCATAGGAATCAATGTCAATTCCCGAATCAGTAAATACCGGTTCGGTAAAATTACCGATTTTGCAAGGGGAACAGGGTGTCACTTTGACACCCTGTTGCACCCCTGATTTTGGCTTGTGTGCCATGTGACACACATACACGCCCTTAGGGCATGTATGTGTGCCACATGGCACAGGTGTACATGCACAGATGTGCATGTACACAGGGATTCGTTATTTACCATGCAATAGTATTACATGGTAAATAACGAATCGGTAATGGCCTGTGGCACTGTTTGAAGTGCCACCTACATCTGGATTTACAGAATCGGTATATTTACAGATTCGGTATTTTAGAGAATCAGTAAATATACCGATTCTGTATATCTAAGGCCCCCTACATGTCAAACACCAAATACCGGTCGGTAACGGCCGAAATCGGCAGTTAACGACCGGTATTTGGTGTCCTACATCTGGCCCTTAGTTTTAAATGCACCTTTAGTTTTAAACTCTCTGCAAACGTGTATTTTATTACCATGAGCTTTACCTTAGTAGATCAGATTGTCAATGCCTTGAGAGGCATTTATTAGCAGTTATAGTTTTCAAACATGATCTTGGAAACTTTCATGCTGCCCCCCTTCTGAAAGGAATGCTATTAGCGAACCAAGAGAGATGTCATTTGTCGGGTGCACCTTGCGTGTAGCCTTGGCTGTTATATAATTGGAACATCATTATAGTTTATGAAATCAAACAGAAGAAGGCTTTGTACCATACATATCCTATTCCTGAACTCATGTATTTCAAGGGGCTCTCATATGCGTTAATGAAGAAATAGGAGGCAAAGTGAAATTAACAAATTGCCTAGGATCACACAATTTCATCAATTGGGGAAGCCAGAACTGATACCAGGTTTTCTGGTTTCACATTATGCAATTCAGCCACCAGGTGAGCACCTCTTTCCCTCTCATGTTTTACATTACAAGTTAATTCTTAGACTTTCAATCAATCAATCAGGGATTTGTAAACGCGCTACTCACCCGTGAGGGCCTCAAGGCGCTAAGAGGGGGGGGGGGGTTGCAGATCTGTTTAGCCGAAGAGCCAGGTCTTGAGGGTCTTCCTGAAGGTGTTCAGGGAGCAGGCGCGTCTGATGTCTGCGGTAGCTCGTTCCAGGTCTTGGTGCAATGTGAGAGAAGGATCTTCCTCCTGCTCTGGCTTTGTAGATGCGCGGGGTTTCGGCCAGTGCGAGGTTGGAAGATCGGAGATTTCTTTTGGGTACGTGGAAGTTGATTCTGTCATTGAGGTATTTGGGTCCGTTGTTGTGAAGGTATTTGTAGGTGTGAATGAGGATTTTGAAAGTGACTCTTTTTTCCACGGGAAGCCAGTGGAGACTTCATAGGTGTTGACTGATGTGTTTGTGTCGGGGGATGCCTTGGACGAGTCTGGCGGCAGTGTTCTGAATTGTCTGGAGTTTGCAGAGTAGGGACTTGTTGATGCCGGCGTAGGGAGCGTTTCCATAGTCCAGTCTGCTGGTGATGAGTGCATGGGTGACTGTCTTCCTTGACTCAGTGGGGATCCACTTGAAGGTCTTGCGGAGGATGCGGAGGGTGTTGAATCAGCTGGAGGTGACGACGTTGATCTGTCAGTTCATGGTGAGTGATGAGTTGAGTACGATGCCGAGGTTCTTGTCGTGGTCTGAGGGGGTAGGTGGGCTTCCGAGGGTGGTCGGCCACCAGGTGCTGTCACACGCAGAAGGGGTGGTACAGAGGACTAGGACTTCTGTCTTCTTGGCGTTGAGCTTCAGGCAGCTGTTGGTCATACAGACTGCAACGTCTTGCATTCCTTTCTGGAAGTTGAGTTTGGCTGTGGTGGGGTCTTTGGTGAGGGAGAGGATGAGCTGGGTGTCATCGACGTAGGATACAATGTTGAGGCCATGTTGTCGGACGGTGGCTGCGAGGGGGGCCATGTTGATGTTGAAGAGGGTGGGGCTCAGGGATTAACCCTGTGGGACTCCGCAGGTGATTTTTGTGGGGTTGGAGAGGAAGGGTGGGAGTCTCATCCTTTGGCTTCTTCCGGTAAGGAATGATAGGATCCAGTCCAGGGCTGTTCCTTGTATGCCCATTCGTGTAATCTGGCGACTAATGTGCGGTGGGAGATGGTGTAGAAGGCCGCTGATAGGTCGAGTAGGATGAGGGCTGCGGTGTGGCCTTGGTCCAGGAGGGTGCGGATTTCATCTGTAGCGGCATGTAGGGCGGTCTCTGTGCTGTGGTTGCTTCGGAATCTGGATTGGGACGGGTCGAGGACGACGTTCTCGTCAATGAATCGTGTCATGTTCCTGTTGACTATTTTCTCTGCAACTTTGGCTGTGAAGGGGAGGAGCAAGATGGGCAGATAGTACTTGAGGTCGGTGGGGTCAGCTGTGGGCTTCTTGAGCAGAGGTCTAACATCTGCGCGCTTCCAGTCATCTGGGAAGGTGCCTGTTTTGAAGGTGGTGGTAATGGTGTGTTTTAGTTCAGGTGCGATGGCGGCTGCGACTCAGTGGTAGATGTGAGGGGGGCAGGGGTCGGTGGGGGCCCCCGAGTGGATGCTTTTCATGGTAGAGGCAGTGTCTTCGGCTGTGATCGGTGTCCAGTTGGAGGTGGTTGACTGGCTGGTGTTTCTAGGGGGTGGGGGGGCATCTGTTGCACCTGGTGGGAGGTTGATGAAGTTGTTGTAGAGGTTTTTGATCTTGAGGTGGAAATAGGTTCTAAGCTTGTCACAGAGGTCTTGGGATGGGGTGATGTCTACGGCTTTGCTGCGTGGGTTGGTGAATTCTTGAATTACACTGAAAAGTTCCTTGGAGTTGGTCAGGATTTTGTTGTGGATGAAGTTCTTCTTGGTGGCTCTGATCTGGTTGTGGTAGTCTATTATGGCGTCCTTGTAGGTGGTGTGGTTTTCGCTTGTCTTGGTGTTTCTCCAGTTCTTCTCCAGGTGTCTGCAGGTGTGTCTGGCTTCTTGGAGAGCGGTGGTGAACCAGGCGGCTTTCCTGGGGCATTGTCTATCGGAGTTGAGTAGCGGGGCGAGCTTGTCTGCACAGTCGGAGATCCAGGTGTGGAGTTCCCTGGCTCCGTCGTTTGCATCAGGTGCCCAGGTGTGGTTGTCTCAGGTGAGTGTGGAGTTCAGTTGCTCGTCGGTAACCTTGCTCCAGTTTCTTTGTGGTGGGCGTCGGGCTGGTTTGGGTGCCTTGGGTTTGTTGATGGAGAAGTGTACGCAGTGGTGGTCGGTCCATGACGGCTGCGCAGTGTGTCTGAATTGGACGCTGTTTGTTGTCATGAAGATGGGGTCGAGGGTGTGTCCTGCTCTCTGGGTTGGTGTGTTGACGAGTTGTTTAAGTCCGATGCTGGCGAGGTTGTCATGAAGGATAGTGGAGTTGGGGTCGCTGAGGTTGTCGAGTTGGAAGTTCAGGTCTCCAATGAATATGTAGTTTGTTGAGGCGATGGTGTGGGGCGCGATGAAGCTGTGATGGTGGTGGCGAAGGGTGTTTGGGGCAGGCAGGTCTGTAGATGAGGGTTCCTGGATCTGGAAGTGCAGGTGATCGGGGGAGGGGAAGGTTTTGCTGGAGGTGGAGAGGCGGAGGGTGCTCTTGTGGATGATGGCAAGGCCCCCTCCTGGGTGGTTGGGGTGGTCTTTCCTCTGGGTCTTGTATTCCTCTGGGATGGCAATGCTGATGTCGGGGGCGGAGGATGCGTTGGTCGAGGTCTCTGTGAAGAAGGCGATGTCGGGTCAGAGAGAGTCGAGTAGGTTCCAGATTTCCATGGCATATTTGTGTACGGAGCGTACATTGAGGAGGATGCATGTTAGGGTGTTGCCGGTGCTGGCGTCGACGGTGTTGGAGGCCGGGTGGCGGTGAGGGCCTGGCGGGACTGGAGGCAGGAGAACTGGCCGTGGGTCATGTTCGGCTTCCAGTCTTCCAGGGTTGAGTGCGAGGAGGGTGGTGGTGTCGTAGCGATAGGTAGTGGGAGGTCATGGATTCCTGGCGCTGGCAGCGGTCAGGTCACGGACGGGCGCAGACAGGTTTGCCTTTGGCGAGCCTTTAAAGCGCCGGTGGAGTGACCGCGCAGCGGCCGCTATTAAGTAGGGGAGGTGGGAGGGACAGAAGCTGGGAGGTGGGAGCAGGAGCATTCCGGGGGGGAAATTCCAGGGGGGGAGGGGCGGCAGTGGCAGCAGCGGCGAAAGGAACAGGCAGGCACGAGAAAATAAAAACAGTGGTGGAATTAGAGCTAGACACAGATGGGCACAATAACAGTGGCACAACAGGGAAAAATTAAGAAAAAAAATGGCAGAGAAAGGTTACGGTGGCTGCAGGCAGTCTGGTCCCAGTTGGAGCGTGCAGCAGGCGTAGGAGCGGACAACAGCCTCGAACCTCCCACGGAGGAGGTCGGGGTCTGGAGGCAAGAGACGGCACAGCAGAGCTGCGGGGAGAGAGTGGATCTAGACTGAGGGTCGGAGGTCTTACTTACTTTAATTCTTGATGCATTAGAATAGAGCATATGTGGCAGACAGAAGTCATGTGAAGTTTCAAAGTGTTTTCTACACTATGCATCTGCTTCACGTCCCCCTACGCTCACCTTTCATCACCTGATCCTTCCATTGTTGGCATTGGTGCTGCCCTCGGGCATGCCACAGACAGTACTTAGCAGCCCATGGGAAAATGGATTACACAAAAGTAAATGGTGTAGTGCATTGTTGGAAATGTAGTCCTGACCATCAGCAAGTTTCAGGTAGCTGCCTCTTCCCCCAGACTCTAGGACATTAAAATAATTTCAAGCTTAGCTTGCCACTGCTTAGGTTTGTTGGCTGCCAGTCCGGAAACCATAACCACTGTTCGACGCTGCACCTCGTTAGAGCCCCGCGGTATCTTCAACTTGTCAACTTGTCCACTGACTGGCGTCACCTGGTCGTGGGACCTTCATCACCTTACTACCCATTGGTTTTCACTGGACTCAGCCTGTAGGTGGCCGAAAGTCACTAGTGCATTTCTCCATTAACCACAACGTTAAAGTTTTGTTGCAGTGAATTGCACAGATTTATTTTTTATTCTCAAATTAATAATTCAGCTTATATTTATCTGGTTGTCTTTGTTTAGGTGTCTACGTTTATATAAAAATCTGTTTCATTTTTATAAATTGGTGTTGGATTTCTTTTGAATCATTTCAATTACTTATTGCCCATGTCAGTACTCTGAAATGCTTAACACGTGTTCCTCTAGTAAAGCCTGACTGCTCTATGCCACTCTACCAGGACTGAGCTAGGGTTTTATTAGTTTGAATCCAGAGGACCTTTTTTTGGGTATTGTGAAAGTATTGGATAGGGAAGCCTAACCAACCTCAGTGCATGATACTACACTTTACTACAGGAGCCCACACCTACCCTCTGTGGGGGAGCTAGATGTTTGTCTTCACTCTGCTTCTCCGGCACGTGTGGCCTCACACCCTGGAAAAGACTTACTGACCATACCCTTCTGAGCACCGTATATACAGGCCTGCAGCAGTGGAACTGTGCCGCCTTCCACAATGGGCTGACCCCCCGGGGGCCCTGAAGCTCGCTGCCTCTGTGACTTCATGCACTAAAGCTGTGACCACTGTCCTGTCCGACTCATCGATACAGCGCTTCTGCATCCTTTTTTTCCACAGCTGTGTAACCCCCCAGGTCGCCTCCAACTTCCTGCATTTTTTCATGTTGAAATCAAAGCCCCTTTGTCAGTTCACATTCCTGGAAGTCATGACAAACACCACCCAGGTCAAAGCTCCTAGCGCTGATGCACCTCCAGTCCCGGTCATTCCGGAGATAGCTCTCACTGAGCTTTCAGTGCACGAATCGGGGGTACACACAGGTGGACGGCGTCCACCCACTTTTTTCACAGGGTGGACGCCGTCCACCCTGCCACGAAGTTGGGCCCCACTGCAAAAGATGCTGAATTCATCCCAATGTAATTTCCAAACACCAGGACACTTTCAGCAGCGCCTGCACGTTGTCTGCATTCCATCCGCAACAACGTGCAGGAGGGGACAGGATGGGGCTCTCTTATTTCTGACTAATGCAGGGCCCATAACAAAGGCGAATCCGAGGGGTCATCAGGCCTCCTTTTGTTCGTGCCTCTTGGCTGGGAGCAGTCAGTAGCCTCACACCTGATGCAAATGAAGCAGAGGAGAAACAAAGGCTCACACCTTGTTAGCACTTCACACATACTTAAGAGAGGCAGCTTTTCACTTTGTTCAGGCCCTGTTTGTTTAGGAGATATGCATGCACTGTAAGAAGTCAGATGTGTCGATCTTTCCCAGTATTTGCACAAAATAAATAGCATTTATATAGCGCTTACTACCCCTGAGGAGGCGTTGTAATAATTTAAATATCACAATTGTTTCTTTTAAAGCTCTATGGGTAGAGGAAGATTTACGCTGAAAAAAGGCAACATTGGTTTATGTGAAGCTTACAAAAGTGTGAATCTTTTGCCTAAATCAGGAGGGTTTGCAAGTATACTCAAAATATGCTCAAATGTCCTCACAATAGACCTGCTAAATATATAAGTGAGGGCTTAAGATCTGATGTCACTTCTTGTGATGTCACTTTCTGTGATGTCACAGGCTGTGATGTCACGCGCCTCAAGCGCTGCGATGTCATGCGCCATGATGGCACTTGCATACTGATTAATTAGGTTAGTCCCCCCACTTCTTTTTTTGGGACTTGTGCCCTGTGAGCTTATGAACGAACTGGCTGACATTAGAGATCCATTTCCCAGATGAACTTGGTTGTTGCTGCGACCAACTTGGAACTACAATACCTGCGAGGTAACATCAACAGCTTTCAGTCTCAACTGACTGCTCTGGAGGGGTGGCAGAAGGAAGTGGAGTCACTGCTGGATTATCTTCCAGGCAGACTGGGGGAGAGATATCTGGCACCTCCAGCAGAAGGTCGTTGAACTGGAAGCCCACAGCCGCCGGGACAACATAAGTCATTGGACTCCAGGAGAGCACTGAGAAAGACAGTGTTCCAATTTCTGGGCGCAACAATCCCCAAAATCATAAACCTTATATTTACCCGCTCTTGCATTCCAAAGGGCCCACAGAGTCCTCTCCAATCTAATGTTCAACGGCCAATGCCCGTAAAACGTCTTGGTATGCTGGGTGAGACATCAACATGCACTGCAAATTCTCCAGTTAGCCAAGAAACATGGCCCGACACTAACACAATACTCACATTATATTGTGGACTTACATTATTGGTGGACTTCATCGGAATCTAACAACATCAAACAGTTTTTGGCTCTCCTCCCTCCCTCAACTCAAGAATAAATACAGGAAATATGGTCTCCTGGTACCTGCCAGCTTTCAAGGCAGAATGTCCGAATACAATGAGCAACTGAACTTGGAATCATTTCTGGATGCGGTAGATGACACCACGATGGACACTGCTCAATTTATGGCCAACTCTGAATTCCCACCCACAAGTCAATGGGACAAGACCTGGAGGGACACATCTACACTGGATTAACTAAAACGCTGGGACTCTGTTACACAGAAGTGATACAGATTTGCTAGACCACGATTAGGAGGATCTCCCTTGTTGTTGGGAGGGATGGGGAGGAGGTGAGCAATGGTTTTGATATTGCAGACCTATGTACAGGTCCTCCGGGCCCTACTGCCCCGTACCTCACCAGTGTCAGCCCTCCCCACACCAAATACCCAGGGCTGGCTTCCCCTGCCCTTGCTACTTACCCCTTCATGTCTTCCCTCGCGATCTGAGGACTACCCTAGGTTGTATAGGTGGGTGGCCCCACTCCTTCTGATACAGTGCTTCCTCTCGCAACCCATTTACAGATTCAGACCTTAAGTTTATTGGTGCCATATACATGGCCCCGGGACCTGATTCCACTTCCAAAACAGTTCTCCAGGCGATCCTGGTGTTAGTCCTTTTCTGAAACCCTTGCCTCCCCTTAAACTTCACGCTCACCCATCCCACCAGAAAACACCCCCGCCAGCCCCCCTCACTGATCTAACTCCCCTCGAATCCCATTTTTTTATGCCTCTGGCTCTCTAGTCAATCTTCCCCCAAGCTTTTGACTTCACACACTACAACACTGTTCCCACATTATGATACACACCGTGGCACAGAGATCCTTGAAAGTAATTTGTGTTGACGCTAATGGCTTGACACACTTTATCAAATGGAAGAAAATCCTCACCTTTCTGGGCCAGTAAAAACCTGACATCGCCCTTCTCCAAAAAGCCCACCTTAACACAGTAGAGAGCGACAAACTCCTGAGGGACTGAGTTGGCCACGTCCTACCCACTGTCATCCCACCTAAGTCACAGGGCCAGGCAGAGGCAGATTGCCAATCAAGAAAGCGTGGAGTCACTAATATTCATAAGCGCCTCCTGTACAAACTCATCCAAACTTGTACTGACACCAAAGGAAGATACATATTAAAAAAACTTTTAATTTAGGGAAAGCATGTTCTAGTAGGCTCTGTGTATGCCACACTGATGACTAAGACTGGGTTCCTTCCCCAAATCATTAGGCTAGTCACATCCTTTGGCACCTCTAGGGCTATTATTGATGGAGACTACAACATAAAGATAGACCCCATCCTTGATGGACCGAGTAGACCAGACATACACCACGACTGCAATCAAATTGGCAATATCACGCCCTCTACGACCCACTATTGCACCCGAGACAGAGACTACACTTCCACTTCGTACCATCATAAAATTCAGACTTACACTGATTACTTCCTTTGCACCCCTCTTGTGATCCAACATCTGATGGATGTGGCTATTGTCCCTGGTGGGGTCTCCAACCATGATCTCATAGATTTATCCTTCGACCTGGGATTACGATAGGCGTTTGGTGTCTCCATACCTCTCAATGCAAAGACCCAGAGGCAAAACAACACCTCACTGAATGCATGGAAAGATATTTGGAGGATAATAAAGTTTCAGTCACGTCGGCACAAACGCTGTGTGGGACGGAAAGGCCCTCATATGTGGCCTGCTGATGAGGGACTCGGCGCTGGCCAAATGGAAGCCTCTAAACGCCAGTTGGAAAACCAAATTAGGTCCCTGGCCTCTGTCTACACTTCCCAGAGTCCTACCCTCTTCCAGGAGCTCCTCTTGGCTAAATATCAACTGAACATGCTTTGCACAATGGAAGCAGAGAGAGGCTTCTCCACATAAGACAGAGACATTACGATCAGGGTGAAAAGACAGGCCAACTCTGCCAACAGGACTCCTTAGGGCTATCCCCACCATCTGCACTCCAGATGGCTGTCTTGTAACCCACCCGGCGGCAATAGTGGCAGAATTTCGGAAATATTACAAGAGCCTCTTCACCAATGCCGCCAACTCTAGGTGCTGAAACCTCATTTTTTATACCCCTCCAACTGCTGAAACTGACCCACACCCAATGTGCACACCTGGAGGGAGCAATTATAGCAGATTAGCTTGCCTCTGTGTTTGACACCATGCCCACCAGAAAAGTCCTTGGGGAGGACGGCTTCTTATGGGATTTTGCAAAATCACCAAACTCCAGACTGTCCCTATACTGATCTTGGACTACAAAGAGGCCCTAGACAATGGGCAGCTCTCTCCTTAGTTCCTTAGGGCTAGAATTTCTGGAACGACCCCATAGAATGCTCCAGTTATTGGCTGATCTCACTGATGAACGTGACTGTTCAGATATTGGCCAAGGTTGTGGCGGCGCACCCCAATATAATGTAAATGTAAATGTACAGGAATTTATATAGCGCAAATCACCAAGCGGTTTCTAAGCGCTTGCTTAGGGAACCCGTCCTGGTATTCCCCTGTGAGATAACCCCAGCAGGGTATCCGCATGGTGAAAGCCAGGCATCCCGCCACGAGGGGCCGTTGTGAGATTAAGCAAGCTATTGCCCAGAGTCGCAGAGTGTGAACCCGTGAATTGAGTAGGCACCGGAGCGAGAATTGTCGAGTCCATGGACATTTTAGGACTCAAGACCCCGCCGAGCCGGGAATTGAACCCTGGTCCCGGGCTGACCTCTGCTTCCAGGTCTGCCTCCTCCAACCAGTGAGCCACACTTCTCCACTATAATGAATTTGGCCATCATACAGCCTTCACAGGTGGGCTTCCTTCCCAGGACTCCTCCGCCAATCATATGTTTGTACTCTCCTATGTAATTTGGCAGGAGAGGGGGAATATGGATGAAATGGTCCTCCTCCCCCTGGATTTTGAAAACGCCTTTAACCATGTTGATTGGGGCTACCTATTTCAGACCATGGAGAGGATGGTATAGGCCACTACTTTCTCACCCTTCTAAAAAACATGTACCATGCTGCCACCGCATCTGTTGCAAGTGGAGGGTTCCCGTCACCATATTTTGCCATTTACAGTGGAACTTGAGAGGGGTGTCCTTTGTCCCTGTTGCTGTTCTTACTGGCAGTGGAGCCTCTAGAGATTGCTATACTCTCTAATGACAACATTGAGGGCATTCAAACACCTGTGGGAGAAAGCAAGGCCTTTTATGATATGGATGACATTCTCTTGACACTGTCACCCCCTTTGGATTTAGCAACCTCGCTGTTATCCCAACTCAACTCCTTTTCAAAGTTTTCTGGATACAAAGTAAACTAGTCCAAATGTACGGCCCTACCCCTGATATCCACTACCACGAAAGCCTCTTTGGACATCCTACTCTTTAAGTGGCTTCAAACAAAACTGAAATATCTCAAAGTATCCATCAACTGGGGTCTGCATGTTATGGTCTCAGTCAATGTTGAGGCATTCATAGACCGCATGGAATGTGATTATCGTAGGTGGTCCTCTCTGAATCTGTCCCTACCGGGAAGAGTTCAGGTCATCAAGATCAATGTCTTCTCAAATTCAACTTTGGTATGCTTCCCCTCTACATCCCACCACCTTGCCTCCAGAGCATCCAATGCTCTACTTCACTTTTCATATGGGGCTTGGACAAACGGAGAATAAAGCGAGCCAAGCTCTACTAGTCCACAGACATGGGTGGCCTATGTCTCCCACATTTAGAGGGCTAACGGTCTGCGTAACAGTTGGCCCATTCGGTGTATCTACTGCCCACACCCAGGGCTACATCCACCTGGATACTACCGGAATGGCACATATGACAGCTGTCAAGTAACATTACCTTATATTACACCTAACGTCTGCCCACTATCCCCCTCTCCAACCCCATCATTCAAGCCTCACAATGCCAGTTCACAGAGCTCATAGACTGGTACAAGTCCCAAACCATACTTATTCTAAAGCTCCTGTATGGTGCAATGTGGCCATCACGGTTGGGGGAAGAAATTCACTGGCCCATTTGCGTCAACCATGGCATCTTTCACATCAATGGCCTGGTCTCCATCGGTCCTAAAAAGATGTTTGCTGACTTGAGACAGGAATTTGCCATCCTCCCCTCCCAGCAGTGGAGATATAATTAATTATCCCATGCCCTCACTCACATACTGGGGAGAACATACATCGGATTACCCAGCTCCCTCGTTACTCAATACATTTACACCTACCAAACATCAGAGGGGTTATTGCAGGATTATATACCACACGGATTGGCCATTGCTTCTCATCTCCCACATCGACAGCGCTGCAGGACTGGTGGGAAACTTGGCTCACCACACATTCTCTGGATGATGAGTAGGAAACTCTCCTGGTCGACTATAACAAAGGGCTATGAGAAACATGCCTCAGGTATAGCTATTTTAAGATCATCCACTACTGCAGTGGTCTTCAGTGAGGCTGCACAGTACCCAACTGAATGTGGACTCCTGTTGTCGGAGATGTGGTGTGGTCGACTGTGATACAGATTAAAGATAGCAGAAGAGTCCCTTTTATAGGACGGTTTCGCTCACCCACCTGAGGGTGGCATGCTTCATCATAGGGTAACCTCCTCACATTGCAAACCTGGTCACAAAGCGGGCTACAACCCCCTCACAGAGAGGGAGGAGCTCAGGGATATTTTAAGTGTGAGATGAGAGGTATCCTAAAACCTGCAGACGAGCAGGGTGTGGTGAAAGCAGAGCAAAAGTTTGTGAGAGTGAACGAGTTATGGATGGCCAAACTGGCGATCTTACGCTGCTCGAAATGACTCAAGTCCCTACCTTCCAGTCCTAGTTGGAAAACATGTATGAAATGGCGTGCTTTGAAAAATGGATCTATAAGTTTAATGATTAGCTACAGACATTTGAAGAGGGCTGGGGGTCATTTCTGATGGACTGAAGATAGATACACATGGAACCAACCTGGGGGTACCTTGCATCCATCATATCACCTCCTGTTCTACAAATAACCCACATTTGTCAACATCTATATCCTCTCCCCAATGGCTCCACGGACACCAGTCCACACCGTTGTTCACCTTCACTGGATGGGTGTCCCTTATTTCTTGTCCCCACTGATAGAGACTTGAGTTGCATGGCCATCATGGAGCAAGGATTTATTGACAGGCGAACTGGATCCGAATGGGCCAGAGGGCGGCTTTGCCCTTATCCCTGTTCCTCATCAAAAGAGACTGACTCTACCTATTCCAATTAGAGTATCTTCATCCCCATTTATCCGATACGCATTTGCCCATTTACTGCTTATGTTAGTTGAGCCCTGTACTTTGTTGTTCACTGTACTGTTTCTCATCATTGTTAACCACTCTGGGGTGGCCTAGTATGTTGCTTGAATTTATGTTTGCATTGACTCACTGCCGGTTATACCACCTTACACCCTGAGCACTATGTGATTTCTGTGTTTCAGTGCTTAATTTGAGCCAGTGGTTTCCAGTGCGCGGCACCGGCACTTAACTGGTAACACCGCCCCTTGTGAAAGTCTACCACAAGGTGGCCTGTCTCTCATATTTAGAGATGACCACAACTACAGTTAATTAGTAATTCAATATACACAAAAAATGACTATTAGCTGCCTGCCAAGACATTCTTCTAGCTTTAGGGACCTGAAATAGTACGAATTGTCACGCTTGTAGGAGTGTGGTGGTTAGTAGTTGTGTTGTTACTATCACTGGCAGCATTGCAGAGGCAATGTGTGGTGCCAGCTACAGAGGCCTCCTGAAAAGAGCCCTGGCACTTCTTTTTCTTACAAATTATACACTGGTATACTCTTGCGTCGGTCACAGTACAGCGTAATAAAGAATTGAAATACAAAAATAAAGTAATAATTGGGGCTGGGGAAGCCCCTAATATCCCTATGCCAATGTGCCATTGAACCTGCAGCACAGCTGCTAGCCCTGCAGCCTGACAGCCTGGTGAAGCTGGAGAATAAACAGGAGCTCCTAGTAGACCATGGGTCGAGTTATGTTAAGGTGCAGATATTGAGTGAAGAAGATCCCACCGTGCACCATAGCACTGATCACACGCTCTCCCACCTAGCAGCAGTGGCGCCTTAGGGCGTGGACTCGCTGGGCAGTTGCCTGGGGCCCCACGAGCATAGGGGCCCAACGCAGACCAGAATTTAACACCAATTTTCCATTAAACATTTGTATTCCTGTGAGTGGTTGTGTAGGCAGGGCCCAGTGCACTGCTTTGCCCCGGGGCCTTTAATGCTGTTAAGACTGCTTTGCCCAGCAGAGGTACACTGTTTTGTCTGCTAGTGCCCTATGTAAGTTCTAAATTACAGTTTTGTTTTTATTTTTAAATGCTGCAACCTTGTCATCTCTAAGTGTTCCATGTGGCTCAAAGGGGACATGTTGGTGCTATGCCCAAAAAGAAATCCATGATCGCTTCTGTTTAATGCTATACCCTTCTTCCCACATTTACTTTTCCCTTCACCTTCTTTCCCTGTCTGTGCTTCCACTACAGCACTGTCACTTTTTAGCTGCTCCACCCTCCAGTGCATCCACCTTTTTACCCTACTTGTCTTTATTTCCATGCCTTTGTCTCTCCTCCTCCCTTTCTTGCCTCGCTCCTCTTTTCTCTTTCTTTCTCCTCCTTTATCGCTTCTTCTGTCTTTCACTGTTTCTCTTTTTCTGTTGTCTCTCTTGTTATCGCCACCATGCAAATGAACAGCCAAAGAGCTGTTGAGAGGCAGCAAAAAGAGAATTTCTCCTTTATGGGGTCGAAGGAGCCACAGTGGTGCGAGATAGTGGAAGGGAAAATGAAATAACCAAATATGGTCTTCTCAGCCCATCCAGCTTGCATCTCTTCTCCATCAAGCACAGAGTAGTGGAGGATTCACGTTGTCTGGAGTCTACTGAGCAGTGTCGGCTGGTGCATGTTAAAACTGGCGAGGCAGAAGCTTTCAGTTTATTATAAAATACGAGTGAGCTTGAATCATACATCCACTGGAGCAGTGAAGGGGGTTCTTCCCCTGCAGGAAAATATGAGAGAACATGGGTGCAAATATTCAAGAAGAACTAAAAAAAGTGTGTAAGTGGACTCACAAATGCTCCACTCTTCCTGTTCTAACGCAGATACATCACTGAGTAGCTCATCAACTCCTTTCTTATTTTGCTATTTTTATTTGCTTGTGTACTGGTGCATTTATAATGGGGAAAACAAAAGAAAAAGTACCAGAAAGCAGACGAAAACCACGTCTGGGTGATTTACACCAGATATGGACCAACGAGAGATCACTGTAGTCTTACTGCAGCCATCCTTCTCCTTCACACCCCCTCACAAATTTCTACAGCCTCTGAAGTGGTTTGATGAAGTGGGGAGAGGTTTTATTTTTGGTAGTGATCAGTAACCTCTCTCCCTTAAAATGTGCAGAGCCCTGGTCTTTAGTTCTTTCTTACGGGTCCCCAGCATTGACCCAGAAGGGCGAGGTCTGTGCTAGATTCTGTGACTACCCACATACACAATTTATGTATAATAGATTTATGAATTACTATTTGTCTGAGTCAGTGTTCACTTTGAACATCTGGCCTGGCTCCAGCCTTCCAGGACCCTTGTTGGGAACACCATTTCCTGGTTAACACTTCATAACTGTGAAGCCAGACTTTCAAATAGTAAGGCAGCTCAGTGAGCTAATGCACCCACTGCAACAAACCGAGTGTAACGTATTCCATAGGATGGACTCATGGAATAGTGAGGTGGTTTAGTGTGTTCATGCACATATAGCAGTTATAGATAGCTACGACACTCTCCACAAAATAGAATGGGGTACAGGTATCTTTGTTAAAGTGGGTGTTGTGTAGAGTACCGTGATGTAGCATTTTGATGACTTGGAAGTGCTAGTTTTCTACTTTAACTTCAACTGTTTAAAGACCCCTTAATACGTGCGTTCCCTTCTTTTGATACTGTGCTTGTTTAAAGTTTAATTCTAAATCGGTTGCAACCTCAAGTACAGAAAAATATGTTTTTAATACTTACCATATTGTTAAGATGATCAATTTGCTATTAGGTAGGTGTGAACTAATGGAAATTGAAAGAATTGGACAGTGCAGTATGGGCCTAGCTACCTAGTCCTTGTTTGCGAGTATCCCACAGAGTGGTGGGCTATTTATGGCACCAAAACCAAAAATCTGGGGTTTGGAATTTTACTGTGCAATAAGTAGCACCCATTATAAACTGACCCCTCAAAAATGGGTTATAACATCCACATTTCAGTTCCCTAGACACAAAAATCAGTAAGTTCTGCAATTTACAATGTATTTTCCCCATGTATATTTTTGCAGCACTTGGGCCGTATTATAGATTGTGCCCTGGGGGCACAAGCGGTATGTGTGTCAGGCTTGTGCGCCCCTGGGGCACAATGGTATTACAGACTTTGCCACAGATACTTGTGCATGCCCTATTGTAATACTGATAGCGCTGGCACACCTGTAGCGTCAGCGCGATCATGAGAGGGCGTTCCCTCATTTGCATGGAGGCGTGGCCCCATGCAAATGAGGGGATCACATTGCCTCTGCGCGCATGCCGTTTTCTGGACGCAGGTGCAGAGGCAAACATGTCCTTAGGAGGGGCGCTGAAAGTGAGTCCCAAAAAGGTGGTGCACTTTTAATGCGCCTCCTAAAGGCAGCCCTCTGGAGGGTGAAAGGAATCCTATGGACCCCACAAACATCCCCCAGCAGGCGGTTGCACTCACTCGCTTCATCCGCCTGCAAGGGGATCTCTCTCTCCTCATCAAAGAGCAGGCGGGTTGCCTCCTACACTGTGAAACACGAAGCAGCTTTAAAACAACAGCTCCATATTACTCTTTAATGCGGTGCCCGAGGGCAGAATGAGTTTGTGGCTGCTCTGAGGACAGCGCATTCTTTTTAATGCGGCGCACTTCCCTGTTTGCACCCGGTGCACCTTTTGAAAGGTGCGCAATGGCTCAAACAGGGAAACTGCACCGTATACATAATATGGCCCCTAATGTACACAAATGTATTGGGGAAAATTCGAAGGTGCTGTATTTGTCATACCCAGTAATTACCGGGTGTCATAACAATTTCACCACTTATATTTGCGACTGCAGTTACAAGTGGTGTGAGGTTAACCATACCCTCCGTAATTGCTAAATTTATTTTTACACAAGGATCATTTTATATTTTTTCGATCCCCTTAGACACACTTGAAGATAATTCAGCATCGTTTCTTTATAGAGTGGATAGCAGCGTTCCAGAGCAGTAGTAGTCCCCATTTGAATAGTGCACTGAACCAACCAAAACGATTCTTGCTGTTGAAATACCATGTGTTGTGACTGTGTAATTCTTTGGTGCTCGTTTTATCACAATGTTCATCCAATCCAGATTCAAACCTGTACGCACAAAGCTCTACAGCAGGCGCACATCCTACTGAGCTACCTCCATTGTTACAGTTCGCACATCTTTATCTCTCTCTGCTCACATTGTCCTCAGAGTGTGAAAAAGCCTACATTAAACACCAGGAAGATGTCAGACTAATTGTGCATCTGGAATAAGAACTTTTTTTTTAATGGAACGCAGCTTGTGGCCAATTAAAACAAACATAATACAACAGATTTTAAAAATAACTGTAAATGAGAGAGATGCCAGCTGAATTGATTAATGTGTCAGTGCTGCAACTCCCCTGTCTGGTGCTTTAAGTAGGAGGGAAATGGTGGGGCAGGTGCTCTGAAAGGTACTTGCTGAGAAGTGTAACTAGCAATCCGTGGCAAAAGGCTTGGCCTATGTAAGCAGGATAATGGCCTTACACAGGTGAGCTAGACAGCGGCGGCTCCTCCGCAATGGCAAAGGAGCATCGCCCCACTACCTGGCTCGGTGCCTGCAAATGAAAAATAAAACAATTGTTTTCTTTTCCGGCTCTGAGCCAGCTTGCGAAGGAAGGGACGGGCCAAGGGGAGGAGGAGTGCTAAGGGGAGAAGGAGTGCTATGTGCACTCCCTAAGTGCGCATGTGTTTGGGCGGCCGTCTCAGGCCGACCAAAACACACATGCGCACTTAGCTTTCTCCAACATGGCTGCATTGAACAGCCGGGCTGGAGAAACCCCCAAAGACTTCCTGGTCTAAGAGGAGCATCTTTCCAGCCTGCTCAAACCAATCCCTGCACTGCTCTCACATGAGAGCAGCACGGTTATTGAAGGGAGTCCGTGACGCAGCCCTCGTGATTGCTGGCACCAGGAAGGAGGAGGTGAGCGCGATGCGGGAGGCTGGAGGGAACTCCAGGTAAGTGTGATTTTTATATCTTTTTTTATTATTAGACCCCCGCGCTCCCTCCTGGCCCCATCAACTCTTTATTGTGCCTGCTGCCACTAGAGCTAGAGTCATGTGCCTGGCACACCACCTGACCACCATTCAGGGCTTCTCTGTAAGGTTTGTGTTAGTTCATCCTGACCTATTACGCACAAAAAAACATACACCTAAGCAAACTAGACCTATTTCTTTGCCAATGCCTGTCAGCACTGAGCTTTATTTAATATCAGATGAATGACTAACAGACGAATATATGACACCATGAATTGAACATTACAATAGTCTGTGGAAAGGGAAAGGGAGAGGCCTTCTGAGTGTTTCCATCACTCACACTTTCGCTGTGTCTTCACCTTCCGCTTCAATTTCTCATTCTTCGTAAACCCACTTACGTTTTTTTTCACTCCACATTTCTCTTTATGAAATTTCTTCATCGGAACGTCTGACACTTTATCCCCTTCTCCATCACTGTCTTTTCACTCTGTTTTTCTGCATGTACTTCCGTAAGTTATTCCCCCTTTATCATGTATCGCTCTTTTCGCCTATAAACAAAACATGTTCTCTTCTTTTGACATTGTCAATTTTCCAACTGCTGTGTATTCCTCTTAGTGCCAATATCGGCCCAGCCCCAGACCTTTCTTCATACAACACACCACTCCACCAATAACCGACACAACACAAGTTGATGGAGAAAGTTGTTGCAGTTTTATTAGCATATACAAAAGGCAACGGGCAGACACCCGCTCAGGGTCCAGGCCGGGGGGCGAGGGTCAGCGCGATCAGCAGCAGCAACGAACAAAGAGGGCGCCTGGCCCTCGCCCCCGGGCTATATTGTCAGTCACTCCTCCCCCCAGAGACAGGAAGTGACATCAGGGGGGACCACTGATCCCCCCAACCACTAGACCGCTCAGGGTCTGTGCCATCCTATGGCACTAAGGGTGGCCGCCCTCGTAGGTGGCCACCTTTGGTGTCCCGGGGCAGCCAATCATTTACTCACTTTCCCATAGAATACCAACAAAAAATTTCCATATGTGATCATCACTCTGGGTGGTCTGCAGAGAGGCCAGCGATTGGATGAGCATTTTCTGAACACCTTACGACCTTTTGACAGGCTTTGTGAGAAACTCACTGAACCTTCAGCCTACATGCTGGGGCTCTCAATCATTCTGTCATACATATTTACCCATTACCAAAACTCACCCATACACCTCGAGGCAATTCAGTTATCAGTTACTAAACGTCCTAGGTTGGATGAAAGACTCGACTGCATAAAAGTGTATCTAAAAACAGCAGATAATCATAGGGAATGCAATGTGAACTAAAGCATGAATTTAACAGCGATTACATCGCTGGCACGGATTACCGTAAGGCATTTTTGCACTGATAGTCGTAAAATCGATCTGCCTGTAAATTTAAGGACATGAATATGGAGCACGGTAGTGACCCATTTCAAAGTCAATTTTTAATTACTGCCAGTGCTGTACTGCCGGGGCTCCCCCCACTTACAGCATGCCACTGATCTGCCTGCACAAGGGCACATGTTGGGCAGTCACCGCCAAGCTCTGCAGTCCCACGCGCCAGCAGGCACACTGCCCCGCCTCTTCCTGATAGTATTGATGTTTCGTGCTTACTAGAGCAGCGCTGATTTCTAATATGTTTAATGACAATGCAGTATTCCTGTTATAAAGTAACGTGGGCCTTGGCAGGCAGGACCCAGCGCCCACGCGCGTGACAGGCCCTTCAGTTTCACAGTGGCTGCCTGGGGCCTTTGACTTTCCTTTCCCGTGACTCACCACCCGGGCCACCCCTCTCAAGAGTAAACATAATTCCAAGCCTCAAGTAGGACTCTGGAGCATATAAACAAGTATTTACAATGCAATAGGTCTCCGATTTATGAGAGTTTGAGCTATTGACATTGTAAATGACAATGCATTTTATGTATGTGTTGTTTGTAAAACAGATAAATAAAAGGCATTGTCATTTACAATGCCAGTCGCTTAAACTTTTGCAAATGCGAGACCTATTGCATTGCAAATGCGTGCTATGAAAATAAAATAAAGCCTTAGGAGAGAGCGGGTCCTTCGAGGCTGTAATTAAAGCTTAGCAACAACACGTGTAACAGTGGTTGTCGCCATGGGATGTTACAAAATGAGACATGGCGGTACTAAGGAGGGACTATTAAGCCTTTTGACCAATGAACAGCCACAGTTTACAGTAGACAGTGACACAAGCCAATGAATAATGTGGGAGGAGAGTGGGCGGAGCTTCAAGTCCCTACCTCAATACAGCATGCCTCGCAGAGCAGCGCATGCGCTGCCCCGACTAGACATAAACAAATCTGGAGCTTGTTGGCTTTTATAAATGACTATAGCTGGTGCCGAGCAGGATGGGCTCATGACACCTCAGGGTCCCGGTGCCACTGCACCGGCTGCAATATTGGTAGCTACTTCCCTGGAAGAAAGCAGAAAAAGTGTGTTGAGTTGGGAGAGAGGCAGAAAAAAGGATGAGAGAGATAGGAAGAGTGGGGGTGTTGGAACTGGTTTAGAGGATTGCCCATGGCAGTAAAGGCTCACATGGGCTCCAGTGGTGTCCATTGAAGTCTTTTACCTCTAGCTGACATACTATTGGGCTCAAAATGGAGGACTATGCACATCTCTTCATACTTTACCTTCACAATAGCTAGGTACAGTGATCCAACGCTTAGTCAGGGAGGTGCTGTTAGCTACAGACTCAGTAGAACCAGTAATATCACTCGATAACCTAGCCAATACTTTTACTTTAATAGGGAAAGGTGATTTATTTTACACCATTCATTGCCAGGCATGTACAGCATAAATGTACAGATGAAAACACTGGGCAATGTAAGACAGGCTTGTCATAAGCTCTTTGGCCCTTGCTTCTCACAATATAAAAGTTTCTACCTACTTTATTTATCACAATATGCCACCTCTGACTAAACCACTGCCTAGTGCATTTGCCAGAATAGTGCCCACCCGAACCAAACCCTGCCTATCGTTTGTGATATCAGATCCCTCTAGAGTGGAAGAAAGTTGTTTTTGGTGAAGATGATCATTTCAAGCAGACTGAGCTTCATGAGGCTGAGCCATGGTTCTGTATACTCATGTCCACGTGCCCCCGCTGTTTGTTCCTTTAATGCGAACCCCAGCAGGCCACTTGTGGCTGTAGCGGAAGGGGTATATGATTCCTATGCTTAGAGGGGTAGCTTAGTCAATGTGATTTCTCAACTAAAAATAGTAGTGGGCCACATTGTGAATGGGAGAGAAGACCAATGTACAGCATGGGATGTACCCACGAGGAGCAGGGTCAGTACCGCGTTGCATTAAGTGGGCCTCTGGCTGACACGTACTCCATTGCAACGGCGACAGTGTATCCTGGCCACCAAAATCAAGGTCTGCCCACCTGATTTTGAGTGTGGCAGGCTGCTAATTTTATGCTAACGGGGTAAAATTTCCTGCGTCATTGTAAAATGTCTTTCAATGGAGTATGTGCTCACTGAGGTAAGCCCTCCGACTATCCGCCGTATGTAGAGAGTACAGTCAGATGGCTTTTATTCTTCCACTGCTCAGAGGGACAGATGCAATGCTTTGAGACACTTTATCTACTAATTGGCAATAATTAACAAGACCCTCCCTTTAACCATCCGACATAGATGACTATCAATCCTCTTCCTCAGCTTTGATGCTGACCCTGCCTTATGACTGATGCACACTTACTACTTTATTTTCAGGATTAAAGACCGCACTTTGGACAATGTGGTAAGAACAATGTCTAACAACATAGCACTCTTCCTTTTTGTTATGTTCTCTAACTTTGTACCTTCTGGGACCTTTATAACCACGTAAGACACCAGTTGTGGCAAAGTAATATCTGGGTACGTTAATGCATTCTACACTTACCTCCTGATGTGGTTCGTCTCTTTAGCATCAATATTATTATTTAACTACAATACTGCCATAACCAGTTCCCAATACATGTGCATATACATATATGTCTGGCTTCACAATGAATTTAACCGAGATCACTAAATTATGTATAATTATCTATAACTATGATGATTGATGATATTACTTATGCAGGCTTGAATCGGTAACTTGCCGCCCACAGTGTCAAATTATCATAATAATGTAATTTTCTCATGACATTTAGCAAGTTGCACATTGCCACTGACTTTTATCTGTCATTTCGCCAGCATTCTGACCAACCTTGTATTCGAGTGAATATCGGTAAAGTGAAACGTTGATATCATCTTCAATAACCAAAACGTTTTTTTCTTCATCCTTTTCACTTCTTCCTCCATATACTTTATTCTCTCTCCCCTACACCTCAACTGCTTTTTCTCACCCAATCAACTCGGTGTCTTTTGGCTCCCCCTTTTTTTTACGGGTCTCTATTATACACCTGACTCACAATGTATTATATATGATCTTCTGCCACTCTGAACCTTCACCCTTTGACTATCATGGTTTGTCTAAACCAGCCTTGAGAAAGCCACTGGGCGAAACACGTGTCGGCTGTTTTTCGTGTATGATATCACATTTGGAATAAGTCGTTAAAAAGGACACCATCTGTCAACAAAAGAACATGAGTCTTGGAAATTATTACTCTAACAACATTTAATAAGAAGGCAAAGACCTCCCCCCACAACCCTAATTATAGCATTCCCAATGGCACTTGGCTGCAGCCATTTGTGACGTGCGTGCCACCACCAATTGTGGACCCTGACCACTGCAGCATGAATCTTAGACCAGCCCACCCTTTCCAGTAAACTTTTAAAAATACTTAGTAGAAGAAATTGAGGGTGCTGGCTGACCTGCCATTTGGTGCGGATATTCATCACCAGGAGAAGGCATTTTTGTCCTCCTTTATGGTTCCTCTGTTATGGTTGAAGACAACCTTTTGATATATCTATGATGGAAATATTCTTCAAGTCCAGACAGCTAAAAATGTATTTCGTAACTATGAAATTTTGAGGTATATAAAAACCAATTATTTTATGAGGTCGAGATATTGTGGTCCTGTCTACCTTTACATCTATGTGTGCTCGGTTTTGTTCTAAAAGATATTGGTTTTGGAGGACTGAATTAAAAAATTGGTTCTGAAGAAGGATGTATATTTCGACTAAGACCACCGAAACGTGTCAACAGAATTTATTAACATGACCCACAGTGCTTGCACAAGTATAATATGCCATTGAACATACTCAACGATATCCAATGCAATACTCAGTGGCAGTGTAAAATTTTCTTAATAATTGATTGGTGCTAATTTGCCTCCCTTTGCGTTTTCAACCATTATTGATGTATTGTCCCTATTTATATGTATCATTCTTCATTGTGATATACATGTGATGTATTGTGGATGATATTTTGTTGGATTTTTTCATTTTTATGAATTGTGGTTTTATTAAATTATTTGACCATATATTGTATACGTGCTTTCATAAGTCCCCGTGGTAGCAAATTTGGCTGAATGTGGGAGCCTGGATGCAAGAAGGTGGTTTTAACCGCATGAGCGCTAGCGAAATTCCGCTCCTGTGCTGAGTTTTTTAAAACCGCACTTTACATGACGAGCTGGGCTCGTCATGAGCGTGCGAGGAGGCTACCTCATGACGAGCCCAGCTCGTCATGAGCGTCGAAGGGGTTAAGGTCTTGTAAGGGGAACACTCTGGTAATGTGTGGTTGATTTAACCATGTCCCCAATGCGTTGTGAGGGGTTCCTCTCTTTGCTTTGAAGTTTTATTCTTACTGTGCATCAACGCCAGGTATATCTGGTGGTGAAGGACAGAAAACAAATGACGCCCTCACCAGAGACAGCATCAAGGAACTAATGAGAGATAGGGCAGAGAGAGAAAGAGAGAGAATGAGCGGGAGCAGAGATAAAGTGTGTGAGAAGAAAAAGGGAGGAAGGTGAGAAAGAAGGAGAGGGAATGTGAGCGAGCAATTGAGAAGAAGAGACAGAGCCTGTGGTAAAGAAACAGAGCCGGAGCTAGAAATTGATTGATGATACTTGTATAGCGCACTACTCACCTGCAAGGGTCTCAAGGCGCTTGTACAAATACCGCTGTGGAACCCATCCTGGCTTTCCCTGTGAGGTGTACACTCCTGGGCACCACCAAGGTGGAGGCCAGTCATCCTTAGCATTGTGGGGGCCGTTGTGGAGATGAAGCAAGCTATTGCCCAGAGTGGGACTCCATGATTGGAATAGGCACCGAGGCGAGAATTATCAGGTCCGTGGAATTTTTCCGTGGAATTTTGAGCCCAAGACCCGCCGAGGCATTGAACCCTGGTCCCGGGCTAGACCTCTGCATCAGGGTCTGCCACTCTAACCATTGAGCCACACTTCTCCACAGCAGCAGAAGAGAGTTATGAGGGAAGAGAGATATCCACTAAAACTCTTTTAGTCTGAAGATAAAATGAATGAAGCTCTTTTCCTCACCATTGATGGCCATTCAACTGCACTGCATCATTTTGGTAGCCTCAATAGACACATTCTGACTGCAAATATCTATTCTGTTCACTGTATGTGAGCAACCCATCACCATGACAATCTCACACTTGACTGCTGTCCAGGGCATAAGTCGGAGGTACGTGCGGATAGACGACGTGCACCCACTATATTCACAGGAGATAGGGCCCATTTAAATATGCTGAACTCGGGACACATTGGTCAGCACGTGCATGTTGCCTGCTTTTGTTCCAAGCAACAACGTGCAATCAGTGAGGGGGCTTGGTTATTTTTAATTCCACCTGGGCCAAAAAGAAAGGCCGAATTTAAGGGGCCATCAGGTCTTCTTTTGTTTCAGTATCCTGGCTGGGAGCTATCTGGAGCCTCACAATTAGATGCAAATGCAATAGCGGGGAAACAAAGGCACACAGCTTGTTATAACATCACAATTAATTAAGGGAGGCATGGTTATGACTTTGTTCAGTGCCTGTATATAAGAGATATACATGCACTATAAGAGTATCAGCTGTGTTGTTAAATAAAAACTATTTAAATACCACTATTTTGTTTTATTTTTTTAATAGCACTTCTCATCTCAATGCAAGGTGTCAGAGAGCTTTACATGACACATATATTTTATACAATAACAATAAAATGTGTGTGTAAATCAATGTACAGGATGTGTTACATAAAACCAGGGCCACTGGAATTATGCTATAATGAAGAATTAAATTATGCAGTAGTGTTGACTAAACTATGTGGCAAGAAAATGCTAATATGTGGCAAAAAGCAGCACATTTTGTGATGGTACCAGTTCATTTTCCTATATTATTTGTTCATCTTAAGACTGGACAAATGTTTCACCTTATTAATACTAGTTTAACACACAAATGCAGCAATATGCAACTGAAAGGTGAACAGTCGACCTTTGCGAAATGCCTTCCACTGCACAGCAACACGCGTCACCATACTTTTAGTAACGCTTGATCCGTATGAGCTAAAAACATTTTTTTTTGTTAAAGATGTCAATGTATTCAGCAGATGATGGATTATGTGCCAAATGTGGCAATTCCATAATTATGTGAAAAATGCAGTGGCCGCAGAATCACATAATTCCAGTGGGCCTGCATGAGGCCTTGAGGGTTACAAGGTGTAGGAGTCACATGTACTTCATAGCTCACTGTGCTATATTAAAAGGATTGCAATTTACGAATTGCAAGTGATAAAGGGATCTCTGTCCTAAACACAGTAACCCACCTACTTATCTACATAAATTAAAACTCTGTCATCTGCGTGTTACATGCTGTGCTTTGCAGGAGACACGTTAACCCTTTATGCTACTTAAATCCAAAACTGGGACTAGACAAAAGGCAGATATCTCCATCAAAATGTGTTATCCTCCAGAATTATTTTATCATTATTTGTATTCCCTGAGATGTATTGGGCACTCAAAGATCTCTGCAACAGATCCCTCAACCCTATAAGAAATTTTAAAATGCACACTTTGCAACCAAATTAAACAGATTACTGACACGTTTCTCCTAGTTTACAATTTCTTTGTGGGCGAGTTTAACAAAACATAAATGTGTACGTTGAGGTCCAGATTTTGCATCAGGGTTGCATCATTCTTTTGGCACACCAGCAACAGAAAATCTAATTTGCTAAATCTCATAAAATGCTCAAATGCACTAATGATATACCTGCTAAATATATGACTGAAGTCTTAAAGCATGATGATATCTGATGTCTCTGCTAGTGATGTCACTTCCTGTACATTCCTAGGTTGTGCTGTCACTTCCTGTGATATCACTTCCTGTGATATCACTTCCTGTGTTGCCACGTGCACTGTAACTCGCCTGATCTCATGCACTGTGATGTAAAGTAAGTAAAGTCCACATTTGTAAAGCGCACAATCACCCGTAAGGGTCTCTAGGCGCTGGGGGCCGTCGGGAAGATTAAGCGAGCTATTGCCCAGAGTCACATGGTGCTGGGCTAACCTGCCGCCGGAGCCGGGGATCGGACCGTGGTCCCCAGATTCCAGCGTCAGTCGCCCTGGCCGCGGCGCCACACCGTGCCATGATGTCACTTGAATACTGCCTAACTTGGCTAGTTCCCCCACTTCTTTATTTTAGGATTTGGTCCTGCTGCTGTCCACTGCAAATCTGTGTAACACCTCAACAGTAACATTCTGATCTCAAGAACCAAACGTCTGCCCACCTTATGACTAACCGAATATCCACAAGTAAACCTCTTACTCCAACTAAAAAATGCAGTAGAGGCCTTTTGACCTCAGTCCCACTGTTACAATCCACCAAGTGTCTATGACACCAACATATGTGAGCCTCTGACGTTAAAGGCTTGCTGCTTGTTTGTGGGATTCACTAGAGGCGTTGCACAGGCCCCAGCAGCATGGGCGGGGGGCCCTTCATGGGACCCCCAGCCCTTCTGGTGGACCATATCTGCCCAAACCCAATGAATATTTGGGAGATATAGGAGACCTTATCACATTCTGCAGGTGTGTCCCCATCATTTTGCATTATGTCTTTGAGAACCCCCTGGAACCTTCTGACCTCAAACGCCTGCGCGAGTGAGGGACCACCTGCTTTCAATCAGAGTAGTTTAGTTGGATTTCCTAACAGAGGACAGGAAGTTTCGGCTGCCCCCCACATCCCGTCATCAACCCCTGTTCTAAATTTGCAGCTCTACGATTCTCAGAGTGGCAGTAGGTCCCTTGCGGCTAGAAGAGATTCCTCGGCTCGGTTGAAGGATGAGACGTGTTCCACCTACTGAGAAGTGCACCAGATCTGTATGGAAGAATTAAAGTGTGCAATTTACAAAATGTACATCAATCTCACCATTCCACAGGTGGGAGGTGGGTGATATCCAGTCGGAGAAGGAGCAAAGACTCGCTTGCTTTGATGGCCATTTGGTGACTTCCATATTGGTCAGTGCCACTGAAAGCCCATCAGAGCTGGAGCGGAGTCAGTCACATAGCACAGAGTGGGACTGTGACTCTCAAAGTCCCGTTGAGTTGTGACAGGGTCAATCTGCTCCCTTGTGTATCATCCATTTTCCTACAGGTTTCTGTAGCTACTACAATGTATGTTACCAGTAGTGGGTAATGTTACTGAAGAAGGAAGGAGGGTGCGATGTGGCCCTAGACATTTTCTCAGGTTTCCAGACATGTCAACTCTGCTTCTTTTGTGCTTGCCAGAGACAGTGCCGTCTAGTTCTTTCAGAGCTGCTGATACAAAGATGTTTCTTAAGATGCTCTCGAGATGTTCTGGAGCTTGACCCCGTATTTAGACCCCGGGCCCTTCTCAATGCGCCACCCCAGTTGTGGACCCTGACCACTGCAGCATGAAGCTTAGACCAGCCCACCCTTTCCAGTAAACTTTTAAAAATACTTAGTAGAAGAAATTGAGGGTGCTGGCTGACCTGCCATTTGGTGCGGATATTCATCACCAGGAGAAGGCATTTTTGTCCTCCTTTATGGTTCCTCTGTTATGGTTGAAGACAACCTTTTGATATATCTATGATGGAAATATTCTTCAAGTCCAGACAGCTAAAAATGTATTTCGTAACTATGAAATTTCGAGGTATATAAAAAACAATTATTTTATGAGGTCGAGATATTGTGGTCCTGTCTACCTTTACATCTATGTGTGCTCGGTTTTGTTCTAAAAGATATTGGTTTTGGAGGACTGAATTAAAAAATTGGTTCTGAAGAAGGATGTATATTTCGACTAAGACCACCGAAACGTGTCAACAGAATTTATTAACATGACCCACAGTGCTTGCACAAGTATAATATGCCATTGAACATACTCAACGATATCCAATGCAATACTCAGTGGCAGTGTAAAATTTTCTTAATAATTGATTGGTGCTAATTTGCCTCCCTTTGCGTTTTCAACCATTATTGATGTATTGTCTCTATTTATATGTATCATTCTTCATTGTGATATACATGTGATGTATTGTGGATGATATTTTGTTGGATTTTTTCATTTTTATGAATTGTGGTTTTATTAAATTATTTGACCATATATTGTATACGTGCTTTCATAAGTCCCCGTGGTAGCAAATTTGGCTGAACGTGGGAGCCTGGATGCAAGAAGGTGGTTTTAAGGTCTTGTAGGGGGAACACTCTGGTAATGTGTGGTTGATTTAACCATGTCCCCAATGCGTTGTGAGGGGTTCCTCTCTTTGCTTTGAAGTTTTATTCTTACTGTGCATCAACGCCAGGTATATCTGGTGGTGAAGGACAGAAAAAAATGACGCCCTCACCAGAGACAGCATCAAGGAACTAATAAGGGATGTATGACGTTATAACGCATACTATTACTCCGCAGACCATTACAACGCGACTTTTACTCCGCATACCGTTACAACGCATAGCGCCTTGGGGCGCTGGATAGTGGTAAGTATAATTTACTATTCTAACTCCAGTCCCCGTGGACCCTAGGGAAGGTGTTGGATAGTAAATTATACTTATTCCCTATCCTAGAGCGCCCCCCAGCGCAATGCGTTGTAATGGTATGCGGAGTCAAAGTCGCGTTGTAATGGTAGTGCGGAGTAAAAGATCCGTTCTAACGGGTGTATACCACTAAGAAGAGATAGGGCAGAGAGAGAAAGAGAGAGAATGAGCGGGAGCAGAGATAAAGTGTGTGAGAAGAAAAAGGGAGGAAGGTGAGAAAGAAGGAGAGGGAATGTGAGCGAGCAATTGAGAAGAAGAGACAGAGCCTGTGGTAAAGAAACAGAGCCGGAGCTAGAAATTGATTGATGATACTTGTATAGCGCACTACTCACCTGCAAGGGTCTCAAGGCGCTTGTACAAATACCGCTGTGGAACCCATCCTGGCTTTCCCTGTGAGGTGTACACTCCTGGGCACCACCAAGGTGGAGGCCAGTCATCCTTAGCATTGTGGGGGCCGTTGTGGAGATGAAGCAAGCTATTGCCCAGAGTGGGACTCCATGATTGGAATAGGCACCGAGGCGAGAATTATCAGGTCCGTGGAATTTTTCCGTGGAATTTTGAGCCCAAGACCCGCCGAGATTTGATGTCGATGGTACTGTGGATCAAAAATACACTTAAGAACAGCGCCACAGAATATTACCTAAATTCTGCTGTCAATTATGCCACTACCCCCCACTATTCTGCAGACTCATCTTAATATTTGTAAACTCTGCGAAATGCTCTGCAAATCCCGCAGAATCCAGAGACTATTTGATTGATTGTATTTTGCTGGCTAATAAATCTGAGGGGCATACTACCAAGACAGGCGATAAAATTATCGCCGTTTTAGCGGTAGAAAACAGGCGCTAAAACGGCAATAATTGGCTTGATAATATGCTCTATGGAATTCCAATTGAAGCCCATGTTAGATGTCCTTCACATTTAACATGGGCTTCAATTGGAATTTCGTAGAGCATATTATCAAGCCCATTATCGCCGTTTTAGCGGCCGTTTTCTGCCGCTAAAACAGCAATAATTTTATCGCCTGTCTTGATAATATGCCCCTGAGTGTCCATATGTTTGTGTAGGTGCATAAACAGTGGGAGCTGGAACAGTATGCGTTAAAAAGGTCTTGCTTCTTTCAGGCCACTGCACCCTAATTCTCTTTCGTGGACAGATTTTCCAAAACAAAAGAAATGTGCAGGATATTGAGAAATCCTACATGTCCTCCTTTGCTACCGATACGTTTCGCCCACCTCTCACGGGAAGGTTGTGCCCTGAGCCTTTTTGCCTTCCACGCACCAGTCCACATCCAGCCTCCGTCAACATGTGGCCCCCAGGGGAAGTGAAGGTCGCAGACCAGTCTTCCCCTGGGGAATTCGCGCAAAGTCTGGAAGGACAAGGTGGGGGGTGGGATTAGAGGGGGAAGGGGCGGGATCTGGGATAACATATAAGTAGGGCTCCTGGTTTTATGGTATTTATTTTTTCTACATTTCCGTCTGTATTTATCCATATTTATTTTTTGCAAATTTTGTCTGTATTTATCCATTTCTATTTTGTGTTTTCTGTATAAATGAAGCTGCCATGGGTATATTTCCACATTTATTTGACTGATAAATTAATACTCACCTTTGAATTTCCAAAAGGTTTCAGCAGTATACAGTGCAATAGCGTTATCTAAAAACACTTGCATTGTAGAATAGCATTATTAACTGTAGATCTGCACTTAATTAAGCTTAATTAGGAAATCTATTGTCTTTTTTATCTTCCCTAACTCTCAATCTGTACACCTACTGACCTGGCACTCATGATTGACAGTAGAAAAAAACATCCAAAGAAGACATTTTTTCCATATTTTTCTGTATTTAAAAATAAATACAGGCAGGAAAAAAATAGTCTTTGGTCTGTATTTATCTGTAAAAATCAGTAAAAACAGAAAACTGGGAGCCCTACATATAAGGTGTTGGGAGAGGAGAAACAGCCTCTTCTTAACACCTGAGCACCACAGGGGGGACATAGGAAAACATTGTTGGGTCCATGCGCAGTGTCTGGCAACTCTAGGTTTAAGAGCAGGACTGAGCGATATTCATTATTACGCTTGCAACGTTTTATGAACTGAACTGTATCAAGGTTTTGAACTCACTGCACTCGTTTATTGAACATAGGTCAGCGGCTGAGTGGCCAGAGGCGGTATAATTTGCCCAGTCTTCATATTACATAGAGCTGTCTATAGTGCATACGTTTTCCACGGAGCTAAATTATCTTCTTGTGTCTGACACACGGTTTGAATTACCGAGAGTTATCCCCCCCACGGCTTTGTAATCCTGCACTTTAGTTCGATTGGTTCTGGGCAGGTTAACAAAGTACCTTGCTTGGGTGGGAGGGGGGGTGGGGGCGGAGCAGGGTTCAGCCTCGTTCAAACCTTTTGGCGGGTAATCTTGTTGTGGGCGGGGTTCAGATGGAGCATACATGGGCTCGGCGTGTGCTGCTGCACAGGTTTGGAATGTACGGCCTCCTGCGGATCGTAACCATTGGGGGGGGGGCACGTGACAGGAGGCGGCACGGAGGAGGGCCCATGGGGGCTGAAATGCAGAATATTTTTATGTATACAGTGAATCCAATGGCTATAAGTGGAATTAGTGATGATTTATGCCAGTTATGGTGAATGTCACTGCTGGAGCACGTCTATACTAATTATTGCAGGGGCCTTGCTTTGGGGGTTGCTGCGTGGGAGGGCCATGGGATGCGGTCGGGGTGCACAGGTGGTATTTTTGGGGCACGGTGAGTAGGAGCGAGGGACCGCCAGCACAGCGCGAGGCCCGGTGGTGCTCGGGCCTCACCTGGTTAGAGCGACCTGGTTGTGGGGGACTAGGAACGGTATTGTGCCGGCAGTAAAATGGATGCCAGTGGGGCGCACGACGGCCTCAGGACGCTGGCCGGAAGCTTCAGGGGGGTCCGCGGCGGCCTGCCCCTCCATCGTGGGATCGCGCAGGATATACATTTCAGCGTTATGGATTTTTTGCGGAAGTTCCGACCACAGTGTGTGACAGTTGGCATGCGGCATGGGGGTCTGCGGATGCATAGGGGGTTTGTGGACATGGATGTGTTGGAATGCTGGGGGAGTAGAGAGTGGGTTTGTGGAATGAATGAAGCGGTGCGAATGGGACAGCTGTTGAGCGGGGTCGCCAGGGGGGGGGGGGGTTTACAGGTAACTGGACTGTTTTGTGTTGCTCCAGGAGACCAGTACGGCTGCAGACAAGTGCGGGGGGACACAGACGACTGGGAACACCAGCGACTGAGCTGGAGAAGGTCCTGGGCGGACTCTCAGGAATGGGTCTATGGATCTGGGGGGGGGAGCTGCATGGACGGAGGGTTTACGGCTGGTTGGCCGGGGCCACCGGGCGGTGCTGGATGAGGGGGATGCAGGTGGCGCTACGGCGGGCTGCTGGAGAGCTGTTTGGGGTCAAGTGATGGGTAGGCATGGGACTGAACAGGGGACTGAAGGGAGCACACCGGTTGCTGGACTAGAATGTTCGGTAATGGTGTTTATCAGCTCAGCATGGTTGGAAGTTTTTGCCAGGGGTCACGGGAAATTCTCAGAGTGAGAAGAGTGCTTGGGGGCCTGAGGTGCAGGTTGCCATGCAAGCAGTTATGGGTAGAATAAGCAGTTGGGGGGCAGTACACGCACTGTACGGGCCTTGCCCACAGCTGAGGCATGCTGACAAATTGGGTACCATTAGGCTGGGTTGACTTACAAAGCAGAGATTTGGATGATCCTCTGACGTGCAGGGGATTGACGAGGCTAGGAAGTCCATCTCTGTTGTTTGAGGTCATGGGTCCATGGCACCCAATGTCGTATGTGAGAAAGCCGGGACTTTGGTGCAGGTGCAGGAATTGTTCTGAATGGGGGTGCTGTGGGGGAGGGTTTGCCCGGGTCCTAGGACGCCGGAGCGGGATTAGGCGGCTGCGATGGGTCGCCACCCTGGGGAAGGGGGGGAGGCCCCGGGACATGGATGGCTGACACAAATGCAGCAGGTGCTTAAGACTAGCGGTAAGAGTGGTACGGCTTGAGGTTTGCTCTATAGTGAGAGACAGGGTTTTGACTGATACGCTGTTCCCCTTTATTTATTTAATTTAAGTAGTTTTATATAGCAGTGGATGGACTCGTGGATATTGGAGCTCTCTACACACACGCTGTAATGAACAAGGGTGGCCGGGGGTGTGAAGCGCGTGGGGCTCTGGGGGTCCTGGGGTGCAGGCGGCATTACAGTATGTCGGGTCTGAGAGTGCTACTCATGGGAGGGGGGGACTGTCTGACCGGGGAATTTTTCATGGGCGCGCAGTGCGAGGCCGAATGGTGCAGCAGAAGGAGTGTACACGGCAGGGTATGTGTAGGGAAGGTTTTTGGGATGTGTGGTGTGGGGAGATGGTGCACGGGGCAGCGGCGAAAATACTCTGGCACTTTGCTACTCCCAAGAGTTAAAGGGGACCTGGGAGTTTGTTAGTTCCCCCTTGAGGCGGGTTGCTGTGGTCACCGTGGAGCAGCGGATGTATGGGCGATGCCTAGGGTGACCGGCGGTGTGGCGCCTGGCGTGCTTGGGGTACATAATGGGGCACCTGATTCTCAAACAGGCCGACTTTGGTGCTTTGAGGCGCTTTGTGAGGATGGTGTGGCTGGGTTTTAGTGGTTATGGTTGGGGGCGGTCGTCAAGGGCACCAAGATTGACTTGAGATTGAAGGCATAGGGCTGGGGGTGTTTTTTTTTCCTAAGGTGGAAGGTGAGATTTCAGTTCTGCAGATCGTTCTGGGCTTCATGCGGAGACTGGGCTGTTTGGATGGGGCTGCCTACGGTGGCGCACGGTTTTGGCGTTATGTGGGCTGTCGCAGCAGTGGCAGATGGGCCCTAGAGGGGAGGGGGAGCGGCTGCAGGTTTCAGGGCTACGGGTGTACGACTAGGTGTTTCTGTGATGACGTGGTGACTGGACTCTTGCTGAACAGGGGCTAAGGGAAGAGGGATACACTTCATGAAGGACTAATTATTCTTTTCTACTACAGGAGTTGGGAGTGGAACAGGACCCCAGGCGGTCGCCTGGCGGGGGTTGCCCCTTTACCTGGGCATGGACCGACGGAAGAGGCGAACTGGCCAGTTTGCTCAAGGGCTGTGCAATGATGGGGGAATCTGCGGGATGTGTGTGGGGGTTTGTGGCCTGGACAGTTGACAATGTGTTCTGAGAATGAAGAACTGGGATTTCAAGTACCCAGCGGCGCCAGGGACACGCCCAAAGTCCTCTGGGTTCCCTTGCCTTGGTATACAGAGACACTGAATACTTCTAGGTGGCGTCAGAGATCAAATTTATTAGCTGCAGCCAGTAGCAGAAATCCCAGTAATACAACACGGTGTACAACTCAAGAAACTGCTCAATTTACTAAGGCGAGACATCCCTATTTATACACAAAAAGGTACATTTAAAATGCACGCCCCTGCACCAAAATTCAACCAATAGAAAATACATGACATCACACAGCATCATATAGTAAAGCTCATTTTACAGTGTCCCAACCCACAAGTTAATATTTAGGCATATATAAATAATAATCTGGAAGGCCCGAACAAACCCTTAATTGAAAGCGTAACCCATGAAATGAAGAAACAGTAAAGAAAAGTAGTTTCAGATAATGTGCAAGATAACAGAAACGTAAAGAAACTTAAAAGTTAACAAATGTCTTGAATGGTGATTGGGAAAGTGGATAACGATCTTGCAGGGAAATTGGCTTGGCAGGGTCAATTCCAGGTGAAAGGCCAGCTTCTGAAATTAACTCCAGCGCACGAAGGAAACCTTAGTTAATGTACACATGACCCACAAAAGGTCAGACTGCTTTGCTCGCAGACTAACTTCTGAGGCCTACGTAAAAGGCAACACCAGATGGCAGTAACGACGCATGGCAAAAACCCATGTTTAGAAAAGAAAGTCGTGCACTTTAAAAGCACGCAAAATCACAGAACCTCAGACCCTCCTTTTGCCATTACGTAGGCAATAGCCTAAACTCATGTCAATCTGAATCTAGGTCTATATCTATTCTCATCAGGTCATCAAGGTGTTGCTGTAACATCATCTTATTATCCTTCACTTCTCTCGGGACTGGTCTTCTCACACAGATCGTAGCACAAAGACTACAAATGGCGGGACCACACTGGATGCATAAACAACACGAGAAAAGGATAGCTAACGCCATACCAAGGAACATCAGAATCTTCCATCCCCATTTGGACAACAATTCCCATAACCATCCCATCAACGACCAGTCTCCTTCGTCCACATGAATAGACTCAGAGATCTTATGTAGTCTAGAGATGGCTTGGTACACTGTCGGGGCATTATCTGGTCGTCCTATTCCAACCGACATATGCTCGTACCTCATCTTTAGGGATAGCATTATACCCGTCAATATCTCTAATCATATCGACTATTCCCCGTATCAAAGCATTCTTGCTCACGTTATCGTTAACAGAACGCACTGGAGAGGCTTCGTTCGCATAGATAAACATCAATTGGAGTGCCCAAACTGACCCATTAGGTGAAAAAGGCAAAACCAAATATGGCATTCCCTTGTCTGTAGTATGTGGCATAAGACCACACACCCAACAATTTGTGGTATTTATGGCTAGCTGATGCTGATGCAACATCTGTATAAACGAATTATTCACAAATCCTGATCTTCGTGTCTTTTCATGTTCAGGTAACGTATGAAACTCATGTGGAGAAAAAGTAGAAAAGGAAAGAGTAGGTTGGGAGGTAGATGTAAGTGGCAATTGTGTGACATAGAAAATCCAACCCACACAAGCTAACGTAATATTCACAAGCATAAGGAAACACATTATTAAAAAACATTTGCTACGAACCAATATACATATTCGGTTTTTAGAATCCACTTTCCTAACACATTTTTCAGACTCAAGAAACTCCATCTTCTAACGTGCTGCTCACGGATATTTTCCTTCTTCACTTAAGTGTGCGCCAAGATCGCACTAACGACCCTGAACCACAGACCTTGTGTCAATACGTGGCTCACCCCTTAAGAACTTCCTACCGTGACCCTGCAGCTGAGTTCGGATGGTGACTCGAAAAAGGAAAAAGCAAAAAAAAAGTTTCTTGATCTGCCGAAGTGTAAATTCACTATCTAAAAAAATATTCCAGTTTCGGTTTATTTGTCCATATGTACAGTCTTTCGCGGTCTTAGATTGTAGCGTTCTTTATTAGGTACAGTTGAGTCCTTAAATAAAAGTTCCGGATTGGTGGTATCAATCTTTAGATGAGGAGGCACAGCAGCTTGCAGAACATCATCATCCTCGCGTTCTGACCGAGTCCATGTCAAATGAGCATCACTAAATGGAACAAATCAAAGAGTTTTTTCACATTCAGAATCGGCTATACCTCCCCTCACCCACTTGTCATATGGTAAGGGTAATGGAACTTTTTTACAATGGGTGGCATGCACCCAGTTCTTTTTGCCTGCTACTCTAACAGCGGTTCTAGTAACCAAAAGGACTAAGTAAGGACCAGTCCATCTAGGTTCCAAGTTCTTGGTACGCTGAAAGTTCTTGACGAGGACGTATTGACCAGGTTGGATTGAATGTCCTGGATCTGTAGTAGCTGTCGGCAAACTGTCATAGACCTGTTGGTGGAGAACACGTAATTTAGCAGTCAAGTCATGTAAGTAATCCACCAACATAGGGTACTCAAAACTGCTGTATTCTTTAGGACGAGGCACACCCCAAACATTCGCAGGACGACCAAACACGATTTCATACGGACTAAGTCCCACTCAAGAATGCACAGTCGTCCTTGTTGACAAAAGGGCCAACGGCAAGGCATCCGGCCATGAAAGACCAGTGCTCGCTTGTACCTTAGCTAATTTCAGCTTCAAGGTACCATTGTAACATTCAACAAGTCCAGCAGACTGGGGGTGTTTCGCTGCATGGAACTTTTGATTTATTCCCAATCCAGCACACACTTTCTTCATGATTTGACCCACAAATTCACTCCCATTGTCCGACCATACAATTCTCGGCAAACCATACCTAGGAAAGTACTCTCTCAGCAAAACCTTGGCTGTAGACAAGGCAGTATTATCTTTTAGGGGGTAGGCCTCTATCCACCTGGAAAAGGCACAAACAACCACAAGGACATACTTCAAATTATTGCATCTCTCCATGTGAATGTAGTCTAACTGTATCACTTCAAACGGATACGTTGGAGGAGCAAAATGACCAGCTGGAGTTGGAGTTCCCTTACCAGGATTATACTTCAGACAAATCATACAATGTTTCACCACGTTCTCTGCCCATTTCAGAATTCCAGCATTCTGCCAAACTGGAGCCAACAACTTGCATATTCCCTTTGAACTTATGTGAGCCATTCCATGACCCATTGTAACCACTGGGAGCACATACGCATCAGGCAACAACCATCGCTGGTGTTCTGACAACTCAACCAAACAACCTGTCGAATCCAACATACCCGTAGTTTCTCTCCAAACACTCACTTCTTTCTCAGTCGCTTCAGCCTGAATCGTTTTCACACTTTCTATTGTGTCTTCACACATTCCACCAGCCATAACCCAATTAGCTGGGCCTGCAACATGCATACGGCTCATCATGTCTTTCGCCGTTTCCTTCGCAACTTCATCTGCAAACGCATTCCCTCGACCAACATCATTTGGACCTGTAGCCCAAAGTGTATCAGGAAGCGAACGCAATTCCAGTGGCAAAAAATCCTTAGACAAATACATTGGAGAAATCACTTTCTTACCAAGGGTAAGTTGTACTCCAGAAGGAGAACAATGCAATGTCGCATACAATCAGCAAGTCCAAACCCAACAGATTCTCACCACAACCAGTCGTTAAAATAAGTGGAGCTTCTAATTCACAAGGGCCAATGGTAAGGGACAAAGGACTAGAAACCGGATTACGAACTGGGACACCTGAAAATCCTACTGAAACATTGGTCAAGCCAGACAAAGGTGCGCCAGGAAGTTGAGTGCATAATAGAACTCTTCTTCGCACCAGTATCCAAAAGAAAAGGTTCTACCACACCTGATGTAATCACTTCAACATAAGGTCCACTCTGGTCTACTGGAACTGACACTACTCCCTCACTTTGTCCTTGGCTGTCCTAGTTATCATTATAACCAGAACACTCACCTTCGACATAGTAATCCTCAACATAATACTGGGCAGACTGACCACTCGGAACATTCTGTCTGTCAAAATAATTTGCAGAATTCTGTAGGGAAGAGGAACGCTCATTCTGAGGGTTCACACCACATCCCCTACCCCTAGGAGCTTGCTGAAAACTACCACGACCTCTCTGACCAGATACACCATTAGCAAGCTGTAACAAAGCCGGGCAACTATTCTTGTAATGACCTTCCTCTCTGCAATAAGCACACTGATTAGGGCCAGGAAAGAATCGCTGCACATAAGGCTCAGGCTTCTATAACAATCTCTGAAATTGTGGAGGTTGCTGAAACTGAGGCTGATTCTGACGAGGCGGATAAGCTTGCTGCAAAAGAACTTTCGTCTTTAACTCTTTAGTTTTCTTCTCCACTTTATCCTTCTCATCTTTATCCCTATTCTCGTAATATTGTGCAGTAGCCAATATCTGGGCCGACGAAGAGACAGCCCATGAACTCTCAGAGTCCTTTAATTTATTAGAAAGTTCGGGAAGCAAATTAAAGACAAATTTATCCACAAACAACCTTTGACCACCCTCCGTACTAATTTCCTGACCACTATGATCAATAAACATCTCTTCAAACCTAGTGAAGAAATCAGATACACTCTCGTCTCTCTTCTGCTTACATGCTGCTAATTTATCCCAATTTACTCGTAAAGCAGGCATCATCGTTTTCATCAGATTAATAATTCTACCTGGTAATTCTGAAACTAGAGGTTCAGGTTTAGCACCTCCCTCCTGTCTACCATCTGCGGCAACAATATTCGCCCAGGTATCACCTAATTCAGCAGCATGATTCTCATGACGAATCTTCGCCCACAAAGGTAGGGGGACTACATTACCCATCAACATATCGATGTCAGCTAAATTCATAATACACGCTTCAACTGTCTGGACAACTCCTTGTAATAACCAGCAGGATTCGTACGAGGGTCAGGCAAGGTCTGCTTAAGAGCCAAGACCTCTGCTCTCTTCCAAGGGATATGTACCCATATTCGCTGAAAATGCGGCAGAATAACTGGATTAGCGTTTGGGTTCTCTTCCTTCCAAATTGGGGGAACTTCTCTCATTGGATACTGTCTCGCTTTTCTTCTAACAGAAGAATTAGGTTCATACATTGTCTGAGGCGGAAGGCTAGATCTAAAAGCCAGTATCGTCTCTACGGCATCTGTAATATCAGATTCTACTATCATCCCTTTAGCAAAATCTGACTGAACATCAAGTAATTCAAACCCAAATCATTATCTTCCCATTCCTGACGCAAAAACATACACATCACATTAAAAACATACCTTTGCTTAGGCGGCTCCCACTGAAAGAAAACATCCATAACCACTGGCAAACTATACCTTGAGGCATTTATAATCCATTTACGAGCCAACAAATCCAACACAGCCCGTTCCTCAGAACCAGGAAGCTGACTACGACTCTGCTTACTCTCCGAAACAGGGGTCATATTCAGTGACCCAAACAATGGTGACAACAAATTAGAAACGGTTTCTGTCATTCGTTTTCGAACAGAAGGAGAAGAAGCAGACATAAGAACAGGAGAATAAGTATTTTGAGGCAAAGAAGGTGTAGGGACAAGAACAGTAGAAATCGAAGATGCAGAAGCAGAAGGCAAAGGAGTTTGAGGCAAAGCTGGTTGCAAGGCTGGCGACCCTAGAATGGGTTGCGCAGGAGGAGGCAAAACCATCTGTGGAGCACCGGGTGGCTGAACAACAGCAGGAGGTTGAACAACAAAGGGTGGAACAACCGGGGGTAATAGAGGCGCAGTAGCACCCTGCACATAGGGAGGTGGCAATCTCAGTAAATGAGAGATCAAAGGATCTTTTTCAAGGTCTTCAATCACTTTTGGAGGAGAAGACAGCAAGGCCTGATAACATTTATCTATGGCCATACAACGCTGTCTATCTAAAACTTCACTTGCACGCTCTTCTCCATCTTCCTTAAACTGTCTAGCAGCTTGTAATACTGACATATTCTTATCTTTCCTATCTCTCTTTGCTTGTTTAATTTCTCTCTGTTTGGCTTCCTTACGCCAAAGGCGGAAAGAGTCAAACATTGCTGGCCGGGCTTTCTTCTTAAATAGCTTAACTTCTAGATTGTCTAAAATCTCTGTTTCAAAACTACCATGTGGGGGCCATTGCAAAACACCATCCTTTTTAGAGTAGTTGACCCATACTTCATTATAAGTAATGGGACCCACTCCGTGTTTAGAATAGAGCTCATAAGTCGGAGTTCCAACCGGAGGTATCGGACATGAATCCTCCAATCGGAATCCCTGTTACTACCACAAACAAACCAATTACCAAATTTACCAAGACCAGGCATCTTGCTCACTAGTCTGGTTTCAAACTTCAAAGGGAATCAAAAAATGATACACTCGTAAATATACAAGCCCTTCAGCTTTGGGTACTGCAGCAACCAAATCAAAACCAAGGAACCAAACAAAGTCGTGGGAGCGACCCACTTATACTTAACCAAATATCTGTCACGACACCAGAAGACCGTCTATCGTCTCGCTTTATGAACATCAATCGGAGGGTCCAAGGCAAGGCGACAGTCAGGGCAGCAGTCCTTCGTAGCCGTTGGAAAGCCTCGCAGAAAAGACCTTCGGTCCACGTCGACATGCAGGGGTCGATGAAGTGGGGGCCCTCCTCCAGAGTTTCCTCACGTGGTTCCTCGCAATCTTCGGGCTTGGACCGGTACCACTGAAGTCGCCCTACGTTGGGCGCCAACTGAAGAACTGGGATTTCAAGTACCCAGCGGCGCCAGGGACACGGCCAAAGTCATCTGGGTTCCCTTGCCTTGGTATACAGAGACTCTGAATACTTCTAGGTGGCATCAGAGATCAAATTTATGAGCTGCAGCCAGTAGCAGAAATCCCAGTAATACAACACGGTGTACAACTCAAGAAACTGCTCAATTTACTAAGGCGAGACTTCCCTATTTATACACAAAAAGGTACATTTAAAATGCACGCCCCTGCACCAAAATTCAACCAATAGAAAATACATGACATCACACAGCATCATATAGTAAAGCTCATTTTACAGTGTCCCAACCCACAAGTTAATATTTAGGCATATATAAATAATAATCTGGAAGGCCCGAACAAACCCTTAATTGAAAGCGTAACCCATGAAATGAAGAAACAGTAAAGAAAAGTAGTTTCAGATAATGTGCAAGATAACAGAAACGTAAAGAAACTTAAAAGTTAACAAATGTCTTGAATGGTGATTGGGAAAGTGGATAACGATCTTGCAGGGAAATTGGCTTGGCAGGGTCAATTCCAAGTGAAAGGCCAGCTTCTGAAATTAACTCCAGCGCACGAAGGAAACCTTAGTTAATGTACACATGACCCACAAAAGGTCAGACTGCTTTGCTCGCAGACTAACTTCTGAGGCCTACGTAAAAGGCAACACCAGATGGCAGTCACGACGCATGGCAAAAACCCAAGTTTAGTAAAGAAAGTCGTGCACTTTAAAAGCACGCAAAATCACAGAACCTCAAGAAATAAGGAGTTGCCCCGATCTGAGGATACAGGTGGGAGACAGACGTATGCTAGGATGTCGTGGGCATGGCTTTACACTATGATGCATGGAGGGGGACATGGTGCACTGAAGCGGATTATGGGGGCGATTTGGCCACAGGGATGACTTGGGGCCTTGCAACAGGGTCAGTCAAAGGGGGGGCTATTGAAGGACGCAGGTACTGGTGAGATGAGGGGGATTGCGCCAGGATGGGGGGCACCTACATGGACCGGGATCGGCCCGTCCATACACATCACTGGTTCTTCTGGGTGCGGGTACTGGTGGTGGATGTTCGTTCGCCGCACAGGGGCCTCTTTTCACAAGTGACGTTTGGCCCAATTATTCTGAGTGGATTTACACAGGATGCAAGAAGAGGGGTGGACTGGTCATTCAATGCGAGGGGGCCCCCTGTCACAAAGTTTCGGTCCCAACAACTCTTATCTGTTTACAATGGTGGCAAACAAAAGGGTGGATGGTTGTCCATCGCGAAGGGGACACTTGGCACGAACAAGGTTTTGGCCCCAGAATCCTATCTGTCTACACTGAAGGCGAGCGAAAGGGTGGATGGTCGTTTACCGGGAAAAGGGCGCTTGTTGCAGGCAAAAAGTGGGCCCCAAAAATCTTCTGTTACACTGGTTGCATGCAAAATGGTGGATGGTCGTTCACAGCGAAGGGGGGCACTTGGCACTTAAAAGGTTTTCGCCCAAGAATCCTGTCTGTCTACACGGGATGCAAGCAAAGGGTGGATGGTCGTTTACCATGAGGGGGCACTTGTCACAAACGAAGGTTCGGTCCCATCAAATCCTAAATGTTTACAATGGAGGCGATCAAAAAGGTGGATGGTCATTCACCGTAAAGGGGGTACTTGGAACAAACAAGGTGTTGGCCTGAGAAACCTATATGTCTACGATGGATGCCAGCAAAAGGGTGGATGGTCATTCACCCCAAAGGGGACACTGGTCGCCAGCAAAGTTTGGCCCGAAATGAATCTTATATGTTTGAACGGGATGCAGGGAGAGGTGGTGGATGGTCGTTCACCACGTGGGGGGGGCTCCTTTTACAGACGAGGAGTGGCTCGCAATATGTGATCGGTTACGCGGGACGCAGTGCAGGCGGTGGCTGGGTCATTCACAGCGATGGGGGGTTCACACTCCCGGCCATGATTTGGCCAGACGCAATGTGCTCTGTAAATCTGGATTGAGACACAGGTGGTGGATGGTCGTTCTCTGAACAAAAAGGAGGACAAGGTTTGGCCCGACAAAGGTTTTGGTTACACGGGTTACAAGCAAAAGTGGGCTTAGTTTTTCACTGAGAGGCGGGGGGCAAATTTCCCGGACATGGGATTGCCTTGGATATGTTATTTGTTTGCGCAAGACGCATGTTGAAGTAGTGGCTGGTCGGCCACTGGGTGCCACAAGGTGGTGGATGCATTCGCTGCACAAGAACTTGGGGTTTCAAGTGGTGCTGGGCGGGTTGGAACCTTTTGCGACTGACGGTTGTTCCATCGACAGTGATTTATATAAAACATACGTTTGGGTGGTGGTTTGGTCGTCCACCTTGTGCCGCGGGGTCGGCTGACAGGAGGCAAAAGGTGCCTGGGAGCGGGGGGGGGATGGCAGTGAACCGCCCTTTGGGGGTTCCCTGGTTGGCTGTACTTTGGAGGGGTGGTGAGTCACATACGGGCGGATCCACCACCCCTCTGGGGGGGAGAATGGTAGACGGGTGACTGATAGCGGGGCGCGGGAGGCAATGAAGGAAATTCAACAGAAAATGCTTGGAGGGCAAGTGAAGATGAGAATGGGGAGAGGAAGGAGGTCACCGAGTGAATGGGGAAGAGTCAAACAGGTGAGATGGTTTTCAGAAGGAGGAATGGAGAATAAGTCGGTATGGGGTGGCGAAAGTTTATTTATTGCATTTATGTACTATGTAATAAAGTCTAAAGGATTGCAACCTTGTCCTAATAAAATGGCCTTTTACGCTTCATATAACAGCATGGAGTGTGGTTCTTGCGCGATGCGGCCCTCAGGGGAAGTGAAAGTCGCAGACCAGTCTTCCCCTGGGGAATTCGCGCAAAGACCGGAAGGACAAGGTGGGGGGTGGGATTAGAGGGGCAAGGGGAAGGGGCGGGATCTGGGAGAACATATAAGGTGTTGGGAGAGGAGAAACAGCCTCTTCTTAACACCTGAGCACAAACGGGGGGACATAGGAAAACTTTGTCCACCCACCCACCCTACAGGTCTTAAGCGATGGGCTTGGGTTGGTTTTCGGGTCCGAGCGTGCCAGTTTAGGGCAGGTTGCAGGGCAGAGGCGTTTGCGGTACTTTGGAGGGGTGGTGAGTCACATACGGGTGGATCCACCCCTCTGGGGGGGAGAACAGTACACGGGTGACTGATAGCGGGGCGCGGGAGATAATGAAGGAAATTCAACAGAGGAAGCTCGGAGGGCAAGTGAAGGTGAGAATGGTGAGAGGAAGGAGGTCACCGAGTGAATGGGAAAGAGTCAAACAGGTGAAATGGTTTTGAGAATGAGGAATGGAGAATGAGTCGGTATGGGTTGGGGAAAGAATATTTATTGAATTTATGTACTATGTAATAAAGCCTAAAGGATTGCAACCGTGTCCTAATAAAATGGCCTTTACGCTTCAAATAACAGTGTGGAGTGTGGTTCTTGCGCGAGTGACACAATATTTCCAACTGCCATTTTGTGCTGTGTCCAGCAATAGGTGCAAAATGCTTGTGGTCTTAGCCCTTTTCCGATTAGCCAGGTGTCCCCCTCACATTTGACACTGATTGTCCAATAATAAAATAAATAGAAAACTGAGGAAGGACTCACAACTCTACTTTTAACCACCAGTAGCAGTTTACAAAAAGCCCAGCTCATCCGTAATGTGCTGCATAGAAACTTGCTACTAGCTTCCTGTCTAGACCTTGAGATGTACGCACTAACAGAGGGCATTAATTTGCAATTTCCATCTCAGCCAAGCCCCTTTTATCAGTCGCAAAACAATTCATGCTGACTCATTTAGAACAATCCCAATTGGACATTGTCCACCGGGCAAATGGTCAGCGTCTCCCCATGTGCGTCACCACTCAAAGATGGTTCTAAAACCATGCAACAAATTAGGATTTCATTACAAATTAATAGCTTCTCAGGTCAATGAGGTCACTATTATAATTACAAGTCAATGCAGGAGCTCTGGGCTCATTACAATTCATTGAAAACAAACACTCATTAAAACGTATAAAGAGAGCATTACGCTAATGAGAAGTAAATGGTAGCAATCAGATCCACATCCTCTCTAATTAGTCAGCTTTTGGTCAATAAGGTCAGAAATAATAGCTGTGCGACAACTAGAGTCCGCAAAACTCATTGTGAGGGCTCTCTGTGGTCTTTAGAAATCAATGAGAGTACAGTGAGCTCTGCATAATCCAAAAGGAGTACTCTGTCTTCTATACAAGTCAACAAGATCACGTGAGTACCGCACAGGTCAACAAAAGTGCAGTACCATCTATACAAGCCAGCAGGATGACTCCCATCCCCACAGAGGACAATGCAAGCATTAAATCACCCACACAAGTCAACAAGAGCCATGTGAGCTCTGAGCAAGTCAGCAAATGTGCTGTATTATCTAGAAGTCAAGGAGAGAACAGTGAGCCAAAGAGAAGTCAAAATGAGAACTGTATAAGTCATTGAGAGCACGCTGAGCAATGCACAATCCCCAAAAAGTGTGTTATTTAAAATATAAGTAAATAAGAGGAGTCTGACTGCTGCACAAGTGAACAAAAGTGCTTTGTGGTGTGATCATTGCTAGCAAGCAAGAGAAAATCAAACTCTGCATACTTCAACCAAGTTCTGTAAAGTCAACTAGAGCACTGTGAGGTGTGTATGAGTCAACACAAGCACACCATCACCCAGAGAAGTCAAAGAGAGGACAGTGAGCTTTGAGAATGTATGTAAGAATGAGCATTTGAAGTCAATGAATGTTGACAATAGTAGCCTGCATATGAGAGCAGCTCATAAAATGTAGTCACGAATTATAAACATATACATTTCTCTTATGTTATGCTGTGCTATGTTATTTTATGTCATCTCACCTCATCTCACCCGACCCCACCCCACCCCATCCCATCTCGTGCACTATCACCCACAAGGGTATTCTGGTGCTGAGCAGGTGTGTGTGTCTTGCCCTCTGTATCGTAGGTAAGTAATCAAAAAGCCAGATCTTATGCTTCTTGGAGAACTTAAGAAGAGAGGAGGAGGCTCTGATGTGGAGTGGGAGGTCATTCCATGCTTCAGGAGTGGTGTAAGAGAACACCCATCCTCTGGATCTGGTTCTGTGTATGCGTGGCATGTGTGCAAGTAGGAGTCCAGTGGTGCGGAGGTATCTGGTTCGGTGATGGAAGAAGATGCAACTGTTCAATTGAGTGCAATTGTGTATCGGGAGCCAGTGAAGCTCCCTGGGGTATGGTGTGATGAGAGTTCTGTGTGGGAGGTTGAGGATGAGTCTGGCTGTCGAGTCCTGGATGGCGTGTAGCCTTCTAGTGAATTGCTTAGTGATACAGGCACAGAGGGTGTTACCATAGTCCAACTCGCTGAGGACAGAGGTGTGAATGATAGTTTTTGTAGTGTTGTTTGGGAGCCATTTAAAGATAACCCTCAACATCTTAAGGGTGTGGAAGCAGGATGCAATGGCAGCATTGACTTGTGCCATGCAGTCATGTCCAGTCTGCTGTTGATGATTATTCTGGGGCTCTTGGTATTGGTTCTGGATGTTGGTTTGGGTCCGAGTTCAGCCAGCCACCAGTTGCAGTCCTATGTGTGGTGATCTTGCCACAGATGACTACTTCTGTCTTGTTGGTGTTGAGCTTAAGATAGTTGGCTTTCATCCAGTTAGTGAGTTCATTCATGCAGGCGATGAACTTGTCTCTTGCGGTGAGTGTCTTGTCCGAGAGGGAGAGTATGAGCTGCTTGTTAATGCCATAGGAGAGGATATTGATGTCGTGTGCTCGAAGGACACTGGCCAGAGGGATCATGTATGCATTGAAATGGGAGGGGCTAAGCAATCAACCAGGAGACACTCTGCAGATGAGTTTGCCGGCTTCCAAGGAGTAAAGTGTCAGACTGACAGCTTGTGTTCTACCATTAAGAAGGAGCAGATCCAGCAGGGAGCAGGTCCTGGGATGGCAATTGTGTGCAGGCGCATTATGAGGATAGGGTGTAAACCACGTCAAATGCTGCAGAGAAGTCCAGAAGAAGGAGGGCTGTTGCATCACCCTTGTCAAGGACCATGCAAATGTCAACTGTGGTGGCGATAAATGCTGTTTCTGTACTGTGGCAGGAACTGAATCCGGACTGCATGGCACTAAGGAGCTGGTGTTTGTTTGAGGTAGTTGGTGAGGCATGGTTTGATTAGTTTCTCTAGGACCTTTGTTGGGTATGTGTAATATGTGTACATGTACTACACGCGCTCTCACACGAGCGCAAGTCAGTATTAGACTACACGCGCATTTGCATGCGCGCATGTTTTCCTTCAAAGTCTAATGTTATGTTATGTATTTAGGTTTGAATATGCATTCTCGTGAGGGCGATCTAACTCTCAGGCATGGACAGTTTCCTTTGTCAGTTGCTGTTCATAGCCCGGAGAGGAAGGACGCACTCCCGTGGTGTTCTGCTTATTTACTTGAATAAATCCATTCTTTTAATCTACTGCTTCCTTTGGATTATTCATTCCTGGAAAACCTCACCATTTTACATTTGGCGACGATTTTCGGCGTTTTTGTGGAGTTAACTTCAGGATTTAACATCACCATTCATTTGTGCTGTACCTCCCTTGATCTGCTTCCTCAACTGCTCCCTCTGTTCAACCGGAAAGAAAACACGTGATCAGCTCTGAGTTCCCGACTCTCGTTTCTCATCAAAGGGTCTGCCTGCTTTACTAAGACTCCTTCCAATTGGGTTTCTTCGCATGGTCACGCCCCCTAATGAAACGATTGACTGTTCACCTTTCCCTGCTTGTTTAAGGAACTGGAGCACGATCGTTTACCAAAAAACGATTTTACTGGCTTTAAAAAAAGAAATAAAACAATCCAGAGGACATTTCTTCTCGTTAAAGGAACTGTAAGTCTAAATATTTTTCTACTTACTTCCTATTTGTCCAAGAGAAACCAAGCACTTTATTTTAATTAATAACTTAAGTAAAAGGAAAAGTTAAACCTCATTCATCAACTTAAATTCCTGTTTTTCAATGGCAAAACAAGAGATTTTTCAATTAGAACATTTTTTACCTCATCAGGGTAAACCCAAAGAACCCTGGAAACTATGGATAAAATCTTTTGAAAACTATTTGGTAGCCATTGACGCAGAGGATTATTCTGCTAAGCGCAAACTTGCTATTTTATATAATTTTTTGGGAAGAGTTGGACGTGAAACTTTTAATAATTTGCCAGTCACTATTCCACCTCCAGATGGAGGTGAAGGATGGAATGTATATACAGATGCTATCCAGAGATTAAATAAGAAATTTTTGGAAGAGCCAAGTGTGATGCTTGAAAGATTTAACTTTAGAAAGAAGAAACAAAGTTCAGATGAATCCGTGGAAGACTATATATCAGTTCTCAGGAATTTAGCGTCTGAATGTAACTTTGGTGCAGAATTAGACTATCACATAAGAGACCAATTTGTTTACTCTTGTTTTCATAAGAAGATACAAGAAAGGATTCTCAGTTGCAGAGACCCAACCTTGACTGAAGTCATTATCATAGCAAAAGGAATAGAGAGGTCCATCATCACCTCTTCTTGCTTGAATCAAGACAACGTTTCGCATATTAATGTTGTTGAACATGATGCTTCTGTTAATAATATTGCTTACAGATCACGTTTTTCAAAACCTTTTCAAGTGAGACAAAACAAAAATCCATCATATTGTTACAGGTGTGGATCTAAAACACACTTAGGTGATAGTCCCATTTGCCCAGCCTTAGGCAAAAAATGTACTAAATGTGGAAAAACTGGTCATTTTTATAATGTGTGTAAAAGCAAGAGACTTGTCAAAGTCAGTTCTCTAGATACTAGAGAAATTTCAAATGAAGACTCTACTGAACATGGTCTCATTCTTTCTAATAGTATGGAAAGAATGATGCTGTCTGTTGACATTGATATTGTAGATTTAAATTCTTCTTCAGAGAAAAAGGTCAAAGAACCGTTAGCTGAATTCATTATTGGTGATTTAAAATTAGAAATGATGGGTGACTCTGGAGCACCAGTCACGATCATTTCTGACACTTTGTTTGAGAAACACTGGCCCGGTAAAGTATTAGAAGAATTGGATATCATTCCCAAAGGTTATACGGGTAAAAAAATTGTAATGTATGGGTATTTCATTGAGTTTGTGTCTGGTTTTGGGAGAAAAATTTCAACGAAAGTTTATGTTGCACTTAAAGGCAAACTCATTATTGGATGGCAAGATTTAGCCAAGATGGGCTTAAAATTAGTCCCTGGTTCTGAAAATCCCATTCAAATCAATAATGATGTTGCTATTGATGTCATAGATAATGTTACTATTGATGTCATAGATAGTTCAGAAACAAATGATGCTTCTTCCTTCACAAGTAAAATTTTAAATGAATTTGCAGATGTGTTCACATCACGCGTTGGTAAGATTACCAAGGTAGAACATTTTATAAAGTTAAAAGAAAATGCTATTCCCATTGTACATAAAGCTAGGCCCATTCCCTTGAGCGTGAGATCCGATCTAAAAATTTTACTTGATAAATTGGTGGAAGAAGGGATCATAACTCCTACAGACTCCTCTGAATGGGTGAGTCCCATTGTTATTGTGCGAAAAAAAGATAATTCGATTCGTTTGTGTGCTGACCTACGCTCACTTAACAAAAATATAGTGGTAGACTGCCATCCACTGCCCAAAATTCAAGATCTTTTATCGAATATTGCAGGCTCCACATGTTTTTCCATCCTGGATTTGAAATCCGCATACCATCAAATTCCTTTATCCACTCCTTCTACTGACCTGACAACCTTTATAACACCTTTCGGTGCATTTAAATATCTAAGGTTACCCTTTGGTTTAGCCTCTGCGGCAAGCGTGTTCCAGAGGTTCATGGATCACATGTTAGCTGGTATTGCTTCAGTTCAGGCTTACCAGGATGATGTCCTCATTTACTCAAAAAACAGAAATGAACACATTACTACCCTAAGGAAAGTACTTGAGAAATTTAAGGAATTTGGAGTTACACTTGGTACAGATAAATGCAAATTTATGGTTCAGTCACTAGATTATTTGGGGCATACCATCTCAGCTTCTGGAATCAGTCCCAAATTTTCTCTTACAAAGGCCATTGATGAAGTAGCTATTCCCAATACCAAAGATCTACTTAGGTCATTTCTGGGAATGACAGAATATTATTCTAGATTCATTTCCAACTACGCCCAGGTGGTTCAACCATTACGACTCCTATTGAAGAAAAACATTCAGTTTACATGGAATGATGATGCACAGAATGCCTTTGAATTAATTAAAAAGTTAATTCTTCAGGCTCCTGCGTTATCACCATTTTCACCTGGTTACAAATGCATACTAGCGGTGGATGCGAGCCAAAAAGGTTTAGGAGCTGTCTTATCCCAATGGGTGAATGGGAAAGAGAACACTGTTGGTTTCTCTTCCAGATCCCTCTCTATTGCTGAATCTAACTATAGCACAATAGAGAGGGAGGCCTTGGCTTGCACTTGGGCTGTGGAAAAGTTTAGGACTTTTATTTGGGGTACCCAATTTGATATTCTGTCAGACCACAAACCCCTAATTCATTTACTTTCAGGCAATGGAACGGGTAAAGCTTCCTCAAGGCTGGTAAGATTATTATCACGCCTACATGAGTACAATTTTATTATCAAGTATATCCCGGGTGGTCGAAATGGCAGAGCGGATTGTTTGTCAAGACTGTCCTTAAAGGATGACTTTTTACCTTCAAGGTTTGATGACGTGGAATGTGTGGTTGCCACCATAGAAGATGTTATCACTGATCTTCCTCACATAACAAAAGATGATTGGTTAAAAGCGGTTACAGAAGATTCTACGCTTCTAGCTGTTAAGAATATGATTTTAACTGGCTGGCCTAAAGAGAGGTCATTACCATCTCCACTAAAATCTTTTGCACAAGTTAGTGAAGAACTATCTATAGTTGAGGATTTAGTTATGCGTGGAGACTTAGCTATACCTCCTTTTTCTTTACGGAAAAGAATTTTTGACATAGCACATGAAGGCCATTTAGGTATAGGTGCGACAGCTAGAAGACTGAAAGAAAGTTTTTGGTGGCCTGCCCTAGAGTCTGATGTTACCAAATGGGTAAATGCTTGTAGCACATGTCTGGTCTCAGACAAGCACTGGAAGATTGCAAAACTTCCGTTACACAACGTACCAACGCCTGAAGAAGCGTGGTTGAAAGTCGCAGTAGATTTTGCAGGCCCCTTTGATCTACTTCCCAATGATAAAAAGTACATCTTAGTATTGGTTGACTATTACTCAAAATGGGTGGAGTTTGAGTTTTGTTCTTCAGCTTCTTCTAGTGCTGTGATCAACTTTTTATCTAGAATTTTTATGACTGAAGGTTTTCCCAAGGAGGTAGTAACTGACAATGGTTCTCATTTTACCTCGACAAGTATGGAAACATTTTTTTTGTCTCACGACATCAAGCATTTGAAAGTTGCTTTATATTCTCCAGCAGCTAATGGTTTAGTCGAACGCATGAATAGGGTCATAAAAGAAGGAATACAGACAGCTTTAGCTGAGAGGGTTCCTGTGGATGTATTTCTAAAAAAGAAACTTTGGGCATATCTCACTACCCCACACACGACCTCTGGAGTTTCCCCCTTTAGACTTTTAAGAAAAAGGGATCCAAATGGTACCTTGTGTCCTTCTTGGATCAAGGATTTAAAGAAAGGCGACAACTCATGTTTGGTTTGTAAGGACAAAGAAAGAATGCTCAAGAGTGTGTCTTTCAAGCAAGCTGCTCAGAAAAAAAATTATGATGGTAAGAAATGTAAAACTGATTCTGATTTTGTAATAGGAGATTGGGTTTTGATCAAGTCTCCGATGAAAGTAAAGAAAGGCCTTTCCAGGTTTTCTCTTCCAGTACAAGTGTTGAAAACTTCAAAGGGCTCTTTGTTTCTTGGGCAAAAAGGTTGGTGGAGTAAGAGAGTTTTGGTGAAATTAACGCCAGATCAAGCAAGAATGATAATTGATAGAAAAGAGGTCTTAACTGATGATTTACACTTTTCACATTTTTTGGAGGATTTAGGTGTGCAAAAAGAGTTTCCTCTTGAACCTATTTTTGAGCCTGAACTTATAACTGAACAAAATGAGTTTCCTCATAATCAACTTGAACAGTGTCAGAATCCAATACCGTCAATTAATTCCTTTAATACCGATGTTGTGTGTACTGATCAAGCAAGACCAACACGTAATTGCTCCTTTCCTTCTAGGTACAAAGATTTTTATTTATCTTAACTGTCTTCATTTCTTTATGAAAGGGGAAGGGTGATGTAATATGTGCACATGTACTACACGCGCTCTCACACGAGCGCAAGTCAGTATTAGACTACACGCGCATTTGCATGCGCGCATGTTTTCCTTCAAAGTCTAATGTTATGTTATGTATTTAGGTTTGAATATGCATTCTCGTGAGGGCGATCTAACTCTCAGGCATGGACAGTTTCCTTTGTCAGTTGCTGTTCATAGCCCGGAGAGGAAGGACGCACTCCCGTGGTGTTCTGCTTATTTACTTGAATAAATCCATTCTTTTAATCTACTGCTTCCTTTGGATTATTCATTCCTGGAAAACCTCACCATTTTACAGTATGGCAGAAGGGAGGTGGGTCTGTAGTTGGAAAGCGTGGCTGGGTCAGAGAAGGGTGTCTTGAGCAGGGGCATGACAGTGGGATGCTTCCACATGTCCGGAATTTGTCAGAGTCGGAGGAGGTACTGAACGTGGGTGATAGTGATTCACTGATCAGTAAGAGTCCTTTGGTGGAGGTGTACCCTCTCTATCTATGGGAACATGACCGAATTAAAAACACATAAAAATAAACCAAACATCAATCTTCATTTTGACTGTATATATATGTGTGTCTGTGTGTATAGAGAGATATCTGTGTGTATATGTATATATAGACCCCACAGGAGCAAGCGCTCTGATTGGCTGCCAGCAAAATGAGACAAAGGCTGCTAGCAGGCATTACAGGATCCGGGGACTTAGTCCTCTATCCTGAACTTAAAGAAAAAATAATAAAACAAGTCAGGGTAGGGATACCCTACTCCACTAGGGTCCCTGAGAGAGAACCTAAAGGACCCTCACAGAGCCAAAATAAAAAAAATCATCAAATTCTGTCACCCAAAAAAATAATATTAATGGCAGATGCCATTTTATAATCTATCTATTGAGAGAGGGGCATTAGTAGGGACCCCCACCGCAGCCCTTTTTGAGCCCTGTGGATGAGCACCCCCCAGAGCTGGGTATATTAAGGGAAGAGGGGCATGTGGTTTCCCTCCCTGAGCGATTTTTGACCTTTGGGAACCCCATCCCACTGGCCCAATATCCTTATTAAGGGGAGGGGTGTGTGGCTCCCCTCCCTGAGCTGTATTCGGCCCAATGGACTCCACCCTCCTGGGGTCCATTGTGTTTTAAAAGGGGACAAGCGGCAAGGCCCCCTCCTCGGTGCCTTTAAAAGGCCCTGGTGGCCCCTACCCCAGGGAGGCACTTACAACAAAGGGGAGAGGGGCGAGGCAACCCCCCCCTTTTTCCTAAACCTTTAAAGGCCACTGGGACCTCATCAACCGGGGCCAGCTCACTTGCTGCGTCCCATGGAGTCAACCCATGGTACATAGTGGTTTCCCTGCCCACAGCGGCGCTAGCAGGAAAGCTTGTGTGTGCTCTCATTTTCAAATGTCACACCAAATAAGAGCAAACACAAAGTCTACTCCCAGCTGGCAGGAGAGTTAAAATGCCCCCACTGGCTAGGAGCAGACTTTTGATCTGTTTTCCTGCCCGCACTGATGTGGGCAGGCAATTTGAACAAGGTATTGCTCCCAGCTGGAGGGAGCAGCATAAATAGTTGTTTTCTCCGTGCAGGAGCAATGCCGACTCCTGCAGCATGCAGGGTGCTGGGTGGGGCCACAGGGACCCTGGGGCTCCACCTGTAGCCCTCAACATGTTGTTTTGCTTGCCAATGTGGGCACCAACATATTTTAAAGGTTATCCCAGGGAGATGTGTTTTCCGGGTCCATAATAGACTCGGGAGGGAGGACCCATGACCCCCCTCCCCTTTAAAATAAAAACAGTGCCTGCGCCATTTTTCATGCTGATAGATAGTTCAACTTACCAAAGTGACCAGAGCACGTTTCCTGCTGGTTTTGATGGCACGTTCTTGATGCAGAGAAATATGAGGACATCTCCACCAAAGAAAGAAGCACTTATTGATATAATAAAGCAGAAGTACCCTTGTTTGGTGGAGGCTCATTTGTTTTTCTGTGTCTCATTATCTTATCTATACACAGATTCATTTCATCACTGATTTCTGTTTGAAGAGGCCTGAGGAACAATCACATTGCCAAAACTACACGTACACAATGTCACTGTAGACATTACATCATGGTCCTTATCACAGCTGTAGGGTAGAGTATGCATTAGTTAGAATAGAATAGTGGGGACAAAATAAAAAAATAAACAAATTCCACTTACATTTTTTGCCGACCGCGTCTCTCCTCTGCTTCTCCTGTGAGTCCTGGAAACAAGAAACACCCAGGCTCCCCATAGCCGATCACAACGATGTAATGCAGTGTTGTTATTGGCTCCCCTAAGCCAAGTCTAAGCGCCGTGGATTGGCGCTCAGATGAGGACTGGGGGCCTGGGAATGTCCCCCGCCAGGCTATGTAATGTAGCCTGGTGGTGAACATGCAAAGTGCGCATGACTGTTTGGCCGGCCCGAGACGGCCAGCCAAGCAGTCATGTGCACTTGGAGTGTGAAAGCCACTCCCCCCCTGTCTCCAGCCCCGCCCCCCAAACCGAGCTCCAATCCTGTGAAGAATAAAATGACAATAACAACATTATTATCATTTTATTTTTCCTGCTCAAATAGCAGTGGGGCGACTCTCTTCTGCCTTAGCATAGGAGTCGCCCCTGGTACAGAGTAAACACTCTCCATAGAGTAAACAGTGTCAACACTACCCACTTTTCTACTTGTATCCACTTCTTTTCTCAAAGTAGGTTCAGTGGCTGTCAGGGGTATTATGAAGGTAAAGACTGCCTGTACTATGGAATTCGTTATGTAACAGGGCTTCAGTATCTAGAGGAACTTGTTTTTTCCTCAACAGTTGTATGCCGATTGACCACTGTGTGCAGGATAGGTTACTCTTTCATCTGTGGGGAATAGTCAACATGAACTCGGCTACCCATGAAGTGTATGGTATAGGGTCAATCTTGCACATAACACAAGCTTGCGTTACCTATGGGGGTTGTATGTATGATAGCAGTAATGACGCTTCATATTCAATTTTTTTTTAAAGGAGCATGTCCAATTCTGTCAATAATTTTTCTTCTGATGCTTCCGTAATAGTACTTGTTATTTGAATGCATTTCATCCAAAAGGGCATCATCAGGGCTCTAGATCACGAATAGAATCAGCGGGTTCAGTTAAATCTTCCAGGTAATGTTCAACATTGACCACATAGACTCAAGCTGAACAGCAGAGAGGAGGTCTTGACAGACGGGTTGTAGAGATTGGCAGAACGAGAACATATGGAACATGAAGCCACACATGACCTAATAATGTACTGCACCCTATTAGACTACCTGGATGATTTAAATGAAATCGCTGATTCTATTCGTGATCTAGAGCTCTGATGATGTCCTTGTGGATGAAACGCGTTGGCTGGGCTGAGCTGTGATGAGGTATATTGATTGACTAAATATCGGGATTGAAATGAAACACTAGACTCCCTAGTGATTATTTGGATGGAATAAGTTATGAAATAACAAGTACTATTCCGGAAGCACTAGAAGAAAAATTATTGACTGAATTGGACACGCTCCTTTCTACAAAAATTAGACTTTATATGTATGTTGTTCAGTGGCGGTGGGTCCACGTAGAGTTGAGCGTAGATTTGTGATTACTGAATTTTCTTGCTAAGACATCAATGCGCACCTGTGTGGAGCCCTCACTGCCATTGTCTGTACTTGTCGAATATGCTTCATATTCTTCTGAGCTATTCTGCATTTACTTTCATAGCTATAATGGTATACCCATTTACAGAGCAATGTGTATAAAAGAAGTTTGGATGATAACATTAGTGATGTGTTCAGTGATGCCATCAATTATGATATTTAAGATGTCATCAATTATGTCATTAATGATGTCATTGAATATGCCATGAGTGATGTCATGTGAGGTCATGAGCAGGTCGTGACGGGGCGCAATTTATAGTTAGTGCTGCAACTATAACTGGTGAATTTCTGTGTTTTTTTTTGTTCAAAACATTAATGTTGTCATTGACATATTCATCTAACTATAACGTTACTTTAACCTTTGATATTTTCAGAGAATTTATAAGTTTTTTTTTAAATGAAAACAGATCTGTTTTATCATATCTAACTATAATATATATATATATATATATATATATATATATATATATATATATATATATATATATATATATATATATATATATATATACACATATACATATATATAAATATATTCTTATACTTAGCAAGCAAGTAAGTCTGCTGACGATATAAGAGGCACACTCGGAGTCAGAATGTAAAGCTAAAATGCTTTAATCAGTGCTTTTCAGTTCCTCTCCCCTCCTGTTCGACAGACGCGTTTCGCCTTTGCGGCTTTCTCAATGTCGAATAACCCACAGTGTTACAACAATTTTAAACCCAACCTTCAATTCCATAGCCATGGAAACAAATGATGGACTTAATTTCTACCAACTATACATTCGTAAGGTGGTGGCCATCTTATAGTGGGTGAAAAATGTGATACATTCAATAACAATTTCAAAGTGCAATTGTTCAAACAATATTTATACAATATTAAACTAAGAGATCGAATTACACTCCTAGTATACATTCATAAAAAACAGGTATCCTGATTGTGGAATGGCAACTTAATAATCAGCCATCTCCATAACCTGTATTATCTTTCAAAGTCTCGGTAGAAACCACAACTGATAAAGGGAAAGGTTCAGGAATAAAAGAACAATATAACCCTGTATCGCTGTGTATAACCAACTGCTGAGATAACAAAACTGAGCCCTGTATGGGCGAAACGCTCCCAACACTATACTTCGACACATGTCCAGCTAGAAATGCTTCCTTGAATAACATTGATTACATGCCAAGTAGCAAAAGTATATAAGACCGTTCAGAGGAATAAGAAAGCAGATGTGCATGTCAATTTCTACAGTAACCATTTTTTTCATATATATCATTTTGACTGTGAACACCTACATTTCTTTTATCACACTATCATGCCTGATGGATAATTCAACAACACAGTACTAAACAAATGATTTAATCCAGGTGTGCCCAAAGCTCTTCATCATTATTGAGTCCAACCGGACTCATGCTTTGGAGTTCTATGATGTATCGGGACTCTTTGGCTCTAAGTTTTTTCAGTCTGTCTCCCCCTCTTTCATGCTTGTCTATCCCATCGATACAATAGAATTGCAATAGATCCCTATTGCTTTGATGGTATAGCTCAAAATGTCTAGCGACGGGGTAGGTAGGGTCCTTATTCGAGATCGCCCGCATATGTTCCAATATGCGCTTTTTGGTGGGATTTTTGGTACTACCAATATACCTCTTATTACAAGGACAGACAAGACAATAGACCGTGTATTCGGAATTACAATTGTAAAACTTATTGATCGTTCTCATATGCCTACTATTTCCCGGACCACCCTCGAAATTTGTGACTTTCTTACTAAATTTACAGGCCTTGCATTTCTTACAAGGAAAGAAGCCATTGATTCCCAGTTTGTTTTTAGTGGCTGTGGGTTTAGTAAAATGACTGTGTATAAGATGGTCGCCAATAGATAAACATCTTTTGTATGTGATTGAGGGACGTTCTGGGATGTGCTTCTTCAAGACAGTATCGGTTTGAAGAATATGCCAATTTCTTTTAAAGATTTGGACAATTTGCGCCGATTTCTCATTGTATGTAGTGATCATACGTACAGTATTATCTTCAGGTTTGTTTTTGTTTTTACTCTTTGAAGACAATAGAGTTCTTCTGTCAATTTGCTGTACTTTGAGTTCGGCATTTTGTAAATGTCCTTTCTTGTAACCCCTGTCTTTGAAACGCTGTAATGCCTGTTTTTTGGCACTATCATAGCTCTTATCGGTGGAGCAATTGCGCTTAAGGCGCAGGAGCTCACCATACGGTATACTCTTGATAAGGCTAATCGGGTGATGACTGTCTGCATGCAATACAGCGTTACCTGCAGTGGGTTTTCTGAAAAGGCGAGTGGCTAAGACATTATTCTCAATAAAGACCTCGAGGTCCAGATAATTGACTGTGGTATCACTGATGTTCCCTGTGAACCTTAGATTCAGTTCATTATTATTCAGAGTGGCAACATACTCCTCAGCAGAGGACCGATCACCTCTCCAAATAATAAAAAGGTCGTCAATATATCTTGTCCAAAGTACAATATTGTCTAACCAATGGTCGTTGTCATCTCCCCAGGCCACGTGCTTCTCTCCCAAAAAAAAAATATATATATATATATAAATATATATATATATATATAACTATATGGGTATATACAAACTTAACACAGCTAATGCAGAAAGGAAAAGAAAGAAAATCACTAATCTACTAACTATTAACCTCTAATCTTGAGTACAGAAGTAGCGTGCTACTCGCCACAAAACTCTTCAATATAGATATAGGGCCAGATGCATCAAAGGGTTTTGCCCATTCTGTGTCTATGGGAAAATGTGTTCATGCATATGGCCCATAGTTTACAATTACAAATTAACTGTCCCACACTCACTGTTGCTCTCTCCCTCCTTAATGTGATGTGTGCTCTGTCTCATTTTTTCTTCCTCCAAATCCCCATGCACTCCTTGTTGATCTCTCAATTGTGATCTTCTGCCCTACACCCAGTGGTGCTCTTTCTCCAGTGTGCTGCACATTCTCTCTCTCATGTTCTTCTTCTTTGCCAAACTCTAGGCCAAACTCCCCCAAAACATGCAGTACATGCTCTCTCCATTGTGTTCTTCTCCCTCTGTACAGATGTTGCCCTATTCCATGTGTGCTGCTTTTCTTCTTCTCCACCTAATCCTCCATTTATTTATTTATGTATTTATTTATTTTATCCATTTATAGAGCGCCTGGTTACACCGACGGTGTGTCCCCGCGCTAAGTCTCAGAACACAGAACAAGGTAATAAGGAGAGAGACACCGTCAGCTGTTACACCTGTCGATCGTACGTATGCTAGTCCTCCTACTCGTCCTTTTTTTTCAAACAGCCACGTCTTAAGTTGTTTGCGGAATCTACTTTCACACGTCTCTGTTCTCATATTCATTGGAAGGGTGTTCCAGGTCTTGGCTGCGCGGTATCTAAAAGAACACCCCCCATCCTGGCTCTATAAATTCTTGGTATGGTGACCATAGATTTGTCCATAGATCTTAGATTTCTTCCCGGGGTATAATGGGTTAGTAATGGTTGCAAGTATTTTGGGCTGTTAAGTGTCAAGATCCGGTGGCAGTAGCACAGTGCCTTGAAAAGCACTCTCTTTTCTATTGGTAGCCAGTGCAGTCCTACCAGTCATTTCTTCACACTAGTTCTTTTAGGTAGTCTAAGCACCAACCGGGCAGCCGCATTTTGAACTCTCTGCCGTTTCGCTTTTCCTTTCTTTGTGGCCCCTAGGTATAGCACATTACCGTAGTCCAGTTGGGAGGTGATTACGGCATGAACTATCGTTTTTCTCGCTACGGGCGGGAGGAGATCAATGATCTTTATCAGGGTTTTTATGGCTCCATAGCATTTGCCAGCTACTTTCCTGATCTGGTTGTCAAAAGTCATCTTGTCATCTAACCAGATTCCCAGGTTTTTTACTTCTGCTTTGGGGGTGGGTACTATGCCTAGAGATTCGGGCCACCACGCGGAGGACCAGATGGAGGGTGCCTTACCCACAATTATTACTTCTGTTTTGCTTCCGTTTAATCTAAGGCAGTGGTTGGACATCCACTCTGCCACATGCGCTAGACATTCGGAGAAACGGACTGCAGCTTGCTCTTGATTCTGAGACAGCAGTACAATTAACTGTGTGTCGTCCGCGTAAGACACGATTAACACATTATATTGCTGTACTTGTTCTGCCAGTCGAGCCACACACAGGTTGAAAAGTGTTGGGCTCAAAATTGAGCCTTGTGGTACTCCCTGTGCTAGTGGGAAAGTCTTAGATAAGTGTATTTGTTGTGACACTTGAAAACTCCTTCCAGAAATGAACAATGTCATCCATTTCAGTGCCCTGTGTCTGATGACACAGACTTCAAGTGTTTGTAGAAGTAGTTTATGAGATACGGTATCAAACGCCGCACTAAGATCCAACAGGATCAGTGCTGCTGTTTGTCCCAAATCTGCCTGCTTCCTCAGTTCTTCCGTAGCTAGTAGAACGGCAGATTCTGTTGAGTGGGCCCTTCTGAAACCTGTCTGAGAGGGGTGTAACAAGTTGTTAGAATTAATGTGTTCTGTCAGTTGTTTATTAACAATTTTTTCAGCGATTTTGGCTACAAAAGGAAGTAGTGAGATTGGCCGTAGGTTCTCTAGCACGGTACTGGCAATTGATGGTTTCTTTTTCAGACGTTTGACAATGGCCTGTTTCCATTTAGCAGGAACCAACATTTGTTGGAAGGAGCGGGAGATGAGTTTTGAAATATGTGGCATACTCACGGTTGCTCCCTCCATTATAGTTCCTGGTTGGGCTGGGTCCCGGGGTGAGCCTGATTTTATGCCCTTAGCTGTAGATGTCAATTCTGTTAGTTCTGAAATACAGAATTCCTCTAGAGTGGTCCCTGTAGTGTTTGTTTGCTCAACAAAAGTTTGGCTAGTCCCTTGTCTAGCTTCTGCTGGGAAGGAATCATATATCTTTTTAACTTTCTCTGAGAAGAAAGCTGCTAGCTTGTTGCAGCTTTCTACGGATACTTTAGTGTCATCGTTCTCAATTGGTGTTTTTAAAGATTTTAAAATAGAGAACATTTCTCTCGAGGCGTTGTTAGCTTTCTTTATATTGTCTGTGTAGAAGGTGCATCTGGATTGCTTAATCAGTGCGTGGTAGTCTTTTAACTCTTCCCTGTAGATCTTTTTGGCCTGGCTACAGTATTGCTTCCTCCATTGACGCTCACGTTTTTTACATTTTGATTTAGCTGTTTTCAGCTCATCACTGAACCAAGGGGCCGTTGCTTGTTGTCTCTTAGGTATCCTCATGTTCCAAGGGGCTATCTCGTCTAGTGCCTCTGTAATCTACAAATCCCACTTGTTATTTGCTCTGTCAGCTTCCTCATCTAATGTGGGGGGGTTCTTCATAAGAGCCTGTTGGAAGGTGGTGGAATTAAAATTATTCCACTTCCTGGTGGTAATCGCCTTTGTTTGTGAGTGTGACTTTTTCCTAGGAAGCGATGTTTTAAAGGCCACTAGGTCGTGGTCCGACCATGGTATAGGCCATGGTGACTCCAATTCTAATTCTATAATATTTGAAAAAAATAGGGTCTAGAATATGGCCCTTTTGATGTGTTGGGATTTCCTCTTTTTGTACCAAGTTTAGTATTAGAAGATCTTTGCAAAGTGCATCTATAACCTGATCCAGTTTATTGTTGAAGTGTATATTCAGGTCGCCAAGTACTAGAATTTTTTTTATATCTTAAGGCGGGGGATACTATCTTCTCTTTCAGATTCGCTATGAATTGTGTAGCTGGGCCTCGTGGTCTATATATCAGGAATCCAGTTATTGAGGTGTCTTCTGCGTGAAGAAGAAAGCCTCAAACTATTCTAAGTCTGCTCGTTATATTTCACATTTTATTGTGGAAACGTGGATTATGGCGATCCCGCCCTCCACTTGGCCTATCCTATCCTGCCTTAATAGCCTGTACTCTCTTGGAATGGCATCCAAAATGTCTGGTGTGGAGTTTTCATTAAGCCAGGTTTCGGTTAGGAATAGGACATCCAACGATCTTTCTCTTAATAGATCGTGCATCTCGTGTTTGTGTTTGGCCAATGATCTGCAGTTTAGGAGTGCCATTTGAAGGTGGCTTTTCTTTGTTTTGTTAACTGCTACAGTTAGCGACATATTGCAGTTGTCACATGTGAGCAATTTCCACTCTGCAGACATTTTATTTTTGCATGCTTCCTCCATAGGTCTGGATAGTGCCCTTAGATCGTCTTCTGAGTAATGGATCCTGCCTTGTATCATTTATCTGGATGCAATGAGAGAAACAGCCAAAATACAAGTGGGGCAGCACACTAAGCTAAGCACAATTTTTTTTTGTTGCACGTTATTTAAGCCACTCCCTTTATTACATTACCCACACTGCTGGCGTTATCCTTTCAATCCACTTTTTGCTGCTGTACTGTCCCTCACATTTTAGAAAATTAAGGCGTTATGTGGGGCTGTTAGGCCAGGACGATGATAGGTGGTATTGCAAGTTATTTCACCCTGCACCCCCTCTCAACCCATTGTAATCTTCAGCGCTGTGCACCCATTCACACACTCACACATAGCTGACCATCGCTGCATGCTCTCTTCAGAGAGGCCAGGTATTGAATGGGCCTATATCAGCCTTGTGATGTGACTACAGGCCAGGTAATGTCCACCAAGTGACTTGTGTTCCCACTATCTTTCCACAGCTTGTGCCTGTTTAGTCCCCCCATGCACCCAAATGTGATGCATTTTACCGCATAATTTGGCCTTTTTTTTTTTTACCCAACCCTGCCGCATACTATAGCCCAAGCCATCGTTGCTGCTTATTTATCTTATGCAACTAACAACCACTGACAAAGCTAATAGACTGACTTATTGTCAGTATGCTGCTTCTCGTTGTATCATATATCTGGATGCAATGACAGAAACAGCCAAAATACAAGTGGGCAGCACACTAAGCTAAGCTAAGCACAACTTTTTTTTGCACTTTATTTAAGCCACTCCCTTTATTACATTACCCTCGCTGCTGGTGTTATCCTTTCAATCCACTTTTTGCTGCTGTACTGTCCCTCACATTTTAGCAAATGAAGGCGTTATGTGGGGCTGTTACGCCATGACGATGGTAGGTGGTATTGCAAGTTATTTCACCCTTCACCCCCTCTCCACCCATTGTAACCTCTTTCAGCGCTGTGCACCCCTTCACACACTAGCACATAGCTGACGATCGCTTCGTGCTCTCTTCAGAGAGGCCAGGTATTGGATGGGCATACATCAGCCATGTGATGTGACTACAGGCCAGGTAATGTCCCCCAAGTGACTTGTGTTCCCACTATCTTTCCGCAGCTTGCTCCTGTTTAGTCCCCCCCTGCACCCAAATGTGCTGCATTATACCGCATAATTTGGCCTCTTTTGTTAATGTAATTTTTTTATACCCAACCCTGTCCATACTTTAGCCCAAGCAATCGTTGCTGCTTATTTATGTTATGCAACTAACAACCATTGACAAAGCCAATCGACCCGACTTATTGTCAGTATGCTGCTTCTCGTTGTATCATATATCTGGATGCAATGACAGAAACCGCCAAAATACAAGTGGGCAGCACACTAAGCTAAGCAAATTTTTGCACGTTATTTTAGCCACTCAATTTATTACATTACCCACGCTGCTGGCGTTATCCTTTCAATCCACTTTTTGCTGCTGTACTGTCCCTCACATTTTAGCAAATTAAGGCGTTATTTGGGGCTGTTAGGGCAGGACGATGGTAGGTGGTATTGCAAGTTATTTCACCCTTCACCCCCTCTCAACCCATTGTAACCTTCAGCGCTGTGCACCCCTTCACACCCTCGCAAATAGCTGACCATCGCTGCGTGCTCTCTTCAGAGAAGCCAGGTATTCGATGGGCGTACAACAGCCGTGTGATGTGAGTACAGGCCAGGTAATGTCCCCCAAGTGACTTGTGTTCGGACTATCTTTCCGTAGCTTGCGCCTGTTTAGTCCCCCCATGCACCCAAATGTGCTGCATTCTACCACATAATTTGGCCTCTTTTTTTTTGTATTTCAGTTTTTTTATATCCAACCCTGCCGCATACTATAACCCAAACCATCGTTGCTGCTTATTTATCTTATGCAACTAACAACCATTGACAAAGCCAATAGACCCGACTTATTGTCAGTATGCTGCTGCTTGTTGTACCATATATCTGGATGCAATGAGAGAAACAGCCAAAATACAAGCGGGGCAGCACACTAAGCTAAGCACGAATTTATTTATTTTTTGCATGTTATTTAAGACACTCTCTTTATTACATTACCCACGCTGCTGGCGTTATCCTTTTAATCCATGTTTTTGCTGCTGTACTGTCCTTCACATTTTAGCAAATTACGGCGTTATGTGGGGCTGTTAGGGCAGGACAATGGTAGGTGGTATTGCAAGTTATTTCACAATTCACCCTCTCTCAACTCATTGTAACCTCCTTCAACGCTGTGCACCCCTTCACATAGCTGACCATCGCTGCATGCTCTCTTCAGAGAGGCCAGGTATTGGATGGGCGTGTCTCTTATTAAGGGGCGTCATTCATTCCAGTTACCTTACACAAGGTCACATTCATTTTCATTGTCCCGGGAATATTAGCTTATTCGCCCAGAACTATAGGATGTCGAGCGACTCCGTGACTCAAACCCGATTCCCAGTTCTAAAGTCAGCAGGTCTGGCCATTACACTGCATCCTGAGGTAAGGGGAGAGGGGCAGGCAGTGTCAAATGGAGGCTCAGCTCGTCATGGGCTCGAGGTGCCAACAGAACCTCGGGCTGAGCCACAGCCAGGCATCTCCCCCCCCCCCCTCCAGTATTCAGGGAGCTGAGCCGAGCCTGCCAAGACCTCTCTACAGGCCTCTGTTCTGCTGATGTGGACGGCATTAAATGAAGAGTTTACTGTAGGGTGATGCCACGAGTCCTCGCCTCCTTCCTGATGGCTCTGCGCACAAGGCGTCTCTTCTCCTTCTCTGTACATCTATCTCCCGTAGCGCCTCGCTCTGCACACAGCTGCTTTCTCCTAGCGCTGCATGCTTCTAGCTCACTAAAGCCTCAGTAAAGCTCGACGATGAGTTCGAGCGCAGTGGAAGACCTTTTACAATAGTTGACTATTTATCTTTCATTTGTTTATTGGTGCATTTGGATGTTAAACAGGTACTGCTAATAAGGTGAAATCTTTGCCTTTACTGTGAGTAAAAAAGACAAAATAGTTAAGTAATATAACAAAATGCGTTGCATTATGCCACATAATTTGCCTTTTGTTGCCATATAATTTAGCGGCATACTTTGGTCCATCACTGCCACATAATCCCAGTGGTCCTAGATATAATGTTCTAGTTAGACCACTATTTCTATGTCAGGAGAGTTTAAAAGCTTAGAAATAGACATGTGCATACTTTTGTAATTGTCTAGCGTAGGGGCGGCATGTCGGGGTCTCGCACATGACCTATTTTGCATCTATTTTCTCACATTTCGTTAGTTTTTGTAAATACAGTTGGGTAATTTAGGTGGCTCCTGGACATGTCACAGCTGCTTCTTTTGGCGCCTCAGGTATAAATATAATCACCCTTGGATCTCAAGAGGCTAACTCTCGGATCTCACCGGATGGTCACTTTATTATCAAACGTGAAGGTCAGTTGAGGATATAATGTGAGGGTCACTTTAAGAGCTAACATGACGGTTATTTTATTAAATTCGTTAGATTTACAGGAGTATCTCCATCAGCCGGCCGATTAATCAATGTACTGGTACACTGATTCTTCCCAGTGGCGATAGATGCAAAGTGGAAGTCTGCCTGGGATTTATTGAGGCTTAACAGCAGTGCAAGGTATAACTCGGACCGACCGTCAAGGGGGAGCAGGGAGTCTGGAAACACATGCTTCAGAATATGAGCATAAACTATGTGCTCCTCAGAGCTGACAACATTATGCTTATCTGCCTCCTCACCCGCCCCACACACACACAGCCACACACACACACACACAACCACACACACACAACCACACACAGCCACACACACAACCACACACACAACCACAAACACAACCACACACACAACCACACACACACACAACCACACACACAACCACACACACCACTACACACATAACCACAAACACAACACACACAACCACAAACGCAACACACACAACCACACACACAAACACAACACACACAACACACACACAACCACACACACAACCACACACACAACCACAACCACACACATAACCACACACACAACCACACACACAACCACACACACAACCACACATACAACTACACATACAATTACACACACACTACCACACACAGAACCAACCGTCAGTGCACACTTTCACCAAGCACAGACACCATCAGTCATCAGTGCACACTTTCACCGGGCACAAACACCACTGGCCGTCAGTGCACGCTTTCATCGGACACAAACACCACCAGCCGTTAGTGCACGCTCCCACCAGGCACACACCACCAGACGTCAGTGCGCGTTTTCACCAGGCACACACATACCACCAGCCATCAGTGCATGCTTTCACCAGGCACCCACACACCACCAGCCATCAGTGCACGCTTTCACCAGGCACACACACACCACCAGCCGTCAGTGCACGCTTTCACCAGGCACACACACCACCAGCCATCAGTGCAAACTTTCACCAGGCACACACACACCACCAGCCGTCAGTGCACGCTTTCACCAGGCACACACACACCACCAGCGGTCAGTGCACGCTTCCACCAAGCACACACACACACTACCAGTCATCAGTGCACGCATTCATCAGAAACACACCACCAGCCTTCAGTGCACGCTTTCACCAGGCACACACACCATCAGCCATCAGTGCACGCTTCCATCAGGCACACACACCACCAGCCGACAGTGCACACTTCCACCAGGCACACACACTACCAGCCATCTGTGCACAATTTCTACAGACACACACACCACCAGCCATCAGAGCACACATCAATTGTAAACGCATCCACAATTATCTATAGTAACAATAGCAGTATGGCACACTTTACTTTTAAACATATTCATTTAAAGCGCAGCATGCCACCATTGCTACAAAAATAAATACACATTTTTTGGGCCTACAATTTATAGACTTTTGTTGCAATTGGTGTTGCAATATTTAGCAATGCCAATAGCTCAAACTTAATCAATGCGAGACCTATTGCATTGAAAATGCTTGTTTATTTTTATTTTGCTATAATTTAAAACAATTTCCTTTTTCATTTACTGATTGAAGAAGCGTCCGTCATCTTGTATGGGCATTAAAAGAAAAAGGGAAACAGTGCCTATGTCTGTAGGCGTGCACAAGCATAATGATGAACGTGTGCACCTAAAGAATGGCGCAACTGGAAAAAGCGGTCATGTCATCACTCCTCTCTTTTTCGCCCATGCTCTGCAGCATCGACTAACTAAATTGACAAATCCAATGGGTCCAAAAGGCAAGATTTATTAGCTTTGCCAATGCCTCTTTTGTTAATGTCCCGAAGCCAAGATAAGAACTTATGGCCCGATTCACATAACTATTCTGAGGCAAAATCCTAAATGTACTACTTTTGGTATTCACAGAAGGTATTTAGTAGTAGTAAAGTTAGGAGTCCTAACTTTACTAATACTATTAAATGCCTTCTGTGAATACCAAATGTAGTAAGTTTAACCAAAGTAGTAAGTTTAACTAAAAGTAGTAAGTGCCTTCTGTGAATACCAAAAGTAGTAAGTTTAGGATTTTGTCTCAGATTAGTTCTGTGAATCGGGTCCATTGTTTCTAAGTCATCCTAATTGACATGAGTTAAAATTTGCACCCGTTTGCCCCAAACAGCCTGCAGCAATGTTTGATTTGAGCAGACTGTGTGCCTCTGGGAAACAATGCAAGCGTTTGTGTGTGCATGAGTGTGTATTTTTTAATTTGTGAAAAAAGAGTGCTGGTGCTGAAACTCTCCTCAGAAGCCAGAGGTTGGTGCAATTCCAAAGCTTACTCCTTAATCCACTGTCAGACATTCCCTGCTTTTTGTTTATGAACCTTTTGCCATCTGTTTCTATCTCCATTTTCTGATCTGTGTGGTTTTCTGTCTCTTGCACTCGTTAAATACCTGATACAGAAAAATAAGTGCTAGTCTACAAACATAAGTGCTGATGCCACCCACCAGCACCATACCTGCCAACTTACACGGTGCTGTCGAGTGACTCACAATATCGGGTCCCATCATCACATGGTCTCCCAGTGAGAAGCCGATATCACACAGTGGCAGGGGGGGGGAACAAGTTGAAAAACACTGTAAAAAGTAGTCTTCCAGCTTGGTTCCCGAGGCTTTGAACTGCAGACATGTCAACATTGAGGGGTGTGAAAACAGCCCAGAACATCAGCACCAGCTTCAGCATGTTTTTTTTTTTTTGGGGGGGGGGGGGTTCAAAAGTGCCACTCAGGTACTTCTCAGCACGAAGCCCTGTCGCCTTCAAAGCCCCGCTCCCTCCACACACCATGACATTGTTCTTCAAGTTGGCAGATATGCATGCATTTGTGTTAATTGCATGCACATGTATGGATGCGTGCCTGTGATAAGATGCTTGTATGTCAGGGTGCGCTATGCCTATCAGTGTGGTTCTGTATGAATACAAGTCTCTATTTGCCTGCGTGTGCGTATGTTTTTCTGCATTGTCAATATGTCTGTATGAATATGTCTTTGTGCAGTTTGAGAGAGCGAGAAAGAGAGAGAGAGTCTGCCCGCGTGCTGATATCTTTTTAAAACCAGAGTTCCATTGCATCACCGGAGCTCTAATAATAAATCGACGACTCGCCCCCACAGGTTGCACAGAAATTCGCTCACATCAAGAAGTCTGTCAATTTGTTTCTGAAACGCAAATTCACAGCAGCAATTCGCTAAAGCCAAAAGTCAATGGATTGTTTTAAGATTAACAGGAGGCGCTGAAGGCACTTTACCACTTCAGACACACAAGCGTGCTGCACTCGTCACCCAGGGAGGCCAGTGCCCCCCTCCTGATGACATTCAGCGAGCGTGCCGCAGGGAAAGACAACGCACGCGGAGCCCTCTAAAAAGACAGCAGTGATAGAAATTAAACCCACTTCAAGAGTGTGTGTGCCTAAACCACGGAGTACTTCACGGACGACAGGAGACAATAGAATCTCTCTCATCATTCTTTAAACAAGCATTTGCAATGCAATCGCCTTTGTGACCTAAGTTTTTAGCCATGTAGCACATTATTGTGGGAACAGTAACATTTACTGGTGCATTAAAATCACCCGTCCCCCCGAAGCTACTGCATATGATGACAGCGGGCGCCCTGCTGAAAAACTTAAGCGTGGCGCCTGTGTAGAGAAAGGTTTTGCGCTGTGCATTAAAAGTATCCGGCCTTCCGAAGACGCCGCATTTGATGAAAGCAGACGCCGTCCCAAGAAATTAAGCGCCCCGCCCGCGTAAGTTTTACACCATGCGCTAAAAGTGCCAGCCTCCCAATGCAGCAGCATTTCTTGAAAGAAGAGCATAATGGAAGCTCTACATGACCGCTCCTCCAGTGCTTAACACCTTCGCTGAGGTGGCTATTCCTCCGCAGCGCTATGGGGGTGGGGGGCCGCGCGATGCTCACACGCTGGTGACGGAACCGCTCCGTCACCAGCCTCGGTTGAGCTGTGCTCATGACGGAGCAGTTCCGTCATGGCCCCGCCTGCTCAATAGAACACGCCGCAAAATCAGCGCCGCGCAGGCACGTCGGAAGGGCCATGACGGAACCGCTCCGTCATCAGCACAGCTCTACCGCGGCTGATGGCGGAGCAGTTCCGTCATCAGCGTCGAAGAGGTTAAAAAAAAGTTAACACAAGCAGCGATGATGGGAGGTGGTGGTGTGGGGGCGCCACTGGGTATATTAAGTGCCGGCAGCAATGATGGGAGGGAGGGGATGCGAGCGAGGAGGCAACAGATGGCCAAGCCAACCAAAAGAAACAATTGGTGAAGTCCGCTGGGAAGGAACCAAGCACCCAAAGGCAGGACAGATGGACACTATTGACCAACCAGAGTAAAGACATTTTCAACGGCAGGCCAACCAACCAACCAGAAGTGATGGGCATGTTGAAATCCCATAGACTGAATACAGCATGCCTCACTGAGCAGCACAGTGCTGCCCAGGCTCAACCTAAAAAAAGCACGGGCACTATCTCCTCTACAGGAGTGAAACCCTTATGCAAATGAAGACTCCTTGGTGCCCTATTGTTAAGACAACAAGAGAATTCTGAAAAGACAGTCCTCCCAACCTGCCAGACACCAGTGAGCAGGGGATTTAAATCAAGCGAAGACGCCACTGAGACATAACGTTGTTTTAAGGCATAATAAGCAAAATGACAATAACTCAGGGCCCCACACCTTCCAGGAGGCCCCTGGGAAAGTGAACTTTCTGTCCAGCTCACTTCTGTATATTTCTCCATCTTAACCTTTAACATATAATTCAGAATTGATAGTCAAAAGAGGACTTGAATTAGCAAAAAATTAATAATACATTTCAAAGTTGTCCCAAAAAGGGCCCCTCAACATTTTCCTGCCCAGGGCTTACAAAATGCTTAAGATGACACTGCTGAGACAGGAAGAATACCATGAGAACTTGAGGAGCTAGCAAGATCTCCCACCCACCCACTTATGACACAATCCAATATATGTTTCCACACACAATACACCATATACACACTGGCCAAGAGAACCAAACAATGGTGGAGAAGATGAGTTGTTAAAATGGAAACTCGACTCCACTCAATAACAGAGAGCATCCTTTACTGTATTCTGTGTTAAATTATTTAGATGGACAATCTATATGCACGGAGAGTGGGCACTTGTTCAGTTGTCTTGAGGACTTCCATATTGCTTTTGATAAAGTGGATCGATCAGTACTCTGGAAAAACTGAATATAGCTCTTAGGATATTAATCTTGATGAAGGTCTTGCCTAATGAGAATTGAGAGGCAGAAGTTGCAGAGCTGGATAGTAAGTGCTCAGTAAAAAATAGCATTTTGCAATGGTTTAAAGCAGGCATGTCCAGCATATTTCCAAGATCAAGGCTTTCAGTGTGTGAGTGATTAAAAACGTAGGGGGTCTCTAAAAGGGATGTGGCCTATGTAATTAAAAGTGGGGCTTGTTTCTTAAATTGTGAATATTTTGACAACTATGTACCTCTTTCATACACATTTGCACAGAATGACAACTGCAAATGGAATAAGAGACAGTTGCTCTGTGCGCTTTCCAGAGAGGCCAAGGATTGGATGATCTTGTATTCTGAACACCATTTTGATCGACTGACAGACACTGTCAGAAACCAGCATCGCCTTCTAACTCCACTCCAAAGCTCTTAATTATGGCCACTTGTAATCACCTGGAAGTGTAAAGTATGCACTATACAAGATTAAAATGTTGTACAAAAAAACCCAACATCCTGGAAATAGCTAGCACTCAAAGGGAATGCAAGCATAAGTAAAACATGAACTATAAACAGGCAGCGGTGGTTGCTCCGCTGTGGCAGAGGAGCGTCGCCCCCACAAAAACTGCAGGAAAGGAAAAATTAAACGATAATTAACATTCATTTTATTTTTCCTTTCCTGCCAATTCTTGGGGGCAGGGTCTTGGAGAGACAGGCATTGAGGGGAGTGGTAGTGCACTCCCATCAGTCCTGCCACACTGTCTTGCACAGTGAAAGCTCTCTCCAACCCAGCAACGCAGCTGGGTTGCCGAGAACAGGCACAGAATCACAGTTTGTCCTGGAGAGCGAATCGAGGGCACTCAGGCCAATCCTGAAGCTGCTCTCATGCATGAGAGCAGCTTCAGGATTGGCCACAGGGCACCCTGGGAGCCTGTGCCTTCCCTTCCTGCAGTGAAGAGGAGGAGAAGAGCGTGACCCTTATATCCTTCCAACCCCCACCCCCTGCGAGCCTCGCCACTCGTCCAGCACTCCAGCCGCTACTGTTAACAGAAACTAAATTTTAGACTTAGATTACTTTAACGTTTTTTACATTGATTGTTCAGCAATTAATCAGTGTTTTTGCCACTAAATTTAAGGGCATGAAAAAAGGGCCTGATAAGGACCCTTCTCATGTCATTTGTAATTACTGCCAGGTCTGAGACCCCGGGGGACCCAGCCCACTTAAAGCCCTGACTCATATTGAAGGGATGCTGAGTAATAACCTTACTCATTAATCCTAATAAGACAGTAGTGTTAAAATGTGTTTGTAAAAAAAAAGAACATCTTTTGCTAGCTGGGGCTTGCTTTTTCCAGGAACTGGACTTTCTTCGTTATTTTAATAATACAGACTCTAGAGTGCAAACCACGATTGACAGCTTAAGAGAATATGGCGACCATCTCACTTTGCCACTGGATACATTCTGTTTTCCAATGGAGTGCAATAGCTCTATGCAACACCTCGAGGAAGGGCAAAGGGGATCCTGAATGACTGAGCATGATAAAGGTTTCACCTAGGTGGAACCTCGGATGGAAGCAGGAGTTGCTTCCAAGAAAGGTCATTCATTTAAAAACAGATCACATGAACCAAGTTCCCACCAGGGTCCATCCCATGATGACATTTTGGCTGCTGAACAGCTTTCTGACATTTCTGGCAAGCACCTAATAAAGGAAATTATAGATCGAACTCGTCTCATGTAATTTCAATGATTTCAGGTTTCGTTTTCTATGCAAAATTCCCGAAATTGCTCTATTATTCCACAGCATGTAATTACATGCCATCAGCAGCAGAAATTTAGCACCAGCATAAAGGAACTACTTGAATGAATGGAATGAGAGTGGCCGATGCTTGTGGCACTTGTGTTTTTGCTCCATTACGTAGCGCAAATTGTGTCCTCATATCCATAATGTATGTGACGTGCATTTCGTGCTAAAATATAGGGCCAGATTACGATGTCGTACGGACCACCACCGACAGGCCATCAGTGGCGGTACACCCAACATCCTGGGCCGCGGTCCGACCACCGGATTATGATGCCGGTATGGTATGGTATGGTAAGGATTCTTATATAGCGCATGACTCACCCGGGGGCATCTCAGCGCTTACCAAGGGGAATCAGAAACCAGAAGATGGAGAAGGGACATTTTATACAGAAGCTTTTAAAAAAGCCATGTTTTTAGTTGCTTTCTAAAAGACAGGTAGGTACTGGAATTTCACAGAGCTATTGGTAATGAATTCCAGTATTTGGGAGCAATGAACGAAAAAGCTCTGCCACCTGTGCGGGTTAGCCGGAAGCGAGGGATCTTCAGGAGTGCCTGAGCATTGGATCCTAAATTGCATTCGTATGAATATTTGGAGAGTTTGTTCTGAAGGTAGGATGGTCCCTCTCCACTAAGCGCTTTAAAGAGAGGCGGTAGGTAATAACGGGGTAAACCCTTATCCTCACCGACCTGGGTTAGCATATAGTTAAAAAAAAATGGTCGGTTACATCACATATTTTAACGAACTTTTCATCATTCAATTGTAAAGGTACACACAAGAATCAAGTATCTTTGAGACTGAATTTAATTCAGCTGTACACATAAGTATCCAAAACTTTCACAAGTATTATATTTCATTTCATACAATACAGTTTCTGAAATCTTCATTCAAAATGGTGCTCGGTAAGTGCCAAAGAAAAAGGGGGGGATTGCAGTAGGATAGGGTGTGGTTGGAATAGATTAAGGGACAAAGAAAAGGAATTGTGTCCTGTAAACAATTCTATCTCATTCCGAGAACATTTCTAGTCAATGTAAGATCAAACAAGGTTCCCTATATACACTATACACGGGAGCCATATATGGCCAACTTTGCTGCGGCGTGTATGTATAAAGGTGGTGTTGTCGACGTTTCGACCCCTAAGGTAAGGGCGGGTGGTTCCTCAGTCTAGGGTCTTCATCAGGACAATAAAATCAGTGACAGTGAGCACATATATTTACACAGGCGGTTTGATCAGGTCCCACTTCAGTTGAGACTTGCGCCTTTGGTGTATTTATGTTCTTCGATCAACAGGAGTCCTAAGTCAATTAGTCCCAGATCGCGGGGTAAGAAAAATTTGAAAGCCTCCTGGTTATCTCCATAAGTGGGTGTGGTAAACGTCCTACATCCACTGGAAGAATTAATCAAAGGTGGAGATTCCTTACACCAACTGTGGTACTGCCGGCGAGCGTCTCCACAGTGACTGGAAGAATTAATCAAAGGTGGAGATTCCTTACACCAACTGTGGTACTGCCGGCGAGCGTCTCCACAGTGACTGTGGAGACGCTCGCCGGCAGTACCACAGTTGGTGTAAGGAATCTCCACCTTTGATTAATTCTTCCAGTGGATGTAGGACGTTTACCACACCCACTTATGGAGATAACCAGGAGGCTTTCAAATTTTTCTTACCCCGCGATCTGGGACTAATTGACTTAGGACTCCTGTTGATCGAAGAACATAAATACACCAAAGGCGCAAGTCTCAACTGAAGTGGGACCTGATCAAACCGCCTGTGTAAATATATGTGCTCACTGTCACTGATTTTATTGTCCTGATGAAGACCCTAGACTGAGGAACCACCCGCCCTTACCTTAGGGGTCGAAACGTCGACAACACCACCTTTATACATACACGCCGCAGCAAAGTTGGCCATATATGGCTCCCGTGTATAGTGTATATAGGGAACCTTGTTTGATCTTACATTGACTAGAAATGTTCTCGGAATGAGATAGAATTGTTTACAGGACACAATTCCTTTTCTTTGTCCCTTAATCTATTCCAACCACACCCTATCCTACTGCAATCCCCCCCTTTTTCTTTGGCACTTACCGAGCACCATTTTGAATGAAGATTTCAGAAACTGTATTGTATGAAATGAAATATAATACTTGTGAAAGTTTTGGATACTTATGTGTACAGCTGAATTAAATTCAGTCTCAAAGATACTTGATTCTTGTGTGTACCTTTACAATTGAATGATGAAAAGTTTGTTAAAATATGTGATGTAACCGACCATTTTTTTGTAGCTTTAAAGAGAGGCAGCATATTTTAAACATGCAACGTTTTTGTATCGGTAGCCAGTGTAAACGTCTGAGCAGGGGAAGGGATGGAGTTCCGGGGGGACAGTTCAGAACCATTCTGGCGGCGGTGTTCTGTAACACCTGCAAATTTGCCAGGGTGGTGACTCCTACCTCCGCCAGCAGGGCATTGCCATAATCCAGCCTACTCCCTACCATTGCCTGTACTACAGTTCTGCGATGTTCCAATGGTAGGTAAGGGATGATTCTGCGTAATAGACGCAGATTATAGTAACATACTCCTGTGATGATTTTCACGTTATCCTTCATGTTAAGCTTGACATCCAGCTGGATTCTCAGGCTTTTTACTGAGGAGGCCGGTTTTGGTGCCTCACCCAATTGGGGGGGCCACCAGTTAGGTGTCCAAAAATGTGCATCCTTTCCTAAGAGCATTAGCTCTGTTTTTCCCGGGTTGAGCTGTAGACACTGTTCCTTCATCCAGTTTGCAATTGCCAGCATACCACCCGAGAAACGTTTCTCATCGCTGATGTTTTTGCCTATTGGAAAAAGTAACTGCGTATCATCGGCATACGAGACTATCTCGAAGCTGAAAGATTGAATTAGCTTGGTCAGGGGGGCCAGATAAATATTAAAAAGGGTGGGGCTGAGATAGGAGCCCTGCGGCACCCCCTTGTCCAGCAAAAATTAGTTTTTTGAGACAAATGGTCCAAGTGTAGTGGTTTGCCATCTGTCCGTTAAGAAGTTTCTCAGCCACAGTAAAGCTATACCCCCGATGCCGCAATCACCCAGTCTCTCCGCTAGCCGCTGGTGAGATATCGTGTCAAAGGTTGCGGAGAGATCTAAGAGGATCAGGACTGAATATCCTCCGGCATCGAGGGTACTGTCTCAGTGCTGAAACCAGGTTGGAAACCCGACTGGGAAGGGTCAAGTAAATCATTGGCTTCCAGGTACTGACTAAGTTGGATATTTATTTTGGACTCTAGTAGTTTCCCCAGTAGGGGTAATAGGGATATTGGCCTATAGTTGCTTAACTCCTGGGGATCTGCCGATTGCTTTTTTAAGATGGGCCGCACAGAGGCCTCTTTCCAGACGCTCGGAATTAGGCCAGTTGAAATGGAAGCATTAAAGATGCGTTGTACCATAGGGGCACAAGTTGGAGACACGAGAGTCATCACACAGGGTGGACATAACCAGTGGTCAGAGCGTTTTGGGCATGGGGAAAGACTGGCGCCTCGACAGGATCAGAGATCCCCTCAGGGCAGCAGTGGGAGAGATAATCCCTGAATGGGGATTACGATGTCCCTTTCCCTCTGCCATGATAAGGCAGACAGAAAACGGGTTTGCGGGCCCCTAGCAGGACATTTGTTCCCCCTGGGCCACCGCTATGGGTCATAGGGGGCACCCATGGTGGCCCTTAAACATCCATTCACCCTGTGCCAGGTGCCCCATGGTGCCTGGCATACAGTGCAGGGATGTTTCTAAACATGCCTTTTTAGGTCTCGCCTGTCGATGCGCATGCGCATCGAGCAAGCGAGAGTATTGGGACTTATCCACTCTTCATCCACACTGCAAGGAATCGTGGCGATTCCTTGCAGTGCCCGTGACTTTTTAAGCTCAATGCGCATGCGCATTGAGCTTAAAAGCGCGTGCACGTCCGTCTTTGTTTACCCGCTCCGCCCCCTCCCCGCCGTCTCGCATTTCCCCTGCCGCATCAAAGGCTTTCACGGCCGGCCGGCCATGCTTTCAGTTTCACGACCGGCCGGCCGTGTCAATTACATTCCAAAGCCCGCTCTCCCTGCTCCGCCCCCTGCTCCGGCCGAGACGCATTTCTCCTCCCCCCTCCCCTCTCTTCCCTCCGTCTTGTTTCCTTTAGCTGCCCTGGATGATCTATTCTTACTCAAACTTGCACCGCTTTTACTAACTCTTACCCTTTTAACCTTCGCGATGTTTCCCCCTTTTTACCTCCAGTGCTTGATATATCGTTCTCCCCTTTTTAACTCGGTTTTGCGAGGTCTCCGTTTATTTATCCTCTTGCTGGCTCCCCTTTTCTTTACCCCGCCCGGTCCGGAGGATCTCCTCTGCCATAGCCCGGTGCTGGATCTGTCCTCGTTAGCCCGGTGCTGTAATTGCCACGCTCCCCCTTAGCCCGGTGCTGGATCGCCCTTCTCTTATCCCACACATGAGTTGCCCGACCGTGCTAATCCTGACTGCATGAATAAAATCCAGCACAGGCAAACGCACCCGTTCTCCTACTGTAACTTCAATATACTCGCAGGCTCGCCACCTCACCCAAACGTGCTCCCCCAAACAACGCGGCCTGCCACGCAAGGACATCAAACCTGGTTGCTGGTGGTCCCTACAGCTGCTTGAACCAGGTCCCGAGCTACAAAGAAACTCCAGCATTCAGCACCTCCTCGCCTCACCGCCTCGGTCTGCCTCTCACCTTCGTCGGCATCAGGCCTCCGCCCGCATCCCATAACTGCCATCTTGGGAGCCTAGTGCACCACAGGAAGGTTAAGGCGATCTCGCCCTCCAGACTTCTCCCCCAGGACTGCCGCCTCCGCAGTTTTCCGCTGTGAGTCTGCACGCCGAATCGCCTCCCAGCCGCTCACAAACAGAGTGCACATCTCCCGTTGCCGCAGCCGGTGGAAGTCTCCCCCTCAGTGCGCTGCCGTCATTTTAGATGCGCAGCGCCCAGCGCTCAATCGGGTGATTTTGCTGCACTTACACCCTTGTAACAGCACCAATGCGCCCCAGCAGCAGTCCAGCTCATGCACCAGGATTTCCGCAACCAGTTTTGCAGTAAGGGGCCACCTTAGAATCGCCAACCCCTCACCCTCAACACCTCACCCTCACTCACTCACCCTCAACCCCTCACCCTCAAACCCTCACCCACCCTCAACCCCTCATCCTCACTCACTCACCCTCAACCCCTCACTCTCACTCACTCACCCTCACTCACCCTCAACCCCTCCCCCTCAACCCCTCACCCTCACCCTCACTCACCCTCACTCACCCTCAACCCCTCACTCACCCTCAACCCCTCACCCTCAACCCCTCACTCACCCTCACTCTCACTCACCCTCAACCCCTCACCCTCACTCACCCTCACCCTCACTCACCCTCAACCCCTCACCCTCACTCACTCACCCTCAACCCCTCACCCTCAACCCCTCACTCACCCTCACTCTCACTCAGCCTCAACTACTCCCCCTCACCCTCACTCACCCAAAACCCCTCACTCACCCTCACCCTCACTCACCCTCAACACCTCACTCACCCTCACTCACCCTCAACACCTCACCCTCAACCCCTCACCCTCACTCACCCTCACTCACCCTCACTCACCCTCACTCACCCTCACTCACCCTCACCCCCTCACCCTCACTCACCCTCCCTCACACTCACCCTCACCCTCACTCACCCTCACTCACACTCACCCTCACCCTCACACAGTGCAATAGTTCTCAGACCATTTCAGTTAGAGCTTTTAGAAATGTTTATGGCTTTTTTTATTTGTAATACTTTAGCATTGGCTACAGGAAACAAAAATGCTAAACATTTACAAAAAAAAAACCATAAACAATTCTAAAAGCACTAACTCTAATGGTGCGAGACCTATTGCATTTCCAATGCTTGTTTGCATTGAGGCTTGTGCTGTGGCACTTTCGGGCTGCAGATCAAGCGTCAATGCAATAAGGCATGTTTCTGACCACCCACACGGCAGTTGAATAGTAATTCAGAGGTCAGGTCTGACCGCCATCGAATCAGCCCCATAGTGCCAATTACATTTATTGTTGGACAGATATGGTTGTGATGTTATAAGTACAGGTTAATCAATAATTGAGGGCCACAGATGCAATGACTAACTGACATGTGGACACATATATACGAATAAAGAGAACATCATTGCTATATTACTTGCTTAGTACCGAGCCGTGTATTCTTATATCTACAGACTTGATTTTGATCTCTCAACTAAATGAATTAAGAAAGGGAATAGTTACAATTTGGGAGTTTAGTGTATCTTTGGTGACTTTTATACTTTAATATAGGGTGTGCTGCCTTAAAAGTGTCAAAGTAAAGACCATAGAGCGCCTGATATTGCATGCCAGCTCCTCCGCAATGTTGAAACATGCATAGGCAAACCCAATAGCTCTAGCATTTGGTTGCCAATTTTCTGGCGTTTCCAATGCTTGGGAATGTTTTTTGTATGATGAGGTGACACATGAGCTACTGGGCCTTCTCCTTGTCTCAAAATGAAAATATTGTTTTCTTTATGTGAAAATACAAATTGTTCCAGTAGACCCTGGCACTGAAGAAGACTACTTAGTGTGCTGACGTCTATATTGTGCAAGAGAAGAATGCCATTACTCACAGTCAGGTAAGCCATTGACTGAAGTGTATGCTGACCTTGTGCTCTATGCTGTATGCCATGACCAGCATAAGGAAAATATTAATTATTTTTCTGTTGACCAATAGATAAAATGTACTGAATGTAAACTCCTGTGTGTAGGTATGTATATTATATAACCCCAAACCGCAAAAGCCTCCTTAAAGGGGCTTGAAAGAATGAGCATGGCCAGTGGAAGCCCAGAGAGCTTTTCTTGAACTTAAAATAATAAGATAACTGCAAAAGTATTTTCCAAGATGGCCGGCCAAGCAGTCGTGCGCACTTAAGGAGTGCAAACCACTCATCCCCCTGCTCTGGCCAGCCCCGCCCAGCCCCGAGAGCCACTGACTGCAATAGGAAAACTAAAATGATTATAATGATACGTTAATATATATTTTTTTCCTTTTGAGCAGTGGCGTGACGCTCCTCCACCTTAGCGGAGGAGCCACCAGTGCTTACTTGGGGATTTTTTTTTAGGGATCCCAAGTCACCTTTCGAGTGATTGAGAAATAGACTTCATTTAATCAGTAGTGCAAGACATTTGCAAAGCTGTAGTAATAAATCTACATTTCAGTCATGGGAAAATTAATAAGGAATAATGGAACAATTATGAATAAGATGTCAAAGATCTGTTCTGAAAGCAAACTGAAGTGGTCTGATGATTTTTCTCTAGCCCTGTGGTCCATCAGGGCCATGCCCATCCAAAGACCCTACAGAGCCACGATTATATAGTTTTGAAACACCCTATGAAGTTAGGTTTAAATTGGATCACTGACATAATATCGACGACACAAATATCGAGATACACAAATATCGAGTCAAAAATATCGATTGACAAAATATCGACTCCCTATCTTCAAACAGGTAAGTACCAAAATATCGACTCCAAAATATCGACTTACAAAAATATAGACTGTCAAAATATCGATTTTTTTAAATGTCTTAAAATTAAGTTAAAACTAATATAGTAATAAATATATTTAATATAAACTTAGAAATAATTAATAAAAAAATGTAATTTTAATAAATAATTTATATAATTTAAAAAATTATATCACCAAAAATTACACACACACATATATATATATATATATATATATATATATATATATATATATATATATATATATATATATATATATATAACATATTATTAAATAAACATATATAACATTTTAGAAAATGTTTAAAATGTATTGTTACAACTATAGTGAGTTCAACATTAGCAAAAGTGTTGGATAGCGTAGAGGTCAAATTTACTACTCCCACTCCAGTGGGTGCAACAGTAGGGAAAGCGCTGGATAGCGTAGAGGTTAAAATTACTATTCCCACTCCAGGGATGTATGACGTTACAACGCATACTTTTACAACGCCTACCATTACAACAAAACTTTTACAACGCAAAAACTTTTACAACGCATACATTTACAACGCAAGATTTTACAACGCATATACCTTTACAACGCATACCATTACAACGTAAGTATTGGTAAGTATATAATAATTTTTTGAATATAAATTAATAAAAAATATTATAATATAGTTTAATATAATTTAATTTTATTAAATAAATTTAATTTAAATGTAATTTTACTTTATTTTTACAAAGTACCCCTGTACCCCGAAAACCCAAAACTGACCCTGAACCCTAAAAATACCCCTTTACCCATAAACTGAAAACTGACCCTGAACACTAAAAATACCCCTTTACCCGAAAACTGACCCTGAACCCTAAAAATACCCCTTTACCCCAAAAACTGAAAACTGACCCTGAACGCTAAAAATACCCCTTTACCCAAAAACTGAAAACTGACCCTGAACCCTAAAAATACCCCTTTACCCCAAAAACTGAAAACTGACCCTGAACCCTAAAAATACCCCTTTACCCCAAAAACTGAAAACTGACCCTGAACCCTAAAAATACCCCTTTACCCCAAAAACTGAAAACTGACCCTGAACCCTAAAAATACCCCTTTACCCAAAAACTGAAAACTGACCCTGAACCCTTAAAATACCCCTTTACCCCAAAAACTGAAAACTGACCCTGAACCCTAAAAATACCCCTTTACCCAAAAACTGAAAACTGACCCTGAACCCTAAAAATACCCCTTTACCCAAAAACTGAAAACTGACCCTGAACCCTAAAAATACCCCTTTACCCAAAAACTGACAACTGACCCTGAACCCTAAAAATACCCCTTTACCTAAAAACTGAAAACTGACCCTGATCCCTAAAAATACCCCTTTACCCCAAAAACAGAAAACTGACCCTGAACCCTAAAAATACCCCTTTACCCCAAAAACTGAAAACTGACCCTGAACCCTAAAAATACCCCTTTACCCAAAAACTGAAAACTGACCCTGAACCCTAAAAATACCCCTTTACCCAAAAACTGAAAACTGACCCTGAACCCTAAAAATACCCCTTTACCCAAAATCCCAAACATATAACCTTTTAAAAATAATTATATACTTACTAATACTTACATTGTAATAGTATGCGTTGTAACGGTATCTGCGTTTTAAAAACATGCTTTGTAAATGTATGCGTTGTAAAAGTTTTTGCAATTTAAAAGTTTTGTTGTAATGGTAGTGCATAGTAAAAGTAGCGTTGTAAACGTTGCATACCCACTCCAGTGGGTGCAACAGTAGGGAAAGTGTTGGATAGCGTCGGGGTTAAAATTACTATTCCAACTTCAGAGAGTGCAATAGTAGGGAAAGTAAATACTTCACAAATATATATAAATAACATAAATATTAATACCAATTACAAATAATTAAAATATTAAAAAAGTGTATACAAATATTAAATATTTATTTATAAATACAAAATAAAATTATTTAATTATAAAAATTGCCTACTCATACTAATTAATTACCTATTAACAATAAATTAATTTACAATTTAAAAATTAATAAATTATTTTCAATTACCAATTATATTTTAATTAATTACCAATTAATAATTAATTAACAATTAATTCTAAATAAATATCAATAAATAAATTAACATATTTAATAAATTATAATTAAATTACTTCCCACCCTATTCCCCTATAAACACACAACCCGCTACAGAAAATAAATTACTAAAATTAAAATATTTATCAATTAATCAATTATAATTAATTACCAATTATATTTTAATTAATTACCAATTAATAATTAATTAACAATTAATTCTAAATAAATATCAATAAATAAATTAACATATTTAATTAATTATAATTAAATTACTTCCCACCCTATTCCCCTATAAACCCACAACCCGCTACAGAAAATAAATTACTAAAATTAAAATATATATCAATTAATCAATTATAATTAATTACCAATTATATTTTAATTAATTACCAATTAATAATTAATTAACAATTAATTCTAAATAAATATCAATACATAAATTAACATATTTAATTAATTAGAATTAAATTACTTCCCACCCTATTCCCCTATAAACCCACAACCCGCTACAGAAAATAAATTACTAAAATTAAAATATTTATCAATTAATCAATTATAATTAATTACCAATTATATTTTAATTAATTACCAATTAATAATTAATTAACAATTAATTCTAAATAGATATTAATAAATAAATTAACATATTTAATTAATTAGAATTAAATTACTTCCCACCCTATTCCCCTATAAACCCACAACCCGCTACAGACTTATATTACACAAAAAATAAAAATTATTATTAACTTACCTTAAATTCGATATTTTTGTTGTCTATATTATGTCTAGTCGATATTATGTCCATTCTATATTTTTGATTCGATATTATGTCCATTCTATTCGATATTAATTTTCTCTAGTCGATATTTTTGTTGTCTATATTATGTCTAGTCGATATTATGTCCATTCTATATTTTTTACTCGATATTCTGTCCAGTCGAAATAAAAGACTCGATATTATGACTGTACACCGTTTAAATTCACCTGTCTCAGGAGCTACGTTAGACCTGCAGCTAAATAATGATGCTGTCCTACAATAGTAAAGAAAACGCATTTTCTGCCACTACAGTTTGTGTTCTCAGGTTCAAGCAACCTTACACCCTCCTGCCCGCGACTGTGCCTCTGCCTGAGTCTATGTTTTGCAGCCTCGTTGCAAGGTCAGTTTTTGGTGCTGCTCATCACCATCACAGCTGTAAAGTGTTGTGAACTATTGACTTGGGTGCACTCCAACCAGTACAAGTGTCCGGCACCTCCCTCAGATGCCCACCAGTGCTCAACTCTGCATAGGTCATTGCTGTGAAATGGAGAGTTATGAGAAAGTCAAACTGTACTTCATCTGTCCTTTAACAGGGCTACGCACAGGGCTCGAGTCGGGGTACCACGCGGGTGGACGACGTTCCCCCACTTATTTTTACAGGGAGCTCGATAACTGAACCAAATGGAGCCACACATTCACTCTTTGGCCTCTCTGGGGCGAGATCAGAGTCCATTCAGATCGCATCTAAGGGGTGAGCGAGGGGAGGCAATGAGTCTGATGGTGCAAGCCACCTTTTGTGACATCACTTCCTGTTATGACATCAGCGTCCCCCCCACTTCTTTTTTTAGGACTTGTGCCCTGGCTACGCACCTGTGGATGAGAACAACCCATACCTGCCATTGCTTGAGAAATATTATTAAACTATTAATTTTTCTTCATGCAAGATCTGCATGCACGTGCCTGCTGATGTTCTAAAGGTGTGCCTATGATCAGAGTGGATGTCTGCAAAAACAAAACTTATCTTGGAGTGTTCTAGCATGGAAACCATCTGCTGGAATGTGCTGGCGCCTCTACTAGCTATGGGCAAGCCCTTGAAGATAATAACACTAGTTACTCCGGGGCACATGCATCAAGCTAGGCAATTGCAATTACTTAATAGCGATTATTAAGGAATCGTTATTAAGGAATCGCAATTGCCTATGCCTGTAGGTTTCACTATAATAGTAGCGATTCCTACACATTCCTTAATTGCGAACCGCAAATTGCGATACGCAATTAAGGAATTGCTTCCCGTTCATTCCTATGGGCCTAAATAGGAATGCATTCGCAATTTGCCAGTACCAAACAGGTACTCGCAAATTGCACATGCAATTTAAGCGGTGCCAGGGGGCCAAGAGGCACTTTGAAAAATGCATTTATTTGCACTTTGCAAAGGAATTGTAAATGACCACCAACTTGAAGTTGATGGTAATTTGCAAGTAACTTTGAATAAACAAAATGGTACCAAAATAACAAAAATTCAAAACGGGGAACCAGAGGTGTGAATTTGTACAGTTTAAAATACAACCAAAAAGCAGTAAGCACCATTTATAGTCTATAGAAGCGGTGAACCGGGACAGGGTGCGATTTCAGGCTGACTGTGATGAAGAGTGTGTCAAATACACCAAGGAGTTCATCCCAGTCAAAGATTTTACTTTCTGATTTAGAGTTCAGCAAATGGGTTACTTCATCACAAAAATGACCAATATTTAGTCCGCCATACAAGTGCCATTGCATATAATGCACTTTTAATACAGCAGACTGGATTTGTGTCACGTTTTGTCACGTGTGACAGAGTAACCAGTCTGCCGAACTCTAATTCAGGCCCTTAGTCTTTTTTATGCAGCTCAAAATTCTCCAGCGGGGAAAGCTTCAAACTGTATCCAAGGAAGCAGCATCAAAAGTGGACACTTTTGCTGCAGGGTCCCACTGATCTGATGGCTCTTGAGGTCTTAGAAGTCGAAAAAAAACTCAAATCACGATTTTCCTGTGTTTCTGGAGCAGCCCCTCTGCGCCACTTCTAAATCTCCCAGGACCTTATGGACAGAACTTAGGGGCCAAAGCTCCCTCCAGCAGAGGCCATCAGCAAGGTCAAGCTGAGGTCCAGTTGGTACTGGTCAACTAGTCAATTCAGGAAAAAGGCCTTTTGCAGTTTGGTGAGTTCATTTAGTTACACAGTTGGTCATCCAACTGGCCCTTGGAGTACACTTCTTTGTCCTGGGTACAGGTGGGAGCAGGTCAATTCCTCCAGGGCTTCTATGAGGTCACAAACAACAGGTCCAGTCCTCTTCTGAACTTCTGCAGGTCCACAAAGTGTTCTGAGGAGAGTTCCTTGGGGTACCACATTTAAACTTGGCACTAGCCAATGGGTGGAGGTAATTAATGGAAGGTCTCTTACCACTAGGGAAAAGTTTCTGGGTGCAACCCTACACTCTTTTTCAGGAGTTACTGTTTTCACTACTGCAAACAATCACATAATTCCAATCCTTTCTCCACTGTGCAGTGCTCTTTGGTCCACCTAGAGATGTGGCCAGAGAAATTAGCAATCTGCTAACGTGTGTCCACTCCAAACTAGTCCTAGGGGTAGTTTCTCCCCCATTTTGTTAAGAGCAAGCATGGATAGTGTGGGCCTTAGGTACAAAGGTTTTCCAGTCTTCAAGAGTCTCCTTACACTAAACTATGAATGGCCAGGCCTCAACTCTGTCCCTTTCAAGTTAATGGAGTCCTGGGGTCAAACCCGAACTATCCTTCCTGGGTTAATAGGGATCTAATGCCTCAGACCCAGGCCATCCTGTCAGCATGCCTCTGCCATTATTCTGCTTTGAGAGCAGTCTTCTCACCTCATTAAGGTTAGTCACTGACTGGGCGCTGCTAGCAGGCTAATGCAAACCAGCTCACAGGAGCTTGAGGTTGGAAAAAGGTAACTATCTAAAAGCTACTTTCCCTAAATATATATAAAAAAATCTAACTTCACCAATGAATTGGGTTTTTAATAAATATGAAAGAACTACTTTGAATGAGTATGTTGGCCATTTTCTTTTACAATTTACAGACAAAACTTTATGGACCACATGTACAAAGTGTTTTAATGGTCGCAAGCCCTCAATTTCGGTAAATCTGAGGTTTTGTGACTGCTAAAACAATTTTTGAACTGTACTAAACCCAAATGACTATTCAGAAAATGTTTTCCGAATCTATAAATGGGTTCAGTAAACAATAAGGAATTTGTGTTTGGAAGGGGTGTGTTTAGGGCATCCTTTCCAAATACAGATTCCTTAGGATATCTATCAATGTTTTTGTTACTAAAATCGAGTTGCAAAACATTAATATTCTACTTTGACTCAAAAGAGGGTGTAACCCATTCCCAAAAGGGAAAGGGTCCCTTCCACTTGGCAAATATTGATAAATTTTTGTTTAGGAGAAGCAGTGGTCCGTAGGACCACTGCTACTACAAAAAAGCATTATGTAACTTTTCATTTTTTTTTTAAACGTAATAAAATTCCCTTTAAGAAAAATGGGCTGCATTAATATTGCTTTATTTTGAAGCAATCACAGAAATGGTGGTTTGCTAACCCAAACATGCCTCCATCTCTGCGATTGTGGCCAATGGCAGTAGGTTGCAATTTTCAACCTACTTCATGAATATTGATGATGTAGGTAGAATTATGACCCAATACGATTCTGTGTTTTGTAAACTGACCTATTAGCACATAGGTCGATTCGTAAAATTAAAAACGATTCAGTAAAAGTCTGTGTAGATTTTTTGTACATGAGGGCCCAAAAATACTTTGACAATTTCTATGATCTAGCCACAACCCTGCTAGTGAAAAAAACTTTGGGGGGCTCATCACTGAAGAAACATGCAGACTTTAATTTCGCTCATGTTCCACTTTTAAATATCACACTCTAACTTGTCGATGAGGTGTACTTAGGGATGACTTTATAATATTTAAAATCAGGATTTCCTGCCTGTTAAAAAGATTTATTTTGAAAGGTTTGACACCAGATTTTTAGACTGCTGCAGTCAGGCTACACAAGGTAGGCTTGGAGTCATGTTTTACAGGCCACTCTGTGGATGGCACAGTAGGTAATGCAGTAAGCCAATTTAACTATAGTTAAAGGAGAGCACAGTTACTTTTGTTTTGTGGAGATAGCAAAAATAGCATCCAGAAAAAGTGGAAAAGTATGGGGTGATCATGCAAAAAAAAGCAGATTTTCTAAAGATTGTATAGAGTAAAAGTGCATAAATTTAGCACCAAATTTACAGCTTTAAGCATTACATGGTCTAATTGATTGGGGTGTGAAGCTCTGGTCCGTTGATATGGCATTTTACATGAAACGTGTTTGAATTCCATGAGCTATCCCAGAGTGTCGTTTTTTCTTTTACAGAGAGAAGCATCTTTTTGTTAGTTAACCCCTCTGGCTGGCTAAAACTTTTATTTTACTAATTAAACCTGCTGCTTGTCCACCAAGATGAGAATAACTATACTTCTTTTGTCCATCGTGAATTAGCTGTGAAGAGAGAAGTCCAAAGTCCCTGTCAAAGTGGTACCATGCTCTGGTTTATCCCCTAACTGGCGTCTCAATTTGGAGCTCCCACCTTTGGCCACAAAACAACCCTGTATCTTCTCTAATCAAACCGGACATTTAGCCATACATTTGTTGTAATCCAGTTAGAATTTAACCCCTTAATTGCTGCCGTCGGCCAACGGTCGTCACGGCCACTACCTCCCCAGTGCTGCGCACGACCGTTGGACGTCCATTCAGCACTAGTTCCAATGGACAGCGCAGCACTGGGGAGGTTTATTTACAAGCTCTAAAGGGGTTAATGGGATACCTGTGGCTATCTCTCCATGCAGAATGACAGTGGATTCGCCTGCAGTGTGGGAACACTGAACACAACTACAAGATTCTATGTGAAAGGTGTGCCTGCTGCTATTTATTTGATTGAGAAAAGCCTACTGGCCTACTTATGAAGTATTTGAGGTAGGTGGACGTGACTGGCAGATTTATTGTGTTTACATTGCTTCACCTGAGGCAATGTTGATTTTTGCAGGGTTGAAATGAAAGAGGTGCTTTTTTAATGTGAAATCATTGAGTAAGGTGTCTTTCTTCCTAATAATTGCATGTCACATTGATGCCCTCGGGGCCAGTGTTTGCAAATCAGAGTCTGTGCTATAAATAAAAGCATCTGTTCACATCTGCAATAGCAACCAATGACGGCGCATCTCACACTGAAACACGCCTGCCAGTGCCAACACTTTCAGAGGCGTCAAAGCAGCACACACTGAGATATGCTGTGACTGATTAATGTGGATTCCAAAATTACTACAGTGTTAGGTTGACTAAAGAAGGAATATATGTATGTATGTATTATATATATATATATATATATATATTCACTGAAAAAACCATAGGTTATAGACCATATATAGTTAGGAATTAGCATTTACAAAACCTTGAAAATTCACTGAAAAAACCATAGGTTATAGACCATATATAGTTAGGAATTAGCATTTAAAAAACCTTATTTTACTCACACAAAACCATTGAAATTCCATATATAGTTAGTTGCACTAAGTATATATCGCGCACCCGCAATCCACTGCTGATCATGTCACATATTACATCATTCATGACATGGTCAGTGACATCACTGATGACATCACTGATGACATCTCAAATGACATCACTGATGAGATCACTGATGACGTCATCCAGTGACTGTGTGTTTCTGTAAAGTTTAAATATGTTTTACATATTGAAGAATGAGTAGATGTATAAGTGTCTGGACGAAGGATTTAGTAGGTGCATGAGTCAAGTCACAAACCACTTTATTCGATTTAGATTAAAAATCATAAAAGCATTCTACAATTTCATCACAAAGGCAGACAAATTCATAAACACATACAAAAGCATCAATCAGTGATAATTTCATAAAAAAATACATGATATGAGGAAACAACAATAATAGCGGATTAATACACATTATAAAAATACATCATAAAAGAGAGAATACTCAATAAAATAGACATTTTAAAAAGAAAACCACATCCATTTCATTTATGTTCACAAGACACCAATATTTACATCTTTAAGTCTTTTCCTCCTGATCCTAACCGCAGCAGCAAGATAGTTGGCCACGCTAAACATGGCCAACGTAGAATCCATTAATTGGAGGTACAGGAGAGCAGGTTTTGCCTGAAGAAAAGCTTTTTCCTTCAATACTGGTACAAGGTATTTCTGTCTGGGCTCAATAAAAAAATTACAAAATAGCATAAAGTGCATATTATTTTGAGGAGAAAAACTATCACAGTTACAGACAGGGGCATCTTCCTCCTTAAACCAACCGTGACTGTCACACAAAACCGTATAAATCTGGTTAAACCTAAGTTTAACCAGAAGCCACCTATGAAAGGGGATAGTGACAATAGTAAGGTACGGTTGGATGGTAAGACGCGTGATAGTCAGATAGTGGGCTCTGACCGTGGGCTTGAGTAGTTGGCATTCTTCCCTCTCCACGTTTTTCCTAGTTATAAAGTTGGCCTTCACCCAGGCTAAATCTAATTTCTTAAGATCCTGAGGAATAAGAAAAATATCAGGGCGACCCAGATCCAAAGAGCACTTCTTTATATGTGAAAGCCAATCTATACTTTTGTAATTATCCAGTTTTAAACAGTCCGCCAATATTTTATGATTAAGGCCCAAGTTTTTATTTGTCCAAAGCCTTATCCATAACAGGATAGGGGCCATAAGAAGGGTGTCCGATATATAGCCCAACCCGACTTCCTGGTGGACTGAAAACGTGGCTGTAGATTGGGGGAGCCCTAAGGTAGAACGCAGGAATCTATTTTCTTCCCTTTGTATTGATTCACTATTTACATAGCCCCACAGACCAGAGCCATACCTGGCTATTGCCACTGATTTTGCCCTGTACAAGTTAAGTAAAGCACCTGTTGGCTTCCCGCCCAGTCTCCTAGCAAAACTTAAAATAGCAGTTGCTGAGCTTCTAACCGCCTTAGTTTTAGCTACAATTTGCGGAGCCCAACTTCCCTTATTATCAAAAATTACACCCAGGTATGTAAAAACTTTAACATTGGTGATCACGTCGCCATTACAATAAAACTGCCTGGAGTTGTTTTTACCAGCCCCAAAAGCCATGACGTGTGATTTGGAGTTGTTTATTACTAGGTCTAATGATAGCATAAAATCATTAAAAGCATTTAAAAGTTTTTGTAGACCTATAGGAGTCCGAGCTATTAAAGCGGCATCATCCGCGTACAGGAGAACCGGAATACGAGTATCCCCTGCACGCGGAGTATCCAAGGTCGCTGATAAAAGAGTTTCCTCAAGTGAATTTATATACAAGGTGAATAGCATGGGCGCGAGAATGCAGCCCTGCCGCACTCCCCTGCTTGATTTGAACCAGGCGGTACGATTACCTTCCTGGTCCATTCTGATTGAGGCTTTCAGATCTTTATGTAATTCTGCCAGGAAATATACAAGGGGGGGGTCCAAACCCAGCTTTAACAACATGGTCCATAATCGAGCTCTATTCACCAAATCGAAAGCTGTGGATAGGTCCATGAATGCAACATAAATTGACCCTTTTTTGACAGTTGTGTATTTCGAGATTAATAAATGAAGATTTAGGCATTGGTCCTCAGTCCCCCTCCCAGCACGAAACCCATATTGGGCATCAACTAGAATATTGTTAACTGTAGACCAGGTGTTAATTCTAGCAAGCAGGACTTTACCCAAAATCTTCATTGAGGAATCCAATAGTGAAATTGGCCGAAAACACTTTGGGTCGCTTCTTAGGCCCTTTTTAAAAATAGGAACTATAATGGCACATGACCATGATTTTGGCAACCCCCCCTCATACACACAATTAAAAACATTGGCTAAAATCTCAGCCCACAACTCTGAATTAAATTTGTATAAGTCCGGGGGAACCCCATCCGGGCCCGGGGCTTTATTTGCAGCTGAGCCTAAAATTGCCAACTCTACTTCAGATTTGGTGAAATCTAACTTAATATGAGAAGCCGAGGAATAAGGTATTTTAAACACCTCAACAATCTCGTTTGAACCATATATGTTGGAAAAATGATTAATCCAATCGGCTTCAGATATATTAATTTCAAGGTCCTGATTAGTTGTATGAGAAAACAAGGGGTTATTAATTATAGCCCAAAATTTGGAGCTATGTTTAAGGGTAATGGGGTCCATCAAAGAGTCCCAGGCTTCATCTTTGATGGCTTTTTTTCGAAGTTTGACTGCCAAAGCGTATTGTCTTCTTAGATCTGCCACCAAAATTCTATCTCTAGGCGATTGTTTAAGACTTTTCCACAGAGCTGCGTGTGCCTGTGAGCAGGAATGATCAAACCATCTACACACTGGGACCGAGCCTTTCCCTGGTTTGACTCTGAGATCTTTATCCACTCTGGCACAAATATCTTCAAAGGCACTCACAACTTCCCCTCCCCTCATCTCTTTATTCAAACATATCCCAAATTCAGCTCCCATGTCCTGCACAATACGATCATGAAAATCCTCTGGGCAGACTTTGCACCATTTGAGGCGTCTGCCTTGGTCTTTGCTCTTAACATCCCTTATAGAAGTAGGCCTAGCTACTCCTTTATGCAAACCAGAGAGAGTATCTAAAACCAATAACACAGGATTGTGGTCACTAAATCCACTAACAAACGCATTATAAAATAGTACATAACGAAGGAGCCCTGAAGACGTAAAAAAATAGTCTATAATTGATTCACTGCCCCTATGTGACCACACGGTTTGATGTATCTGCAATCCCAGGTTCATATAGATCATTTGATGAGAGCATGTTTTCCATTGCCACACCCTTTGGACTATGTTCAAAGTGTGGCGATAAAGTATGATCAGGACCATTTTCATCAATAATCTGGCAATGGGACTCACACAAATGAACATTAAAATCACCCATCATTATACACTGGACAAAAGTGGTTTGTTTGGACATATATTTGGTTAAAAAGTCTGATAGACCGTCTAAAACAAAATTTGGGGGTCCCCCCTGCATGGAGTTATAACAGTTTATTAATACAATCTTATTCTTATCAGCCAAACTAATTTCCACCATTTGGAAGTAGTGAGAAAAACTAGGGATTTCTCTAACATTGCCAGCAATTTTAACTGAAACAAGGAATAACAAACCCCCTCTGTCCCTACCCGATGTGGAACTCAGAGCATCAACAAAGAAAGAAATAAATCCTTCTACCCAGAACCCTTTATCTTTCGACCAAGTTTCTTGTAATGCGACAATATCATGGTTCTTCACTAATTGTAACCAAATACAGTCATTTTGTTTTGCCCGTAGGCCTGCGATGTTCCATGATAATAACCGTATGTGCTCTCCCCCTAACTGTGGTGGGTCATTAATAACAGATTCGACACTAACAACAGGTAGGGCCACATCAGTATTGACTGAGCAAATCAAGTTATCCTGGTCAGGTACAGGTGCTAGTCATTCAATGTCTACTCTATCAGCTAATGCTGAAAACATATTTGACAATGGTAGATTATTAGAGAGTGTATTCCTTGTAACATTTACTGCACCATTAGCTTTAGTTGGCTTAGTCATCCAGACATTAAAAGGCATAGGTGAGATAAGGTTATCCTCTGCCCAAGTGTTATCAATAGATTGTAACTTAATATTCTCATTTACAACTAACCTCTGTGGACGGGGGTAAAAGAAACCCAGAGGCATCGCCCGCACCCCTTTACTCACGGGATCCAAAGGGGAGTCATCCCAGAAAAGTCGACTCGCGACATTCTTAGTTTTAAAATTTACAATGACGCAGTCTCCTGCAACTTCTTTCTTGCTTTTACCCACCCAGTTTACCCGTCTACTTGTTACAATATTATCCGCGATGTTACTTTCACCCGTGCAGTTGGCATTACACCATTTTTTAACGTGACTAAGAAGAGACTCATGTTGTTCTATCGCTCCGTTTTCAAGTTTAGGCACGTTAACCAGTATTGCGACAAAGGGTGTTGAATCCGGTGGTAAATTTATAGGTGGTATACTTTTTTCCGGAGCCCCCCGCTGGCCACTAGGCCTTGTGGAACAATTTGAACCAGGGGCAACCTCTGTCGTGGGGATGTATATTCCATTGTCTACTTTCCCTTTTGGTGGCATAGGTAAAAGAGGGATATTAACTGGTCTAATTACAGGTGGGTCACCAACTTTAGGGATAGTGACCTTTACAACTGGAGGACATGGCGCCAGAGGCATAGAAAATGCAGGGGTCCGAGCGTTAAGAACATCATTTATACGATCACATTTTGATATAAGGTTCTTAACACAGTCCTTCAGTGTTTCATTAATATCCGAAGCAATCTGGATTAAAGCAGTCTCAAGTCTATCTGTAAACAGTTTTTCCAATAAGGCCATAATGACCTCCTCCGTCAGAAGGGCTGGCTGGGAACAGCCAGCCGTAATTGAATCCGACCTTCCAGCAACCCCAGGACTCAATGGGGCGTTAGGTATCACAGTTTCAGATATGGCCGGGCATGGAAGAACTGTAGCAGGAAGTGACAGGGAGGGTCTACAAGCCTCAATTATAACCCGAGGCTCCAAAGGTATACAATTTAAAGATGAGGCATATGAAGTATCAGCAGTCCCGGGACTAGAGGCAATGCCCAGTTCACGCTCGGACTCAGCAATCTTAGATGATAATTCCCCCACCTTGGTAGTTAAATATGTAAGTATACTTGTAGTATACTTAGGTACCTTCGCCTTAGCTTCATCCGCCGATGGTGTTGGCAATTTACGCTTACCCATTGTAGAAGATGTTAAGGACGTGGCCCGTCCCGTCCCTGGTCGTCCTTGGACGGCCTTAGACGGCCCGCCCTCTGCCCGGGCTCCGCCCGGCGCCGTCCGCGCGCGTCCGCGACGCGGAGGTAGCTGCCGCCTTTAGTAGCGCCTCCTGGCGCTTGTGCAGGAAGTGGGCGGAGGATGTTGCAGGGCTCGCTGGGAGTTGTGGTCCGCTCCGCTCCGCGGCCGTGCGATGGCGCTGCACGGCGGCGGGGGCGACCACAACGTCAGGGACCCAGCAGCGCTGTGAGGCAAAGTCAGGGCAAGCAGCGTCTGAGCGGCGTTTCCGCGTCCCCACCTGGAGCCGGTAAGCTTCGGTTTTGACCCCCGCTCCTCTCCGGGAGCTGCCGCCTTTAGTAGCGCCTCCTGGCGCTTGTGCAGGAAGTGGGCGGAGGATGTTGCAGGGCTCGCTGGGAGTTGTGGTCCGCTCCGCTCCGCGGCCGTGCGATGGCGCTGCACGGCGGCGGGGGCGACCACAACGTCAGGGACCCAGCAGCGCTGTGAGGCAAAGTCAGGGCAAGCAGCGTCTGAGCGGCGTTTCCGCGTCCCCACCTGGAGCCGGTAAGCTTCGGTTTTGACCAGTAGGTGCATGACTGAATGTATGAGTGAGTGATTAAATGTGTCTCACTGAGTGCATGGGTTAGTGACTAAACTGTCTTAATTTGTGCATCATTATGTCTGTTGTTCTGTAAACTGCTGCATGTGTTGATCATTAGCTATACGAGAGGCTATATGTGTTATTAATTGGTTGCCCAAGTATTTCTATGGCAGATTGAGTTTGTGTGGGGGTGGCTGGAAGGTGTGTGACTCTATGCATAGATGTGTGAGCAGTTTATTCACTAGGTGTATGAGTTCGAGAGTGCATGTGGAAACAGCTACATGGGCAGTTGACTGTGTGCATGAGTGTATTGATGAGTGAATGGATATCTCAATGCTACATGTCATAGTAAGTACATATGTAAAACACAGTACATGTGAGAGTTGGCATATATAAATAACTGTGCATGAGAGCCACTGAATGAGTGAGTGGTTGTATCGATCATTGTGAACTTGTATCAGGGATTGTATAAGAGAGTAAATATGTGTTAGTATATGTTTCAATAAGTAAGGTGTGTTTAACTGTATAGTTGAAGAAATGGAGGTGAGATTGTTTCTTTGCATGACTGACTGGGTGTGTGAGTAACTCCATGGATGAGTGGCAGTGTGTGAGTGTCTGTATACACTGAGTGTATCTAAGGTTATTTTAGAGTCTGAAGAGGTTTATCGTATTAGCACAAGAATGATGTCAAATGAGATGTCATCAGTGATGTCATCAGTGATGTCATTTGAGATGTCATCAGTGATGTCATCAGTGATGTCACTGACCATGTCATGAATGATGTAATATGTGACATGATCAGCAGTGGATTGCGGGTGCGCGATATATACTTAGTGCAACTAACTATATATGGAATTTCAATGGTTTTGTGTGAGTAAAATAAGGTTTTTTAAATGCTAATTCCTAACTATATATGGTCTATAACCTATGGTTTTTTCAGTGAATTTTCAAGGTTTTGTAAATGCTAATTCCTAACTATATATGGTCTATAACCTATGGTTTTTTCAGTGAATTTCAATGGTTTTTTAATAGCAAATATCATAAGCTGTCGAATGTCAAGTACGTGGTAAGTGAAAACATTTTCGTGTTTATGCACACTGATCTGCTTTGAATGGTGCCCCCCCCCCTCATTTCTATTAGGAGTACTCTCTCTTTGCAGATAGTGAAAGGTAGTTAACGCAGGCCTTTGCCCCCGTTGTAATCCGTCGTGCCTGCTTCTCTCTCCATTTGATTGATTGTTATCCAAGTATTTACTGTTTTAGAATTAGTTCTCTTTGGTTCATTCTCTATTTACAAACAAACACAGAGTCGCAATACTCTGTTTAGTCTTTGCAGATAACGAAAAATCGTGTAAAAAAAAAGAAAAGGAATCGAGCAAAATCAGTAGGCCACTAATGGGATCTCTTTTTGACCTCGCTAAAATAGAAACATTAGGAACAACCCCTCATGACAAATACAAAACTAGTGAGATGAACTGAACTCCACACAATGATGGCTGCAAAACAGCTCGGCTCCGCCACCCACCCCGCCCAAAATAACGATAAAGAGCGGCTGCCATGATTGGTTGCGGAATGGCCACAACGGAGCTACGAAATGGTGGTGCTCTCATGCTAACCCCAGCTTCAGTCTGAAACATCCAGAAACACTGTAGACTACCAATTCGATCAGTTCCGGTAGCGCCCCAATGTAACCCGGTAGAGAAGAACTAGCCCTCCCCTCTTTGACTGATGGTTCTTGTTGCCTGTCCCTTCTGTTGTCATTTAACAGAACTATTTAGCCTGCTGAAAGGGGTTGTGTTTCGACCGCTGGTTGGTGGAGACATTTTGACTATATTCTGGACCTGCGTTGTCGCGTAATGCGTCATATGACGCGCCGCGTTAGCGCATCCGGAAGTCATCCGGGGCGCGCAGCGCGTAACGTAAGCATAACAAGTCATGTGACTTGTTAATAAAACTTTTCATTGGTTCATTTTACTTTTCTTATTCTAATGATGAAAGCCTTGGTCATATCACCTAAAAATTACGCTTTTAATTACTTCCGAACATTATTTTTTCTTAAATATATGTTATAATATTCCAGGCTAATGTACTTTCCCGGAAATTTTACAACTGTCCTGCAAGTAAAATATATTCTTTTTTCGAGAAAAAGAGCGTTTCTTCGTCCCATGACGGAGCCGTTGAGCAAAAGAGGGTCGACCTGCTGTCTTAGTCGCCGATACGCCTGAATATGAGATTCTTATCGATCACTTTATGTTGCAGGAATAGAAAACACAACAGCCCTTGACCATTTATCTTTACTGCGTTCCTTCGTATTATACCTTTTACCCTTCATGTAATTGGTCTGCTTTATTTCACTTGCCTTTTAATGATTCTAAAACAGTGACTATTATTAAAAACTTAACCAATGTATATACTACTACCATGTTTTCTTTTAAAAACCTTTATTGTGAAAATTTCATTATACAAATACGAGCCTATAACCACGTGGGCCTGCCACGGAGCAAACTGTAATCGTATATGATGAATAGACATTTACACTGTAGAGGAACGTAACGGGCGGGCCATTAGGTTGCAAGAACTAAGGTGTCTAACAGTTACGGAATCGGTGGACGTACATTTTATAATTAAAATACGACAGGGCCAGTTACAATAAAATTATCTAGATATACATTTGCGGGCAAGTACCATGGGTGACGTTAATTCGAACTTTCAACAGTACAGTAATCAATAACACATCAGAACTTAATATCAATAGGGATGTCGAAATATTCAATCAATTCTCGTCCCCGCCCGCCATGTGCTTCAAAACTGCATACGTATCTCGTGATTTCAAGGTTCTGCAACCAGTACACAACAAGGAGTTACGAGTCCCATTTATTCCGGCGCCATTTTGGGCGAGGACGGGCAGGTCCAGGATATAGTCAAAATGTCTCTACCAACCATCGACTATGATGATGTTCATATGCTGTATTTATTAGAGTAACACTCATCTGTCCACATGAAATTAATTTACCACAATCTAAACATGTCATTTTAATCTTTCCAAAGTTCTTCTAAATATTTGGGACCGTTTCCCTTGCCTCTGAAGCTCTCAGTGCCACTTCTTTGATGAATGTACTAGCAGGTCAAGGGTTCTCCTCCAAATCTCTCTTTTATGCAGCACTATAATTAATTGGTGCCACCTCTCCATATGACGATGCATGGTATAGTTACCACAACTATATATTTTTTCGGTTCCTCTGGAGAGTTCATCGTGGCAGATGAAGCGTGTAACGTACCGGGCATTTACCTTTTTTTGCATGTACAGGAAAGGAAAAAAAAATCGAGCGTCCAAGTTCTAAGGTGTCCCAGGGCCATTTTAGTGGACCAGGCCCAAATCCAAAGAACAGGCCGCCATTTTGAGAGTCCTCTTGCAGCCGCCTGTCGCTGTAGCATCAAGAGCAGCCGAAACTCAGCTGAATGGCAACTGAAACGGTAAATGGGCGCCCCACTACATTTCAGCATTGTAGGATGACCACACCAGTACAGCAACTTGCTAGACATCACCTCGGTGCCATCCGGATCTCGGCGCCCCACTGCAGATGAAGTGCCTCTCAACTATGAAACCACCACGGTGACATCCGGATCTTGGCGCGTTGTGCTGCCTTCGGCCTATTCGCACATCGGTCCGCTACTGACGCCATCTCACAGGCTAATAGGGTGACCCACGCCGAGTTTCAGCATTGTAGGATGACCACACCAACTTGCTAGACATCACCTCGGTGCCATCCGAATCTTGGCATCTCAACGCCTAGTGGTATCTTCCATACAGAAAATATTGTTACGCTGCCTTTGGCCCCATTCGCACATCAGTCCGCAACTTAGACATCACCTCGGTGCCATCCGGATCTTGGCATCTCAGCGCCTTGTGGTGTCAGTCAGAAAATATTGTTGCGCTGCCTTTGGCCCCATTCGCACATCAGTCCGCTACTGACACCATCTCACAGGCCAATAGGGCGCCCCACGCCGACTTTTACCATTGTACGATGGCCACACCAGTGGCACAACTTGCTAGACATCACCTCGGTGCCATCCGAATCTTGGCATCTCAACGCCTAGTGGTATCTTCCATACAGAAAATCTTGTTACGCTACCTTTGGCCCCATTCGCACATCGGTCCGCAACTTAGACATCACCTCGGTGCCATCCGGATCTTGGCATCTCAGCGCCTTGTGGTGTATTCTCTTCAGAAAATATTGTTGAGCTGCCTTTGGCCCCATTCGCACATCGGTCCGCAACTTAGACATCACCTCGGTGCCATCCGGATCTTGGCATCTCAGCGCCTTGTGGTGTCTTCTACTCCGAAAATATTGTAGAAAATATTGTTGCGCTGCCTTTGGCCCCATTCACACATCAGTCCGCTACTGACACCATCTCACAGGCCAACAGGGCGCCCCACGCCGACTTTTACCATTGTACGATGGCGACACCAGTGCCACAACTTGCTAGACACCACCTCGGTGCCATCCGGATCTTGGCATCTCAGCGCCTTGTGGTGTCTTCAAATCAGAAAATATTATTGCGCTGCCTTTGGCCCCATTCGCACATCGGTCCGCTACTGACGCCATCTCACAGGCCAACGGGGCGCCCCACGCCGACTTTCAACATTGTAGGATGGCCACAGAAGTGCGACAACTTACTAGACACCACCTCGGTGCCATCCGGATCTTGGCGCGTTGTGCTGCCTTCGGCCTATTCGCACATCGGTCCGCTACTGACGCAAACTCACAGGCCAACGGGGCGCCCCACGCCGACTTTCAGCATTGTAGGATGGCCACACCAGTGCGGCAACTTGCTACACACCACCTCGGTGCCATCCGGATCTTGGAATCTCAGCGCCTAGTGGTGTCTTCTATTCCGAAAATATTGTTGCGCTGCCTTCGGCCCCATTCACACATCGGTCCGCTACTGACGCCATCTCACAGTCCAACGGGGCGCCCCACGCCGACTTTCAGCATTGTAGGATGGCCACACCAGTGCGGCAACTTACTAGACACCACCTCGGTGCCATCCGGATCTTGGCGCGTTGTGCTGCCTTCGGCCTATTCGCACATCGGTCCGCTACTGACGCAAACTCACAGGCCAACGGGGCACCCCACGCCGACTTTCAGCATTGTTGGATGGCCACACCAGTGCGGCAACTTACTAGACACCACCTCGGTGCCATCCGGATCTTGGCGCGTTGTGCTGCCTTCGGCCTATTCGCACATCGGTCCGCTACTGACGCAAACTCACAGGCCAACGGGGCGCCCCACGCCGACTTTCAGCATTGTAGGATGGCCACACCAGTGCTGCAACTTGCTGGACACCACCTCGGTGCCATCCGGATCTTGGCGCGTTGTGTTGCCTTCGGCCTATTCGCACATCGGTCCGCTACTGACGCCGCCTCACGTGCCAACTTATTTTCTCCGCATTTTACACCCTATGCCGCATAACAGGTCATGTGACTTGTTTATAAAACTTTTCATTGGTTCATTTTACTTTTGGTTTCCTAATGATGGAAGGCTTGATCATGTGACCTAAAAACAACACTTTTCATTGGATGAAAACTTTTTTTTTTTTCCAAACGATGAAAGCCCCACCTTGTTTCTGGATGTTTCAGACTGAAGCTGGCGTCAGCATGAGAGCACCACCATCTCGTAGCTCAGTCGTGGTCATTCCGCGAGCAATCATGGCAGCCGCTCCCCACCAGAAGCCTGCAGGAGTCGGAGCCCCCAAAACTTTTGATGAATTCTCAAGGCGGAGGGGACGCTTTCGAGAATGGGGTCCAAGACCTAGCAGACAAGCGTCCGATTTCCAAGGTGTCCCAGGGCCATTTCAGTGGACCAGGCCCAAAAAGGAAACAGCCTGCCGCCATTTTGAGAGTCCTGTGACAGCCGCCTATCGCTGCACCGCAAGAGTGGGCGCAACTCAGCTGAATTGCGGCTTTTGACACAGTGGACCAAAAACGGACGGAATGGCAACTGAAACGGTAAAGGGGCGCCCTACTACAACAGATGACACTCCACCTGGAGAGGCCCGTTCACGCCGCCTCCCCCGGGGCGCCCCACGCCGTTATTCGGAGCAGCATTGTAGGATACCAAAACCAGTGCGGCAACTTACTGGACATCACCTTGGTGCCATCGTTCTGCTGCCTTGGAACTATTCGCACAACAGTTTGCTACTGATGACCCACCCCCCGCGACGCCCCACGCCGTTATTTGCTGGGTGGCAACTTACTAGACATCACTTTCGTGTCATCTAGATTTCGGCGCGTTCTGCTGCCTTGGAACTATTCGCACAACAGTTTGCTACTGATGACCCACCCCCCGCGACGCCCCACGCCGGTAATCTGGACGTTGTGCTGCGCTGGGACTATTCGCACAGCCGACCGCTACTTCGTTGTTTTTCCCTAAAAATGTTTATATGTTATTACTATTTTTGTTTTCTTGTATATATTTATAAATTATTAAAGTTTTATAATCTTACTACTTTGTCGGAGTGCTATATATTTTTAATGTGACACATAATTGTAAAAACTTTGATGTACAAAGAGTCATCCCTGGAATCTTCCGCTTCAGGCTCGGTCCCCTCCCCAATCACAATACAGGATGGTTTTCAGATAATAGCAACGCTTCTGCTGTGACGGATCTCATCGAGTGTGGGCCTTGATCTACTATAACTCCTTTGAAGAGGGGTGATTCTTTACAGCTGTGGCCATAAACTACATCTGCAGGGCTAGCTGATACCCTAGGACCAGCCTGGACAATCGGACACAGAGGAAAAGGAGTGTCAGAGGGTGCGGTAGTGAATAGGGCAAAAGGGAGGTGTCGGGCGGGCACAGGGTGTGATTCTCAGGGAAGAGCAGCGCAGATGGGGGGAGGTTTATTACCCATGCATAAGACAGAGACCGGGGGTGACCACTGCCTGGGGGAGATGCTTGCGAGGGTGGGGAGCCATGCTAAGGATCGACAGCGTGCACAGAGTGGGTCTGGTCAAGGCATCTAAAATGGCTGCCGTGCACGACAAAAGTGTGGCATTTGAAAAAAGACAAGATGGCGCAGACAATGTTTTTCAACACTTCCTGATTTCCTTCTAATCGAACGTTAACAGACGTTGGGGCATATTACCAAAGTTAAGCGATATTTATCCCTAACGATGCTTAGCAACGATTTTTTTACCGTCAGAAATTATCGCAGATAAACCTTGCTATTATCAAGGTTTATCGGAAATACGATAAAAAACGACCGCAATGCATTAATATCGCTGAAAACTCAGCGATATTCATGCATTACCGAGCTAATGCTCTTAGCCATGTTATCCACCTCCCATTGGATAACATGGCTAAGAACTGCTCAGGGCAGGTGGTAGCTTTTGGAGATATTCGCGCTTATCTCGAATATTTCCAAAAGTTGATAATAGGAGATAGCGAAGTTAGCGACTGTTTCCAGTCGCTAACATCTTGGCATGCCCACTTTGCATGTCATTAGTGATAAATATCACTCACATGCAAAGTGGGGCCCAAGATGGTCGCTATATTCTACTAGCCGTCGCTAACTGGTGTTAGCAACAGCTAGGTAATACACATATAATTTTATCTCCGCGAAGCGGAGCGCTGTTACAGATATATATCTTGTTTCTGAACGTTAATTTCTCAAAATGCACTGAAGCACATATATTGAGACCTAGCAAAGGCACATCGGGCTACCAGTCCCTACAATTTTGCCAAGTTTCGTGCAAATCCATTCAGCTGTTCGATCCTACCGAGAGACAAGATGGCGGCCGCTACGGACTGTTTAGAATGTTTACAGACACCGGAGAGCCAATCAGCTTCGCTTCGCAAAGCTCCGTAACGCAAAAAGTACGTGAAGCGGTGCGCTGTTACAGATATATATCTTTTTTTGAACGTTAATTTCTCAAAATCCACTGGAGCACATATATTGAGATCTAGCAAAGGCACATCGGGCTACCAGTCCCTACAATTTTGCCAAGTTTCGTGCAAATCCATTCAGCTGTTCGATTATTATTATTTTTTATTTTTTTTTGCCCCGCGGGGCCCTTTTAAAACCTCCACATCAAACCTAGGGGGTGAGCGACAATGTACTATGCCCCCTTATGGTCATTTGCCCCTTCGCTTTGGCCTCCTCTTGTCTCTCGATCCTACCGAGAGACAAGATGGCGGCTGCTACGGACTGTTTGGAATGTTGACAGACGCCGGAGAACCAATCAGCTTCGCTTCACAAAGCTCCGTTGCGCGTAAAGTACGCGTCCTGGGACGCTGCCAGGTCCGCTGTTACAGATATATATCTTTTTTTAAACGTTAATTTCTCAAAATCCACTGGAGCACATATATTGAGACCTACAAAAGGCACATCGGGCTACCAGTCCCTACAATTTTGCCAAGTTTCGTGCAAATCCATTCAGCCGTTCGGGCTAAAAGTGAGGCCAACCGCCCTATGGAAAACTCAATGTTAAAAACACGTTTTGGGACCCCCTTTTTTCTCGGCCCCCCCTTGACGAACCCCCCCCAAATTTTCAAGGGCTGCTCAGAAACAAAATGTGCCATTTTCCTGAAAATTTCAGCCAATTCCGTCCACAAACGCCAAAGTTATTAGACATAGAATTTTCAAAAATCCCATAGAGAAAAAATCCTAACTATATATACCTACTGGCGACCGCCAGTAGGTAATATATATATATATGTGTGTATATATACACACACGCACACACACAACATACATATATATATATATATATATATATATATATATATATATATATATATATATACATACATATACATATATAGTTCCTAGTGGTGGTCGCCAGTAGGTAGTTATTGTTAGAATGTAGTTTCCATAGGAAGAATGTTTTTTATTTGCCAATAACTTCGGCTTCGTTTGACGAATCCTTGCATAATTTTCAAAGCTAGTTTGACGCTCACTTCAGCTACAGTTTTGAAAATGCCGGGGTGATCTGTCAAGTGGGGGCCGAGAAAAAGGGAGGGGTCTAAAAACGCTTTTTCCTCATGTTTATTTCCATAGGAATTTTAGACAAGGCTACAGCCCAAACTGCTGAATGGAATGACACCAACTTTGGCAGAAAGGCAGCTGTTGGTGCAGAAAGCGACCTTTTTGTTAAATGGTAGAAATCCATTCTGTAGTTGCAGAGTTTTTAAAGGTTTTTCAGATATACAACTGGGGATGCAGATGATCCAGGATCCCCCCGTGATCTCGGGTTGAGATTTCTTTGGCTGCCAATGCTTCAAAAGGAAGCATGGCTGGCTAAAGAAGTCATCAAACCATCAACTGCACATAGTCTGGCTGGTACGCAGTCAAAATATCGAGTTGAAAATTTCGACCTACCAAAATATCATGTTTAAAATTTCGAAGGTACAGAATATCGATGTCAAGAATATCGTAGGACAGAATATCGACCCTGAGGTAAGTAATATCGAATTCATTTATATCGATGTAAGTAATATCGAAGTTAGTAATATCGATAGCATATATATCGATGTAACTAATTTCGATGTTATTAATATCGATATTTGTATTATTTTTTAGATTTTTATTATGTATGTGTTATATGTTTTTGTAAAGTATTTAAATTAATTTATATTATATGTGTATTATTTGTATATATTAATACATTTATTTTTAAGTAAATTATATGTTTTAGTACTGGAGCGGGTTGTGGGTTTATAGGGGAATAGGGTGGGAAGTAATTTAATTGTAATAATTAATTGGTAATTAATTATTTTAATTGATAAATTAATTATTTAATTGGTAAATAATTTAAATTTTTATTAAATGTTATGTTTTAGTACCAGAGCGGGTTGTGGGTTTATAGGGGAATAGGGTGGGAAGTAATTTAATTGTAATTATTAATTGGCAATTAATTATTTTATTTGATAAATTAATTATTTAATTGAAAATTAATGTTAATTTTTATTAAATGTTATGTTTCTGTACCAGAGCGGGTTGTGGGTTTATAGGGGAATAGGGTGGGAAGTAATTTATTTGTAATTAATTAAAATTTGTATTTAATTATTAATTGGCAATTAATTATTTTAATTGACAAATTAATTATTTAATGGGTAATTAATGTTATTATTATTAAATGTTATGATTTAGAACAAGAATGGGTTGTGGGTTTATAGGGTAATAGGGTGGGAAGTAATTTAATAGTAATTATTAATTGGCAATTAATTATTTTATTTGATAAATTAATTATTTAATTGGCAATTAATGGTAATTGTTATTAAATGTTATGTTTTAGTACCAGAGCGGGTTGTGGGTTTATAGGGGCGTAGGGTTGGAAGTAATTTAATTTTAATTATTAATTGGCAATTAAATATTTTATTTGATAAATTAATTATTTAATTGGTAATTAATGTTAATTTTTATTAAATGTTTTGTTTCTGTACCAGAGCGGGTTGTGGGTTTATAGGGGAATAGGGTGGGAAGTAATATAATTGTAATTATTTAAATTTTATATTTAATTATTAATTGGCTATTAATTATTTTAATAGATAAATTAATTATTTAATTGGTAATTAATGTTAATTATTATTAAATGTTATGTTTTAGAACAAGAGTGGGTTGTGGGTTTATAGGGGAATAGGGTGGGAAGTAATTTAATAGTAATTATTAATTGGCAATTAATTATTTTATTTGATAAATTAATTATTTAATTGGCAATTAATGTTATTTTTTATTAAATGTTATGTTTTAGTACCAGAGCGGGTTGTGGGTTTATAGGGGAATAGTGTGTGAAGTAATTTTTTTTTTTTAATTTTTTTTTTTATTGTGTAAGTCGTTTATTGCACATATAGCCAGTAAATACACAGGTGGTATGCCTACAACCTCAGCGGGCCGGCCTTTCACTATCCTAGTAGGTGCATAGTGCCATGAGGCGTACACAGCCATTTAGCCGACATCCACTGGACCGGCGGCGCATTAGCAGTCGGCATTTTTCACTTTTAACACAGTGCATCTCGTTCCACATTGCATATGTTTACACTTACAATTTGCTTTTTATCCTTATTCAGAACTTTAAGGACAGTAACCAAACCAATAAAACCCTTCAACTACAGTCACTGTGTCACAGCATTCTCCTCTCCTTACTTGAACGTTGCCAATACATACACATTCTCTAGACAATAAGATCACAAATTATACCATTAATATCATTCGGTTCCGGCCAATGACTGCGCCTGCAGGTAATCCTTTAGATACATAAAGAAGTCCGTGGGACGAGATCCAGTCCGCAATTCCTCTCCGTAAGTAGCTAGTGTATCCCAACAGTAAGTTAAATCTGTTAGCCAGTCTTTCACCCTAGGTCCCTTTTTCACATTCCAATGCATTGCCACCCTTCTCTTAGCCATTAATAGAGCAATCACGCAAAACTTTCTCTTTTTCGCTCTGAGCTGCGGTACAAGGCCTAATAGACAGACCAGAATCGTGCATTCGAGTGTCTCCCCAAGCATCTTACCAACCTCTCGCACCACCTTCTCCCAGTACTCTTCAACTAAGGGGCATTGCCAGGCTAGATGTATGAAATCCGCGTATTCTTTCCTGCATCTCACACAATTTGAATCTTCCCGTAACCCATATCTGTGGAGCCGTTCAGGCGTATAGTACACCTGGTGTATGTATTTATAATGAATAATCCTGAGGTTCCCGTTGGGTGTCAGCATACTGGTGAGAGAACATGCTGTCTCCCAATCTTTCTCAGATAATGCGTCATTTAGTTGCGCGTTCCATTTATTTCTCATCTTTTCAGTGTTTCCCCCTATGTCTCTCTGCAAGCTTGTGTATAGTCTGGATACCAGGTGTGTGGCTGCCGGGGCCGCCAGAAGCAATTGCAGTGTGTCTAGAATTTTAGGCTCCTCTGGGAATGCAGGAAAGTGATCTTTAACCGCTCTCTGCAATCTGTAATAGGTAAAGCTGAATAACAATGTCGGATGGCTTATGTAGTGCAGGTTGTTTAGTGTTCGGAAAACCCCGTCCTCGTACAGGTCCCCCAATGTGTCTATGCCTGCATGCCGCAATAAATCCATCCCTACCGGTTCCTGTGTGACCGACAGAGCTGGGTGATTTGCTAGAGGGAGTTTCGGTGCATATATCGGCAACTTGTCGGAAGCCCTACCCATCAGTCTCCAAGCCTCAATTGTGGTGTTCACTGGATTGATGTCCCGATCATGTATTCTAGGTCGCCTGTGTGGCAATATGTTAATTAGAGGTATCGGGTCAGCATCACCTGTTTCCACCGCTACATGAGTCAGGAAAGGTATTTCGTGAAACCAGTGATGTGCAAATTGCGCTTGAGCGCAGAGGTAATACAGATACATATTTGGGACCTTAAAACCTCCCTTCTCATACGGCAGTGTCATCGTTTGTAATTCTATTCTAGCGTGTTTACCCGCCCAGAGTAGACTCAGTACTATTCTGGTAATATTTCGGAACACCTCTGTCGGGGGTCTAATGGGGATGTTTGTAAATAAGTACAGAAGCTTGGGTAAAATTACCATCTTCACAATCGCAGCCCTATCTGCTAATGACAATGGCAGCCTATTCCAACGTTTGATTTTATCGTCTAGGGATGATATTACCCTGCCGTAGTTAGTTCTTATTACTTGTTCTGGGTCCCTGTGAAACCACACCCCTAGATATTTAGTGGGTTCTTCTTGCCATTCTAGTGGGTAATCCATTGTAATCGGGGTAGTACTGTCAGTCATTGCCAAGACTAGGGACTTTGACCAGTTTATTTGTAGACCAGAATGTTGTCCGTATTTAATGTATTCACGTATTAATGGGTTGAGGTGTTGTTCTGGGCTTTTCACATAAACTACCATGTCATCTGCATATAAGGAAATGTGGATTGGGCGTGTTGGGAGTTGAATTGCAGAAGCGTGATGATGTTGTCTAATTTTACAAGCCAGTGGCTCCAACACTAATGCGAAAAGCATGGGAGACAATGGGCAACCTTGCCTCGTTCCCCGACATATGGCAATCGGTTCGGAAACATACTTGTTTACCCGAATACGGGCAGATAAGTTTGTGTACAGCATTGAGATCCATTGTGTGAATATAGGCGGGAAACCCATCCTTATCATTACTGTGTGTAAAAAGGTCCAGGCTATCGTGTCAAACGCTTTCGCGGCGTCTAACAACACCGCTACTGCTTTGATATTCGGCGCCAGATAGTGTGCCAGCGCAAATAGCGTCCTAGTGTTATGCGCGGTTGATCTGTCCGGTATAAAACCTGACTGGTCCGGCCTGATCAGTAACGGCATTAGCGGCTTAAGTCTTGCGGCCAGTAGACTTGCTATTATTTTCGTGTCTACGTTTATGAGGGACAAGGGGCGGTATGAGTCGCAGTGCTCCTCGTCCTTTCCTGGTTTAAGCAAGGCTATTAGCATTGCCTCCCTCATAGATGCCGGTAGTGTTTGTGCCTCGTGTGCTGCCCCGTATAACCTGACCAGATGTGGCGCCAGTATATCAGCAAAAGTCTTATAAAATTCTGCCGTATAGCCGTCAGGTCCCGGTGCCTTGCTGTTTGGCAAATGTTTTATTGTGTCCACAACATCTTCCACCGTGACTGGGCGGGCTAAATAGTCCCTGTGGGCATCTGACAGCCATGCGATTTCTACGTCTGCCATGTACGTCAGCATGTCTTCCTGTGTCGGTGTGGGTCGTGCTTCATACAATTGACCATAAGAGGTCATGAATTCACCCAGAATCCCTCTTATGTCTCTGGTGACTGCTCCCTCTCGTGTTTTGATCGCTGTTATATGGTGTTGTGGTCTACCCTTGCATATTTTCTCAGCTAGTGTTTTGCCCGGCCTCCCTCCTTCTCCATATGTTCTTGCCGTTTTGCGCTTGGTAATGTAATTTAGTTCATCTGTTGCGAATTGTTGATGTTCCTGCAGTAACGTTTTGATGTGTACCAATAATGTTACGTCCCTCGTTTGCGCGTATTGCTGTTCTAGTGTCCGTATAGCTTTTTCTCGTGTTGTCAGTTGCTGCCTTATGTCTCTCAGTATTCCCGTGGTGGTGCTAATGCACACCCCCCGTATTGTGGCCTTGAATGCTTCCCATAAGAGGCCTGGATCGTCAGAAGTGGGGCAATTTATTTCAAAGTAGTCCACTATCGCCTTGTGTATTGTATTTTTGAATTTGAATTTAAACATATTTGTATAGCGCACGTATACCAGGGCGGTTTCATGGCGCTGTGGGATGGCTCAAATTCAAATCACACACTCTAAGCCAGCTCAGGCCGGAAATGCCTGCAGGAAAAGAAAAGTTTTAAGTCTCCCTCGAAACTCAATGTAGGAAGCTGAGGAACGAATGGGTAAGGGAAGGGAATTTCAAAAGGATGGGGCAAGGACAGCAAACTTGCATCCTCCCGACCTCTTCCTCCTAAAGCGGGGGACAACCAGAAGAGAGAGGGCGGAGGATCGCAGATGTCTGCTGGGAACATAAGGGTGAATGAGGGAAGTTATGAAAACCGGGGCTGTTCCGGCCAAAGCTTGAAAAGTGAGACAGCCGAGTTTGAACAGAGCTCTCTCCTTAATTGGGAGCCAATGGAGGGAGCACAGAACGGGGGTAATGTGCTGGGATCTGGGTAAACCAAAGACCAGACGGGCTGCTTGGTTTTGTACAAGCTGGAGTCGGCGCAAAGCATAGTTGGGGACACCATTGTAGAGTGCGTTACCATAATCTAAACGTGAAAGGACCATCGCCATAAGGATAAGTTTGAGGGCTGACGGTGAAAAGAAACGTGAGATTTTGCGGATGGTGCGTAAAATAAAAAAACAGGCCGAAACCACCGTGCTCACATGAGAATGGAAAGTAAGATGTTGATTCAGAGTGATCCCCAAGGTTTTGACAGAGAAAGAAGGAAAAGGGGGGGGGGGGCAAACAAGAAGGGCCAGAAAACAGAAGACCAAGGGTTAAGTTTCCCACCAGTGAGGACAAGCTCGGTCTTGTCAGGGTTAAGTTTTAAATGATTAGAATTCATCCAATCCCTGATGAATACCATCACTGACTGGAAGTTAGAAATAGAAAGAGAGGAGTCAGATAGATTAAAGATAAGCTGGAGGTCATCAGCGTAATTGAACACTGTGACCTCCATCTGCTGTAACGCAAAAATAAGAGGAAAGATATAGAGATTGAAGAGGAGAGGGGAGAGAGAAGAGCCCTGGGGAACACCGCATTGTACCTTGTGAGCTGTAGAGGAAAAGTCCGCCAAGTGAACGGCCTGGGTGCGGTCATTGAGAAACGATCTAACCCAGGACAGGGCGGAACCCCTGCCGCCTGCCGCCTCGACACGGGAAAGAGGGATGGTGTGGTCAACCGTGTCGAAGGCGGCAGAGAGATCGAGAAGGATCAGCGCCTGTGGGAGATTAGAGTCCAGCCCCTCTCTGAGTGTGTCCATCACAGATACCACCACCTTCTCGGTGGAGTGCAGGGGGCGGAAACCAGCCTGAGAAGGGGCTAAGAACTTGCTAGTCTCAACAAAGGTACTCAATGTTTTGGTGATGTGCCGCTCAAGGACCATGGCCAGGTAGGGGAGAAGGGAGATGGGGCGATAATTGGATAAAACTGTGGGGTCGGCCCCAGGCTTTTTTAAAATGGGGACAATCGTGGCGGATTTATGCGAAGTGGGAACAGTTCCCCTTCTTAAAGAGTCATTGATAAAGGTAAGGGGAGGGAGAGGGCAAGCTTGAAAAATTTTACACAAAATGTGGGCCGGACAGACATCAGCTGGGGATCCAGATTTCACAGTTGGAAGAATGGAAAGAAAAGTGTCTTCAGATAACGGTGTGAATTGATCGAAATGATGGGAATTAGGCGGAGGAGTGATATCAACAAAAGTAGAGGAGGGGGGAGGAATATTAGTTTTGATATCTACAATTTTATTTATAAAAAAATCATTAAGGGAATCGCATAAGGGTTGAGAAGGGACTGGTTTAGCAGAAGTTCTGTCTGAGGTGGCCAGTTCAAATACGGTGGCGAAAATTTCCCTCGATTGGCTCTCCGCCCGTAGGATCTTATCGGAGAAATAGGCGGTCTTGGCCTTAAGGATGGCTCTCTTGTACTCCGCCAGAATGGAGTTGTACGAGAGTTTGGAGGACTCGCTGTAATTACGTCTCCAAGTGCGCTCAGCCTGACGGGCAGCCAACTTTTTCGCCCTAAGTTCAGGGCCGAACCATTTGTTCGCATCGTGGGAGCGCTTCACTTTAACACGCCTGAGTGTCCGTATATATTGGGTCTCTCAGAGCTCCCGCATTAAATCTCCATGTGAAGGGCGGAGGTATGTAGTGTGGTATTAGCAGCTCCAGGAGCACAGGACTATGGTCTGATAATGTTCTTGGCAAATGACTGATCTTAACTGTCCATGCCACTACTTCACGCGTGCCCAACCAATAATCTAGTCTGGACCAACTATTGTGCGCCGCAGTGATATGTGTCGCGGCCATCACCCCCGGGTTCTGCACTCTCCATATATCCGACATCTGTAAGTCAGTAAGTGCGTCTGTAAGCTTCAGTCTCGCACGTTTATGTGGTTCTAATGTGTTGTGGGATCTATCCAATCCGTCTTGTAGTGCGATGTTGAAGTCTCCACCCCATAATATGTGTTCGACCTGGAGTTATGCCACTTCCTGCCACAGTTTTGTATAAAACCCTGGGTCGTCTATATTGGGGCCATACGTGTTTACCAATGCCATTTGCTGATGTCTCACCATCCCAACCACAATAACGCTTCTCCCCTCGGCGTCCCGATGTACTGCCGAAATCTCAAAGTGCACTCCCTTACGTATGACAATGCTGACACCACGAGAGTATGTGGAATAATTCGAGCTGGTGACCGATTCCGCCCACCTTGCCCCTATAGTGCCACCTGCAGTAACAGCCTGGTGCGTCTCTTGAAGGAACACAATGTCTACATGTAATCTATCAAAGTAGGCAAAGATCTGTCGTATCTTCTTCGGATTCCCCATTCCCCGAATATTCCATGTTATGCATTTAAGTGCGGCAGACGTTGCCATGTTAGTGCGTTGGGAAGGTATCCTGACGCTGTGTGATATAAAACAGTTAGAGTGTAGATATTTGGTAATGCTCGGTTTCGGAATGTGATGTACATTGCATTGCATCTTCCCTGATAATAACGGAGGTCGCAATGCTTCTCAGACACAGTGACATCTGTCTAACAACTCTCGTTTCCCTGACCCTCCCCCCACCCACTTTAGCACCCAAACTTTGCCAAAGCCATCCCTTTAATGCAACTAAATAGGCAGTAGAACTGTAACAGGGGGGCACCCGCTTGGGGGTGTCGCCAGGTGCGCACTTCTCCATCCACATGGTGGATGTGGACAGGTGCACATGCCATTCTTGATTATTTGCATGACTAACCCGTGTTGCCACTCCCCGCCTCCCTCCGCAATCTCCTTTTTCCACAAAAAGCTATGGAGTCTTCTAGTACATTTCACTCATTTTGTGTCCCAGTGCACACAGTCTTGGGCTTCTTACCGAACATTTCCTCCCACTATCCCTCTGTTACTTGTGAGGGTCGTTTAGTTACTCACTGTTCCAAGCGTTTGGGTGGTATTAGATCACATCGCTAGTCCGCACACTGCGCTCCATTATCCGTAATCCATGTAAGTCACACACCCTATCTCTCTCGTAACCTTCCTCTTTTCGCAGCAGGAATGGGTAGCCCTTGTTCACATCGTTGCCCTGGAGGTGGTCTGGTATAAGTGGTGTAGCTTTAGTCGAGTGCACCGTTTTGCCGTCTCCGTGTAGTTATTCGTTGTCACTTCCTTGGTCCTCACGTTCATGTGTTTTTTGTCGCCGTCCCAGTTTTTTTATATATTCATGCGCCGCTTGGACCGTGAGGAGGACAGTGGGTTTACCCGCCGTGATGATCCTAAGTCTTGCTGGATACAGCATTGCATATTCAATGCCTAGGTCCCGCAGTTTCTTCTTTATCGGTGCGAATTCCTTCCTTGCCAGTTGGACCGCCATGGTGTGATCAGGATAAAATTGCAAGGTGTTGCCCTGATGTGTGATGACACCCTTTTCCCTGGCCAGTCTTAGGACAGTGTCCCTGTCTCTGTAGTTTAACATGCGGGCTATTATCACACGGGGCTGCGCTCCTGGTTTCGGTACAGGCGCTAATGAGCGGTGCGCTCTTTCCACAAGAAAGACTGGCGATAAGCAGTCCGCTCCGAACAATTCCTTCAGCAGCTTCTCTATGTAGTCCTCCATTTTCCCCGTGTTTGTGGACTCCGGCAGGCCCGCTATCCTGACGTTGTTGCGCCTGGACCTGGCTTCTTGGTCTTCCACCTTTGCGCGTAATATCTCCACTGTCTTTTCCAGTCCTCCACAGACCTTCGAAGTGTTTGCAGAGTCGTCCTCTACTCTTGATATGCGTTGTTCCGCCTCCACCAGTCTCTCGCCATGTTTATCAAGTTTGGCGGCCATGTTGTCTACACACAGCACCACATTATCTAACTTATTGTTCATGTCATGAAGGCTTTGTTGGATAGCCCGCAGGATCTTCTCCATTCCTGTCCCCTCACAGGCCTCGCTGTCTCCCTCCGTGTCCGACGTTCTCGTGGCGCCGCTTGGTTGCTTTTTCGCTTCAAATTGCAGTTTCGACTGCTGCTTCTCTGGTTTACCCATGGCGCAGGATCGAGGTGGGGCGTTGCGCCGCGCTTTTTCTGTAGTGACACTGTTAAAATCGTTTGACGCCTGGGAATGACGGTTTCTCGGCGTATTCGATCTTTGAGGCCCTGTGTTATTCATCTGCTGCACACCAGTTGAGCGAATCGTCGGTTCGGCAGTATATTCACTTGTTAGTCCTTCGCTTGTTCAAGTCTTCCTAGTAGGTCCTCTAGCGTGCATGACGCGAAGCAGCTGAAATCTACGCTATCTGCATTCCCCCTCTGTTGTACTTAGTGATCCAAGGGCCAGCTCGGCAGTTTTCACAGTCGTGGCTCGTAAATTTTGCGCGCTCTGCTCCGTCTGTTTTTGCCCTATATTGTGTTACGAGGTCCCCGTAGTTGTGCACTGTGCGTTATTCTTATTCCTGCATCTCCTGTCGCTCCGTTTGTCCGTAACTGCCGCCCTTCCCCCTTCACTCAGTTTATCACAGCCTCGCTATGCGTTTGGTCTGATTTTGCATCCGGTTGTGTCCTCATACAGACAGCCTTCCCGCAATCATCTCCTACCTTCACTTCTGCATTGTTTACAAATGTCCTCTAGCGGTGTTCGCTGTTCCTCTGTCACTCGATTTAGTCCCGGCAAAAGTCTCCGTTTACGCTTTCAGTTATGCATTCCACTGCAGCCGCCATTTTACCTTTGCTGGAACGCACACCAAGCCGCCGTCTTCTTAGCGTTCCTGGGTCACTGTTGTGATCGTGTGACTGTCTCGAGTGGTCCCATCACTGCGGAGCAGCCGGCGATGTGTGTCCGATCGCTCACCTGCACCTCCGACGTCCTCAATGTTCAGACGCCCAAAGTGCCCGCGTCCGCCATCTTGGTTTCTTTCTCTTCCCCGAGCCGTTTTTCAGGGATATGTACGCTATCTTTATTCTCACTCCCGTTTTTTCCGCACCAGATTGCAGATATCACTCTCCAACGTCCTCGGTTACATTTTCGGAGTTCTTGTGGCGGTTTTCACTGGTTTTTGCCGCTGTTCAGGCACCCGTCCGGCGGAGCTGACTTACAAGTCAACCATCCCGCTGTGCGCCCTCTAGCGCCCCGTGGGGGAAGTAATTTAATTGTAAATAATTAAAAAAAAATTATGTGTAATATATTTTATAAATATTTAGTTATTGGCATTTCCTACTGTTGAACCCTTTGGAGTTGGAATAGTAATTTTTTTTCCCTACGCTATCCAATGCTTTCCCTACTGTTGCACCCTCTGGAGTTGGAATAGTAATTTTTACCCATATGCTATCCAACGCTTTCCCTACTGTTCCACTCTCTGGAGTTGGAATAGTAATTTTTACCCATACGCTATCCAACGCTTTCCCTACAGTTCCACTAACTGGAGTGGAATAGTAATTTTTACCCACCCGTTATCCAACGTTTTCCCTACTGTTGCACTCTCTGGAGTGGGAATAGTAATTGTTACTCTTACGCTATCCAATGTTTTCCCTAATGTTGCACTCATTGGAGTGGGAATAGTTATTTTTACATACCCGCTATCCAACGCTTTCCCTACTGTTCCACTCACTGGAGTTGGAATAGTAATTTTTACCCACCCGCTATCCAACGTTTTCTCTACTGTTGCACTCTCTGGAGTGGAAATAGTAATTTTTACTTTTACGATATCCAACACTTTCCCTAATGTTGCACTCTCTGGAGTGGAAATAGTAATTTTTCCCCCTACGCTATCCAATGTTTTCCCTACTGTTGCACCCTCTGGAGTTGGAATAGTAATTTTCCCACCTACGCTATCCAACGCTTTCAATACTGTTGCACCCTTTGGAGTTGGAATAATATTTTTTACCCATACGCTATCCAATGCTTTCCCTACTTTTCCACTCACTGGAGTTGGTATAGTAATTTTTACCCTTACGCTATCCAACGCTTTCCCTAATGTTGCACTCTCTGGAGTGGGAATAGTAATTTTTCCTCCTACGCTATCCAATGTTTTCCCTACTGTTGCACCCTCTGGAGTTGGAATAGTAATTTTCCCACCTACGCTATCCAACGCTTTCAATACTGTTGCACCCTTTGGAGTTGGAATATTATTTTTTACTCATACGCTATCCAATGCTTTCCCTACTGTTCCACTAACTGGAGTGGGAATAGTAATTTTTACCCACCCGTTATCCAACGCTTTCCCTACTGTTGTACTCTCTGGAGTGGGAATAGTAATTGTTACTCTTACGCTATCCAATGTTTTCCCTAATGTTGCACTCATTGGAGTGGGAATAGTCATTTTTACATACCTGCTATCCAACGCTTTCCCTACTGTTGCACTCTCTGGAGTGGGAATAGTAATTTTTACTTTTACGCTATCCAACGCTTTCCCTAATGTTGCATTCTCTGGAGTGGGAATAGTAATTTCCCCCCTACGCTATCCAATGTTTTCCCTACTGTTGCACCCTCTGGAGTTGGAATAGTAATTTTCCCACCTATGCTATCCAACGCTTTCAATACTGTTGCACCCTTTGGAGTTGGAATATTATTTTTTACCCATACGCTATCCAATGCTTTCCCTACTTTTCCACTCACTGGAGTTGGAATAGTAATTTGTACCCTTACGCTATCCAACGCTTTCCCTAATGTTGCACTCTCTGGAGTGGGAATAGTAATTTTTCCCCCTACGCTATCCAATGTTTTCCCTACTGTTCCACTCACTGGAGTTGGAATGGTAATTTTTACCCTCCCGCTATCCAACGTTTTCCCTACTGTTGCACTCTCTGGAGTGGGAATAGTAATTTGTACTCTTACGCTATCCAACGCTTTCCCTAATGTTGCACTCATTGGAGTGGGATTAGTCATTTTTACCTACCTGCTATCCAATGCTTTCTCTACTGTTCCACTCACTGGAGTTGGAATAGTAATGTTTACCCACCCGCTATCCAATGCTTTACCTACTGTTGCACTCTCTGGAGTGGGTATAGTATTTTTTACTCTTACGCTATCCAAAGCTTTCACTAATGTTGTACTCATTGGAGTGGGAATAGTTATTTTTACATACCCACGATCCAACGCTTTCCCTACTGTTGCACTCACTGGAGTTGGAATAGTAATTTTTACACTTACGCTATCCAACGCTTTATCTACTGTTGCACCCTCTGGAGTTTGAATAGTAATTTTTACACTTATGCTATTCAATATTATTTATATTTATTTATGTATTTAAGATGTTACATAATGTTGTATTTAATTAATTGTAAAAATATTGAAAGTATATTTAATTGTTAATATTTATTAAATATAATTATTTATTATTAATTATTTTATTATTTTATGAGTGTTGATGTATTTTTAAATTGTAGTATTTGTTAATATTGTATAATTATTTAAGAAATAATGTATATATTATAATTATTTGAGTATATATTATATATTTATTTATTAATTTTAATTAAATGTTTAATAGTAAATATGTATTATTTAATCATTTTAAACATTATAACACATTTTAACATAAGTTTAAAATATATAAGTACTATTTACTTAATTTTACCTTTGTTTTAAAAAAACAATATTTTTAATTACGATATTTTGAACATCGATATTTTTGTTTCGATATTTTTGTACTTACCATGTTATAGATAGGGTCTCGATATACTTGCCTTCGATATTCCAACGTCGATATTTTGTCTGTCGATATTTTCAGCCTCGATATTCTGTCAGGGATTCAGTCTGGCTATTCAGACCACTTTCCTAATCCAACCCTATCTAACCATTAACATTAGTAGTTATGAAAGATTTTTGTTGACCCGTTTCAGATTAAATTATTTCCATCGGCTAGTCAGTTTCCCAAAAAGAAATGAGTGGTCACCAGTCCTACCACCTTGCCCATGCGATGGCCTCTCCACTCAAACCACTATACACACTATTTTATTTTGTAAATTTTATAATGAAGCCAGAAAGATATGGATTATACCGGCACTAAAATATACGGGATTCAGGAGATGCCGACCTGCAATGTTATTCTTACAGTTTCTGGAGGAGGAGTGGGTAATAATGACTGTAATCAAATACTTAAAATTTACTGTATGACACAGATTAAACTTGGAATAGAGTACAAATTACCTTTTTAGGATATAAAAGCAACTGTACAGAAAATACTTAATTGCTCGGGAAAACAAATAACTGTATCGTACTGTTATCAATTAATTTGTGTCTTTTTAAATTCTTTTTAATATTCACATTGAATTTTTAAAAGAAATATTTTATCTAATTAAGGTTTTTCTAATAACCATGACATTTCTCTCTTTGTAACGATGAATGGAATTTTTAAATTTTACTGTACTTTTATGGTTTTGCAAAAAAAAAGAAAACCGAATAAAGTTAATTTTGATTAGATTTGATATCTTGTGACTCGGTTCAACCGAGTTACAGGGTAAAATAAAAAATAAAAAAAGGGGGCAGGGTAGAAGCACTCTGACCCTCTAGACCAGTTGGGGGGGCGTCCTCAGGGTCAAACAAGCATTCTTTAAAGAACAATTTAGTTGGAGGTTGCGCTGGCTCTATGAATCCGGCTGATTTTTTTTTAATGTAGCTTGGGCTCCTGCACTTAATTTCAAATTGGCCTCCGGGGGCCAATTTGGGGGCATTTGTAATTATGGGAGTAGGGCGCACAGGTCTCCTCTCCTGGGGCTTATTAATGGCCTGGGAACCACCGCCTATCCGGGAATACTTTAAAAAAAAAATGTGAGGGAGGCCCATACGGCCTCCCCGCTGTCCTAGGGGCCACCACTTCCCCAGGGAATATTATTTAAAAAATGGGGGGTCTCTTGGCCCGCCTACACCAGGACCACCACCTCTCTGGGACTTTGTGTTTAGCTAACGCAGGGGGGTTGCGGGGAACTCCTTCGGCAGCCCCGGGGACCACCTGCCTGGGGCTTTACTTTTAAATAATACAGGGAGCTCAGGGACCCCCCACACCCTTATGGTCCACAACCTCCCCAGGGCATTTGTACATTTTAATGGGGGGGAGCCGTGCGGCCCCTCCTCTGCCCCAGGTACCACCTCCTCCCTGGGGCTGAATCAATCAATGGAGTGGGCTGCATGGCACCTATCCTAAAGCCATAGATGGCCCCTAGGACCACCACCCACCCTCCAGGGCCGGCTCCTGCGATGTACTGGGTGCAAGCCCCCTGGACATAGCTGTTTTCTATGGCTTGGCTGGAGCATTGCCGATCCCGCCAAGCCATAGCAAATGCTGCTTAGCTTTCAGCAAACAAGAGTTTTAAAAGTGCTCTCGCTTGCTGAAAGCAGAGCAGAATTGGTTTTGGACAGAGGGAGCTGCATGTTCAACAGCTCCCTCTGTCAAAGAAATGTCGGTTCCTGCAGGATGCGGGGAGCCGGCAGGGACTGTGGGGGCCTTCAGGTTCCCCCCGTGGTCCCCAACAAAGTGTCTTGGTGCTCTGGGTGGGACCAGGGCGCCCAGATCAGAGGCGGGTCTCAGGGCTGGGGTCCTCTCTCCACAGCACTACAAACACACTTCCTGGTGCTCTTCTGGTTGAGGGGTGAAGTCACATTGGCTCTAGAGGGCCCTGGGGAGCCAGCAAGCTCTCCAGTTACCTCCAGTAAGTCCCACAGTGTGCAATTGCTGAGAGGATTTTGGAGGCCACGCCAACTTTCTCCTGCACTCTGCAATAGTGCTTCCTGACACACTTCTGGGTTGGGGATGAAGTTCCTTTGGCTCTAGAGTGTCCTTGGGGCCAACAAGCTCTATGGTAACTTGCAGTAAGTCCCACACAGCAGAATTGCTGAGAGGTGTTTGGAGGCCACGCCTTCTTCCTCTACCACTCTGCAAATGCGCTCCCCTGGTGCATTGCTGGTTGGGGGATGAAGTCCTTTTGGATGTTGAGGGTTCTTGTAGGCCCATAAGCCCTCCTGTTACCTCCAGTAAGTCCAACACAGCAGGATTCCTGAGAGCTGGTCGGAGGCCGTGCCCCCTTTCTCCACCACTCTGCAAACTTGAATACTAGTTGACAAAACATAGAAATTCACTTAAAAACCAAAGGTTACAGGGACGTTATAGTTAGGAAATAGAATTTGAAAAACCTTAGAAATTCACTTAAAACACCAAAGGATACAGGGATATTAAAGTTAGAAAATAGAATTTAAAACAAAACTTAAAAATTCACAGAAAAAAACCACAGGTTACAGGTACAATATAGTTGGGCTCAGATTTCACTGGTACAAAACCAATGAAATTAAGCAGCTATAGTTACCTGAGCTAACTATACCTTCCAGCAATGCACTGCTTATGACCTCACATATTCCATCATTCATAACATGTTCAGTGACATCACTGATAACATATCAAATTACTTTATTTATTTATTTGTGTTCTTGTAATAAGGGAGGGGGCTGCGATGCCCACCCACCCAGTGCTGTTTACGGCCTGGGGACCCCATCCCCTGGGGCCTGGCCTATTTCTAGTAAGGGAGGGGGCCATGTAGCCCCACTACCTGGGCTGATTACGGCCCTAAGGACCCCATTCCCCAGGGCCCAGCTTTTTATATAATATATTTTAAACAAAGGGAGTGGGGCCGTGCGGTTGCCCTGACCGTCATGATTTTTGCCCCTCGGATCCCATCCCCGGGGCCCCGACCTTTCTCAACTGGTGGAGGGGGCTGTGCCCCCCGCTCGATGGGCAATTTTGGCACTGGGGTCCCTATCTCCGGAAGCCTGGACATGTCTGCTGGGTGTTCTCGGGACACCCAGACTCTACTGGCACAGTAGGGAGAGCCTCTAGGCCCCCAAGGTACCCCACATTCTGCAGAAACCAGCATTGCTTTCAGACATAAGGAGCTGGTGGAAAAGCAGCTGTCTGTGTCTCAAAGCAATTTTTCTCCACTTCCAGAAAGTGAGAGCATGTTTAAGGCTCTCTCTTGCTGGAAGTGGAATGTTTGTTGTGGCTTGATGGGAGTGTTAAAGATCTCTTCAAGCCACAACAGACAGCTATGTCCCGGGGGTGGTCACCCTGGGACATAGCAGGAGCCGGCCCTGGGGGGTAGTCCGCAGGCCCTGTTTGAATGAGGGCCTTCCCCGGGGAGGTGGCAGCCCCCAAGAATGAGAACAGCTCAAGAGTCGGCCCTCCTATTTTTTAAAATGTATTTTGGCCCCGGGAAGGTGATGGCCTCAGGGGCCCGGGAGGGTCTGTGGGGCCCCATTTCAAAATTAAATGGACCCAGGGGGATGGCGGTCCCCAGAGCATGGGGGGGTCTGTGAGGCACCTATGGTGCAGGAGACTCCGTGCGTGCACCCTACATAGTAAAAAAGAAGTGTCCCGGGGAGGTGGCAGTCCCAGGGTCTTTTACAAAGCTTTGGAGGGGCCCCATGCTCCCCCTTCCTGTTTATTTATAATGCATGCATGCTAATGGGATTTGGCCTACCCGGGGTGCCAGCACTTCTTTTTTTTCAATTTTTCTATGAATCCTGAATCCAACTGTGAATTTGCGGAAAAATTTATAACAATTGCTCTTTAACCCTCAGACAGTCCCTGTGGGACCTCAGCACCAGTTCTAGGGGGTTATGGAAGTCCTACCCTGCCCCTTTTCTTTATTTTTTACATTTTTTGTGGGACTCAGCTCAAGCCGAGTCCAAGATGGCTGCAAACACTTCCTTGTTGAAGTGCTGGCAGCCAATCAGGTTACAACACAGGGACTGTTGGATCCACCTGTAATCTGTGTCCCTATATACACATTTGTTTTTCAGTTAATATCTCCCAAACCACTGAACAGATTTACACCTAATTAACAAATGCACAATCTGTGTACCAAGATCTAGCTTCCTGACAAAATGTGTGTAATTCTACTCGGTTCATGATGTAGGCTTGTTCACAGGTCCCATGGGTATTAGCATGGAGAAAACACATTTTGGCACCCCCTTTTTTTCTCAGTCCCCACCTTGTGAATCACCCCAAAACTTTCCAGACAGTGCCTGAAGTACAGGGCAAATTTGTGGGGGACATTTCATGGAGATTCATCAACCAACGCCAAAGATATAGACAACGTGCAGTGTCCAACCACAGTCCCTTATCTAGCTTGATAACAAGCCCTGTGATGGGCTGCTCGTGATGAGGCTGTGCACTGCTTTGTGGGAGTTGTGGTCGGAAAAATTATTATTTGCATCCATTTCATTTTCGTTGATCCTTTCTTTTACTGTGGGTATTTCAAGCTCATAGATTGAGCCCCAGTCTGCGTGTGTCTTCAATTCCAACACCTCTACTCCAGGTCAGAGGCTCGTAGGATACTTGCCCCTGAGGCCCCCTGCTTCAAAAGGTGGTGCACCTCGGCGGCACGACCGCCGCCTATGTATTACTGCTCCCAGCTTGGTGTCGTTGTGCGAGGTACACTCTAGGAGAGGTGAAGAGCTCCAAGCCTCAGCTCCAATAAACAGGTAAAAGGCACCAGCCGGCTGTTCCCCTTTCACAGTCCTGCTACCATCGTAGCCTTACGCGTTTCGAATATTTCTTCCTCAGAGGCTGATGGTGGAGGGAAGCAACGTGCAGTGTCCAACCACAGTCCCTTATCTAGCTTGATAACACGCCCTGTGATGGGCTGCTCGTGATGAGGCTGTGCAACGGCTTTGTGGGAGTTGGGGTTGGAAAAATTATTATTTGCATCCATTTCATTTTCGTTGATCCTTTCTTTTACTGTGGGTAATTCAAGCTCATAGATTGAGCCCCAGTCTGCGTGTGTCTTCAATTCCAACACCTCTACTCCAGGTCAGAGGCTCGTAGGATACTTGCCCCTGAGGCCCCCTGCTTCAAAAGGTGGTGCACCTCGGCGGCATGACCGCCGCCTATGTATTACTGCTCCCAGCTTGGTGTCGTCGTGCAAGGTGCACTCTAGGAGAGGTGAAGAGCTCCAAGCCTCAGCTCCAATAAACAGGTAAAAGGCACCAGCCAGCTGTTCCCCTTTCACAGTCCTGCTACCATCGTAGCCTTAGGCGTTTCGAATATTTCTTCCTCAGTGGCTGATGGTGGAGGGAAGCAACGTGCAGTGTCCAACCACAGTCCCTTATCTAGCTTGATAACACGCCCTGTGATGGGCTGCTCGTGATGAAGCTGTGCACTGCTTTGTGGGAGTTGTGGTCGGAAAAATTATTATTTGCATCCATTTCATTTTCGTTGATCCTTTCTTTTACTGTGGGTAATTCAAGCTCATAGATTGAGCCCCAGTCTGCGCGTGTCTTCAATTCCAACACCTCTACTCCAGGTCAGAGTCTCGTAGGATACTTGCCCCTGTGGCCCCCTGCTTCAATATATATATACATACATATACATACATACATATCCTACTGGCGGTCAGAAGTAGGTAGTTATAGTTAGGACAATGTTTCCATAGGAAAAGCATTTTTTTACTTGCCTTTAACTTTGGTGTCATTTGACAAATCTTCATGAAATTTTCCAAATAAAAGCGCTCCTGTAATTCTTATTGCACCTGGAAAGTTTCAGGGACATTTATGAAGTCGGTATGAGAAAAATGGGGTCAGAAAAGAGTGCCTTTGCAATGTTAATTTCCATAGGACCTCTCAACACAACTACAGCCCGAACCACTGGACGGAATTACACCAAATTTGGTAGAAAGGTAGATTTTGTTCCATAGATTGTGCTTTTTGTTATATGGTGTAAATCCGGTCAGTAGTTTTTGAAAAATTGAAGTTGAAAATTATAGTGGCCACAGATATTTTGAGGCGACATCATAGATAATCGTGAATGCACATGCTAACAGGAATATTGTGATTGGCTGGCTGTAACCTGAAGAGAAAGTTGTGGCTGCAATTTTATTGTTCGGCGGAATGGTTCCCTGGGCTGAAAATTTCTGTGACAGCTGACATAAGGGGTCAGGGTGGTGGCACAAAAATTGGGGTGATAGTGACATAAGTTATACGTCCAAAATAGATTTCTTTTTATTGTGCACGATATTCGCAATGCCGTCGTGACTACCAGCGCAGCCCCCTTGAGTGTTGCAATGGAAAACTCGCAAATATCGAGGTAAAATCACAAATGGTAGTGAAAATAGAAAATAAATATATGTACCCACTAAGATACCCAATCAGACACTCATACATGACCTCAAATACCTACTTAGACACTGCAACCACTCACAGACCCACTCAGAGAATCATGCGTCCGCTAATATACCCACTCAGGGGCTTGTGCACCCAGTCACAGACCCACTCAGAAATTGCACATACACATTCGCAGACCCACTCAGACACTCACTCATCTAGTCAGAGACCCACTGAGAGTTATGCACCTACTCACCAACCCACTCAGACACTCACGCACTATTCACAGACCATTGCAGACGTATGCACCCATTCACAGAACCATTAAGACACTCATACACCCACAAAATCACCCAGTCAGAGACTCACACACTCACTCGTAGAGCTAGTCAGATACACACAGGCCCACTGACAGACCTCTCTCAGACTCATACACCCAGTCGCAGACTCAGTCATACCATCATACACCCACTCAGAGAACCACTGAAACACTTACGCACCCACTCATAGATCCAATCACAAGCTCCTGGGGGGTCGCAACGGGCCCCTGCAGGGAGTCTCCGCATGCCTTTCCGTGGCCGCATTGCTGCCGCGGAAAGACATTGTCTAAAGCCCATGCTAATATGGATGGCTGTGTCTGATAGACACCGCCACCATATAAAACATTTTCCGCACGGAAAAGTAGTGGACGGTCTTTCCGTCCGCCGCGGACCGCCCAGCCATACTAATATGGCAGGGGGTCTTTCCAGGGCAGATGGCAGGCCGATTGCCCCCGCCAGGCCGGAGGTGACCACCGGTGGCCTGGCGGGGGCAATCCGCCCGCCATCCTATTGGGCCCCTAAGTGAGGGACTCATACAGTCACTTACCCACAAACCCAGTCACAGGCCCACTGAAAGAGTTATGCAGCCAGTAAGTCACTTAAACACTCATGCACCCATACAAAGACCTACTCAAAGACTCATGCACCCTGTCACAGATTCAATCAGAGAATGATGTACCCACTCACATAAATTAGTGAGTCATTAATACACACTGTTATAGAGATATTGAGAGAATGATAAATGATTTTATTGAGTTATTTAGGTTTTGATGTATCTAGAGTGATGGTTAGAATTAATCATATAGTTATACATTTTGAAAGTGGTGATGGTGGAATTTGAATTCCTGCTTTTGCTTTGCGTTTTTGAAACGTATTCACGATCATCATGGTTACTGATGTCATCACAACTCCTGGCATCACTTAAAAAATGGCAAATCGGTTTTAAAGGTGGTTTTTATATAAATTCACTGGAAAAACATGAGTTTGAACTGTACAGTAATAAACCTCTAGTCCCGAAAATACTGTAAAATGTGTGCATATTTGTATTTGCACTTTATGAAAAAGGTGTGATTGTCAGAGGTACCCACATCATTGCGGCTGTGGGCATCACCACAAAAAAGGTTTTAAAGATTGTTTTTAGTGAACCATAGTACAAAAACATGAATTTTAACAACCATGTTTATAGCTATGTATGTAGTGCAATGTTTAGATTAAATCTTTTGTTAGAGTTTTTTGAATGTGCTCATGGCCCTTGAATTTTACTTTTGTTTTTCATCCTCGCAAGTTATTTGCGACCATTGCAATCTCAAAAACACGAGGTATTCACAATTTCCGAAGTCATCGCGAATTCCGGTGTCACTACGAAAAGGAAAAATACATTTTTAAAATACTTTTTTTGACAAATGAATGCAAAGAGGAAATTTAAACCAATATCTTAGAACTTCACTACAAAATAATGGGTTTGAACTGTACAGTAAAAAAACCCTAAGGCCTAAAATACTGTAAAATGTGTGCATATATGTGTTTTGCACTTCATGAAAATGGCACGATTATCAAGGTTACCAACGTAATAGCAACTCAAATAATATCACTGACAACATCATCCACAGAGGCAGACACACCCACTCACACCCAATACAACATCTCATACACCCACTCCCAACAAACCACTAGCATACCCATTCACAGACCCATACAAAAACTCACACACCTACTCACTGAACCATACAGCCAGTAGCACATCAGCTTACCTATACAGACAGTAACACAACCACAAACTCACATATACTGCCACTCATGCACCTACTCACTTACCAATGCAGTTACTCACACATCCAGTCATACAGACATAGATACACTTACAAATCCACTCATACGCCCATACAGCTACTGACACATTACATCACTTACCCATACAGCTAGTCAGACATCTACTACTCAGTCACTTACACAGCCACTAACACACCCATACAGTTACTCACATGGCCACTCAGTTACTCATACATATACTAATACGTGTAGTCACTCGCCTACACAGTCACTCCAATAAGAACCTTCTCTCCCATAGAACCTCTCTCACACTCACTCACCCACACAGTCACTCACACACCCATTCACTTACTCATACAGCCACTCATACCCACTCACCACCCATACACCCAATTACACACCCATTGATGCACCCAGACAGCCAGTAATGTATCCTGTCACTCACCCACAAAGACACTTATGTACAGGCTCAGACACACATTCAGCCACTCATGCACCCTCTCATTCACAATTTACAACCATTAGCAAACCAACTCACTCACCTATATAGATACTCACAGTAACTCACTCATACAGCCACTGGCACAACTACTCGCTCACTTATACAAAAACTTTCACATGCACTCTCTCATGTATACAGTCTCTCATATACCCACCGACTCTTCTATACATCACTTAAAACACCCACTCACTCACCCACACAGACACTCCCACAGCCAGTTAACATAGTATATATGTTTAACACTCAGTGACTTTTAGAAAACACTCATACTCAGTAGATGATGTCATCAGTGATGATGTCATTTGAGATGTCACTGACCATGTCATGAGTGATGTAATATGTGAGGTCATAAGCAGTACATTCCATGAGTTATAGTTAGCTCAGGTAACTATAAGTACTGAATTTCTCTGGTTATGTACAAGCCAAATGTCAGCCTAACTATAATGTCCATGTAACCTTTGTTTTTTTCAGTGAATCTCTAAGGTTTTTTAACCCCTTGACCGCGGCGCAAATTTCGCCACGGTGCTGGGAAAATAATGAGTGGGCGGGGTTCGTCCTCCGCATATGCCAACTGTGACGTCGGACGTCCATGGGCCGCCCGACGCATGCAAGAGGTTAAATTCTGCTTCCTAACTATAACATCTCTGTAACTGTCTGTTTTTGTAAGTAAGTAAAAAAATATGTATATATGTATATGTATGTATATATATATATATATATATATATATATATATATATATCCTGCTCCTTACTCCCAAATTCCTCTTTTCAGAAAAGAGTACCAGCACTCATGGGAGGGGTATTTCAAATCTTTATTTTCTCAAAACAGACGCGTTTCGGGTTTGCCTTCGTCAGTGTTTGCAAAACGACACTGCGAGGGGCCATTTTGACTGTTTTGCGTCACAAATCATAAACATAGAAAGGAGACTGTTATTCGCGCCATTTGTAAATATCGTTTTTCATTTCTCATGGCTATTTACATATATGCAAGATTATATATACATATTTATATATCATTTACAACTTCACAGTTTTTAATTAATCAGAAACGACTTTATATACATATTACATATTTTAGCATGGTGCCTCTCATTAGTGCAGTATTTCTAAGCTCTTCACAATCCAATAATGCCGTGGATCGGAATGGGCGCCGTATCTATATCTTGCTATTATCTAGTTTTATATATTAATTGCAAGAAACGGCGCAATGAGCAATATTTTTTCTCAGTGTTTCTTACCACTATTTATATACATTACATCTCGATCCACGGCATTATTGGACTGTGAAGAGCTTAGAAATACTGCACTAATGAGAGGCGCCATGCTAAAATATGTAAATATGTATATAAAGTCGTTTCTGTGACAAGAAGAGAACATGATTTAAAGGCCTGTTTACAGAAATCGATTTTTTGAAAGATTTATATATATATATATATATATATATATATATATATATATATATATATATATATATAGATATATAGACATATATACATATTTGTAGCCTTAAATAAACACGTATTGAAGCAACCCCGAGCGTTCTGGAGTCTGTATTTAATTTTACAGCAGACGATGTGACATATATATATATATATATATATATATATATATATATATATATATATATATATATTACGCTCCATGGGGTTGTCCAAGTAGTGGGTAGCACCCGAGCCTGCGTGTGCCTTCCCTAAAGCGTTAGTTGGTATAAGCAGTTGCGTGTTTGAAATAGGCCCGACGCGTTTCGGAAATGTATTTTCCTCATCAGGGGCCAGCAGTAAAGTGCATGACGTCTACCATCTCCCTATATGAAACACTGTGCTTGTGGGAGATGTAGTCCATATATCCTGGATGGATGCACTTTCAAATTACTGCTCATTCCAAAGGCTCTACCAGGAGCCCCAAACATCACTCCTGTCCTCATCCATCGCGCAGCTCCACATACGAGACTCCTTGGATAGCGAGTCTCGTGGCCCCCATTTCTTCGAGGTGGTGCAACCCAGCGACAGGACCGCCGCTAATGTATTACGCTCCATGGGGTTGTCCAAGTAGCGGGTAGCACCCGAGCCTGCGTGCGCCTTCCCTAAAGCGTTAGTTGGTATGGGCAGTTGCGTGTTTGAAATAGGCCCGACGCGTTTCGGAAATGTATTTTCCTCATCAGGGGCCAGCAGTAAAGTGCACGACGTCTACCATCTCCCTATATGAAAACACACATTGTGCTTGGGGGAGATGTAGTCCATATATCCTGGATGGATGCACTTTCAAATTACTGCTCGTTCCAAAGGCTCTACCATGAGCCCCAAACATCACTCCTGTCCTCATCCATTGCGCAGCTCCACATACAAGACTCCTTGGATAGCGAGTCTTGTGGCCCCCGTTTCTTCGGGGTGGTGCAACCCAGCGGCAGGACCGCCGCTAATGTATTACGCTCCATGGGGTTGTCCAAGTAGCGGGTAGCACCCGAGCCTGCATGCGCCTTCCCCAAAGCATTAGTTGGTAGGGGCAGTTCCGTGTTTGAAATAGGCCCGACGCGTTTCGGAAATGTATTTTCCTCATCAGGGGCCAGCAGTAAAGTTACGGATGGCAGATCCATTACGAAGCAGTATCTACAAGCGGATCCCCGTCCTCACCGACACATAAATCAAGCTGCCGCTGGTGTGCTACTCAAAGGTGGACAACCTCGGAGCGACAATTTATACGCGGCCGTCCAGCCGCGGAGTATGCACCACCCCGTCATCCTTGGGGGTCACGGAAGTGAAACAGCAGCCGTACACAGGATCGAGGACGGGCCCACTTGCGGGGTCCATACAGGACTTGATTATGTGCATTCCGCATCACACTTCCCATAATACACAGTCTCATTTGAGCCTCCCATTGGTGGGTGTGTCATATGGAAAATGGAGAAGTGGGTTAGCGGTTGCGCACACCGCTTCCGTTAAAGCCCCTGAAGAGAAGCATATGGAGCTTCGGAAGGGCAGATCCATTACGGAGCGGCATCTACAAGCGGATCCCCGTCCTCACCGACACATAAATCAAGCTGCTGCTCGTGTGCTACTCAAAGGTGGACAACCTCTGAGCGAAAATATATATATATATATATATATATATATATATATATATATATATAAATATATATATATTTTTTTTACTTACAAAAACGGATGATTACAGAGATGTTATAGTTAGGAAGCAGAATTTAACCCCTTGTATGCGCCAGACGGTCAAGGGGTTAAAAAACCTTAGAGATTCACTGAAAAAAACAAAGGTTACATGGACATTATAGTTAGGCTGACATTTGTCTCGTACATAACAAGAGAAATTCAGTAGTTATAGTTACCTGTGACATTAGCCATGAGAAATGAAAAACGATATTTACAAATGGCGCGAATAACAGTCTCCTTTCTATGTTTATGATTTGTGACGCAAAACAGTCAAAATGGCCCCTCGCAGTGTCGTTTTGCAAACTCTGATGAAGGCAAACCCGAAACGCGTCTGTTTTGAGAAAATAAAGATTTGAAAAATCCCCCCCGTGAGTGCTGGTACTTTTTTCTGAGAAGAGGAATTTGGGAGTAAGGAGCAGGAGATATTGTGGCGCACCACCACGAGCAGCATCCGCCCAAGAGTGACCCGCAAGGTGCAGACTGGAGCGATGCACAGGCATCTGAAGAGGGACGAATCCCGAAACGCGTCATGCCTTACGAATCTCTGTTAACAATTACCTTCCACTGCCCGCTGAGTTCCTCGTTGTCTTCCTGATGGAGGCGACTGTTTCCTGATATTTTTTGCGAGGCCACAGCGCAATGGAGGTAACCCACCCTAACGAGCCAAGCACCTTTTGTGGCACACTGGAGTAGTATCGCGGTAGCGATGGTGTGCTTGGAACGCTGCAAGCCACGGGAGGGCATATACTGGGCCCTGTTGGGACCGTGACTTCGCGGTGTAGCTCGGTGTATTGCCACGGACTCACCGTATTTGCCCGCAGCGGAGGCTGCAGAAGGCGTTGGGCAGTGGGGGTGAATTGTGATAGCCCCAAGCGGAACTTTTCCGAATCCTGGCAGCCTGTCCAAACATCCCACCACTAGGGATGCTGGTAATTGCAGTCCACCATCTTTCCCCCAATGAGGAGGATGCATTCAACATTCAAAAGGGACTGCAGCAAGGAGTCAGGGGGGGAGCACAGGCATCTGAAGAGGGACGAATCCCGAAACGCGTCATGCCTTACGAATCTCTGTTCACAATTACCTTCCACTGCCCGCTGAGTTCCTCGTTGTCTTCCTGGTGGAGGCGACTGTTTCCTGATATATCTATATATATATATATATATACATATATATATATATATATATATATATATATATATATATATATATATATATATTATATATATTTAAACGACAGCAACCCCTATTACCACTCGTGGCGGCGAGGAAGGAGAGACGGACCACAGTCTTCAGGCAAGTTGTTTATTTAAACCTTCACATCCAACAGCTACGGCAGATGACGCGTTTCGGGCTGGCAACAGCCCTTGATCACATAGAGACTGTATGTGAATTGGCCATTTTTAAATGTTGTTACAATTCCGCCTCAAGTCACATGGTACAATCACATGTTCACAGAAATAAAAGGCAGACTGATATCTACATTTTGAAGTTGTGGCAATTATACCTTATTTTCTCCATTTTTTGATAACAAATCGCCTATTAGATGTAATACAGCAAAACTTAATTTACCATATAAAACTGCTAAAATACACATATCATTTTGTGCAATATTATTGTTATTGCCGCATAAATGCGTTTTTCTAATACACCAACAACAGTTTTATAATGGTTCCAAATTCCTGGGTAAATCCGTGGAAATAGTATTTCTGTAGTTTATGAACATTATTCAGTGAAATTGCAAACATTTGTAATGAATGTGCAAAAAGCAATACGTAGCAGCAATTTATAATATGTGCAAAACGGTGATAAATAGAATCTCTAAAATTTAGAGAAATAAATAACATGTTTTAGTACGAAACGAATATGACTAAATAAATACAAGTAATTAAAAACCACTGTATTCATAAAATTCATATTTGGCTAGTTTCATAGTATATTAAAAAACCAATTCATTCATACTAAAAACAAGGTGATATAGTGTTGTGTGTATTAAAACACCATCATATATCATGCCGACGAGGAATTACATTTAAAACTACCCTAGAATGCGAACAACATTGAATCTGCAGAGGAGGGCTAATAACATATTAGTTGCTCCTATAAAAATGCTTATTTTACAGACTATTTAAAGATACAATAATTTGTGACGGATAGGTCATTTATCTTAGTTCACTAAAATATTATCTACAGCTCTTTTGTTTTATTTAGTTTCATTCAGTTAATCACAAAGTCCTCAAACAGAAACACTGAACTAGCAACTTAGAGAAAAGGTATACATGTCCTCCGAGTTGTTCAAACCGTTAGGACATTTACTATCAAATTCGAGTATAAACCTAGTCTCCAGTTGTCTTGATAATAGTTCTCTGTTGCCACCTCTGCGTTGTTTGTGTACAGAGGCCACAACAAAATATTGCAAACAAATCACGGTGTTATTATGGACCTGTTTGAAGTGACGAGCCACTGGGTAAGTGGGGTCACTATGCAGGATTGCTGAAGGTGCTGTAAAATCCTCACATGCACCTGCAGCTTGGTGCTTCCGATGTAGTTCAAGCCGCAGGTACACGTAAGGACATACACCGCAAATTTGGTTTTACAATTGAAACTACCCACTATTTTACTTGCAGTAGTGCTAAAGGCGTATGGTATTCACTTTGGTTTGTTCCAAATTTACACGCTCTGCAAGAAGAGCTCTTACGAAAGCCTGGAGTTGGTTTAAGCCAGACGGAACTGGTTCTAATCTCAGGACTCGGTTGGTCCAGAATAGAACCCATATTCCTAGCTCAGCTAAATGTAATAGTGGGACTTAGCGGTAGGCTTGTTCGCAAAACCTGGTCAGTAAGGACAATAGCCCAGTTTTTGTTAACAATAGATCTGATATTCTGTTCATTCTCGCTATAGGCTGTAATAAGTCTAGGACATTTATTGTCTTGAATGTCTGTTCTGGGAGCATCGAGTTCTAGAGGCTGTACTACATTTTCTGATAACATTGGCAATAGGCTTTCTCTAGATCTTATTCTGGCTTTAGACATGGCATCATTTAGCATCCTATCTGTATAACCATGAACTTTGCACTAGATTTTTTGCGCAACTTTCAAAGTCACTATCTACGCTACAGATTCTTTTTAAGCGTAGTAGCTCCCCGTAGGGGATACTGGCAATAAGATGCAGAGGATGGGAGCTGGTCGCATGGAGTGTAACATTACCAGCAGTTGGCTTCCTAAATAATGTGCTTTCCACTTTGTTATCTTTTATGTACAAGAGTTAAATGAAAGCACAGGTGCACCATAAACTGAACAAGTTCTCAAATTCAATTATAACAAATTCACAAATATGATTGTCCAAAAATCCATTTTGTTTTGATGATTTATTTTTCAACAGAGAGAAAAAGGACAGCCGACGCGTTTCGTCCCAGCCGGGACTTCTTCAGGGCTGTGTTTGCAAAAGACAAAAAAATATAAACATACAATTAAAAGATGGACCATTGCAAAACCCAATCGAGTATACAGTGGTCACATACATTAAAAAAGCGAATCAACACTTCTGAGAATGTCATATAAAGACAAAATCTTAAATTGCTACATTCCTGGAATTAACCAGTAATCAGTACCCCAAGTTAACATCATGTGAAATAATGACTTTTTTTATTTTTAAAAAGAATGAGATTCCTAAATGAAGAAAGAATATATACAGTTCCAACAAATAATGCATTTCTAGATGCAATTTAATCCGAATGAGGATAGGTTTTCAAGCATTTCTTAACAAGTAATAAGAAGGTAAGGAATAAAATATTCTAAAAAAAACTCTTGACACTTAATAAGAAAACCCAAGAAAAGAGAATTGCACCTACCAAAAATTAAATAAATATCCAGGGTGAAGTGTAAAGACCAGTTGGGTTGCAGTCCGCTCTGTCAATCTCTACTACAAAACTGAGAACAAAAAAGTAAAGAAAAGGAATTAAAAACATAAGGAGGGGAGAAGAAAAGTTATACAAATAAACTATTGACTCGTCCAAAGATATCCATATCCAGAAGATCAACATGGATAGTCAGAACAGAGGGGAAAAACAAAACTTACTGGATAGTAAGTATAAGCGTGGATAGTAATAGAGCTATTCAATCATGAGGTATCGTATATATAAGGGGTCTTGGTCACAGTACTATAAAGAGAAAAAATATAAAAACAAGATATTAGAAACAATCAGGAGCTGGTGTATAAAGTCCTTGCAAAACATACTCGAAAAAATCAATAAGGTCCTCTCACAAATGCAATATTTCAACAAAGTGAGAAATTACTGTTAAGTAGAGAAATAATAATTCAAGGGTATAATAAGGAGATTGTAAACCCGGCTTACCTACAATAGGCTATCAATGCTTTGAAGGAGAATTATTTTGAACTCCAAATAGCAAATAGAAATTAGTATGTGGTGCACCATCAATGCGATGTGCACTGCAATCTGAATAATAAAGGAAAAAAGGTGACAAATATTATTGAAGGTTGGGTTACGTAATTTAAATAAGGCCAAGAAGGATCAAATAAAATGATGAAATATACCTAAAGATATCCAAGTACCCCTTATAACGGAGATCCTGACATCAAATGTAGTCACTCATGATTCCTCCTCCTGGATAATAAGAAACAGTAGTGTACGGGGGCAAAAAATAAATATCCAGCGTGTAGTTTATATAAGAAGCTAAAAATAAGAAAATAGTAAAGTGTTAGGATGCTATCCAAAGAAAAAATAAACAATGGAGATAGAAAATGAAAAGAATAATAAAGGGAAACAGAGAAAGCCGAATCTCACTCACCTAGGAGAAGCTGGCAAAAGCGGGAAATATCCGCCCAGACGTGGAGTCCCCTCAGTCCGTATAGCGCCTGATGGTAAAAAGGCAATGGCTGCGCTAGTATATATACCTGCCTTAATTATGTAATTGAAATCACCTGTGTGAGAATGAAGACGGACAAGACCCGAGATCTCGGCGTTTTGCGGCAGCCATCTTACCGGAGTAAAGAAAAGTAAAGTTACAGAAAAAGTCTTTGAAAAAGTAAATAAAGGATCAGTATTAGTCAATTGCTGTTGAGGAATTGCTGGCTTAATAATAATATGTACAGAAGTAAAAGCCATTATAAACCGATGTGCCATATATGTAAGATAGCTTATTATAAATATACGACGTGGCGGCCATGTTGGAACAGTCTAAGGGCGTCTAATAGGAGTCGGCCATGTTAGAGCAGTCTAAGGACGTCTAATAGGGGAAAGTACCATCCGTGGTAAATATTCAGCTGATATAAAAAATCAAAATAAACGAAACAAATGCGAAAAAATTATAAAGAAAAATATGATGTAAAACATGACTGATGACCTAAAGTGTAACTGGTCGTATAATAGTTGCAAGAGGCGCATTGAAGCTATGGAGCATGGCGGCCATGATGGAACAGTTCCCGTACCTGAATTAAACATAAAATCAGTGACTATTAATATAACTGTGGCGGCCATGTTAACGCAGTATCCGAGCATGTAATTGGTGACCGAATCCTACCCATACCAGACAACCAATACCTATTGAGACGAATGATAAATAACAGAGTGGAAATAATTATTATGTAGGCCCAAGGCGCGCAATGCCGGCTGATACCCAAAAGTGCTCGTGATTTTATGATGTATTCAAGATAGTAATAAATCAGAGCATCAAAATCAGAAGCTATAATAATATGCTGGTAAGGTAAAAGCTGTACTATATCAGAAAATTATAACTTGTTACCACGTCTGACAAGAGTCTGATTATGTATATGGGATAGTTAGAAACAGATAATAAAAAAGGAAAGAATTGTTTATAATGAATAGGTTAATAGCAATCTAAGTAAGGGAAAAGGGAGGGGAAGCCCTGATAATCTAACTAGGCGAAAGAAAAGGACAGAGCGGACAAAGCAAACCAAATGGAAGTGGCATATCACTTGGTCAATTTTCTTGGAGGTGCAAGGGGAAAAGGGGAAAGTTACATCAAAAAATAGTACACTGAGAATATACATGATCCATAATCTCGTCTATCCATTGCATGTAATACATCTGTATTATAAAAACGAGAAATTGGCATTGTACCCCATTGCCGGTGATAGTTCGAAAAACAGAAAGTTCAACAATGGAGCATATTGCATGAAAGTGAAAAGAAGCATATATGGCAGAGAAAATATAGCAGGAAAAAAGTTCATCATACCAGAAACACAAATTTAAAGCATCTATATTGAGGGCCTCTATAATTCGGACATCTGGGCAATTTATGCCAAAAAGTGGTGTAACTCATCATCAAAATTATGACCATATTCTAGTGTCCTCAATCTGCAAATCCACATCGCTTCCTTCTTACGTAGGGCTAATAATCTATCCCCTCCCCTAGGGTTAATTGGGATATGATCTATACCCATAAACCAGATAGTATCACTGGGTAGATGTTTTTCTAGCATGTGGTGTGTCATTGCATATTTAAAGTCCCCATTCCTATGTGCCCTGACATGTTCCTGTATTCTGATTTTGAGTGCCCTCTTTGTACTGCCCACGTAAATTTGATCACATGGGCATCCCAGAACATACACTACATATGGGGTATTACAATTTATGTAATGATTGATTTTGTACCTATGTGTGGTATTGAAACAAAAGTCTTTGGTTTTGTCCTTACCAAGACCACACATATTGCACCCCCTGCAAGTATAAAAGCCTGTTAACTTGCTGCTAAGCCAATCCACCCTCTTTTTTTTTTTTGAAGAATTAGAAAAGGAAATCGAGGATTCACCTCTCAAGGAAGTGATTAAGAAAAACTACACGACCCTTGATAAAATTTTGGAAAGCCACCAACTTTATCTCAGGGACAGAAAAATAAAAAAGATCAAACGTGACGACAAGGACTATAAAGAAGGCAGAATTTACACCTTTGCCCACAAGTATGACAATGTGAAAATAGCAAGGGAGGGCAAGAGAGGTAGGGAAGAAACCTTAGAGTTAACTTCCGCCAGTAGCATCACTTCTCTGTCATCAGTCGCTAGCACAGTCTCTATAGACATTATTCCAGAGACCAGTGAAGGAGAAGTAAGACCTACCACCAATAATTTTTTATTGGAAATGGAAAGACTGAGACTTGGTGCAAGACCAAAGGAACAAAGACCAGAAGGGGGGGCAGGAGGTGGCAGGAACGACAACAGAGGAAGAGGTCAAAGTGGAGAGGCAGTGGCAGGGCGAACAAGGTCGAACAGGACAAAGAAGCAATGAGTATCATTGTAAACAACATGGTGGAAAATGAAAAAAGTATTGTTGTTAATCTTTCAGATAGGGCTCTCACTCCAGTGGAAATATCAGTTTTGAATAAGGGTTTGGGTTTTTGCCCCAATAATATGGGTGTAGATACTGACATCTTTGTGGATTTATTTAAATTCATACGTGTATTAAAACTAAAAGATCATTTTGTTAGAAACCCTTCCACTGTGTCTACTGATTGTAATGTTGATACCACTTCTGCTTATACAGCAACGGAAATAAAAGTCATTCAATCAATGATGTCAGTAGAACTTGATACATCTTTTGAAAGTGATGTGGTCTGTGCAGAATTGGGTGTCGTGGACAAACTTACAATTGATAGTGGCTTAAAACCTATGTCCAAATTCATCCCAGTAGGGACGCATGCTAACATTGATATTTTCAGGCAGAAAGTCACACAAGGTTTACACCAACTCCTTGACCATCCGATCCGTCCTAGTGCACGCCGTCACAACCTCTCACTGGAAGAACGCATAGCTCTTAACAATCTCAAAACAGACAGAAATATAGTTATCCGCGAAGCGGACAAAGGGGGAAATGTGGTCTTGATGAGAAAAGCAGACTACTTCTCCGAAATCGAACGACAACTTTCCGACATCTCTTGCTATACCAGGATTCCTAGCAATCCTATTGCTGCCCTGAGTGCCCATATTAACATGCGACTCGTAGATTGGCGAGAAGAGGGATTAATCAGTTCTGATGAATGCAGATACCTTATGGTGTCTGAGCCTACCTTTCCATGTATATATGTGGATACTTACATTCCATGTATATATGTGGATACTTACATTCAACCTTTCGTACAGAACCTCCCGTCCTATATTAAGGACACACAGGACATCTTAGCTAAATTTGAGGAATTGACGTGGGCAGAAAATTTGATCTTCGTGACACTAGATGCCACGAGCCTTTACACTTGCATTAAAAAGGAATTCGGCATTAGAGCTCTTGAGTTCTACCTTGGACAGAGAGCTGCAGGTTTCCTGGACCACAATGAGGTACTTGTGGAGATGACTAATATCATCCTTTCCAAGAACTTCTTTTTATATGATTCTATGTGGTACCAACAGACCCAGGGCACGGCGATGGGCTCCAGGTTTGCTCCAGCTTACGCCGGCCTCTTCATGGGCTGGTTCGAGCGGGAGCATGCCTGGAGCCGCCGTGCTTCAGAGTGGTCAGAGCATGTGATCTTCTGGGGCAGGTACATTGATGACGTTATTATGTTATGGAATGGACCTGTCCCAGTATTGCTGTCTTATTTTAAATATCTGAACAACAACCCTTACAACATTAAGCTCACTATGGAGTATAGTGCTAAGGAAATAAATTTTCTTGACATCACATTTTTTGTGGAAAACAACAGGGTAAATAGCAAAACCTACAGGAAGGCTACCAGCTGCAATAGCACATTACATTTCACTAGCGCGCACCCCCGACATGTTGTTAATAACATTCCTTACGGGGAGATGATCAGAATGCGCCGCAATTGCAGCACCCCAGATGCATTCTCCGAAAATATCAAGGAGATCACGAATCGTTTTCACAATAGGGGCTATCCCCCCCAAATATTGAATAAAGCACTTAAAAGAATCAACAATGTCCCTAGAGAGTCTACCCTCATTCCATCTAAAATAAGCAAGGACAAATTCCCTGGCGTTGCACTTATTACTCCATATACAGACGAGAGTGCGAGAATTTATAATACTTTGCGCAGGCATTGGCATTTGCTCACCTCTATACCCAGCCTACAAGGAATCATACCAGCAAAACCTAAGATCACATACAAACGGAGCCCCAATTTGAGAAACATTCTCTGCCCCAGCTACATCACCCGAGAAAAAGGGGTGGATTGGCTTAGCAGCAAGTTAACAGGCTTTTATACTTGCAGGGGGTGCAATATGTGTGGTCTTGGTAAGGACAAAACCAAAGACATTTGTTTCAATAGCACACATAGGTACAAAATCAATCATTACATAAATTGTAATACCCCATATGTAGTGTATGTTCTGGGATGCCCATGTGATCAAATTTACGTGGGCAGTACAAAGAGGGCACTCAAAATCAGAATACAGGAACATGTCAGGGCACATAGGAATGGGGACTTTAAATATGCAATGACACACCACATGCTAGAAAAACATCTACCCAGTGATACTATCTGGTTTATGGGTATAGATCATATCCCAATTAACCCTAGGGGAGGGGATAGATTATTAGCCCTACGTAAGAAGGAAGCGATGTGGATTTGCAGATTGAGGACACTGAAATATGGTCATAATTTTGATGATGATTTACACCACTTTTTGGCATAAATTGACCAGATGTCCGAATTATAGAGGCCCTCAATATAGATGCTTTAAATTTGTGTTTCTGGTATGATGAACTTTTTTCCTGCTATATTTTCTCTGCCATATATGCTTCTTTTCACTTTCATGCAATATGCTCCATTGTTGAACTTTCTGTTTTTCGAACTATCACCGGCAATGGGGTACAATGCCAATTTCTCGTTTTTATAATACAGATGTATTACATGCAATGGATAGACGAGATTATGGATCATGTATATTCTCAGTGTACTATTTTTTGATGTAACTTTCCCCTTGCACCTCTAAGAAAATTTACCAAGTGATATGCCACTTCCATTTGGTTTGCTTTGTCCGCTCTGTCCTTTTCTTTCGCCTAGTTAGATTATCAGGGCTTCCCCTCCCTTTTCCCTTACTTAGATTGCTATTAACCTATTCATTATAAACAATTCTTTCCTTTTTTATTATCTGTTTCTAACTATCCCATATACATAATCAGACTCTTGTCAGACGTGGTAACAAGTTATAATTTTCTGATATAGTACAGCTTTTACCTTACCAGCATATTATTATAGCTTCTGATTTTGATGCTCTGATTTATTACTATCTTGAATACATCATAAAATCACGAGCACTTTTGGGTATCAGCCGGCATTGCGCGCCTTGGGCCTACATAATAATTATTTCCACTCTGTTATTTATCATTCGTCTCAATAGGTATTGGTTGTCTGGTATGGGTAGGATTCGGTCACCGATTACATGCTCGGATACTGCGTTAACATGGCCGCTACAGTTATATTAATAGTCACTTATTTTATGTTTAATTCAGGTACGGGAACTGTTCCATCATGGCCGCCATGCTCCATAGCTTCAATGCGCCTCTTGCAACTATTATACGACCAGTTACACTTTAGGTCATCAGTCATGTTTTACATCATATTTTTCTTTATAATTTTTTCGCATTTGTTTCGTTTATTTTGATTTTTTATATCGGCTGAATATTTACCACGGATGGTACTTTCCCCTATTAGACATCCTTAGACTGCTCTAACATGGCCGACTCCTATTAGACGCCCTTAGACTGTTCCAACATGGCCGCCACGTCGTATATTTATAATAAGCTATCTTACATATATGGCACATCGGTTTATAATGGCTTTTACTTCTGTACATATTATTATTAAGCCAGCAATTCCTCAACAGCAATTGACTAATACTGATCCTTTATTTACTTTTTCAAAGACTTTTTCTGTAACTTTACTTTTCTTTACTCCGTTAAAATGGCTGCCGCAAAACGCCGGGATCTCGGGTCTTGTCCGTCTTCATTCTCACACAGGTGATTTCAATTACATAATTAAGGCAGGTATATATACTAGCGCAGCCATTGCCTTTTTACCATCAGGCGCTATACGGACTGAGGGGACTCCACGTCTGGGCGGATATTTCCCGCTTTTTCCAGCTTCTCCTAGGTGAGTGAGATTCGGCTTTCTCTGTTTCCCATTATTATTCTTTTCATTTTCTATCTCCATTGTTTATTTTTTCTTTGGATAGCATCCTAACACTTTACTATTTTCTTATTTTTAGCTTCTTATATAAACTACACGCTGGATATTTATTTTTTGCCCCCGTACACTACTGTTTCTTATTATCCAGGAGGAGGAATCATGAGTGACTACATTTGATGTCAGGATCTCCGTTATAAGGGGTACTTGGATATCTTTAGGTATATTCCATCATTTTATTTTATCCTTCTTGGCCTTATTTAAATTACGTAACCCAACCTTCAATAATATTTGTCACCTTTTTTCCTTTATTATTCAGATTGCAGTGCACATCGCATTGATGGTGCACCACATACTAATTTCTATTTGCTATTTGGAGTTCAAAATAATTCTCCTTCAAAGCATTGATAGCCTATTGTAGGTAAGCCGGGTTTACAATCTCCTTATTATACCCTTGAATTATTATTTCTCTACTTAACAGTAATTTCTCACTTTGTTGAAATATTGCATTTGTGAGAGGACCTTATTGATTTTTTCGAGTATGTTTTGCAAGGACTTTATACACCAGCTCCTGATTGTTTCTAATATCTTGTTTTTATATTTTTTCTCTTTATAGTACTTTGACCAAGACCCCTTATATATACGATACCTCATGATTGAATAGCTCTATGACTATCCACGCTTATACTTACTATCCAGTAAGTTTTGTTTTTCCCCTGTGTTCTGACTATCCATGTTGATCTTCTGGATATGGATATCTTTGGACGAGTCAATAGTTTATTTGTATAATTTTTCTTCTCCCCTCCTTATGTTTTTAATTCCTTTTCTTTACTTTTTTGTTCTCAGTTTTGTAGTAGAGATTGACAGAGCGGACTGCAACCCAACTGGTCTTTACACTTCACCCTGGATATTTATTTAATTTTTGGTAGGTGCAATTCTCTTTTCTTGGGTTTTCTTATTAGGTGCCAAGAGGTTTTTTTAGAATATTTTATTCCTTACCTTCTTATTACTTGTTAAGAAATGCTTGAAAACCTATCCTCATTCGGATTAAATTGCATCTAGAAATGCATTATTTGTTGGAACTGTATATATTCTTTCTTCATTTAGGACTCTCATTCTTTTTAAAAATAAAAAAAGTCATTATTTCACATGATGTTAACTTGGGGTACTGATTACTGGTTAATTCCAGGAATGTAGCAATTTAAGATTTTGTCTTTATATGACATTCTCGGAAGTGTTGATTCGCTTTTTTAATGTATGTGACCACTGTATACTCGATTGGGTTTTGCAATGGTCCATCTTTTAACTGTATGTTTATATTTTCTGTCTTTTTCAAACACAGCCCTGAAGAAGTCCCGGCTGGGACGAAACGCGTCGGCTGTCCTTTTTCTCTCTGTTGAAAAATAAATCATCAAAACAAAACGGATTTTTGGACAATCATATTTGTGAATTTGTTATAATTGAATTTGAGAACTTGTTCAGTTTATGGTGCACCTGTGCTTTCATTTAACTCATGTTTAAAGTTCTGTTTAGAACTGGCATTGTGTTGGCGGGTGTCGTATCGGTGTGCACATAATTCCCACCTAAGGGTGTAGACAAGGGAAATTTCGATAATATTGGCAATTTATGTATCAGGTGCATATTTATCAAGGTTCCGCCATCTACTATGTTCTAGCATCTTTTATGTACAATTTGACGTCTAAAAAGTCTATCATTGTTTTATGTACGTGGGAAGTAAAGTGGAGATTCAAGTTGTTGATATTGATAGCATCAATACATTTTTGTGCTTCCTCTTCACTTCCTTTCCATGCGATAAAAATATTGTCAATGTACCTAAGAAAGCACACTATATTTTTGTAAAAAAAAGCCCTGTGTTCTTTTTTCAGAACCTGTTCCTCCCACCAGCCCATGTGCAAGCACGCGTAACTGGGGGAGAAACAGGCTCCCATAGCCACGCCTCTAAGCTGTTTAAACAGCTCTTTGCCAAACAGAAAGTAAATTGTTGTTCAAACACCAATTGATTAGGCTGATGATAGATATATATATATATATATATATATATATATATATACATATATATATGTCACATCGTCTGCTGTAGAATTAAATACAGACTCCAGCACGCTCGGAGTTGCTTCAATACGTGTTTATTTAAGGCTACAAATATATATATATATATATTCACTGAAAAAACCATAGGTTATAGACCATATATAGTTAGGAATTAGCATTTACAAAACCTTGAAAATTCACTGAAAAAACCATAGGTTATAGACCATATATAGTTAGGAATTAGCATTTAAAAAACCTTATTTTACTCACACAAAACCATTGAAATTCCATATATAGTTAGTTGCACTAACTATATATTGCGCACCCGCAATCCACTGCTGATCATGTCACATATTACATCATTCATGACATGGTCAGTGACATCACTGATGACATCACTGATGACATCTCAAATGACATCACTGATGACATCACTGATGACAACATCCAGTGACTGTATGTTTCTGTAAAGTTAAAATATGTCTTACATATTGAAGAATGAGTGGATGTATAAGTGTCTGGATGAAGGATTTAGTAGGTGCGTGACTGACTGTATGAGTGAGTGATTAAATGTGTCTCACTGAATGCATGGGTTAGTGACTAAACTGTCTTAATTTGTGCATCATTATGTCTGTTGTTCTGTAAACTGCTGCATGTGTTGATCATTAGCTATACGAGAGGCTATATGTGTTATTAATTGGTTGCCCAAGTATTTCTATGGGAGATTGAGTTTGTGTGGGGGTGGCTGGAAGGTGTGTGACTCTATGCATAGATGTGTGAGCAGTTTATTCACTAGGTGTATGAGTTCAAGAGTGCATGTGGAAACAGCTACATGGGCAGTTGACTGTGTGCATGAGTGTATTGATGAGTGAATGGATATCTCAATGCTACATGTCATAGTAAGTACATATGTAAAACACAGTACATGTGAGAGTTGGCATATATAAATAACTGTGCATGAGAGCCACTGAATGAGTGAGTGGTTGTATCGATCATTGTGAACTTGTATCAGGGATTGTATAAGAGAGTAAATATGTGTTAGTATATGTTTCAATAAGTAAGGTGTGTTTAACTGTATAGTTGAAGAAATGGAGGTGAGATTGTTTCTTTGCATGACTGACTGGGTGTGTGAGTAACTCCATGGATGAGTGGCAGTGTGTGAGTGTCTGTATACACTGAGTGTATCTAAGGTTATATTAGAGTCTGAAGAGGTTTATCGTATTAGCACAAGCATGATGTCAAATGAGATGTCATCAGTGATGTCATCAGTGATGTCATCAGTGATGTCACTGACCATGTCATGAATGATGTAATATGTGACATGATCAGCAGTGGATTGCGGGTGCGCGATATATAGTTAGTGCAACTAACTATATATGGAATTTCAATGGTTTTGTGTGAGTAAAATAAGGTTTTTTAAATGCTAATTCCTAACTATATATGGTCTATAACCTATGGTTTTTTCAGTGAATTTTCAAGGTTTTGTAAATGCTAATTCCTAACTATATATGGTCTATAACCTATGGTTTTTTCAGTGAATTTCAATGGTTTTTTAATAGCAAATATCATAAGCTGTCGAATGTCAAGTACGTGGTAAGTGAAAACATTTTCGTGTTTATGCACACTGATCTGCTTTGAATGGTGCCCCCCCCCCCCCCCTCATTTCTATTAGGAGTACTCTCTCTTTGCAGATAGTGAAAGGTAGTTAACGCAGGCCTTTGCCCCCGTTGTAATCCGTCGTGCCTGCTTCTCTCTCCATTTGATTGATTGTTATCCAAGTATTTACTGTTTTAGAATTAGTTCTCTTTGGTTCATTCTCTATTTACAAACAAACACAGAGTCGCAATACTCTGTTTAGTCTTTGCAGATAACGAAAAATCGTGTAAAAAAAAAGAAAAGGAATCGAGCAAAATCAGTAGGCCACTAATGGGATCTCTTTTTGACCTCGCTAAAATAGAAACATTAGGAACAACCCCTCATGACAAATACAAAACTAGTGAGATGAACTGAACTCCACACAATGATGGCTGCAAAACAGCTCGGCTCCGCCACCCACCCCGCCCAAAATAACGATAAAGAACGGCTGCCATGATTGGTTGTGGAATGACCACGACGGAGCTACGAAATGGTGCTGCTCTCATGCTAACCCCAGCTTCAGTCTGAAACATCCAGAAACACTGTAGACTACCAATTCGATCAGTTCCGGTAGCGCCCCAATGTAACCCGGTAGAGAAGAACTAGCCCTCCCCTCTTTGACTGATGGTTCTTGTTGCCTGTCCCTTCTGTTGTCATTTAACAGAACTATTTAGCCTGCTGAAAGGGGTTGTGTTCCGACCGCTGGTTGGTGGAGACATTTTGACTATATTCTGTACCTGCGTTGTCGCGTAATGCGTCATATGACGCGCCGCGTTAGCGCATCCAGAAGTCATCCGGGGCGCGCAGCGCGTAACGTAAGCATAACAAGTCATGTGACTTGTTAATAAAACTTTTCATTGGTTCATTTTACTTTTCTTATTGTAATGATGAAAGGCTTGGTCATATGACCTAAAAATTACGCTTTTCATTACTTCCGAACATTATTTTTTCTTAAATATATGTTATAATGTTCCAGGCTAATGTACTTTCCCGGAAATTTTACAACTGTCCTGCAAGTAAAATATATTCTTTTTTCGAGAAAAAGAGCGTTTCTTCGTCCCATGACGGAGCCGTTGAGCAAAAGAGGGTCGACCTGCTGTCTTAGTCGCCGATACGCCTGAATATGAGATTCTTATCGATCACTTTATGTTGCAGGAATAGAAAACACAACAGCCCTTGACCATTTATCTTTACTGCGTTCCTTCGTGTTATACCTTTTACCCTTCATGTAATTGGTCTGCTTTATTTCACTTGCCTTTTAATGATTCTAAAACAGTCACTATTATTAAAAACTTTACCAATGTATATACTACTACCATGTTTTCTTTTAAAAACCTTTATTGTGAAAATTTCATTATACAAATACGAGCCTATAACCACGTGGGCCTGCCACAGAGCAAACTGTAATCGTATATGATGAATAGACATTTACACTGTAGAGGAACGTAACGGGCGGGCCATTAGGTTGCAAGAACTAAGGTGTCTAACAGTTACGGAATCGGTGGACGTACATTTTATAATTAAAATACGACAGGGCCAGTTACAATAAAATTATCTAGATATACATTTGCGGGCAAGTACCATGGGTGACGTTAATTCGAACTTTCAACAGTACAGTAATCAATAACACATCAGAACTTAATATCAATAGGGATGTCGAAATATTCAATCAATTCTCGTCCCCGCCCGCCATGTGCTTCAAAACTGCATACGTATCTCGTGATTTCAAGGTTCTGCAACCAGTACACAACAAGGAGTTACGAGTCCCATTTATTCCGGCGCCATTTTGGGCGAGGACGGGCAGGTCCAGGATATAGTCAAAATGTCTCTACCAACCATCGACTATGATGATGTTCATATGCTGTATTTATTAGAGTAACACTCATCTGTCCACATGAAATTAATTTGCCACAATCTAAACATGTCATTTTAATCTTTCCAAAGTTCTTCTAAATATTTGGGACCGTTTCCCTTGCCTCTGAAGCTCTCAGTGCCACTTCTTTGATGAATGTACTAGCAGGTCAGGGGTTCTCCTCCAAATCTCTCTTTTATGCAGCACTATAATTAATTGGTGCCACCTCTCCATATGACGATGCATGGTATAGTTACCACAACTATATTTTTTTTCGGTTCCTCTGGAGAGTTCATCGTGGCAGATGAAGCGTGTAACGTACCGGGCATTTACCTTTTTTTGCATGTACAGGAAAGGAAAAAAAAATTGAGCGTCCGAGTTCTAAGGTGTCCCAGGGCCATTTTAGTGGACCAGGCCCAAATCCAAAGAACAGGCCGCCATTTTGAGAGTCCTCTTGCAGCCGCCTGTCGCTGTAGCATCAAGAGCAGCCGAAACTCAGCTGAATGGCAACTGAAACGGTAAAGGGGCGCCCCACTACAGCAGACGAGCCTCCACCTAGGAAGGCCCATTCACGCCGGCTCCCCCCCCCTTCGGGCACCCCACGCCGTTATTCGGAGCAGTATTGTGGGATGGCCACACCAGTGCGGCAACTTGCTAGACATCACCTCGGTGGTAACCGAATCTCAACGCCTTGTGGTGTCTTCTATTCAAAAAACATTGTTATGCTGCCTTCGACCTATTCGCCGCAAGTGCGCACACAACTCAACTGCATAGCTTGCTAGACACCACCTCGGTGCCATCCGGATCTTGGAATGTCAGCACCTTTTGGTGTCTTCTCTTCAGAAAATATTGTTGCGCTGCCTTTGGCCCCATTCGCACATCAGTCCGCTACTGACGCCATCTCACAGGCTAATGGGGCGCCCCACGCCGACTTTCAGCATTGTAGAATGACCACACCAGTACAGCAACTTGCTAGACATCACCTCGGTGCCATCCGGATCTCGGCGCCCCACTGCAGATGAAGTGCCTCTCAACTATGAAACCACCACGGTGACATCCGGATCTTGGCGCGTTGTGCTGCCTTCGGCCTATTCGCACATCGGTCCGCTACTGACGCCATCTCACAGGCTAATGGGGCGACCCACGCCGAGTTTCAGCATTGTAGGATGACCACACCAGTACAGCAACTTGCTAGACATCACCTCGGTGCCATCCGAATCTTGGCATCTCAACGCCTAGTGGTATCTTCCATACAAAAAATATTGTTACGCTGCCTTTGGCCCCATTCGCACATCAGTCCGCAACTTAGACATCACCTCGGTGCCATCCGGATCTTGGCATCTCAGCGCCTTGTGGTGTCAGTCAGAAAATATTGTTGCGCTGCCTTTGGCCCCATTCGCACATCGGTCCGCTACTGACGCCATCTCACAGGCCAACGGGGCGCCCCACGCCGACTTTCAACATTGTAGGATGGCCACAGAAGTGCGACAACTTACTAGACACCACCTCGGTGCCATCCGGATCTTGGCGCGTTGTGCTGCCTTCGGCCTATTTGCACATCGGTCCGCTACTGACGCAAACTCACAGGCCAACGGGGCGCCCCACGCCGACTTTCAGCATTGTAGGATGGCCACACCAGTGCTGCAACTTGCTGGACACCACCTCGGTGCCATCCGGATCTTGGCGCGTTGTATTGCCTTCGGCCTATTCGCACATCGGTCCGCTACTGACGCCGCCTCACGTGCCAACGTATTTTCTCCGCATTTTATACCCTATGCCGCATAACAGATCATGTGACTTGTTTATAAAACTTTTCATTGGTTCATTTTACTTTTGGTTTCCTAATGATGGAAGGCTTGATCATATGACCTAAAAACAACACTTTTCATTGGATGAAAACTTTTTTTTTTTCCCAAACGATGAAAGCCCCACCTTGTTTCTGGATGTTTCAGACTAAACTGGCGTCAGCATGAGAGCACCACCATCTCGTAGCTCCGTCGTGGTCATTCCGCGAGCAATCATGGCAGCCGCTCCCCACCAGAAGCCTGCAGGAGTCGGGGCCCCCAAAACTTTTGATGAATTCTCAAGGCGGAGGGGACGCTTTCGAGAATGGGGTCCAAGACCTAGCAGACAAGCGTCCGATTTCCAAGGTGTCCCAGGGCCATTTCAGTGGACCAGGCCCAAAAAGGAAAGAGCCTGCCGCCATTTTGAGAGTCCTGTGACAGCCGCCTATCGCTGCACCGCAAGAGTGGGCGCAACTCAGCTGAATTGCGGCTTTTGACACAGTGGACCAAAAACGGACGGAATGGCAACTGAAACGGTAAAGGGGCGCCCCACTACAACAGATGACACTCCACCTGGAGAGGCCCGTTCACGCCGCCTCCCCCGGGGCGCCCCACGCCGTTATTCGGAGCAGCATTGTAGGATACCAAAACCAGTGCGGTAACTTACTGGACATCACCTTGGTGCCATCGTTCTGCTGCCTTGGAACTATTCGCACAACAGTTTGCTACTGATGACCCACCCCCCGCGACGCCCCACGCCGTTATTTGCTGGGTGGCAACTTACTAGACATCACTTTCGTGTCATCTAGATTTCGGCGCGTTCTGCTGCCTTGGAACTATTCGCACAACAGTTTGCTACTGATGACCCACCCCCCGCGACGCCCCACGCCGGAAACCTGGACGTTGTGCTGCGTTGGGACTATTCGCACAGCCGACCGCTACTTCGTTGTTTTTCCCTAAAAATGTTTATATGTTATTACTATTTTTGTTTTCTTGTATATATTTATAAATTATTAAAGTTTTATAATCTTACTACTTTGTCGGAGTGCTATATATTTTTAATGTGACACATAATTGTAAAAACTTTGATGTACAAAGAGTCATCCCTGGAATCTTCCGCTTCACGCTCGGTCCCCTCCCCAATCACAATACAGGATGGTTTTCAGATAATAGCAACGCTTCTGCTGTGACGGATCTCATCGAGTGTGGGCCTTGATCTACTATAACTCCTTTGAAGAGGGGTGATTCTTTACAGCTGTGGCCATAAACTACATCTGCAGGGCTAGCTGATAGCCTAGGACCGGCCTGGACAATTGGACACAGAGGAAAAGGAGTGTCAGAGGGTGCGGTAGTGAATAGGGCGAAAGGGAGGTGTCGGGCGGGCACAGGGTGTGATTCTCAGGGAAGAGCAGCGCAGATAGGGGGAGGTTTATTACCCATGCATAAGACAGAGAGCGGGGGTGACCACTGCCTGGGTGAGATGCTTGCGAGGGTGGGGAGCCATGCTAAGGATCGACAGCGTGCACAGAGTGGGTCTGGTCAAGGCATCTAAAATGGCTGCCGTGCACGACAAAAGTGTGGCATTTGAAAAAAGACAAGATGGCGCAGACAATGTTTTTCAACACATCCTGATTTCCTTCGAATCGAACGTTAACAGACGTTGGGGCATATTACCAAAGTTAAGCGATATTTATCCCTAACGATGCATTGCAAAGATTTTTTTACCGTCAGAAATTATCGCAGATAAACCTTGCTATTATCAAGGTTTATCGCAAATACGATAAAAAACGACCGCAATGCATTAATATCGCTGAAAACTCAGCGATATTCATGCATTACCGAGCTAATGCTCTTAGCCATGTTATCCACCTCCCATTGGATAACATGGCTAAGAACTGCTCAGGGCAGCTGTTACTTTTTGGAGATATTCGCGCTTATCTCGAATATTTCCAAAAGTTGATAATAGGAGATAGCGATGTTAGCGACTGTTTCCAGTCGCTAACATCTTGGCATGCCCACTTTGCATGTCATTAGTGATAAATATCACTCACATGCAAAGTGGGGCCCAAGATGGTCGCTATCTCCTACTAGCCGTCGCTAACTGGTGTTAGCAACAGCTAGGTAATACAGATATAATTTTATCTCCGCGAAGCGGAGCGCTGTTACAGATATATATCTTGTTTTTGAACGTTAATTTCTCAAAATGCACTGAAGCACATATATTGAGACCTAGCAAAGGCACATCGGGCTACCAGTCCCTAATATTTTACCAAGTTTCGTGCAAATCCATTCAGCCGTTCGATTATTATTATTATTTTTTTTTTTTGCCCCGCGGGGCCCTTTTAAAACCTCCACATCAAACCTAGGGGGTCAGCGAGGATCTACTATGCCCCCTTATGGTCATTTGCCCCTTCGCTTTGGCCTCCTCTTGTCTCTCGATCCTACCGAGAGACAAGATGGCGGCCGCTACGTACTGTTTGGAATGTTTACAGACACCGGAGAGCCAATCAGCTTCGCTTCGCAAAGCTCCGTAACGCGAAAAGTACGCGAAGCGGTGCGCTGTTACAGATATATATCTTTTTTTGAACGGTAATTTCTCAAAATCCACTGAAGCACATATATTGAGACCTAGCAAAGGCACATCGGGCTACCAGTCCCTACAATTTTGCCAAGTTTCGTGCAAATCCATTCAGCCGTTCGATTATTATTATTATTTTTTTTTTTTGCCCCGCGGGGCCCTTTTAAAACCTCCACATCAAACCTAGGGGGTCAGCGAGGATCTACTATTCCCCCTTATGGTCATTTGCCCCTTCGCTTTGGCCTCCTCTTGTCTCTCGATCCTACCGAGAGACAAGATGGCGGCCGCTACGGACTGTTTGGAATGTTGACAGACGCCGGAGAACCAATCAGCTTCGCTTCACAAAGCTCCGTTGCGCGAAAAGTACGCGTCCTGGAGCGCTGCCCGGTCCGCTGTTACAGATATATATCTTTTTTTAAACGTTAATTTCTCAAAATCCACTGTAGCACATATATTGAGACCTACAAAAGGCACATCGGGCTACCAGTCCCTACAATTTTGCCAAGTTTCGTGCAAATCCATTCAGCCGTTCGGGCTAAAAGTGAGGCCAACCGCCCTATGGAAAACTCAATGTTAAAAACACGTTTTGGGACCCCCCTTTTTTCTCGACCCCCCCTGGACGAACCCCCCCCCAATTTTCAGGGGCTGCTCAGAAATAAAATGTGCCATTTTCCTGAAAATTTCAGCCAATTCCGTCCACAAACGCCAAAGTTATTAGACATAGAATTTTCAAAAAACCCATAGAGAAAAAATCCTAACTATATATACCTACTGGCGACCGCCAGTAGGTGATATATATATATCATTCAAAGTTGCTCCATAGCAAGGGAAACGCGTCAAGGAAAAGGAACTGATTTGAACTGGGGCTGCCAGCGTGATTGTGTGCAATAAAAAGGAATGTTTTCCTATCTTCGTGGAGTAGCGTTTCCCTTGCTCTGGAGCAACTTTGAATGATATATATATATATATATATATATATATATATATATATATATATATATATATATATATATATATATATATATATATATATATCACTGACATCCTCCAAAAGAGAACAGAGGCCACAACAGGGATCAAAATTGAAAGCTTCTTTATTTCCAGGTTAGTATCAGAACGGGCGTATGCATTTCGGCTGCATGTAGCTTCCTCAGCGCCCAGCGTGGTGTGTGAGGAAAGGTCCAGCGTCTCTCTTAGTTCTGAAAGTTCAGCTGTTGTAAATGTTCATAGAGCACTCCGCCCCTCATGCTGACTCATTACCTCCACGTATGACGGCCTGAAGGCAAAATATACTGCATGTCCCAGCATACAACAGGTTGCCGGGAATTGGCTGCTGAATGGTTGTCTGCTCCATGAACAGGACTTTGGACCCAGTCTCTCGTTTTCGTCGTACCACCCGGAACAAGGGCTTTCTCCAGTCCCCAACTGCACAACCTTGGCGTTCTGGACTCTTCATGCCGGGGGTAAGTGCGCGCTGCGCCTCTCCCAACGCGGAGTTGTGGACTCCGACACCGGTACATATTGTCCATAATTGCCAGGGTGGGTCCGATCATTTTCAATATCTTGAGAGAAAAAAAGGGGCTTCTCGCCGAGACAAGACGCCGGTTGCCAGTACTGATCAGACCAAAACTTGCGTGCAGGGGTCTCTGTATCATGCCAGTGGCAGGCATGAAAAATATCACTGACATCCTCCAAAAGAGAACAGAGGCCACAACGGGGATCAAAATTGAAAGCTTCTTTATTTCCAGGTTAGTATCAGAACGGGCGTATGCATTTCGGCTGCGTGTAGCCTCCTCAGCGCCCAGCGTGGTGTGTGAGGAAAGGTCCAGCGTCTCTCTTAGTTCTGAAAGTTCAGCTGTTGTAAATGTTCATAGAGCACTCCGCCCCTCATGCTGACTCATTACCTCCACGTATGACGGCCTGAAGGCAAAATATACTGCATGTCCCAGCATACAACAGGTTGCCGGGAATTGGCTGCTGAATGGTTGTCTGCTCATTGAACAGGACTTTGGACCCAGTCTCTCGTTTTCGTCGTACCACCCGGAACAAGGGCTTTCTCCAGTCCCCAACTGCACAACCTTGGCGTTCTGGACTCTTCATGCCGGGGGTAAGTGCGCGCTGCGCCTCTCCCAACGCGGAGTTGTGGACTCCGACACCGGTACATATTGTCCATAATTGCCAGGGTGGGTCCGATCATTTTCAATATCTTGAGAGAAAAAAAAAAAGAAAAATTGTGCTTCCTCTTCACTTCCTTTCCATGCGATAAAAATATTGTCAATGTACCTAAGAAAGCACACTATATTTTTGTCAAAAAAAGCCCTGTGTTCTTTTTTCAGAACCTGTTCCTCCCACCTGCCCATGTGCAAGCACGCGTAACTGGGGGAGAAACAGGCTCCCATAGCCACGCCTCTAAGCTGTTTAAACAGCTCTTTGCCAAACAGAAAGTAAATTGTTGTTCAAACACCAATTGATTAGGCTGATGATTGATATATATATATATATATATATATATATATATATATATATATATACATATATATATGTCACATCGTCTGCTGTAGAATTAAGTACAGACTCCAGCACGCTCGGAGTTGCTTCAATACGTGTTTATTTAAGGCTACAAATATATATATATATATATATATATATATATATATATATATATATATATATATATTCACTGAAAAAAACCATAGGTTTCGGGAGTTATATAGTTAGGAATTAGTTTTCAAAAAACCTTTGAAATTCACTCAAAAAACTATAAGTTTTAGTGGTGTTATAGTTAGCTGGACATTTTACTCATACAAAACCAATGAAATTGCTCCTATGTAGTTAGTTGTACTAACTATATTTCGTGCACCCGCAATCCACTGCTGATGATGTCACATATTAGATCATTCATGACATGGTCAGTGACATCACTGATGACATCTCAAATGACATCACTGATGACATCACTGATGACATGATCCAGTGAATGTGGTTTGCTTCGTTATTTAATTATGCATTATATATATAGCAATTTACATTGAAGAATGAGTGGATATATATAAATAAATATTTGGATGGAGGATTTAGTAGCAGTGTAATTGACTGTTTACTTGACCAATTTATAATGTCTCTCTAAATATAGTGGATAGTGACTAAACTGTGTGAATATCTGTATCACTTTGTCAGTTGTTGTGTAAACTGATTCTACAGTTGGTTACTAGCTATGTGAAAGTCTATACTAGTTATTGATTAGTTAACTGAGTATTTGCATGGGAGTGTGAAAGTGTGTGTGGTTCGGTGGGGGGTGTGTGACTGTCCAAAGATGTGTGAATAGTTGATTCAGTAGATATATGAAGTTAAAACTACATGTTCTAACAGTTTGGGTGAGGAAATCTCTTTATGGGTGTGGTGATGAGCAAATATATTTCTCAAAGGTACAGGTCCAACAAACTAGAAAAATAAAAGGCAGTGTATGTGTCAGTTGTTGTATATAAATAAGTATACATAAGACACAATGATTGTGTGTGTGACTGTATGGATAACTGTATACTTGTAATAATGATTTTATAATTCACTAAGTATGACTTACTATCTAAATGAATAGAAGAAGTGGTGTTTGTATAAGTGTTTTGCTAAGTAAATATGTAAGTATGATCCATTGTTTGCGTACGTGAGTAGGATGACTTCATATGTGAATAGGATGCGTGCTGTTGTTTAATGTCGATATAGATGTATATGTATTTTTGATAGTGTTCTATTGTTCATTGACAGCATGTATGAGTGAATCCATAGGTAAGTGATTAGATGTGTGTATACTTCTATGAATCACTGAGTGGATTTTTAGATACTTGTATTGCTGTGACAATGAATTTAAATATGATACTCTGTATTTTACAAAGAGTGATGAAAGATTTTAATAGTGTATGAAAAGGTGTATGTGATTGTCACGTGGATGATGTCATCAGTGATGTCATCAGTGATGTCATTTGAGATGTCATCAGTGATGTCACTGACCATGTCATGAATGATCTAATATGTGACATTATCAGCAGTGGATTGCGGGTGCGCGAAATATAGTTAGTACAACTAACTATATAGGAGCAATTTCATTGGTTTTGTATGAGTAAAATGTCCAGCTAACTATAACACCACTAAAACTTATAGTTTTTTGAGTGAATTTCAAAGGTTTTTTAAAAACGAATTCCTAACTATATAACTCCTGAAACCTATGGTTTTTTCAGTGAATTTCAAAGGTTTTTTTAAATGCTAATTCCTAACTATATAAGGCCTGAAACCTATGGTTTTTTAAGTGAATTTCAAAGGTTTTTTAAATGCTGATTCCTAACTGTATAAGGCCTGAAACCTATGGTTTTTTCAGTGAATTTCAAAGGTTTTTTAAATGCTAATTCCTAACTATATAAGGCCTGAAACCTATGGTTTTATCAGTGTTTTTTTAAAAGAAAATTGATTGGTTAACTGGCTTATTAGGTGTATTTAAGTGAATACATATATTAGCGAGTAATGTTTAAATATTTAAATATATGCATGAGTGATGTAATATGTGACGTCATCAGCAGTGCATTGCAGACGTGCTAGTTATAGTGAGTCCAACTAACTATAACGTGGGAATTTCAATGGTTTTATGCGAGTAAAATTTCCAGCTAACTATAACTGGTGTGAAACCTATGTTTTTTTCAGTGAATTTCAAAGCTTTTTTAAATGCTAATTCCTAACTATAACTGGTGTGTAACCTATGGTTTTTTCAGTGAATATATATATATATATATAAAATTTCTATGGCAAAATGAAACCTCTCATTTTGTTCCTTTTCAAATTAAATGTATTAAGTGTTACCACTTTATTCCAATCAAGATGACTTCAGGTGTGCCATACTTTTGTCATAAGTAAGACTGTTAGCGTTCTAGTTGTTCTTTAGAACACTCTGGGACATTCTGTCATTGGGCTATAGTTGGGCTACATCTGGCTGATATTTGGGCTACATTTGGGCTCTTTTGTCTCTGGTGGCCATCTTGGGAGACTGCATATCAGAATTTTTTTAATGAAATATAAGAGGATTTGAGAAGTCACTCAAAATGTGCCCTAATTTTTCTTTCTTCAGCACTAATCATAATTTCTATGGCAAAATATACCCCCTTATTTTGTTCCTTTGCAAATTAAATGTTTTAAGTGTTAACACTTTACTCCAATCAAGATGACTTCAGGTGTGCCATACCTTTGTCATAAGTAAGACTGTTAGCGCTCTAGTTGTTCTTTAGAACACTCTGGGACATTCTGTCATTGGGCTACATCTGGCTGATATTTGGGCTACATTTGTTTTTTTTGTCTCTGGTGGCCATCTTTGGGCTACATTGGGCTACATTGGGCTACATTTGGGCTCTAACATATATATAGCCCAATGTAGCCCAATATATATTTTTTCAAAGTTAATTTTCGTAAAAACCACTGGAGCACATATCTTGAGACATAGCAAAGGCACATCGGGCTACCAGTCCCTACAATTTTGCCAAGTTTGGTGGAAAACCATTCAGCCGTTCGGGCTAAAAGTGAGTCCAACCGCCCTATGGAAATTAACATGGGGAAAACACGTTTTGGGACCCCCCTTTATCTCGGCCCCCGCTTGACGAATCCCCCCCAAACTTTCAGGGAAGGAGCGGAGCGCCGCGAGGCAAAGTTATGGAAAATTTCAGGAAGATTCCTCACCCGGCGCCAAAGTTATTCTCAATAGAATGTTGCGATTTCCCTATGGAAAACAATCTTAACTATATATACCTACTGGCTAGCGCCAGTAGGTAATATATATATATATATATATATAAATCTTCCAAAAAATCGATTTCTGTAAACAGGCCTTTAAATCCTGTTCTCTTCTTGTCACATTTTCTGTGCATTCAGAAACTGATGTAAAATGCCAAGCTGCGTCTTCCAGGGGGTTTGGTGTTTATTTTCCGTTCATTGTCAGAGAATTTATGTGACAATCATGCTTGCTAGTGGAAATCTGCTTGAGGAAGGCTGTGCAGATGTTATTTCTTTTTCTAGCAAACAACAAAATGTACAAGTCTGCAAATGAACTATGCAGATGATCAAAATAATACATTGGGTGATGACATTTCCACACATTAGATTTTGTGCACTGTATGCTTTTTACAGTAAAACTGTACTCTGCACCACTGTACTGTGCTCTATACAAATGCACTGTACACCACTGCAAGCTACGACACTCTACTCTGCAGTGTCTGCCACTGAGCTCTCTGCCACTGAACTCTATGTCTCTATACTCTGTGCCACACTACTCTATGCCACTGCACTCTACTTTGCACCACTCTACACCACTCCTCTGCACTCTACTCCATTCTAATCTACTGTGCACCATTGCACTCTGACACTGCACTCTGCACCACTTGACTCTACGCCTCTCTACTCGATTCTGCACATTCTAGTCTATGCACTCTACCCAACTATGCTATGCACTATTGTACTCGTTATATTTAAGAGCAACAAGGGGACCCAATCAAGTCAGCAAGGGACCTTGGGAGTGAATTCTTTTAGGTAACAGTGGTCCCTTACCAGAAGGAGAATTCAAACCAATAAATATAGACTCAGTCGTTTCTATATTGATTTGACATGCCCAGCCGGACAGAGGTTGAATATTTACTCATAAGTGATAAAAAGGAGTATTTACACAACAATATACAAGGTGGGGCCCAGGCCTGTGCCCTACTTAACACATGTACTACATATACAACAAGCATTGGAAATGCAATAGGCCTCGGATTTATTTGAGTTAGAGCTAATGGCATTGTAAATGGCGATGTCTTTTAGCCATGTGTTATGGAGTGTGATGCATTTGGTGTGTAGTGGAATTATGTGGGTTGGATTGGTATTGTAGCAATAGTGGCATGCTGCACTTTAGATGTATATGTTTAAAAGTAAAGTGCACCATCCTGCGATTGCTACAATAGTTAATTGTGGATGCGTCGTTAACAATTGATGTGTGCACTGATCGCTGGTGGTGTGTGTGCCTGGGGGAAGCATGCACTGCCGGCTGGAGGTGTGTGTGCCTGGTGGAAGCGTGCACTGGCAGCTGGTGGTTTGTGTACCTGGTAAAAGCGTGCACTGACGGCTGGTGGTAAGTGTGCCTGGTGAAAGTGTGCACTGATGGCTGGGGGTGTGTGTGCCTGGTGAAAGCGTGCACTGACGGTTGGTGGTGTGTGTGCCTGGTGAAAGCGTGCACTGACGTCTGGTGGTGTGTACCTGGTGGAAGCCTGCACAGACGACTTATGGTGTCTGTGTCTGGTGAAAGTTTGCACTGACGGTGTGGTTGTGTGTGTGTGTGCTTGCGTGTGTGGTTGTGTGTGGTGGTGAGTGTGTGGTGGTGAGTGTGTGTAAGTTTGCACTGAGTGTGTGGTGGTGAGTGTGTGGTGGTGAGTGTGTGGGGTCTTATGTGTGGGGTCTTATGTATGTGGTCTTATGTGTGGGGTCTTATGTGTGGGGTCTTATGTGTGTGTGTGCGTGGTTGACTTAGTTCGAGTTTTCGTACCCTGCACACTCACACACTGTTCACCCTACACACTCACCCAATGTTCACCCTGCACACTCACACACTGTTCACCCTACACACATACACTGCTCACCCTACACACTCACACACTGCTCACCCTACACACACACACACTGCTCACCCTACACACACACACTGCTCACCCTACACACACACACTGTTCAACGCACACTCTCACACTGCTCACCCTGCACACACTGCTCACACTGGTCTCTCTACACACTCACACACTGCTCACCCTACACACTCACAATGCTCACCCTACACACTCACAATGCTCACCCTACACACTCACACACTGTTAACCCTGCACGCTCACACACTGCTCACCCTGCATACTCACACACTGCTCACCCTGCATGCTCACACACTGCTCAGCCTGCATGCTCACATACTGTTCATCCAGCACGCTCACACACTGCTCACCCTACGTAATGCAAAAAGACCTAGCTCTGCCCTTTGGCCTGTGTTGTAATCGTACAGTAGCTTGTGAGTAGTTGCGCTTGATTGGTTGGGGCGTCCCCTCCTTGCTGCTCCCCTCACAGAGGGCCGGCTGCCTCCATGAAGCTCCAAAGACATGTGTTCAGCTGTTCTTTGTTTTAGCTCCTGTGTGTCAGTGCACCATGTCTGCACACAAGCATACCCTGATCTCTCTGCACTTACTCTCACTCTGCACTCACTCTCACTCTGCAATCACAGTCACTCTGGCACTCACTCTGCACTCTGCACTCACAGTCACTCTTGCACTCTGCATTCACAGTCACTCTTGCACTCACAGTCACTCTCGCACTCACTCTGCACTCGCACTCACTCTGCACTCACACTGCACTCACAGTCACTCTCGAACTCACTCTGCACTCACTCTGCACTCACAGCCACTCTCGCACTCACTCTGCATTCACAGTCACTCTCGCACTCACTCTGCACTCACTCTGCACTCACAGTCACTCTGGCACTCACTCTGCACTCACTCTGCACTCACAGTCACTCTGCACTCACTCGGCACTCACAGTCCCTCTGGCACTCACTCTGCACTCACTCTGCACTCACAGTCACTCTCGCACTCACTTTGCACTCACGGTCACTCTTGCACTCACTCTGCACTCACTGTCACTCTGCACTCACTCTGCACTCACTGTCACTCTGCACTCACTCTGCACTCACTGTCACTCTGCACTCACTGTCACTCTGGCACTCACTCTGCACTCACTGTCACTGGCACTCACTCTGCACTCACTGTCACTCTGCACTCACTCTGCACTCACTTTCACTCTGCACTCACTGTCACTCTGCACTCTCACTGTCACTCTCGCTGTCACTCTCGCACTCACTCTGCACTCACTGTCTCTCTTGCACTCACTCTGCACTCACTGTCACTCTTGCACTCACTCTGCACTCACACTCACTCTGCACTCACCATCACTCTGCACTCTCACTGTAACTCTCGCACTCACTCTGCACTCACTGTCGCTCTGCACTCTCACTGTCACTCTCACTGCACTCACTGTCACTCTCACACTCACTCTGCACTCACTGTCACTGTCGCACTCACTCTGCACTCACACTCAGTCTGCACTCACTGTCACTCTCCACTCTCACTGTCAATCTCGCACTTACTCTGCACTCACTGTCACTCTCGCACTCACTCTGCACTCACTGTCACTCTCGCACTCACTCTGCACTCATTGTCGCTCTCACACTCACTCTGCACTCACACTCACTCTGCACTCACTGACACTCTCGCACTCACTCTGCACTCACTGTCACTCTGCACTCACTCTGCACTCACTGTCCCTCTGCACTCACTGTCACTCTGTACTCACTCTGCACTCACTGTCACTCTGCACTCACTGTCACTCTGGCACTCACTCTACACTCACTGTCACTGGCACTCACTCTGCACTCACTGTCACTCTGCACTCACTCTGCACTCACTGTCACTCTGCACTCACTCTGCACTCACTGTCACTCTGCACTCTCACTGTCACTCTCGCACTCACTCTACACTCACTGTCACTCTCACACTCACTCTGCACTCACTGTCACTCTTGCACTCACTCTGCACTCACTGTCACTCTCGCACTCACTCTGCACTCACTGTCACTCTTGCACTCGATCTGCACTCACTGTCTCTCTCGCACTCACTCTGCACTCACACTCACTCTGCACTCACTGTCGCTCTCGCACTCAATCTGCACTAACTGTCACTCTGCACTCTCACTGTCACTCTCGCACTCACTCTGCACTCACTGTCACTCTTGCACTCGCTCTGCACACACTGTCACTCTTGCACTCACTCTGCACTCACTGTCGCTCTCACTCTGCACTCACACTCTTGCACTCACTCTGCACTCACACTCACTCTGCACTCACTGTCACTCTGCACTCTCACTGTCACTCTCGCACTCACTCTGCACTCACTGTCACTCTCGCACTCACTCTGCACTCACTGTCTCTCTCACACTCACTCTGCACTCACACTCACACTCACTCTGCACTCACTGTCGCTCTCGCACTCACTCTGCACTCACTGTCACTCTCGCACTCACTCTGCACTCACTGTCACTCGCACTCACTCTGCACTCACTGTCACTCCCATTCACTCTGCACTCACTATCACTCTGCACTCACTCTGCACTCACTGTCACTCTGCACTCACTCTGCACTCACTGTCACTCTGCACTCTCACTGTCACTCTCGCACTCACTCTACACTCACTGTCACTCTCACACTCACTCTGCACTCACTGTCACTCTTGCACTCACTCTGCACTCACTGTCACTCTCGCACTCACTCTGCACTCACTGTCACTCTCGCACTCGATCTGCACTCACTGTCTCTCTCGCACTCACTCTGCACTCACACTCACTCTGCACTCACTGTCGCTCTCGCACTCAATCTGCACTAACTGTCACTCTGCACTCTCACTGTCACTCTCGCACTCACTCTGCACTCACTGTCACTCTTGCACTCGCTCTGCACACACTGTCACTCTCGCACTCACTCTGCACTCACTGTCGCTCTCACTCTGCACTCACACTCTTGCACTCACTCTGCACTCACACTCACTCTGCACTCACTGTCACTCTGCACTCTCACTGTCACTCTCGCACTCACTCTGCACTCACTGTCACTCTCGCACTCACTCTGCACTCACTGTCTCTCTCACACTCACTCTGCACTCACACTCACACTCACTCTGCACTCACTGTCGCTCTCGCACTCACTCTGCACTCACTGTCACTCTCGCACTCACTCTGCACTCACTGTCACTCGCACTCACTCTGCACTCACTGTCACTCCCATTCACTCTGCACTCACTGTCACTCTGCACTCACTCTGCACTCACTGTCACTCTGCACTCACTCTGCACTCACTGTCACTCTGCACTCTCACTGTCACTCTCGCACTCACTCTGCACTCACTGTCACTCTCGCACTCACTCTGCTCTCACACTCACTCTCACTCTCACTCTGCACTCACTGTCACCCGCACTCACTCTGCACTCACTGTCACTCTGCACTCACTCTGCACTCACTGTCACTCTGCGCTCACTCTGCACTCACTGTCACTCTGCAATCACTGTCACTCTCGCACTCACTCTGCACTCATTGTCACTCTCGCACTCACTCTGCACTCGCTGTCACTCTCGCACTCACTCTGCTCTCACACTCACTCCCACTCTCGCACTCACTCTGCACTCACTGTCACCCGCACTCACTCTGCACTCACTGTCACTCTGCACTCACTCTGCACTCACTGTCACTCTGCACTCACTCTCCACTCACTGTCACTCTGCAATCACTGTCACTCGCACTCACTCTGCACTCACTGTCACTCTCGCACTCACTCTGCACTCACTGTCACTCTCGCACTCACTTTGCACTCACTGTCACTCTCACACTCACTCTGCACTCACACTCACTCTCGCACTCACTCTGCACTCACTGTCACTCTGCACTCTCGCTGTCACTCTCACTGTCACTCTCGCACTTACTCTGCACTCACTGTCACTCTCGCACTCACTCTGCACTCACACTCACTCTCGCACTCACTCTGCACTCACACTCACGCTGCACTCACTGTCACTCTGCACTCTCACTGTCACTCTCGCACTCACTCTGCACTCACTGTCACTCTCGCACTCACTCTGCACTCACTGTCACTCTCGTACTCACTCTGCACTCACTGTCGCTCTCACACTCACTCTGCACTCACACTCACTCTGGACTCACACTCACTCTGCACTCACACTCACTCTGCACTTACTGTCGCTCTCACACTCACTCTGCTCTCACTGTCACTCTGCACTCACTCTGCACTCACTGTCACTCTGCACTCACTGTCACTCTGCACTCACTGTCACTCTGCACTCACTCTGCACTCACTGTCACTCTGCACGCACTGTCACTCTGGCAGTCACTCTGCACTCACTGTCACTGGCACTCACTCTGCACTCAATGTCTCTCTGCACTCACTGTCACCCTGCACTCACTCTGCACTCACTGTCACTCTGCACTCTCACTGTCACTCTTGCACTCACTCTGCACTCACTGTCACTCTCACACTCACTCTGCACTCACTGTCACTCTTGCACTCACTCTGCACTCACACTCACTCTGCACTCACTCTCACTCTGCACTCTCACTGTCACTCTCGCACTCACTCTGCACTCACTGTCACTCTTGCACTCACTCTGCACTCACTGTCACTCTTGCACTCACTCTGCACTCACTGTCGCTCTCGCACTCACTCTGCACTCTCACTCACTCTGCACTCACTCTGCACTCACACTCTCTCTGCACTCACTGTCACTCTCACACTCACTCTGCACTCACTGTCGCTCTCGCACTCACTCTGCACTCACTGTCACTCGCACTCACTCTGAACTCACTGTCACTCGCACTCACTCTGCACTCACTGTCACTCTGCACTCATTCTGCACTCACTGTCACTCTCACACTCACTCTGCACTCACTGTCACTCTTGCACTCACTCTGCACTCACACTCACTCTGCACTCACTCTCACTCTGCACTCTCACTGTCACTCTCGCACTCACTCTGCACTCACTGTCACTCTTGCACTCACTCTGCACTCACTGTCACTCTTGCACTCACTCTGCACTCACTGTCGCTCTCGCACTCACTCTGCACTCACACTCACTCTGCACTCACTCTGCACTCACACTCTCTCTGCACTCACTGTCGCTCTCGCACTCACTCTGCACTCACTGTCGCTCTCGCACTCACTCTGCACTCACTGTCACTCGCACTCACTCTGAACTCACTGTCACTCACACTCACTCTGCACTCACTGTCACTCTGCACTCACTCTGCACTCACTCTGCACTCACTGTCACTCTGCACTCACTCTGCACTCACTGTCACTCTTCACTCTCACTGTCACTTTCGCACTCCCTCTGCACTCACTGTCACTCTCGCACTCACTCTGCACTCACTGTCGCTCTCGCACCCACTCTGCACTCACACTCACTCTGCACTCACTGTCGCTCTCACACTCACTCTGCACTCACTGTCACTCCCACTCACTCTGCACTCACTGTCACTCTGCACTCACTGTCACTCTCGCACTCACTCTGCACTCACTGTCACTCTCGCACTCACTCTGCACTCACTGTCACTCTCACACTCACTCTGCACTCACTGTCACTCTCGCACTCACTCTGCACTCACACTCACTCTCGCACTCACTCTGCACTCACTGTCGCTCTCGCACTCACTCTGCACTCACTGTCACTCTGCACTCTCACTGTCACTCTCGCGCTCACTCTGCACTCACTGTCTTTCTCGCACTCGCTCTGCACTCACTGTAACTCTAGGGAAGTGCCAGGAAACAATATGCCAACAGACATGAAGGCCTCAATGCGCCTTTACACGTCACTGAAGCATGCATTTTGTGTGCTGTTTGTGCATGACGGACAGTTTAAGTACTCACCATCACCTGGTTCAATTGTACATGTTTAGTGATAGCAGTGAGGCCAAACGTTGCATTTTAAACACCGCGCAGCAGCCCTCTGATAAAAAAATATTAAAACGTATTCCAAGTCTAGATCGAATAAAAGTTGAATACAAATATGCTGCGCCAGTCTGGGTGCATAATTACAGTCTTTCGGTATCACTGGAAACAGCACAATAACATACAATTATAGTCAATTGCAAAGTGCTATACTGACCGTTATTTGCCGCTGACCTCGTGAGTCTGAGCATCCTTAAATCAAATGACAGTAATGAACCATCACAATAAATACACAAGAGATATTGACTCAGACAATCAAAACGGGGCTAATGCGCACACAGGGACTACTGTTCGCCTCTGCATTCTGGGATCTGTGGGCGTGGCACAGACGAGGCGACTGAAGTAGTGATTACGTGTATTTATTTGCCAGTGTTGCGTGAGATCAAAGGAACTGTGGCGAATGGCTTCATGGTTCACGCGCTGCTGCCCATTAGCAGATGTTAACTGTCCCTGGACTCGTTATGCACCTTCAGATCAGGCCCCTGTAGGCAGGCAGGCAATTAACAGTCATTAATGCCACGGGAGGGGGATAGCACCTACTGTCACTGAGACAGAACACCAGTATTCTTTCATTATGCTCATTCAATTCTACAATTATTAAAAGGAAATAATACAACTCATTTAAAGACGCTAGAAGAAAGGGTATTTACAATGTTCGTCTGTTCAAGGCACACGGCGTCCTCGTTATCGTAGGTAGAACACTACAGGCAGGTACACAGGTAACAACAGAAGGGGGGGAGTAGAATGCTGCACGCGATGGGGAAAGAGTAGACACACAAAGAGGCGCTGACACGGAGAGCTCCTTGAAATGGATTACAAAAAAAAAGAAACGTGCGCCCAGCATTGGCCCAGCATTGGCTTCAATTACCGTGGCCCCTGACAGCTGGTAATTGAAGAAATATGGCCTTCTCGTGCGCGTGACCGCACACAATATGCAATAGGCGGAGCTACTCTACCGCCTATGGCCTATTGCGTGCTCTCTTCCGAAAACACACGCACGAGAAGGCCAATCGAAATGCAGCTGGCATAAAAAAGGACGAGAAATCACGAGCAGCCAGGAATCTGTTAGGTAGCTTTTCGGAGACCCTCACACAAAGACTCTTAGGCTCCGCCTACACTGCTACGCAGTGTGACATAGGCCCGAGCCCTAAAAAGGAAAAGAACAGGAAACAAATGGCTTTTAGGCAAAAGCTTAGAGTTTGTTGTACTGGTAAGGGGAACATCGTTTACAACGAAACTTTTACCAGGCACTACCATTACAACGCAGGAATTACAACGAAAGTCGTTACAACGACTTTCGCTGGAGGGCGCTGTTGGATAGGGAATAGTTTAATTTTCTATCCAACACCTTCCATACTATCCACGGGGACTGGAGTTGGAATAGAAAATTAAACAATTCCACTATCCAGCGCCCTCCAAAGCAAGTCGTTGTTACGACTTGCGCTGTAATACCTGCGTTGTAAAGGCATGCGTGGTAAAAGCATGCGTTGAAACGTCATACATCCACTGGTAATTGCACAATGTCAAAAGTACAACAGAACATAACTTACACCTTTACACTTAAATGACTTATAGGTTTTTACAAATGTATAAGGTGTATAAAATTGTCTGTTGCCACTGCACTCTACAGCACTCCACACTCCCCTGCACCGCTCCTCTCCACTCTACCCCACTTCACTCTACTCTGCAGCAATCTACTCTATGCCACTGCGCTTTATGCCACTGCACTTTATGCCACTCTAATCCACTCTGCACGACTCCACTCAATGCCACTGCATTCGACGCTGCTCCACTCTACTAAATGCAATTCTATTCTACGCAACTGTGCTCTACGTCACTACTCTATGCTACTGCACTCTACCCTGCCTGCCATCACGCTGCACGTGGAATAGCACATTGCTGCAAATTTTCACCATAGCATATTACTGCTTTTTAAACCTCATTCTTAAGCGGAACCCCATTCCACAATTGGCCACCAGACGTGTCAACACCCAGGAAGTCTGCCAAGGCACCTCCGAGATCAGGGCTACAAGCGAGGGGCTATACGCTCCCCCGTAGTAATGACTCCTTTTGTTTGTTCAAGCGGTTTCTAACCATACTCATCGAGGCGCATTCAGGTTGGCCCTCCCACCTTCGAGCCTCCCGTACCCGCACCGCGGCCTTAATTGTATATACCAGGCAAATTCTATGTTCTAGTCCTAATGATGATCCCGTATAATTCTGAGCAAGGGATCGAAACGTCGACTTTCTTTAATAGTGTCACAAATGACCATTGTGCCTAAATCTTGTGATTACTATTTTGGTATTCTTGCTGAACCCCCCTGTTTATTGAATGCAAGTGGCCAATCTGCTCAGTCTTTGCCTGTATTTTTGTAAGTGTTGTTTGTCCTAAATTGTTTGATTCCACTTCTGAACACCTCCCCCTCATTGTATGGTACAGGACTGTGCCCTACTTTAAATTTCGTTGTTCGTTTATTCTCCACTTTATTGCCAAAATATTATATGAATAAAAATCCATGTCCGGCTGGACATTGGAACTATATAGTAACCTAGTACGGTCTATATCCTTTTTTCTATACATTCCTAAATGTTTGCTAAGGACATTTGTCTTTTGAAGTATAACTGCACTCTACCCTGCACTACTACACTTCACTCTACTCAGAAACAATCTAGTCTACACCACCCCACTCTATGCTACTGCAATCTATGCCACTCTGTACCACTCTACTCTATGCAACTGCACTCTATGCTGCACCACTCTATGTCACTGCACTCTATGCTAACCCCTCTATGCCAATTCACTCTACCACACTTTACTCTAAACCAATGCACACTACTCCACTGTACCTATGCCAACTACTTTCCACCACTGCAATGTACACTACTATCCTCTGCAACATTCCACTCTATGCCACTTCACTCTACATCACTGCATGCTTCGTCACTCTACACCATTGCACTCTACGTCACTCACTCTATGCCACTCTATTCTATTCCGCACCACTGTACGCTATGTCACTGCTCTCTGTGCCACTCTACTCCGCAACACTCAGCTCTGCACCATTCTATGCCACTGCACTCTATGGCACTACACCCTACGACACTGCACTCTATGCCTCTCTACTCTACATGACTTCATTCTACACCACTGCACCATATGCCAATGCACTCAGTGACACTCTATTGCACTCTATGTGACTGTACTCTATGCCAATGCGCAACTCTACTCTATGCCAATGCACGGTACACCACTCTACTCTGCATCACTCCACTCTGTGCCACTGTACTCTAAGCCATCCCACTCTATGCCACTCTAATCTACTCTACATCACTGAACTCTACAACACTTTACTCTATACCATTGCACTCTAAGCCACTTCACCCTACTCTGAAACAATCTGCTCCATGCCAATGCAGTTTACACAACTCTATTCCACTCTGTGCCAATCCACTCTACGCCACTCCACACTGTGTAACTCAATTTTATACCGTTGCACTCTATGCCACTGCACTCTACACCAATGCACTCTACTCCAATGCCCTCTACACCACTTTACTCAAAACCAATACACTTTACTTCACTGCACGCTATACTAATATAATCTACACTACTGCACTTTACGGCACTATATGCTACTCTATGCCACTCTACACCTTTGACCTCTGTCACTTTACTCTGCGCCACTCTAAGCTAATTCAATCTAGACCAATGCGCTCTACACCACTCTGCGCCACACATTGCCCTAAATGACACTATACTCTGCAGCACTGCATTCTCTGCCACAGAATTCTATGCCACTCTACTCTATGCCACTTTACTCTACTCTGCACCACTCTACAACACTCTACTGCACTCTGTGCCAATACTAGGGGTGGGCGGAATTCGCAACATTGCCTTTCGCAAAGTTCTGCGAAATGGCAAAAAATCTCCGAGAACACGCGGAATTTCACATGCTCGCGGAGATTTTCGGGGGTGGGGCTTCATTGCGAGTTCATAATGCTTTTCCTACACTACAGCTGCATAAAGGGCCAGAAGAGTTGTCTCTCCAGTGATCATGTGTGTGTAACTTTGCCATCGTGCCGAAAGGCACCTGGGTCCCTTGAGTCCATGATAGTGGGACCACTGTCCATGATAGTGGGTAAAGTACGGGAAGACGGTGCACACCGCTAGTGTGTAGGGCGGGGCCAAACGGGCTGGATTCTATGCGAGTTCACAAGCCTTTTGTGTTTATAACAGGTCAGAGACCAATCAGAGCAGCAGCTGAGGAGAAAGAAGCTCCTGGTCAAACGAACTGCACGTGGATTGCGCTCGTGAAAGTCAAGGATGCAAAGGCCTCGATCAAGCATCACAGCTAATTTTGGAAGGTAGATATGGGGAGAAAGCACACCTGCCCGGCCTCGACAAAGCTCACGAGTTTTTTGGGCTGATTAATGAGTTACTGAATTTGAGCTTCAGCTCGGGCACCTGTGTTAATAAGCTGTAAGTGCTTCCTGTTGAGGTTTAATGTTTGTGACAAGAGCATCGTGCCAGAATGAATCCTGCCCTGCATATTTATCCAAGAAGACGCCACCGTTTTGTGCAATACCTCTACTCAACTGGAGTACTTCCTACTGGCTAATCAGTAAGCGCTACCTTGTTGGGTAAATGTATAGTGCTTTCCTACTCTACAGCTGCGTAAAGGGCCAGAAGAGTTGTCTCCAGTAACCATGTGTATGTAACTTTGCCATCGCGCCAAAGGGCGCCAGGGTCCCTTGAGTGAACTGTCCATCCTAGTGGGTAAAGGGCGGGAAGACGGTGCACACTGCTAGTGTGTGGGGCGGGGCCAAACCGGCAGACTTTTATGCGAGTTCACATGTCTCTCGTGTTTATTAAAGTTCAGAGACCGATCAGAGCAGCAGATGAGGAGAAAGAAGCTCCTGGTCACAGGAACTGCACGGGATTGCGCTCGTGAAAGTCAAGGATGCAAAGGCCTCCATCAAGCATCACAGCTAATTTTCGATGGTAGATATGGGAAGAAAGGCACAGCACACCTGCCCAGCCTCGACAAAGCTCACGATTTTTTTGGGCTGATTAATGAGTTACTGAATTTGAGCTTCAACTCGGGCACCTGCTTTATTTATATCTGTAAATGCTTCCTTTGGAGGTTTAATTTTTGTGACAGGAACACTGTGCCAGAAAGAATCCTGCCCTGCATATTTATCCAAGACGCCACCGTTTTGCAACACAATTCCGTTCCGCCGTGGATCGCGGAAGTTTTGACATTTTCGCATTTCGCACGTAACTCTGAAAATGCCGAAATTTCGCAAGTTCTGCAAGCGGAACAGAATTTGCCGCACACCCCTAGCCAAAACACTCTATGCCACTCTAATCTACTGTGCACCACTGCGCTCCATGGCAACACACTCTGCACCACTCCAGTCTCAGTAACTGCACTCTGCACCATTCCACTCTGCAACACTATGCCCCAAGCCAATGCACCCTACCCCCTTCTCAATACCACTCCACTCTACCCTACACCACTCCATGCTATCCTGCACCCTATACTCTACACCACTTCTCTGCACTCTGAAACAATCTACTCTACACCACTCTACTACACCCTGAGCCACTCCATTTCTTGCAACTGCAATCAATGTTGTGCAACTCTACTCTACACCACTCTACTCCATGGCACTGTGCTCTACCTTGCACCACTATACTTTACCCTGCACCACTCCACTCCTACACTCTATGCCACTCTACTCCACTCTATGCCACTGCAGCTTATGCCATGCCACTGTACTCTCAACCACTGCTCTCTATGCAATACACTCTACACAACTACCGAGCCGGAGTTAGACGAAGAAGATCCCAGGGTTGGGATGATTAACCCTTAAATATCCCGTCTTTATGCTGCCATTCCATTAAACAGGCTGATGATCCCAAGATCTGTGGGAAAAGGCGCTTGAGATGCTGTGCCCATCCTGCTTTTATTTCATGGATTAGGGTGGATACCTTGCCAGATTATAGCCAGTCCTCCATTTTAGGGCCCCTCTCCTCTCCACTCCATGCTGGCTTCTTCCTAAGATGGCGGTCCTCCTCCTAAGCGAAAGTGATAGAGGACTTGTCATTCTCAGGCACATTGATAGTGTGAGAAGTTGGCCTGGTATATGATGTTCACTATTCTAGTGAGCACCTTGCACCAGTCCAAACAACCCTTATGGTGATGGTTGTAAAGTCAACCTTATAGACCAGCTATCCTAGTGGTAGCATGGACAAACGCAGTCTTAGGCTTAACTCAAGAGGGCATGTGAAGCCAGCTTTTTTACCATATGCAATCCCTTTAATACCAAATGAAAGGACACCACACAGGTTATATATTCAAAATATATATGTATTTATTTCTAAAACAACCCTCTGTACTCTTTATGAGAACAGAAGCACAAGCGCATAAAAAGTTACTTAATATAACATACAAAAATTGCACAAATATGGATAGGCCCTGGTGGCCCGCTAAACCTTATACTAAAATAGTGGTATAAGAACCACGTCACGAACAATGGTAAGGCCTAGGGCCTTGGGAATCACTGGGGCTACACTGGACTAACAGTAGTTAGGGAGCAGGAGGCCCACGGGATGCGTGTGCAGTGTCTAATTGCGCATGCGTGCACACATAGAAGTAAATGGGTGCGTAAAGTTAGAAAGTTAAAGGTTTAGGAGTCTTCTGACTGGACTAGAAGCTAACCACTTGAAACTAGGGCACTAGGAGAGTTATTCTTTACAGGAGCACCGCAGTACTCGCGTTACCTCACCCACAGGAAGCGGGTGCATAGGTGTCAAAGTGTGTCGGGTTTAGTCGTGGAGTTCTATGGAGCCTTGGAGAAAAGATGCTGCAGGCAACCAGGAGAGAAGAGTCCGGTTGGATCCAAGGGTGGATCGAGGATGAAGAGTACCTGAAAGCAGAGGGGACAGAGTCTGGGTCACTAGCCAGTGACCAGGAAGGAACCAGGCGATGTCGGGAAGCAATCAGGTGATGTTGTGAAGCTTGTCTCTGCAGCCACGTGGACCAGGAGGTGTCGACCACAACCAGGAGCTGGATACGGACTGTACCACAGAGGCTCTCGCTGTTGGCAGTGTCGGTGCTCGATTCGGAGTCAGCAGGCCTTGGCAAATGCAACCCATGCAGGAATCAAAGATGGCTTCTTACTCAGGCCGGCAAGGACTGAGGGGCTTCTCCTTCGCAGGGAAGCAAGGGCCAGTCTGGAGCAACCAGACCAGTTGTGTAAATTTCAGATTTCATTGTCACAGAGGCCACTAGCCAACGGGCAAGTGAGCGGACAGACGTGTTGAGCAGGAAAATGCAAAAGGGCCCTACGCAGCACTCGGTGAGTGTGGAGAGGTGATCTTCGGTGCAGTTGGTGCTCGGGGCTGGGGCTTCTCAATCCCCAATGCACAATTTCGAGGGTGCCTCAGAAGTTGCACGGAAAGCAATTCGCTGGCTTTCTAAGGTGGCCGGTCCCACGTCTCTTGTCGCCTCCACGGATCTCAGCTTTGCTGTGGCTGTGGATCGGGCTGTTGGATGTCTGGAAGTCTGGGTCTTGTCAGGCTCTGTGTTCGAGCTCCGGCGGGAGCAACGACAAAGCTAACTGTTGAGTGCTTGATGGTGCCTGCTTGCACAGGGTGGTCACTCCTTGACCACAAGGGAGATTATTCAGTCTTCTACGTCGAGTAGGATGTCGAAGGTCCAGAGTTTCGTATCAGAGTTTCAGTCAGGATATATCTGAAGTCTAAGGACACAGCTCCTACCTATATACCAAATCTAGGGGCCGGATTACCTGCTAGGTCTCTCCTATGGGTGGGACCCAGGAAGGGGGTGGTTACACCCCTTTCCCTTTGTCCAGTTCCACGCCAGAGCTGGGACTGGAGTGCCCCAGCACCGGTTTGAACTGGACTATGCATGGGACACCTTGTGTGCCCCAGGCAGTGTCTCATTTCATTCAGCCCCCCCTGCCCCAATACACTATAGCTTGTCTGGGGTGGTGCTAGCACCTCCCTGTGACAGGAAACCTATTGTCCAAGCCCCCCTCGCTGGAAGGACTCAGATCAACAGGAGGTCAGACTGGTGTCTGTGGCAGCAGCATCCAATTTGTGATGCTGAGGCTCTGGTTAACTTTAACCGGGATTAATGGAAGTAACATGTCTTCTCCCTCTAGAAGGGTGGAATGCTACCCTCGTCACCAGGACTGGTGAGGGAGTAGTATTCCAAAGCGTATGACACCTTACACGACATGTTTTGATGAAGCCAAACCAAAGATTGCATTTAACCGCGAGGTTCATAATGCACTTAGGAGTATATGGTAAGGCATTATTCTAGAACAGCTATAAGGACATGGTTCTGAAAGCTGCAGGCAGGCTCAGCTCATGCTAGAGCACCATCTCACATAAAACCAAGCACTCTGCCTTCAGGATTGTTAAGGCCTGCCATAGGAGTGACTTATAGGTGTATATGTGTCCAGATATAAGGTTAGACACAGGAATACTATATCTAAGCAAGGGGTCAGTTTGGATGGCCAGCCAGGGGAGGCAAACGATATGCTGCAGCCCCTGGTAGGCTTTGGGTGCACCTATGCCCTGGGTACCTATAGTACACTGTACAGGGACTCATAAGAGTGACCCAAATCCCAATTGGTGATGTACCTAAAGTACATGGTGTGAATTTAGAGAGAGAACAGCAGGGCTGTGGGTCTGATTAGCAGGCCCACAGCCACATTAAGTCGAAAACCAGTGAAGCAAAAAGCAAAAAAAATGGGGTGACCACCATAGGAAAGCAGACCCTACTCTCCTACAGATAGGAAAGAAGGACTCTGCCATTAGCAGTTACACAAAAGAAAAGAAGGACTCTCAGCTCTCCAACAAGGCAGGAACACCAATGTATAAAGGAGCAGGAATCTATGAACAGTACTGGGTGATCCTCTATTGAACTCATTAACTACAAGGTAGGACTCTCTACGGGCAGCAAAACTGAAAGTAAGGAAGGACTTTCGGCCCCCAACCAGGTAGAACCCTAGATGCTAAGAGTGGCCATCTTTTAGAGGTTATGTTAGCACTTCCTCCTATTGTCTCTATAGGATATTCTCTGTAAGATCGCCATCCATCACAGCACAAGTTCACACTTACATCCTTTCCCTCCAGCATGAATGATGACTCCCACCACTAACTATATATTAATGATGAGGTGTTACCAGTGCAAGAAGTCACTACTCTAATACCTACCTACTCTAACAATAGCTCCCGCCTATAGTCCCATCATCAATAAGATTGGACTAAAACAGTTCACAGACCCAACGATCATAAGACACCCTCCGTTCCTGTCACTGTTATGAATATGGCAACCTATAAGTGATCAATCATGCTATAACTGCTCTTTGTCTATGTGGGCCCAGCTACCTATCAGACATGGATCTTGTTTTGCTCTATGCTCTCAACACTAACCTGAAAAAGTCTACTTCTGCACATCTAAAGGAACCTTAATATATGAGCTCATGTTCTACATGAAAAAGAGCTCAATGGAGAAAAGCCCTCTACTCAATGCTCTTGATCTTTACATCCAAGGAAACCTCTCATAGTCTAAGACTATCCGTAGCTTCCTCACCCACTTTAAATGCAAAAATAACAATCTCCATTTATAGCAATGGGATTATAGTCAACCAGTCATCAGGCTATAACCTAGATGTATTAAGCAAATTCTTACCTATCATCAAACATGCTGCATCAAAAAAGTACTCTGAACCCTCTCAAGATCATCTTAGATCTGCACGAGACCCGCATGCTAACCAAATAATGTCCTCACACAGACTTGACAGGAGACCCTATCCCCTCCATCATAGTGATCAGCCCACACAATGCCAACTATTTCACAGCTCCTGATGGAGCAACGTCATCCCTACTGAATCAGCTTACCAATACGTGCCTACACATCACTGCTACAACAAGGGCCACCGAGCTACACAGCGATGAACTTATCTCCACCACCCCAACCCTACGCTCGATCTCAGAATGAAAGTCTGAAACCATCTCCATCCATGCCTCTCCAACACCACATCTCTCAGACCAGCACCGGCCCAAATACAAAACCCAGAGCACTGCCCCACCTCCCGGCCCTCTGCTGTAAACCACGACCAGATGCTCCCATACCTCAATAGAATCCAGACTTGACTGAATTACACAAGACCTACATCAACTCAAGTCTGACCTACAGAGTCTAATAAATATCACATAAAAGTTGGCCTATAACAGATGGCCCAAATGGACTCCAGACAGTAATAGATGAATCCACTCACAAAACACCATATACCACTCACGACTACCATCAAGCACTCCTTACAACAGATTTGCAGCCAAGCCATCTCGCCGTCCACACTCACATAATGGCAATCTATACCCTACTCCAATACCTCCACGAGGTCTGTCAGGCTTAAGGATCAGCTATCAGACAGTGTCATTCACTCCCTTCTCCTCACATATAATCCTGCACACCACGACAACCCTAACAGTCTGAATCCCATCCTGATAATTGCCTCGAACCCAAACAGGGAACCTAGACCTAGCTCTAGAGACTTTAAAAAAGTCCAAACTTAAGCTAGTCCCCATCACACAAACAATGCCAGCCAACACCAAACCATGCCTGAAATGCATGACTCTAAATTGCCTATCAGCTATGAAACACGTGCAAACATCGCTAACCTCATCCTTGGGCATGAGCTTAACCTATAATTCCTAACAGAAACATGGCTAAATTACTCTTCTGCACCGATCCTTTACATATTGGTCCCACCTGGCTATGAAATAAAAAATCAGACAGACCTAAAAGACCGGGTGAAGGCATTGCCTGTATACAGTGCAGTAATCTCACTGTGAATCAGTTACAAACCGTCAAGCTATCCTCTTGTGAATACCTATATATCTGGGGGCCCCACAATCTACACTTAACAGACTCCAGGTCATTCAAAACTGTGCGGCAAGAATCCTCCTGGATATCCCCCGCCGAACTTCAGTCAGAGCCAGACTGAAGGATCTTCACTGGCTCCCAGTGAGATCCAGAATTGAATTTAAGAGCATGTGCATCGCACACCGATCCTACTGGGGTACAGGCCCCTCTATTAACTCCCCCCTGATGAAAGCCTATCTACCCTCCCGCCCACTCAGGTCTACGACCTCCCACCTCGCCTCAGTACCACGCATTAGGAAGGCCAGATGTGGAGGCCGCTCGCTTTCTTACAACCTGGCTAGGATCTGGAACTCCCTTCCCCTCCCTATCAGATCAGAACCTAACCTTCTCACCTTCCGTAAACTATTAAAAACTTGGCTCTTCAGCAAAATTCCAATCTAACTTTTCACTCAGCTTCTCTTACTCCAGCCTCTCCAGCCCAACTCACTCTTTTCTATAGCGCTGGGACGCCCCTGGGTAGCCAACGCGCTTTACAAATCATCAATACAATACAATACAATACCTAAGCCTAAACATTGCAAGCAACAACAGACCACTATGCAAATTTCACATGATCTACCTCCCACCAAGTGACAACCTCTCATTCATCAAACAAATCATGGAAATCATCACTACCAATGTAGGGCAGCACTGCTCCCAGATCTTCCTCAGAGATTTCAACCTTCATTGGAACAACCCGAATGACCCCTCAATTAACAGCCTAAAAACTTTCCTAGCGGAACTCAACCATAACCAAATCTGCGACATCCGTAAGCATAACCTGGATGTGACCCTAGATCTAGTCATTGCCAAGGTAAACTGCATTCAACTTGAATCTATCGTCCCATGTGACTGGACTGAAAACCACTGCATCACCTTCCTTATCAATGAATCAGTGATGTCACTGAAACCTCAATTTAAGAAACCCAGGCACTGGAAAAGGAACACTTGTGACATAGACCTTAATGATTTGACATCCCTCAATGATAGCGTCTTGTCTCCTTCAGCGGTCATGTCAGACGTCCATGACCTTACAAACCACTACAACAATTCTATGACAACCATTCTTGACATAGTTGCACTGTTACAGATAAAAATACTGTCCACAAAGACTACAAACCATGGTACAATGGGAGCCTAAATGAAGAAAGACGCAAACTGAGATTAGCCAAACGAGCGTTGAGATCCTCACCATCCGTAGAACACCGTACGCACTTGAGGTCACTGAAGAGCACCTACAATAAACGCATTAGAAACTCAAAAGCAAATTCCTTCAGAGTTCAACTAGACAAAGCCAGAAATCACCCAAGACAACTGTTCAAAATTATCAAGCATCAATCCACTCAACAACCTAACCCCTCATCATTAGGATCCAATCTGCAGTCAAATTACAATATATTTGCCTCCTTCTTTCTTGAAAAGTCAAAAAAGATTGGAAGTGATCTCCAGACCGCAATTGAGCACTTTCCGATTATACCTCGAAATAGTCCCAGGCCGCCTCTGATCGAGCAGCCCCCAGACCTACAAGGACTCACCCTCAAAAACAATGCTTCATGGAACACATTCAAAACCTTTGATGAAAATGACATTCTTATTATCTTAACAACACTTAAACCGTCAAACCACTTCTTTGAACCTCTACTAGGTAATGTCCTCAATGAGATATTAAAACTTCTCTATCACTTCCCTGGAATGAGATAGTAAATGCTTCAATACTTCAAGGGGCTTTAACAGACTGCCTAAAATAAGAGCAGGTAAACCCCATTCTACAAAAACAAAAACAAGTCATACAAACCCAGATAACTTCCGTCCAATATCCACCATTCCCTCTCTGTCAAAGCTCCTTGAGAAATGCGTCCATACCTAACTATGCAAACACATTGCTCAGTTCCACCTTATTGACTAATTCTAATCTGGCTTCCATCAGGGTCACAGCATGGAAACAGTCCTCACATGCATAGTCGATGACACGATTAAAATGCTAGATCAAAACGAATCTTGCCTCCTAATCCTCCTAGACCTATCCTCAGCCTTCGATACGGTCAAGCATGGCAGCCTCCTTGACTTACTTGAACGTAGAATGGGATTATCAGGGGTTGTCCTAAATTGGTTTGCCAACAGAACTCAAACAATCAAGGTTAACCATTCCCTGTCCACTACCACTCCGGTCACTTTAGAGGTCCCTGAGCGGTCCACCTTATCACATTGTCGTGTATTTCTATAGGTTCTGAATCAGTCCCCCTATTCCTGACCCTATTCTGGTTAAACTAACTATCAAGTTAACTAACAGTCAGCCCATGAGGCAAGAAAACCCCCATGATGCAGATACCGTTATCCGACGCAGTCACACTACGGCACAGGAACGTGTTATCTGATTAGGTCATAACGCTTGAGATCTAATTAGACAAGCGACATTCCTCCAGCCCCTGATAAGGCATACGACGTTCTCATAACAAATCAAACCTATGACAACCTGGAAAATCCGTGCGGCCATTGTTTTGATTTCACAGAGAACTTCAGTAAAAGAATGTGCTAACGAGCAAGTCGTATGACATCTTTATTGACGTATCTATGTCCATCCTTACGTCAATCTCGGCACCTTTAAGGTATAAATATTGCCGACCTTGCCCTATGCAAACACACGCGTGGTGACAAGACGGAGCAGCCATACTTGCCGAAGCCAAGAGCAGAAGCAGACCCCGCTGGCAGCAGCCCCGCCTTCCTGACGCGCGGAGAGACGCGCTGCTATCTCAAGCCGAGAGACCCAGCACCGGCGCTTTCGGGCAGCCCTCGCAGGCAGCCTGGAATATCGAGAGCAGAGAAAGAGATACCATTCCTCATTCATCCTAACTTCCAGGTACAGAACTGAATAACCCCTCACAGAGAATTCTTTAGTTATTCACTTGGCAAAAACAAACTTAACTTAAACTGTAACTTTCTATTCCCGCCCACGCATTAGACTTAGGTCAGGTACACGGGGTAGGCGTATTTAGAAACACCAGTTGAGCACGTTTAGTCAAAATGTATATGTGTATGTAAATATATTTTAATCATTTTTAAACATCATATGGCTCAGAAACCATATCAATGTTTTTACAGTATTATTTTATACTATTGCTTTTAATGTATGCACTTTACTTAACTATAAGTATTGCAATAATATCGATCCATTTCTCATGTATGAGAAAAGAGACTGATCAATAAATAACACCTTTTTATTGAACACGCCCGTCTCTTCCTTTTCTCTACATTCTGATGAGACTAAGAATGCACGTACTGACTGAGTAAAATAATTGCCTTGTGCTCACACGACTCTCGAGATTGACTCTTGATTAGGGGAGAGCAAAGTTGTCATGTTCTATGGTTGTCAGAAACTAAATCCCTTCTTGTCTAATCAGGGGAGTTAATTCCTTCCTTGAACATTCGAGAAAGTTTCTAGCGAACACTGAGCTTAGCTGGCAAACCCAAAAATTAAGTCTAGTATCGACAGTAGTAGACCTAGTTAACGTCTGGCCTAGGCCTTTACTGCTGTAGGTACTATTCCAATGCGCAGAGCCTATTGGGAAAATAGGAGCTACACTACATGGCGCCCAACGCGTTTGGAAAGGGCGATAAAACTAACGTAAGACATTTAGAGTAACTCAGTCGTGCTTTCTCACTCAGACCCCTTTTCCCAAAAACTCCAAAGACGTCTGGAGTGGGTGAAAGGTAATATCCTCCAAAACCTCGCAGGAGGGAACTCCTATGTATGGTTCTTGGTCAAGTCAACGTTGAAGGATAAACAGTTCCAAAATATTGTGCATCTAATCTTTGTTCCATAAAGAAACCTGATCTGCAAATAGACATAATACCATCCTGTCTGTAAAATGGGAGACAGTGATGAAGAAAGAGAGACAGTTAGATTAGCTACTGAACTCGCAGATGCTGATGCTACCATGCAAGCAGCAGACCCGAATATAACACTCATTCCGGTCATTAAAAGGAGATCTATAACCTTAAAACTTATAGAAAATGGACTGACACCTAGAGGTGGCACAGTCATATTCGTAATTGAGGCACACGAATATCGGCAGACAGAGGTATACTATTCATGGATACATTTTCCGGCAGCAAATGCTGTAACAAAGTACTTCCACTATTACAAAGTAGAGGAACCTCCTGAAACGTACACTCCTTTCGAGGAGGTGGAAGTACCACTCAAATTCCAAGAGCATTTGCTCTTATTTGATGGCGCCCTAAAACATAACAATCACATTACAAGGCTCGGTCCTTTAGGAAGACCAGGAGCAACGTGGCCGGTCTTAGCCGGATACACACCACATCCAGACATCGAAAGAATGCCTGCAGCAGAGCTGTTAATACAGCTAAAACAACTACTAAAAATTCATAGACAATTAGTTCAGTATGTAATGCGGACTTCAACAATTCAGCCAGCGATTAAACTTCCACAGCTGACCCCTCACCAGGGGAACACAAATAAAATTACACCACAGAACATCCAATCCTGCCTAGGTAAAGTTCCAGCTAAACGGGAACAGATACCATTCTGGTTGGCACAGAAAATTACCCAAATAGAGGCGGTGTTTCCTGACACCACCCCATTAGAAAAACACAGGATTCTGACTATATGTCTCCCAATGGGAATCGCACCACACATTGAGGACTGTGACACTTGGGGTACAGTCTTTGCTTCCATCTATACAAAAACGCACGGTGTTCCATCCATTTCGGTAATACCAGATGTGCTAAAACAAATTCAAGATGAATACGGTCCAGAACCTGCTTTAACCCTTGGTATGAAATTACTAAAAGACTTCAAGCAGGTCTCGGCTATATTATTAGCCAACATAAAAGGTGAAGCAGCAAACGTGGCGATCCGCCAGAGGTTAAAAGAGACAGATATAGCAGACCAACCAGCTGAAATTGCCAGAATCATAGAAAAATCCTATGAAGAACTAGGCAGAGATAGTCTAGGTGGAATACCAGTAAAACCGCAACTGACTACAAGTCCAGAAAAAATATTTTTTAATAATAATAATTCACCAAAAAAGAACTGGGATGGAAACAAACAATCCAATCCTAAAGAAAAGAAATTCCAGTGCCGAGGAAGGTCTCCTAGGCGAAGAGAGAAATCTCCAAACCAAAGACAAAGGTCACCGCAGAGTGACCCCTCTGGGAATAGATATAACCTTAGAAATAGGGATAATATTAAAAAACCTGATAGATATCAAGACATTGATACACGTCCCTCTCAATCTTTTCAGAATTCCTCGCAGAAATCGGAAAGAAGAGGACGATCAGAAGAGCACGCCAAGTCCAAAGACAAGGAACCTGCTCAGCTAAAAAAGAAATTACAATTTCCAAAAAAGAAGGTAGCCAGTATCAAGGTAGTTAAAAATGCCGAGAATACTGAGGACACAACTGAAAAACGGAAAATGGGCTCAGACAATGCTAGACAGCGCAGCAGAGGTGAGCATAGCTCGCAAAGTCCTTATGAATCATCTGGAGACAGTGGACACGAATGAATACCTTCAAGTGGAAACTGCAGACACCAGAGTTAGCAAGCCCCACAAGATATACGAGATAACATTACGTATAGAGGGAGATAAGACTAGGAAAATAAGGGGACTATTTTGGGATAATCTCTCCAAGGGCTATGATATCCTACTAGCTGAAAAAGACTGGCCACCAGAGTTTGTCAGGGAGTGCCCTCATGGCGAAGAAGTAATTATGCCTGCCTTCTCGAATCATATCCCGATTCATAAAAAATATACACTTGCTAGAAAGTGGGCAGTGGCTCTAGCACCTGCTTTATATAAAAATCATGTAGGATGGGATGAGGATTCTCCTCCTCACAAAATCCAGTTAAAATCACAACCTACTGCACAAAGGCAGTACCCAATTAAGCAAGAAGCTAAAAAACAAGTAAATGAAATACTAGATCAGCTAGAATACCAGGGGGTGATTGAAACTTGCACCTCACAAATGAACAACCCTTTGTTTCCGGTCTCCAAACCAGACAATTCATATCGTCTAGTTTTGGATTACCGACACCTTAACACATGTTGCAAAACCTTTGCAGTGCAAAACTCACACAGTGCTGCACTAATGAATAACATAGTGCGCAAAAAATACAAAACAACCTTGGACATCTCCAATGGATTCTTTTGTCAAAACATAGCACCAGAGAGCAGATATTTAACTGCATTCTCAGTAAATGGCACTCAAAAACAATTCTGTCGGTTAGCCCAGGGGTACAAGAACAGCCCGGGGGTATTCTCAGCGAGAGTAACAGAATTACTACAACTATATGATGATGAAGCATTATCCTATGTCGATGACATTTACTTAACAGATGATGACTTGGAGACTCACTTGAAAAGGGTGAACACCATAATACTTGGGTTCGCTGCAGAGGGTTACAAATTCAACTTTAAAAAATCCAGAATTGCCCATCTGACAGTCTTATACGTAGGATATGAATTATCAAGTATAGCCTGGTTGACAATTTTCTAAATAACTAGAAGAATTAAAAAATCTAAAATATGAAAAGACGTATCCTCTGCCAATCGACATTCTTGCTCTACGACATTACGCCTGTGTAATCTATACAGACGGACATGCTCAACCCTCCGTTTGGGGAGAACATGCATACAATCCCACATGTGAGATTACAAAAGAAGTGTGGCGTGGAGGTAAACTAAGACCTCTATTAACAAAATCACACTCAGTAGAAACTAATTCAGAACTACAAACTGAAATAATAGCATTAAAAAATGGCGCTGGATAATGCGGATCGCGAATTCCCGACACTTATAGTGTCAGATTCATATTACTGCGTCAAAGCATATAACAAGGATTTGCAGACATGGATTCAGAACGGTTACAAAGATGACACAGATGCACCAATAAAGCAGAAACTGCTCTGGGAACAAGTAGCTCTTTTACAAAAAGAACTACCAAAGACTCACGTGACACACTCACTGAGTCATCAGCGTGATGGCGTTCACGTTGTGGGGAATTCATTGGCTGAAGCAGCCGCAGCGGCAGCCACTAAACCGGCTCCCGTAGATCGAAAAAAGCGTACATTAAAATACATTGACGGTGAAACATTGCTGGCGGTGAAAACGTCATCAAACGACGACTGCTCAGCACTACCGATCAACTATCCACTCAATTATACATACATAATCGATGCAAACTCCGTCCCTTTTGCTCGAATCCCTGGAGTGGGGGATAGAGTGATTCCAAACATGGACAGGAGAAACTTGTTAATCGCAGACGCACACATGGGCGAGGGTCTCAGACACCTTAAATTAAAAGATTCTCTGGAAGAATTACAATCACGGTACTGGTGGCCAGGCATGAGCCTGCACTACACCATGTTTGTAAAAAACTGCCCAAACTGCAACAGAGATCGCAGTGGGGAGAGAAGCAGTTTAATACCTCGTCGTATCAAGGCAGATAATATTACCAGCAAAAAGAATGGCTTGCGATTAACATATACAGGCTAGTTTCCACTTATAATGTAGATCACCAGCACTCGGCTGACGTCCGGACTATTATACAAGATTTGCGAGTCTAATTGGCATATACGCTAAGAGCATGTTACGTTTGACCATTGTTTTCACTCAGGCAAACCAGCCTGGGGGGAAACATGGCCAAATGAGCACAGCCCAGCGGGAATCTTCTCACTTCCTTCCTGAGGGTACGGGATGGTGTAAAGAAAAAACCAAGGCAGAAAGCAATCTATAATAGAAAGGATATTAGGTTCGGGAGCTGGGTGGGTCAAACATCTAATAAGTGTCCAACGTAGTCTAAATAACTTGCCAAGAAATTCTCTGAAGGGATTCAGTCCGTACGAATTATTATTCGGAACTAGGATGTTGATCTCTGACCTTGATAGTCAGACTTCAGTGGTAATAGAAAAAACCTTTGATGTCAAAGACCGTTTGGCTATTTTGCAGGACTTAAACAAAACAGGAAAAGACCTGAGCAACATACAGTTGGAACAACAGCCAACAACCACTGAAGAATCACCACCTGTCCCAGCAAGACCTGTCTGGATTCCAAAAGTCGGGGATCTAGTCAGGGAAAAGATCGCGGTAAAGAAGGAATTTGGGCCTTCTTACAGAAAAGCAGTTCCTGTCTTGTCTGTCAACGGGACAAGATCAGTTGTACTACCGCCACTTGCTGGTAAAAAGGAGAACCGAGTTGTATCCATCGACCTGGTAAAACCACAACATGTGGCCGATAACAAACAGTAGGCCAAGTGGACTCCCAATAAGTAGCAGAACACCAAGGTTTGCTACCAGCACAGAGGTCCTAAAAAAAAGGCTCATCACATTCGAAACGCCTAAAGAAGAACAAGAAGGACTATGCAACAATGCAATAGAACTCAGACCTCTTAAAACCCAAATAAAGACATTTAGCAGAGACACACCAATCTACAATGAAGTGCCGAGTGAAAATGCAAAAAACAGAAATCCTGAACCAATTGGAACAATTGACAGAACTGCATCCGGTTACTTCATCAACTTTGATGATTCCTCTGACGGCTTCAGTGAATCAAAGACACAGCCATCATCAAAATCCTTTAAAGACAAAGCTAAGGAACTTTTGAAACAACTGAAAGAAACATATCTGGTTTCTCCATGGATTGAATTTTGGGTGGGTTTTGGTGCATTTATCCTCATACTTTGGCTCATCATGGTATTTACTTTGGGACGCTTCATTGAGGGAAAATATGCTAAAATGGACACAGCAAGTCAGAACATCAACTTGGTCCTCAAACCACACACATCTTCACACGTCGAGAAAAGAGAACTTTCTTCAGCCAACTTCACAGCCAATCCTATACCTGGTGGGGTAGCCTGGGACAACACTGACTATGAAATTTATGGTCCGGTCGAGATCCTGAAATATCCACACCAAATCAAGATCTCCTTGAGTGACTTTGCAAAACCAAACTCATTTGCTGATGATTGGGACTTCGAAAGTATTAACAACATGATGTCTGACTTAGTAATGTCTGCTAAATTTACAAAACATGATTATTTGCAAGGTTCTACAAATTATGACAGTATGTATTGCTATAACCACTATGGTAACCATTTTTTACATAAATCTGCACAACCTAGAAATGTTTTAAATCATAATCAATGGGAACATTGTGCTACACCTCCAAAAGGGAGCTCTAGAACCGTATATGACAAATATTCATATTTTTCAGGTTTTAACATAAGTAATGCTGAAACATTTTATTTTAAATTGTCAAACAAGACAGGGATGAAAACCATGATAACCAACACAAAATTGATATATTCAGATTCATTCTTTGAAAAAATGAATACATTTGGATTTGATTATTGGGACAAAAATGTTGATTTGAAAAGTGTTTGGGGTACAAAAGAATTGCAAGTACAGGGTTTAGAAGCTTTGTTTAGAGCCTGCATGATCCCAGAACAAATGATATTTTTAAATGACACTGTTCAACAAACCACCTGTCTTGGTTTTGCCAAAATCAAAGATTTAAATAAACCGTCTATTCCAAAGCCAACAATGTTTAGCAATAGCTCTGATACAGATGAAGAGATAGACGTAAACCATATATTAAACCAAAACAGAACACATCCTGATTGGAAACAATGGTTGATCTGGCCCACAGATACAAATAACTGTCAAGATAGATTCCTGAATAAAACACAGGGTTTCAAAATGACCAGGCCAGACCCTAGATATCCCCAAAGACATCACCCAGGGATAATAACAACCTACAGTGTGGGCAAATTATGCCTTCAACGGCTACAAACTTCCACACTGCCTGAAATTAAGCAACACCTAACTTTACTTACTGATGGTGCTGACTTGCGTGATTTCATAATGGGACCACGCAAACAGCGTCAAAAGCGTTTCATAGCAGCCTCTGTATATGCAGCATACAATGAGGCCTGGAAGGTTACTCAAATTGAAACAGCAGAAAGAATACGGGAAATTGACCGTATCAATTTGGAAAAATCACTTTCTGTAGTGGACAATGGGTTAATGACTCTGTCCTCCAGAATTTTTTCATTGGACAGCATTGTGTCTTCAGCAATCGATATAATATCGCAAGACTTACTGTTATTACAACATGGTCAGTCACAATTGCGTTCTATTGTACAGCTTGGCTGGACGTTACAAAATCTGCGTTCAGGCTATGTGCCTTGGCGTTTAATCAACACAACGTCACTATTCCAAATCTTTAACCTTACTGATAGACAAATCAGTATGGCGCAAAAGGGTGCTGATTATACAATCTTGAGCATTGAAAAACTAGAAAGATTACCAATGACAATGTCAGAACGACCTGTCAGTGAATGGATAATCCACGGAATCATAAATATTCCAATCTCAACCTTCAGGTTTCAATACTGCCAAAAATATATACAGGCTGGCATGTACGAGAAATTGGGAAAGGGGTACCTTAAAACAACTTGGAACCTGCCCTATTCACATGCATGTGTCAGTAATAAAGGACAGAAAGTGTTTCTTAGTGGCAACAATTGTGCTATGTCACTAAGCGGCACGCTTCTGTGTAACGGTATTAGTTTGCACGGAGCCTGTGAAGGGAATTCATACAACCTTTCATGTCACCAGCAAGGCGCACCTGCAACTGAAATAGAACCATTCTTTCAAAGACTCTATAATGGGAGTTACATTCTTATTGTAGACCGCAGATGTTGCAGTCTTATGCCCGGGACTCCTTATCTAGTAACTACAACGGCGAAGGTCAAGTGCTGTGGACGCTATTTATTCCCCAGCTCCTTTCCAGACAGGGAGGCAAGGGCATGGCCCAGTTTGAAAATTACTTCTATTCGAATAGATACTTTAAGCAGAATGAAAACAGTGCTTCTTCAGACGCCTACAAGGCTCACGTCATCAAAAGAAACGTATGATCTACAAGTCGCAAGGACGACTGCAGAGATACATACATTATTATCAACTAATTCCCCCGTACATTTCGCTGAAATCCTGAGCGAAATCTTAAATATTTCTGATACCACTGGGGTCTCAAAGGTATTTAAGACAGTATTTTCGATGGCATTAACACCATTCAAAGCCATACTGGGTATTTTTCCAGATTTCGTCCATTCGATTTTTGGCGGACTTCCCCTGATCCTGGGACTAATTGCAGGAATCCTATTCCTAGTCCTTATTTTTCGTTATGGCAACCCATGTCACAGATCAAACTCTCGCGACAATGGAAGATACGATCCTAGCCATTGGATACCGGGACCGGATATCAAAAATCCTGGGACTCTCCCGGCTTAGAGACCTAAACATGACTTGGTTTCTATCATTTCGACCAATGTGGCAAAGGTGTGTTTTACCTGTACTAAGGTGTCTGCTATGCGGAGAAGAATGCGTGTTAGACACCTGTCTGACGCTACAATCGGATGCGCCAGTGGATGCAGATACACTGTTGGTTCCTACCAAGGTTCACGCTTTGTGCTGCCCTCAAAGGCTGCCAATCCTGATGACGGCATTCGTGGAATCTTCACCACTGCGATTGAAGAGTAGTGAAGTTCAAGATGAAAGCAGCATCGAACAGGTACGACCTTCTGTCAGCAATGCGAATCAGAATGTCAATGCAGACAATCATGCGCACGAATGCATGGTTACCCCTATTTCCGACTTAGTGGAACTTTCCCATGAAGCTGTTGACAGTTTTTTCGAAAGCCTGAATGATATGATGTTCTCTCCAGAACAGAAATAGAGACTTTTGAGCAAGCTCGCACACGGCGTTCCCTGAATTCGGCCTTCAACTTTAAAAATAAAGTCACATGAACAATTCTTCCCACCAGTTCACGGACAACAATTTTTTAGCAGCCCCAAATTATTTTTCACAAATTTTTCGGGACACTTAACTTCTGCTTAAAGTAAGAAACTATTCCTAGAGAACTAAGATTTCTATTTTCAGATACTTTATAAAACTTTAGTTGCCCGCTGGGATGTTCACAAATATTTTATTATGTGATGAGATGGTCTCGAACTTCCTTTCTGTATAGCTATATTAAGAGCCATTTCATGTGTATTTCTCATATACCAATAAGCAATAATGCATAACAATGCGTGTTTACTTTTGCATTTAATTCATAGCTTAAGTGCATACAATATATATGACTGCAATTTTTCAGTATATTTGAAAATTTCGAAATGCATTTATGTATTTTGGGGTGGTAAGGTATACACTATACTCTATAGTATGTTGTACTATGTTATACTATGCATAGATTAGTAGATATGACCATAGTTAGCGTGGAGTGGGTGTCGTGTATTTCTATAGGTTCTGAATCAGTCCCCCTATTCCTGACCCTATTCTGGTTAAACTAACTATCAAGTTAACTAACAGTCAGCCCATGAGGCAAGAAAACCCCCATGATGCAGATACCGTTATCTGACGCAGTCACACTACGGCACAGGAACGTGTTATCTGATTAGGTCATAACGCTTGAGATCTAATTAGACAAGCGACATTCCTCCAGCCCCTGATAAGGCATACGACGTTCTCATAACAAATCAAACCTATGACAACCTGGAAAATCCGTGCGGCCATTGTTTTGATTTCACAGAGAACTTCAGTAAAAGAATGTGCTAACGAGCAAGTCGTATGACATCTTTATTGACGTATCTATGTCCATCCTTACGTCAATCTCGGCACCTTTAAGGTATAAATATTGCCGACCTTGCCCTATGCAAACACACGCGTGGTGACAAGACGGAGCAGCCATACTTGCCGAAGCCGGGAGCAGAAGCAGACCCCACTGGCAGCAGCCCCGCCTTCCTGACGCGCTGAGAGACGCGCTGCTATCTCAAGCCGAGAGACCCAGCACCGGCGCTTTCGGGCAGCCCTCGCAGGCAGCCTGGAATATCGAGAGCAGAGAAAGAGATACCATTCCTCATTCATCCTAACTTCCAGGTACAGAACTGAATAACCCCTCACAGAGAATTCTTTAGTTATTCACTTGGCAAAAACAAACTTAACTTAAACTGTAACTTTCTATTCCCGCCCACGCATTAGACTTAGGTCAGGTACACGGGGTAGGCGTATTTAGAAACACCAGTTGAGCACGTTTAGTCAAAATGTATATGTGTATGTAAATATATTTTAATCATTTTTAAACATCATATGGCTCAGAAACCATATCAATGTTTTTACAGTATTATTTTATACTATTGCTTTTAATGTATGCACTTTACTTAACTATAAGTATTGCAATAATATCGATCCATTTCTCATGTATGAGAAAAGAGACTGATCAATAAATAACACCTTTTTATTGAACACGCCCGTCTCTTCCTTTTCTCTACATTCTGATGAGACTAAGAATGCACGTACTGACTGAGTAAAATAATTGCCTTGTGCTCACACGACTCTCGAGATTGACTCTTGATTAGGGGAGAGCAAAGTTGTCATGTTCTATGGTTGTCAGAAACTAAATCCCTTCTTGTCTAATCAGGGGAGTTAATTCCTTCCTTGAACATTCGAGAAAGTTTCTAGCGAACTCTGAGCTTAGCTGGCAAACCCAAAAATTAAGTCTAGTATCGACAGTAGTAGACCTAGTTAACGTCTGGCCTAGGCCTTTACTGCTGTAGGTACTATTCCAATGCGCAGAGCCTATTGGGAAAATAGGAGCTACACTACAACATACTCTCTTTAACCTGTTCATAGAGTCTTTAACTGAAATTCTGAAGTTCTCCAATGTACAATACCACGTGTATGCAGAAGACACCCAACTATACCTGAAATATCCTCCCCTCGAGATATCCATTTACTCAACACATTTTTGCTAAAACCCCAAAACTGGCCGACCAGACACCACCTCAAACTCAACTCACTCAAAACCAAATTCCTCTTAATTGCCCCACCAAAACAAATCCTCAACATCGAAGATTGGATGAAACATTTAACAGCCTTCATCTGCCTTCCACACATTATAGATTCACCAAGATCAATGAGAATAACTCTTGACAAGAATCTGAGCATGCAGGAACAAATCAGCTCAGCCACCAGAGGAGCAAACTTTCAAATGATCATTCTAAGAAAAATAAAACCCTTACTCCCCTTCAACAACCTTAAATCAGCTGTTCAAGCTCTAGTGATCACCAGATTAGACTGCGGGAGTGCAACTCTATGTGGTTTGCTGAGATCCAAGTTGGATCCACTAAGGGCATCACTCAACTCTGCTGCAAGACTCATCACTGGATCCAAAAGGAACAATCACGTCACTCCAGATCTGAAGGCACTAAACTGGCTCCCTTATGTGGCAAGGATACAGCTGAAAATTGCTTACATGACCCTTAAAGCCCAACACTTCAACACACCAGAGTACTTAGCTGATAAACTGGAACTGTCTGGCGGTGGCAGATCATCTAGAAGCACCAGCACCTTACTATTGAAACCTCAGAAATTTCTGAAAGAGGAAACCTACAACCAACTTTTCTCCAGATTGGCCCCTAGAATCTGGAACTCCCTGCCCCCTGAAGTCAGACTGAACTCTTCAAGCACATCCTTCAAAAAATAAGTCAAACTATTTTTAATAAACAAAACTCTACCCTGAACCCACCAACTCATTCATCTGGATACTGATTTGAAGCAGATCTACAACTAGGGTTTGCACTTGCCGTCTACATTCTGGGTTCTAACTCACTGTCCTGATTAGCAATGGGTATTGTCAGCATTTCTTTTTATTGATTGTCTTGTTTTCTACTTACCATAACATTTGTAAAGCGCTCTGATACACTTCCAGGGTCATGCTTGCGCTATATAACACTTTGCAAATAAAATAAATACAGAAAACAATTGCACCCGCAGAAAATACTTTGCACCGCTGCACTTTACACCATTATACTCTAAAACATTCTACTATATGCCACTGCGTGCTACTTATCTCTACACCACTATACTCTAGATCACTGCTCTCTGCACCATTCCACTCTGCACAACTCTGTATGCACCACTCTACGAACCTGCACTCTACGACCCTGCACTCTGACACTCTACTCTGGATGACTGCACTCTATAACACTACACTTTATACAACTGACTCTACTCTGCAGCATCCTACTCTACGTCACTTTACTGAACTCTATGCCACTGCACTATACACCACTCCACTGTGCGTCACTGCACTGTACACCACAGACTCTACCGTACACCACTCCACTCTAAGCCACTTCGCTCTTCACCACTCTACACCACTCTGTGCCACTCTACTCCACTCTGCACCACTCCACTCTATGCCATTGCACTCTACGCCACTGACATCAACTCTGCACCACTTTATTCTATGCCACTGCACTCTACGCTACTCTAGGTCACTGGGCTCTACGTCAATGCACTCTACAACCCTTTTCTCTAAACCAATGCACTCTATGGCTATCTACTCTGCACCACTGTACTTTACGTCACTTCACTCTAGGCCACTCGACTCACTCTACTACACTTGATGCTCTACTTCATTAAACTCTACTACACTGACACTCTACTCCAGGGATCTCCAAACCGGTCCTGGAGGGCCGGATCCATGCCAGATTTTTAAAATAACTACATTTATCTCAATGGGGATATCAAAAAAATCTGGCATGGATCCGGCCCTCCAGGACCGGTTTCGAGACCCCTGCTCTACTCTATACCACTCCACTCTACAGCCCTCTACCCCACTCTATGTCATTCTAGGAGGCTACTCCACTCTACGAATCCCTCTGCAACTACCACTCTATGTCTCTCCATACCACTTTTCTTCACTCTACTCTATGACACACTACTCCACTCTACTCCACTCCATGCTATTCCACTCAATGACAATCTTCTCTGGTGTACACCACTATACACTCCAACACTCTACTCCACTCTACGCAATAAATAAAGCCGGTATTTGTAAAACGCAAAGTACTCACTCCGAACGGTCTCAAGGCGCTGGGGGTTGTTGAGGAAATTAAGAGAGTTATTACTCAGAGTCACATGATGCTGAGCTGAGATGCCGCCGTCGCCAGGGATCGAACCGTGAGTCCCCGCTCCAAGGTCAGCTGCCCTGGCCGTTGCACCACACCTCTACGCTACTCCACTTTGCTCTACATCACTCCATGACACTCAATGCCACTCTGTTCTATGACACTGTACTCAACTTTGACACTGTCCTCTACTCTATGTCTCGTAACGCTATATCCTTCCACTCTATGACAATCTATTCCCTCCACACTTCACAAAACGGCACACTACTCCATGACACTCCACTCCTCTCCACACCACTCAATTCTACTGCAAGACCTATTGGCTTTGACAATGCTTGTTAATGTAAAATATTATTCCTTTACCATACCTAACTAGCCGAACCATGTGGCGCATATGGCAAGGCCTGCCCCCAACCCACACTGGCATCCAACTTCCTGCCTTGAATGGCCTTTGGCCATACACAGCATCGGGCTCACCAAAGGGCCTCGCCTATGGAAAGGCCTGGCACACAACCCCTCCATGGGTTCCCAAGACCAGTTGCTGGTCAACCCCTATGGTCTTATAGAGCCCGAAGGGTTTGCCATTATTTTCCCCGTGATACCGCAGTACTGCATCAAAATTTTACGGAGGCCACTCTGAGGGTTGTGGTAGTACTGCAGGATTGTGGCACTGCAAAAAAGCACATACATTAGTTGTGACAGTCCTATAGGGTTTCTGGACTTGAAGTAATTCTACACACTCTACACCTGTTAACAATTTTCTATTTGCCTTTTTTCCTTTTTTTGTTAAATAGATTTTTGTTGATTTTCACAATACTCTCCTGATTGAACATTAGAAAGATCATGACATGGCAAGGTTTTCCATGTAATAGCACAACAGTGACGCATTCATGTAGAACATCAGCATATAAAAATATACCACCCTGTCCACGCGGCACGATCAGGTGACCCGAAAGGTTTTGGGTCAAGCAAACAAAACATTAAACAGAAAAAGAAATAAAAAGCAATCACCAGCAAAAAGAGCATAGGTGAACGGGGCAAACATATTGTGACTATTTGGAGCTATGATGGGCCATAGTACAAGAAGAACGAGGTACCACATTATCTTAAGTGTTATTTCAGTCTGAGCAGGTGCACCGTAATGAACCACATATAATATATATGTGGCAATAATTACTCTCCACGCTGTTACTTGTAGCGTAAAAGGCCATTTTATTAGGACAAGGTTGTAAAAATTAACATTAACCAAAACATCAATAACTATAACAGTCCCCATCATCATCCCCCTCATTCACTCCATCCATCCTCAAACAATCACACTTGTTGCACTCATCCCCTTTCACTCTGCGACCTCCTCCAATCTCTCCATCCTCTTTCTTCCAACATCCTCTCCTGGAGTTCCTGCCATCGCTCTCTTGCATCCCACACCCCACCATCAGCCACCTGTTCCCCCCCGAGAGTTGGATGCGCCCATATATGACTCACCACCCCTCCAAAGTACTGCCAACCAGGGAGCCCCCAGTAGGGGTGTTACCTGCCCCCCCCCTCTCCTGTGCACCTTTTGCCTTACTCTCTTTCTTTCCTGCGGCACCAGATGGATTAGTTCCACAACCTACTAATCACATCCCGCATTTCCATGATATAGTAGGCATTCCGTAGCTGTGAAAGTTGCACTCCATCGTCCCTGAACAAAAATGGCTCCTCCAATTTGAGCCCCATGTGCGCGATCACCTGAATGTCCTTAGTGTGGCAAAAAACCCTCATTGCCCTATTCAATTTTCTGCTGGCTTTTTCCACGGCTGCGTGCTTAACCACCCCTTTCCTCATTTTGTGCGGCACAAACTCGGTCCATACTAAGCACGTTCTCACCAAATTGCGTTTCATCACCTTTAAATCCCTCTGCATGTGCTGCAAAATTGCCAATCCAGATAGCCATATAAAGTAATTTTTGCCTAAGTGTATGACCAACATATTGGGGCAGACTCTTTGTGAAACCATTTTTGTCAGCCATGGCAATAAAGCCCCCCAACACATTTGTCCTTTACCCCACCAATGCATTTCATGATGGCTGCTCCTTAGACCCAGGTTACGACCAGAGACCTGCCGATCTGCGTATGTTGCCGCCTAATGTACGAAAGAATGTCCCACGAGCCAGTTAACTGTCTTCGTTCCTGGACCACCCACGCAATCTGCGACAAAAGAGAATATATTAGTGCACAAATTAACCCCATCTTCTCTTAATCCTATACCTGTATCCCTTGTCCCTGCCCATTCTTTGTTTCCGACCTTTTTACTTGTGCACATATCTCTCGTAGCACCTATACCTCCATCTCCTAATCTGTAGTATTTTGTCCCAGGACTAACCTAAACGAGCTGCCGTCGTAGCAGCGCCAATGCAGAAAGAATGTGTGCCATACCTGGCTGGATCCCTGCTGAATCGCCTTGGAGCCATGCGCAGCACCGCCGACAACTGAAATGCTGTCAGCCGTTCCCCTGACGCATGATAAAAAATACCACTCGAAGGCTGTCCAGCTCTTGCTAGGAAATCCCACCATTCTTGCACCGGGCACACACCACTGCAATCGTTCTCATTCAACGAAACCCATCTACCCCTTCCAGCCTTGTCCGTCTTGGAATGACCCAGCTAAATCCCTAGTTGGCCCTGATCCAATCTCACTTCTTCATATGCTCTTGCAGCCTGTTGCATTGTTCCCAACAACTCTGAAACTTGGAAGGCACCAAAAAAACATACAAACCATGCATAACCTAAACCCTGGTACCTCAAACGTGTTATAACAACAAACTGGCAACACCCCCAACAGGCCTTGTAATAACTCAAACGTTATGACCTCCTTGGGGCCCCATTCCACCCACCCCCCGTTCATGCCCCCACCCTTTTAACATTTTTTTCAGGATCTCATCTTTTGTGGGCGCAAAACCTAAGTACAGCTTGCTGTAAAACGATATCCCTGCTATCTTCGTCTGTAACAAACCTTTGTCAATACAATTTAGAACAAAACCCATCACTCCCTGCTCAGTGTCCTGTCTCGCCATGTTCCATGTGTCTACCGTCTGTCCCATGAAACCACCAAATTCAGACCATGCCAGACTTTAGCTCTGTCCTGTGGATTCCGCCAAAGATTTTTCAACCAGGCCTATCACTGTCACTCCCCCCAGGCCCAGATATCATCGAGCAGCTCTGTCCTCTGCACGTCCGCTTCAGGCGCCAGTCATTGAAATTGTTGCCACTGCGAATGAGACAAAGCATCCGCAATGTCATTACTGGCCCCAGATAGGTGTTTTGCAAGAAAAACCACATTCAGCCTCAAGCACTTCAACATGAACCTTCGCAACAGCCGCAAGAGCCTCAAGTCCCTTGCTTCTGCCTGTTCACTAGTTACACCACAGTCATGTTGTCCACATGATACAGCACCGTTCTATTCTGAAGTTCAGTGCCCCAAACTGCCAGTGCCACCAAAAGTGGAAAAAATTCCTAAAATGCTATGCTCTGTTTCTGTATCACCCAATGTGCCGCCATTGCTCGACGCACCTGCGATCATCCCCAGAACAGTCAAAAACCAGAGGCCCCTGCTGCATCCGAAAATATCTAAATTTGCCAGATAGTATTGCCCTCCATGAAATCCAAAGAAACTCAGTTGACGTCTGCCATATCCTCAAGTCTGCAGTGACTCCCATTGAAATCCTGACCCTGTGATGAGGTAAAACTTCCCCAGACATGGCCATACCGAGGCGCAGACAGAAAGTTCTCCCCGCTCTCAGCACCCGGCAAACAAAATTCAGGAAACCCATCAATTGTTGTACTGATTTCAGGTCGATATTTTTCTCTCACACCACCCACAGCAAAAAAGCTTGCATGTCCATCACTTTTTCACTAGGAAGTCTTGCCGCCCACTGGACCGAGTCCAGCTTAAGGCCCCCACTGGAGTTGGGCATCCGGCAGTGACTGCAGGGGCATTCAGGCTCCTCCTGTGGTCCCCATCAAAGCACACTGGGTGTCCTGTGTGGGGCCAGGGCACGCAGGTTGAATTTTGGCCAGGCCCCAGGAGATGGGGTCCTCAAGGGGACGAAATCAGCCCCGGGAGGGGTATGCGCTGCTTCCCCTCCACATATCATTTTTGGCCTGGACCTGAGGGATGGGGTCCCCGGGGGGGCTATGTCCCCCCCCTCCCCTGTACTAAACTGGGTTGGGTAAGGGAAAGCAAGTGTGTTTCCTCTCTTATTCCACATTATTCTGAACTCTTAATCAAGGTGAATACATCATTGATCTATTGGAGCACAATCTGATCTGGGGTGACTGTGACTAGTGCTTTCTTTCCCAACTCCTGGTGAGAGCAGAGTCTATGGTTCTCCCTTGTAATTACCGTGAGTATGAAAATAACCAAAATCATCTGCAAGCTCAGTATGTTTTGCCCCACTCCCCTTTTCCTTTGTAGTATGCAAAGGTCTTCCCTTCTTTTCTCACATTGTTGGACAGCTTACCAAAAGGCCCCCAAGTGCACTTGCCAAGTTTAATGACGTGTGCTTAATGTGGAATATGATAACATCTCCACCAAATAAAGAAGTATTTGCTTCATATAGTTAAGTGGAAGTACCCCTGTTTGCTGTAGATTCACCTCTTTGTAGTCTTGTCATCTTCTATTGATGAGGCTTCATATTATCACAGATTTGTGGATGAAGACCTTGCGCGGAATGGTCAAAATGCCGAAATTGCATGCACACAAGGTCACTGGAGACACTACCTCATGTTCCTTTACCAGTGGCGGTCGGCATGGCTCATGGGTGGTAAGGTCGGTGCAGTAGGGTCACGGCGCTACGGGGGGTTACGTGAGGATGCACAGAATAAAAATTAAATAACTTACCTTCCCGCTGGGTCCAGCGTCTCTGCCCCACCCCACAGGAATCAGGAAGCACACCCGGGCCCAACTGACCAATCACAATGCTGCAATGCAGTGTTGTGATTGGTAGGCACCAAGGCTCCCCTGAACAATCACAGTGCAACAATGCAGCGTTGTGATTGGTTCTGAGCATCTGGTTTGACGCTCATCCAGGGAATTGGGGCTTGGACTTCTCCATGCAGGCTGTGATACAGCCTGCATGGAGAAGGGGAAAGTGCGCATGACTGGTTTGGGCGACCCGAGAGTGCCAACCAAACAGTCATTGTGCAAACCACTCCTCCTTTGCCCTGCTCCGAGAGCAGAGAAGCCCCGCCCTCCCGCAAAGCAGCACAAAACACATAAAATGATAATGACTGAAAGTTGTTTTCATTTTATGTTTTCTCTTCTCGCATTGCTTGAAAGCAGTGGGGCGACGCTCCTCCACCATAGCGGTGGAGGCGCCACTGTCCTTTACGCTGCTGTAGTGTAGAATATGAACTTGACATTTACCCAAAGAGGCAGCTTGTACTAATTAACCAGTAGAAAGTATTTCAGTTGGGTAGACATTTTCGACAAAACTGGGGAATCTTCTAGGATTAAACGAGTTTTCATTCTGGAACTGATGTTCATTCATAACGCATACAAATATAAACAGAGCAGGGGCGCCGGTTGAAGCTTCGCTTTAATAAAGCACAAATGATCCTAAAGTCTTGGACTTTGCTAAGGTAAAGCAAGTGTGTTTTCTCTCATATTCCACATAGAAAAACAATATGAAATCCTTAACACCTTTGCTGCGTTCGTCGGCCAACGGCCGTCGCAAGCACTACCTTTGTAGTGCTGCGCACGTCTGTTGGCCGACGCAGCCCCGCCCACTCCGCTAAACCGCCGCACCGCGGCAGAATTGCCACCGCGGTTAAGCGGTTAATGTAGGTGAAGACATCATTGATCTTTTGGACCACAATCTCATTTGTAGAGACAGTGATGAGTAGTTTCTTTCTTGTCGTCCCCTGGTGAGAGCAGAGTCCAAAATTCTCCAGTTTAAATAACCTTAATATGCAAATGCCCAAGATTCATAGCACCACTCAGACACCCAGTCACAGACACACACAAAAATAACTTACAGGCACTCACACACCTACTCACAGACCCACTCAGCAAATCACATACCCAATAACAGACCCATAGCACCACTGTCAGACCTAGTCATGACCCAGACTGGCACTCACACACCTACTCACAGACCCACATAGCCTCTCACACACCCAGTCAGAGACTCATACAGCCACTTACACACCCACTCACACACACACACACAGCTACTCTATACCCACTCACAGACCCATACCGCTACTCACCGACAGAGACAGGCACTCACACACCCACTCTGAAAGGTTACAGGTTACAGTTAGGAAATACAAATTAAAAAACCTTGTAAATTCACATAAAAAAACAAAGTTTACAGGGACATTATAGTTAGGAAAAACATTTTAAAAAACTGCAGAAATTCACTGAAAAAACAAAAGGTTCCAGGATATTATAGTTAGGAAATACAATTAAAAAAACCTTACAAATTCACTGAAAAAGCCAAATGTTACAGGGATGTTATAGTTAGGAAATACAGTTAAAACAACGTACAAATTCCCTGCAAAAACCGAAGGTTACAGGGATGTTTTAGTTAAGCTCAGATTTTGCTCGTACAAAACCAGTGAAATTTAGCAGTTATAATTATCTGAGATAACTAGACCTTACGCCCCTGATTGTCTAGTCCCCTTTAAAGTGGTCAATCAGAGCATATCTGGGCATCAACAGTCCAGGTATACCTACCTTCATAAACTCTTAACGCCCAATCTAAGACCTTATTTAAATTCTAATTTCTTGAAAACGACTGAATGGATTAATTAATACCAAATCACAAGAAAGCAAAGCTCGAACTTTTTTGACAAATGTGGTGTAATTCTTCTCATTTGTTTTTTTCTGTAGCTGTGGCAGAAACTTCCTATGGGAATTAACATGGGAAATCAATATGTTATAGTATAAGCTTGCAGTGTTGAACAGAGTGTGAGAAAAAGGCAGCTGAACTAGAAAGTACTTATCATCTTTACAAATAGATTATGTCAATGAAAGAAACTGACATTAATGTGCATCTAAGGTCCCACCAGCCAAACATACTTTATAGAGTCCACTCAGGGATGACAGAAACCCATCTCACTGCAGGGGTTGCATGATTAAACAATGCAGATGGAAATATCACCTGACTTTACGACGTATTTTCACTCCATGTTTTTGGCATGTATAAGCTTTTTTTTACCTTGCATGCCTTTACCATGCATTATTAGTCTAACTAAGTTAAGTATTAGTAAGGTCATTTTAAATATAAATATGTATATTTTCTTGTTAGCTGCGAGGTCGAGTGAGACTCATGGCAATTAAAAAAAAACTATTCTGACATCTTCGTGTGCGTGCCTTCTTCATTTCTTCAGCAGGTTGGTGTGTGTGTGTATATATATATATATATATATATATATATATATTCACTGAAAAAACCATAGGTTTCAGGGGCGTTATAGTTAGCTAGACATTTTACTCGTACTAAACCATTGAAATTCCTCTGTTATAGTTAGTTCAGCTAACAATAACTCGCGTGCCCGCAATGCACTGCTGATGATGTCACATATTACATCACTCATGACATGGACAGTGATATCACTCATGACATCACTGATGACATCTCAAATGGCATCACTGATGACATCATCCAGTGAATGTGTGTTTTTCTGAAAATTAAATATGTTTATATATGTATGTCTCAAGGTCGGTGGAAGAATAAATGGGTATATAAATGTGTAAATGGATGATTTGTTTGGTAAAATTAATTGTATAACTGACTGATTAAGTATATCTTAGTGAATACATGGGTTAGCGAGTAATGTTTAAATATGTAAATATAGGTATCAATCTCTCACTTTGTGCATAAGTGGCTGCATGGGTTGGTGAGTAGCTACATGAGTGTCTATATGGGTTATTAGTTGTTTTTTTGAGTATCAGTATGTGTGTCTGAGTGTCTGTATGGTTCGGTGGTGGGTACTACTTAGTGCATAGATGCATGAATGAGTGGCTCACTGTTTGCATGTGTTGAAGACAGCATGTGTGCAGGACTGTATGGGTGGATGAGTGTATGTATGGGTGTGTTGAGGAGTGAATGACTGTCTCAATAGTGTATTTATGAGTAACTACATATGTTTTAAACTAGTGTATGTGAGAGTGAGAGATTGGAAGAGTTCCTGTATAAATAAGTATGTGTATCTATAAGTGATTGTTTAAGAGAGTAAGTATGTGTACGTTTCTGTAGAAGTAAGTGTGGTGCTGTGTGAATAACTGTATATGCAAGTAATAGGATGTTTGATACTTTGTTTGCATGTGTGACTATGTGTGTGAGTAACCATATGGATGAGTGTTGGTGTGTAATAGGATGTATAGGTGTATGAGTACATATGATGAGTGAGTACATGTATACGTGGCTGTATAGGACTGTTGGTGAATGAGTGGATGTGTGTGTAGATCTTGAAATTACTGAATAGGTGTGTTGTAAGTGGTATTGGTATGTGCATTGTTTTGAAAATGTTTGTTTCTATTTTTGAGTGTGTGTATATCAAAGGTTATATTAGGGTGAGAGGAGTTCTGCCACTCTATGTGAGATTTCATCAGTGATGTCATGAGTGATGTCACTGTCCATGTCATGAGTGATGTAATATGTGACGTCATCAGCAGTGCATTGCGGGCACACAAGTTATAGTTAGCTGAACTAACTATAACGGGGGAATTTCAATGGTTTTGTACAAGTGAAATGTCCAGCTAACTATAACGCCCCTGAAACCTATGGTTTATTCAGTGAATTTCTAAGGCTTTTTAAATGCTAATTCCTAACTATAACGTGCTTGAAACCTATGTTGTTTTCAGTGAATCTCAAAGGTTTTTAAAATGCTAATTGCTAACTATGCCTACCGAGATAGGACATGTGAAGAAAGAAGAAAAATGCACAGAAAGAAAAAAAAGAAAATGCAGAAAGAAGCAACAGAAGTCCTAAAAGACGAAGAAAAGTGCAGGAAGAAGGAAAACGTGCAGAAAGAACAAACAGAAGAGCAGAAAGAAGCCTTGTTGCAAAATCATCCGGTACCCCTCAACTTTTTCAGACAGATACTGGTGGTAACTGAGTCTGACTAACCAGTCCTAGAGCCATTGCTTTGTTAAAAGACACTTAGAATACAGTGAAAAAACCTACATATACTAGGGAACACTATGCATTGGGGAATCCCTGTTATTAGCATGATCTCCTCTGTAAGCCCCTAGTATATAATAGGGCAGGAAGATTAAAACTACCTCTTAAAACGTGCCACAGGGCGCGTTTGCACACTGGTGAAGGGAGGGGGGGGGGCTAAGCTGACGTGTGCAAACACACCCTGTGGCCGTTTTATTTTGGGGGATTAAAGTCCCCTTGAATCCTGAGTGTCCATTGGGTACAACTAGCCCATCAGTTATCTCTAGTTAACACCAGAGAGCTGCGTTGCAGAGAAAATGGGCACAGCCTGGACCACCTCTCTGCAACGCAGTGAAGGGGGTTACTGGAAGCACCTGGTGGACTAATTGGCCCCCAGGGGCCCTCAGGATTGAAGGGGAATTATTTCTCCAACTTAGAACGCGCCAAAGGGCGTGCTTGCACACGTCACCTAGGGCCCCGCCCCTCCCTTCCCCACTGTGTAAACATACCCTGTGGCCGTTTTAAGTTTGTAGACTAACTCCCCTTGAATCCTGAGGGTCCCTAGGTGCAAATTAGCCCACTAGGTACATCCAGTAAGCACCATTGCAGGCACGGCCTGCACCACCCCTCTTCAACGCGGCGCAGTGGTGCTTACTGGAAGCACCTGGTGGGCTAGTTGGCCCCCAGGTTCCCTCAGGATTGAAGGGGAATTATTTCCCGAACTTAAAATGCGCCACAGGGCGTGTTTGCACATGTCACCTCAGACCCAGTCCCCTCCCTTCACCACTGTGTAAACTTCCACTCTAAGTTCAGAAATTAAGTCCCCTTGAATCCTAAGGATCCCTAGAGTTAAACTAGCCCACAAGTTACCTCCAGTAAGCGCCACAGATCTGCATTCCAGAGAGGTGTAAAAAGGGGCGTGGCCTCTGCAACGCAGCTCCCTGGTGCATACTGGAGATACCTATTGGGCTTGTTGGACCTCAGGGGCCCTCAGTAGTGCAAGAGAGTTAATCCCCCAACTTAAAACGCGCCACGGGGTGCATTTGCACAGTGGTGAAGGAAGGGGGCGTGGCCTGAGGTGACATTCTGCAAACGCGCCCTGTGGCGTGGTTTAAGTTATAGAATTAATTCCCTCCTCAGTCCTGAGGGTCCCTGGGGCCAACTAGCCCACCAGGTACCTCCAGTATGCGCCAGAGAGCTGCGTTGCAGAGAGGTGTTCAGCGGCCGCACCCCTTTTTACAACACTCTGCTACGCAGCTTCGTGGCGCTTACTGGAGGTACATGGTGGGCTAGTTGGCTCCCAGGGACCCTCAGGATTGAAGATGAATTAATTCCCCAACTTAAACCGCACCACAGGGTGTGTTTGCACACATGTCAACTCAGGCCCTCCCCCTCCCTTCACCACTGTGCAAATGCGCCCCGTGGCGCATTTTAAGTTGGGGGATTAACTCCCCTAGAATACTGAGGGTCCCTGGGGTGTAACTAGCCCACCAGCTACCTCCATTAAGCACCACAGAGCTGCGTTGCAGAGAGGTGTAAAAAGGGGCGTGGCCTCAGAACACCTATCTGCAACGCAGCCCCCTGGTGCATACTGGAGGTTCCTGGTGGGCTAGTTGGCCCGCAGGGACCCCCAGTATTCAAGGGGAATTCTTTCCCCATCTGCAAACGCACCAGGGCGTGCGTTTGCAGAGTGCTGCTGGTAGGGGCAGGGCCTCCGGGACAATGGTGATCTTTTTTTTGCTTTTTTAAGAAGGGGGCTATGTGGCCCCCTTTCTTTTCCAATTTTACTGGCCCTGGGGACCCTATCCCCCAGGCCTTGACCCCTATTTATTTTTTCAATTAAAAAAATTTGGAAGGGGTCTGCGCGGCCCCCCTCCTGAGGCCATTTAAGGCCCCGGGACCCCATCCCCCGGGGCCGGCCTTTCCTTTTTAAAACATTTTTAATTATTTTTTTTAAATGATGGAGGGGGACGCGTGGCCCCCCTCCCGGGCCACTTATGGCCCCGGGGACCCCATCCACCAGGGCCTGGCCTCTCGTTAGGGACCGTGGGGGGGTCCGCAATACCCCCACGGTCCCGCAGGCTCCTCGTGTCCTTCAGGAGCAGGCATTGCTATTCCACATGGGGAGCTGCTAAGATGCAGCTCCCCGTGTGAAAAGCAATTTGGTTTGAAATTTGAAAGAGAGAGCAGGTTTTCCTGCTCTCTCTTCCAAAATTCAAACCAAGTTTGCTATGGCAGGGCGGGAGCCGCGAGACTCCCACCCTGACATAGCAAACTACAGTGTGCCGGGGGTGGGCACCCGGGACTCTGCAGGAGCCAGCCCTGGGGGGTGGCGGTCCCCAGCACCACAACAAGGCTCCAGGAGGGGGGCCGCGAGGCCCCCCTCTCACAAGCTACAAACCCTGAGGGGTGGTGGTCCCCGTGGTGGCTGGGGGTCCATCATGGACCGCCAATTTAAATATTTAGAGCCCCAGGGAGGTGTCGGTCCCCGGGGCGTGGGGGGCTTGAGCCCCCCACAGGGTATTTTAAAAAACAACAAAAAGCCCCAGGGGTGGCGGTCCCCAGGGCTGCTGGGGACCGTGAGCCCCCCGCCATTCTTCTCTTAATACTATAAAGAACAAGGGGACCCGCTAGGTAGGCAAGGACCTGGGGTATCAATTGCAAGAAAAACAGTGGTCCTTAGCACGGAAAATAACAATTATAATAATTATAGGCCACAATATGCGCTATAATAACCAAAAAAGTCCAGCCGGACTTGCAAATTTATTCAATAATTAAATAGTTTGATTTGGAAGGGAACAATAAAACAGTGGGACACAGTCCTGCATCCACAATGCTATACGTTCATTAGGACAATACAAACATATAAAGTGTTTCAGGCATGTAAGGAAAACTAGAGCAAGAAGGGGAAACTCTACAATGCACTTGCTTCACATATGTGGGGAACAAAACATTTTGAGCACATAATAGTGAACTAGTGTTAAAGCCCACATATCATGTCGACGGTGTTTCGATCCAGTCAGAGATGGTGGATCATCATCAGGACAACCATTGCCTGCCTGAATTAAAGCATCAGCGCGAAGAGAGGTGTGTCTACCACGCTGTTCCAAGTGGTCTGGGAGGGCTGAGTCAGGGTTAGCTGCCGCAAATAAGCCGATGTGATTGTACCATGCACATTGAGGTTAAGGTGTGCGAGTGGAAGCCAGATCAGTTGGAGCAGTTATGGCTGGGCATCAGGGTTGCGTGTATCTGGAACTAAATGAGGAATACGCAACGCGGCTAGGCGGAGGATCAGAGATGTGCTCCAGGGAGGAGCGGTGTCTCGGTGGTATTGCGGCGTCGGTCTGCGGTGGACCAAGGGTTGCGACGACTTCCGTGAATGAAGCGCGATCGCCTATTGGTGAAACGTAGAATCAGGTTGAGGCTCCAATGTGAGCGGAGGGACCTAATTGGGCGGCTGCCAGATGGGCTGTACGTGGAGTTCCTTCGTTCTCAGTGGAACGGCGGAAGACGTCCAGGTGCTCGATCGCACCTTCTCTTAAAGCCCCGGGGGTGGCAGTCCACGGGGCTGGGGGGCCTGAGAGCCCCCCCCCCCCAACTAATTTAAAGAAGTCCCTGGGGTGGCAGTCCCCGGGGCTGGGGGGCCCTTAGAGCCCCCACCTAATTTAAATAAGCCCAGGGGGATGGTGGTCTCTGGGGCTGGGGGGCCCCAGATCCCCCGCACATGATTAAAAAAAGCCCCGGGGTGGCGGTCCCCCTTTACATAATCAGCAGTGCCCCCAGGATTTGGCCCCCCTGGAGGCTAATTACCAAGGAAGCGCGAGAGCCTACGCTTCGTTTTTTTTTATCGGCAGGATCCGCGTACCGTGAGCGGATTTAGTTGAATACATTTTTTTTTTTAATGTGTGGCCTTGGGGGTCCTTGTTGGACCCCCTGAGCAGGCCTAAGGGGTCAGGGTGTTTCTACCCTGCCCCCTTTTTGCGTTCTGTGCATTTTTTCTTGTCTTTTCTTGTGCCTCAGTTCTACCGAGGCACAAGATGGCTACCAACACTTCCTGGTTTGGAGTGCTGACAGCCAATTAGCATACAGCTCGTGCTTGGCAGGGTGCGCGGATCCTCCGTGCCCATAGATATGTACGTGATTTTACTTTTGATTTTCTCAGGAACTTCTAAACGGATGTACACCATTTAACCAAAAGGCACGACTCTGAACCAAGGGCTACCTTTTTCCAAATTTGGTGTAATTCCATTCAGCAGTTCGGGTTGTAGCTGCGGCTAAAGTTTCCTATGGGAAATTGCATGGCGAAAACACATTTTGGGATCCACATTTTTTCTCGGCCCCTGCTTGACGAATCACCCCGAGACTTTCAGAATAGGAGCGGACCGGAGGACCCCACCAGTTTTTAAAAATTTGCGACGATTCGTCAACCGGTGCCAAAGTTATTCCAAATAGAATGTTGCGGATTTCCAATGGATAATTGGTCCTAACTATAACTATCTACTGGCTACCACCAGTAGGTAATATATATATATATATTACAATTGAAGGTGATAATAGAACTGTCTGAGAACTTGGGTTACTACTTGCAAAACTACCTTCCTATGAAATGTATACCCTTTTTTAGAAAACTCGTAAAAAAAGTTTTTCTTTCATAAATATTGACGTCAGTTGAATAAGAGCATGATCTTACAAATGGTATATATACATATACATCTTTTGAATAACTTTTGTATATTTTTGGTAAACTTTGTAAATTCTTGAAATTCCGTGGATAGAAATTTAGAAAAATGTTTTCACTTTATCACATTGTTTAATTAATGTACTTTACATATTATATGAATTGATATGGTGATAATTATGTTCGTTTTGAAAAGAGTACTTTACTTTTCATGCGAAATAGACATGGAAATAGAGATGAAAATGAATACAAAAATTAACAGTGGGAAAATGGTGGCAACACTGGTCCATTGTATGAGAGAAAGGTTATCTGTCTAGTGTTTTAAGAACATAGAAAAGGGTACTTGCACACATACACTTTAAAACCACTCTAGACGCCTTGGGACTCTATGTCCAGTTGAAGGCTAAGTGTAGCCGAAACGCGTAGGCCGTCCTGTAATTTTGCACATGGTGTTTTAAGAAATAAAATTTAATGAACAACGTATCTGCTGCGGTGCCGAGACTTTCTTGCTGGAGGGAAAGGAGGCGGAAGGAATCAAAGTCATTACGGAGCGGGGGCTGGAACGCCCATCACGAGCACCGACAAGCAAGGCGAGGCGGTCTGAATGAAACCAGTCACGTAAAATAATGAAGTAGATGTGACCGACGCCTCTATCAACTGCCTGGGTGACACACTCAGAACTGATACCGAAGAAACGGAGTGCGGGAGATTGAACGAGAAGCAACAAGCGGCGAGTGAGCGGGACGCTGGGAGAGCGGTGTCCGTGTAAATCCGTGATGCTGCGGAGGCTGCGCGGGAGGAACGGGGACCCGTAACAAACAGAACCTGTATGCACTAACCGTGAGTAAAGCTGGAAGTGGTGAACGATCGTGAATGGCAGCCTGACTGTGAGAAACGATATAAAGTTTGAACTCTATGCAATGCTAGCGCAGGAGCAGCGCAAATAATCTATCACATACGGCAAGAGCACCACAAGTTCGAAAATCCCCGACAACCCATGGCAGTCACTATCTGAATAATCAAACATACCAATGTGGTGTATGACAAATTGTAAAACAAGATAGAATGGTATATTGTATTCCTCAAATGCAAAAATAAGAGGAGCAGCAGATCAAGTGGGAATTGTCTCTTCCTGGAGAACGGCAAGGGGCAGACCCATAAAAGAAAAGAAAATATAACACCGAAGCAAAAGAGCAAATAATTAAGAAAAATCAGTAACCTTTCTCACACAGATGGCGGAGAAATCCAGAAATCGCCAACAAAGGGCATGTGACCTGTTGAATGATGATGCAACCACTCCTTCGACAAGCACCAACATGGGAGGAACAACTAGTGGAAAAGACAAGGAGAAAATAACAATATTAAACATTACAAGAGAACTGCAACAGAACCGGATATCAGAAATTAATAAATGGTGGGAGAAAACCACTTTGGAAAAATACATTGAGTTTAAAAGAGTCCCGAGAGGACTACGCATACTCATCATGCCCACACTAAATGACCTTGATCTGGATCTGATAAAATCATGGCAACAGGACACCAATGAATGCTCGTTTAAATTAATGAGAACACTAATTATACATGCTGAGAGGAAACTTGAGAAGATCACAAGCATTATCCAAACCTTGGAAGAGGAACTGGCACAAATCCCTGTAACAGAAGAAAATAAAGAACTGATAGACGCCATGGAAAAGAAAATTAACAAACATGAGGCGGAAGTAGAGAAGCGAAAAGCAAATAAATTTGCAAGGGACAGAATGGACTATGCCAATGGACGAATTTACACCTTCGCCCGCAAGTATGATACATTGAGAAGTAGGGTTGTAATGGACAAATGTGCAGGAACATCAACACATACAGACACGATTGATAGCTCAGAAGTGAGCTCTGCAGATGAGGATGCCACAACAACCCCACTGGATTTTCGCGGGGAGATTCAATTGGCACAAATGATAACGCGACAACGAGGAAGAGGCAGAACCAACGCTTGGGGGAGAGGGCAGACAAAATCACAACCAAAACCACAAGTAGGAGAAGTAGAAGAAGGAACAAAATCAAAGAAAGGAAAAGGAAAATAGAAAAATCCTTCAAAAAAAGTGGATGTAATCCAAACAACAATCTGGTCATAAATATATCTGACAGACAATTGACTGCGAGTCAGTTAAAACTTTTAAATCGAGGACTCTCCTACTGTCCGAACAAAGACATTGACATCCCCAATGCACGCATTGACCTCTACAAATTCTGAAGGAAAATTAAGTAAAAAAAATATTTCTTAGAGAAAAAACCTCAGTTGAATATTCGCAAACCAGAAGATACAGTTCCCTCTATAATCACTCGTAAAGACCTACAGACACATAAAGTATTGATGTCACTTGAAGCTGACGAGCAATCTGGTATGGAGAAACATCCAAATCCCCTCACTGCTGATATTGAATTTGTAGGACTGCGGGATTAACAACAAATAAAGGAGGCGAAAGTGGTCTAAAGATACAGTCAAGATTTTGTCCTCAATTACCACCGGGAAACAAAATCGACTTATTCCACGAAATGATGGTGGAAGAAATTATGAAGATACCGGACAAATTAACCACGAGGAAAAACAAAGGTCCTAACAAAAAGACAATGAACCTATCCCCTGATGAATATCGGGCAATCACCGAACTAAAAAATGACCCAACAATAATAATAAAATCCGGGGGGCGGAGCTAGCCGGCGTCGATGGTGGACGCGTGAGCCCTCGGCTCCTCGCAAAGCTCCAGAATTATCCTGTTTAAATATCCTTGAATAGCTCGAATTGGCTATAGCGGGCAAGGGGCTATCTGCTGGCACCCCGGGCGACCTTTGAAGATCCTGTCGGCAGGTTGCGGAGAGCGAATCCCTGTACATCCTGGTGCGTTGCGACTGGGGACTCGCTCGGCGCGGACTAGGCCGAGAGCAGCGGACTATCCTAGTGAGGAGGCCGGGCGACGTCGCTGTACGTGCGGCCATACCATCGGCAACCGCCGCGGGCTGTGCAAGCCGAGACATATCTGACCCGGGCGCTGGTTGGTGAAGCCTCTACCTCCCTGCACGGCACTGCACTGGTGGGTGAGGGCATTGGAGAAGCAGCGGAGCAGCGGTGCACCCTCGCTGCGGAGCTACGCCACGTGGTGGGGAGACATCGGTCCCGGCGTGGCCGCCTTGCTCGCCTGCACAGTGCACGGGAGATTTCGCCTTCTGCGGAGCGACTGAGCATCTGGGACGACTGAACAAGACTGGCTCCCAATTGGCACTGTGCTGCTCTGGGAACTACTGGCGGTGAGGTGCTGCCGTCCGCTGCAGCCGCCATTTTCTTCGCTTCGGCTGCCTGACCGCTAGAATTGTGGAATCGGGGGCGGAGGTGGATACTTGCTCGGCCTGTGCGGCGCACTCCCTGGTACGGCCCGGCCTCGCACTGTGCATAAGATGGGGAACAACGACGCGATCCAGGGGAAGTTCTCCTTTGAACGGCGCCGTCCGAAAGGTTCGGAGGTTCCGGCGCCGGACTCATCGCCGAAGGGCGCGGCAGCAGCGCCGGCCCAGGCTCCAACGGAGCTCCGGGACATGTTGGCAGCCATGGAGAAAGGCATCCAGGACAGTATTGCAGCGGTGGGCACAAAAATAGACGCTCTATCGTACAGAATGGACCGTATGGCAGAGCGCGTGGACAAACACGCGGAGCGCCTTGACATGGCGGAGCGCCGGCTCACTGAGGCCGAGGAAGCCCAGATGGAATGGGACAAGGAGCGCAAGCAATTCGACAGACTTCTGACCGTCATAAGGGACAAGACGGAGGACCTGGAGGCCCGTTCCCGCAGATCCAACCTGCGAATCACGGGTGTGGCGGAATCCACGCAAACGGGGAAAATGGAACTTTATGTGGAGCGACTCCTGAAATCACTCCTGGGAGAAGAAGCTTTTTCCCCCATGTTCATTGTGGAACGCGCACACCGCACGCTAGGCCCGCAGCCCCAGCCTGGATTGCCACCTCGCCCCATCATCGCGAAACTACTCAACTACCGCGACCGGGATACGGCTCTGAGAGTGGCGCGAGAGAAGGGCAGCCTTCAGCATGAGGGCATGAATGTCTCCCTCTACCCGGACTTCACCGCCAAGGTGCAAGAGGAGCGGCGACAGTTCGCGCCATACAAGAAGCAACTCAGAGCGCTAGGTCTTGACTACGCCATGTTGTATCCAGCCAAGCTTCGGATCAACACTGGAGGGAAGTCACACTTCTTCACGGACCCGAAGGAACTGCACAAATCCCTTAAAACCTGGATGCGGGAGAGGAAGGAGAGCCGGAGCAGCCGGGAGGACGGGGACGAGGTATCCCTGGAGGAACAGGACTGAATGGCGACCGGGGATGGGACCGACTCTGCACACGGGCACCAGGTCACGGTCCCGGACATTGGGGACACCCCGGCCTGGAGATAGCGCCTGATCCACGCAATTGGACCGGACAACCTGGTTACTCTATGGCGCTGGTAAGGGGGTATGTACCTCGCGGCAATATAAACTACGCCGGGGTGGCTGGACGAAGGGGTGCTGAGTGACACTTTTAAACCAGCCTTGAGCACTGAAATTTGCATGGAGCTGAGGGGGAGCAGAACTCGAACACTTTTGATACCGTTAGGGGTGAACTGCATTGGTGCGCTCTGCCCTTGAGCTTTTGGTTGGTCTTTTCTTTTGTTCACTGCGAGGTGGGTGTCGGACTATTTGACTCCACACCGTTTGGGGATTCATGGGGGGGGGATGTGGGGTCTGCCTGGCCAGGTTGGGGGAGGTCGGCTGTGGGTGGGTTACTGTTCTTGGGGTGGGTGACGCTTCTGGGGAGGGGAGAGGGGAAGTTTGGTTGGGGTTGGTGACGGGGTTTGCCAGTGATGTGTGTGAATTGGGGTGCCCTGCTGTTCATGTCCGCAGGCACCGGAAAACGAACGTGAGTGGGGGTGTCCTACTGTGTCCCGCTTTATCCCATTTATTGGTCCACGCTCTGTTCCCACCTGACAATGGCTAATACCACACCGACTACGCATACACAGGCCCGCAATGGACTGAATTTAATAACGTGGAATGTGCGGGGACTGAACGACTTCCGCAAAGTACGGAAAGTTCTCCACTACCTACACAGGCACCATGTTGACATAGCTCTGCTGCAGGAGACACACTTACCACTCTCCAGCAGAATGCTTAGGTCCAGGGGGCTATCGGGGAACACTGTGGCGGCGGGCTTCACTACTCATGCCCGCGGGGTGTTAATCTGGGTTAACCCGAAGTCACAACTGCGGCTCATTCCGGTACATTCGGATCCAGACGGTAGATATGTACTGGCGTGATGTGTGGGTAAGGGGTTGGACATGCTGCTGGTGAACGTCTACGGCCCTAACTATGACCACCCTGAATTCTTCAAGACCCTGGCAGCTATTGCGAGAACACACGCACAACGTTGGGTACTCTGGGGCGGGGACTTTAATTTTGTGTTTGATCCGTCGCTAGACCGCTCTGCGGGACCTGCCCGCAGACCTGTTGCCTCGGCCAAATACATGGCGGCTGGAATGGTCAAATCTGACTTGCTGGACGTCTGGAGGGAAAAACATCCGAGGGCGGGTGGGTTTACGCACTACTCTGCATTTCACGACATTCACACCAGGATAGACTACTGGCTGGCAACTCCCTTGGTACTTAATAATATTCACACGTGCACGGTCCTCCCACGCACACTCTCAGACCACGCTCCTATTCTCCTCCGCCTCGCAACTCCCAGAAAGGAGATCCCGGCCTTCACATGGCGGTTCCCGCCTTTTGCACTGCTGGACGAGGCCTTCAGGGGGGAACTGGCGGAGGCTATAGAACAGTTCTTTACTGAGAACGTAGGCACAGTGGAGGACTTCTTCGCGGTGTGGGAGGCATTCAAGGTATACATCAGGGGGGTGGCAATTTCGAAACATTCTGGAGTGTTGAGAGCCATACGTAGGGACCTCACCACACTGGAGACGAAGATGGCTGCTTTGGAGGCGGATCAGCTGCGACTGGGCGGCGAGACTGGAGCTGAAGTCCTGTCCCAGCTCCTGTCTGAGTTTCAAGCGCTAGCGGACAGAGAGGTCCTTTACATGGGCAAATACGCCACGGCGAGACAATATGGGGAGGGTGAGAGGCCTGGAGCGCTCCTTGCGCGCATGGCTCGTAACACCAGACGATCTCTGGTCGTAGAGGGCCTGAAGACCCCGGAGGGGGACACGGTGACTGACGAGGAGCAGATCCTCCACACATTCAAGAGTTACTATGCGGAACTATACCGTACGAAAACACGGGGTGTGGAGGGTGAGATGGATGACTACCTAGACCATTTAGCCATGCCGTTCCTCAAGAATTCAGACAGGGAATTCTTAATGGCCCCCTTCCACCGAGACGAGATATTAGAGGCACTGGCGAGCATGCGCTCGTGTAGTGCGCCGGGGTCGGACGGTCTTACGGTTGAGTTTTATAAGGCATTTCAGGACCTACTGTTGCCACACATACTCACACTCTTTGATGCCATTTGCGAGAACGGGGAAATGCCGACCACCATGCGCGAGGCGCTGCTTATCACCATCCCCAAGCCCGGTAAACCCCCCGATCTCTGCGGCTCGTACAGACCCCTCAGTCTACTGAATGTAGACGCCAAAATCTATGCAAAGGTCCTGGCTACTCGTCTGGCCCTATTAGTCCCTGGGCTGGTCGCTCCGGAGCAGTCCGGGTTTGTCCCGTGCAGGAACTTGACCTACAATATCAGGACAGTGTTGGGCGTGATGCAACATATTAGGCAGGATAATAGCGCATTGGCGATCTTTTTGGACATGGAGAAGGCGTTCGACTCGGTTGAATGGCCCTTCATGGTTCGGGTGTTGCGCAAGTTGGGACTGGGCGAACAGTTCCTTCAGCTGGTTGGCGCGCTGTACCATCGTCCCTTCGCTAGGCTCCGACTGGGTGACAGGGTAACGGACCCGATCGACATAAGCAGAGGCACCCGACAGGGCTGCCCTTTGTCGCCGCTACTTTATGCTCTGGTGGCGGAACCCCTGGCGTGCGCCATGCGGGAGTATCACAGCCTAGAGGGGATTAGCTTCCCCACATACAAAATAGGGATTTCAACCTACGCAGACGACACGCTGCTGTATGTCAGAGAACCGGAAGTCAATCTGCCTGCGGTCCTCCGAGAGGTGGTCCGTTTTGGCTCACTATCGGGCCTGAAAGTGAATTGGGACAAGTCGATTGCGTTCCCGCTCACTCCGGTGACGCGACAATTCGACATGGACTACCCACTGCGGTGGTCCGCTGACTCAGTTCGCTACCTGGGCATCCAACTTCATTCGGACCCGGAAGTCCTTGTTCGAGATAACTATGGAGTTGCCTATAACAAACTAGTGGACGATGTGGATCAGTGGATTCGTCTCCCCCTCTCCCTCTCGGGTAGGATTGCACTGATAAAGATGGTGGTGCTCCCCCGGTTCTTGTTCCTCTTTCTAAATTTGCCGGTGGTTTTGACTAAGTCCTTCTTTAGACAACTCACCTCGGTGTTGGTGAAACTGGCCTGGGGGGGGAAACAGCCTCGGGTTAGTTGGAAGACTTTGACCCTGCCCTGCGAAATGGGGGGACTGGGAGCACCAGACCTAGAACGGTATTACAGAGTCGCCCAGGCGTCGCACTTATACTCCTGGGTACATGGTGACTCGCGGGTCCCGCATCTTATACTGGAGCGGCTGTTCGCAGCTCCGCTCCCTCTCCCTGCCACTGTCTGCTTGCCTACGGACCGCGCAACTGGCCGCATGGTCTCGCTGAAAGCGACCAACCATGCCTGGAACTGCCTGGTGCGTGCGCGGGCCTGTACACTACTTTACTCCCCACTGTTACCGGTGGAGTGGGCCCTTTGGCTCGATCCGCTCGGCGAGAAGGGAGTGATCAAAGCGCTGTGTTCTCTTGGCGTCACCAAGATGGAACACATGTTTGAGGGAGGCGTGCTCAAAACCTGGGACCAGCTACCGGTCGCCGGGGCGGGACACTCTCTTTTGCAAAAATTCCAATACCATAGGCTCCGCTCGGCCTTCCGTGAACTACTGGGACCAGAGCTGGAGGAACCTGAAGAGATCCCGGAACTGACTTATATACTGCAGTCCACCTCCGCGGCGAAACTCATCACACGGCTTAACAAGCTTGGTGTGACACAGCAGCGTCTGCAACCGTCGAAGGCCAGGGAGGCCTGGCAGGCAGACCTACAATCTCCCATAGACGACGGGATGTGGCGATACTGCTGCACAAGCACGCGCAAGATCTCACTAAACGGTCGGCACCGCCTGGTGCATTTCAAATTTTTACAACGAGTGTATTACACCCCTTCCCGCCTGCACCGCTATGGCCTCCGCACATCGGCCGAGTGCGAGCGCTGCCGGACTCCGGCGGCAGATTTTTTCCATTTGGCATGGCTGTGCCCTGGAGTGCAGGCATTCTGGGCTGAGGTCTTCGCGGAACTTGAGCGGATACTAGGGGAGCCATTGTCTCGAGCCCCTGCCTTGGCGCTACTCGGCTACTCGAGGCCTCTGGCCCCGGGACTGCGTCGCTTGGTGGACCTGGCGCTGCTCCTGGCCAGGCGAGTGGTAGCGACATGCTGGATGAGGGGACCCCTCCCCACCAAAGCTGCATGGCTACGAGACCTGCAGTATTGTTGCACCCAGACGGAGCTGTATAGCGACCTCCTTCCACCCAGAAGCAGGCCAAAGAATTTTTGGGTCCTCTACAAAGAGTACAAGCAGAGAAGTGAGGAGATAGACTCCGACTCCGCTGAGGAGGTGGAGCTGCAAGACGGGGTAGTGGAGATCGAAGCCCATACTGAACTCGGGGACACGGGGGAGGTGGGAGGGGAGAGGCCCCTGGCTGACTGAAAAAAAATAATAATAAAATCCTCGGACAAGGGAGGTAATATTGTAATCCAAAATGTCACAGACTACATAAGTGAGGCAAAACGACAACTAGGAAACGAAGATCATTACGAGCCATTGAAGAAAAATCCAATTGAGGAATGGACAAAAGAATATCATTCGTTACTCCTCAACTGGAAGGATAAGGGCCTAATTGACTTCGATGAATACTCTTACCTAAAAACAGATAACCCAAATGCGGCCACTATATATTTTCTGCCGAAAATTCATAAGTCCATCAAAAATCCACCAGGCAGACCGATAGTGAGCTCTATTGGGTCATTTTTAGAAAACACGTCAAGATTCATTGACATTTTCTTGATGAATTATGTGACTAAATTACCATCCTACCTACGGGATACAATGGATTTTTTAAATAAAATCAGCCAAATAGAATGGAAATCTGGATATCAAATGACAACCATAGACGTATTGTCACTCTATACGTCTATACGCCATGAAGATGGCATAGGAGCTGTGACAAAATTCCTTGAAGGAAGATCCATCAGTTATTTAGAACACTCCGCTATGTTACTAGACATGTTGGCATACTGTCTGAAACACAATGTCTTCCTGTTCCTGGGCAGCCTGTATTTACAAAAGCAGGGTACGGCAATGGGAACATCTTTTCCCCCAACATATGCCAACCTATTGATGGCAGCATGGGAAACAGAAATAGTGGAGGAAGAAAAAAGAAAGGATTCAAGTATAATTACATGGTGTCGATTTATCGACAATTTGTTTGTGATATGGGATGGCAGTCCAGAAAGCCTACAGATTTTTATTAACTCTTTGGAAGATAACAAATACAATCTACATTTCACTTCAAACATGAGTAACATCAATATAATTTTTCTGGATGTCGAAGTCTTTATAAAAAATAACAAGTTGTGTACCAAAATACATCGTAAGCCGATATCCTGCAACAGTATCCTTCAAGCGGATAGTGGACATCCGGCTAAGCTCAAATGGAGCATCCCATATGGGCAAATGCTCAGAGCGAAAAGGAACTGTACAGAAATAGATGACCTGGAATTGGAGATAGACCTGATGAGTAGCCGCTTTTTGGAAAGGGGATATCCCTTGGATGTATTAACAACAGCCAAATCAAGAATAAACTTGAAACAACGGAATGATCTTTTGAAACCTGTTGAAAAAGCAAAGACAGATGGAACAACACGTCTAATCATGGATTATAACAACCAAAGCCTGGGCATGAAAAAGATAATAAACAGAAATTGGAAAGTTCTTTTACTAGATGAGACCCTAAAAGACAGTATAACATCTTATCCTTGTATCACCTATAGGAAAACAGCTTCCTTAAGAGATATTTTAATCCAGAGCCATCTTGAGATTAAACAACCCAGAGCAACATCTTGGTTTAATACTCCTGGATTTTGGAAATGCAGGAAATGTAAGGCTTGTGACCATGGTGCGAACATTACAGAGTACAGACTGCTAAATGGGAGAACGGAAAAAATCACAGATCACATAACTTGTGAATCCCAATTTGTAATTTACAGACTGACGTGCCCATGTGGGAAGCACTATATAGGGAGCACAATCAACAAATTGAAATTAAGAATTTTGCAACATCTTTGTGCGATCAAAAACATCGACCCTAATTACCCAATGGCCAAGCACTTCAATGAATGTCACCAGGGCGATTGTAATAAACTACGGTACTCTGGCCTTAAAATCATAATTTCTGCAGAGAGAGGGGGTGATCGGACATTGAAGTTGCGGAAAATGGAGTCAAGAATGATCATGGCGATGGGTACGGAGCACCCACATGGACAAAATCTGGATGCAGACCTATATGTACACTTGTAAATATAAATATCAGTATAAATACTAGTATAAATATCAGTATAAATTTCGGCACAAACTCATAAACTCACAACCTTTAATGATTGTGAACATTCTGAAGAAAAGGAACAAATTCCCTCTAGTAATGTATGTATAGTTGTAACATAGGATGTAAATATGGATTTTACCCCTTTTTCCACATTGTCATTATATATATACACAAAATCTTAGTAAAAATTGACGCAAAATGAAGGGATTTGTAGATAGCATGTAGCACTCTTGAGAAATCGGATAGTTGAGAGAAAAATTATGTTTGTTCTATGCAAGTTCTTGATGATGTTTTTTGTACTTTACAATTGAAGGTGATAATAGAACTGTCTGAGAACTTGGGTTACTACTTGCAAAACTACCTACCTATGGAATGTATACCCTTTTTAGAAAACTCGTAAAAAAAAGTTTTTCTTTCATAAATATTGACGTCAGTTGAATAAGAGCATGATCTTACAAATGGTATATATACATATACATCTTTTGAATAACTTTTGTATATTTTTGGTAAACTTTGTAAATTCTTGAAATTCCGTGGATAGAAATTTAGAAAAATGTTTTCACTTTATCACATTGTTTAATTAATGTACTTTACATATTATATGAATTGATACGGTGATAATTATGTTCGTTTTGAAAAGAGTACTTTACCTTTCATGTGAAATAGACATGGAAATAGAGATGAAAATGAATACAAAAATTAACAGTGGGAAAATGGTGGCAACACTGGTCCATTGTATGAGAGAAAGGTTATCTGTCTAGTGTTTTAGGAACATAGAAAAGGGTACTTGCACACATACACTTTAAAACCACTCTAGACGCCTTGGGACTCTATGGTCCAGTTGAAGGCTAAGTGTAGCTGAAACGCGTAGGCCGTCCTGTAATTTTGCACTTTTGCACATGGTGTTTTAAGAAATAAAATGTAATGAAAAACGTATCTGCTGCGGTGCCGTGACTTTCTTGCTGGAGGGAAAGGAGGCGGAAGGAATCAAAGTCATATATATATATTACCTACTGGCGGTCGCCAGTAGGTAGTTATAGTTAGGATCGTTTTCCATAGGAAATCCGCAACATTCTATTGAGAATAACTTTGGCGCCGAATGAGGGATCTGCCTGTAATTTTCCTTAACGTTGCCTCGCTGCGCTCCGCTCCTTCCCTGAAAGTTTCGGGGGGATCCGTCAAGCGGGGGCCCAAAAGGTGTTTTCCCCATGTTAATTTCCATAGGGCGGTTGGACTCACTTTTAGCCCAAACGGCTGAATGGATTTCCACCAAACTTGGCAAAATTGTAGGGACTGGTACCCCAATGTGCCTTTGCTATGTCTCAAGATATATACTCCAGTGGTTTTTTACGAAAATTATCTTTGAAAAAATATATATTGGGCTACATTGGGCTATATATATGTTAGAGCCCAAATGTAGCCCAATGTAGCCCAAAGATGGCCACCAGAGACAAAAAAAAACAAATGGAATAAAGTGTTAACACTTAAAACATTTAATTTGCAAAGGAACAAAATGAGGGGGTTCATTTTGCCATAGAAATTATGATTAGTGCTGAAGAAAGAAAAATTAGGGCACATTTTGAGTGACTTCTCAAATCCTCTTATATTTCATTAAAAAAATTCTGATATGCAGTCTCCCAAGATGGCCACCAGAGACAAAAGAGCCCAAATGTAGCCCAAATATCAGCGAGATGTAGCCCAACTATAGCCCAATGACAGAATGTCCCAGAGTGTTCTAAAGAACAACTAGAACGCTAACAGTCTTACTTATGACAAAAGTATGGCACACCTGAAGTCATCTTGATTGGAATAAAGTGGTAACACTTAATACATTTAATTTGAAAAGGAACAAAATGAGGGGTTTCATTTTGCCATAGAAAGTTTATATATATATATATATATATATATATATATATATATATATATATATATTACTCAGGAAGTCAGCCTTGTAGCATGAAGAAGGACGACAGCGGACCCAGGAAATTTCTGGTAACTAACTATAACACCCCTAAAACCTACAGTTTTTTTTGTGAATTTCTAAGGTTTCTTAAATGCTAATTCCTAACTATATCAGGCCTGAAACCTGTGTTTTTTTCAGTGAATATATATATAGTTAGGAGTTAGGACCTACTTTCCATAGGAAATCCGCAACATTCTATTTTGAATAACTTTGGCGCCGGTGGACGAATCTTCGCGAATTTCTCCAAGAAAATGACCTGCTCCGCTCCGCTCCTTCCCTGAAAGTTTGGGAGTGATTCGTGCAGCTGGGGCAGAGAAAAAAGGGGGGTCCCAAAACGTGTTTTCCCCATGCACTTTTCCATAGGACCTTTAGCCAGGGCTACAGCCCTAACGGCTGAACGGAATTACACCAAATTTTGCAAAAAGGTAGAGTTCTGTTCGCAGATCACACAATTTGTTGAATGGTGTAAATCTGTTCTGTAGTTTCTGAGAAAATCATAAGTAAAATCATAAGTATATCTATAGGAGCTTACCGTACTCTGTACTGTACTCTGTACAGTACGCTTACCTTCCCGAGCACAAGCTGCATGCTGATTGGATGTCAACTGTCTGTCATCCATCTTGTGCCTCGGTGTGCCAGGGGGCTGCGTTGCAGAGAGGTGTAAAAAGGGGCGTGGCCTCATTACACCTCTCTGGAACGCAGCCCCCCGGGGCATACTGGATGTTCCTGGTGGGCTAGTTGGCCCCCAGGGACCCCCAGTATGCAAGGGAAGTTAGTTCCTCCTCTGCAAATGTGCCAGGGGTCTGCGTTGCAGAGAGGTGTGAAAAGGGGCGTGGCCTCATTACACCTCTCTGCAACGCAGCCCACTGGCGCATACTGGAGGTTCCTGGTGGGCTAGTTGGCCGCCAGGGACCCCCAGTTTGCAAGGGGAATTAGTTCCCCCTCTGCAAACACGCCAGGAGGCTGCGTTGCAGAGAGGTGTAAAAAGGGGTGTGGCCTCATTACACGTCTCTGCAATGCAGCCTCCTGGCCCATACTGGAGGTTCCCAGTGGGCTAGTTGGCCCCCAGGGACCCCCAGTATGCAAGGGGACTTAATCCCCCAACTTAGAACACTCTATAGGGTGCGTTAGCACAGTGGTGAATGTAGGGGGCGGGGCTTGAGGTGATGTGAGTGCAAACATGCCCTGAGGCGCGTTTTAAGTTGGGAAATTAATTCCTGTTCAATCCAGAGGTCCCCTAGGGGCAACTAGTCCAACAGGTATCTCCAGTAAGCGCAACAGAGCAGTGTTGCAGAGTGTTGTAAAAAGGGGGCGTGCCCTTTCAACGACTTTCTGCAACACAGCTGCCTGGCGCATACTGGAGGTACCTGGTGGGCTAGTTGGCTCACAGGGGACCTCAGGATTGAAGAGGAATTAATTCCCCAATCTAGCTCACTACTATTCCTGAAAAGTAAATTTAACTGTACTTACCAGTAACTTGAATTTCCTTCTATAGGATATCATTGCCTGCTATATAAAATATATATAAATTAAAAAAATATTAATTAAAAAAAATATATATTACAATTTCAATATTTTTTTTTAAAAAATCAATTTATCCTAAAAATGGGTAGTGTAATTTAAAAAATAAAATATCTAAAAATAAATAGTTTAAAATAATGTAGTAAATCAGTATAAAAAATATAACAATTAATACATTTAAAAAATATCATTTACAAAACCTTTGAAATTCACTGAAAAAACCATAGGTTTCAGCCATGTTATAGTTAAAAATTAGCCTTTAAAAACCTTAGAAATTCACTGAAAAAAACAAAGGTTTCACACACTTTATAGTTAAAAATTAGCATTTAAAAAACCTTAGAAATTCACTGAAAAAAACATAGGTTTCAGCCATGTTATAGTTAAAAATTAGCCTTTAAAAACCTTAGAAATTCACTGAAAAAAACATAGGTTTCACACACGTTATAGTTAGGAATTAGCATTTAAAAACCTTAGAAATTCACTGAAAAAACCATAGGTTTCACACATGTTATAGTTAGCTGGACATTTCACTCATACAAAACAAGGGGACCAATTTAGAACGCGCTACGGGGCGTGTTTGCACAGTGGTGAAGGTAGGGGGCGGGGCTTGAGGTGATATGTGTGCAAACATGCCCTGTGCCGCGTTTTAAGTTGGGGAATTAATTCCTCTAGTCCACCAGGAACCTCCAGTATGCGCCAGGGGGCTGCATTGCAGAGAAGCGTAATGAGGCCACCCTCCTTTTTACACCTCTCTGCAACGTAGACCCCTGGCACGCTTGCAGAGGGGGAACCAATTTCCCTTGCATATAGTGGGTCCATGGGTGCCAACTAGCCCACCTGGAACCTACAGTTTTCACCAGGGGGCTGCGTTGCTTTGCCCCGGGGGGTGGTGTACCCTGGGGCAGTGTGGGGGGAGATTGGGCCCCCCATGCTTCTTTTTCACTATGCCCCCGGGATTTGGTCCCCCTGGAGGGTAATTTGAAAAAAAGCAGACCGGCTTTTTAAAAAAAAAATGTGGGGCCTTGGGGGTCCTTGTGGGACCACCTGAGCAGGCCTAGGGGGTCAAGCTGTTTCTACCCTGCCCCCTTTTTGCATTCTACACGTTTGTTTTTCTGCTTTCTTGTGCCTCGGTCTACCGAGCACAAGATGGCTGCCAACACTTCCTGGTTTGGAGTGTTCACAGCCAATGAGCATGCAGCTCGTACTCGGAAAGGTACGCGCACGGAACTCGTACCCCGCGATTTTTGTCAACAAAAAAATTGGGGGGGCCTTGCGGGTCCTTGTGGGACCTCCTGAGCAGGCCTAGGGGGTCAGGGTGTTTCTACCCTGCCCCCTTTTTGCGTTCTACATGTTTGTTTTTCAGCTTTCTTGTACCTCGGTCTACCAAGTACAAGATGGCTGCCAACACTTCCTGGTTTGGAGTGTTCACAGCCAATGAGCATGCAGCTCGTACTCGGAAAGGTACGCGTACGGTACTCGTACGGTACTCGTACCCCATGATTTTTGTCAACAAAAAAAATTGGGGGTGGTCTTGGGGTCCTTGTGGGACCCCCTGAGCAGGCCTAGGGGGTCAGGGTGTTTCTACCCTGCCCCCTTTTTGCTTTCTACACGGTTGTTTTTCTGCTTTCTTGTGCCTCAGTCTACCGAGGCACAAGATGGCTGCCAACACTTTCTGGTTTTGAGTGTTGACAGACAGTTGACAGCCAATTAGCATTCAGCTCGTGCTCTGGAAGGTACAGTAAGCTTACAGTAAGCTTACCATATGCACCTCTAGATATACTTATGATTTTACTTTTGATTTTCTCAGGAACCACTGAAGGGATTTACACCATTTAACAAAAAGGCCCATCTGCAAACAGAACTCTACCTTTTTGCCAAGTTTGGTGTAATTCCTTTAAGCCGTTCGGGCTGTAGCCTCGGCTAAAGGTCCTATGGGAAATTGCATGGGGAAAACACTTTTGGGACCCCCCTTTTTTCTTGGCCCCCACTTCACGAATCACCCCCAAACTTTCAGGGAAGGAGTGGAGCTGAGCAGGCCATCTTCTTGGAGAAATTGTTGCGGATTTCCTATGGAACCTAGGTTTTAATTATAACTACCCACTGGCGACCACCAGTAGGTAAATATATATATATATATATATATAAAACCAATGTCCTGACCCTCCAATTGCCAAGAGGGAATACACTGCAGGTACGGACCGCCAGAAGTATTTCTCAAAAATTCCAAAATGCGGCTTCATAATTCCATATTTTTATTCACCCAAATGGAACAGACAAGTGTACGCCCCAGACGCATTTCAATCGCCTCTGCAATCTTGATCACATGACGCACTGGTGACGGTCCACCACATTTGAACTTAGTGCTTCCAAATCAAATTGAGAGATTGGTAATAGTGAAAGATAAACATAAAAAAAACCTACTGCATAGGGAGCAAACCATTGGAAAAAAGCCTTTTTCACAACATTTTCACTCTGGTAGCTTTTGCAGCCCTCATGATGATAATAATGCAAGACTGTCAGTTCATAGTGCGATGGTAATACGAATACATAGTGCCCTTTATCATTCTCTCTCTGATCAATTACATGAAACGCTTTTCCCTATGAAATAGTAACTGCAACATTAAATGGGCCTACATTGGCTAAAATCATGGCAAGTGCCTAATCAATTATACCAATTCATGAACACAGTTAATTTATCACAGATATAATAAAAACCCTTCATTGATAAAAAAAGATTGCTCATAAAAAAATAAATAGGTACCAAAAATGATGTGTACAAAATGCATTCTACTTCAGTATAAGGACTGAATTATGCAAAGGCTCAATGTGAATAAAACAATGCTCCTTATATATATATATATATAAATATATATATATATATATGCATTTGGTTTAGGCGCCTTGACGCCCATTGGGCTAAGTAGCGCTATATAAATCGGGTTTCATCTTCATCATATATATATATTATTTTTATCTTTTGGGGGGAGACCCCCAAACCCCCATACTTACCTTAAATGTGTGGTAAAGGCACTACAATGAAAAAATCGCATTCGCATTGTAAAGACTGTTTCCCCACTAGAGGCACTGTTGAGCTGCCAAGGTAGCACTATATGACCTCTACTTAGGAGCAACAAGGTTCAGAACATTTGGCACAATTAAACTATTAGAGAGTGCCATACAGAGTCAACTGAGGAGCAACATGAGCTAACATTGCTTGAGGCTCTTGTTTCATAGAAGGTTATTTTAGAGGCATGAGATTTAGGGGCAGTCTGTGTTTACACTGCCCCTAAATTCCCTAGATTTCCTTGCCATAGCAGACATTTTTGGCAGTCTTTGTCTTTAATCCCTCCATTCCCAAATAATGTATCTGTCTCGAAGAGGTAAGACGGTCCTTTTAAACTATTCCCATCTATGCATTCAAATCAGAGGCAGACTGTCCTAGGTTGAAATTTGGGGTGTTTGTGGCAAGGGTATATATCAGAGAAAGGTAAAAATCTGGCACAGCCAGGTAAATGCTAGGCTTAAGCTTGACATGCAGATGACAGTAAAGCTCTATCACAAGATGACTGGTGTGGATCCTTAATATTGATGGTAAAATATTGATGGTGCTTAATATTAAAGTCATAATACCATGGGTGCCATTACTTCCAAGTTGCGATTATTGATTGAAAGTATATTATTTATCTTTTTGCAATATTGAAGTTTGATTTAGCTATTATTTTAATGTGGTTTTTAATATTGTTTTAGGCTTTTAAATGTTAATATTGTTTAATCGATTTGATTATTGTTATTTTTGTTTTTCCAGAACTTCTTTAAATTTTGAAATGTTCATGTACTGGGGAGTTATTTAAATTATTTTGCTTATTTTCTTGTTTCTTAAGATAATTTTTAATTGTAACCTTTGGGTTGTCAAGTTTTTAAGTGGATTTGGTTGGTTACTATATTTTTTTATTCATTAAAACTATTTTTTTTATATTGTGATCAAATTTATGTCTTTTAAGATTCATTTTATTTATTTGCTGAGATGTTGAGTTTTAGATGAGTTTTGGGTCAGAAATGTATTAAAATGTATATAGTTTATTATTTTCTCCAAATATTTATTCTTGGAATGTTTCTGTTTAAAGGTTTTTAAAATGTTTTATTTTTAACAGTTAGAATTCTTGAGAAATAATTTTCAGATTATTTTTAAATGTGTTTTATTTTTGATTTTATTGAAAGTGCTCATTTTAATTGTATACATTTAAAAGTACATTCTGAGAATTAAGCTGTTGCTTTAATATACATTTTTGTTCGATATTATTTTTTAAATGATGTATATAAAAATTAGTTTTAAAGCTTTTATTTCTTAATTAATTTTATTTTGCTATCCTTGTAGTTTTAACATGCAACAAATTACTGATATTTTATAGATGTTTCTTTTATATTTATTTGAATGTTGTTTTGTTTGAGATCCATTAATGTTGGTTGGTTTGCATTGTGAACAGTACATTTTACCCACCCCGCCCAGATACAAATATTTTCTATAATGTTGTTTATTTTTGATTGAAAATAATTCATTGCTCTCTTCTCCACCCTCAGAATCCAACACTTCCCTAGTGGTACTTGGTTTTAAGTGACAACAGTAAATATGATACCCCTCAGAGTTCAACACTTTTTCCAATTTTTCTTATTTTGAAGTGGTAAAAGTACATCTGACCACCCCAGCCCTCCCTTGCCTTCCCACAGAACAACATTTTCCTTAAAGTTACTTATTTTAGTGTGTGAATAGTAAATTTTGAAGCACCCAGAGTACAATACTTTCTCTATACTTACTGCAATGTTTCTTTTTTTGGAGTGGATATAGTAAATCTAAACCTCAATTTGTTTATAATTTAGCTTACTTTTGAGTGGGGATACTAAGTCTGACCACCACTCAAGAGATCCATCTATTTGATTGGCCTCACGTCCTTTATTCTAAAATTAAACTCCACATCTTATGTTTCTCTCTGGAATTGTAAAATGACCAACTTTTGACTATTCCATACTTTTGTAAATTTAGAAAGGGTGAAGCATATTTACTGTTCTGTTAATAGAATTGTCTGTCCTAGGCCAATCAAAACACTCAAAACACCCACAACAAGCTCAGAACTTGGAGATTTCACCGGAAGCGTCAAGCACCACTCTGTCCTCATACATGCAAGTGCATGGGTGTGATAGATTTGCTCTGTCGTTAAGCAAAACTAGAGCCTCTGATGTTTGCTCCCACAGACCATATAGCATTGAATTTGACCAGCCCTATGCCATACCCTCAAGCACTATCTGAAACCCACTGATCACTACTGTTGACAGACCACAAAACTATATGAAGAAAAAAGCCCAGGGAAGGTTATCATAGTACCTTCTTTTGATAAGGGATGAGAGGCATTGAGTGAAATGGAAAAGGGATACACACTCCTTAAGTGAACTATAACATTACAAAAAGTATTCCATACTTGCTTTCAAAGAAAACCAACAATTTTATATTAGGGTAGCGCTACCCTTGACAAATGTGTGACTAATTGGGCATGACTCCCCTCTTCCCATGTGGTGTTATAGGATTCCCTAGGTGGGAATCAAGACTGAAAAACAGCATTTTAGGCTAGTAAAATTGTGTTGATGTATGCATGATGGTGTTGCCTGTTTGTAAGAACAACTAGGGGCAGCGTTTATACCTGATGAATGCTCTGAACACAAGAGACCTTTGACCCTAGGGCTACACATGTCAACCGGTTAAAAGGATAACAGGACCATTATATCCTTAAATGCCTAAATAATCTTTTTAATTATACCTAAACAACCGTGATTAAAGGGATGCCTTTGTTGTTGAGGTATTCTTAATATTCACTGATGACCCCAGCTTAAATAATATCCAAAGTGCTCCCTGGAATATGGTTGAGTCCATCCTGGTTTTTAGGGACTAGGATGAGAACCAATGATAAAGTAGAGTGTATGAGGGTCTGAAATAAAACGATTTGCTTTTTTTGATAGCAGTGTGATAACCAGAGGTCATACTAATTTCCTGACAAAGAACAACCAGGTATGGAATACTTTTTGTAATGTATCAGCCCATGAAACAACTCAAATTCTCACAGTGACCCCCAATACTCATTGCCCACAGGCTCGCCCTGCCACAAAACTGTACTCTTCAACTGATCTTAAGACAAACTGTTTAGATATCGCCAGCAGTGATTCCACTCTCCTGGCTGGATGGTGTATATAGAGTAAATTCAACAGCAGTGGTCTGCTACACTGGGCCCTGAAGCTACGACTCACATTTCTGCTGCAACACCATCCAACTGAACGTGGTTGCGTCGATCTGACAAACCTATCTTTCACTGCTTCTGCCAAGATACAAATGGTTTGGGCTGTTCCACACACTCTTAAGGCTCTAACTCTAGTAATGTCTTCCTCTATACGCTGCCTTTAATAAAGATTGTGAACGCTCGAAGATATACTCCTCATACCTTGAATGGGGCCTTGAATTACCATGCTTCATTTGTGGGAAACGGTACAAAAGGGGGTGGTGATGGATGGAGCATCTGAACCAATCAAACACTCACACCCAGTCAATAGATCTGGGTTTAATCCATCACCGTTCTTTAGCCCACTCTGCCGTCCCAGTTCAGACATGGCCATATGTAAATCAGTCTGACCCTTTGCCTCATGGGAACAGTCCAGCACGAACTGCCAAGCCATGCCTTCTCTGGACCGGAAACAAGCTTCCTAGGACTGGTTTCTGGCATTTCAGCCGTCTTCAGCCAGGCTTGCTTGAATCCAGTGGCAAAGTGAGCAAGGGACTCACGTCTGAGCATAACTTGCCAAATTATGGCGTACAAAGCGGTACAAAAGGGGGTAGTGATGGACGGAGCATCTGAACCAATCAAACACTCACACCCAGTCAACAGATCTGGGTTTAATCCATCACCTTTCTTTAGCCCACTCTGCCACCCCAGTTCAGACATGGCCATATGCAAATCAGTCTGACCCTGTGTCTCATGGGAACAGTCCAGCCCGAACTGCCAAGCCATGCCTTCTCTGGACCGGAAACAAGTTTCCTAGGACCGGTTTCTGGCATTTCAGCCGTCTTCAGCCAGGCCTGCCTGAATCCAGTGGCGAAGTGAGCAAGGGACTCACGTCTGAGCATATCCTGCCGACTTATAGCGAGCAAAGCGGTGCAAAAGGGGGTGTGATGGACGGAGCATCTGAACCAATCAAACACTCACACCCAGTCAACAGATCTGGGTTTAATCCATCACCGTTCTTTAGCCCACTCTGCCACCCCAGTTCAGACATAGCCATATGCAAATCAGTCTGACCCTGTGCCTCATGGGAACAGTCCAGCCCGAACGGCCAAGCCATGCCTTCTCTGGAACGGAAACAAGTTTCCTAGGACCGGTTTCTGGCATTTCAGCCGTCTTCAGCCAGGCTTGCTTGAATCCAGTGGCAAAGTGAGCAAGGGACTCACGTCTGAGCATACCCTGCCAACTTATGGCGAACAAAGCGGTACAAAAGGGGGTGTGATGGACGGAGCATCTGAAGCAATCAAACACTCACACCCAGTCAACAGATCTGGGTTTAATCCATCACCATTCTTTAGCCCACTCTGGCACCCCAGTTCAGACATGGCCATATGCAAATCAGTCTGACCCTGTGCCTCATGGGAACAGTCCAGCCCGAACTGCCAAGCCATCCCTTCTCTGGAGCGGAAACAAGCCTCCTAGGACCGGTTTCTGGCATTTCAGCCGTCTTCAGCTAGGCTTGCTTGAATCCAGTGGCAAAGTGAGCAAGGGACTCATGTCTAAGCATACCCTGCCAACTTATGGCGAACAAAGCGGTACAAAAGGGGGTGGTGATGGACGGAGCATCTGAACCAATCAAAAACTCACACCCAGTCAACAGATCTGGGTTTAATTTATCACCGTTCTTTAGCCCACTCTGCCACCCCAGTTCAGACATGGCCATATGCAAATCAGTCTGACCCTGTGCCTCATGGGAACAGTCCAGCCCAAACTGCCAAGCCATGCCTACTCTGGACCGGGAATAAGTTTCCTAGGACCGGTTTCTCGCATTTCAGCCGTCTTCAGACAGGCTTGCCTGAATCCAGTGGCAAAGTGAGCAAGGGACTCACGTCTGAGCCTACCTTGCCGACTTATGCGAACAAAGCGGTACAAAAGGGGGTGTGATGGACGAAGCATCTGAACCAATCAAACACTCACACCCAGTCAACTGATCTGGGTTTAATCCATCACCGTTCTTTAGCCCACTCTGCCACCCCAGTTCAGACATACCATATGCAAATCAGTCTGACCCTGTGCCTCATGGGAACAGTCGAGCCCGAACTGCCAAGCCATGCCTTCTCTGGACCGGAAACAAGTTTCCTAGGACCGGTTTCTGGCATTTCAGCCGTCTTCAGCCAGGCTTGCTTGAATCCAGTGGCAAAGTGAGCAAGGGACTCATGTCTGAGCATACCCTGCCAACATATGGCGAACAAAGCGGTACAAAAGGGGGCGTGATGGACGGAGCATCTGAACCAATCAAACACTCACACCTAGTCAACAGATCTGGGTTTAATCCATCACCATACTTTAGCCCACGCTGCCACCCCAGTTCAGACATGGCCATATGCAAATCAGTCTGACCCTGTGCCTCATGGGAACAGTCCAGCCCGAACTGCCAAGCCATGCCTTCTCTGGAGTGGAAACAAGCCTCCTAGGACCGGTTTCTGGCATTTCAGCCGTCTTTAGCCAGGCTTGCTTCAATCCAGTGGCAGAGTGAGCAAGGGACTCACGTCTGAGCATACCCTGCCAACTTATGTCGAACAAAGCGGTACAAAAGGGGGTGGTGATGGACGGAGCATCTGAACCAATCAAACACTCACACCCAGTCAACAGATCTGGGTTTAATCTATCACCGTTCTTTAGCCCACTCTGCCACCCCAGTTCAGACATGGCCATATGCAAATCAGTCTGACCCTGCGCCTCATGGGAACAGTCCAGCCCAAACTGCCAAGCCATGCCTTCTCTGGACCCTAAACAAGCTTCCTAGGACTGGTTTCTGGCATTTCAGCCGTCTTCAGCCAGGCTTGCTTGAATCCAGTGGCAAAGTGAGCAAGAGACTCACGTCTGAGCATACCCTGCCAACTTATGGCGAACAAAGCGGTACAAAAGGGGGTGGTGATGGACGGAGCATCTGAACCAATCAAACACTCACACCCAGTCAACAGATCTGGGATTAATCCATCACCGTTCTTTAGCCCACTCTGCCACCCCAGTTCAGACATGGCCATATGCAAATCAGTCTGACCCTGTGCCTCATGGGAACAGTCCAGCCCGAACTACCAAGCCATGCCTTCTCTGGACCGGAAACAAGTTTCCTAGGACCGGTTTCTGGCATTTCAGCAGTCTTCAGCCAGGCTTGCTTGAATCCAGTGGCAAAGTGAGCAAGGGACTCATGTCTGAGCATACCCTGCCAACATATGGCGAACAAAGCGGTACAAAAGGGGGTGTGATGGACGGAGCATCTGAACCAATCAAACACTCACACCTAGTCAACAGATCTGGGTTTAATCCATCACCATTCTTTAGACCACTCTGCCACCTCAGTTCAGACATGGCCATATGCAAATCAGTCTGACCCTGTGCCTCATGGGAACAGTCCAGCCCGAACTGCCAAGCGATGCCTTCTCTGGAGTGGAAACAAGCCTCCTAGGACCGGTTTCTGGCATTTCAGCCGCCTTCAGCCAGGCTTGCATGAATCCAGTGGCAAAGTGAGCAAGGGACTCATGTCTGAGCATGCCCTGCCAACTTATGGCGAACAAAGCGGTACAAAATGGGGTGGTGATGGACGGAGCATCTGAACCAATCAAACACTCACACCCAGTCAACAGCTCTGGGTTTAATCTATCACCGTTCTTTAGCCCGCTCTGCCACCCCGGTTCAGACATGGCCATATGCAAATCAGTCTGACCCTGTACCTCATGGGAACAGTCCAGCCCGAACTGCCAAGCCATGACTTCTCTGGACCGGAAACAAGCTTCCTAGGACTGGTTTCTGGTATTTCAGCAGTCTTCAGCCAGGCTTGCTTGAATCCAGTGGCAAAGTGAGCAAAGGACTCACGTCTGAGCATACCATGCCAACTTATGGCGAACAAAGCGGTACAAAAGGGGGTGGTGATGGACGGAGCATCTGAACCAATCAAACACTCACACCCAGTCAACAGATCTGGGTTTAATCTATCACCATTCTTTAGCCCACTCTGCCACCCCAGTTCAGACATGGCCATATGCAAATCAGTCTGACCCTGTGCCTCATGGGAACAGTCCAGCCCAAACTGCCAAGCCATGCCTTCTCTGGACCCAAAACAAGCTTCCTAGGATGGTTTCTGGCATTTCAGCCGTCTTCAGCCAGGCTTGCCTGAATCCAGTGGCAAAGTGAGCAAGGGACTCACGTCTGAACATACCCTGCCGACTTATGGCGAACAAAGCGGTACAAAAGGGGGTGTGATGGACATAGCATCTGAACCAATCAAACACTCACACCCAGTCAACAGATCTGGGTTTAATCCATCACCATTTTTTAGCCCACTCTGCCACCCCAGTTCAGACATGGCCATATGCAAATCAGTCTGACCCTGTGACTCATGGGAACAGTCTGGCCCGAACTGCCAAGCCATGCCTTCTCTGGACCGGAAACAAGTTTCCTAGGACCGGTTTCTGGCATTTCAGCCGTCTTCAGCCAGGCTTGCTTGAATCCAGTGGCAAAGTGAGCAAGGGACTCACGTCTGAGCCTACCTTGCCGACTTATGCGAACAAAGCAGTACAAAAGGGGGTGTGATGGACGTAGCATCTGAACCAATCAAACACTCACACCCAGTCAACTGATCTGGGTTTAATCCATCACCGTTCTTTAGCCCACTCTGCCACCCCAGTTTAGACATACCATATGCAAATCAGTCTGACCCTGTGCCTCATGGGAGCAGTCCAGCCCGAACTGCCAAGCCATGCCTTCTCTGGACCGGAAACAAGTTTCCTAGGAACTGTTTCTGGCATTTCAGCCGTCTTCAGCCAGGCTTGCTTGAATCCAGTGGCAAAGTGAGCAAGGGACTCATGTCTGAGCATACCCTGCCAACTTATGGCGAACAAAGCGGTACAAAAGGGGGTGTGATGGACGGAGCATCTGAACCAATCAAACACTCACACCTAGTCAACAGATCTGGGTTTAATCCAGCACCATTCTTTAGCCCACTCTGCCACCCCAGTTCAGACATGGCCATATGCAAATCAGTCTGACCCTGTGCCTCACGGGAACAGTCCAGCCCGAACTGCCAAGCCATGCCTTCTCTGGAGTGGAAACAAGCCTCCTAGGACCGGTTTCTGGCATTTCAGCCGCCTTCAGCCAGGCTTGCATGAATCCAGTGGCAAAGTAAGCAAGGGACTCATGTCTGAGCATGCCCTGCCAACTTATGGCGAACAAAGCGGTACAAAATGGGGTGGTGATGGACGGAGCATCTGAACCAATCAAACACTCACACCCAGTCAACAGCTCGGGGTTTAATCTATCACCGTTCTTTAGCCCACTCTGCCACCCCAGTTCAGACATGGCCATATGCAAATCAGTCTGACCCTGTGTCTCATGGAAACAGTCCAGCCCGAACTGCCAAGCCATGCCTTCTCTGGACCGGAAACAAGTTTCCTAGGACCGGTTTCTGGCATTTCAGCCGTCTTCAGCCAGGCTTGCCTGAATCCAGTGGCAAAGTGAGCAAGGGACTCACGTCTGAGCATACCCTGCCAACTTATGGCGAACAAAGCGGTACAAAAGGGGGTGTGATGGACGGAGCATCTGAGCCAATCAAACACTCACACCCAGTCAACAGATCTGGGTTTAATCCATCACCATTCTTTAGCCCACTCTGGCACCCCAGTTCAGACATGGCCATATGCAAATCAGTCTGACCCTGTGCCTCATGGGAACAGTCCAGCCCAAACTGCCAAGCCATGCCTACTCTGGACCGGGAATAAGTTTCCTAGGACCAGTTTCTCGCATTTCAGCCGTCTTCAGACAGGCTTGCCTGAATCCAGTGGCAAAGTGAGCAAGGGACTCACGTCTGAGCCGACCTTGCCGACTTATGCGAACAAAGCGGTACAAAAGGGGGTGTGATGGACGAAGCATCTGAACCAATCAAACACTCACACCCAGTCAACTGATCTGGGTTTAATCCATCACCGTTCTTTAGCCCACTCTGCCACCCCAGTTCAGACATACCATATGCAAATCAGTCTGACCCTGTGCCTCATGGGAACAGTCGAGCCCGAACTGCCAAGCCATGCCTTCTCTGGACCGGAAACAAGTTTCCTAGGACCGGTTTCTGGCATTTCAGCCGTCTTCAGCCAGGCTTGCTTGAATCCAGTGGCAAAGTGAGCAAGGGACTCATGTCTGAGCATACCCTGCCAACATATGGCGAACAAAGCGGTACAAAAGGGGGTGTGATGGACGGAGCATCTGAACCAATCAAACACTCACACCTAGTCAACAGATCTGGGTTTAATCCATCACCATACTTTAGCCCACGCTGCCACCCCAGTTCAGACATGGCCATATGCAAATCAGTCTGACCCTGTGCCTCATGGGAACAGTCCAGCCCGAACTGCCAAGCCATGCCTTCTCTGGAGTGGAAACAAGCCTCCTAGGACCGGTTTCTGGCATTTCAGCCGCCTTCAGCCAGGCTTGCATGAATCCAGTGGCAAAGTAAGCAAGGGACTCATGTCTGAGCATACCCTGCCAACATATGGCGAACAAAGCGGTACAAAAGGGGGTGTGATGGACGAAGCATCTGAACCAATCAAACACTCACACCCAGTCAACTGATCTGGGTTTAATCCATCACCGTTCTTTAGCCCACTCTGCCACCCCAGTTCAGACATACCATATGCAAATCAGTCTGACCCTGTGCCTCATGGGAACAGTCCAGCCCGAACTGCCAAGCCATGCCTTCTCTGGACCGGAAACAAGCTTCCTAGGACTGGTTTCTGGCATTTCAGCCGTCTTCAGCCAGGCTTGCTTGAATCCAGTGGCAAAGTGAGCAAAGGACTCACGTCTGAGAATACCATGCCAACTTATGGCGAACAAAGCGGTACAAAAGGGGGTGGTGATGGACGGAGCATCTGAACCAATCAAACCCTCACACCCAGTCAACAGATCTGGGTTTAATCTATCACCATTCTTTAGCCCACTCTGCCACCCCAGTTCAGACATGGCCATATGCAAATCAGTCTGACCCTGTGCCTCAAGGGAGCAGTCCAGCCCGAACTGCCAAGCCATGCCTTCTCTGGACCGGAAACAAGTTTCCTAGGACCTGTTTCTGGCATTTCAGCCGTCTTCAGCCAGGCTTGCTTGAATCCAGTGGCAAAGTGAGCAAGGGACTCATGTCTGAGCATACCCTGCCAACTTATGGCGAACAAAGCGGTACAAAAGGGGGTGTGATGGACGGAGCATCTGAACCAATCAAACACTCACACCTAGTCAACAGATCTGGGTTTAATCCAGCACCATTCTTTAGCCCACTCTGCCACCCCAGTTCAGACATGGCCATATGCAAATCAGTCTGACCCTGTGCCTCATGGGAACAGTCCAGCCCGAACTGCCAAGCCATGCCTTCTCTGGAGTGGAAACAAGCCTCCTAGGACCGGTTTCTGGCATTTCAGCCGCCTTCAGCCAGGCTTGCATGAATCCAGTGGCAAAGTAAGCAAGGGACTCATGTCTGAGCATGCCCTGCCAACCTATGGCGAACAAAGCGGTACAAAATGGGGTGGTGATGGACGGAGCATCTGAACCAATCAAACACTCACACCCAGTCAACAGCTCGGGGTTTAATCTATCACTGTTCTTTAGCCCACTCTGCCACCCCAGTTCAGACATGGCCATATGCAAATCAGTCTGACCCTGTGTCTCATGGGAACAGTCCAGCCCGAACTGCCAAGCCATGCCTTCTCTGGACCGGAAACAAGTTTCCTAGGACCGGTTTCTGGCATTTCAGCCGTCTTCAGCCAGGCTTGCCTGAATCCAGTGGCAAAGTGAGCAAGGGACTCACGTCTGAGCATACCCTGCCAACTTATGGCGAACAAAGCGGTACAAAAGGGGGTGTGATGGACGGAGCATCTGAGCCAATCAAACACTCACACCCAGTCAACAGATCTGGGTTTAATCCATCACCATTCTTTAGCCCACTCTGGCACCCCAGTTCAGACATGGCCATATGCAAATCAGTCTGACCCTGTGCCTCATGGGAACAGTCCAGCCCGAACTGCCAAGCCATACCTTCTCTGGAGCGGAAACAAGCCTCCTAGGACCGGTTTCTGGCATTTCAGCCATCTTCAGCTAGGCTTGCTTGAATCCAGTGGCAAAGTGAGCAAGGGACTCATGTCTGAGCATACCCTGCCAACTTATGGCGAACAAAGCGGTACAAAAAGGGGTGGTGATGGACGGAGCATCTGAACCAATCAAAAACTCACACCCAGTCAACAGATCTGGGTTTAATTTATCACCGTTCTTTATCCCACTCTGCCACCCCAGTTCAGACATGGCCATATGCAAATCAGTCTGACCCTGTGCCTCATGGGAACAGTCCAGCCCAAACTGCCAAGCCATGCCTACTCTGGACCGGGAATAAGTTTCCTAGGACCGGTTTCTCGCATTTCAGCCGTCTTCAGACAGGCTTGCCTGAATCCAGTGGCAAAGTGAGCAAGGGACTCACGTCTGAGCCTACCTTGCCGACTTATGCGAACAAAGCAGTACAAAAGGGGGTGTGAAGGACGAAGCATCTGAACCAATCAAACACTCACACCCAGTCAACTGATCTGGGTTTAATCCATCACCGTTCTTTAGCCCACTCTGCCACCCCAGTTCAGACATACCATATGCAAATCAGTCTGACCCTGTGCCTCATGGGAACAGTCGAGCCCGAACTGCCAAGCCATGCCTTCTCTGGACCGGAAACAAGTTTCCTAGGACCGGTTTCTGGCATTTCAGCCGTCTTCAGCCAGGCTTGCTTGAATCCAGTGGCAAAGTGAGCAAGGGACTCATGTCTGAGCATACCCTGCCAACATATGGCGAACAAAGCGGTACAAAAGGGGGTGTGATGGACGGAGCATCTGAACCAATCAAACACTCACACCTAGTCAACAGATCTGGGTTTAATCCATCACCATACTTTAGCCCACGCTGCCACCCCAGTTCAGACATGGCCATATGCAAATCAGTCTGACCCTGTGCCTCATGGGAACAGTCCAGCCCGAACTGCCAAGCCATGCCTTCTCTGGAGTGGAAACAAGCCTCCTAGGACCGGTTTCTGGCATTTCAGCCGCCTTCAGCCAGGCTTGCATGAATCCAGTGGCAAAGTAAGCAAGGGACTCATGTCTGAGCACGCCCTGCCAACTTATGGCGAACAAAGCGGTACAAAATGGGGTGATGATGGACGGAGCATCTGAACCAATCAAACACTCACACCCAGTCAACAGCTCTGGGTTTAATCTATCACCGTTCTTTAGCCCTCTCTGCCACCCCGGTTCCGACATGGCCATATGTAAATCAGTCTGACCCTGTACCTCATGGGAACAGTCCAGCCCGAACTGCCAAGCCATGCCTTCTCTGGACCGGAAACAAGCTTCCTAGGACTGGTTTCTGGCATTTCAGCCATCTTCAGCCAGGCTTGCTTGAATCCAGTGGCAAAGTGAGCAAAGGACTCATGTCTGAGAATACCATGCCAACTTATGGTGAACAAAGCGGTACAAAAGGGGGTGGTGATGGACGGAGCATCTGAAACAATCAAACCCTCACACCCAGTCAACAGATCTGGGTTTAATCTATCACCATTCTTTAGCCCACTCTGCCACCCCAGTTCAGACATGGCCATATGCAAATCAGTCTGACCCTGTGCCTCATGGGAACAGTCAAGCCCAAACTGCCAAGCCATGCCGTCTCTGGACCCAAAACAAGCTTCCTAGGACTGGTTTCTGGCATTTCAGCAGTCTTCAGCCAGGCTTGCTTGAATCCAGTGGCAAAGTGAGCAAGGGACTCATGTCTGAGCATACCCTGCCAACATATGGCGAACAAAGCGGTACAAAAGGGGGTGTGATGGACGGAGCATCTGAACCAATCAAACACTCACACCTAGTCAACAGATCTGGGTTTAATCCATCACCATTCTTTAGCCCACTCTGCCACCTCAGTTCAGACATGGCCATATGCAAATCAGTCTGACCCTGTGCCTCATGGGAAGAGTCCAGCCCGAACTGCCAAGCGATGCCTTCTCTGGAGTGGAAACAAGCCTCCTAGGACCGGTTTCTGGCATTTCAGCCGCCTTCAGCCAGGCTTGCATGAATCCAGTGGCAAAGTAAGCAAGGGACTCATGTCTGAGCATGCCCTGCCAACTTATGGCGAACAAAGCGGTACAAAATGGGGTGGTGATGGACGGAGCATCTGAACCAATCAAACACTCACACCCAGTCAACAGATCTGGGTTTAATCTATCACCGTTCTTTAGCCCACTCGGCCACCCCGGTTCAGACATGGCCATATGCAAATCAGTCTGACCCTGTACCTCATGGGAACAGTCCAGCCCGAACTGCCAAGCCATGACTTCTCTGGACCGGAAACAAGCTTCCTAGGACTGGTTTCTGGTATTTCAGCAGTCTTCAGCCAGGCTTGCTTGAATCCAGTGGCAAAGTGAGCAAAGGACTCACGTCTGAGCATACCATGCCAACTTATGGCGAACAAAGCGGTACAAAAGGGGGTGGTGGTGGACGGAGCATCTGAACCAATCAAACACTCACACCCAGTCAACAGATCTGGGTTTAATCTATCACCATTCTTTAGCCCACTCTGCCACCCCAGTTCAGACATGGCCATATGCAAATCAGTCTGACCCTGTGCCTCATGGGAACAGTCCAGCCCAAACTGCCAAGCCATGCCTTCTCTGGACCCAAAACAAGCTTCCTAGGATGGTTTCTGGCATTTCAGCCGTCTTCAGCCAGGCTTGCCTGAATCCAGTGGCAAAGTGAGCAAGGGACTCACGTCTGAACATACCCTGCCGACTTATGGCGAACAAAGCGGTACAAAAGGGGGTGTGATGGACATAGCATCTGAACCAATCAAACACTCACACCCAGTCAACAGATCTGGGTTTAATCCATCACCATTCTTTAGCCCACTCTGCCACCCCAGTTCAGACATGGCCATATGCAAATCAGCCTGACCCTGTGACTCATGGGAACAGTCTGGCCCGAACTGCCAAGCCATGCCTTCTCTGGACCGGAAACAAGTTTCCTAGGACTGGTTTCTGGCATTTCAGCCGTCTTCAGCCAGGCTTGCTTGAATCCAGTGGCAAAGTGAGCAAAGGACTCACGTCTGAGAATACCATGCCAACTTATGGCGAACAAAGCGGTACAAATGGGGGTGGTGATGGACGGAGCATCTGAACCAATCAAACCCTCACACCCAGTCAACAGATCTGGGTTTAATCTATCACCATTCTTTAGCCCACTCTGCCACCCCAGTTCAGACATGGCCATATGCAAATCAGTCTGACCCTGTGCCTCATGGGAACAGTCAAGCCCAAACTGCCAAGCCATGCCTTCTCTGGACCCAAAACAAGCTTCCTAGGACTGGTTTCTGGCATTTCAGCCGTCTTTAGCCAGGCTTGCTTCAATCCAGTGGCAAAGTGAGCAAGGGACTCACGTCTGAGCATACCCTGCCAACTTATGTCGAACAAAGCGGTACAAAAGGGGGTGGTGATGGACGGAGCATCTGAACCAATCAAACACTCACACCCAGTCAACAGATCTGGGTTTAATCTATCACCGTTCTTTAGCCCACTCTGCCACCCCAGTTCAGACATGGCCATATGCAAATCAGTCTGACCCTGTGCCTCATGGGAACAGTCCAGCCCAAACTGCCAAGCCATGCCTTCTCTGGACCCTAAACAAGCTTCCTAGGACTGGTTTCTGGCATTTCAGCCGTCTTCAGCCAGGCTTGCTTGAATCCAGTGGCAAAGTGAGCAAGGGACTCACGTCTGAGCATACCCTGCCAACTTATGGCGAACAAAGCGGTACAAAAGGGGGTGGTGATGGACGGAGCATCTGAACCAATCAAACACTCACACCCAGTCAACAGATCTGGGATTAATCCATCACCGTTCTTTAGCCCACTCTGCCACCCCAGTTCAGACATGGCCATATGCAAATCAGTCTGACCCTGTGCCTCATGGGAACAGTCCAGCCCGAACTACCAAGCCATGCCTTCTCTGGACCGGAAACAAGTTTCCGAGGACCGGTTTCTGGCATTTCAGCAGTCTTCAGCCAGGCTTGCTTGAATCCAGTGGCAAAGTGAGCAAGGGACTCATGTCTGAGCATACCCTGCCAACATATGGCGAACAAAGCGGTACAAAAGGGGGTGTGATAGACGGAGCATCTGAACCAATCAAACACTCACACCTAGTCAACAGATCTGGGTTTAATCCATCACCATTCTTTAGCCCACTCTGCCACCTCAGTTCAGACATGGCCATATGCAAATCAGTCTGACCCTGTGCCTCATGGGAACAGTCCAGCCCGAACTGCCAAGCGATGCCTTCTCTGGAGTGGAAACAAGCCTCCTAGGACCGGTTTCTGGCATTTCAGCCGCCTTCAGCCAGGCTTGCATGAATCCAGTGGCAAAGTAAGCAATGGACTCATGTCTGAGCATGCCCTGCCAACTTATGGCGAACAAAGCGGTACAAAATGGGGTGGTGATGGACGGAGCATCTGAACCAATCAAACACTCACACCCAGTCAACAGCTCTGGGTTTAATCTATCACCGTTCTTTAGCCCACTCTGCCACCCCGGTTCAGACATGGCCATATGCAAATCAGTCTGACCCTGTACCTCATGGGAACAGTCCAGCCCGAACTGCCAAGCCATGACTTCTCTGGACCGGAAACAAGCTTCCTAGGACTGGTTTCTGGTATTTCAGCAGTCTTCAGCCAGGCTTGCTTGAATCCAGTGGCAAAGTGAGCAAAGGACTCACGTCTGAGCATACCATGCCAACTCATGGCGAACAAAGCGGTACAAAAGGGGGTGGTGGTGGACGGAGCATCTGAACCAATCAAACACTCACACCCAGTCAACAGATCTGGGTTTAATCTATCACCATTCTTTAGCCCACTCTGCCACCCCAGTTCAGACATGGCCATATGCAAATCAGTCTGACCCTGTGCCTCATGGGAACAGTCCAGCCCAAACTGCCAAGCCATGCCTTCTCTGGACCCAAAACAAGCTTCCTAGGATGGTTTCTGGCATTTCAGCCATCTTCAGCCAGGCTTGCCTGAATCCAGTGGCAAAATGAGCAAGGGACTCACGTCTGAACATACCCTGCCGACTTATGGCGAACAAAGCGGTACAAAAGGGGGTGTGATGGACATAGCATCTGAACCAATCAAACACTCACACCCAGTCAACAGATCTGGGTTTAATCCATCACCATTCTTTAGCCCACTCTGCCACCCCAGTTCAGACATGGCCATATGCAAATCAGTCTGACCCTGTGACTCATGGGAACAGTCTGGCCCGAACTGCCAAGCCATGCCTTCTCTGGACCGGAAACAAGTTTCCTAGGACTGGTTTCTGGCATTTCAGCCGTCTTCAGCCAGGCTTGCTTGAATCCAGTGGCAAAGTGAGCAAAGGACTCACGTCTGAGAATACCATGCCAACTTATGGCGAACAAAGCGGTACAAAAGGGGGTGGTGATGGACGGAGCATCTGAACCAATCAAACCCTCACACCCAGTCAACAGATCTGGGTTTAATCTATCACCATTCTTTAGCCAACTCTGCCACCCCAGTTCAGACATGGCCATATGCAAATCAGTCTGACCCTGTGCCTCATGGGAACAGTCAAGCCCAAACTGCCAAGCCATGCCTTCTCTGGACCCAAAACAAGCTTCCTAGGACTGGTTTCTGGCATTTCAGCCGTCTTTAGCCAGGCTTGCTTCAATCCAGTGGCAAAGTGAGCAAGGGACTCACGTCTGAGCATACCCTGCCAACTTATGTCGAACAAAGCGGTACAAAAGGGGGTGGTGATGGACGGAGCATCTGAACCAATCAAACACTCACACCCAGTCAACAGATCTGGGTTTAATCTATCACCGTTCTTTAGCCCACTCTGCCACCCCAGTTCAGACATGGCCATATGCAAATCAGTCTGACCCTATGCCTCATGGGAACAGTCCAGCCCAAACTGCCAAGCCATGCCTTCTCTGGACCCTAAACAAGCTTCCTAGGACTGGTTTCTGGCATTTCAGCCGTCTTCAGCCAGGCTTGCTTGAATCCAGTGGCAAAGTGAGCAAGGGACTCACGTCTGAGCATACCCTGCCAACTTATGGCGAACAAAGCGGTACAAAAGGGGGTGGTGATGGACGGAGCATCTGAACCAATCAAACACTCACACCCAGTCAACAGATCTGGGATTAATCCATCACCGTTCTTTAGCCCACTCTGCCACCCCAGTTCAGACATGGCCATATGCAAATCAGTCTGACCCTGTGCCTCATGGGAACAGTCCAGCCCGAACTACCAAGCCATGCCTTCTCTGGACCGGAAACAAGTTTCCGAGGACCGGTTTTTGGCATTTCAGCAGTCTTCAGCCAGGCTTGCTTGAATTCAGTGGCAAAGTGAGCAAGGGACTCATGTCTGAGCATACCCTGCCAACATATGGCGAACAAAGCAGTACAAAAGGGGGTGTGATGGACGGAGCATCTGAACCAATCAAACACTCACACCTAGTCAACAGATCTGGGTTTAATCCATCACCATTCTTTAGCCCACTCTGCCACCTCAGTTCAGACATGGCCATATGCAAATCAGTCTGACCCTGTGCCTCATGGGAACAGTCCAGCCCGAACTGCCAAGCGATGCCTTCTCTGGAGTGGAAACAAGCCTCCTAGGACCGGTTTCTGGCATTTCAGCCGCCTTCAGCCAGGCTTGCTTGAATCCAGTGGCAAAGTGAGCAAAGGACTCACGTCTGAGAATACCATGCCAACTTATGGCGAACAAAGCGGTACAAAAGGGGGTGGTGATGGACGGAGCATCTGAACCAATCAAACCCTCACACCCAGTCAACAGATCTGGGTTTAATCTATCACCATTCTTTAGCCCACTCTGCCACCCCAGTTCAGACATGGCCATATGCAAATCAGTCTGACCCTGTGCCTCATGGGAACAGTCAAGCCCAAACTGCCAAGCCATGCCTTCTCTGGACCCAAAACAAGCTTCCTAGGACTGGTTTCTGGCATTTCAGCCGTCTTTAGCCAGGCTTGCTTCAATCCAGTGGCAAAGTGAGCAAGGGACTCACGTCTGAGCATACCCTGCCAACTTATGTCGAACAAAGCGGTACAAAAGGGGGTGGTGATGGACGGAGCATCTGAACCAATCAAACACTCACACCCAGTCAACAGATCTGGGTTTAATCTATCACCGTTCTTTAGCCCACTCTGCCACCCCAGTTCAGACATGGCCATATGCAAATCAGTCTGACCCTGTGCCTCATGGGAACAGTCCAGCCCAAACTGCCAAGCCATGCCTTCTCTGGACCCTAAACAAGCTTCCTAGGACTGGTTTCTGGCATTTCAGCCGTCTTCAGCCAGGCTTGCTTGAATCCAGTGGCAAAGTGAGCAAGGGACTCACGTCTGAGCATACCCTGCCAACTTATGGCGAACAAAGCGGTACAAAAGGGGGTGGTGATGGACGGAGCATCTGAACCAATCAAACACTCACACCCAGTCAACAGATCTGGGATTAATCCATCACCGTTCTTTAGCCCACTCTGCCACCCCAGTTCAGACATGGCCATATGCAAATCAGTCTGACCCTGTGCCTCATGGGAACAGTCCAGCCCGAACTACCAAGCCATGCCTTCTCTGGACCGGAAACAAGTTTCCGAGGACCGGTTTTTGGCATTTCAGCAGTCTTCAGCCAGGCTTGCTTGAATTCAGTGGCAAAGTGAGCAAGGGACTCATGTCTGAGCATACCCTGCCAACATATGGCGAACAAAGCAGTACAAAAGGGGGTGTGATGGACGGAGCATCTGAACCAATCAAACACTCACACCTAGTCAACAGATCTGGGTTTAATCCATCACCATTCTTTAGCCCACTCTGCCACCTCAGTTCAGACATGGCCATATGCAAATCAGTCTGACCCTGTGCCTCATGGGAACAGTCCAGCCCGAACTGCCAAGCGATGCCTTCTCTGGAGTGGAAACAAGCCTCCTAGGACCGGTTTCTGGCATTTCAGCCGCCTTCAGCCAGGCTTGCATGAATCCAGTGGCAAAGTAAGCAAGGGACTCATGTCTGAGCATGCCCTGCCAACTTATGGCGAACAAAGCGGTACAAAATGGGGTGGTGATGGACGGAGCATCTGAACCAATCAAACACTCACACCCAGTCAACAGCTCTGGGTTTAATCTATCACCGTTCTTTAGCCCACTCTGCCACCCCGGTTCAGACATGGCCATATGCAAATCAGTCTGACCCTGTACCTCATGGGAACAGTCCAGCCCGAACTGCCAAGCCATGACTTCTCTGGACCGGAAACAAGCTTCCTAGGACTGGTTTCTGGTATTTCAGCAGTCTTCAGCCAGGCTTGCTTGAATCCAGTGGCAAAGTGAGCAAAGGACTCACGTCTGAGCATACCATGCCAACTTATGGCGAACAAAGCGGTACAAAAGGGGGTGGTGGTGGACGGAGCATCTGAACCAATCAAACACTCACACCCAGTCAACAGATCTGGGTTTAATCTATCACCATTCTTTAGCCCACTCTGCCACCCCAGTTCAGACATGGCCATATGCAAATCAGTCTGACCCTGTGCCTCATGGGAACAGTCCAGCCCAAACTGCCAAGCCATGCCTTCTCTGGACCCAAAACAAGCTTCCTAGGATGGTTTCTGGCATTTCAGCCGTCTTCAGCCAGGCTTGCCTGAATCCAGTGGCAAAGTGAGCAAGGGACTCACGTCTGAACATACCCTGCCGACTTATTACGAACAAAGCGGTACAAAAGGGGGTGTGATGGACATAGCATCTGAACCAATCAAACACTCACACCCAGTCAACAGATCTGGGTTTAATCCATCACCATTCTTTAGCCCACTCTGCCACCCCAGTTCAGACATGGCCATATGCAAATCAGTCTGACCCTGTGACTCATGGGAACAGTCTGGCCCGAACTGCCAAGCCATGCCTTCTCTGGACCGGAAACAAGTTTCCTAGGACCGGTTTCTGGCATTTCAGCCGTCTTCAGCCAGGCTTGCTTGAATCCAGTGGCAAAGTGAGCAAGGGACTCACGTCTGAGCCTACCTTACCGACTTATGCGAACAAAGCGGTACAAAAGGGGGTGTGATGGACGTAGCATCTGGACCAATCAAACACTCACACCCAGTCAACTGATCTGGGTTTAATCCATCACCGTTCTTTAGCCCACTCTGCCACCCCAGTTTAGACATACCATATGCAAATCAGTCTGACCCTGTGCCTCATGGGAACAGTCCAGCCCGAACTGCCAAGCCATGCCTTCTCTGGACCGGAAACAAGTTTCCTAGGACCTGTTTCTGGCATTTCAGCCGTCTTCAGCCAGGCTTGCTTGAATCCAGTGGCAAAGTGAGCAAGGGACTCATGTCTGAGCATACCCTGCCAACTTATGGCAAACAAAGCGGTACAAAAGGGGGTGTGATGGACGGAGCATCTGAACCAATCAAACACTCACACCTAGTCAACAGATCTGGGTTTAATCCAGCACCATTCTTTAGCCCACTCTGCCACCCCAGTTCAGACATGGCCATATGCAAATCAGTCTGACCCTGTGCCTCATGGGAACAGTCCAGCCCGAACTGCCAAGCCATGCCTTCTCTGGAGTGGAAACAAGCCTCCTAGGACCGGTTTCTGGCATTTCAGCCGCCTTCAGCCAGGCTTGCATGAATCCAGTGGCAAAGTAAGCAAGGGACTCATGTCTGAGCATGCCCTGCCAACTTATGGCGAACAAAGCGGTACAAAATGGGGTGGTGATGGACGGAGCATCTGAACCAATCAAACACTCACACCCAGTCAACAGCTCTGGGTTTAATCTATCACCGTTCTTTAGCCCACTCTGCCACCCCAGTTCAGACATGGCCATATGCAAATCAGTCTGACCCTGTGTCTCATGGGAACAGTCCAGCCCGAACTGCCAAGCCATGCCTTCTCTGGACCGGAAACAAGTTTCCTAGGACCGGTTTCTGGCATTTCAGCCGTCTTCAGCCAGGCTTGCCTGAATCCAGTGGCAAAGTGAGCAAGGGACTCACGTCTGAACATACCCTGCCGACTTATGGCGAACAAAGCGGCACAGAAGGGGCTGTGATAGACGTAGAATCTGATCCAATCAAACACTCACACCCAGTCAACAGATCTGGGTTTAATCCATCACCATTCTTTAGCCCACTCTGCCACCCCAGTTCAGACATGGCCATATGCAAATCAGTCTGACCCTGTGACTCATGGGAACAGTCTGGCCCGAACTCGCTAGGGAGAGCTCTAATTAGAGCTCTCCCTAGCGAGAGTAACTAGGGCTGCGAGCTAGTCTGACCGATACTATTACTTGCTGGCAAGAACACGCTGTGTAATGCGTTTTTAAGGAGCTTTTAGATCAAAAACTATTTTTATTGTTTGGGGGCTTGAAATTGTTTATTTCAGTGGGAATATTAATCAGGAACACTGACACCTCTCCACACGCTATTTTCTCATTTCCCTGCCTCGCCCAGCCGGTCTTTTGATCCGGTGTAGGCGGCGGTGGGCGCCATCTTTGGTGTGGCTGGGGGGTGCGCTCTAGTCGCGCCGGCCTTCCGCCCTCCTCACACCCTATATAATTTGCAGCATGTCCAGACGGCGCAGCGGGCTGGCGCAGCGGGCGCGCGCCGAAGCCGCGCCTAAGCCAAGCCCGTCTGCGCCCGTCCGCGACCGGACTCGGCCCAGAGCCATAACCCCTGGCCCTCTAGTGCGTTATTCCTCCTTGCAACTAAGACAGTTGAACCCTGGCCACTCCCACCGACATTGTATCATTCGCCCTCTCTCCACTGCAGTGGGCGCTACCCCCATCCCTTGCCCTGGGTGTCAATACCAACTTCCGCAACCTCGTTTGACTGGCTCCTCAGCCTCAGACCCCCCTAGCAATACTTTTTCTCATGAACTGCACATCACTCAACCCCATGGTTGTCGAGCAGCGCTCATTAATACGCGCTCCCTTCCATGCCACAGCTTACAGATCAGCGAGTTTATTCTCGCCCATGATCTTGACTTCCTTTTTGTCACCGAAACTTGGGGAGATGCTGGTTCAGGACCGGATTTCTGCCTGGCAACCCCTGAGGACTATAGTGTCGTTAGACATGACAGACATATAGGAAGAGATGGCGGACTTGCCATTATTTATAAGAATCAGTACCGCACCACACTTGATCCTATATATTCCACTAACTGTGAAGCAGCCACCTTTGCTATTAATATTAATCATAAACAAGCCCTTAAGGGAATTTTGCTATACCGACCTCCCGGGCCCCGAAATTCTTTTCTTGCCACACTCTCTGATTTTAATGATCACATCATAAGTTCGCCGGAATACATGATATTAGGAGATTTTAACTTCCCTCTGGAAGAACAGGGCAACCACGAAACCACTCAACTCACTGCTGATTTCCTAACCTTAGGACTTCAACAATTGGTGAAGGGAACCACACACCAGGCGGGGCACACTTTAGATGGTCTGTTTACTAACAACTCAGACATCTCTGTACTGGATATTCTTCCTCTTACGTGGTCAGATCACAGGGCCATTATCTTTGGGATCCATACCCGGCACGCTAACCCTCTCCCTTCTAGGCCACGAACAAGGTTAGGGACCCGTGCTTGGAAAAATGTGGATATCCATCAGATGCTAGATATCCTGACACTATCCTCTTCTATGGGGATAACCAATCCTGCTTTATCAGCCTACGATTTCCAAGACTGGACTCGGAACGCTGCTGATCAGGTGGCCCCGGAGAAGCCTATGCGACCTAACAGAATATCCCCATGGCGGCTTGGTATACCGAAGAGCTTAGGCTCCACCGACAACACTGCAGGAACTTGGAAAGGCTTGGAGGAAACTTTACTGCCCCATAGCCAAGCAGTCCTACAAAGACGCCCTGACAATATATAAAAAGGCTATCATTGCCCGAAAAAGTGCATTTTTCTCGGCTCAAATCGAGAATGCCAGAAACTCTGCTAGAGAATTGTTTTCAGTGGTCTCTACTTTGTCCACCCCCTCTACGGGACCTGGGGTTGAACCCTCTCAGTCTTTTTGTAATGCTCTGTCCAGCTTTTTCACTACTAAGGTGGCAGATATATACTCATCCTTTGCAGGGAACGTAGGGACAAGATCCAGAGTCTGCAGTGGTGAAGATCCAGCCACTGACCATGATCCCTTCTCGTCCTTTGCTCCTATTATGCAAGATCAAATCAGTAGACTCATCTCTACTACCAAGTCTGGCTCCCCCTTAGACCCCTGTCTGCCCCCAGTGATGGCTAACCTCAGCGAGGTGATTTCTCGTCCACTTATGGAAATTTGTAACACCGCTTTCCAAACTGGTCGCTATCCAGGTCCTTGGAAGAAGGCCGTGATCAGACCTCTTCTGAAGAAACCCTCCCTGGACCCCACAGCGCTGGCCAGCTATAGACCAATAGCGTGTCTCCCCTTTCCTGCCAAAATATGCGAATCTCTGATGAATAAACAACTCTCAGAGTTCGTCGATACTTACCAACTTCTCGACGAAACGCAGTTTGGCTTTAGGAAAGGGCATGGAACCGAGACCGCTTTAATAAAGGCCTCAGACGAGATCAGAGCCATTATGGACCAGGGAGGTGCGGCTGTCCTGATCCTTCTGGACTTGTCCGCAGCCTTTGACACGGTCGACCATGCTATTCTGGTCGACCGTGTCACAGCCCTGGGGATAAACGGTATGGCTAGAGATCTTATTTCATCTTTTCTGGCCAACCGTAGCCAAACAGTGAAGTTGGGTAACTTCTATTCTCCTGTCTCTGCACTCCCCTGTGGAGTTCCACAGGGTTCCTCGCTAAGTCCAACGCTATTTAATATCTATGTAGCAGACTTAGCGAGGGTAATAAAGGCCCATGGGTTGCGACTTACATCTTACGCAGATGACACCCAACTGGTTCTGGCGATCCACAAGGACGGCCCAGCGGTGGCAGCTAATTTTCAAAGGGCCATGCTTTCTGTCAGTACCTGGATGTCCTCCAATTGTCTGAGGCTTAACTCAGACAAAACCGAGGTCATGACCTTTGGTAAACTCTCCCCGGACTGGTCTTCCACTTGGTGGCCTAACCAGCTCGGCTCTCCACCTGTCCCAGTTGAAAAGGCTAGAAACCTGGGAGTTATCTTTGACAGCAAGCTGTCATTTAACCTTCATGTCAACAAGGTTGTGTCATCTGCGTTCTTTATTCTAAAGAAAATTAGGAAAATACTGCCTTACCTCCCCACCTCAGCTGGGAAGACCCTGGTCTCCACCCTAGTGTTTTCCAAAATCGACTACGGGAATGCCCTCTTCCTTAATACTCAGAAACTCGTTCTATCTAAGTTGCAGTCCATACAGAATGCGGATGCAAGAATTTCTTTTTGACATCCCCCGCCGCCACCCAACCACTTCAGCCATTCGTCATCTGCATTGGCTAAGAGTAGAGGGCCGTATTAAATTTAAGGCCCTCTGCATCGCCTACAAGGCAGTGCACGGCGTCGGTCCAAAGTTTCTGATTGAAGCGTTCCAGTTGTATAGCCCCAAGAGACAGCTGAGATCCGCCAACACCTGCCTGCTTCCGGTACCTCGCACGAGAACGGCAACTTGGGGAGACAGGCGCTTCTTGGTTGCCACTCCCAAACTTTGGAACCTTCTGCCACTCACCATAAAAACTGCCCCCAATTTGATGAGCTTTTGGAGGCTCTTAAAGACATGGTTGTTCAACCAGTAAGCCTGCTGCTCGGTCTTTCTATCCACCACATGCGCCGAGACACCTTCGGGTATTTGTTTGCGCAATAAAATTCTCGAAAATAAATAAATAAATAAATAAATGCCTTCTCTGGAGCGGAAACAAGCCTCCTAGGACCGGTTTCTGGCATTTCAGCGGTCTTCAGCCAGGCTTGCTTGAATCCAGTGGCAAAGTGAGCAAGGGACTCACGTATGAGCATACCCTGCCAACTTATGGCGAACAAAGCGGTACAAAACGGGGTGGTGATGGACGGAGCATCTGAATCAATCAAACACTCACACCCAGTCAACAGATCTGGGTTTAATCCATCACCGTTCTTTAGCCCACTCTGCCACCCCAGTTCAGACATGGCCATGTGCAAATCAGTCTGACCCTGTGCCTCATGGGACCAGTCCAGCTTGAACCGCCAAGCCATGCCTTTTCTTTACTGGAAACAAACTTCTTAGGACCGGTTTCTGGCATTTCAGCCATTTTCAGCCAGGCTTGCTTGAATCCAGTGGCAACGTGAGCAAGGGACTCACCTCTTAGCATAACTTGCCAAATTATGGAGTACAAAGCGGTACAAAAGGGGGTAGTGATGGACGGAGCATCTGAACCAATCAAACACTCACACCCAGTCAACAGATCTGGGTTTAATCCATCACCGTTCCTTAGCCCACTCTGCCACCCCAGTTCAGACATGGCCATATGCAAATCAGTCTGACTCTGTGTCTCATGGGAACAGTCCAGCCCGAACTGCCAAGCCATGCCTTCTCTGGACCGGAAACAAGTTTCCTAGAACCGGTTTCCTGGCATTTCAGCCATCTTCAGCCAGGCTTGCTTGAATCCAGTGGCAAAGTGAGCAAGGGACTCACGTCTGAGCATACCCTGCCAACTTATGGCGAACAAAGCGGTACAAAAGGGGGTGTGATGGACGGAGCATCTGAACCAATCAAACACTCACACCCAGTCAACAGATCTGGGTTTAATACATAACCATTCTTTAGCCCACTCTGCCACCCCAGTTCTTACATGGCCATATGCAAATCAGTCTGACCCTGTGCCTCATGGGAACAGTCCAGCCCGAACTGCCAAGCCATACCTTCTCTGGAGCGGAAACAAGCCTCCTAGGGCCGGTTTCTGGCATTTCAGCCGTCTTCAGCCAGGCTTGCTTGAATCCAGTGGCAAAGTGAGCAAGGTACTCATGTCTGAGCATACCCTGCCAACTTATGGCAAACAAAGCGGTACAAAAGGGGGTGGTGATGGACGGAGCATCTGAACCAATCAAACACTCACACCCAGTCAACAGATCTGGGTTTAATCCATCACCGTTCTTTAGCCCACTCTGCCACCCCAGTTCAGACATGGCCATATGCAAATCAGTCTGACCCTTTGTCTCATGGGAACAGTCCAGCCCGAACTGCCAAGCCATGCCTTCTCTGGACCGGAACCAAGTTTCCTAGGACCGGTATCTGGCATTTCAGCCGTCTTCAGCCAGGCTTGCCTGAATCCAGTGGCAAAGTGAGCAAGGGACTCACGTCTGAGCATACCCTACCGACTTATGGCGAACAAAGCGGTACAAAAGGGGGTGTGATGGAGGTAGCATCTGAACCAATCAAACACTCACACCCAGTCAACTGATCTGGGTTTAATCCATCACCGTTCTTTATCCCACTCTGCCACCCCAGTTCAGACATAGCCATATGCAAATCAGTCTGACCCTGTGCCTCATGGTAACAGTCCAGCCCGAACTGCCAAGCCATGCCTTCTCTGGACCGGAAACAAGTTTCCTAGGACCGGTTTCTGGCATTTTAGCCGTCTTCAGCCAGGCTTGCTTGAATCCAGTGGCAAACTGAGCAAGGAACTCATGTCTGAGCATACCCTGCCAACTTATGGCGAACAAAGCGGTACAAAAGAGGGTGTGATGGACGGAGCATCTGAACCAATCAAACACTCACACCCAGTCAACATATCTGGGTTTAATCCATCACCATTCTTTAGCCAACTCTGCCACCCCAGTTCAGACATGGCCATATGCAAATCAGTCTGACCCTGTGCCTCATGGGAACAGTCCAGCCCGAACTGCCAAGCCATGCCTTCTCTGGAGCGGAAACAAGCCGCCTAGGACCGGTTTCTGGCATTTCAGCCGCCTTCAGCCAGGCTTGCATGAATCCAGTGGCAAAGTAAGCAAGGGACTCACGTCTGAGCATACCCTGCCAACTTATGGTGAACAAAGCGGTACAAAATGGGGTGGTGATGGACGGAGCATCTGAACCAATCAAACACTCACACCCAGTCAACAGATCTGGGTTTAATCTATCACCGTTCTTTAGCCCTCTCTGCCACCCCAGTTCAGACATGGCCATATGCAAATCAGTCTGACCCTGTACCTCATGGGAACAGTCCAGCCCGAACTGCCAAGACATGCCTTCTCTGGACCGGAAACAAGCTTCCTAGGACTGGTTTCTGGCATTTCAGCCGTCTTCAGCCAGGCTTGCTTGAATCCAGTGGCAAAGTGAGCAAGGGACTCACGTCTGAGCATACCCTGCCAACTTATGGCGAACAAAGCGGTACAAAACGGGGTGGTGATGGACGGAGCATCTGAATCAATCAAACACTCACACCCAGTCAACAGATCTGGGTTTAATCCATCACCGTGCCTTAGCCCACTCTGCCACCCCAGTTCAGACATGGCCATATGCAAATCAGTCTGACTCTGTGTCTCATGGGAACAGTCCAGCCCGAACTGCCAAGCCATGCCTTCTCTGGACCGGAAACAAATTTCCTAGAACCGGTTTCCTGGCATTTCAGCCATCTTCAGCCAGGCTTGCTTGAATCCAGTGGCAAAGTGAGCAAGGGACTCACGTCTGAGCATACCCTGCCAACTTATGGCGAACAAAGCGGTACAAAAGGGGGTGTGATGGACGGAGCATCTGAACCAATCAAACACTCACACCCAGTCAACAGATCTGGGTTTAATACATAACCATTCTTTAGCCCACTCTGCCACCCCAGTTCTTACATGGCCATATGCAAATCAGTCTGACCCTGTGCCTCATGGGAACAGTCCAGCCCGAACTGCCAAGCCATACCTTCTCTGGAGCGGAAACAAGCCTCCTAGGGCCGGTTTCTGGCATTTCAGCCGTCTTCAGCCAGGCTTGCTTGAATCCAGTGGCAAAGTGAGCAAGGTACTCATGTCTGAGCATACCCTGCCAACTTATGGCAAACAAAGCGGTACAAAAGGGGGTGGTGATGGACGGAGCATCTGAACCAATCAAACACTCACACCCAGTCAACAGATCTGGGTTTAATCCATCACCGTTCTTTAGCCCACTCTGCCACCCCAGTTCAGACATGGCCATATGCAAATCAGTCTGACCCTTTGTCTCATGGGAACAGTCCAGCCCGAACTGCCAAGCCATGCCTTCTCTGGACCGGAACCAAGTTTCCTAGGACCGGTATCTGGCATTTCAGCCGTCTTCAGCCAGGCTTGCCTGAATCCAGTGGCAAAGTGAGCAAGGGACTCACGTCTGAGCATACCCTACCGACTTATGGCGAACAAAGCGGTACAAAAGGGGGTGTGATGGAGGTAGCATCTGAACCAATCAAACACTCACACCCAGTCAACTGATCTGGGTTAAATCCATCACCGTTCTTTATCCCACTCTGCCACCCCAGTTCAGACATAGCCATATGCAAATCAGTCTGACCCTGTGCCTCATGGTAACAGTCCAGCCCGAACTGCCAAGCCATGCCTTCTCTGGACCGGAAACAAGTTTCCTAGGACCGGTTTCTGGCATTTTAGCCGTCTTCAGCCAGGCTTGCTTGAATCCAGTGGCAAACTGAGCAAGGAACTCATGTCTGAGTATACCCTGCCAACTTATGGCGAACAAAGCGGTACAAAAGAGGGTGTGATGGACGGAGCATCTGAACCAATCAAACACTCACACCCAGTCAACATATCTGGGTTTAATCCATCACCATTCTTTAGCCAACTCTGCCACCCCAGTTCAGACATGGCCATATGCAAATCAGTCTGACCCTGTGCCTCATGGGAACAGTCCAGCCCGAACTGCCAAGCCATGCCTTCTCTGGAGCGGAAACAAGCCGCCTAGGACCGGTTTCTGGCATTTCAGCCGCCTTCAGCCAGGCTTGCATGAATCCAGTGGCAAAGTAAGCAAGGGACTCACGTCTGAGCATACCCTGCCAACTTATGGTGAACAAAGCGGTACAAAATGGGGTGGTGATGGACGGAGCATCTGAACCAATCAAACACTCACACCCAGTCAACAGAACTGGGTTTAATCTATCACCGTTCTTTAGCCCTCTCTGCCACCCCAGTTCAGACATGGCCATATGCAAATCAGTCTGACCCTGTACCTCATGGGAACAGTCCAGCCCGAACTGCCAAGACATGCCTTCTCTGGACCGGAAACAAGCTTCCTAGGACTGGTTTCTGGCATTTCAGCCGTCTTCAGCCAGGCTTGCTTGAATCCAGTGGCAAAGTGAGCAAGGGACTCACGTCTGAGCATACCCTGCCAACTTATGGCGAACAAAGCGGTACAAAACGGGGTGGTGATGGACGGAGCATCTGAATCAATCAAACACTCACACCCAGTCAACAGATCTGGGTTTAATCCATCACCGTGCCTTAGCCCACTCTGCCACCCCAGTTCAGACATGGCCATATGCAAATCAGTCTGACTTTGTGTCTCATGGGAACAGTCCAGCCCGAACTGCCAAGCCATGCCTTCTCTGGACCGGAAACAAATTTCCTAGAACCGGTTTCCTGGCATTTCAGCCATCTTCAGCCAGGCTTGCTTGAATCCAGTGGCAAAGTGAGCAAGGGACTCACGTCTGAGCATACCCTGCCAACTTATGGCGAACAAAGCGGTACAAAAGGGGGTGTGATGGACGGAGCATCTGAACCAATCAAACACTCACACCCAGTCAACAGATCTGGGTTTAATACATAACCATTCTTTAGCCCACTCTGCCACCCCAGTTCTTACATGGCCATATGCAAATCAGTCTGACCCTGTGCCTCATGGGAACAGTCCAGCCCGAACTGCCAAGCCATACCTTCTCTGGAGCGGAAACAAGCCTCCTATGGCCGGTTTCTGGCATTTCAGCCGTCTTCAGCCAGGCTTGCTTGAATCCAGTGGCAAAGTGAGCAAGGTACTCATGTCTGAGCATACCCTGCCAACTTATGGCAAACAAAGCGGTACAAAAGGGGGTGGTGATGGACGGAGCATCTGAACCAATCAAACACTCACACCCAGTCAACAGATCTGGGTTTAATCCATCACCGTTCTTTAGCCCACTCTGCCACCCCAGTTCAGACATGGCCATATGCAAATCAGTCTGACCCTTTGTCTCATGGGAACAGTCCAGCCCGAACTGCCAAGCCATGCCTTCTCTGGACCGGAAACAAGTTTCCTAGGACCGGTATCTGGCATTTCAGCCGTCTTCAGCCAGGCTTGCCTGAATCCAGTGGCAAAGTGAGCAAGAGACTCACGTCTGAGCATACCCTACCGACTTATGGCGAACAAAGCGGTACAAAAGGGGGTGTGATGGAGGTAGCATCTGAACCAATCAAACACTCACACCCAGTCAACTGATCTGGGTTTAATCCATCACCGTTCTTTATCCCACTCTGCCACCCCAGTTCAGACATAGCCATATGCAAATCAGTCTGACCCTGTGCCTCATGGTAACAGTCCAGCCCGAACTGCCAAGCCATGCCTTCTCTGGACCGGAAACAAGTTTCCTAGGACCGGTTTCTGGCATTTTAGCCGTCTTCAGCCAGGCTTGCTTGAATCCAGTGGCAAACTGAGCAAGGAACTCATGTCTGAGCATACCCTGCCAACTTATGGCGAACAAAGCGGTACAAAAGAGGGTGTGATGGACGGAGCATCTGAACCAATCAAACACTCACACCCAGTCAACATATCTGGGTTTAATCCATCACCATTCTTTAGCCAACTCTGCCACCCCAGTTCAGACATGGCCATATGCAAATCAGTCTGACCCTGTGCCTCATGGGAACAGTCCAGCCCGAACTGCCAAGCCATGCCTTCTCTGGAGCGGAAACAAGCCGCCTAGGACCGGTTTCTGGCATTTCAGCCGCCTTCAGCCAGGCTTGCATGAATCCAGTGGCAAAGTAAGCAAGGGACTCACGTCTGAGCATACCCTGCCAACTTATGGTGAACAAAGCGGTACAAAATGGGGTGGTGATGGACGGAGCATCTGAACCAATCAAACACTCACACCCAGTCAACAGATCTGGGTTTAATCTATCACCGTTCTTTAGCCCTCTCTGCCACCCCAGTTCAGACATGGCCATATGCAAATCAGTCTGACCCTGTACCTCATGGGAACAGTCCAGCCCGAACTGCCAAGACATGCCTTCTCTGGACCGGAAACAAGCTTCCTAGGACTGGTTTCTGGCATTTCAGCCGTTTTCAGCCAGGCTTGCTTGAATCCAGTGGCAAAGTGAGCAAGGGACTCACGTCTGAGCATACCCTGCCAACTTATGGCGAACAAAGCGGTACAAAACGGGGTGGTGATGGACGGAGCATCTGAATCAATCAAACACTCACACCCAGTCAACAGATCTGGGTTTAATCCATCACCGTTCTTTAGCCCACTCTGCCACCCCAGGTGAGACATGGCCATATGCAAATCAGTCTGACCCTGTGCCTCATGGGACCAGTCCAGCTTGAACCGCAAAGCCATGCCTTCTCTGGACTGGAAACAAACTTCTTAGGACCGGTTTCTGGCATTTCAGCCATCTTCAGTCAGGCTTGCTTGAATCCAGTGGCAAAGTGAGCAAGGGACTCACCTCTTAGCATAACTTGCCAAATTATGGCATACAAAGCGGTACAAAAGGGGGTAGTGATGGACGGAGCATCTGAACCAATCAAACACTCACACCCAGTCAACGGATCTGGGTTTAATCCATCACCGTTCTTTAGCCCACTCTGCCACCCCAGTTCAGACATGGCCATATGCAAATCAGTCTGACCCTGTGTCTCATGGGAACAGTCCAGCCCGAACTGCCAAGCCATGCCTTCTCTGGACCGGAAACAAGTTTCCTAGGACCGGTTTCTGGCATTTCAGCCGTCTTAAGCCAGGCTTGCTTGAATCCAGTGGCAAAGTGAGCAAGGGACTCACGTCTGAGCATACCCTGCCAACTTATGGCGAACAAAGCGGTACAAAAGGGGGTGGTTATGGACGGAGCATCTGAACCAATCAAACACTCACACCCAATCAACAGATCTGGGTTTAATCCATCACCGTTCTTTAGCCCACTCTGCCACCCCAGTTCAGACATGGCCATATGCAAATCAGTCTGACCCTGTGCCTCATGGGAACAGTCCAGCCCAAACTGCCAAGCCATGCCTTCTCTGGACCCGAAACAAGATTCCTAGGACTGGTTTCTGGCATTTCAGCCGTCTTCAGCCAGGTTTGCTTGAATCCAGTGGCAAAGTGAGCAAGGGACTCACGTCTGAGCATACCCTGCCAACTTATGGCAAACAAAGCGGTACAAAAGGGGGTGGTGATGGACGGAGCATCTGAACCAATCAAACACTCACACCCAGTCAACAGATCTGGGTTCAATCCATCACCGTTCTTTATCCCACTCTGCCACCCCAGTTCAGACATGGCCATATGCAAATCAGTCTGACCCTGTGTCTCATGGGAACAGTCCAGCCCGAACTGCCAAGCCATGCCTTCTCTGGACCGGAAACAAGTTTCCTAGGACCGGTTTCTGGCATTTCAGCCGTCTTTAGTCCGGCTTACCTGAATCCAGTGGCAAAGTGAGCAAGGGACTCGTGTCTGAGCATACCCTGCCGACTTATGGCGAACAAAGCGGTACAAAAGGGGGTGTGATGGAGGTAGCATCTGAACCAATCAAACACTAAGACTCAGTCAACTGATCTGGGTTTAATCCATCACCGTTCTTTATCCCACTCTGCCACCCCAGTTCAGACATAGCCATATGCAAATCAGTCTGACCCTGTGCCTCATGGGAACAGTCCAGCCCGAACTGCCAAGCCATGCCTTCTCTGGACCGGAAACAAGTTTCCTAGGACCGGTTTCTGGCATTTCAGCCGTCTTCAGCCAGGCTTGCTTGAATCCAGTGGCAAAATGAGCAAGGGACTCATGTCTGAGCATACCCTGCCAACTTATGGCGAACAAAGAGGTACAAAAGGGGGTGTGATGGACGGAGCATCTGAATCAATCAAACACTCACACCCAGTCAACAGATCTGGGTTTAATCCATCACCGTTCTTTAGCCCACTCTGCCACCCCAGGTGAGACATGTCCATATGCAAATCAGTCTGACCCTGTGCCTCATGGGACCAGTCCAGCTTGAACCGCAAAGCCATGCCTTCTCTGGACTGGAAACAAACTTCTTAGGACCGGTTTCTGGCATTTCAGCCATCTTCAGCCAGGCTTGCTTGAATCCAGTGGCAAAGTGAGCAAGGGACTCACCTCTTAGCATAACTTGCCAAATTATGGCATACAAAGCGGTACAAAAGGGGGTAGTGATGGACGGAGCATCTGAACCAATCAAACACTCACACCCAGTCAACGGATCTGGGTTTAATCCATCACCGTTCTTTAGCCCACTCTGCCACCCCAGTTCAGACATGGCCATATGCAAATCAGTCTGACCCTGTGTCTCATGGGAACAGTCCAGCCCGAACTGCCAAGCCATGCCTTCTCTGGACCGGAAACAAGTTTCCTAGGACCGGTTTCTGGCATTTCAGCCGTCTTAAGCCAGGCTTGCTTGAATCCAGTGGCAAAGTGAGCAAGGGACTCAAGTCTGAGCATACCCTGCCAACTTATGGCGAACAAAGCGGTACAAAAGGGGGTGTGATGGACGGAGCATCTGAACCAATCAAACACTCACACCCAGTCAACAGATCTGGGTTTAATCCATCACCATTCTTTAGCCCACTCTGCCACCCCAGTTCATACATGGCCATATGCAAATCAGTCTGACCCTGTGCCTCATGGGAACAGTCCAGCCCGAACTGCCAAGCCATACCTTCTCTGGAGCGGAAACAAGCCTCCTAGGGCCGGTTTCTGGCATTTCAGCCGTCTTCAGCCAGGCTTGCTTGAATCCAGTGGCAAAGTGAGCAAGGGACTCATGTCTGAGCATACCCTGCCAACTTATGGCGAACAAAGCGGTACAAAAGGGGGTGGTTATAGACGGAGCATCTGAACCAATCAAACACTCACACCCAATCAACAGATCTGGGTTTAATCCATCACCGTTCTTTAGCCCACTCTGCCACCCCAGTTCAGACATGGCCATATGCAAATCAGTCTGACCCTGTGCCTCATGGGAACAGTCCAGCCCAAACTGCCAAGCCATGCCTTCTCTGGACCCGAAACAAGATTCCTAGGACTGGTTTCTGGCATTTCAGCCGTCTTCAGCCAGGTTTGCTTGAATCCAGTGGCAAAGTGAGCAAGGGACTCACGTCTGAGCATACCCTGCCAACTTATGGCAAACAAAGCGGTACAAAAGGGGGTGGTGATGGACGGAGCATCTGAACCAATCAAACACTCACACCCAGTCAACAGATCTGGGTTCAATCCATCACCGTTCTTTATCCGACTCTGCCACCCCAGTTCAGACATGGCCATATGCAAATCAGTCTGACCCTGTATCTCATGGGAACAGTCCAGCCCGAACTGCCAAGCCATGCCTTCTCTGGACCGGAAACAAGTTTCCTAGGACCGGTTTCTGGCATTTCAGCCGTCTTTAGTCCGGCTTACCTGAATCCAGTGGCAAAGTGAGCAAGGGACTCGTGTCTGAGCATACCCTGCCGACTTATGGCGAACAAAGCGGTACAAAAGGGGGTGTGATGGAGGTAGCATCTGAACCAATCAAACACTAAGACACAGTCAACTGATCTGGGTTTAATCCATCACCGTTCTTTATCCCACTCTGCCACCCCAGTTCAGACATAGCCATATGCAAATCAGTCTGACCCTGTGCCTCATGGGAACAGTCCAGCCCGAACTGCCAAGCCATGCCTTCTCTGGACCGGAAACAAGTTTCCTAGGACCGGTTTCTGGCATTTCAGCCGTCTTCAGCCAGGCTTGCTTGAATCCAGTGGCAAAATGAGCAAGGGACTCATGTCTGAGCATACCCTGCCAACTTATGGCGAACAAAGAGGTACAAAAGGGGGTGTGATGGACGGAGCATCTGAATCAATCAAACACTCACACCCAGTCAACAGATGTGGGTTTAATCCATCACCGTTCATTAGCCCACTCTGCCACCCCAGGTGAGACATGGCCATATGCAAATCAGTCTGACCCTGTGCCTCATGGGACCAGTCCAGCTTGAACCGCAAAGCCATGCCTTCTCTGGACTGGAAACAAACTTCTTAGGACCGGTTTCTGGCATTTCAGCCATCTTCAGCCAGGCTTGCTTGAATCCAGTGGCAAAGTGAGCAAGGGACTTACCTCTTAGCATAACTTGCCAAATTATGGCATACAAAGCGGTACAAAAGGGGGTAGTGGTGGACGGAGCATCTGAACCAATCAAACACTCACACCCAGTCAACAGATCTGGGTTTAATCCATCACCGTTCTTTAGCCCACTCTGCCACCCCAGTTCAGACATGGCCATATGCAAATCAGTCTGACCCTGTGTCTCATGGGAACAGTCCAGCCCGAACTCCCAAGCCATGCCTTCTCTGGACCGGAAACAAGTTTCCTAGGACCGGTTTCTGGCATTTCAGCCGTCTTAAGCCAGGCTTGCTTGAATCCAGTGGCAAAGTGAGCAAGGGACTCACGTCTGAGCATACCCTGCCAACTTATGGCGAACAAAGCGGTACAAAAGGGGGTGTGATGGACGGAGCATCTGAACCAATCAAACATTCACACCCAGTCAACAGATCTGGGTTTAATCCATCACCATTCTTTAGCCCACTCTGCCACCCCAGTTCATACATGGCCATATGCAAATCAGTCTGACCCTGTGCCTCATGGGAACAGTCCAGCCCGAACTGCCAAGCCATACCTTCTCTGGAGCGGAAACAAGCCTCCTAGGGCCGGTTTCTGGCATTTCAGCCGTCTTCAGCCAGGCTTGCTTGAATCCAGTGGCAAAGTGAGCAAGGGACTCACGTCTGAGCATACCCTGCCAACTTATGGCGAACAAAGCGGTACAAAAGGGGGTGGTTATGGACGGAGCATCTGAACCAATCAAACACTCACACCCAGTCAACAGATCTGGGTTTAATCCATCACCGTTCTTTAGCCCACTCTGCCACCCCAGTTCAGACATGGCCATATGCAAATCAGTCTGACCCTGTGCCTCATGGGAACAGTCCAGCCCAAACTGCCAAGCCATGCCTTCTCTGGACCCGAAACAAGATTCCTAGGACTGGTTTCTGGCATTTCAGCCGTCTTCAGCCAGGTTTGCTTGAATCCAGTGGCAAAGTGAGCAAGGGACTCACGTCTGAGCATACCCTGCCAACTTATGGCAAACAAAGCGGTACAAAAGGGGGTGGTGATGGACGGAGCATCTGAACCAATCAAACACTCACACCCAGTCAACAGATCTGGGTTCAATCCATCACCGTTCTTTAGCCCACTCTGCCACCCCAGTTCAGACATGGCCATATGCAAATCAGTCTGACCCTGTGTCTCATTGGAACAGTCCAGCCCGAACTGCCAATCCATGCCTTCTCTGGACCGGAAACAAGTTTCCTAGGACCGGTTTCTGGCATTTCAGCCGTCTTTAGTCAGGCTTACCTGAATCCAGTGGCAAAGTGAGCAAGGGACTCATGTCTGAGCATACCCTGCCGACTTATGGCGAACAAAGCGGTACAAAAGGGGGTGTGATGGAGGTAGCATCTGAACCAATCAAACACTAACACCCAGTCACCTGATCTGGGTTTAATCCATCACCGTTCTTTATCCCACTCTGCCACCCCAGTTCAGACATAGCCATATGCAAATCAGTCTGACCCTGTGCCTCATGGGAACAGTCCAGCCCGAACTGCCAAGCCATGCCTTCTCCGGACCGGAAACAAGTTTCCTAGGACTGGTTTCTGGCATTTCAGCCGTCTTCAGCCAGGCTTGCTTGAATCCAGTGGCAAAATGAGCAAGGGACTCATGTCTGAGCATACCCTGCCAACTTATGGCGAACAAAGAGGTACAAAAGGGGGTGTGATGGACGGAGTATCTGAACCAATCAAACACTCACACCCAGTCAACAGATCTGGGTTTAATCCATCACCATTCTTTAGCCCACTCTGCCACCCCAGTTCAGACATGGCCATATGCAAATCAGTCTGACCCTGTGCCTCATGGGAACAGTCCAGCCCGAACTGCCAAGCCATGCCTTCTCTGGAGCGGAAACAAGTCTCCTAGGACCGGTTTCTGGCATTTCAGCCGCCTTCAGCCAGGCTTGCTTGAATCCAGTGGCAAAGTAAGCAAGGTACTCATGTCTGAGCATGCCCTGTCAACTTATGGCGAACAAAGCGGTACAAAAGGGGGTGGTGATGGACGGAGCATCTGAACCAATCCAACACTCACAGACAGTCCACAGATCTGGGTTTAATCTATCACCGTTTTTTAGACCTCTCTGCCACCCCAGTTCAGACATGGCCATATGCAAATCAGTCTGACCCTGTACCTCATGGGAACAGTCCAGCCCGAACTGCCAAGCCATGCCTTCTCTGGACCGGAAACAAGCTTCCCAGGACTGGTTTCTGGCATTTCAGCCATCTTCAGCCAGGCTTGCTTGAATCCAGTGGCAAAGTGAGCAAGGGACTCATGTCTGAGCATACCCTGCCAACTTATGGCGAACAAAGTGGTACAAAAGGGGGTGGTGATGGACGGAGCATCTGAACCAATCAAACACTCACACCCAGTTAACAGATCTGGGTTTAATCCATCACCGTTCTTTAGCCCACTTAGCCACCCCAGTTCAGACATGGCCATATGCAAATCAGTCTGACCCTGTGCCTCATGGGAACAGTCCAGCCCGAACTGCCAAGCCATACCTTCTCTGGAGCGGAAACAAGCCTCCTAGGGCCGGTTTCTGGCATTTCAGCCGTCTTCAGCCAGGCTTGCTTGAATCCAGTGGCAAAGTGAGCAAGGGACTCATGTCTGAGCATACCCTGCCAACTTATGGCGAACAAAGCGGTACAAAAGGGGGTGGTTATGGACGGAGCATCTGAACCAATCAAACACTCACACCCAATCAACAGATCTGGGTTTAATCCATCACCGTTCTTTAGCCCACTCTGCCACCCCAGTTCAGACATGGCCATATGCAAATCAGTCTGACCCTGTGTCTCATGGGAACAGTCCAGCCCGAACTCCCAAGCCATGCCTTCTCTGGACCGGAAACAAGTTTCCTAGGACCGGTTTCTGGCATTTCAGCCGTCTTAAGCCAGGCTTGCTTGAATCCAGTGGCAAAGTGAGCAAGGGACTCACCTCTTAGCATAACTTGCCAAATTATGGCATACAAAGCGGTACAAAAGGGGGTAGTGATGGACGGAGCATCTGAACCAATCAAACACTCACACCCAGTCAACAGATCTGGGTTTAACCCCTTCGGGGCTAATGACGAGCTGGGCTCGTCATCGCGCTTACCTGTCCTGCGCGGATGACAAGGCCAGCTCGTCATCAGCCCCACCCTCGGGGGAAGCGCTGGCGCTCCCCCCGAGGCTCTCAGATCGTCATTGTTTTGCTGGGGGCGGCAGTGGAAGAGCTTCCGCTGCCGCCCCCGCCCCCCCCCCATGGTAATCCCTGATGACGTCAGCGCGCACAGCGCGCGCTGACATCATCAGGGATTCCCAGCGCTCGGGAAGCCATTTGCTTCCTGCGCGCTTCAGAAGAAGGTAGGTTTTGGGACTCCGGCGGGGGTTTGGGGCAGCGAAGAGGCATCAGGGGAGAGGAAAGAGATTTTCCTTTCCCCTGATGTCTCTTTGCAGGGCATTTCTGCCTCACGATCGCGCACAGCGTCGCGATTGTGCGGCGGAAATGCCCCCACTAGACACCAGGGATATACTTTTAGTTTTTAGGAAGTGACCCCTTGGGCAAGGGTCACTTCCAGGCTGGCTGGCAATATGTTTTCGTTTTTCTGCCCCCCCTGGGGGGAAATCGGCCCGTTTTTTCGGCCGTTTTGCCCCCAGGGGGGGCAGAAATTCCCCACTAGCACCAGGGATATAGATTTGTACAAAGATGGCGGCCATTTATTTTGTTTACGTTTTTCTGTCCCCCCTGGGGGCAAATCGGCCCGTTTTTTTTTGCCGTTTTGCCCCCAGGGGGGACAGAAAATGCCCACTAGACACCAGGGATATAATTTTAGTTTTTAGGAAGCGACCCCTTGGGCAAGGGTCGCTTCCAGGTGGGGTCTGAGTATGTTTTCGTTTTTCTGCCCCCCCTGGGGGGAAATCGGCCCGTTTTTCGGCCGTTTTGCCCCCAGGGGGGGCAGAAATTACCCACTAGAACCAGGGATTTTTGTTGGGGCAATGTGTTTGTTTTGGGAAGCGACCCCTTGGGTAAGGGTCGCTTCCAGGTGGACATGATTGTGTTTTTGTTTTTCTGTCCACCCTGGGGGCAAATCGGCCTGTTTTTTTTGCCGTTTTGCCCCCAGGGGGGGCGGAAAATGCCCACTAACACAAAGTTTTTAGGAAGCGACCCCTTGGGCATGTTTGCTGGTGGTGTGTGTGGGGAGTGGTACTTGGCTGGATGGTGTGCGTGGAGCGGTGCTTGGCTGGCGGTGTGTGTGGAGTGGTACTTGGCTGTCGGTGTGCGCTGAGTGGTGTTTGGCTGGCGGTGTGCGTGGAGGGGTACTTGGCTATCTATGCACAGAGTGGTGCTTGGCTGGCGGTGTGTGTGGAGTGGCGCTTGGCTGGTGGTGTGTGTAGAGTGGTACTTGGCTGTCTGTGCACGGAGTGGTGCTTGGCTGGCGGTGTGTGTGGAGTGGCGCTTGGCTGGTGGTGTGCGTGGAGTGCTACTTTGCTGTCTGTGCACGGAGTGCTGCTTGGCTGGTGGTGTGTGTGGAGTGGCGCTTGGCTGGTGGTGTGCGTGGAGTGCTACTTTGCTGTCTGTGCACGGAGTGCTGCTTGGCTGGTGGTGTGTGTGGAGTGGCGCTTGGCTGGTGTTGTGCGTGGAGTGCTACTTTGCTGTCTGTGCACGGAGTGCTGCTTGGCTGGCGGTGTGTGAGGAGTGGCGCTTGGCTGGTGGTGTGCGTGGAGTGCTACTTTGCTGTCTGTGCACGGAGTGCTGCTTGGCTGGCGGTGTGTGTGGAGTGGCGCTTGGCTGGTGGTGTGCGTGGAGTGCTACTTTGCTGTCTGTGCACGGAGTGCTGCTTGGCTGGCGGTGTGTGTGGAGTGGCGCTTGGCTGGCGGTGTGTGTGGAGTGGCACTTGGCTGGATGGTGCTTGGCTGGCGGTGAGTGGTGCTTGGCTGGTGGTGCTTGTGGAGTGGCGCTTGGCAGGTGGTGTGCGTGGAGTGCTACTTTGCTGTCTGTGCACGGAGTGGTGCTTTGCTGGCGGTGTGTGTGGAGTGGCGCTTGGCTGTTAGTGTGCGTGGAGTGCTACTTTGCTGTCTGTGCACGGAGTGCTGCTTGGCTGGCGGTGTGTGTGGAGTGGCGCTTGGCTGGTGGTGTGCGTGGAGTGCTACTTTGCTGTCTGTGCACGGAGTGCTGCTTGGCTGGCGGTGTGTGTGGAGTGGCGCTTGGCTGGTGGTGTGCGTGGAGTGCTACTTTGCTGTCTGTGCACGGAGTGCTGCTTGGCTGGCGGTGTGTGTGGAGTGGCGCTTGGCTGGATGGTGCTTGGCTGGCGGTGAGTGGTGCTTGGCTGGTGGTGCTTGTGGAGTGGCGCCTGGCAGGTGGTGTGCGTGGAGTGCTACTTTGCTGTCTGTGCACGGAGTGGTGCTTGGCTGGCGGTGTGTGTGGAGTGGCGCTTGGCTGTTAGTGTGCGTGGAGTGCTACTTTGCTGTCCATGCACGGAGTGCTGCTTGGCTGGCGGTGTGTGTGGAGTGGCGCTTGGCTGGTGGTGTGCGTGGAGTGCTACTTTGCTGTCTGTGCACAGAGTGCTGCTTGGCTGGCGGTGTGTGTGGAGTGGCGCTTGGCTGGTGGTGTGCGTGGAGTGCTACTTTGCTGTCTGTGCACGGAGTGCTGCTTGGCTGGAGGTGTGTGTTGAGTGGCGCTTGGCTGGTGGTGTGCGTGGAGTGCTGCTTGGCTGGAGGTGTGTGTTGAGTGGCGCTTGGCTGGTGGCGTGCGTGGAGTGCTACTTTGCTGTCTGTGCACGGAGTGCTGCTTGGCTGGCGGTGTGTGTGGAGTGGCGCTTGGCTGGTGGTGTGCGTGGAGTGCTACTTTGCTGTCTGTGCACGGAGTGCTGCTTGGCTGGCGGTGTGTGTGGAGTGGCGCTTGGCTGGTGGTGTGCTGGAGTGCTACTTTGCTGTCTGTGCACGGAGTGCTGCTTGGCTGGCGGTGTGTGTGGAGTGGCGCTTGGCTGGTGGTGTGCTGGAGTGCTACTTTGCTGTCTGTGCACGGAGTGCTGCTTGGCGGTGTGTGTGGAGTGGTGTTTGGCTGGCGGTGTGTGGGGAGTGGTGTTTGGCTGGCGGTGTGTGGGGAGTGGTACTTGGCTGGATGGTGTGCGTGGAGTGGTACTTGGCTGTCGGTGTGCGCTGAGTGGGGTTTGGCTGGCGGTGTGCATGGTCTGGTGCTTGGATGGTGGTGTGGGTGGACTGGAACTCTGCTGGCGGTGTGTGAGTAGTTACTTTCTGTTGGTCACTACACACACTGCTAGTTGAGTGACACTCTACGCAGTCCATCATTTTCTGTAGTTGCTATGTCAGATATGTGGGCGTGTGAAAGTGATGGGCGGCTGGCGGTGTGAATGTTTTGTATGTGTCACACGTACAAAAGGTGTATGAATGTCCTTACTGCCCCTGTGTGATATGGGTACTGGTAGTAGCAAAAGACTGACTGGCACCAAAGTGGTCAGGCACTTTACAAAAATTCAAAAAATTATCCAGTGTCTTGATGTTAAAACTCATCTAATCTCATTTGGTCTAAGCCCTAATTGATGGCCCATCTGGCCGAATTTTAATTTGGGGGGCAAATTTGTGTGTTGTTTTTTTAATTGTTATATTGTTTGTGAAATGTGGTAGTAATTTTTTTTTCTTCTCTATTTTTGTCTTGTTCCAGGCTTTTGCTGTTTGGATTGTTGTAGGTTGCGTGTCTGTTTGCAGCTTGTGTAGTTGCTTGTGCTTGGTAAGTGAATGTATTTTGTACTACTTCTCCTTGATGTTTGTCTTTTTGAAAAAGGTTGTACCTCTAGCAGTTTGTGTGGCTCTGTGTTTTTTTTTTCAGGATTAGTGTTTGATGTGCACTTTGTTTTCTAATGTCATTTCTTTTTTTCTTTCTAGTGGGATTTCATTTCTTTTCGCTGTGTCTCAACAGAGTAGGTGCTGGTGAGTGTAGCTATATTTTGTAAGAGTGAAATTGTTTTGGATTGTATTTATCTTTTAGTGAAAGCCTTACCTTGTTTACTTCTTACTTTGCACAGTGTAGGTTGTTGTTCACTTGTGTGTGCAGTCTTCTTGCTTTGTAAGGATAATGGCTAGTCGCAGGATTACTGCTCAGCAGGTTCTTGGTTTGCTTTTTGAGTCTTCCTCGGACCATGGTTCAGAGTCTGAGTCCGATTCGGACTCCCAGGAAGTGGCAGAAGATTCAGGCAGTGAGTTTTCTCTTCGCATGGAATCATCATCATCGGATGATGACTCTTCTTCTAGTGCTGATGAAGGGCCTATGGTACAGGAGGACATTGTGTTGCCGGTAGTGGGCCAAGAGGCACCTGTGCTGCTGCCTAGGGCCGCAAGGTTTCCTTTCTTTTTACGTCGGCAAGAGGCATGTGGGCTGGAGCCTGCACCCAAAAGGCTTCACATTGCTGTGGTGCGCAAAGGGGCATCTGGTGCTTTTCGTCTTCCTGCTCGTGTAGTGCAGCAAGAGGCATCTGGGGCTGTTAGGCTTCCCATTGGTGTAGAGCGGCAAGAGGCATCTGGGCCTGCTGGGTTTCCCGGTGGTGTAGTGCAGCAAGAAGCATCTCAGGCTGCTGGGCTTCCCGTTGGTGTAGTGCAGGAAGAGCCCTCTGGGGATGCTACGTCTTCTGTTGGTGTTGTGCAGCCAGAAGTATCTGTGGCTGTTAGGCTTCCCGTTGGAGAACAGCAGCAAGATGTTTCGGTGCTGCAGGCTGGGGTGGCTGCTCCCCCCGTTGATAGGGATGGCCTCTGGGTTCCCCCTGGCTTGGTGCAGCCGGCATTGCCAGAGTTCACTGGTGTTCCTGGGTGTAGAGTGAATACAGAGAATTTTCTGCCAATTAATTTTTTTCAGTTGTTTTTTGACGATGTGTTTTTGCAAAAGATTGTTGAGCAAACCAATTTATATGCAGAACAATATTTGAGGGCCAACAGTGCCAGCCTTAAGCCCTATTGTAGAGCAATCCGGTGGACTCCCACCAATGTTGAAGAGATGAAGAAGTTTCTGGGATTAACTTTTTTGATGGGCTTGATAAGGAAGTCATCAATTACTTCATATTGGTCCACTAGTCCCTTGATGGTAACAGCTGTATTTCCAGCAGTCATAAGTCGTGATCGGTATACGCTTCTTCTTCGGATGATGCATTTTGCTGATAATAGTTTAGCGTTGTCACGCGATCACCCTGATTGTGACCGTTTGTTTAAAATTCGGCCTGTCCTTGATCACTTTGTTGATCGTTTTTCTGAGATTTTTGTCCCTGGTAAAGAAATTGCAGTGGATGAGTCTTTGGTGTTGTTCAAGGGCCGCTTGGTTTTTAGGCAATACATTCCTAGTAAGAGGTCACGCTATGGAATCAAACTGTATATGCTGTGTGACAGTGAGACTGGATATGTCTACAATTTCAGGGTGTACACTGGTAAGGAGTCCCGCATTAACCCTCCCGGTTGTCCTTCTACTTTTGGAGTAACTGAGAAAATTGTGTGGGAACTAGGTAGAGGATTATTTAACAAAGGCCATCATTTATATGTAGATAACTTCTACACTGGTGTGCAGTTGTTCAAGGAGTTGGCCAAAGTGGGCACTGTTGCTTGTGGCACAATGCGCAGTAACCGTAAAGGTTTCCCAAAGGAACTTGTTTGCAAAAGGCTTGTGCGGGGACAGTCTACGGCATTGCGATGTGGGGAGCTTTTAGCTGTGAAGTATTCAGACAAGAGAGATGTGTACATGCTGACTACTATCCACGATGAAAGTACTGTACCTGTGCCTGTTTGGGGTCAGGGTGCTGAAGTGCGCAAACCTGTGTGCATTGTAGCTTACAATAAGTTCATGGGTGGTGTTGACAGAGTAGATCAGAGGTTGGAACCTTATGCTGCTCTTCGAAAGGCTTACGTTTGGTACAAGAAGTTGGCTATCCATCTGTTCCACTTGGCATCATTTAATGCTTTCGTTGTGTACCAGAAGTCTTGTCCTGGGACGAAGATGACTTTTCTTAAGTTTCAGGAGTCTATAATAGGCAGCCTTGTACTTGTGCAGCAGGCAAGTGTTCCTAGATTTGGAGTGGTGGAGGAAGTGGCTAGATTGCAAGATCGCCACTTTCCTGAATCTATTCCTTCCACTACTGCTAGAGACTTTCCGACTAGAAGATGCAGAGTCTGTTGGCGAAGAGGCGTGCGGAAGGAGTCTCGTATATACTGTCCTGACTGTCCTTCTAAGCCTGCATTGTGTATGTCAGCTTGTTTTAAATCGTACCACACGCAAAAGAACTATTGGGAGTTTGATTGAGCTGTAAAGTGAATTGCTTGGTCTGCATTCTGTAAAACATTTTTAGTTTGTTTCAAGGATTGGCATTAGTGCAAAGTTTTTATTTTAAGAATTTGTGTTACCTGATTTGTAGGTATTTCCATTTGTTTAGTGTCATTTTCAAAAAAAGAATTCTAAATGTGTTTGTGGTGTGTGCCGGCTGGTGCTTGGCTGGCGGTGTGTGTGGAGTTGCGCTTGGCTGGCGGTGTGTGTGGAGTGGTGCTTGGCTGGCGGTGTGTGTGGAGTGGTGCTTGGCTGGCGGTGTGTGTGGAGTGGTGCTTGGCTGTCTGTGCACGGAGTGGTGCTTTGCTGGCGGTGTGTGTGGAGTGGCGCTTGGCTGGTGGTGTTCGTGGAGTGGTACTTGGCTGTCTGTGCATGGAGTGGTGTTTGGCTGATGGTGTGTGTGGAGTGGTGCTTGGCTGGCGGTGTGTGTGGACTGGTGCTTGGCTGGCGGTGTGTGTGGAGTGGTGCTTGGCTGGCGGTGTGTGTGGAGTGGTGCTTGGCTGGCGGTGTGTGTGGAGTGCTGCTTGGCTGGCGGTGTGTGTGGAGTGGTGCTTGGCTGGCAGTGTGTGTGGAATGGTGCTTTGCTGGCAGTGTGTGTGGAATGGTGCTTGGCTGGCAGTGTGTGTGGAGTGGCGCTTGGCTGGTGGTGTTTGCGGAGTGGTACTTGGCTGGAGGGTGTGCGTGGAGCGGTGTTTAGCTGTCTGTGCACGGAGTGGTGCTTGGCTGGCGGTGTGCGTGGAGAGGCGCTTGGCTGGTGGTGTGCGCTGAGTGTTTGGCTGGCGGTGTGCATGGTCTGGTGCTTGGCTGGTGGTGTGGGTGGACTGGCGCTCGGCTGGCGGTGTGTGAGTAGTTACTTTCTGTTGGTCACTGCACACACTGCTTGTTGAGTGACACTCCACGCAGTCCATCAATTTGTGTAGTTCCAGTGTCAGAAATGTGGGCGTGTGAAAGTGATGGGCCCTTGAATGGCGCTGTTTGCTGGTGTGAGTGTTGAAATGTGATGGGTCCGCGGCTGGCGGTGTGAATGTTTTGAATGTGTCACACGTACGAAAGGTGTATGAATGGCCTGTAAAGAGGTTGGTGCCTTGACGTGGCTTTACAGCTCACGAGCTGTGAGTCAGTGGTTCAGTTTATCATACTTGCAATTATACACAGTGTATTTCATTTTTGTGAAATTACTTGCGTATACAATTGTATGTACTGAATCATCACTCACCCTCGTGCCAAATCCAACCAGTATGTGTGTGTGCTTGCGGATTAGATGGGTGTGCAGTAATAATTGTTTTTTTTCTCTTTCTGCATTAGGGTGTACCTTGTCCCTTATTGTGATTGTTGTAATGTGTTGCTTTTATTCCAGATGGTGTCAGTGGTCTTGTTTGTATCAGGTATGAAAGGTGCGTGAATGGCCTGTAAAACGGTTGGTGCCTTGTCGTGGCTTTACAGCTCACGAGTTGCGAGTCATTAGTTCGGTTTTTATGCATTTATTTATTGATAGAGCATTTCATTTTTTTGAAATATCTTGTTAATAAAATTTTATATACTGAACCATCACTCGCCCTCGTGCCAAATCCAACCTGTATGTGTGTGTCTTTGAGGAATAGATAGCCGTGCTGGAATGTTTGTCTTTTGAGTAACTCTGTTAAGGTGAGGTACCCTTTTACTCGGGAGAACAAGGGGAACGCTGGGTGGTAGGACATTTTTGCCGGCACGGCGATCCCACGGCAAAATTTTTGTAAAAGTGCTATTTTTACCTAATTAAGGTTTGCAAGGAGTTCTGGGTAGGAAAACATTGGGGGACCCACGCATGCCATACCTCCCTGGACTCCCCCGGGTGTCTACTTTTCAGAAATGTGTGGGTTTGGTAGGTTTCCCTAGATGGCTGTCTCGCACGGGGCCAGAAACCCAGGTAACCCCTCTTGCAAAAGCTGGAGAATTCATGTCCACCAGCTTTTGCAAGAGGGGTTACCCGGGTTTTTGGCCCCGTGCGAGACAGCCATCTAGGGAAACCTACCAAACCCACACATTTCTGAAAAGTAGACACCCGGGGGCTTCCAAGGAGGTATGGCTTGCGTGGATCCTCCAACGTTCCTTTACCCAGAATCCCTTGCAAACCTCATTTTTTGCTTGGAAATAATCATTTTTTTTCACACGTTTTAGTGTGGGAAAGCGTGGCATCACTGGGCTCACACAAATTACCTCCCACCCAGCGTTCCCCAAGGTCTCCCGATAAAAATGGTACCTCACTTGCGTGGGTAGGCATAGCGGCTGCTTTAGGAAAAGGCCCAATTCATACTGTGGAGACAAAAACATTACCTTTAGCCAAATAATCTTATTTTTTGAGGGGGTCACCTGAGCTTTTGGCCCGGGGCTTGGCAGGCATCTTTGGAAACTACCAAACCCAAACAGTTCTGAGAACTAGACACCCGGGGGAGTCCAGGGTGGTATGGCATGCGTGGGTCCCCCAATGTTTTCCTACCCAGAAACCCCTGCAAACCTGAAATTTTGGTCCAAAAACCAACTTTTCCATACTTTTTTGGGTGGGATCTCGCTGCCGGAACAAATGTCCTACCACCCAGCGTTTCCCTTGTTCTCCCGAGTAAAATGATACCTCACTTGTGTGGGTGGGCCAAAGGCAAGTGACTTAGGCTGGGGTGCTTAATTTGTAAAACGTAAATATGAGTAAAAACTACCTTTTTCAAAATTCATTTTTGGGGTGTTCTACTTTGGGGCACCCACACAAGTGAGGTATCCTTTTACTCGGGAGAACAAGGGAAACGCAGGGTGGTACGACTTTTTTGCCGGCACGGCGATCCCACGGCAACAAGTTTGGAAAAGTGCAATTTTTACCTAATTTTAAGGTTTGCAGAGAGTTCTGGGTACGAAAACATTGGGGGACCCATGCATGCCATACCTCCCTGGACTCCCCCGGGTGTCTAGTTTTCAGAACTGTTTGGGTTTGCTACTTTGCAAAGAATACCACCGAGCCCCGGGCCACAAATTCAGATCCCCCCCCCCCAAAATCAAGGTAGTTTTGCAATAAGGTAATGTAAATTCACCACCGTACGATTTGAACCGTTTCCTGTTGCAGCCACTATGTCTACCCACGCAAGTGAGGTACCGTTTTTTTCGGGAGACCTGGGGGCACGCTGGGTGGGTGGAAATTTGTTGATCCACGCAGATTCCAGAACTTTCCACCACAGAAATGTGAGGAAAATGTGTTTTTTTGGTCACATTTTTATGTTTTCAAGGAGTTCTGGGTAGGAAAACATTGGGGGACCCACGCATGCCATACCTCCCTGGACTCCCCCGGGTGTCTACTTTTCAGAAATGTGTGGGTTTGGTAGGTTTCCCTAGATGGCTGTCTCGCACGGGGCCAGAAACCCAGGTAACCCCTCTTGCAAAAGCTGGAGAATTCATGTCCACCAGCTTTTGCAAGAGGGGTTACCCGGGTTTTTGGCCCCGTGCGAGACAGCCATCTAGGGAAACCTACCAAACCCACACATTTCTGAAAAGTAGACACCCGGGGGCTTCCAAGGAGGTATGGCTTGCGTGGATCCTCCAACGTTCCTTTACCCAGAATCCCTTGCAAACCTCATTTTTTGCTTGGAAAAAATCTTTTTTTTTCACACGTTTTAGTGTGGGAAAGCGTGGCATCACTGGGCTCACACAAATTACCTCCCACCCAGCGTTCCCCAAGGTCTCCCGATAAAAATGGTACCTCACTTGCGTGGGTAGGCATAGCGGCTGCTTTAGGAAAAGGCCCAATTCATACTGTGGAGACGAAAACATTACCTTTAGCCAAATAATCTTATTTTTTGAGGGGGTCACCTGAGCTTTTGGCCCGGGGCTTGGCAGGCATCTTTGGAAACTACCAAACCCAAACAGTTCTGAGAACTAGACACCCGGGGGAGTCCAGGGTGGTATGGCATGCATGGGTCCCCCAATGTTTTCCTACCCAGAAACCCCTGCAAACCTGAAATTTTGGTCCAAAAACCAACTTTTCCATACTTTTTTGGGTGGGATCTCGCTGCCGGAACAAATGTCCTACCACCCAGCGTTTCCCTTGTTCTCCCGAGTAAAATGATACCTCACTTGTGTGGGTGGGCCAAAGGCAAGTGACTTAGGCTGGGGTGCTTAATTTGTAAAACGTAAATATGAGTAAAAACTACCTTTTTCAAAATTCATTTTTGGGGTGTTCTACTTTGGGGCACCCACACAAGTGAGGTATCCTTTTACTCGGGAGAACAAGGGGAACGCAGGGTGGTACGACTTTTTTGCCGGCACGGCGATCCCACGCCAAAAAGTTTGGAAAAGTGCAATTTTTACCTAATTTTAAGGTTTGCAGAGAGTTCTGGGTAGGAAAACATTGGGGGACCCATGCATGCCATACCTCCCTGGACTCCCCCGGGTGTCTAGTTTTCAGAACTGTTTAGGTTTGCTACTTTGCAAAGAATACCACCGAGCCCCGGGCCACAAATTCAGATCCCCCCCCCCAAAATCAAGGTAGTTTTGCAATAAGGTAATGTAAATTCACCACCGTACGATTTGAACCGTTTCCTGTTTCAGCCACTATGTCTACCCACGCAAGTGAGGTACCGTTTTTTTCGGGAGACCTGGGGGCACGCTGGGTGAGTGGAAATTTGTTGATCCACGCAGATTCCAGAACTTTCCACCACAGAAATGTGAGGAAAATGTGTTTTTTTGGTCAAATATTTATGTTTTCAAGGGATTCTGGGTAACAAAACCTGGGGGTAGGCAGACGAGTCACCCCATCCTGAATTCCCCTGGGTGTCTAGTTTTCATAAATGTATAGGTTTGCTAGGTTTCCTTAGGTGCTGGCAGAGCTACGGCGCAAAAACAAAAGGTAGTCTTTTTGTCCGAATCGTGCAAAATTTCACTGGGAAATTGAGGTGCGACCATGCTGCGTTTTGCGCTGTTTCATGTCGCAGCCACTATGCCTACCCACGCAAGTGAGGTACCATTTTTTTCGGGAGACCTGGGGGCACGCTGGGTGGGTGGAAATTTGTTGATCCACGCAGATTCCAGAACTTTCCACCACAGAAATGTGAGGAAAATGTGTTTTTTTGGTCACATTTTTATGTTTGTAAGGGATTCTGGGTAACAAAACCTGGGGGTAGGCAGACGAGTCACCCCATCCTGAATTGCCCTGGGTGTCTAGTTTTCAGAAATGTATAGGTTTGCTAGTTTTCCCTAGGTGCTGGCAGAGCTACGGCGCAAAAACAAAAGGTAGTCTTTTTGTCAGAATCGTGCAAAATTTCACTGGGAAATTGAGGTGCGACCATGCTGCGTTTTGCGCTGTTTCATGTCGCAGCCACTATGCCTACCCACGCAAGTGAGGTACCATTTTTTTCGGGAGACCTGGGGGCACGCTGGGTGGGTGGAAATTTGTTGATCCACGCAGATTCCAGAACTTTCCACCACAGAAATGTGAGGAAAATGTGTTTTTTTGGTCAAATATTTATGTTTTCAAGGGATTCTGGGTAACAAAACCTGGGGGTAGGCAGACGAGTCACCCCATCCTGAATTGCCCTGGGTGTCTAGTTTTCAAAAATGTATAGGTTTGCTAGGTTTCCTTAGGTGCTGGCAGAGCTACGGCGCAAAAACAAAAGGTAGTCTTTTTGTCCGAATCGTGCAAAATTTCACTGGGAAATTGAGGTGCGACCATGCTGCGTTTTGCGCTGTTTCATGTCGCAGCCACTATGCCTACCCACGCAAGTGAGGTACTATTTTTTTTGGGAGACCTGGGGGCACGCTGGGTGGGTGGAAATTTGTTGATCCACGCAGATTCCAGAACTTTCCACCACAGAAATGTGAGGAAAATGTGTTTTTTTGGTCACATTTTTATGTTTGTAAGGGATTCTGGGTAACAAAACCTGGGGGTAGGCAGACGAGTCACCCCATCCTGAATTGCCCTGGGTGTCTAGTTTTCAGAAATGTATAGGTTTGCTAGTTTTCCCTAGGTGCTGGCAGAGCTACGGCGCAAAAACAAAAGGTAGTCTTTTTGTCAGAATCGTGCAAAATTTCACTGGGAAATTGAGGTGCGACCATGCTGCGTTTTGCGCTGTTTCATGTCGCAGCCACTATGCCTACCCACGCAAGTGAGGTACCATTTTTTTCGGGAGACCTGGGGGCACGCTGGGTGGGTGGAAATTTGTTGATCCACGCAGATTCCAGAACTTTCCACCACAGAAATGTGAGGAAAATGTGTTTTTTTGGTCAAATATTTATGTTTTCAAGGGATTCTGGGTAACAAAACCTGGGGGTAGGCAGACGAGTCACCCCATCCTGAATTGCCCTGGGTGTCTAGTTTTCAAAAATGTATAGGTTTGCTAGGTTTCCTTAGGTGCTGGCAGAGCTACGGCGCAAAAACAAAAGGTAGTCTTTTTGTCCGAATCGTGCAAAATTTCACTGGGAAATTGAGGTGCGACCATGCTGCGTTTTGCGCTGTTTCATGTCGCAGCCACTATGCCTACCCACGCAAGTGAGGTACCATTTTTTTCGGGAGACCTGGGGGCACGCTGGGTGGGTGGAAATTTGTTGATCCACGCAGATTCCAGAACTTTCCACCACAGAAATGTGAGGAAAATGTGTTTTTTTGGTCACATTTTTATGTTTGTAAGGGATTCTGGGTAACAAAACCTGGGGGTAGGCAGACGAGTCACCCCATCCTGAATTGCCCTGGGTGTCTAGTTTTCAGAAATGTATAGGTTTGCTAGTTTTCCCTAGGTGCTGGCAGAGCTACGGCGCAAAAACAAAAGGTAGTCTTTTTGTCAGAATTGTGCAAAATTTCACTGGGAAATTGAGGTGCGACCATGCTGCGTTTTGCGCTGTTTCATGTCGCAGCCACTATGCCTACCCACGCAAGTGAGGTATCATTTTTTTCGGGAGACCTGGGGGCACGCTGGGTGGGTGGAAATTTGTTGATCCACGCAGATTCCAGAACTTTCCACCACAGAAATGTGAGGAAAATGTGTTTTTTTGGTCAAATTTTTATGTTTGTAAGGGATTCTGGGTAACAAAACCTGGGGGTAGGCAGACGAGTCACCCCATCCTGAATTGCCCTGGGTGTCTAGTTTTCAGAAATGTATAGGTTTGCTAGTTTTCCCTAGGTGCTGGCAGAGCTATGGCGTAAAAACAAAAGGTAGTCTTTTTGTCCGAATCGTGCTAAATTTCACTGGGAAATTGAGGTGCGACCATGCTGCGTTTTGCGCGGTTTCATGTCGCAGCCACTATGCCTACCCACGCAAGTGAGGTACCATTTTTTTCGGGAGACCTGGGGGCACGCTGGGTGGGTGGAAATTTGTTGATCCACGCAGATTCCAGAACTTTCCACCACAGAAATGTGAGGAAAATGTGTTTTTTTGGTCAAATTTTTATGTTTGTAAGGGATTCTGGGTAACAAAACCTAGGGGTAGGCAGACGAGTCACCCCATCCTGAATTGCCCTGGGTGTCTAGTTTTCAGAAATGTATAGGTTTGCTAGGTTTCCCTAGGTGCTGGCAGAGCTACGGCGCAAAAACAAAAGGTAGTCTTTTTGTCTGAATCGTGCTAAATTTCACTGGGAAATTGAGGTGCGATCATGCTGCGTTTTGCGCTGTGTCATGTCGCAGCCACTATGCCTACCCACGCAAGTGAGGTACCATTTTTTTCGGGAGACCTGGGGGCACACTGGATGGATGGAAATTTGTTGATCCACGCAGATTCCAGAACTTTCCACCACAGAAATGTGAGGAAAATGTGTTTTTTTGGTCAAATTTTTTTGTTTGAAAGGGATTCTGGGTAACAAAACCTGGGGGTAGGCAGACGAGTCACCCCATCCTGAATTGCCCTGGGTGTCTAGTTTTCAGAAATGTATAGGTTTGCTAGTTTTCCCTAGGTGCTGGCAGAGCTACGGCGCAAAAACAAAAGGTAGTCTTTTTGTCCGAATCGTGCTAAATTTCACTGGGAAATTGAGGTGCGACCATGCTGCGTTTTGCGCTGTTTCATGTCGCAGCCACTATGCCTACCCACGCAAGTGAGGTACCATTTTTTTCGGGAGACCTGGGGGCACACTGGGTGCATGGAAATTTGATGATCCACGCAGATTCCAGAACTTTCCACCACAGAAATGTGAGGAAAATGTGTTTTTTTGGTCAAATTTTTTTGTTTGAAAGGGATTCTGGGTAACAAAACCTGGGGGTAGGCAGACGAGTCACCCCATCCTGAATTGCCCTGGGTGTCTAGTTTTCAGAAATGTATAGGTTTGCTAGGTTTCCCTAGGTGCTGGCAGAGCTACGGCGCAAAAACAAAAGGTAGTCTTTTTGTCCGAATCGTGCAAAATTTCACTGGGAAATTGAGGTGCGACCATGCTGCGTTTTGCGCTGTTTCATGTCGCAGCCACTATGCCTACCCACGCAAGTGAGGTACCATTTTTTTCGGGAGACCTGGGGGCACACTGGGTGGATGGAAATTTGTTGATCCACGCAGATTCCAGAACTTTCCCCCACAGAAATGTGAGGAAAATGTGTTTTTTTGGTCAAATTCTTTTGTTTGAAAGGGATTCTGGGTAACAAAACCTGGGGGTAGGCAGACGAGTCACCCCATCCTGAATTGCCCTGGGTGTCTAGTTTTCAGAAATGTATAGGTTTGCTAGGTTTCCCTAGGTGCTGGCAGAGCTACGGCGCAAAAACAAAAGGTAGTCTTTTTGTCCGAATCGTGCAAAATTTCACTGGGAAATTGAGGTGCGACCATGCTGCGTTTTGCGCTGTTTCATGTCGCAGCCACTATGCCTACCCACGCAAGTGAGGTACCATTTTTTTCGGGAGACCTGGGGGCACACTGGGTGGATGGAAATTTGTTGATCCACGCAGATTCCAGAACTTTCCACCACAGAAATGTGAGGAAAATGTGTTTTTTTGGTTAAATTGTTTTGTTTGAAAGGGATTCTGGGTAACAAAACCTGGGGGTAGGCAGACGAGTCACCCCATCCTGAATTGCCCTGGGTGTCTAGTTTTCAGAAATGTATAGGTTTGCTAGGTTTCCCTAGGTGCTGGCAGAGCTACGGCGCAAAAACAAAAGGTAGTCTTTTTGTCTGAATCGTGCTAAATTTCACTGGGAAATTGAGGTGCGACCATGCTGCGTTTTGCGCTGTTTCATGTCGCAGCCACTATGCCTACCCACGCAAGTGGGGTACCATTTTTTTCGGGAGACCTGGGGGCACGCTGGGTGGGTAGAAATTTGTTGATCCACGCAGATTCCAGAACTTTCCCCCACAGAAATGTGAGGAAAATGTGTTTTTTTGGTCAAATTTTTTTGTTTGAAAGGGATTCTGGGTAACAAAACCTGGGGGTAGGCAGACGAGTCACCCCATCCTGAATTGCCCTGGTTGTCTAGTTTTCAAAAATGTATAGGGTTGCTAGGTTTCCCTAGGTGCTGGCAGAGCTACGGCGCAAAAACAAAAGGTAGTCTTTTTGTCCGAATCGTGCTAAATTTCACTGGGAAATTGAGATGCGACCATGCTGCGTTTTGCGCGGTTTCATGTCGCAGCCACTATGCCTACCCACGCAAGTGAGGTACCATTTTTTTCGGGAGACCTAGGGGCACGCTGGGTGGGTGCAAATTTGTTGATCCACGCAGATTCCAGAACTTTCCACCACAGAAATGTGAGGAAAATGTGTTTTTTTGGTCAAATATTTATGTTTGCAAGGGATTCTGGGTAACAAAACCTGGGGGTAGGCAGACGAGTAACCCCATCCTGAATTGCCCTGGGTGTCTAGTTTTCATAAATGTATAGGTTTGCTAGGTTTCCCTAGGTGCTGGTTGAGCTACGGCTCAAAAACAAAAGGTAGTCTCTTTGTCCAAAGAGCTTAAGATTTCACTGGGAAATTGAGGAGCGACCACGTTGCATTTTGTGCCGTTTCCCGTGGTAGGCACAAGGCCGACCCACACAAGTGAGGTACCATTTTTTTCGGGAGACCTGGGGGCACGCTGGGTGGGTGGAAATTTGTTGATCCACGCAGATTCCAGAACTTTCCACCACAGAAATGTGAGGAAAATGTGGGTTTTTTTTCAAAATCTGAGATTTGCAAGGGATTCTGGGTAACAAAACCTGGTGGTAGGCAGTCGAGTCATCCCATCCTGAATTCCCCTGGGTGTCTACTTTTCAAAAATGTATAGGTTTGCTAGGTTTCCCTAGGTGCCGGAAGAACTAGGGTGCAAAAACTACAGGTAGGCACTTTGCCAAAAAAGGGTCAATTTGTAACTGCAAAATTTAGGTGTGACCACGTTGCATTTTGCGCCGTTTCCTGTCGCAGGCACAAGGCCGACCCACACAAGTGAGGTACCGTTTTTATCGGGACACTTGGGGTAATTCAGATTTGTAAATCAACTGTTATTACCAATTGAGCTTTCTTGCATTTCTCCCTTTGAATGAAAGATATTGTGTAGAAAAAAAAACTTTATGAAAAATGACCAATAATTCTCATGCTAGTATGAGTATTCCCAACTTTGAAAATGTGCAATTATATACTGTTTCTGAACTCTATAATTTGTACCCAATTCATACATACATAGGTGTCTTTCATGCAGATTATTCCATGTGTACATTTTCCAAGACAAAGTGCACTATACCCAGTAAATGAAAAAATACCATTGCAAGTTGCTGCTCAGTTTTTGGATCTGGGTTCGTCGGGTTCTTGGTGAAACTACAAGTCCCATATATCCCCACAACCAGGAAGGTCTAACGGATGTAACGGTATATTGCTTTCCAAGAGCTGTCAAAATTAGAGAAAGTTATAGGTGAAAACGTTGAGACAAAAGGCCGTTGTTTTCAACAAATTTTCAAATATTCCAATATCTAACTGTTAGTTTCTATAACGAACCCTTCATGGATTTAGACAAATGACCCCTTTCTGAATTTAGAATTTTGTCTATTTTTCGGAAATGTAAAGCTTTCCAGGATCCATTATTGCTTTCAAACTCATTTCTACCATTAACTGGAAGGAGGTGGAAAGCTCTAAAAATAGCAAAAATAGGCTATGTCCCAGAAAAATGCCAAAACTGAGTGAAAAATTTCGGTTCTCTGACAAAACACTGTCATTCCCTAAAAGCTGAGAAAATGGAGAATTCAGCCCCACAAACCCTTTTTTGATACCATATTCAGGGAAAAAGCCAGAGGCTTTCATTTGCAGCCCGTTTTTCCCATTTTTCTGAAAAAAACAAAAAAAACACTATATTTTGGTTAATTTCTGGGACCCCTCCAAGGGAATCCACAAACCCTGGGCGCCTTTAGAATCCCCATGATGTTGGAAGAAAAGGACGCAAATTTGGCGCGGATCCCTTATGTGGTCAAAAAGTTACAAGGGCCTAAGCGCGCACTACCCCAAAACACCAAAAAAAGCCTTAGCACAGGAGGGGGAAAAGGCCTAGCAGCGAAGGGGTTAATCCATCACCGTTCTTTAGCCCACTCTGCCACCCCAGTTCAGACATGGCCATATGCAAATCAGTCTGACCCTGTGTCTCATGGGAACAGTCCAGCCCGAACTCCCAAGCCATGCCTTCTCTGGACCGGAAACAAGTTTCCTAGGACCGGTTTCTGGCATTTCAGCCGTCTTAAGCCAGGCTTGCTTGAATCCAGTGGCAAAGTGAGCAAGGGACTCACGTCTGAGCATACCCTGCCAACTTATGGCGAACAAAGCGGTACAAAAGGGGGTGTGATGGACGGAGCATCTGAACCAATCAAACATTCACACCCAGTCAACAGATCTGGGTTTAATCCATCACCATTCTTTAGCCCACTCTGCCACCCCAGTTCATACATGGCCATATGCAAATCAGTCTGACCCTGTGTCTCATGGGAACAGTCCAGCCCAAACTGCCAAGCCATGCCTTCTCTGGACCGGAAACAAGTTTCCTAGGACCGGTTTCTGGCATTTCAGCCGTCTTAAGCCAGGCTTGCTTGAATCCAGTGGCAAAGTGAGCAAGGGACTCAAGTCTGAGCATACCCTGCCAACTTATGGCGAACAAAGCGGTACAAAAGGGGGTGTGATGGACGGAGCATCTGAACCAATCAAACACTCACACCCAGTCAACAGATCTGGGTTTAATCCATCACCATTCTTTAGCCCACTCTGCCACCCCAGTTCATACATGGCCATATGCAAATCAGTCTGACCCTGTGCCTCATGGGAACAGTCCAGCCCGAACTGCCAAGCCATACCTTCTCTGGAGCGGAAACAAGCCTCCTAGGGCCGGTTTCTGGCATTTCAGCCGTCTTCAGCCAGGCTTGCTTGAATCCAGTGGCAAAGTGAGCAAGGGACTCATGTCTGAGCATACCCTGCCAACTTATGGCGAACAAAGCGGTACAAAAGGGGGTGGTTATAGACGGAGCATCTGAACCAATCAAACACTCACACCCAATCAACAGATCTGGGTTTAATCCATCACCGTTCTTTAGCCCACTCTGCCACCCCAGTTCAGACATGGCCATATGCAAATCAGTCTGACCCTGTGCCTCATGGGAACAGTCCAGCCCAAACTGCCAAGCCATGCCTTCTCTGGACCCGAAACAAGATTCCTAGGACTGGTTTCTGGCATTTCAGCCGTCTTCAGCCAGGTTTGCTTGAATCCAGTGGCAAAGTGAGCAAGGGACTCACGTCTGAGCATACCCTGCCAACTTATGGCAAACAAAGCGGTACAAAAGGGGGTGGTGATGGACGGAGCATCTGAACCAATCAAACACTCACACCCAGTCAACAGATCTGGGTTCAATCCATCACCGTTCTTTATCCGACTCTGCCACCCCAGTTCAGACATGGCCATATGCAAATCAGTCTGACCCTGTATCTCATGGGAACAGTCCAGCCCGAACTGCCAAGCCATGCCTTCTCTGGACCGGAAACAAGTTTCCTAGGACCGGTTTCTGGCATTTCAGCCGTCTTTAGTCCGGCTTACCTGAATCCAGTGGCAAAGTGAGCAAGGGACTCGTGTCTGAGCATACCCTGCCGACTTATGGCGAACAAAGCGGTACAAAAGGGGGTGTGATGGAGGTAGCATCTGAACCAATCAAACACTAAGACTCAGTCAACTGATCTGGGTTTAATCCATCACCGTTCTTTATCCCACTCTGCCACCCCAGTTCAGACATAGCCATATGCAAATCAGTCTGACCCTGTGCCTCATGGGAACAGTCCAGCCCGAACTGCCAAGCCATACCTTCTCTGGAGCGGAAACAAGCCTCCTAGGGCCGGTTTCTGGCATTTCAGCCGTCTTCAGCCAGGCTTGCTTGAATCCAGTGGCAAAGTGAGCAAGGGACTCACGTCTGAGCATACCCTGCCAACTTATGGCGAACAAAGCGGTACAAAAGGGGGTGGTTATGGACGGAGCATCTGAACCAATCAAACACTCACACCCAGTCAACAGATCTGGGTTTAATCCATCACCGTTCTTTAGCCCACTCTGCCACCCCAGTTCAGACATGGCCATATGCAAATCAGTCTGACCCTGTGCCTCATGGGAACAGTCCAGCCCAAACTGCCAAGCCATGCCTTCTCTGGACCCGAAACAAGATTCCTAGGACTGGTTTCTGGCATTTCAGCCGTCTTCAGCCAGGTTTGCTTGAATCCAGTGGCAAAGTGAGCAAGGGACTCACGTCTGAGCATACCCTGCCAACTTATGGCAAACAAAGCGGTACAAAAGGGGGTGGTGATGGACGGAGCATCTGAACCAATCAAACACTCACACCCAGTCAACAGATCTGGGTTCAATCCATCACCGTTCTTTAGCCCACTCTGCCACGCCAGTTCAGACATGGCCATATGCAAATCAGTCTGACCCTGTGTCTCATTGGAACAGTCCAGCCCGAACTGCCAATCCATGCCTTCTCTGGACCGGAAACAAGTTTCCTAGGACCGGTTTCTGGCATTTCAGCCGTCTTTAGTCAGGCTTACCTGAATCCAGTGGCAAAGTGAGCAAGGGACTCATGTCTGAGCATACCCTGCCGACTTATGGCGAACAAAGCGGTACAAAAGGGGGTGTGATGGAGGTAGCATCTGAACCAATCAAACACTCACACCCAGTCACCTGATCTGGGTTTAATCCATCACCGTTCTTTATCCCACTCTGCCACCCCAGTTCAGACATAGCCATATGCAAATCAGTCTGACCCTGTGCCTCATGGGAACAGTCCAGCCCGAACTGCCAAGCCATGCCTTCTCCGGACCGGAAACAAGTTTCCTAGGACTGGTTTCTGGCATTTCAGCCGTCTTCAGCCAGGCTTGCTTGAATCCAGTGGCAAAATGAGCAAGGGACTCATGTCTGAGCATACCCTGCCAACTTATGGCGAACAAAGAGGTACAAAAGGGGGTGTGATGGACGGAGTATCTGAACCAATCAAACACTCACACCCAGTCAACAGATCTGGGTTTAATCCATCACCATTCTTTAGCCCACTCTGCCACCCCAGTTCAGACATGGCCATATGCAAATCAGTCTGACCCTGTGCCTCATGGGAACAGTCCAGCCCGAACTGCCAAGCCATGCCTTCTCTGGAGCGGAAACAAGTCTCCTAGGACCGGTTTCTGGCATTTCAGCCGCCTTCAGCCAGGCTTGCTTGAATCCAGTGGCAAAGTAAGCAAGGTACTCATGTCTGAGCATGCCCTGTCAACTTATGGCGAACAAAGCGGTACAAAAGGGGGTGGTGATGGACGGAGCATCTGAACCAATCCAACACTCACAGACAGTCCACAGATCTGGGTTTAATCTATCACCGTTCTTTAGACCTCTCTGCCACCCCAGTTCAGACATGGCCATATGCAAATCAGTCTGACCCTGTACCTCATGGGAACAGTCCAGCCCGAACTGCCAAGCCATGCCTTCTCTGGACCGGAAACAAGCTTCCCAGGACTGGTTTCTGGCATTTCAGCCATCTTCAGCCAGGCTTGCTTGAATCCAGTGGCAAAGTGAGCAAGGGACTCATGTCTGAGCATACCCTGCCAACTTATGGCGAACAAAGTGGTACAAAAGGGGGTGGTGATGGACGGAGCATCTGAACCAATCAAACACTCACACCCAGTTAACAGATCTGGGTTTAATCCATCACCGTTCTTTAGCCCACTTAGCCACCCCAGTTCAGACATGGCCATATGCAAATCAGTCTGACCCTGTGCCTCATGGGAACAGTCCAGCCCGAACTGCCAAGCCATACCTTCTCTGGAGTGGAAACAAGCCTCCTAGGGCCGGTTTCTGGCATTTCAGCCGTCTTCAGCCAGGCTTGCTTGAATCCAGTGGCAAAGTGAGCAAGGGACTCATGTCTGAGCATACCCTGCCAACTTATGGCGAACAAAGCGGTACAAAAGGGGGTGGTTATGGACGGAGCATCTGAACCAATCAAACACTCACACCCAATCAACAGATCTGGGTTTAATCCATCACCGTTCTTTAGCCCACTCTGCCACCCCAGTTCAGACATGGCCATATGCAAATCAGTCTGACCCTGTGTCTCATGGGAACAGTCCAGCCCGAACTCCCAAGCCATGCCTTCTCTGGACCGGAAACAAGTTTCCTAGGACCGGTTTCTGGCATTTCAGCCGTCTTAAGCCAGGCTTGCTTGAATCCAGTGGCAAAGTGAGCAAGGGACTCACCTCTTAGCATAACTTGCCAAATTATGGCATACAAAGCGGTACAAAAGGGGGTAGTGATGGACGGAGCATCTGAACCAATCAAACACTCACACCCAGTCAACAGATCTGGGTTTAATCCATCACCGTTCTTTAGCCCACTCTGCCACCCCAGTTCAGACATGGCCATATGCAAATCAGTCTGACCCTGTGTCTCATGGGAACAGTCCAGCCCGAACTCCCAAGCCATGCCTTCTCTGGACCGGAAACAAGTTTCCTAGGACCGGTTTCTGGCATTTCAGCCGTCTTAAGCCAGGCTTGCTTGAATCCAGTGGCAAAGTGAGCAAGGGACTCACGTCTGAGCATACCCTGCCAACTTATGGCGAACAAAGCGGTACAAAAGGGGGTGTGATGGACGGAGCATCTGAACCAATCAAACATTCACACCCAGTCAACAGATCTGGGTTTAATCCATCACCATTCTTTAGCCCACTCTGCCACCCCAGTTCATACATGGCCATATGCAAATCAGTCTGACCCTGTGCCTCATGGGAACAGTCCAGCCCGAACTGCCAAGCCATACCTTCTCTGGAGCGGAAACAAGCCTCCTAGGGCCGGTTTCTGGCATTTCAGCTGTCTTCAGCCAGGCTTGCTTGAATCCAGTGGCAAAGTGAGCAAGGGACTCATGTCTGAGCATACCCTGCCAACTTATGGCGAACAAAGCGGTACAAAAGGGGGTGGTTATGGACGGAGCATCTGAACCAATCAAACACTCACACCCAGTCAACAGATCTGGGTTTAATCCATCACCGTTCTTTAGCCCACTCTGCCACCCCAGTTCAGACATGGCCATATGCAAATCAGTCTGACCCTGTGCCTCATGGGAACAGTCCAGCCCAAACTGCCAAGCCATGCCTTCTCTGGACCCGAAACAAGATTCCTAGGACTGGTTTCTGGCATTTCAGCCGTCTTCAGCCAGGTTTGCTTGAATCCAGTGGCAAAGTGAGCAAGGGACTCACGTCTGAGCATACCCTGCCAACTTATGGCAAACAAAGCGGTACAAAAGGGGGTGGTGATGGACGGAGCATCTGAACCAATCAAACACTCACACCCAGTCAACAGATCTGGGTTCAATCCATCACCGTTCTTTAGCCCACTCTGCCACCCCAGTTCAGACATGGCCATATGCAAATCAGTCTGACCCTGTGTCTCATTGGAACAGTCCAGCCCGAACTGCCAATCCATGCCTTCTCTGGACCGGAAACAAGTTTCCTAGGACCGGTTTCTGGCATTTCAGCCGTCTTTAGTCAGGCTTACCTGAATCCAGTGGCAAAGTGAGCAAGGGACTCATGTCTGAGCATACCCTGCCGACTTATGGCGAACAAAGCGGTACAAAAGGGGGTGTGATGGAGGTAGCATCTGAACCAATCAAACACTAACACCCAGTCACCTGATCTGGGTTTAATCCATCACCGTTCTTTATCCCACTCTGCCACCCCAGTTCAGACATAGCCATATGCAAATCAGTCTGACTCTGTGCCTCATGGGAACAGTCCAGCCCGAACTGCCAAGCCATGCCTTCTCCGGACCGGAAACAAGTTTCCTAGGACTGGTTTCTGGCATTTCAGCCGTCTTCAGCCAGGCTTGTTTGAATCCAGTGGCAAAATGAGCAAGGGACTCATGTCTGAGCATACCCTGCCAACTTATGGCGAACAAAGAGGTACAAAAGGGGGTGTGATGGACGGAGGATCTGAACCAATCAAACACTCACACCCAGTCAACAGATCTGGGTTTAATCCATCACCATTCTTTAGCCCACTCTGCCACCCCAGTTCAGACATGGCCATATGCAAATCAGTCTGACCCTGTGCCTCATGGGAACAGTCCAGCCCGAACTGCCAAGCCATGCCTTCTCTGGAGCGGAAACAAGTCTCCTAGGACCGGTTTCTGGCATTTCAGCCGCCTTCAGCCAGGCTTGCTTGAATCCAGTGGCAAAGTAAGCAAGGTACTCATGTCTGAGCATGCCCTGTCAGCTTATGGCGAACAAAGCGGTACAAAAGGGGGTGGTGATGGACGGAGCATCTGAACCAATCCAACACTCACAGACAGTCCACAGATCTGGGTTTAATCTATCACCGTTCTTTAGACCTCTCTGCCACCCCAGTTCAGACATGGCCATATGCAAATCAGTCTGACCCTGTACCTCATGGGAACAGTCCAGCCCGAACTGCCAAGCCATGCCTTCTCTGGACCGGAAACAAGCTTCCCAGGACTGGTTTCTGGCATTTCAGCCATCTTCAGCCAGGCTTGCTTGAATCCAGTGGCAAAGTGAGCAAGGGACTCATGTCTGAGCATACCCTGCCAACTTATGGCGAACAAAGTGGTACAAAAGGGGGTGGTGATGGACGGAGCATCTGAACCAATCAAACACTCACACCCAGTTAACAGATCTGGGTTTAATCCATCACCGTTCTTTAGCCCACTTAGCCACCCCAGTTCAGACATGGCCATATGCAAATCAGTCTGACCCTGTGCCTCATGGGAACAGTCCAGCCCGAACTGCCAAGCCATACCTTCTCTGGAGCGGAAACAAGCCTCCTAGGGCCGGTTTCTGCCATTTCAGCCGTCTTCAGCCAGGCTTGCTTGAATCCAGTGGCAAAGTGAGCAAGGGACTCATGTCTGAGCATACCCTGCCAACTTATGGCGAACAAAGCGGTACAAAAGGGGGTGGTTATGGACGGAGCATCTGAACCAATCAAACACTCACACCCAATCAACAGATCTGGGTTTAATCCATCACCGTTCTTTAGCCCACTCTGCCAACCCAGTTCAGACATGGCCATATGCAAATCAGTCTGACCCTGTGCCTCATGGGAACAGTCCAGCCCAAACTGCCAAGCCATGCCTTCTCTGGACCCGAAACAAGATTCCTAGGACTGGTTTCTGGCATTTCAGCCGTCTTCAGCCAGGTTTGCTTGAATCCAGTGGCAAAGTGAGCAAGGGACTCACGTCTGAGCATACCCTGCCAACTTATGGCAAACAAAGCGGTACAAAAGGGGGTGTGATGGACGGAGCATCTGAATCAATCAAACACTCACACCCAGTCAACAGATCTGGGTTTAATCCATCACCGTTCTTTAGCCCACTCTGCCACCCCAGGTGAGACATGGCCATATGCAAATCAGTCTGACCCTGTGCCTCATGGGACCAGTCCAGCTTAAACCGCAAAGCCATGCCTTCTCTGGACTGGAAACAAACTTCTTAGGACCGGTTTCTGGCATTTCAGCCATCTTCAGCCAGGCTTGCTTGAATCCAGTGGCAAAGTGAGCAAGGGACTCACCTCTTAGCATAACGTGCCAAATTATGGCATACAAAGCGGTACAAAAGGGGGTAGTGATGGACGGAGCATCTGAACCAATCAAACACTCACACCCAGTCAACGGATCTGGGTTTAATCCATCACCGTTCTTTAGCCCACTCTGCCACCCCAGTTCAGACATGGCCATATGCAAATCAGTCTGACCCTGTGTCTCATGGGAACAGTCCAGCCCGAACTGCCAAGCCATGCCTTCTCTGGACCGGAAACAAGTTTCCTAGGACCGGTTTCTGGCATTTCAGCCGTCTTAAGCCAGGCTTGCTTGAATCCAGTGGCAAAGTGAGCAAGGGACTCATGTCTGAGCATACCCTGCCAACTTATGGCGAACAAAGCGGTACAAAAGGGGGTGTGATGGACGGAGCATCTGAACCAATCAAACATTCACACCCAGTCAACAGATCTGGGTTTAATCCATCACCATTCTTTAGCCCACTCTGCCACCCCAGTTCATACATGGCCATATGCAAATCAGTCTGACCCTGTGCCTCATGGGAACAGTCCAGCCCGAACTGCCAAGCCATACCTTCTCTGGAGCGGAAACAAGCCTCCTAGGGCCGGTTTCTGGCATTTCAGCCGTCTTCAGCCAGGCTTGCTTGAATCCAGTGGCAAAGTGAGCAAGGGACTCATGTCTGAGCATACCCTGGCAACTTATGGCGAACAAAGCGGTACAAAAGGGGGTGGTTATGGACGGAGCATCTGAACCAATCAAACACTCACACCCAGTCAACAGATCTGGGTTTAATCCATCACCGTTCTTTAGCCCACTCTGCCACCCCAGTTCAGACATGGCCATATGCAAATCAGTCTGACCCTGTGCCTCATGGGAACAGTCCAGCCCAAACTGCCAAGCCATGCCTTCTCTGGACCCGAAACAAGATTCCTAGGACTGGTTTCTGGCATTTCAGCTGTCTTCAGCCAGGTTTGCTTGAATCCAGTGGCAAAGTGAGCAATGGACTCACGTCTGAGCATACCCTGCCAACTTATGGCAAACAAAGCGGTACAAAAGGGGGTGGTGATGGACGGAGCATCTGAACCAATCAAACACTCACACCCAGTCAACAGATCTGGGTTCAATCCATCACCGTTCTTTAGCCCACTCTGCCACCCCAGTTCAGACATGGCCATATGCAAATCAGTCTGACCCTGTGCCTCATGGGAACAGTCCAGCCCGAACTGCCAAGCCATGCCTTCTCTGGAGCGGAAACAAGTCTCCTAGGACCGGTTTCTGGCATTTCAGCCGCCTTCAGCCAGGCTTGCTTGAATCCAGTGGCAAAGTAAGCAAGGGACTCATGTCTGAGCATGCCCTGTCAACTTATGGCGAACAAAGCGGTACAAAAGGGGGTGGTGATGGACGGAGCATCTGAACCAATCCAACACTCACAGACAGTCCACAGATCTGGGTTTAATCTATCACCGTTCTTTAGCCCTCTCTGCCACCCCAGTTCAGACATGGCCATATGCAAATCAGTCTGACCCTGTACCTCATGGGAACAGTCCAGCCCGAACTACCAAGCCATGCCTTCTCTGGACCGGAAACAAGCTTCCCAGGACTGGTTTCTGGCATTTCAGCCATCTTCAGCCAGGCTTGCTTGAATCCAGTGGCAAAGTGAGCAAGGGACTCATGTCTGAGCATACCCTGCCAACTTATGGCGAACAAAGTGGTACAAAAGGGGGTGGTGATGGACGGAGCATCTGAACCAATCAAACACTCACACCCAGTTAACAGATCTGGCTTTAATCCATCACCGTTCTTTAGCTCACTTAGCCACCCCAGTTCAGACATGGCCATATGCAAATCAGTCTGACCCTGTGCCTCATCTGAACAGTCCAGCCCGAACTGCCAAGCCATGCCATCTCTGGACTGGAAACAAGCGTCCTAGGACTGGCTTCTGGCATTTCAGCCGTCTTCAGCAAGGCTTGCTTGAATCCAGTGGCAAAGTAAGCAAGGGACTCACGTCTGAGCATACCCTGCCAACTTATGGCGAACAAAGCGGTACAAAAGGGGGTGGTGATGGACGGAGCATCTGAACCAATCAAACACTCACACACAGTCAACAGATCTGGGTTTAATCCATCACCGTTCTTTAGCCCACTCTGCCACCCCAGTTCAGACATGGCTATATGCAAATCAGTCTGACCCGGTGCCTCATGGGAACAGTCCAGCCCGAACTGCCAAGCCATGCTTTCTCTGGACCGGAAACAAGCTTCCTCGGACCGGTTTCTGGCATTTTAGCCGTCTTCAGCCAGGCTTGCTTGAATCCAGTGGCAAAGTGAGCAAGGGACTCACGTCTGAGCATACCCTGCCAACTTATGGCGAACAAAGCGGTACAAAAGGGGGTGGTGATGGACGGAGCATCTGAACCAATCAAACACTCACACCCAGTCAACAGATCTGGGTTTAATCCATCACCGTTCTTTAGCCCACTCTGCGACCCCAGTTCAGACATGGCCATATGCAAATCAGTCTGAACCTGTGCCTCATGGGAACAGTCCAGCCCTAACTGCCAAGCCATGCCTTCTCTGGAGCGGAAACAAGCCGCCTAGGACCGGTTTCTGGCATTTCAGCCGCCTTCAGCCAGGCTTGCATGAATCCAGTGGCAAAGTAAGCAAGGGACTCACGTCTGAGCATGCCCTGCCAACTTATGGTGAACAAAGCGGTACAAAATGGGGTGGTGATGGACGGAGCATCTGAACCAATCAAACACTCACACCCAGTCAACAGATCTGGGTTTAATCTATCACCGTTCTTTAGCCCTCTCTGCCACCCCAGTTCAGACATGGCCATATGCAAATCAGTCTGACCCTGTACCTCATGGGAACAGTCCAGCCCGAACTGCCAAGACATGCCTTCTCTGGACCGGAAACAAGCTTCCTAGGACTGGTTTCTGGCATTTCAGCCGTCTTCAGCCAGGCTTGCTTGAATCCAGTGGCAAAGTGAGCAAGGGACTCACGTCTGAGCATACCCTGCCAACTTATGGCGAACAAAGCGGTACAAAACGGGGTGGTGATGGACGGAGCATCTGAATCAATCAAACACTCACACCCAGTCAACAGATCTGGGTTTAATCTATCACCGTTCTTTAGCCCTCTCTGCCACCCCAGTTCAGACATGGCCATATGCAAATCAGTCTGACCCTGTACCTCATGGGAACAGTCCAGCCCGAACTACCAAGCCATGCCTTCTCTGGACCGGAAACAAGCTTCCCAGGACTGGTTTCTGGCATTTCAGCCATCTTCAGCCAGGCTTGCTTGAATCCAGTGGCAAAGTGAGCAAGGGACTCATGTCTGAGCATACCCTGCCAACTTATGGCGAACAAAGTGGTACAAAAGGGGGTGGTGATGGACGGAGCATCTGAACCAATCAAACACTCACACCCAGTTAACAGATCTGGCTTTAATCCATCACCGTTCTTTAGCTCACTTAGCCACCCCAGTTCAGACATGGCCATATGCAAATCAGTCTGACCCTGTGCCTCATCTGAACAGTCCAGCCCGAACTGCCAAGCCATGCCATCTCTGGACTGGAAACAAGCGTCCTAGGACTGGCTTCTGGCATTTCAGCCGTCTTCAGCAAGGCTTGCTTGAATCCAGTGGCAAAGTAAGCAAGGGACTCACGTCTGAGCATACCCTGCCAATTTATGGCGAACAAAGCGGTACAAAAGGGGGTGGTGATGGACGGAGCATCTGAACCAATCAAACACTCACACACAGTCAACAGATCTGGGTTTAATCCATCACCGTTCTTTAGCCCACTCTGCCACCCCAGTTCAGACATGGCTATATGCAAATCAGTCTGACCCGGTGCCTCATGGGAACAGTCCAGCCCGAACTGCCAAGCCATGCTTTCTCTGGATCGGAAACAAGCTTCCTCGGACCGGTTTCTGGCATTTTAGCCGTCTTCAGCCAGGCTTGCTTGAATCCAGTGGCAAAGTGAGCAAGGGACTCACGTCTGAGCATACCCTGCCAACTTATGGCGAACAAAGCGGTACAAAAGGGGGTGGTGATGGACGGAGCATCTGAACCAATCAAACACTCACACCCAGTCAACAGATCTGGGTTTAATCCATCACCGTTCTTTAGCCCACTCTGCGACCCCAGTTCAGACATGGCCATATGCAAATCAGTCTGACCCTGTACCTCATGGGAACAGTCCAGCCCGAACTGCCAAGACATGCCTTCTCTGGACCGGAAACAAGCTTCCTAGGACTGGTTTCTGGCATTTCAGCCGTCTTCAGCCAGGCTTGCTTGAATCCAGTGGCAAAGTGAGCAAGGGACTCACGTCTGAGCATACCCTGCCAACTTATGGCGAACAAAGCGGTACAAAACGGGGTGGTGATGGACGGAGCATCTGAATCAATCAAACACTCACACCCAGTCAACAGATCTGTGTTTAATCCATCACCGTTCTTTAGCCCACTCTGCCACCCCAGGTGAGACATGGCCATATGCAAATCAGTCTGACCCTGTGCCTCATGGGACCAGTCCAGCTTGAACCGCAAAGCCATGCCTTCTCTGGACTGGAAACAAACTTCTTAGGACCGGTTTCTGGCATTTCAGCCATCTTCAGCCAGGCTTGCTTGAATCCAGTGGCAAAGTGAGCAAGGGACTCACCTCTTAGCATAACTTGCCAAATTATGGCATATAAAGCGGTACAAAAGGGGGTAGTGATGGACGGAGCATCTGAACCAATCAAACACTCACACCCAGTCAACGGATCTGGGTTTAATCCATCACCGTTCTTTAGCCCACTCTGCCACCCCAGTTCAGACATGGCCATATGCAAATCAGTCTGACCCTGTGTCTCATGGGAACAGTCCAGCCCGAACTGCCAAGCCATGCCTTCTCTGGACCGGAAACAAGTTTCCTAGGACCGGTTTCTGGCATTTCAGCCGTCTTAAGCCAGGCTTGCTTGAATCCAGTGGCAAAGTGAGCAAGGGACTCACGTCTGAGCATACCCTGCCAACTTATGGCGAACAAAGCGGTACAAAAGGGGGTGTGATGGACGGAGCATCTGAACCAATCAAACACTCACACCCAGTCAACAGATCTGGGTTTAATCCATCACCATTCTTTAGCCCACTCTGCCACCCCAGTTCATACATGGCCATATGCAAATCAGTCTGACCCTGTGCCTCATGGGAACAGTCCAGCCCGAACTGCCAAGCCATACCTTCTCTGGAGCGGAAACAAGCCTCCTAGGGCCGGTTTCTGGCATTTCAGCCGTCTTCAGCCAGGCTTGCTTGAATCCAGTGGCAAAGTGAGCAAGGGACTCATGTCTGAGCATACCCTGCCAACTTATGGCGAACAAAGCGGTACAAAAGGGGGTGGTTATGGACGGAGCATCTGAACCAATCAAACACTCACACCCAATCAACAGATCTGGGTTTAATCCATCACCGTTCTTTAGCCCACTCTGCCACCCCAGTTCAGACATGGCCATATGCAAATCAGTCTGACCCTGTACCTCATGGGAACAGTCCAGCCCGAACTGCCAAGCCATGCCTTCTCTGGACCGGAAACAAGCTTCCCAGGACTGGTTTCTGGCATTTCAGCCATCTTCAGCCAGGCTTGCTTGAATCCAGTGGCAAAGTGAGCAAGGGACTCATGTCTGAGCATACCCTGCCAACTTATGGCGAACAAAGTGGTACAAAAGGGGGTGGTGATGGACGGAGCATCTGAACCAATCAAACACTCACACCCAGTTAACAGATCTGGGTTTAATCCATCACCGTTCTTTAGCCCACTTAGCCACCCCAGTTCAGACATGGCCATATGCAAATCAGTCTGACCCTGTGCCTCATGGGAACAGTCCAGCCCGAACTGCCAAGCCATACCTTCTCTGGAGTGGAAACAAGCCTCCTAGGGCCGGTTTCTGGCATTTCAGCCGTCTTCAGCCAGGCTTGCTTGAATCCAGTGGCAAAGTGAGCAAGGGACTCATGTCTGAGCATACCCTGCCAACTTATGGCGAACAAAGCGGTACAAAAGGGGGTGGTTATGGACGGAGCATCTGAACCAATCAAACACTCACACCCAATCAACAGATCTGGGTTTAATCCATCACCGTTCTTTAGCCCACTCTGCCACCCCAGTTCAGACATGGCCATATGCAAATCAGTCTGACCCTGTGTCTCATGGGAACAGTCCAGCCCGAACTCCCAAGCCATGCCTTCTCTGGACCGGAAACAAGTTTCCTAGGACCGGTTTCTGGCATTTCAGCCGTCTTAAGCCAGGCTTGCTTGAATCCAGTGGCAAAGTGAGCAAGGGACTCACCTCTTAGCATAACTTGCCAAATTATGGCATACAAAGCGGTACAAAAGGGGGTAGTGATGGACGGAGCATCTGAACCAATCAAACACTCACACCCAGTCAACAGATCTGGGTTTAATCCATCACCGTTCTTTAGCCCACTCTGCCACCCCAGTTCAGACATGGCCATATGCAAATCAGTCTGACCCTGTGTCTCATGGGAACAGTCCAGCCCGAACTCCCAAGCCATGCCTTCTCTGGACCGGAAACAAGTTTCCTAGGACCGGTTTCTGGCATTTCAGCCGTCTTAAGCCAGGCTTGCTTGAATCCAGTGGCAAAGTGAGCAAGGGACTCACGTCTGAGCATACCCTGCCAACTTATGGCGAACAAAGCGGTACAAAAGGGGGTGTGATGGACGGAGCATCTGAACCAATCAAACATTCACACCCAGTCAACAGATCTGGGTTTAATCCATCACCATTCTTTAGCCCACTCTGCCACCCCAGTTCATACATGGCCATATGCAAATCAGTCTGACCCTGTGCCTCATGGGAACAGTCCAGCCCGAACTGCCAAGCCATACCTTCTCTGGAGCGGAAACAAGCCTCCTAGGGCCGGTTTCTGGCATTTCAGCTGTCTTCAGCCAGGCTTGCTTGAATCCAGTGGCAAAGTGAGCAAGGGACTCATGTCTGAGCATACCCTGCCAACTTATGGCGAACAAAGCGGTACAAAAGGGGGTGGTTATGGACGGAGCATCTGAACCAATCAAACACTCACACCCAGTCAACAGATCTGGGTTTAATCCATCACCGTTCTTTAGCCCACTCTGCCACCCCAGTTCAGACATGGCCATATGCAAATCAGTCTGACCCTGTGCCTCATGGGAACAGTCCAGCCCAAACTGCCAAGCCATGCCTTCTCTGGACCCGAAACAAGATTCCTAGGACTGGTTTCTGGCATTTCAGCCGTCTTCAGCCAGGTTTGCTTGAATCCAGTGGCAAAGTGAGCAAGGGACTCACGTCTGAGCATACCCTGCCAACTTATGGCAAACAAAGCGGTACAAAAGGGGGTGGTGATGGACGGAGCATCTGAACCAATCAAACACTCACACCCAGTCAACAGATATGGGTTCAATCCATCACCGTTCTTTAGCCCACTCTGCCACCCCAGTTCAGACATGGCCATATGCAAATCAGTCTGACCCTGTGTCTCATTGGAACAGTCCAGCCCGAACTGCCAATCCATGCCTTCTCTGGACCGGAAACAAGTTTCCTAGGACCGGTTTCTGGCATTTCAGCCGTCTTTAGTCAGGCTTACCTGAATCCAGTGGCAAAGTGAGCAAGGGACTCATGTCTGAGCATACCCTGCCGACTTATGGCGAACAAAGCGGTACAAAAGGGGGTGTGATGGAGGTAGCATCTGAACCAATCAAACACTAACACCCAGTCACCTGATCTGGGTTTAATCCATCACCGTTCTTTATCCCACTCTGCCACCCCAGTTCAGACATAGCCATATGCAAATCAGTCTGACTCTGTGCCTCATGGGAACAGTCCAGCCCGAACTGCCAAGCCATGCCTTCTCCGGACCGGAAACAAGTTTCCTAGGACTGGTTTCTGGCATTTCAGCCGTCTTCAGCCAGGCTTGTTTGAATCCAGTGGCAAAATGAGCAAGGGACTCATGTCTGAGCATACCCTGCCAACTTATGGCGAACAAAGAGGTACAAAAGGGGGTGTGATGGACGGAGGATCTGAACCAATCAAACACTCACACCCAGTCAACAGATCTGGGTTTAATCCATCACCATTCTTTAGCCCACTCTGCCACCCCAGTTCAGACATGGCCATATGCAAATCAGTCTGACCCTGTGCCTCATGGGAACAGTCCAGCCCGAACTGCCAAGCCATGCCTTCTCTGGAGCGGAAACAAGTCTCCTAGGACCGGTTTCTGGCATTTCAGCCGCCTTCAGCCAGGCTTGCTTGAATCCAGTGGCAAAGTAAGCAAGGTACTCATGTCTGAGCATGCCCTGTCAGCTTATGGCGAACAAAGCGGTACAAAAGGGGGTGGTGATGGACGGAGCATCTGAACCAATCCAACACTCACAGACAGTCCACAGATCTGGGTTTAATCTATCACCGTTCTTTAGACCTCTCTGCCACCCCAGTTCAGACATGGCCATATGCAAATCAGTCTGACCCTGTACCTCATGGGAACAGTCCAGCCCGAACTGCCAAGCCATGCCTTCTCTGGACCGGAAACAAGCTTCCCAGGACTGGTTTCTGGCATTTCAGCCATCTTCAGCCAGGCTTGCTTGAATCCAGTGGCAAAGTGAGCAAGGGACTCATGTCTGAGCATACCCTGCCAACTTATGGCGAACAAAGTGGTACAAAAGGGGGTGGTGATGGACGGAGCATCTGAACCAATCAAACACTCACACCCAGTTAACAGATCTGGGTTTAATCCATCACCGTTCTTTAGCCCACTTAGCCACCCCAGTTCAGACATGGCCATATGCAAATCAGTCTGACCCTGTGCCTCATGGGAACAGTCCAGCCCGAACTGCCAAGCCATACCTTCTCTGGAGCGGAAACAAGCCTCCTAGGGCCGGTTTCTGGCATTTCAGCCGTCTTCAGCCAGGCTTGCTTGAATCCAGTGGCAAAGTGAGCAAGGGACTCATGTCTGAGCATACCCTGCCAACTTATGGCGAACAAAGCGGTACAAAAGGGGGTGGTTATGGACGGAGCATCTGAACCAATCAAACACTCACACCCAATCAACAGATCTGGGTTTAATCCATCACCGTTCTTTAGCCCACTCTGCCAACCCAGTTCAGACATGGCCATATGCAAATCAGTCTGACCCTGTGCCTCATGGGAACAGTCCAGCCCAAACTGCCAAGCCATGCCTTCTCTGGACCCGAAACAAGATTCCTAGGACTGGTTTCTGGCATTTCAGCCGTCTTCAGCCAGGTTTGCTTGAATCCAGTGGCAAAGTGAGCAAGGGACTCACGTCTGAGCATACCCTGCCAACTTATGGCAAACAAAGCGGTACAAAAGGGGGTGTGATGGACGGAGCATCTGAATCAATCAAACACTCACACCCAGTCAACAGATCTGGGTTTAATCCATCACCGTTCTTTAGCCCACTCTGCCACCCCAGGTGAGACATGGCCATATGCAAATCAGTCTGACCCTGTGCCTCATGGGACCAGTCCAGCTTAAACCGCAAAGCCATGCCTTCTCTGGACTGGAAACAAACTTCTTAGGACCGGTTTCTGGCATTTCAGCCATCTTCAGCCAGGCTTGCTTGAATCCAGTGGCAAAGTGAGCAAGGGACTCACCTCTTAGCATAACGTGCCAAATTATGGCATACAAAGCGGTACAAAAGGGGGTAGTGATGGACGGAGCATCTGAACCAATCAAACACTCACACCCAGTCAACGGATCTGGGTTTAATCCATCACCGTTCTTTAGCCCACTCTGCCACCCCAGTTCAGACATGGCCATATGCAAATCAGTCTGACCCTGTGTCTCATGGGAACAGTCCAGCCCGAACTGCCAAGCCATGCCTTCTCTGGACCGGAAACAAGTTTCCTAGGACCGGTTTCTGGCATTTCAGCCGTCTTAAGCCAGGCTTGCTTGAATCCAGTGGCAAAGTGAGCAAGGGACTCATGTCTGAGCATACCCTGCCAACTTATGGCGAACAAAGCGGTACAAAAGGGGGTGTGATGGACGGAGCATCTGAACCAATCAAACATTCACACCCAGTCAACAGATCTGGGTTTAATCCATCACCATTCTTTAGCCCACTCTGCCACCCCAGTTCATACATGGCCATATGCAAATCAGTCTGACCCTGTGCCTCATGGGAACAGTCCAGCCCGAACTGCCAAGCCATACCTTCTCTGGAGCGGAAACAAGCCTCCTAGGGCCGGTTTCTGGCATTTCAGCCGTCTTCAGCCAGGCTTGCTTGAATCCAGTGGCAAAGTGAGCAAGGGACTCATGTCTGAGCATACCCTGGCAACTTATGGCGAACAAAGCGGTACAAAAGGGGGTGGTTATGGACGGAGCATCTGAACCAATCAAACACTCACACCCAGTCAACAGATCTGGGTTTAATCCATCACCGTTCTTTAGCCCACTCTGCCACCCCAGTTCAGACATGGCCATATGCAAATCAGTCTGACCCTGTGCCTCATGGGAACAGTCCAGCCCAAACTGCCAAGCCATGCCTTCTCTGGACCCGAAACAAGATTCCTAGGACTGGTTTCTGGCATTTCAGCTGTCTTCAGCCAGGTTTGCTTGAATCCAGTGGCAAAGTGAGCAATGGACTCACGTCTGAGCATACCCTGCCAACTTATGGCAAACAAAGCGGTACAAAAGGGGGTGGTGATGGACGGAGCATCTGAACCAATCAAACACTCACACCCAGTCAACAGATCTGGGTTCAATCCATCACCGTTCTTTAGCCCACTCTGCCACCCCAGTTCAGACATGGCCATATGCAAATCAGTCTGACCCTGTGCCTCATGGGAACAGTCCAGCCCGAACTGCCAAGCCATGCCTTCTCTGGAGCGGAAACAAGTCTCCTAGGACCGGTTTCTGGCATTTCAGCCGCCTTCAGCCAGGCTTGCTTGAATCCAGTGGCAAAGTAAGCAAGGGACTCATGTCTGAGCATGCCCTGTCAACTTATGGCGAACAAAGCGGTACAAAAGGGGGTGGTGATGGACGGAGCATCTGAACCAATCCAACACTCACAGACAGTCCACAGATCTGGGTTTAATCTATCACCGTTCTTTAGCCCTCTCTGCCACCCCAGTTCAGACATGGCCATATGCAAATCAGTCTGACCCTGTACCTCATGGGAACAGTCCAGCCCGAACTACCAAGCCATGCCTTCTCTGGACCGGAAACAAGCTTCCCAGGACTGGTTTCTGGCATTTCAGCCATCTTCAGCCAGGCTTGCTTGAATCCAGTGGCAAAGTGAGCAAGGGACTCATGTCTGAGCATACCCTGCCAACTTATGGCGAACAAAGTGGTACAAAAGGGGGTGGTGATGGACGGAGCATCTGAACCAATCAAACACTCACACCCAGTTAACAGATCTGGCTTTAATCCATCACCGTTCTTTAGCTCACTTAGCCACCCCAGTTCAGACATGGCCATATGCAAATCAGTCTGACCCTGTGCCTCATCTGAACAGTCCAGCCCGAACTGCCAAGCCATGCCATCTCTGGACTGGAAACAAGCGTCCTAGGACTGGCTTCTGGCATTTCAGCCGTCTTCAGCAAGGCTTGCTTGAATCCAGTGGCAAAGTAAGCAAGGGACTCACGTCTGAGCATACCCTGCCAACTTATGGCGAACAAAGCGGTACAAAAGGGGGTGGTGATGGACGGAGCATCTGAACCAATCAAACACTCACACACAGTCAACAGATCTGGGTTTAATCCATCACCGTTCTTTAGCCCACTCTGCCACCCCAGTTCAGACATGGCTATATGCAAATCAGTCTGACCCGGTGCCTCATGGGAACAGTCCAGCCCGAACTGCCAAGCCATGCTTTCTCTGGACCGGAAACAAGCTTCCTCGGACCGGTTTCTGGCATTTTAGCCGTCTTCAGCCAGGCTTGCTTGAATCCAGTGGCAAAGTGAGCAAGGGACTCACGTCTGAGCATACCCTGCCAACTTATGGCGAACAAAGCGGTACAAAAGGGGGTGGTGATGGACGGAGCATCTGAACCAATCAAACACTCACACCCAGTCAACAGATCTGGGTTTAATCCATCACCGTTCTTTAGCCCACTCTGCGACCCCAGTTCAGACATGGCCATATGCAAATCAGTCTGAACCTGTGCCTCATGGGAACAGTCCAGCCCTAACTGCCAAGCCATGCCTTCTCTGGAGCGGAAACAAGCCGCCTAGGACCGGTTTCTGGCATTTCAGCCGCCTTCAGCCAGGCTTGCATGAATCCAGTGGCAAAGTAAGCAAGGGACTCACGTCTGAGCATGCCCTGCCAACTTATGGTGAACAAAGCGGTACAAAATGGGGTGGTGATGGACGGAGCATCTGAACCAATCAAACACTCACACCCAGTCAACAGATCTGGGTTTAATCTATCACCGTTCTTTAGCCCTCTCTGCCACCCCAGTTCAGACATGGCCATATGCAAATCAGTCTGACCCTGTACCTCATGGGAACAGTCCAGCCCGAACTGCCAAGACATGCCTTCTCTGGACCGGAAACAAGCTTCCTAGGACTGGTTTCTGGCATTTCAGCCGTCTTCAGCCAGGCTTGCTTGAATCCAGTGGCAAAGTGAGCAAGGGACTCACGTCTGAGCATACCCTGCCAACTTATGGCGAACAAAGCGGTACAAAACGGGGTGGTGATGGACGGAGCATCTGAATCAATCAAACACTCACACCCAGTCAACAGATCTGGGTTTAATCTATCACCGTTCTTTAGCCCTCTCTGCCACCCCAGTTCAGACATGGCCATATGCAAATCAGTCTGACCCTGTACCTCATGGGAACAGTCCAGCCCGAACTACCAAGCCATGCCTTCTCTGGACCGGAAACAAGCTTCCCAGGACTGGTTTCTGGCATTTCAGCCATCTTCAGCCAGGCTTGCTTGAATCCAGTGGCAAAGTGAGCAAGGGACTCATGTCTGAGCATACCCTGCCAACTTATGGCGAACAAAGTGGTACAAAAGGGGGTGGTGATGGACGGAGCATCTGAACCAATCAAACACTCACACCCAGTTAACAGATCTGGCTTTAATCCATCACCGTTCTTTAGCTCACTTAGCCACCCCAGTTCAGACATGGCCATATGCAAATCAGTCTGACCCTGTGCCTCATCTGAACAGTCCAGCCCGAACTGCCAAGCCATGCCATCTCTGGACTGGAAACAAGCGTCCTAGGACTGGCTTCTGGCATTTCAGCCGTCTTCAGCAAGTCTTGCTTGAATCCAGTGGCAAAGTAAGCAAGGGACTCACGTCTGAGCATACCCTGCCAACTTATGGCGAACAAAGCGGTACAAAAGGGGGTGGTGATGGACGGAGCATCTGAACCAATCAAACACTCACACACAGTCAACAGATCTGGGTTTAATCCATCACCGTTCTTTAGCCCACTCTGCCACCCCAGTTCAGACATGGCTATATGCAAATCAGTCTGACCCGGTGCCTCATGGGAACAGTCCAGCCCGAACTGCCAAGCCATGCTTTCTCTGGACCGGAAACAAGCTTCCTCGGTCCGGTTTCTGGCATTTTAGCCGTCTTCAGCCAGGCTTGCTTGAATCCAGTGGCAAAGTGAGCAAGGGACTCACGTCTGAGCATACCCTGCCAACTTATGGCGAACAAAGCGGTACAAAAGGGGGTGGTGATGGACGGAGCATCTGAACCAATCAAACACTCACACCCAGTCAACAGATCTGGGTTTAATCCATCACCGTTCTTTAGCCCACTCTGCGACCCCAGTTCAGACATGGCCATATGCAAATCAGTCTGAACCTGTGCCTCATGGGAACAGTCCAGCCCTAACTGCCAAGCCATGCCTTCTCTGGAGCGGAAACAAGCCGCCTAGGACCGGTTTCTGGCATTTCAGCCGCCTTCAGCCAGGCTTGCATGAATCCAGTGGCAAAGTAAGCAAGGGACTCACGTCTGAGCATGCCCTGCCAACTTATGGTGAACAAAGCGGTACAAAATGGGGTGGTGATGGACGGAGCATCTGAACCAATCAAACACTCACACCCAGTCAACAGATCTGGGTTTAATCTATCACCGTTCTTTAGCCCTCTCTGCCACCCCAGTTCAGACATGGCCATATGCAAATCAGTCTGACCCTGTACCTCATGGGAACAGTCCAGCCCGAACTGCCAAGACATGCCTTCTCTGGACCGGAAACAAGCTTCCTAGGACTGGTTTCTGGCATTTCAGCCGTCTTCAGCCAGGCTTGCTTGAATCCAGTGGCAAAGTGAGCAAGGGACTCACGTCTGAGCATACCCTGCCAACTTATGGCGAACAAAGCGGTACAAAACGGGGTGGTGATGGACGGAGCATCTGAATCAATCAAACACTCACACCCAGTCAACAGATCTGTGTTTAATCCATCACCGTTCTTTAGCCCACTCTGCCACCCCAGGTGAGACATGGCCATATGCAAATCAGTCTGACCCTGTGCCTCATGGGACCAGTCCAGCTTGAACCGCAAAGCCATGCCTTCTCTGGACTGGAAACAAACTTCTTAGGACCGGTTTCTGGCATTTCAGCCATCTTCAGCCAGGCTTGCTTGAATCCAGTGGCAAAGTGAGCAAGGGACTCACCTCTTAGCATAACTTGCCAAATTATGGCATACAAAGCGGTACAAAAGGGGGTAGTGATGGACGGAGCATCTGAACCAATCAAACACTCACACCCAGTCAACGGATCTGGGTTTAATCCATCACCGTTCTTTAGCCCACTCTGCCACCCCAGTTCAGACATGGCCATATGCAAATCAGTCTGACCCTGTGTCTCATGGGAACAGTCCAGCCCGAACTGCCAAGCCATGCCTTCTCTGGACCGGAAACAAGTTTCCTAGGACCGGTTTCTGGCATTTCAGCCGTCTTAAGCCAGGCTTGCTTGAATCCAGTGGCAAAGTGAGCAAGGGACTCACGTCTGAGCATACCCTGCCAACTTATGGCGAACAAAGCGGTACAAAAGGGGGTGTGATGGACGGAGCATCTGAACCAATCAAACACTCACACCCAGTCAACAGATCTGGGTTTAATCCATCACCATTCTTTAGCCCACTCTGCCACCCCAGTTCATACATGGCCATATGCAAATCAGTCTGACCCTGTGCCTCATGGGAACAGTCCAGCCCGAACTGCCAAGCCATACCTTCTCTGGAGCGGAAACAAGCCTCCTAGGGCCGGTTTCTGGCATTTCAGCCGTCTTCAGCCAGGCTTGCTTGAATCCAGTGGCAAAGTGAGCAAGGGACTCATGTCTGAGCATACCCTGCCAACTTATGGCGAACAAAGCGGTACAAAAGGGGGTGGTTATGGACGGAGCATCTGAACCAATCAAACACTCACACCCAATCAACAGATCTGGGTTTAATCCATCACCGTTCTTTAGCCCACTCTGCCACCCCAGTTCAGACATGGCCATATGCAAATCAGTCTGACCCTGTGCCTCATGGGAACAGTCCAGCCCAAACTGCCAAGCCATGCCTTCTCTGGACCCGAAACAAGATTCCTAGGACTGGTTTCTGGCATTTCAGCTGTCTTCAGCCAGGTTTGCTTGAATCCAGTGGCAAAGTGAGCAAGGGACTCACGTCTGAGCATACCCTGCCAACTTATGGCAAACAAAGCGGTACAAAAGGGGGTGGTGATGGACGGAGCATCTGAACCAATCAAACACTCACACCCAGTCAACAGATCTGGGTTCAATCCATCACCGTTCTTTATCCCACTCTGCCACCCCAGTTCAGACATGGCCATATGCAAATCAGTCTGACCCTGTGTCTCATGGGAACAGTCCAGCCCGAACTGCCAAGCCATGCCTTCTCTGGACCGGAAACAAGTTTCCTAGGACCGGTTTCTGGCATTTCAGCCGTCTTCAGCCAGGCTTGCTTGAATCCAGTGGCAAAGTGAGCAAGGGACTCGTGTCTGAGCATACCCTGCCGACTTATGGCGAACAAAGCGGTACAAAAGGGGGTGTGATGGAGGTAGCATCTGAACCAATCAAACACTAAGACTCAGTCAACTGATCTGGGTTTAATCCATCACCGTTCTTTATCCCACTCTGCCACCCCAGTTCAGACATAGCCATATGCAAATCAGTCTGACCCTGTGCCTCATGGGAACAGTCCAGCCCGAACTGCCAAGCCATGCCTTCTCTGGACCGGAAACAAGTTTCCTAGGACCGGTTTCTGGCATTTCAGCCGTCTTCAGCCAGGCTTGCTTGAATCCAGTGGCAAAATGAGCAAGGGACTCATGTCTGAGCATACCCTGCCAACTTATGGCGAACAAAGAGGTACAAAAGGGGGTGTGATGGACGGAGCATCTGAATCAATCAAACACTCACACCCAGTCAACAGATCTGGGTTTAATCCATCACCGTTCTTTAGCCCACTCTGCCACCCCAGGTGAGACATGGCCATATGTAAATCAGTCTGACCCTGTGCCTCATGGGACCAGTCCAGCTTGAACCGCAAAGCCATGCCTTCTCTGGACTGGAAACAAACTTCTTAGGACCGGTTTCTGGCATTTCAGCCATCTTCAGCCAGGCTTGCTTGAATCCAGTGGCAAAGTGAGCAAGGGACTCACCTCTTAGCATAACTTGCCAAATTATGGCATACAAAGCGGTACAAAAGGGGGTAGTGATGGACGGAGCATCTGAACCAATCAAACACTCACACCCAGTCAACAGATCTGGGTTTAATCCATCACCGTTCTTTAGCCCACTCTGCCACCCCAGTTCAGACATGGCCATATGCAAATCAGTCTGACCCTGTGTCTCATGGGAACAGTCCAGCCCGAACTCCCAAGCCATGCCTTCTCTGGACCGGAAACAAGTTTCCTAGGACCGGTTTCTGGCATTTCAGCCGTCTTAAGCCAGGCTTGCTTGAATCCAGTGGCAAAGTGAGCAAGGGACTCACGTCTGAGCATACCCTGCCAACTTATGGCGAACAAAGCGGTACAAAAGGGGGTGTGATGGACGGAGCATCTGAACCAATCAAACATTCACACCCAGTCAACAGATCTGGGTTTAATCCATCACCATTCTTTAGCCCACTCTGCCACCCCAGTTCATACATGGCCATATGCAAATCAGTCTGACCCTGTGCCTCATGGGAACAGTCCAGCCCGAACTGCCAAGCCATACCTTCTCTGGAGCGGAAACAAGCCTCCTAGGGCCGGTTTTTGGCATTTCAGCCGTCTTCAGCCAGGCTTGCTTGAATCCAGTGGCAAAGTGAGCAAGGGACTCATGTCTGAGCATACCCTGCCAACTTATGGCGAACAAAGCGGTACAAAAGGGGGTGGTTATGGACGGAGCATCTGAACCAATCAAACACTCACACCCAGTCAACAGATCTGGGTTTAATCCATCACCGTTCTTTAGCCCACTCTGCCACCCCAGTTCAGACATGGCCATATGCAAATCAGTCTGACCCTGTGCCTCATGGGAACAGTCCAGCCCAAACTGCCAAGCCATGCCTTCTCTAGACCCGAAACAAGATTCCTAGGACTGGTTTCTGGCATTTCAGCCGTCTTCAGCCAGGTTTGCTTGAATCCAGTGGCAAAGTGAGCAAGGGACTCACGTCTGAGCATACCCTGCCAACTTATGGCAAACAAAGCGGTACAAAAGGGGGTGGTGATGGACGGAGCATCTGAACCAATCAAACACTCACACCCAGTCAACAGATCTGGGTTCAATCCATCACCGTTCTTTAGCCCACTCTGCCACCCCAGTTCAGACATGGCCATATGCAAATCAGTCTGACCCTGTGTCTCATTGGAACAGTCCAGCCCGAACTGCCAATCCATGCCTTCTCTGGACCGGAAACAAGTTTCCTAGGACCGGTTTCTGGCATTTCAGCCGTCTTTAGTCAGGCTTACCTGAATCCAGTGGCAAAGTGAGCAAGGGACTCATGTCTGAGCATACCCTGCCGACTTATGGCGAACAAAGGGGTACAAAAGGGGGTGTGATGGAGGTAGCATCTGAACCAATCAAACACTAACACCCAGTCACCTGATCTGGGTTTAATCCATCACCGTTCTTTATCCCACTCTGCCACCCCAGTTCAGACATAGCCATATGCAAATCAGTCTGACCCTGTGCCTCATGGGAACAGTCCAGCCCGAACTGCCAAGCCATGCCTTCTCCGGACCGGAAACAAGTTTCCTAGGACTGGTTTCTGGCATTTCAGCCGTCTTCAGCCAGGCTTGCTTGAATCCAGTGGCAAAATGAGCAAGGGACTCATGTCTGAGCATACCCTGCCAACTTATGGCGAACAAAGAGGTACAAAAGGGGGTATGATGGACGGAGCATCTGAACCAATCAAACACTCACACCCAGTCAACAGATCTGGGTTTAATCCATCACCATTCTTTAGCCCACTCTGCCACCCCAGTTCAGACATGGCCATATGCAAATCAGTCTGACCCTGTGCCTCATGGGAACAGTCCAGCCCGAACTGCCAAGCCATGCCTTCTCTGGAGCGCAAACAAGTCTCCTAGGACCGGTTTCTGGCATTTCAGCCGCCTTCAGCCAGGCTTGCTTGAATCCAGTGGCAAAGTAAGCAAGGGACTCATGTCTGAGCATGCCCTGTCAACTTATGGCGAACAAAGCGGTACAAAAGGGGGTGGTGATGGACGGAGCATCTGAACCAATCCAACACTCACAGACAGTCCACAGATCTGGGTTTAATCTATCACCGTTCTTTAGCCCACTTAGCCACCCCAGTTCAGACATGGCCATATGCAAATCAGTCTGACCCTGTGCCTCATGGGAACAGTCCAGCCCGAACTGCCAAGCCATACCTTCTCTGGAGCGGAAACAAGCCTCCTAGGGCCGGTTTCTGGCATTTCAGCCGTCTTCAGCCAGGCTTGCTTGAATCCAGTGGCAAAGTGATCAAGGGACTCATGTCTGAGCATACCCTGCCAACTTATGGCGAACAAAGCGGTACAAAAGGGGGTGGTTATGGACGGAGCATCTGAACCAATCAAACACTCACACCCAATCAACAGATCTGGGTTTAATCCATCACCGTTCTTTAGCCCACTCTGCCAACCCAGTTCAGACATGGCCATATGCAAATCAGTCTGACCCTGTGCCTCATGGGAACAGTCCAGCCCAAACTGCCAAGCCATGCCTTCTCTGGACCCGAAACAAGATTCCTAGGACTGGTTTCTGGCATTTCAGCCGTCTTCAGCCAGGTTTGCTTGAATCCAGTGGCAAAGTGAGCAAGGGACTCACGTCTGAGCATACCCTGCCAACTTATGGCAAACAAAGCGGTACAAAAGGGGGTGGTGATGGACGGAGCATCTGAACCAATCAAACACTCACACCCAGTCAACAGATCTGGGTTCAATCCATCACCGTTCTTTATCCCACTCTGCCACCCCAGTTCAGACATGGCCATATGCAAATCAGTCTGACCCTGTGTCTCATGGGAACAGTCCAGCCCGAACTGCCAAGCCATGCCTTCTCTGGACCGGAAACAAGTTTCCTAGGACCGGTTTCTGGCATTTCAGCCGTCTTTAGTCAGGCTTACCTGAATCCAGTGGCAAAGTGAGCAAGGGACTCATGTCTGAGCATACCCTGCCGACTTATGGCGAACAAAGCGGTACAAAAGGGGGTGTGATGGAGGTAGCATCTGAACCAATCAAACACTAAGACTCAGTCAACTGATCTGGGTTTAATCCATCACCGTTCTTTATCCCACTCTGCCACCCCAGTTCAGACATAGCCATATGCAAATCAGTCTGACCCTGTGCCTCATGGGAACAGTCCAGCCCGAACTGCCAAGCCATGCCTTCTCTGGACCGGAAACAAGTTTCCTATGACCGGTTTCTGGCATTTCAGCCGTCTTCAGCCAGGCTTGCTTGAATCCAGTGGCAAAATGAGCAAGGGACTCATGTCTGAGCATACCCTGCCAACTTATGGCGAACAAAGAGGTACAAAAGGGGGTGTGATGGACGGAGCATCTGAATCAATCAAACACTCACACCCAGTCAACAGATCTGGGTTTAATCCATCACCGTTCTTTAGCCCACTCTGCCACCCCAGGTGAGACATGGCCATATGCAAATCAGTCTGACCCTGTGCCTCATGGGACCAGTCCAGCTTGAACCGCAAAGCCATGCCTTCTCTGGACTGGAAACAAACTTCTTAGGACCGGTTTCTGGCATTTCAGCCATCTTCAGCCAGGCTTGCTTGAATCCAGTGGCAAAGTGAGCAAGGGACTCACCTCTTAGCATAACTTGCCAAATTATGGCATACAAAGCGGTACAAAAGGGGGTAGTGATGGACGGAGCATCTGAACCAATCAAACACTCACACCCAGTCAACGGATCTGGGTTTAATCCATCACCGTTCTTTAGCCCACTCTGCCACCCCAGTTCAGACATGGCCATATGCAAATCAGTCTGACCCTGTGTCTCATGGGAACAGTCCAGCCCGAACTCCCAAGCCATGCCTTCTCTGGACCGGAAACAAGTTTCCTAGGACCGGTTTCTGGCATTTCAGCCGTCTTAAGCCAGGCTTGCTTGAATCCAGTGGCAAAGTGAGCAAGGGACTCACGTCTGAGCATACCCTGCCAACTTATGGCGAACAAAGCGGTACAAAAGGGGGTGTGATGGACGGAGCATCTGCACCAATCAAACATTCACACCCAGTCAACAGATCTGGGTTTAATCCATCACCGTTCTTCAGCCCACTCTGCCACCCCAGTTCAGACATGGCCATATGCAAATCAGTCTGACCCTGTGCCTCATGGGAACAGTCCAGCCCAAACTGCCAAGCCATGCCTTCTCTGGACCCGAAACAAGATTCCTAGGACTGGTTTCTGGCATTTCAGCTGTCTTCAGCCAGGTTTGCTTGAATCCAGTGGCAAAGTGAGCAAGGGACTCACGTCTGAGCATACCCTGCCAACTTATGGCAAACAAAGCGGTACAAAAGGGGGTGGTGATGGACGGAGCATCTGAACCGATCAAACACTCACACCCAGTCAACAGATCTGGGTTCAATCCATCACCGTTCTTTAGCCCACTCTGCCACCCCAGTTCAGACATGGCCATATGCAAATCAGTCTGACCCTGTGTCTCATTGGAACAGTCCAGCCCGAACTGCCAATCCATGCCTTCTTTGGACCGGAAACAAGTTTCCTAGGACCGGTTTCTGGCATTTCAGCCGTCTTTAGTCAGGCTTACCTGAATCCAGTGGCAAAGTGAGCAAGGGACTCATGTCTGAGCATACCCTGCCGACTTATGGCGAACAAAGCGGTACAAAAGGGGGTGTGATGGAGGTAGCATCTGAACCAATCAAACACTAACACCCAGTCACCTGATCTGGGTTTAATCCAACACCGTTCTTTATCCCACTCTGCCACCCCAGTTCAGACATAGCCATATGCAAATCAGTCTGACCCTGTGCCTCATGGGAACAGTCCAGCCCGAACTGCCAAGCCATGCCTTCTCCGGACCGGAAACAAGTTTCCTAGGACTGGTTTCTGGCATTTCAGCCGTCTTCAGCCAGGCTTGCTTGAATCCAGTGGCAAAATGAGCAAGGGACTCATGTCTGAGCATACCCTGCCAACTTATGGCGAACAAAGAGGTACAAAAGGGGGTGTGATGGACGGAGCATCTGAACCAATCAAACACTCACACCCAGTCAACAGATCTGGGTTTAATCCATCACCATTCTTTAGCCCACTCTGCCACCCCAGTTCAGACATGGCCATATGCAAATCAGTCTGACCCTGTGCCTCATGGGAACAGTCCAGCCCGAACTGCCAAGCCATGCCTTCTCTGGAGCGGAAACAAGTCTCCTAGGACCGGTTTCTGGCATTTCAGCCGCCTTCAGCCAGGCTTGCTTGAATCCAGTGGCAAAGTAAGCAAGGGACTCATGTCTGAGCATGCCCTGTCAACTTATGGCGAACAAAGCGGTACAAAAGGGGGTGGTGATGGACGGAGCATCTGAACCAATCCAACACTCACAGACAGTCCACAGATCTGGGTTTAATCTATTACCGTTCTTTAGCCCTCTCTGCCACCCCAGTTCAGACATGGCCATATGCAAATCAGTCTGACCCTGTACCTCATGGGAACAGTCCAGCCCGAACTACCAAGCCATGCCTTCTCTGGACCGGAAACAAGCTTCCCAGGACTGGTTTCTGGCATTTCAGCCATCTTCAGCCAGGCTTGCTTGAATCCAGTGGCAAAGTGAGCAAGGGACTCATGTCTGAGCATACCCTGCCAACTTATGGCGAACAAAGTGGTACAAAAGGGGGTGGTGATGGACGGAGCATCTGAACCAATCAAACACTCACACGCAGTTAACAGATCTGGCTTTAATCCATCACCGTTCTTTAGCCCACTTAGCCACCCCAGTTCAGACATGGCCATATGCAAATCAGTCTGACCCTGTGCCTCATCTGAACAGTCCAGCCCGAACTGCCAAGCCATGCCATCTCTGGACTGGAAACAAGCGTCCTAGGACTGGCTTCTGGCATTTCAGCCGTCTTCAGCAAGGCTTGCTTGAATCCAGTGGCAAAGTAAGCAAGGGACTCACGTCTGAGCATACCCTGCCAACTTATGGCGAACAAAGCGGTACAAAAGGGGGTGGTGATGGACGGAGCATCTGAACCAATCAAACACTCACACACAGTCAACAGATCTGGGTTTAATCCATCACCGTTCTTTAGCCCACTCTGCCACCCCAGTTCAGACATGGCTATATGCAAATCAGTCTGACCCGGTGCCTCATGGGAACAGTCCAGCCCGAACTGCCAAGCCATGCTTTCTCTGGACCGGAAACAAGCTTCCTCGGACCGGTTTCTGGCATTTTAGCCGTCTTCAGCCAGGCTTGCTTGAATCCAGTGGCAAAGTGAGCAAGGAACTCACGTCTGAGCATACCCTGCCAACTTATGGCGAACAAAGCGGTACAAAAGGGGGTGGTGATGGACGGAGCATCTGAACCAATCAAACACTCACACCCAGTCAACAGATCTGGGTTTAATCCATCACCGTTCTTTAGCCCACTCTGCGACCCCAGTTCAGACATGGCCATATGCAAATCAGTCTGAACCTGTGCCTAATGGGAACAGTCCAGCCCGAACTGCCAAGCCATGCCTTCTCTGGACCGGAAACAAGCTTCCTAGGACCGGTTTCTGGCATTTCAGCGGTCTTCAGCCAGGCTTGCTTGAATCCAGTGGCAAAGTGAGCAAGGGACTCACGTCTGTGCATACCCTGCCAACTTATGGCGAACAAAGCGGTTCAAAACGGGGTGGTGATGGACGGAGCATCTGAATCAATCAAACACTCACACCCAGTCAACAGATCTGGGTTTAATCCATCACTGTTCTTTAGCCCACTCTGCCACCCCAGTTCAGACATGGCCATATGCAAATCAGTCTGACCCTGTGCCTCATGGGACCAGTCCAGCTCGAACCTCCAAGCCATGCCTTCTCTGGACTGGAAACAAACTTCTTAGGACTGGTTTCTGGCATTTCAGCGGTCTTCAGCCAGGCTTGCTTGAATCCAGTGGCAAAGTGAGCAAGGGACTCACGTCTGAGCATACCCTGCCTACTTATGGCGAACAAAGCGGTTCAAAACGGGGTGGTGATGGACGGAGCATCTGAACCAATCAAACACTCACACCCAATCAACAGATCTGGGTTTAATCCATCACCGTTCTTTAGCCCACTCTGCCACCCCAGTTCAGGCATGGCCATATGCAAATCAGTCTGACCCTGTGCCTCATGGGAACAGTCCAGCCCTAACTGCCAAGCCATGCCTTCTCTGGACCGTAAACAAGCTTCCTAGGACCGGTTTCTGGCATTTCTGCTGTCTTCAGCCAGGCTTGCTTGAATCCAGTGGCAAAGTGAGCAAGGGACTCACGTCTGAGCATTTATTAGTACGCAATACCTTTACATCGCATGTTCTTAGTACGCAATACCTTTACAGCGCAAGTCATTAGATCGACTTGCTGTAGGAGACGCTCTAAATTAAGGACTAGTATAATTTACTATTCCAACACCTTCCCTACTGTTGCACAAGCTAGAGTTGGTATAGTAAATTATACTATTAGTAAATCCAGAGCGCCCCCTACAGCAAGTCGATCTAATGGCTTGCGAAGTAAAGATATCGCATTCTAACAACTCGGTCGCTGTAACGACTGTGTTGTAATGAACACAATGTAATAGCATGCGTAGTAACATGCTATATTCTTAATTTGCCTTTCTTCCTCAAAGTTCTAAACCATCCACAAAGCCAAACTGGTCGGACTAGGCGGCTTCAGGTGTTTATCCGGGAGGCTGGAATGGTTCGGGCCGCTTTTGTTAGTCTGGGGCGTTTTTGTCTCAGTGCAGCAGTTTTAAAAACACTAGAAAGTTCCTTGCATATCCAGCAATAAAAGTGTTAATATAACCCTGGTGATTAATGTACCTGCTGGAGAGAGATAGGAGTTTTGCCTAGTGGCAGTTTTGACTCATCTCTTGGGTTAATATGGCTGCTGCAAAGAGCATGTACTGTGCAGATCACAGAACAGTATTTTATGTGCATAGCTCAGTGGGTTACTGCTTTTGTCACATAGATCCTTTTATTACTGTGGAGTTCATAAGTTACAATCATAATCTAGCACAGTGAGCTATGTACTGCCATCAAAGAGCTGCATGCAAACGGAATGGTACTGGTTAGAAGAAAGTTATGTTTTTTCCCAGTCTTTCCTTATCCTGATGGTGCTAAAAAAGGTTTGATCGGGTAGAAATTAATTATTAATATTAAAGTCAACCCTAACCACTGCGTTTGTTCTGAATCTTGAGTTTGGGCTTCTCCGGACCAGGCGTTCTTAAAAAATGCCTACCAGCATGGATGACGTGATACTATACCTTTTAGTCCCCTTTGTCTTATGTAACATACTCTATAGACTGATTTACACACTTAGGATTGCTATGCATTTGGGTCTCATAAGAAACCTACCGCTGCACTGGCAAGGGATATAGGAAAGATCTCGCAGGTGGGTTTAAGTCGGGGTAGACAGGCACTCAGGCTTTGCAAATACTGTTCACGCACCTCATTATTGGTTGTATTTCTATTTTTTAAGTATGTCATTATTTTGCAGATTGATTACTTGTAGAGGTCAGCGGCCTGCACTTTAGATGCACCTATACCGAAACAGAAACATTAAACATCCACTGATCCACTGCAAAACTGTAGTGCTGCCGATTGGGTTGTTGGATGAAGCTTGTGAGCTCGCGCACCCTCCTCCGCACTCCCTTAAACTGACTCGTATAGGAGCAGGCAGACCCCACAGGCCTCGTGAGAAGAAGCCACAGAAACGCATTAAAAGACATTGTTAAAAGGGGAGCCGTGAACGGTTCCAGGCCAGGCTCAGCCGCCGCGCTTAATTAAAGATCAGAAATGCCATCCTTAATGTGCATGAAAAATGTGCCCCCACTGTTTCCACTGCCTCAAATGTATCACTTTAATTTCTGGGGCTGTCTCAGCTGTCATCGCTCTTTAATCCCGGGCCCTCACGAGTCACGCCGGATCCGCGCGGTGAGGAGGACGCGGGGAGCTGAGCTCGCGCTACCAGAGGTGTAGAGCTCTGCGCAGGGGTTCGAGACGCAACGCTGCCTCGTTAAGGAGGGGCGCAGGGCGTGCCTCTGCTGCTTCCGGTCTCTGTGCAGTTATTTACAGACCGAATGAGGTTGAAATAGCCAATTGGCTGTCGCTAGTTTCTTCCATCAAGTTGTGTGGTGGTACCCAGTCAGAAAATTCTGGCATCGACCATCCAGTGCCCAAGGGTGCCTGCGCCAGAGGTGCAACTAGAGCCAAATTTCGGGGGGGGGGGGACACTAAAAGTATGGGGGGGGGGGGTCTGATTCTTCCATCAATATGCAGAGTGGAGATGCAGGGGTGAAACCACAACAAGGCCTCCTTAGCAAGTAGATGGTCTTTTAAAGACCTGTGAAGTACTCGGATGCTACTGTGTGTGTGCCCGGGAAGCTGTCTCAGCCAGGCTGACACACATGACGGTCGGGCGGGGGGAGGGGGCTGAAGCCCTTTGAGCCCAATAGGTGTTCCGCGCCTGACCTGCGCCACTTATTTCTGTGGCCTATGGCTGCTGGCACCTTGCCTTCAACATATCTATTTTCAGATACCTAAGTGAAAACTGCTTAAAATGGCGGATTGGGGAGGCTTCAAACCCCTTTGTTGGATCCGAGCATCAGGATTCTGATGATGGAGGAGTTGCAGTAGCTGACTGTGAGGATTGTGGAGTATGATGTGCTATGGTGGTGAGTTTTTACCATGTAATACACTCACAAAACTTTCTTGGGTCCAGTCAGGCTGGTTTGTGAAGCCTTCAGCTCAAACCTGGTTAGCTGGGGCATCGAGCAGCAAGGCTTAAGTAAAGGAACTAATGTAAAGCATTTAGAAGAACCAAACAATGGAAAAGAAAGCTACGCAACATAAAAAAACTCCAACACTAATTTAGATAAATAGATTATATTTTTATGAATTTTTAGACATCAAGATAAGCGAAAATCCACCAGAGGGTTCCGTTGATACAGATTTTTAAATAAAATGTAAATCTCAGCTTTTTAGTACAAAGTGCAAAGAGGCATTAGTAACCGTAAAGTTTTGAAACTTTTGAAAAGGCTTTGTTTGGCTAGTCCAGTCTGCGTGGGGCAGCCAAATCTGAAAGAGAGAAAGTTGGGCAGGTGAGGGGGCAATATGGAGTTTGTGAATGGTTACATGGTCACCAAAGCTGTCTCAAGTCTAGTTCCACATTTTACATCCAGACCACCATAGACTTCAATGGGGTGATCCTGATACTAGGAATGCAGGATGCTGAAAGGTACAATGGCGCTGTATGGTCAATGGGGGTGTAACTGCAGTTATTTCTCAGTTCACGGGTAAGGTGGCACGACTTTGGCCATTGAGTCGGTGTCCATCAAAGTCTTCTTTGAGCCAGTATAAGGTCAGCTGCAACTTGGCTATTGATCTCCGCATAGAGCGGGTCCAGTGATATCTCATTGCTAGACCAAGATGCAGCAGGTTCAGTCCAGCAGTCAGTGCAATCTTTCTTAACAAGTCCAGGGATCAGCATGGCAGGCATTCTTCATTCCATTCTCCGGTTTCTTCGTGATCTAAGGTTCAGGGTGTCAGCGGTGGTATATTTATGCCCAGAAAGTGCCCTGGGGGGAATGATGCAACTAGCCAATGGGCTACCAGGATCCTGTCTGCCATATGACAACTTCCAGCTAGGGGTGGTATCTAGCAATCCAAGAGTGCACTATTTTGCCTATTCTCAAGATGTCTGAACCCTTCCTTGGATGTTAGGAGCTTGGTAGCCCACCCTAGAAGTCTGGCAAACTGTGTTCTACATTACTAATGGAAAACTGGTTGGGGGCTCCGGACTCCTCTTTCTGTTTCTGCCGCCAGCCTGTGTACCTGAACGAAAGAGAGCCCTGCATGAGTGTGATCGCCATTTGCCCACCAAAAGCAGCCTTGTCTTTTTTGACCAACATCCTATTTGGCTTCCTGCAAGAGGGAGGTAATACCTCTCTCTGTAGCGGGCTCCTGTTGTTTCTGAGCCTGGGAGTTGGTCACACTCTTGCCTTGGGTGCAGAAAGCTTTTGGTGTCCAGCAAAAATGTGAGGCCATTGGACAAACTGGGCAAAAGAGAGGCAACTTTCTAAAAGTTGCCTTTCCTTAAAAGTGATTTTCAATTTGGCTTGGGCATCAAATCAGGTTTAATTCCATGATCAATTTGATTGCTTGAAGTACCAATTTAGTAGTACCATTCAGAAGTCAGCTGGACTAAGAGGTCAGCCAGTAACTCAATGTTAGCCAACAGGGCTACTAACTTCTCCACAGCAAAAGTTACAATTTGGAAGTTTTGCTTGTAGGACATATTAGAAATATAGGTTCTATTTAAGAAAATACAACTCCTTGCCTCCGTAGGCCTTCCTTAGGGGAGACTTTTATATATTGTTAAGCTCAGTGAGGACCTTGACGTTGGTTTAAATGGCAAAGCTGAATGAGAGGTGTTAAAACTACTCTTCCAGGCTGCATTGGCAGGCTGGGAGCCATTTCGAAATTTGTATAACTCAGGGTGGCACAATAATTGCTGGGGGGACACTGTCTCACATGCCCTGGGTACCCTTGGTACCATATACTAGGGACTTATAAGTAAGTTAGCCTATGCCAATTCTGGGTAAGGAATTCAACACGCATTTTGTAATGGGGTAGAACACTGGCACTGGGGTCTGGTTACGAGGCCTCGGTGCACTCTGAGTTGAAAAACCAGCAGCATCAGTACAAAACGTTGGTGCTGATCATGGAAAAAGAGGCATTTCCTCACATTAGCGTCTATTTGCTGGTGAATTTAGTGACATGTTGTTTACTTTTTTCTTACTGGGGAGTAGCCCTAGAGTGTTCTTTGCCATTACCAGTACTTAATTTGCAAAAGAAAAAGTGTAGGGGCCCCAAAGTTTGCTTACAAGCATTGCCGCTGGCACTATTGAAAGTAGGTGTCCCAAATACCATGGCTGCGTATTCCTGATTCCACCACATGCCTCTTTACTCCACCACCAGGCACTCCCTCCCCTCTTTTCTCACTCTTGCACGTTCCTTTTTTTCTCTCTTTGTCATGTTTTCCCAATCTTCCACGTCTTCCTTCCTTTCCCCTTGTTTGTTTTTCTCTCTCTTCCTCTGTGTAATAATCTGATGAGGAAAATGAATGTTCGTTCCCAAAAATGAGTGCCACCTGCAACCACCAGTGCAAATTAAACACTTTAAATTACCCCATGACTTCCCCTATAGTCAAATTTCAATTATTGGTGGGAGTAGTGTCCCTTCCTCTCATTTGAAGCAAAGGATTCTGGTTTCTACCAGGACACTGATACCTGTGCCAACTTCCTCCTGTATTTGGACGAAAAAGACTGTAGTTGGACAAGTTTGAGGAAAATGCAAATACACTCAAGAACCAGCACAAACCAGTTCCAAGAGAAGAGTTTCTGGAATTTATATCCACATCTGCAAAATATGATTGACCCCCAAAATCTTAACATTGTAAAGAAATGATTGGTCAAATGGATAATAAATCCTGAGCATATGCCCAATTCAATGTGATAGACTTTTTCTTGACCAAGGCCTGGATACACACATCAATGTGCCTTATAAATTGACAGTGACTGGGATCTTTGATTACCAGCTCCCCTGCAAATTTAGACCAAACCAATGTCTGCTGGAAGCACAGACCATACCTGCCATTCTTGAAAAAGCCTGCCTGCTGTGGACATTGGAGACAGTCTGGCTGCCTAGTATCTATAGAGCTGTGAAGAAAAGGGACCAAGGACCACAGACTACGTTGACTGCATTTGGTGCAGGGGGTTGATCAGCTCTACAAGGATCACTGTGGTGGGCTCCCCTGTCCATGACCCCTGTGTAAGTCCTGAATGGCTACAAACAAGACATCCTTTGTGGCTGGAATTGTTTGATTGAATTACTAGGCAAGACTTTTCTGAAGAACACATCACAATCCAGTTGTAAATGTGTGCAGAGATTTTCTCCTTAGAAACCCAGACCCAAGCAGTTTTTTGTGCATGTCTGGATCCCCAGCTCCATGGGTGTCCTTGTGTGGTAAAAGATCAACTGAAGCCAAGGATTTCTTTGTTATGACCTTTCGAATGTTTGAAGAGTTAAAAATACTTACTTTGGCCAGTGGATCAAAAAGTACCACCAACTAAACAAAATCTTGTCAAATTTCACCTTCGCGCTGTTAGTCCTAGGGTGCCAGAAGATCCCCCTGACATGGACCACTCTTTCCTTGGCTGTGACTCTGAGCATCCGTGGCCATTGGACTTCATCTGCAAAAGGGACTGTGTGCATCTACGAACAGTAAAGAACTGAGGCCCCTGGAGGGACTATAGGTACATTTTTGAAGCCTCCCCAACTCATGAGTTTGGTATTGAGGACAAAAACTATTACCCTGTCCTTCCCTGCACGAGACACTGGCACTAAATCTAAGAAACAGTAATTTTGCTGTGTCAAGAATAATTGAGCTGTTTGCCAATGACAGAAGGCAAGACCCATTGAGTAGTGGAAACACTGTGTACAGTGTTTTTCATTTCCTTGATATCTATTTATTGTGTTTGTGTGTCATATTGAACTGTTTGGATGGATTCATTTATAAGTAAAAGTACTAACTAGATATTGACTTATTGTTTATGCATGTGTCCTTTGCTGTAATCTGAATCTCTAGCCCACATCACCGCCCTGAGTGAACCATGGACTGCTCTGGTTCACTCTGGCTGAGGGTCATGTGTTAAAGGGCTGCACTTGGTGCTCAGTTTTGGGTCCGATAGTAAGGAAAGCCCCATGACACTAGAGGTAAAGGCCTCAATTGTTACAATTTCAGTTCAGTAACCAGGGTCCGGCTGGCCTATAGGGCTATCTGGCAGTGCCTGAAGGGCTGGTCTGACAGGTCAGTGTGTGGGTCAGTTGTTTGGCTGTTTGTGGCCCTGTTCTATATCTGATGGGTTTTACTGTTAATTTTCCTTATATTGCCACAAGTTTTTCCTGCAACAAGCTCAATTCCCTGCCGTCTCCCATACCTTGAAAACACATAGGCAGCTTCTCTTTACAATTACAAAACTGCTCCTTTTTGCAGAATGTGGGGCACTTTTTTTATCTAAATGATTCGACAATGGAGGCACTTTTATTTTTATCCCTGGGCTAAAATCTGTTACAGTTTGACCAAGTCAGTAACCCTTGATTGCCCTGGGTCCCACAACCATTTCCGACAACTGGACTCTGGGTGGGAATGGTAACAGTGTCATGTAGTTCCGGAGAACCCAATCAAATATGGCTATGCACGGAGGCGCTAGGGGGCGCACAGCGGAATGGCTGCTTGAGCGAGCAGCTCCGCCGGGAGGATCATGTAACAACGGTTTACGGTTGTTTACACGGCAGATCCACGACCTTGAGGCACACAGAGAGGTGTATGACACTCGTGGGGACACTCGGCGCGACTTCGGTGATAGTAACGAGCCCCCCTGATGGCCGATAACAGTGCAGGTAAATAGACTGCACCCAGAGCTGTCATGGCGCCCATCCTTATCTGTCAGAAATGACTGCTGAGCCAGCGCGGATCACCGGACCCCCCCACGACCGGAGATACAAATGGGGAAGTGCACTGGGTATATGTGCGGCGACAACAACCGGCACCCGACCAAACCTAGTCATCATCCTGGCCTGTGACGCGTAACATCGGGGAGAGGACACTTTAGACGGAGCTCTGCTATGCAAAATGGCGGCGCTGGTGGAGCGATAACGGAGGTTGCCGACTGACACAGCCGATGATACGGAGTCCAACGGAAACAGGTACATTTTCTAAACTATCGACTGCTGGTGGCTTGTGGAGGCACCCCCTGCCCCTACAGATATGACAAACATGAGGCTTACTACAGGATAGGGGCGGTGTGCCGATGTGGGATCACAAGATGGCGGCGCCCACCACACATTAAACAAAGTGACGGCCGGTGATGAAATCACGCGCCAACTTAGCTACATTATCCCCAGGAATGCTGAACGGCATGTGTGCCTGCACCGGAGGGCTTGAACCGCTCTACAGTTGAAGCTGCACTCGCGAGCTGGCCGCCCTGTTGGGGTCATGTCTTCGCACCTCCCCTAATGACACACTTGGGAATTTACCGAGACAAGATCCGATCGGTAATTCACACCACCGACAACGTGGACATACCACCCCCATTGCACGCCCTGTGACCCTGTCTGTGTGCACAGCCAGGCGCCGCGCACTCGATCAGTGGCATACCCAGGCATCACGATCGGCCAGTAGCGGTCCGTTACTGCGACGAACAAGACTTGTGCAGACGCGGGAGGATTGGCGCGACTCGACCACCCAGGCAGACCTCCCTATAGCTACGCACCCATGCATATATTGGTGACAAGCGAGTGGTAGACCATACGCCACCGTAGCCGCAAGGAAAATACAGCCTCGCAGTCCACTCTGAACCACCCCAAAGCGCCAACTAGCCCTAGGAGGAGACCGTACCTTCCACCGCCTGCGGGGAATCCTGAGTGGGGGACAATCTGCCACATCCAGCGCCGCGTGATACTGCACACCTCACGCAGTACCGCAGGTGATATCTAGACCCCACAACTACCCTGCTCCAGTGAGCTGCGCTCCCGGCATTAACGATCATGGGCAAGCCTGACAGACAACAATCCAAGATCAACTTTGAGGCGCGGCAAGCGCCGAAAGGTCAAACAGAGACGGGGGATGACGAAGCGGCGACTGGTACGTTGGAGGAAAGCAATATGGTGGACATTCTCAAAGCCATTAAAACCAACCTCCAAGACATTAACGGCAAACTCGACAATCTAACGGGCCGCATGGACAGAATGCATGCAAAAATGGAGCAACACGGGGAGAGACTGGAAGACGCGGAGAAGCGCATATCCACAGTAGAAGATGACACCCATGCCACAGCCACTAAATGCACGGGCATGGAGAAAATCCTGGAAGTGATCAAAGTGAAGGCGGAAGAATTGGAGGCGCGGTCGCGTCGAAACAACATACGCATCGCGGGCCTTCCCGAGACGACCAACACGGGACGCATGGAGCCCTATATCGAACAGTTATGCAAAGACATCTTCGGTGAAACTTCTATGTCCTCTGTGTTCATCGTCGAAAGGGCGCACAGGTCCTTGGCGCCGAAGCCACCGACAGGCGCAGCTCCTAGGCCCATCATTGCCCGGGTTCTCAACTACAGGGACAGGGACACCATCCTACGACTAGCGAGGGAAAAAGGCACCATCACCCATCAAGGTAATAAATTGGACTTTTACCCGGATCACACCTATGCAGTACAGCAGGCAAGGAAAGAATTCAACACTGTCAAGGCCAAGTTGCGTGACCTGCAGATACCGTATGCCATGCTATATCCAGCGCGTCTTAAAGTCACGTGGGAGGAAAAACCGGTATTCCTGACTACCCCCAAGGCAGCCATGGACTTCATTAAAAAAGTGGCGTCCAAGAGCAAAAAGAGGAGCAACAGAGAGCACTCACCAGAACAAGAGTAAGGTAAGGCGTTGCACTGCTCCACTGGATTATGTGATATATACTATACTTCTCACTAGTTGCCTTATGACGTAATCCCCTCAAACACGGTTCAGCTAGCCTACAAGCCTCTGCACATTTAGAGACTGAGAAAGCATGGACAATTTTATGCGAACTGAACAATGTGAGACATGTCCGCACGTTGCTTTGAACTAAATGCCAAGTTCTTGTCACCAGACTCACGTTGATCCTACTGTGGGGCAAGTGCTGAAATGACTAGAGGCACCATGTATGCAGAGGTAACGTGGACATAGACTGGGGAACCCTACATATGTTTACTGTTGATAACTATGTCATAAGAATAATACTGATCACTTCTTCTCCATTTGTTCATGGATAGCTTACCATGTTTCCAACCTGAATTACACTGGATTATGTGATATATACTATACTTCTCACTAGTTGCCTTACGACGTAATCCCTTCGGACACGGTTCAGCTAGCCTACGAGCCTCTGCACATTTAGAGCCTGAGAAAGCATGGACAATTTTATGCGAACTGAACATTATGAGACATGTCAGCACGTTGCTTTGAACTAAATGCCAAGTTCCTGTTACCGGAATCACGTTGATCCTACTGTGGGGCGAGGGCTGCAATGACTAGAGGCAACATGTGTGCGGGGGTACCGTGGGCATAGACTGGGGAACCCTACATATGTTTACTGTCGATAACCATGTCATGAGAATAATACTGACACCTTCTTCTCCATTTGTTCATGGATAGCTTACCATGTTTTCAACCTGAATTCTACATTACTAGAATATGATCTGACCCCGTCCTTTTAGTAGGATGGTGTAAGTGCACCCCCGGCGGACCTCCTAATGGGAGATCCCCAAAAAGTTATGGTTACAAGAGTAGTTACTCAGGGGATATGGCTTCAGCAAATTTGGGTTGCTGATGTGGGTGGGTGTGGGACCAGTTGGGGTTTAGTTGAACCGACGATGCCAGTGTGTTTGAGACGCATTGCTGATTCCCGAAGTAAGTTCAAAACATGTGACATCACCACTCCGCAATGTCTGGTAACGAATTGTGCACCTCCTGCTTTCCAGCTGAAACGTACATGGTTATGTGTCATTTTAATGTTGTATAATGGCTAGAAATAACGAGTTGAACCTGTTGACTTGGAATGTGCGGGGAATTGTTAACCCGAAAAAAACTAGACAAATATTTGCAAGTCTGGATAGACACCACATAGACATTGCATTACTGCAGGAAACACATGTCGCCCCCAACATGTACAGAAAGATAGGGTCTAGATGGGCAGAATCATGCCACTCTTCCACATACTCGTCCTACTCCAGGGGAGTAATGACACTGATCAGAAAAGGGGTCAACTACAGGATTGACAGATCTATTTCGGACCCCAACGGTAGATATGTAATCGTATCTGGACTACTGCGTGGTCAACCCCTCACACTAGTGAACGTTTATGGCCCTAATGTGGACTCCCCCGACTTTTTTCAGGAGCTATGGAATAGAATAGTAGAATTCACTAACACGACCATCATCTGGGGGGGGATCTGAATGTCGCACTGAATGATACACTAGACCGTTCAGGGACCACCGTAGAAACACACAAACAAGCTAGAGGCAAGATACACGACATGATGACCACTTTCCCATTGCATGATATCTGGAGAGCCAGAAATCCGGATTTGACTGCGGCCACACACATAAATGCGATGCACGCAAGCTGGTCTAGAATAGACTACTGGTTGGGGTCTGAGAAGGCGTTGCTATGGACTGACAACATTTCTATACTCCCCAGGACTGTATCAGACCACAATCCGATCAGGTTGCAGGTTCGGATTCCACACTACACACCCCCACCGTTCAGCTGGCGCTTTAATGCCAAAGCGTTACTAGACCCTCTATATGCGAACAAAATAGCGACAGCTGTCACTGAATTCTTCCAATTCAATGTGGCATCGGTCGACGATCCAGGTACACTTTGGGAAGCTTTTAAAGTGACACTGAGAGTTTGTATTAGCACCAAAGTGGGAATACTACGAGACATCAGAGACCAAATACAGAAGTGTGAAGAAACGATAAGAACGCTAGAAATGGAATATGATAGGACGCAGGAGATTACTGTGCTTGGGGAATTAAAGAAGGCATTCACTGAACACCAAACATATGCTACCGATGAACTGAAGTATGTCACTAAACGGCCATTAGCCAAGCAATATGGGGAGGGAGGACGTCCTGGTAGAATACTTACTTCGAAAATTTGTGAAGGTAAACCCACCCAATACATAACACAGATTAAAGACACCGCAGGCATCCCATTGACACAACCCGAAGACATACTACACTGCTTTGTAGATCATTACAGCACACTGTATACATCCAAACAGACACCGCCCCAAGCAGAAACGTTGGACTATTTAAATGATACGGCCATTGCCTGGTTATCGGACAAACAACGTGAATACCTAGCGATGCCAATTACAATAGAAGAAGTGTTGGACGTCATTCGTTCCTTGCCTAATGGCAAAGCACCTGGCCCAGACGGATTTACCTGCGAATTTTATAAAATATACGCAGACACCTTAGCGCCACACCTAGTTGCCATGTATGGTAATGCATTTGATCAGACCGTGCTTCCTCCATCACTACGGGAAGCGGTACAAATAACACTACTAAAACCCAACAAAGATCCTGACTGCTGTGACTCCTACCGGCCCCTGTCATTACTAAACGTAGACTCGAAAATACTGGCCAAATTATTGGCGGTCAGGCTACAGCCCCTGATGACTAATTTAATATTGCCAGACCAAGCAGGGTTCATACCCACAAGGGCAACTTCGCACAACACGAGAACATTGTTCGCGCTGTCCCACTACTTAACCTCTGACACTAAAGCGGTTGCAGTTATGCTTGATGCTGCCAAAGCATTCGACTCCATTGAATGGCCGTTCCTGCTTACAATACTCCAGAGAATGGGTTTTCCACCACGGTTCATAACATGGGTACGACTCCTGTATACAGATCCTGTAGCCAGAGTCCGGGTAAATGGGTATATGTCAGATCCCTTCCGCATTGGCCGAAGTACGAGACAGGGTTGTCCCCTATCCCCATTGTTATTCACGCTCGCGCTGGAACCACTAGCGTGCATCATCAGACAATCATATAATCACTCAGCTCTACATTTTCCAAGCCGACCGCTGCATATTTCTATGTATGCAGATGACATGCTGTTATACATCAGAGACCCAGAACAAAATATGAACCCGATCCTACGCGAATATATCAAATTTGGCAGGCACTCGGGTTTGCAGATTAATTGGGACAAATCTATTATAATCCCTCTAACAGACACCACGACACGACACACCATAGACTTCCCACTAGATTGGCAAACGGATCCGGTCCGATATTTAGGGATTTGGTACAGCAGAGACCCTGAAGAAGTTATCCGCACAAACTATGGTAGGGTACTGGAGAAATTGAATGGCCAGGTTGACCGGTGGATACAGCTACCACTATCACTAGCTGACCGTATTGCCATAGTCAAAATGAATGTTCTCCCCAAGCTCCTATACCTGTTCAACAACATACCAATCACACCCCCGAAGACGGTGTTCAAAAACATAACCTCGATGGTCCTAAAACTCATCTGGGCAGGCAGACAGGCACGAGTAGATCTACGTACTTTAACTTTGCCATATGAGAGGGGTGGCTTCTGTGTTCCTGACTTTTACTTGTACTATCTATGTGCCCAGGCACAGTATATCACATACTGGTATTACACAGTTCCTTATCTAACGCACACAGCGGTGGAGGAAGGGGACGCCTTTCCGATACCACTCACCGCGGTAATCACGCACAAACGCCCACCGTTACACGCGGCGGACATTAACACAATCGACGCAACAGTGGCCGCCTGGAGCTCCATTGGCCGCCTAACGCACAAAACACCTCTCTACGCACCCGCGCTGCCGTTACATCATCACCCCCAGATTTCTGTCACTAATGAACAAGTAGGTATGGATCTTCTTAAACAGGCAGGTATTGACAAGTTTGGAGATCTTTATCAGGATGGCGTATTCAGAAATATAGATGAGTTATCTTATATCAGCAATCAAACAGCCATGTTCCGCTTCACGTATTATAGGCTGCAAAGAGCAATTCGCGATCTGTACCCGAATTACCCGGCTGAACCCCCCTGTTTAGACGCACTACAATCTGTCATCGCCTCTTCCAATTCAACACACCTAGTCTCCCGACTATACAAACAGATCCAAAGCGAGATCCCATTCACATCCAACAAAGCATGGGCGCGCTGGAATGAGTCCCTGCCTGACCCACTAACTGAAAAAGAATGGTACACCTCATGTACACTGATCAAGCTCCTCACCTCAAATGGCAATTTACGCATTCTGCACCTGAAATACCTACATCAATCATACCACACCCCATCACGTCTACACAGGTTTGGGCTGCGGGAGGATGCCAAATGTAAAAGATGTGGGGAACAGGACGCAAACTTTGTGCACCTGGCCTGGTCATGCCCGAACATACAAGACTATTGGGGGCAGGTGATTACAATTCTTCGGAAGATGGTGGGAATAGAGATTGACTGCACTATTAAACTGTGTTTGCTGGGCCTGCTGCAAGGGATCAAAGCGGGGAAACGTAAATACTGTGCAATTTCCCTGTTGCTAGCTAAAAGGCAAATATCGCAATGTTGGGGTGGCACGAGAGTACCAACCACAAAACAGTGGCTAAAAGACCTAGCGCACTGTAAGACTCAATTGCTGACTTACGAAGAAGAGCTACCAGCAAGATCTAGACCAAAAGACTATTGGACTTATTTAACGAACTATTTGCAACATGTGGAAACCCCGGAATCTACATGAAACCGAATGTTATTACCACAACTTATATCAGGTTTAACAAGGGACACGTGCGCACTGATTCAATATTACCAGATAAATTGTAAAGATTTTAGTGATGTCTAACTGTTAACATGCATGTTGGGATGACGGATGCGGGAATGTGCTGGTATTGTTGTATTACCATTCCTGATGGTTGTACTTAATTGTTTTGAAAATCAATAAACAGATTAAAAATATATATATATATATGGCTATGCACAAATAGTGCAGGGACCGAGGGATAGTACTAGACTCCAAGTTATGTACCTGCTACTCCCAAGACACAAGTTTCTTGCAGGCTTTACTTTTCTGGTCCAGTAGAAAAAAATTATATTTTTCCATTTTGGTTTCAGCCCCATTTTGAGGTCACAGCCTACCAGACTGTACATTTAAAGCTTGGCTTGCTAAAGACATTTTGTAGACATTCAATAAGTTGACCTAGGAATGCAGTCCACCTATTGCTTACCATTGGCTTTGTGGTTTGTAACTCACTTTTACTGGCTTTCGTTTTGCTGGCTTTATTTGCTTTAGGCTGTTCAGCTCAAGTTCTTCCCTCCTGTTGCCCAAACCTTGTTTATTCTTCCACAAACTCACTTTCTGTAAACAGGCCTTCAAACTTTGTTCTTATCGTGTCAAATTTGCTGTCTATTCAAACACAGATATCAAATGTCAGACTGTGGCTTCTAAGGAGCTTGGTGTCTATTTTTCTTTCTCTGACTTCAAAATAGGAGGATTTATGTGACAGTCATGGCTTGTGGGGACTGCTTGAGGAAGGCTGTACGGATGTGTTTTTTTTCTAACCTACAAAAAAACTTAAATGTAAATTAACTGGGCTGGCGACCAAATCAAGACACTGGGTGATGAAATTTCCTCACATTATCATTTGTGTACTTCATACTTTTATTAGTAAAATTCCATGTGAGTGCAAATGTACTGGCCATTTCAATTGAAGATGTGTTGTCTGTAATGGCAATATGCTACCATATCATGCATACTCCATGCTACCTCACTCCACTCTACTCTGCACTACTCCACGTCACTGCACTCGACTCTGCACCACTCTACACTATGCTACTCCACTCCACACTGAGTCACTGCACTCTTCTTTGCACCACTCCACTCTTCGCCTCCCTACTTTACACCACTCCACTCTGTTCTATGCCAATGCACTGTACCCCACATTACTCTCCCATGCACCACTTCACTTTTCACCACTGCACTCTACACCACTCAGCACCACCACTCCACTCTATGGCACCCTACTCTGCAACACTTTATTCCATGCCATTGAACTCTACGTCCGTCCACTCTACACCACTTTGCTCAAAACAATGCCCATTATATCAATCTGCTCTGCACCAAGTCACTCTACGCCACTATACTCCATGCCACCCTATTCTACTCTGTGTCACTGCACTTCTACAAAACTCTATTCTTCTCTGCACCACTGTACTCTACTACTATGCAGCACTGCGCTCTTCACCACTGCACTCTACACCACTCCACTCTATGACATTGTGAAATGTGACAATGCACTCTACATCACTACGCTATACCACTCCGCTCTATGCCACTTCAATGTATTCTGAAACAATCTACTCTACACCACTGCACTCTGTGCCACTGCACTTTACTCCACTCTACTCTGCGCCAGTCCACTCCATGTCACTGCAATCAACACTGTGCAACTCTAGTTGACGCCATTATACTCTATGTCAGTGTGCTCTATGCCACTACTCTATGCCACTACACTCTACCCTGCAGCACTTCACTCCGCATTCAGTGCCACTCTGAGCTACTCCACTCTGTGCCACTGCACTCCACTATACCACTCCATGCCCCTGCACCCTAAGCTACCCACTCTTCTCTGAACCACTAAACTCTACGCCAATTCACTTCACACCACTTTACTCAAAACCAGTGGCAACTATTTTTAACCACTGCACTTTACGCCACTATCCTCTAAAACATTCTACTCTATGCCACTGCACTCTACTTCACTGCATGCTACGTCGCACTACACCATTGTGGACGAATGCCACCCCACTCTATGCCACTCTGTTCAACTCTGCTCCACAGTACTCTACTTCCCTGCTCTCTGTATCACTCTATGACACTGCACTGTATGACACTCTACTCGGCATGACGGCACTCTACTCCACTGCATTTTATGCCACTGCACTCTATGCCACTCTACTGGACTCTACGTCACTCTACTGCACTCTACACCACTGCATCACTTTATTCAATGCCAGTCCACTCTTCACCATTATACTCTGCATCACTCCATTCTTATACCACTGCACTCTAACCTGCACCATTCCACTCTTCTCTGCACCACTCCACTCCATGCCACTTCACTCTTCGTAAGTCTACTTTGCAAGACTGCTCCCTCCGCCACTTACATCTATGCCACTCTACTCTGCATTGCACCATTATACGCCACTCTACTCTATGCCAATTCACTCTAACCCACTGTAATGTACTCTGCACTACTTGCCAATGAGACTATACTCTATATCACTGCATTCTATTCACTACACTCTACTATGAAACAATCTACACTATGCCAGTGCAGTCTATGCCACTCTATTCCACTCTGTGCCAAGCCACTCTATGCTACTCCACACTATGGCACTCGGTTTTTTACTGCTGCACTCTATGCCACTGCACTCTTCACAAATGTTCTCTACACCATTTTTCTCAAAACCAATACACACTACTATGCTACTGCATTCTATACTAATCTACAATGCACCACTCCACTGTACGCCACTATACTCTATATGACACTGAACTCTACACCACTCTACACCATTGCATTCTGTCACTTTACTGTGCATCACTCTCTCTACACCACTGCACTCTACACCAATGCACTCTATGCCACTCTACTCTACACTACTGCACTCTTTGACACTCTACGACACTCTACTCTACAGTACACTCTACACTGCGCCACTCTACTCTTCACCACTCTCAGCCACTCAACTGCACTGCACCCCACTCTGACCTACTGTGCACCACTGCAGTCTATGACACTGAACTCTTCACCACTCCAGTCTAGGCTACTCCACTCTGAACCACTCCACACCACTCCACCCTGCAACACTCAACTCTATGCAATGTACTCTACGCCACTACCCTATACCACTCCACTCTATCCTGCACCTCTCCCCTCTACCCTGCACCATTCCACTCTCCTTACTTCACTCTAATCTGAATCAACCTACTCTACGTCACAAAGCTCTGTGCCACTGCTTTCTACGCCACTCTACTCCACTCAGCTCTGCACCACTCCACTCTATTCCTCTGCACTCAAGGCTGTGCCCCTCTACTCTATGCACTGTGCTCTACCCTGCCCCACGATACTTTACTCTGCACCACTCCACTCTACTCTGAAAAAATCTACTCTACACCACTGTACTCTACACCACTCTACTCCACTTTATGCCACTGTAGTCTGCACTATGCCACTATGCACTGCCACTATACACTAAACCACTGCACGCTACAACAATGCACTCTACACCACTTTACTCTAAACTAATGCACCTTACACCAATGCACCTACACCAGCTACTTTGCACCACTGCACTTCACATTACTATACTATACAACATTCTACTCCATGCCACTGCACTCTGCGCCACAGCAATCTACATCACTTCTCTCTGCACCAGTCTACTCTGCCCACTCTACTCTGCACTACTCTACTCTGCAACACTCTATGACCCTGCACTCTACAGCTGTGTACTCTTAACACTCCAGTCTGCAAAACTACACTCTATGCTGCTGCACTCTACTCTGCTCCACTCAACTCTACACCACTCTACTGCACTCAATACCACTGTACTATATGCCACATCACTGCACTCTACCCCACTCTACTTTTCAGCACTGCACTCTATCCTGTAGCAGTAACTCTATGCCACTTCACATTATGCCACTCCACTTTGCACCACTGTACTCCACTCTGCGCCACTCCACTCTATGCCACTGCACTGTACACCACTGCAATCTACTCTGCACCGCTCTACTCTGTGCCACTGCCCCCTGAGCTGCTCTGCATCACTGCAGTTTATGCCAATGCACTCTATACTACTTTACTCAAAACCAATGCACTCTATGTCTACCCAACTCCCTCTATGCCACTTTACTCCACTCTATACTATGACACACTACTCCACTCTACTCCACTCTATGCCATTCCACTCTGTGACAATCTACTCTGCTGTATGCCGCTCTCTTCTATAACACTACTTCGCTCAATGCAACACCCTCTGCGGTACTCCACTTTGCTACACACCACTCCACGACACTCGTTGCCATTCCACTCTACGACACTCTACTCAACTCCAATGCTGTGCTCCACTATACGCCACTCAACTCTACGTCCTTCCACTGTAAAACACTTTACTCCCTACATGACACTCCTCAACAAAGTACAGTACTCCATGACACTCCTCTTCATGCCACTGAACTCTACTGTATGCCACTCAACGACACCCTACGCCACTCCATAATACCCCACTATACTCCACTTTACGACACTCTACTCCACGTCACTCCCCTTCACTCTACTAGCTTTTAGCCATGCTGAACAGCAGCCTCTCTGGTATTCAACATTGCTAAAACATATTGGCAAAGCCAATGGCTCTTGCATTAGCAAGACCTATTGGTTTTGCCAATGCTTGTTTACATTCTACATCCATTTCTAAAGTATGCTAATATCCTGTTGCGGTAGGAACAGCGAATGTAATGTAATCTCAAGACAGTGGCATCATTAGACACAACCAGACCTGGGAGAGATATCCTGCAGAGGTGAATCACATCAACCACGCCTTCACAGACCCCGCGGTGACCCCCACGCAATTAATGGTAAGCGTTGGCGCTCCCTCGCCAGCCCATTAGTAGTTCATTTGGCAAATAAGTGAACCTGCAATTACTGCCCCCAAGTTTTACATCAAGCTACATCTGAATTATTAAACTGCAGGATAATAAGGCCCAATGACAGCTCGACGATGGGGGACCAACAGGAGGGGGGCAAAGACCCAGGCCCTATTGCCCCCTGAAAGCCTGCTCGGGGTGTATTTTTGTATAAGCAGCAGGCGTACCTCCCTCCCTGAGGCCCCCTCTTATTAAAATTGTGATGGACAAAAAAAAAAAAGGCAGAAAAGAAATCTTTGTAGCAGAACCGATGAGATACAGCGGAAATGGGATTTTTAACACAACTAAAGTGATTGGGTATTTTGCATTTTAATACCTTTTCTGCATAATTACAGGTAAGGCTGATTCAGCCGAGAGATTAGGCAGCTAATAATTTATGGAGGGCAGCAGTAAACTGCTGTATTAGTTCTTATCAGAGTAATAACATTCTGCACAGCGTGCAGATCACACTGGCATGCTTCAGAGAGGAGCTGGGCTGTGGGAAATTGGGCGATGCCTGCTAGGCTGCGTTCAAGGCAGCCAGTCACATGCCAAAGAGAACCTCACAACAGCCTGACTACCTCATTCGCCCCCACAGCACTCACAGAAGCTCTGCTACATTTGCAAATTTCTACTTGGACCCGGCTGGCCTTGCTCATTGAGAATTGCAGGGAGAAATGTGCTCAACCCATATAACCACAACATGGATTTACGGTTTTCTATAGGGAAATATTCCACTAAGCATTAAAAAGAACATAAGTTTGTAACTGAACCCATAGTCACGAAGGAGATATCGAGCCAGTACATCAATTGGTGAAAATACAACAGCTTCAATATAAGCAGTTTCCATGGCATCCGTATGGGAAGAATGGAATCAGTGTCAGCTTCCACAAAAGTGCTTTTCAAAGTATCTACAGGAGAAGAACGCATTGGCATTTTCTTTAAAAGTGTTTATCATGGCATCCATTGGGGAAGAAAAATACAGCACCAGTTTCCATAAATGGTTATCATCATATCTAAAAGGGTAGAAAACAATCTGTGTCAGCTTTTATCGAAGTGTTTACCATGATATTGACCAGAGAACAAAACAATTAGCAAAAGGTAAAGGAAAGAACTCACTAAGCACAGCTTCAACAGGAGCTTTTTCCATAGCCAGACTTCAAAGGTGGGTTTATCATGGCAACAATAGAGACATAACCCATTCAGCACAAGGTCCCAGAGAAACAATTATCTCCCCATTTACAGGGAAAGAAAACACCCAAAAACTGGCTTCTAGAGTAGGCCTGGGTGTGAAATTCCACTCCGCTCACAGAGTTTGCTAAGTTTTTCCCACTTCCCACTCCGTGTAGTGCGCAGAGTTTTTTCCTTGCTCGCGCTTTGCAATGTTAAGCTGGTGAGAACCAGCAAGGAAAATCTTACTCCACACCACCTCCCGGTGAGATTTCTCAATGCTGGTGATCATGGATGGCCGCTACTGCTCACATTGAGAAACCATACATTCGCGTTGCGGAAGCTGCAGCTCAAGTAGAACAACTACTGGAGCGGCAGATGCGCATGGTGCAGTTCACGCTGATTTTCCAGTATGGGACAATCACCTGGCACTAAAAATCAGTTCAAACAATGCAACCTAATGCTCTCCGCAGGTTGCGGAAATCCACATACCCCAAAATATTTTGGGTCACTTCCCATATTGGAACTCCGTGAACTCCGCCCAGACCTCTTCTAGAGGAGGGCATACGCAGGCATTTGGGAGCAGTGACAGACCTAACACTAGGGTGCAGAAGTCGGTCAATTTTCACTTGAATTTAGAATTTTTTTAAACTGATAAGTAAGTGTGATAGGAAAAACAATTTGCAGCATATCTGGCAGGTGGGTTTCACTGCTCTCCTTGGGAGATATGATCGCTCTCTGAGGCAGTTCATGCAAAGGTTCTTGGATGATATCATAAGAGCAAAAAGCCAAGACTTCATGGAAGTGGTTAATGAAGCAACCACAAGGAGATGATGGACAGAGTGCTGAAATGTTTCACACACCCCTAGTCACAGATCTGGGTTGAATCCATCATCATTCTTCAGCTCACTTCGCCACCCCAGTTCAGACACAGCTAAATGCAAATCAGTCTTTACCCTGTGCCTCATAGGAACAGTCCAGCCCGAACTGCCAAGCCATATCTTCCCTGGACTGGAAACAAGCATCCTGGGACCGATTTCGGGCTAACAGCCCCATCAGCCAGGCTAGCTTGAATCCAGTGGCAAAGTGAGCAAGGGACCCAAGTCTGGGCTTACCCTGCCAACTTTGGGGCAAACAAGGATAAGGATATAAGTGGTAGTCAGGTCTCTGGAATAACCTCCAAATGGAGAAAGTGCCCTCACACACCCCCATATCCTTTTGTGGTCCTGACAGATGGCTAATAGACCCCTTAGGGGCTGATGAGGCAAGAAACATGGTACCCACTCACTACACTACTTACTTTAGTTCACATACCCTCACCCCCCATAATGCTTTATCAAAAGAACTCCGCCAAAGAGCCCCTTCGGGGGTGCCTGTTGGGCATTGCAGTGCCAGACCGACGAGGAGCATGCCCAAATGATGAAGCATGACATCTTTCGGGGTGTGTGGGGCACTTTCTCCATTTGGAGGTTATTCCAGAGACCTGACTACCACATATATCCTTAGGAACTGAATACCCATACATTTAAACTATTACTATTAGGGAGTATGTGTGCTGGACCTGTCCAAAAAACTCCTAGTTCCTCTTTTTCCAGTATCCTCATACTACTCTCAGCTTTACCCACACAGGCAGATGATCATTGATGGCTACTCAGAACAGTGGAAAAGATAACAAAAGAAAAACAAATGAACTACCATAAAGGGTTCAAATCATCTCTTCCTCAATGTCCAAAAACTATCTCATGAGCAGCTCACGCAGGAAGCTTGTATTTTGCAATCAAAATAAGTGCTCAATTGGGTGCTCAGCATTTAATGAACAAATGAGTCTGGGCATGGAATAAACCGGTTCACAAAATGGCCAAAACAGTGGAAGAATACATATCCATTTGGACCTAAAAATAGCATACAGGTGGGTGAAAAGAGGAAGCTTCAGGATGGCAGCACTCCCCTAGATGTACTACCCACGCAAATGTAGGAATAAATCTGGCAAGCAGGTAAATAATTATTTTATTTTTTTATTTCAGCATGTCACAAAAAATATATATACTACCACCCAAATGTGGCCTTCATATGCTTGCAATAAAAATGTTACATTTAAAAAACATTCACTGAAGCAGCTGTTCCGCTACCCATTTATCTGTACCATACATTATTTAATATGTATTATTTGTGAAGGAGACAAGAATCAACACCACCTAACCAAGTATTCAAAATGGAGAGAAGTTAGAATGTCGCTTGAACATTTTATAACCGCACTTTAAAAAGGAGACAGAAAATAAACCACTATCAAACTGGGAACTTGGATTGCAGGAAAAATAAATAGCTGGCATTTAAAGTTAATGTAAAAATAACTAAAATAAAAAGCACAATTTGAACAAGCTTTGTAAATGAAAAGAAAAGGAACAGTGTTTGAGCAGACATGAACGATGTGGATAGACTTTGTGCAGTCACTCAAAATGGAGGAACTCTGTGTAAAGTGGGCTTACCTATTGACCATGCTGTATCCTCTGATGGGTGAAAGTAAATAGTAAGTGGCAGTTTAATAGACCCATGGATGAAGCTTGATGACCAAATGCCACTCTGAATATGTATGCTACGTATGATATTTTGTTGGAAGAACAATCATATGTTCTTCCAACAAAATATTTGCATATTTACAAGCCCCTATCGCCACGGGAAAGTCACTTTTTACGACGTTCCCGGTGCGATACGGGCTTCACCTTATTTACAAGGCAGCGTAAAGCCACTTAACACAGCTTAATGCTACCTTGTAAATAAGGCCCCCTTTCATGCAATGCTTAGCGTGAAAGGGGGGCAATAAGTGTTGCTGTGGGCGTCACCGCAACACCCATTTGATTTTTGACGCTGCTCTATATTTACAAGGGCAGCGTAAATATGGGGCAGCGCCAATATTAAGACCAGGGAAAACCTGGTGTTACCCTAGCATAACGAGGAGAAATGTTACATTTCTCCTCGTTTTTTATTTTTTCATTTGTACTGCATTGTGCAGCACACATGGAACAGCAAAAGGCAAATGATTATTTATGAACAAGAAGGTCCCCTTCCTGCACCTAAGCGCCTCACTCCACCACTTCCCTTGTAAATATGCCCCTAAAGTTGTTCCAAGATCCTTACATACAGCCAGCTCTTCCAGATAAAGGTCCTGCATTTCGCAGTTCTACCGTGATCTGGCTGACACCTGATAAACCCAACTCTTGTGACAGAAGGACAAAATCCTGAAGCACTTCCAGACTTTGGCAATACTGGTATAAAGCCTGGTTTGACACATCACCTACCTTGAAGATATGTATATAAGATACATAGATGTGCATTTGAGAATAGTAAATCTATACTTACCATTACACACTTACCTTCACAATATTGTGTTGTCAGTATTCTTGCTACAATATTATTACAGCACAATATTTTGGAATTGATATTTTTGAACCATATATACGTGTTTAAAAGTATTATCAAAGCCTATTCATTATTATGCACATTAACAGGCATTTTATACATACTTACATTTTGAATTTTTATGCTGTACGCTACAGGTTAGCTTGACAAGCGAGAACGCTCAGATTCAGTGAAGTCAGTTCTCTACCCTACCACACTCTGGGCATCATTTATGAAAAGGGACTCATCACTGGGCCAAAACAGTGATGCGTCACCTTTCACAGCGCCATCCTTACAACACCATGGATGTGCTGTATTTAAAATACGGCGCTCCATGGCGCAAGCATTTACAGATAAGTCAGGAAATCTGACGTATCTGGAGGTGCCAAAATGACGCATTGTTGGAGTGTGTCGGAAACTGACACCACTCCAGAATGTGTCATAACCCATGGGCGAGCCCATGTGAAAAGACCTGCGTCAATCCTTACGCCTGCTTGAAGCAGGCGTGAAGATTATGAAGCAGACAAATTGTAGAGGTGCCTTAGTCAAATCTCATAAATTTCACTGCACCACTTCTACCAGGCTTTATTACGGGGAAACGTTGCAGGTATAATGTAGCACAGGCCTTTATAAAGTGACCCATTAGCCTAGAAGCTTCACTCTGTAAATAGGGTGCTGTGTGGTGAATTGATTATGCAGCTGCTGCGTCACAAAAAAGTGACGCAACTACGACGCAAACCCTTTATAGATAAGAGCCTCTATCTCCTTCCCAAGGACTTCTCACATTCCTCCCACAAGAAGAGCTAGGCACCTATCATTAGCAGCTATCTTGAGTTTCAATTTAAATCACAAGCTCTGGTCGACACTTACCGCTTTATTGAAAGTGTATAAACAAAGGTGAAAAATAAAGTGAATTTAGTATTGAATGCTGCAACGCCTTAGACAGCGAAGCATTAGCTCACTGACTTCTGAATTTGCGCGTAGAATATTTTTTCTGTTGCCAATATATTTGCCTTAAATCTGGATTAGATTTATGCTGTCTTCCCCTACTGTTTTTTTGTTTTTTTACAGACCCGGGTTAATTGTGTGCTAGGAAGTATTTTTACTCAGAAACAAGCGACACAACGACCCCAGGCACCAAAGTAAGGTAGAGATGTCTTCAGGGGTACTGGGGAGGCGCACTGCCTAGCGCTGGACCCTGTAATTTGGCCACACAGTGTCACCACCCTGAACTCAATTCAGACGAAATCAGATCATGCTTACTAATTGTTGCTTTGCTTCACTCTTTGGTTGTGAGAGGCCATTATGTGTAAAAGGTGCACCAAAGTATCCTCTGGGTAGGAGACAATGGGATGTAGACTGGTTGTGTAGATGGGAATGGGAGGAGTCCTACAGAAGAGATGGTTTGTATAATACATGGTATAGTGCGTATACAGGAAGGGAGGTAGAACCATCAGGACATGAAGAACAGACCATTGAATGATGAATATGCATGAGAGGGAGGGTCTTATATCCCACCACACCTTGCCCTGAAGAAGCACAACCAAAAGCAAGGGGATCTTTGAGTGTGAGTGTACAATACCTACCCTACCTTTCTTTTTAAGATCAGTGTGACATAATTAACTAAGGGAACCACACTACCCTACCTTCCATTTCCTTTTCTACCCCCTTCAAGGGATGCAGTAGGGTACAATTCCCACAGACTCCTTCTTGTTGTGCATTTATCAGTGAATAAAATGCTATTGTAGCAGGAACAAATCTAAGCACCTGCATGGTAAAGGCGTTTTCCAGATTTCTGAAATGGTGGATGAAACTCATTAACAAACATGGGAAGAAATCTTTTCCTGATAGTGGTTTCTTGGATGTCTTGAATAGCTTGTAAAAGAAGGTGAGAGATTCGTAAAATAAGGTAGATGCAGAAGAATGACCAGCGTTTTTTGAATTGGTATGACAAAGCAAAGAAACAGGAACATCAATCCCAAGTCTGTGGTATGAAACAAACCCAGGATAGACTGTAATACTGAGTATGCCGTGTTAGTTAGAGCATTAGGGTGTGTGTTCCTACTGCCCTGCCTTCTCCCTATCTATTTGCCCAGATCACTGAACCACAAAAAAAGAGAAGGAGGGCGAGGAAACTAGGAAGGAGAATCTAGAAGATGTCTTAAACTTCTTCAAGCCGACTGATGAAGATGGGGGTGCACCAGCCGGTGCACCCAGAAATAAGGCCACACCACTGGGACCGCTGGTGGCAGGGGCACAAGGATCTAATGCCAAACAAGTAGAGTAGGATTCTAGAAGGGTATACCTGAGTATCAATACGAGATGCCAGTAACATTACTGAAGACTTGCGTCACCCGAGATTTGATTCAGTCCCAGATGATGTGGGGATCCCCAAGAGCGCTGTCCCTTGATCACAATGAAAAAGGATGAGACAGACAGAAGAGAGAATGGCTAGGAACTGGATTAAAAAAGAGAGGGCAGAGACCTCCCCTTACTCTTGAGACACAGATGATGAAGAGTTCTCCTTATCCGCCCAAAACACTCTTCTCCGTTTGAGAGACTGCCCCAGTCCTTACGGTGGAGTTACCGTTTATGTCCCTTGAACGCCTACTGATATACTGAATAATAAGAAACAGCTCTCTAATATTCTAGAAAACCCCTTGTGTTCCATGAGAGTTATAGACTGTGTATAAACCTAACTGGACAGATGTGAATCAATTGTTGTGTTTGGTTGTGCCAAGTAAAGAGATTAATTGGTCGAGAAGGAAGGTTTGCCAGGAGAGGGCTCCAGGAACAATAGGACCCCGAGTGCATTGAAGGATGCATTGTTTAATGCTGTTCCAGAAGCGTGCCCTGAGAAGACAAACTGGTCTGAGATTTTGCACTGCATACCGCATAATGGAGAGTCACCTGCATAATCAAAACATTTAAGGATATGTTTGACAGGCATTTGGGCGTTGTATGTCCAGTGGAGATGGAGCCGGAATCTGCAGGTGCAGCTTTGTGGATGATTATTTGTATTAGATGTTAATCTAAAAAATTGTCTGAACTGGTAACTGTAGCAAATCTCTGTAATTGCATCTCAGAATCCCAAGGAATAAACCTCTAGAATCTAAGCTAATGTATCTAAAATTGCAAACTGTGCAACAGAATGTGAAGGGAATTGGTTGAGAAGCTCTACAATGAGGTGAACACCACCACTGTAGCAAAACCAGCTGCAACAATAGTTATACACACAGCAGAGACTACAGAAGTGACAACAGCTTTGACCGTGACTGCAGTACTGACCACAGATGCCACCACAATGGCGACAACTGTAACAGCTACAGCTGTACATAAAACAAAGACAATATCTGCCACCACGACAGGGCCAAGACCAGCAACAATCCCATTCACCCAAGAGCTGGAACAGTAGTGTATACGGCAACTACAAATTCAAATGTATCCTCAGCAGAGTCGAAAGCAACAACCACATCTTCTATCACAGTACCGGCGACAGCAGCACAAGCCTGTAACAACTGCAGCAGTAACACCAGGAACCCAACAGAGTTCCAGTATGGACCACAGCTGCCACCAGGGCAGGGACAACAATAATAGAAACAAACTCCTGCAAGGAAGGGAGAACAACATTTGGGCAACATTGTGATGACTGATGTGTAACATCAACAAAAGCAGGAACCATAGCAGCAAATACAGCTGCCACGACAGTAGGGATAACAACCACCTAACTGCCAGCAAGGTGAGAACAACAGTAGAAAGTACTGCTGTAACTAATGAGAAAAATAAAATAAAATCCTTAAATTAATCTCAGCCACTGGTAATTATTTTTGGTTGTATTCCAGTCCATCATTTTTTTCTTTTGCACACGTCCCTCTACAGACATGGGCCAATCATGTGCAAATCAGCCCTAGTCTTATTGCACAGCAAGCATGTTACCCATGTCTGGAAGTGTCCTTTGCACTTACAGCGACTCTGTGAAAAAAAAAACTATCACTGGCATAGCCAATAGATTTGTTTGAAATGTGCTAACGTATTTAAACATCAGCAAGTGTGGTAGCGCTCTAGTGTTCCATGAGCGGAACAGGAACCACGTCACAGGATGTGGTAGGCGGGACATTCAGTTCTCTGGCGCTCACCGCCAGAGGTAGCCAGCCCCGGCGCTCCGATAAATAAAAGCTTTGCTTAATTATATCACTGGCGTTTGTGCCTCTTTACAGTGGCGACGAGTCGGGACACAGCAAACACCCGAACGAGCACGCGACCACAGCATTTGCACGCATAACGCGTGAGAGGCAAAACGACCACGGAGCGCGGCAGAGGAGCCGGCAAGGCGGAAAGAAGCGCGAAAAAGGGCGCCAGCACAGCCACGAGCCAGAAGGGGGCCCTACAGCTATCCCAAAGCCCAGTAAAGGCCACTGCACTGGCAAATGACGCCCCACGTGGATTGAGAGCACAGCAAGACAGAGGAAGACACCTGAGGGAATACAACAAGGTAACCAGCCCCATTACATCACTGTGAGCCCTCACAGGCGCCCCAGCAACAGAGAATAGGGGTGCACGCTGGCGGAGACTGCAGGCCCATCGTATGCGAAGGCAGGAGGCAGCTCAGAAGCGGAATCTCTCACCACAGAGGGTGGACTGGGAGAGGACAGTGAGGGAGAGAACAGAGAGGACGAGGGAGGAGATCAAAGCGCCCCAGGGAGTCCATCCAGGAAAACTGTCGTCACACCTAAGACCAGGAGGAAAGCTCCAACCATGGCGAGCCAGAGCACGTCTCTCACCCAACTAGTCCCATTCCTCACGAAAAGCGGAGAACCGGAAAGAAAATGGGAAGACTGGAAGAGGTACTTCCTTAACTATCTGGAAGCGCTGGAAGAGGAAGGCGAAACCGCATTCACGAGTCTGAGGAAAAAGAAGATCCTTCTCCATAACTTAGGTCCAGAAGGGCTCAGGATCTATGACACCATTGTGAAAGGAGAAAGAGCCGCGGCGGACAGGGAGGTGTTTGATCACGCCATCGAAGACCTAGACGCACATTACAGGCCTGTAGTGTGCGTCGCCATCGACAGATTTAACTTCTTTCAGAGGAAACAGAAGAGCGGAGAGTCTGTTGACGAGTACGTCGTAGCACCGAGGAAGTTAGCTGTCACGTGCAAATTTGGTGGACTGCATGATGAACTCATCAGGGATCAAATTATTATGCATACCTCTAGTACCCACATACAGGAAAAATTGTGGGTGAATGGCGACGCTCCACTCAAGGAGATCTGGGCGATGGTCAAGAAAGCCGAGCTATCGAGAAGGTGTGCCCAAGCAGCGAAGAGGGACGCCCAGGAATCGCAAGCAGTGTGTAGAGTAATAGCACCAAACAGAAACGACCGTTGGAAGCAAAATGAGACGCAGAAAACCCAGGGAGGAAATAGAGCTGACTTCTCCACTAAATCACAGGCGGACAGCAAGACACACAGAACAGGAAAAAACCAGTGTTACAGGTGTGGTAGCAGTAACCACATGGGAAACGACAAGGTGTGCCCCGCCTTCAAGGCCAGGTGTTCCTACTGCAACATCTTTGGACACTACGAGAAGGTGTGTCGCAGGAAACCGAAGAATGCCGTAGTGCGTTTGGTAGACCATGATCAGAGAGAGGATTCCAGTGATCAGGACGACAAAGGTGAAGAGGAAGAATTCCTGTACATTGATGTCCAAGTTCTGGAGATGGACGGTTCCAACACAGACAGGCCTCGTCTCGACATGCACATAGGGGGCATACCCTTGGAGATGATCGCGGACAGCGGAGCACCCATCTCAATTGTTCAGAGGCAGGTATGGGAAGACAACTTTGCGACGAAGATCAAAGAAACACTCCTACCCATGGATGTGAGACCAGTAACGTACACTGGACAAAAGATCCCCATGTTGGGCTACTGCCCGCTCTTGTTTGAATTTAGAGGTTGCCATGCGCAGTGCAAGCTGTACGTAGCGGAGAGAGGCCCGTCCGCTCTGAGTTGGAAGGACCAAGGAGCTTTGGGGATCCAGCTCAACCCTGGTGGCATAGAGAAAATCCTACTCATGGACATGGCGGTCCGGGAAGACGTGCAGCTGTGGAGGAAAACATATCCCAAGGTATTCAACGGGCAGATTGGCGAGCTGGGCAAGTACACGCACCTCATCAAACTGAAGGAAGGGGCGGTACCAGTAGTGCACAGAGTGAGGAACATTCCGTTCCGCAGCAGAGAGGCAGTACAAATAGAGCTGGACAGGTTGGAAAAGGAGGGAGTCATCAGGGCGATAGAGAGCGCGGAGTGGCTGTCTCCCCTGGTTGTAGCCCAAAAGCCCAACGGCAAGGTACGTCTCTGCGTGGACTTAAGGGAGTTAAACAAAAACATTGTCATAGACAAATTCCCCTTGCCGCGCATCAGTGAAATGCTGGCAAAAACGAAGGACGTCACATGGTTTTCCACAGTGGACCTCTCGTCGGCCTATCATCAGGTTAAGCTTCATCCGTCGTGCACCCACCTCACGTCGTTTATCACACCCTTCGGGTGCTATGAGTTCGTGAGGATGCCTTTCGGCTTAGCTTCCGCCGCGGCCGTGTTCCAGAAAATCATGCATAAACTCCTGAAAGACCTGAAGGATGTCCTCTTCTTCCAGGATGACATTCTGGTAATGGGGAAGTCGAGGCAGGATCACAACGTGAAACTTCACAAGGTGCTACAGAAACTGCAAGACAGTGGATTGACTGCCGAGTGGACGAAATGCAATTTAGGAGTGCAGTCGGTCACATACCTCGGCCATGAGGTGAGTGGACAAGGCATAACTCCGAAGAAAACAAACATGAGAGCCATCATGGAAGCGCCCACTCCGGAAAGGAAGGAAGATGTTCGGTCATTCCTAGGGATGGCCGAGTATTACAGCAAATTCATCCCTCATTTCGCAACAAAGACACACTACATACGACGACTGCTCAAGGAAAAGAACAGGTTTCAGTGGGGAAAAGAGGAGCAAGAAGAGTTCGACGCACTCAAGCAAGAAATGGGTACAGCCATTCCCCTCAAGGGATTTGACCCCAAAGCTGAGTCTATTCTCACCACAGACGCCAGTGACCGAGGCCTAGGAGCGGTACTGATGCAGAGAGAGGAGTCAGGAGAGATGTCGACCGTCAGCTTCGCCTCCCGCTCGTTGTCGCCCAATGAGGAGAAGTTCAGTGTGGTGGAGAAAGAGATGCTGGCGGTGGTCTGGGCGGTGGAAAAATTCAGGCAATACTTGTGGGGTGCCAAGTTTCTCGTGAAAACCGATCACAAGCCTTTAGTTCGCGTCCTGACATCAAGCGGACATGACCATGCCACACCCAGGATTGCCAAGATGACCCTACGGCTATTGGACTTTGTCTATGAAGTCGAGCACATTCCAGGGCCACAGAACAAAGTGGCCGACTTCCTAAGCAGGGCAGCTGCCATGGAAGAGGCAAAGAATGAAGAAAGGCAAGAGTGGGAAGGATACGTGGTAGCCACCATCCAGGACACTGAGGAGGTAATAAGCGCCCAGGACTGGGAAGAAGCATACAGGGAAGACACAGACTTGGAGGCCGTAAAAGGATATGTCGTTCATGGCTGGCCAGAGAAGAGACACTTAAAGGAGGAGCTGAAGAGATACTGGGAGGTCCGAGAGGAACTGTCTTTGGCTGACAACCCAATGTTCTTACTCAGAGGGGACAAGGTGGTTCCGCCCAGGAACATTCTGGAACGTTTGATGTCCTTACTGCATGAAGGGCACCAGGGCATCACAAAAACGAAAGCCTTGGCCAGACAAGCATACTGGTGGCCAGCCATCGACGCGCAGGTAGAAAGACATGTGCGCTCTTGCGAGTCTTGCGCAAAATCGGACAAGGCCCAGAGCATGCTGAGACCCCCGCTGGGAAGATTTCCGATTCCAGATGGCCCGTGGGAGATGTTGTCAGTGGACATAATGGGACCAGTCCTGAACAAGGAGGGCACTCAAAAGTACGTGGTGGTCGCCGTGGATAGGTATTCCAAGTGGCCCGAGCTACAAGTCTTGGAACGAGTGGATACTGAGGCAGTGATAAAGTTTTTGCGTACCACCTTTGTCAGCGAAGGCATCCCGAGGATCATCACCTGCGACAATGGACCCCAGTTCACTTCAGAAAAGTGGATGGCCTTCACCAGCAGAAACGGAATTGAAGTGAAGCACACCCCGATCTACCACCCGGCGGGAAACGGCCAGGTGGAACGCTTTAATCGTGTGATTATGGGCACCATACAAGCCGCCATTGAGGATGGCAAGGATTGGGAAATGGAGCTGGAGAAGATGATTTGGGCATACCGAATCACACCGGGTAGCACAGGCTACAGCCCCTTCAAGATCTTAAGAGGCAGAGAGGCCTTCACCAAAGACAATGCAGCATGGAGGAAGTTGATTGTCCAGAGTAAGTGGTCACCGGCGGTGGTAAGGAAAAATCTAGAGAGAGCCCAGGATGTCTACACGGCACACTACAACAGAAGACGGAACACTCAAAGTACTGAACTGGACAAAGGTGATTGGGTGAGGGTGAAGCTAGCCATCATGAAGAAGAAAGGAGAGAGCAAGTTTTCACCTCCCCTCAAGGTGGTGGAGCCTTATGCCAGATCAGCTCTCCTGAGCGACGGAAAGATTTGGTCCATGGACAGAATGGCCAAATGCAGCAAGATACTGAAATGGGAAGACGAGGCGGAAGAAGGAACGGAGAATGTCGCAGAGGATGGAGAAAGTGTAAGTGGAGAAAGGCAAGAAGAGTATGTGAACGGAACGGAAGGACAAACAACAGCAGAGGAAGAAAGAGTGAGTAGAGAGACAACGGAAGGAAAGAGCAGAGGCAAAGAAGAGAGTGAGAAGAAGGCCAAGGATGGAGAAGCAGAAGGTGCGAGAGAGAGAAGGGAACAAGAGACTACAGGAGGAGAGAGAAAGATTGAGAGAGTGGAAACTCGAGCAGGGCGGAGAATCAAGGTACCGGAGAGATTCAAGGACTATGAAATGGACTGGAAGTAAGACTTTTAAAAATTGGTTTATTGTGTATAAAGGGGGGAGATGTGGTAGCGCTCTAGTGTTCCATGAGCGGAACAGGAACCACGTCACAGGATGTGGTAGGCGGGACATTCAGTTCTCTGGAGCTCACCGCCAGAGGTAGCCAGCCCCGGCGCTCCGATAAATAAAAGCTTTGCTTAATTATATCACTGGCGTTTGTGCCTCTTTACAGCAAGCACAAACGTGCAGACTGTTGATGCCTTGCCTCAGTGCAAACTGACTTGTTCTGTACCTCAATTCTTATGCCCTATTTTTTTCCCAAACCTCTGGTGCCATGCAGGCGGTAACAATTATTGCAAGCATGTGGAGGCCACGTTTGTGTGGTAGCGTATTTTCTTTTGTTTTCTTTTTTGTGACATGCCTGAAATAAAAAAATAATACATTATTGTACCAGCTTGCCAGAGCCTGGCCTATCACAAACAGCATGTCTACATTGGTGTATCCCAAATACTTTATTTATAATTTTCAGTGAGAGTACTTCGTTAATCACTTTAGAATTTTTAAGTCGTGAATTGACACTTCATTTGTGTCGATTGTCAGATGTGCGGCACTTATTCCACTTAATATGCACCAGAATTTCGTTTTAGGTTTCACCTACAGCACACATGCACTGTCAGCTAAACCTACTGTTTTTTTTTAACAAAGCTTTAAAATGGGCTTAGAGTCCGCCCATTACTTATCAATACTTACCATTGGTTTGCTTCAACATAACTCTTGTTTCCTTGCTTCTTACTGGTCATGCCTCTTGCTTCCTGCCAGCTGCTTGTCTCCTCCCGCATTCATTCTTCCTGGGGTTTCTCTTTCTGCCATGGAACATTGACCTAGCACAGCTTCCTATATGCGGCCAGTGTCCCTCAACTGCCCGCACGCTGCTCCAAATACTTTTTTTCTTTTTACATTTTACCATGTTCTGTATCAGAGTGCATGCCATTGTACGATCTCCCTTCCTCCCGCCCTTCCCTCTCTGTTCCCTCACGTTGCTTTACCCCCACCCCAAGCCCTCTTCCCACAATCTGTTGTTTTTACACCCTCCTCCGCAGGGATTTAGAAAGTTTAACAAACATTTGCAATGCAACAAGTTTCGCATATACAAGAGTTTCAGCTATTGGGATGTCATCAGTGATGTCACTGATCATGTCATGAATGATGTAATATGTGACATCATCAACAGTAGATTGCGGGCGCGCGAGATATAGTGAGTACAACTAACTATATAGGAAGAATTTCAATGGTTTTGTACGAGTAAAATGTCCAGTTAATTTTCTAAGGTTTTTTAATTGCTAATTCCTAACTATTTCAGGCCTGAAACCTATGTTTTTTTCAGTGAGTTTCAAAGGTTTTTTAAATGCTAATTCCTAACTATATCAGGCCTGAAACCTATGGTTTTTGCAGTGAATTTCGAAGGTTTTGTAAATGACAATTTTTAGACGTATTAATTAATTATTTTTTTGATACCGATTTACTAAAAAATGTTAACTATTTTTTTGTATATATTTTATTTTTTAAATTACATTATAATTACATTACACATTACATTACAAAATATACTTTATAAGAATGAATTACTTTAGTTTAAATACTTTGCAAATAGGCAGTAGACTTATAAGTACAGTAGTTACAGTTGTTGCAATGTGTAACACAATTTCAAACACAATGCAACATTGACCTCCATGTGAATTTCTAGTTAAATGCAATTAGTTACTTTATGGATTACTTTTCTAACCACAGGCTAGATTCCGTCCTTGGACATCTCCTGTAAACAGTTGAGTAAAAGCGTTTTGGTTACAGTAGTGATTTTTAAGGAATATTATTGCATTTTAAAAGTTAACACTTTTTTCACATAAAATCACCAATGTTATCCTATGGCAGGAAATTCACTTAGGAGGTAAGTGGTGCTATCGTCACTTTTTCTTACTCAGTGGTGGATCCTGGATCCAGCACTGCTGCATCTCCTGTAAACAGTTGAAAGAATGTGTTTAAGTCGTACAGGCGATTTTTTAGGAATATTTTTAATTTTTTGAAAATAGACACTTAGAAACTTTTCTGGTGAAAACCAGACACTGGATTCCTATGGAAGGAAATACAAGTTACTGGTAAGTACGGTTAGAATTACTTTTCAGGTTCAGCGCTGGGCTAAAAGATGCAGCACTGGGTTCTCTCCTACAGGTGAGTAAATCGGAATTCGTTGTTCTGATGATTTTAGGTGAATATTTTAAAGTTCCAAAACTCCACACTTAGAAGAATTTCCAAGTGAAACCAGTCAATGTTAGCCTATTTATTTATTTAGTGTGTTTTATATAGCGCACAGCTACCCCAACGGGGTGTCCCGGCGCCCCTGTGTGTCCGTATGCTGAGTCACATTTTTAGAGGGAGTTTTTAACAAAAGAGAAAGGTTTTTAGCCTATGAAAGGAAATTCAAGTTAATGGTAAGTATGCTTAGAATTACTTTTCAGTATCAGTACTGGGCTCAAAGATGCAGCACTGAGGTCTCTCCTGATAACAGGTGAGTAAATCGGAATTCGTGGTACATCCAGTAAGCGCCACAGAGCTGCGTAGCAGAGAGATGTAAAAAGCGGCACGGCCTGCAACACCTCTCTGCAATGCAGTGCAATGGCGCTTCCTGGAAGCAACTGGTGGGCTACTTGGCCCCATAGTCCCTCAGGTTTGATGTAGAATTTTTCTCCCAACTTAAAACGCGCCACAGGGCGTGTTTGCACAAATCACGTCAGGCTCCATCCCCTTCCTTCACAACTGTGTAAACGCGCCCTGTCACCGCTCTAAGTTGAGAGATTAAGTCCCATTCAATCCTAAGGGTCCCTAGGGTCAAACTAGCCCACTAGGTACCTCCAGTGAGCGCCACAGAGCTGCGTTGCATAGAGGTGTAAAAAGGGGCATGGCCTCTGAACACCTGTCTGTAACACAGCTCCCTGGTGCATACTGGAAATACCTGTTGGGCTATTTGACCCTCAGGGACCCTCAGTATTGAAAGAGAATTAATTCCACAACTTAAAACGTGCCACGGGGCGCGTTTGCACAGTGGTGAAGGAAGGGGGCGTGGCCTGAGGTGATATATCTGCAAACACGCCCTGTGGCGCGTTTTAAGTTAGATAATTAATTCCTCCTCAATCCTGTGGGTCCCTGGGGGCCAACTAGGCCACCAGGTACCTCCAGTATGCGCCAGGAGGCTGCGTTGCAGAGAGGTGTTCAGAGGCCACGCCCCTTTTTACAACACTCTGCAATGCGGCTCCGTGGCGCTTACTGGAAATACCTGTTGGGCTAGTTGGCCCCCAGGGGACCTCAGGATTGAAGAGGAATTAATTCCCCAACTTAAAACGCGCCACGGGGCATGTTTGCACACATATCACCTCAGGCCCGCCCCCTACCTACCTACCTGCCTACCTTCACCACGGTGCAAATGTACCCCATGGTGCGTTTTAAGTTGGGGGATTAAATCCCTTTGAATCCTGAGGGTCCCTGGGTTCCAACTAGCCCACCAGGTACCTCCAGTAAGCGCCACAAGGCTGCGTTGCAGAGAGGTGTAAAAAGGGGCGTGGCCTGGAGCACCTCTCTGCAACGCAGCCGTGTGGCACTTAGTGGAGGTACCTGGTGGGCTAGTTGGCCCCCAGGGACCCCCAGTATTGAAGGGGAATTAATTCCCCAATTTAAAACATGCCACAGGGCCCGTTTGCAGAGTGTGTTTGTGAGGGGGCGGGGCCTAGGGACGATCACGTTTATTTTTTTTTTTAAAGGAGGGCTGTCTGGCCCCCCTTCCTTTTACTTTTTTGGGACCCCGAGGACCCCATCCCCTATGGCCTCACCCCCAAATTAAAATAAAAAAAAAATATTTACGGAAAGGGCGCCGCGTGGCCCCCCTCCCGTGGCCAATTCCGGGCCCCAGGGACCCCATCCCCCAGGGCATGGCCACATTTTTAAAAAAATGTATGGAGGGGGGCTGCATAGCCCCCCTCCTCAGGCCACTTAAGGCCCCAGGGACGCCATCTCCCGGGGCCAGCCATTGTTTTATTTAATTTTTTCTTAAAGGGGGAGGGGGGCCGCGTGGCCCCCCTCCCGTACCACTTTTGGCCCCGGGGACCCCATTCCCCGGGGCCTGGACTCTCGTTGGGGACCGTGGGTGGGTCCCCAATCCCCCCACGGTCCCAGCCGGCTCCCCGCCTCCAGCCGGCATTGCTTTTCCACATGGGGAGCAGTTAACATGCTGCTCCCCATGTGGAAAAGCAATCAGCTTTGCTTCATTGAAGTGTGAGCAGGTTTCTCTGCTCTCACTTCAATGAAGCAAAGCAGTTTGCAATGGCAGGGTGGGAGCCTCGATGCTCCCGCCCTGCCATTGCAAAAAGCAGTGTCCCGGGGGTGGGCACCCCAGGACACTGCAGGAGCTGGCCCTGGGGGGTGGCGGTGGCCAGGGCCTGTACAAGGCTCCAGGAGGGGGCCACGCGGCACCCCTTCCACATTTGTTAGAAGCCCCGGGGGTGGCAGTCCCCTGGGCTGGGGGGCCTCAGAGCCCCCCCACACCCAATTTTTTGTAGCCCCGGGGGAGTTGCGGTCCCCGGGGCTGGGGGGGCCTGAGACCCCACACCCAATTTTAATACGAGAGTAGAGAGTGAGTAGTAGAGAGAGCAGTAGAGAGTAAGTAGAAGAGTGAGTAGTAGAGAGTAGTAGAGAGTGAGTAGTGGAGTAGTAGAGTGAGTAGAAGAGTGAGTAGTAGCATGAGTAGTAGAGAGAGAGTAGTAGAGAGTGAGTAGTAGAGAGAGAGTAGTAGAGAGTGGGTAGTAGTGAGTGAGTAGTGGAGAGTAGTAGTGAGTGAGTAGTAGAGAGTGAGTAGTAGAGAGTGAGTAGTAGACAGTGAGTAGTAGACAGTGGGTAGTAGAGAGTGAGTAGTAGTGAGTAGTAGAGAGTGAGTAGTAGACAGTGAGTAGTAGAGAGTGAGTGGAAGAGTGAGTAGTAGAGAGTAGTTGAGAGTGAGTAGTAGAGAGTAGTAGAGAGTGAGTAGTAGAGTAGTAGAGTGAGTAGTAGAGAGTGAGTAGTAGAGTGAATAGTAGAGTGAGTAGTAGAGAGTGAGTAGCAGAGAGTGAGTAGAGTAGAGAGTAGTAGAGAGTGAGTAGAGAGTAGGAGAGAGTAGTAGAGAGTGGTAGAGTGTGAGTAGTAGAGAGTGAGTAGTAGAGAATAGTAGAGAGTGAATAATAGAGAGTAGAGAGAAGTAGAATGCATATTAAAATACAAAAAGTACAATTTAGCAACATGTTAAAGAAAATAAAACCCCAAAACATACCCCTTACCTTAATATAGCTGCAGTCCGCTATGCTATCAGCGCGCTTGCCAACGGGGCTGGTAATCAGACCCGAACCATTAAAAAAAAAACACATGAAATAAATACACAATTGGCAACCACAAAAAATAAGCATCCCTACAAAACCTAACATAACCCCTAAAAAACGTACCTTTGAATCGCTGCGCTCCGCCATCCTCTGCTCGCTTGGCATTGGGGCATGTAATCACGCCGGACCTGCAAAAAAAGAAACACATTAAACATACACCCAATTGGCAACAACAAAAAATAACCATCCCTACAAAACATAACATAACGCAAAGAAAATGTACCTTTGGATCACTGCGCTCCGCCATCCTCTGCTCGCTTGCCAAGGGGGCAGGTAATCACGCCGGACCTGTTTAAAAAAAAAACTGATTAAACAAACACAGAGTATAAAATATCACAGACTCTTACCTTAGTGTAGCAGCGCCCCGCCCTGAGCTGCGCCAACGCTAAAGAAACGTACCTTAGTATTGCTGTGCACCGCTATGCTATGCTCAATAGGCAATGGAGCCCGTAATCATGACGGCCCTGCAAAAAAATAACAGATTAAACAAACACAGATTATAAAATATAACAGACTCTTTACCCCAAAAATAACAGATTAAACAAACACAGATTATAAAATATAACAGACTCTTACCTCCATGTAGTTACGCTCCGCCCTGCTGTCTGCTCATGTGGCAACGAGGCTCGTAATCACGACCAACCTAGGGGGAAAAAAACAGCATTAAGCGTACAGTTACAAAGTATCCCCTTCAAACTCTCCCACCACAGAAAACATATGCATTTGTTTAAACAAAAAAAAAAAGTTCAGCAAGCAAAAAATAAACCTACTGTGTCACGCCGCGGGTAAAAGATCCAATCCCACAGTGCGTGGATAAAAGGAGACAGGGTGCCAACAATCATTGCACTGCCTTTGGCATAATTCGTGATGCAAATTCGTGATGCAAAACAACACGCACAAATGAAAACTTAAGGTGGAGCTGGGACAAGGCTTTTGGAATCGTATCGATTCCAAAAAGCTTGTATGACGAGAGCAGAGCATGCGCTGCTTACGTCAGGCCGAGACCTAAAAAGGAGATATGAGGGGGTTCAACTTTGGCCGCATCATAGCGCTTTTTTTCATGTTTATTTTTATAGAGCCTGCTTTCAGTTTGTACAGCGATTTGTGCTACTGACATGGGAATTTATGACATATGCAGTGTAGATGCAGCCATTTACAGGGTATATGATTAATACCCAAGTTATATATGCTGCAAAATGTTGCCTGATGGCTGCAGCAGTTCTGAGGAGCTGCGTGGTGGGGTGTGCAGGAGCGAACACAACCCAAATGCTCAGCTCCAGTGCAAATGGGGATGAAGTTATTTGTAAAGGATCACACCATGTGGTCAAATGAGGAGACAATGGTTATAAGTCAGGTCTCCAAAATACACAACAGGCAGTGCATTCGTTGGACTGCATCTCTCAGCCTTGTCAAGTCATTTGACTTGGCCCCTCATTTTAAAGTCATTTGTTCTGAAACACTACCAAAGTTTCACTGCCAAATATTACCCATGTGAGACACATCCAATGTACGTGTATAAATGCAGACATATGGCTCGTTGAAACGAAACTATGTAATGCAGCCAGTGGTGAGAGGGGGTCTTGGGAAGGCTGACCTCCAGTTGGGGACTGCTGAATTCATAGAGCTCTGTCTCAGCCCCTGTTGGGACACGAGCTAATCCTCTAGCTTTTATCCACTCAGGTTGTAAATGTACTCGGCGTTAAAGGAATTAAACACCGCAACCACATGCAAAAACAAGCATTGGCAAAGCCTATGGAATGTCTATCGGCTTTGTCAATGTTTTTTTTTTTGCATGTTGGACAGCAGCACGAGCTGCAGTGCAACACGGCTTAAAGGAAAAAAGTGCAATGCTACGACGTGTTCCATGCTGGCCCCGTCATCGCGCTTTTGTTTTTTTACTTTAAGCCATATTGCACTACAGCTCACCCCATGTAGAGTATAATACATTTAGGAGCAGCTTTTCAAACTCACCCTCACCAGTACTCTGCTGCAATTTCAGAAGCTTCTGAAATTCTTTCCTGACATTGCTATCCCTCTGGGTCTCTTGCGCGACTGGTGGACCGAGAGCAGTGTTAATCCCTTAGCGGATTTTGATACTCCTGCAGGGCCTGCTTCTCTGTAAAGCACTCTAAATGACAATTTCATTGTAGGCACGTACAGCCGAATTGGTCCTATCAGAATGACAGACAGGGAAGGTTTAAATCGTAAAGGTTCATTTTCAAATTTTAAGACATACTGAAATCAGGTAATATAGTCAAAATAAATTCATCTATATATCAGAGTGCAAAGGTCAGTTAGAGTACAGAATCATTCAAAGAACTCAGTACAGTTCAGGTCAGCAAAATACAGGGTATATAATGGGAGGGCAATCCAGCATGGATTCACCTTCTAAAGTATGTAGGAAAAGGTCTCCTCACATATCCAAAAAAAGCATACTTTTTAGGGGTTTGAAGAGTGGATTTCTACTTTTAATACAGTTGTATGCAGTTCCCACAGAATAAACCAAACAGAATTATTTAGAGTAAAACAATTGCAAAAAGGTACATTACAAAAGTCTCTCATAATTCTACAATACGGAGCTTCTCGTGGATGTCACCTGTTCTAGAACAATTTAATATTTTTTGTGAGGGTTGTTGTCTTGCCTGTGAAAATACATTCAAACATTACTTTACAAAGGCACGAAAATAAAAAATGTCAGTGTGATACAAAACATTGATAGCAAACGTCACAAACAAAATGGAGCATGAGGCCTACAACTGCTATGTTAACTAGAGTTCTATCTTTCTTAAGTGCAAAGCATTTACTTTTAAAAAAACTCAGTTAACATAACCTCACAAATCTACAGGCAACTCTTCAGGACCACACACACCTGCTAGAGTCCATAAGAGCGATCTGAGGCCATAACACCAAAACCTTATGGAGGCCATGAGACAACATCTGAGAACATAACACCAAAACCTCAAAGTTTACTTGAGAATCTATGTTCACCGGATACTACGCCTAAGCCCATAACACTCGCACCTTTTGGTGTTCTTGAGGCTCTACGTATACACAAGACTACATCTCAGACCCCAAACGTCACAGCGTACACGAGGCTCCAACTGAATCTTTTCAGTCAAAACTCATAGAATATGAGTGTCTCAGGCTGTAACTCCAAAATCTTGCTGGGTGCAGGAGACTCCTCCTGAAGCATTGACACCCCCACCTCATAGTGTACATTAGGCTATAATACCTAACCCCCAAAGCACGTAGAATATAAAAGATTACCGCTGAGGCTAAAGTATCAAGCATTATAGTGCATAAGAGACTCTAGTCTGAGGCTATACACCCCAAGACCTTAGTGAACATGAGACTCTGTCTGAGCTTCTAAAATCCAGGCGTCATAACGCACCCGTCTCTGTGTGAGGCTATTGTGACCGCAAGCCTTCTTGTGCACGTGGGACACTGCCCCAGGCTATAACACACAAACCTCATAGTGTATGAGTCTTTGTTTGCATCCGTAAGAACACACTAACAGGACTTTTATAGAAGGACAAGGGAAACCAAAGGTAATTCAGTAGGGACCTTGGGTAGCATCATATTATAGAGAACAGTGGTCCCTATTCTAAAAAAATAATAAACAAAGGGAGATAATCATACACTAGATAGAAAGTATGACTTTTGTCCAGCCGGACAAGAATTTATTTTCATAATATATTTCAACAAGTAGCGTTTAAGAAACAATTAATAACAAGTGGGCACAGCCGTGACCCACAAAATACAAGACAGAACAACGAAAGGGATTGGCCAAAGGGCAAGCCAAAATGGGTCTGTATACTTGTAATCAGTTTACACAGACATATATCAACTTTCAAACACCATTGCACACTCTAATACAGCTTAATCTTAGTGCATATGGTGTCTAGGTGTCGACGACGTTTCGATGCCCCTATTAAATACCAGGCATCATCTTCAGGACAATAGAATTATACATTGTAGTCTTGACAGTTATATACTGCGCCTTTCTATGTTACTTTATATTCTATGGCAGGAGTTATGAACGAGTCTCACGTAATTCTGAGGCGCGCGGGCCTTCACAATTCTCTCGGGTCTCTCGGGTCTCTCGGGTCACACGGAAGTAGATGAAGCAATCTTGCTCACCCCTACCACAATAATGCGATTGTGTATTTCCCACTGACTGGCGTCCAACATACGCGATTGCGCAGAGATGCTCTGACTTTTAAAAAGTGGAACTGATACCCTGACTGCTGGCCGAGCAACCCTTACTAACTGAATTGTGAAGGCCCGCGCGCCTCAGAATTACGTGAGACTCGTTCATAACTCCTGCCATAGAATGTAAAGTAACATAAAAAGGCGCAGTATATAACTGTCAAGACTACAATGTATAATTCTATTGTCCTGAAGATAATACCTGGTATTTAATAGGGGCATTGAAACGTCGTCAACACCGAGGCACCTTATGCACTAAGTTTAAGCTGTATTAGAGTGTGCAATGGTGTTTAAAAGTTGATATATGTCTGTGTAAACTGATTACAAGTATACAGACCCATTTTGGCTTGCCTTTTGGCCAATCCCTTTCGTTGTTCTGTCTTGTGTTTTGTGGTCACGGCTGTGCCCACTTGTTATTAATTGTTTCTTAAACGCTACCTATTGAAATATATTATGAAAATAAATTCTTGTCCGGCTGGACAAAAGTCATACTTTCTATCTAGTGTATGATTATCACACTAACAGGACAGCGCAATTAGACTTTGCAGTTATGACACCCAAACCTCACAGCGTACCATGAGACTCCGTCTATGGCAATAAATACACACAAAGCCCAATAGTGTACATGAGGATATGACACCCAAACTTCTTGCTGTACATCTGACTTTGAGGTAATAACACCCAGGCTTCAGGTGTTCATAACACTCGCCATAATGCAATAACACTCAGTTTCATACTATACATGAAATTTTAACTGGGGACCTCATAATGTACATGAGACACTATCTGGGGCTACCATGCCCAGCCCATGTTGTGCACTTTGGACCAAGGCTGGACTGGAAACAAAATCTGTCCGTGTCAAAAAGTTTCTAACCAAGTCCACTCTGCAGTGAGAGGGCAACTAGAAATGCCACCATGGTTGTGTCAAGGTAGCCCATTTTACTTCTGAAGCTGCCCATTAGCCTGCAGCCTACCGAACAAACATGCACGAGTATCAAAATTGCTATTCTGGCCCTGCACTGGAGTGGTTCAGGTCACATCTAACAAGTATGGCGTACATAAGACTCTTCCTGAGACCTGGACTGTAGCATTATGGGTCCTGGGTCCACATGCTACTAATGACGACTCAAACTCATTGCAGTAGCATACTGGAACTGTCCCAGGGCATGTGCGCCTGGCCACTTTTATTGGCAGGGTCTCCTGACTGGTGACGCCTGTGATGGGTGGGTGTATGGTGTGAGGTGCAAACACAGGCGGAACACTAGAACATGTCCAGCAGGACACTGCACTGGACATCCCACACTCATGACCAGCCCTCCCCTCCCTGGTATGACTAAACGAAGGAGCTAAACTTTATTTTGTGTCCTGCTTTGCCTTTTGTGCCCCGCACAGTGTGTGATTTCAATAGCTGCCACCAGCTCTGTATCAACATAAATACATGCATAATTCTCCCTTCGCGCTGAATAGCGACGCGCCGGGCTGCGCTCGAGCTCGTTTCTTCACGCAGACGTGAAAGCCCCCGTCAGACCTCTGCTGGCTTCCCAGTCTATAAGCACAGCCGCTTTAATCTCACAAGGGCAGCCATGTGCAGTAAGCGGGAAGCGCATCGCTAATAGCCAAGCCGGCGAAGGGGAAGTGATTGGCGCCGCAAATAGGAGCAAAGCTCTTTGTTACCGCCTCAGCCTGCCTGCGCCAAGAGAATAGAGTCCCACAGAGCCGAACGCTGTCACATCAGAGTGATATTAAGAAACTCTGGGCAGCCAAGACTCTCTCCTGCCAAATAAAGCTATGAAGCCTCCTAATCTCTGTACAAGCTCCCATGAGAAGAACCAAGATGGCGAACTGTTCAGTGAGTCTGATCATGTCAAATGAGGTCAGGCGGGTGACTGGGTCCATGATCAGCAGCCTATAGACTATAGATCTTTTCATACACTGAGCAGCCACGTCTGGTGTCAAACACATTGCTAGATCATTATTAAATAATACTAATTACTTAATTGTCGGAGGGGGTTTTCACCTTCTCACTGTGACGTGACTCACATGTTGTGACACTGTAGAGGTTCGTTATACATTACAGGGTCAGGGTTCCACACAAACAGAGTGAGATCGTGTCAGTGTCCTCAAGGTTTGTGTGGGCCCCAGGCAATTATTTGGGGGGACCCTATTCGGAACAACTTTGAAATATATTTCCTATTTACTAAATCCTGTCCTCATGATGGAAAACAATATTCTATCATAGCTTAATCTTTCAGAAACAGTGTCACACAAAAACTGCTTTAATGTGTCTCACCCCAAAATGCTTAAGATGCCACTGGGCGGACAGAGTCACAGGTAGAGGTAGTGAGTTAAGCTGAGATAGAGAAATAGACAGAGACGAGATAGAGCCAGAAAGATCACTTTACCATGGTGCCCCTTGATAGTTTGAAACCCTAGACAATTGTCCACTTTGTCAATGCCTTAAGCTCTCTGGATCACATGTATGAACGCATTAAACAGTAAACACAAAACCGCTGCCTGGTGGATGAGAGAGTGCCTTAGAGATTCGTGGGAAACGCATGAATTCCAGCACTACTAAACCAGCCTTTCCTCCTTCAGTGGAATATTCCTCCACTGCATGTCACAGACTGGAAACATCCGTTACTGCGCCGACTTTTCTTCGCGTACCGTTACTACGCAAGCATTAGTACGCCTGCGATGTAACAACGAGTCACCTTTAGTCCGCTTGCTGTTACATCGCATGCGTACTTACAACGCATGCGTAGTGGGCGGATGCCGTTTTTGGATCTTGCTGGGGGTAGAGTTTTAGGGTTTAGGGTAGTGTTGTAGTGTTTGTGTAGTGTAGGGTAGTGTTTTAGGGTTTAGTGTGGTGTCAGGGGGTCGTGTAGGGTAGTGTTACAGTGTAGGGGAAGGACTTGGGGTAGGGTTGGGTCGTGCTGGGGGTAGTGTTGTAGTGTTTGTGTAGTGTAGGGTCGTGTTTAGGGTAGTGTAAGGGGATAGTGTAGGATAGACTTACAGTGTAGGGGACGGACAGGGGGTAGGTGTATGATAACCAAGTAGTGGTATCCGTAGAAAGGTTATGCGAAGTAAAAGTAAATTAATATCTTATTAATGCATTTGCGTAGTAATTGAAAGCAAATTAAAATTATGCGAAGTAGAGGCATTTGCTATGTAAAAACATCGCACTAAAAGCATGCGAAGTAATGGCATGCTAAGTATTGTCATACAACCGTCACAGACAGCATAGCAGTAGAGCAACTCCTCATTAGGTAGAGGTAGTAGAGCCCTGCTTATCTCTACTGTTGTGTCCCTGGCTAGGTGTGTAGTGCCTGTGTCCACACATACTCTACCTGTCTGTCTGGCCTGTGGACATCCGTTCACCTGTCCAGCAATTCTGGGATATAGAGCATCAAGGAGCCTCTAGAGGCTGGGAGTCAGGTCACATGGGACCTTGGGGAATGGAAACTTCAAAGATAACTAGGAAAACAAGTAATAAGAACATGGGGTGCAGGGGAAATGAGAGAACAAAGAGACACTCATGGTAAGCAGCACTAGGGCAACAAACAGCAGAAACAACAGCACAGAAGATTGCCTTCAAGATTAACAGAAACACTTAAGTATGGGTAGGAGCTGATTCCAACTACAAGGAGATCAGTTAACACGAATCCAGAGCAGCATCATTCTACTACAGCCAGATGAAGACTGCCTGAAATGAGAAACACAAGCTCAACAAACATTGCGAAAGACTCTGGTAGGCAACCACCTACTTCATTTTATATAAGGATACAAGGTCCTTTGCCCACCAACACTGCCATAGCTAACCTGTCAGGTGTAGGACCTCAAGACCCAGACCCCCACTGTGAGCCAGCATACAGAGTTACACTACTGCATCCATCACTGCACACATTCACCTTTTTGGTTGGGATGGTTACATGATTCTCTCGGCTTCTTACGTGAGAGTAATCCATTCCGTCTAAACCACCCCTGCATACCATCATTCCACTACAAAATATTGTGGGGCCTAAATATCGAGCAGCAAATTATCGTGAGTGTAAGTGCACATAGGTAAGTAAAGGTTTACTATACGTAACTGCACAAATATGAGCTTGACAATGTTATTATTGTGAAGGTACGTGGATGTGGAGTTAAGAATACTAAATCTAGATTACCTATGTGTACTTACCCTCACGATATTTAGGTCTCTGTATTATGGTTGCACAATATTTTTTGTCCCGGATGTTCCGATATAAACCCTCCACACCTATGTGGTTTGGAGAACAAACCATGGGAGAACCTCCACGTGGATAAATTCCACCACCAGGCTAATATCAGCATAAAGTGCCAGGGGCCAAGTTATTGGTGAAAGCAAGGCTATATAACTGTCTAGTAAGGTAACATATGTCACTGGCATACATGCTGCTGCATTGGAAAGAAAAACATCTTCATAGTTCACATAGCTGTCTTTCCCTAGTTTACGGCTTTCTGTTTTTCAGGTATGGTTTTAGTCAAGACCTTATGATTTAAAAAAAAAATACATATAATTTAGGGCCCGATGTAGGTAATTCTTATTTGCCACTTCTTAAATACCGAATTTTACCGATTCGGTATTTAAGAAGTGGTAAATATGAAGGGGGGAGATGTAGGTATTTCCAGATGTGTAAATACCGAATCTTTAAGATTCGGTATTTACCGAATCTGGAAATACCGATTCGGTATTTCCTATTGATTCCTATGGGCTGTGAAGCCCATAGGAATCAATGGGCAATAACGATTCTGTAATTACAGAATCGGTAAATACCGATTTGCACAAGGGTGCAGGGGGTGTCACTTTGACACCCTCTGGCACCCCCAAAACAGGCTCGGGTGCCATGTCACATGGCATAGGTGTGCATGCACACATGTGCATGCACACCGTAATCGGTGTTTTACCATCAAATTGGATTTGATGTTAAAATACCGATTCTGTAAGGCCTCTGGGACTCTGAAGAGTCCCACCTACATCTCGGTGCCTCAGAACCGGTAAATTTACCGATTTTTTATTTTACCGAATCAGTAAAATTACCGAATCGGTAATTTTACAGATTCGTTAAAATAAAGCCCCCTACATACCTGTCACCCATATACCGGTCGGTAATGGCCGAAAATACCGATTTTCGGCTGTTACCGACCGACCTACATCTGGCCCTTAATCACCTACAGAGGTTTTTAGTCAGCCTTCTTGATTAATTTGTGTGTTGCTGTGTCACACCTATTTTTCTTCCACCCACTACAGCATACAGCAAAGGGCAATATGTCTGCCAACTTCAACCATTAGCTAACTTTACTGCGAGTAATGGCATTCTACTCTATCACAAGGAGCACATAGACTTGCAAAGCTGTTTCCATTAGTGCCAGGGTTGCTATGACAATATGTGCTTTTTGAGACCAAAACATATTTTTTTGCTTTTAGCCAATGTTTTCTTTTTTATATTGTCAAGGGCCCAGAAGCTCCCCCCTACAATAACGTTCTACAAAGACCATGAACATACAAATAAAGCATTTACAAAGATAAAAGGCTGGAAAGTAACAGGTTAAGAATTTTGAGAGCCCTGGGCAAGGTATTTTTGGTGTCCACTGTTTCGAACAACTTTGACATTTTTTTAAATCAATTTTTGGCTAATTCAGGCCATCATGATGCCAAACGATATTTAATTATATGTTAAACTTTCAGAAAAAGGGGAAAGAAAAAACAAGTGAAAGGTCACGCCGCCTGGTGTCCATCAACCGAATAATGCCAACAGAAAAAAAACTTGAACAACCTTTGAAGAAGCCATTTCATTTTGTGCTTGCATCCTGGATTTTCTTAACATGTAAAACAACATTTTACGTGGAATTAATGGACAAGCAACTTGTACCTCCAGTTTCAGGAAAGAGAATGTGAGGTTGACTTGGTGGATGTTTAGGAGACTAGTGCTTGATTGTAAAATCAGACATATGCACATAGTCCTAGAAATTGTAGCTTCAGTTGCTGCATTTGTTAGTACAACAAAAATCACTACTGGTTTTCTTGTTGCAACAGTGAAAAACAAAGCATGGCTTTGAGGATTTTCACAATTTCTTTGGTTGAAATGCGATTATATTTTTCCATAGTTAACTTTCCTTTCCTTGCCTTGTTCTACTTCTCTTTCTATATGTGCAGTTCCCTGGCTAGACAGTAACCTCCAACTCTGCTGAGTAAGAGAAATGATAGTGAAGGGAGGCAGAAGGATGGAGGGTTAACATGAGCACTATAGCAAGAGAGGGGAAGTAGAAGGAGAAGAGAGGTTGAGATAGAGATGAGGTGAGGTGGGCGAGAGAAGTAAGGTAAAGTGAGAAAGGTGAGGGATCCAGAAGACAAAACACATAGAGGTACAAAGATGACAGAAAGTTAGGTGGGGGTGGGGGGTCAGGTAGGGCTTCAGATTGAGGTGCAAAGGTAGAAAAGAAAATGTGGGGAAGAACGTGTAGAGAGAGTGAGCTGAGTAAGGTACACATAGGTTTGAAGTAAAGTGTAGTAAGGTAGAAACATGTACAAGTAAGAGATAAATACAGAGACAGGTAGACAGAGACTGGAGGTATTGCGTGAAGCATAGAGAGGCAGAAATTTGTGCGGTGAATGTGTGCAACAAGAGCAGAGGTATGGAAAGATGGGTCAGGAAGAGAGCTATGAGGCAATGAGAAAGAGAGAGGGGGTGAAGAGCAGAAGAGAAATGAATCTCGAGCAAAAAGAGACAAAATAGAGGGACAGGTGAAGTATAAAAAGTGAGGTTAGCTTAATGCTAAGATACAGTGTAAGACAGGGTGAGATAGCGACATTTACAAAGAGAGATAGAAAGAGATATTTATTTATTTATTTATTCAAAGTTTTATATAGCGCGAACAAGATCCTTACAGATATCAGAGCGCTTCACAGAGACAGGAGTAGGGGCAGCAGGAATGAACAAGATAATGGGAACAGTATAGTAATCACTAACATAATAGGATAACAATAATGTACAGAAACATATCAAAATACAATCAGGTAAACAAGTAATATAAAACGGCACAAGTCATTGCTCCCACTACAGAAGGGTTCAGGTAAAAACCTTGGATGTGTGGATGGCTTATACCAATTTCTTAGGATAGAGAAAGCACTGGGTGGGGGCATCAGGAGGGTGATTCAATACATCAAAGTGTAACATATATTGGTCGGTAGTAAGAGAGTAGCGTAGTAGTGACACCAACAAGTAGGAGTATAGTGCCAAAGAACAAGGTGATCAGTGATAAAAAGCGATGTAGAGTCTCAGATCCAATGTCTATAAAGTTCAGGAGATCTTGGCCAGAAGGATTGTTTTCACCTCTTTCTTGAAGAGTGCAGTGGAGGAGATAAGCCTGGTTTCCGGAGGGAGCGCATTCCAGATCCTGGGTGCCATTCCTGAGAAGGAGCGCTTGTATGTTTTTTCTTTCCGGAATCTACGAGGTTTCAGGAGTAGATTTTTTGTACTTCTATTGGATCTCGACCCTCCTGATATAGCCAACTTTTGAGCGAGGTAGTTGGGTGCCTTGTGTTGCACGGCCGAGTGTGTCATAACTGCAATTTTTAGCTGTATTCTGGCTTCAAAAGGCAGCCATTTTAGAGATTTTAAGTCTGGGGATATATGCGAATGTTTTCTTGAGCCAGTAATGAGTCTCGCGGCAGCGTTCAGGGAGGCTCTTAGGGGTGCTGTTGTGGATAGCGGGAGTCCGCTGAGGGCCACAATTCCATAGTCTATGCGCGGGATGACTAAAGCTTGTACAGCAGTTTGGAAGTCTTTGGCAGGGAGGAAGGGTTTAAGTTTCCTCAGTGTGTTGATTTGGAAATTAGCTCCTTTTGTGGCTTTGCTGACGTGCTGCTGCATGTTGAGCTTGGCGTCGAGTGTGATGCCAAGGGATTTCGCTGAGTCCACGATGGTAGGTTGGACATTGAGTGCTGTTAGGTTATTGAGCCAAGTTTGGGTGGTGGAAATTTTCGCCGGGGGTGAGATGAGTAGGAACTCAGTTTTCAGCGCATTTAGTTTGAGGTGATTATCTGCCAACCAAGATTGAGTTTTGCTAAGTGTGGAATTCAGAAGTTTAATATCATCCGAGGATTGTAGCTTTAAGTAAAGTTGTGTGTCATCGGCGTACATATGGAATTGAACATTGGATGCTTGGAGCAAGGTGGCGAGCGGTTCCATGACGAGGTTGAACAGTGTTGGGGAGAGGGAAGATCCTTGTGGAACACCTAGATCTGCAGGCACCGGTTTAGATAGCACATTGTCGATCTTTCAAATGAAAAAAAAAACGTAAGCAAAAGCAATAGGTTTGGCTTTGGCTGGCAGACTACTGGCTTTTGTTTGCCTTTTTATGTCTGGCCTTTGAGGCAGCTTATTTCAAAAGGAAAAGGCAATGCAGAAAGAGATGCACACGATTGAGACATAGAAATTATTGCCCATAGAGAAAAAAAGCCAGAGAAATAGAGGTAGTGAGAAAGGAGGAAGGTACTGAGAGTGGTGAGGTATAGGGGACAGAGGTAGAGTGAAAAGGTGAGATCGGAAATGAACAGTGAGGTAAATTGAGATGTTAGATAGTGAGATATAGAGTGATGGGGTAGAGAAGTGAAAAAAGAGTGAGATGTGAAGTTGAGAGAGAAAGAACATAGAGAGGTGAGGTAGAGAGCGGTGGGGTAGAGAGAGGTCTGGGAAAGAGATAAAAAGTTAAGGCACAAGGAGATGAAGAGCGAGAGAGAAAGAGAGGTGAGGTAAAGCAGGGGATGGGGTTGAGACAGAAGCAAGCAGCTGAAAGAGAGATGCAGGAAGGTGAGAAGATAAAAGAGCAGCGAGCTAGGGAGAGAGGAATGCGATAGAGGTGGAGTTGGTGTAAATAAAGGGGGCAGAGAGAGGAACTTGTAAAGGTAGGCCCAGAGAATGGCCGAGTGAGGTGCGGTCATGAGAGAGGTAGAGAGGTGTGGCTTAAATAGAGACATATTGAGGGAGAGGTCAGCCAAGGGTAGGTGAGGTGGAGAAGGTTGAAATGGAGAGGGTGTAAGTACAAAGTGATGTAGAGATAGGCAGGGAAAGGAAGGTAAAGAGAGAGGGATGAGGTAGAAGAGGTGAGGTGAAGTGAAGTGAAGTAAGGAGAAAGGAATGATTCAGGATTTTTTTGTATTTAATTACCACCAACTCCCTCAGCGTGTGAGGGTTAAGACTGGGCAAATAGAATTTTAAAAATCTGTTTTTGCACACGGTTGTTATGGTAGGACTTTTGCCTGCATCGATCACTTTATGAGGGGGCCATTAGAAGGTGAGCGGCACTGGAAAATTGCCGACTTTTTCAACGTGTCTGAGGCTAGCAGCCACTGCCAGGTCTATTGATTTGCCAATGCTTATTATTATTTTTGTTTGTTATTGCTTGGCGTGCCATATAGAGTATTTTTCGCTGGCTATCTTTGCTTAGGGCGCCCTAGTCCGACATGGGCAGTGTGAGGAACTTGAGGCACAGGGTAGTTTTTTGGAAAAAGTGCAATGTGAAGAGCATGTGTCCCCCCCCCCCCCCCGCTCCCCCCGGGGCTTGGACAGATAGCTAAGGGGTGAATGTCAGGTGACATAAAGCGCTATACAAGAAACGAACATAACATGTGGATGTACAGCATGAGGTACTTTGGCACCAGGGGCTAGAGTGGGAGCTGGTCATGGCCCCCTAGTTATTGGCAGGTGACTGCTTTATGAAAAGCCATATTTTAGGAGTGATTTTATTATGTAAAGGGTGCCAAGGCGTTGGGAGACTGCAGCACAAACACACGGCTGCAATTGCAAGCCATTGCAAGAGTGTTAGTCCAATTAGCATTGAAGCTCTTAAAACAAGACCTGTTTTAATGTACCAAAAAAACAGGTCACACAAATCATCTCTCATCGATTTGCCTGATCATATGAAAAGGGCAGGTCCCAACCAATAGTTTGGTGTTCCTTAGCACGCATGGAGCTGGTGACACAATGAGTATGAGTGAGGCGTCCAGGGTACAAAAGCAGAAGCTTTTTTAGGTTGAGCCTAGGCAACGCGCATGCGTTGTCTGAAAGACATGCTGTAATCACTAAATGGGCTTTCATCCCGCCTCTTGGATTTCTATTGGTTGCTTGCATTGTCCCTTTTAATCTTTCGTTTTTGGCTCTCCTTTGGGTGCTTGGTTCCCTGCCAGTGGATTTCACTCATTGTTCTTTTTTGTTGGCCATCTGAACTCGTTCAGGGTTTCTCTTGGCCAGCCGTCGTACACAACAGCAGTAGTATTTCACTCATTGTTCTTTCTTGTCCTTGTTGTAGTAAGCCCTCATGTTTATAAGCTTCAGTGCCTTTTAGAAATGTATTGTACTATTGCTATGCATTTGTGTACCATGGAAGTCAGCCCACCGTCTTTTGTGTGAATTCATATTTTGCTAAATGCTACATTGGGGCCTACCCAGGAGGGCAGGGGGGGGAAAGCAACGACCACAGACAAGTGATACAGTGTGACAAAGGCCGCTTTATTGGAAGCAGGTGCATCCTAAATAAACAAACCTGGCCTGTGCCGAACAAAGCTAACCCTCACTAAATAGGAACTACCTGACCAAACCCCCACCCCCTCCCCTAAATGATTTTCCCCATTTCACAACACAACACCCACAACATAACCACCGCATACCACCTGAACCTTGCCTTGTTACCAAATTGGACCTTCCTTGAACTCAGTGATCCCCCCCTTTATCAAAACAAGCCCAGGCCTCCTACCCTACACCCCCTTTTAAATCTAGGAAAAGCGCCACTCGAAAGCCGCTTAGTGGCTTTCGACCCCCCCATAGGAAACCCCCCCTTTTGTATACCTACGCACCCCCAGAGCCAAATCCAGGGCCTCCTTCATCTGAACTATATATAGTTCCATCCCGTAACGAGATAAGTGAACCCCGTCCTCTCTGAAAAAATACACCGCCCCGTACTTCAGCTCCGGGTGCTCCATACGCCCAATCCCTTCCTTCGTACAGAAGTCTTTCATGTCCCTGTTGATTTTTCTCCGTGCCCTATCTATAGCCCCTGGGCGCTCTGCCCCTCTCCAGACCCTCCTTGGGATGAACTCCGACCTTATCACGTGGCACCCTGCCCACTTCTTCATAATCTCCAGGAGGTCCCTTTTCATTTGTTTCACTAAGGCCAGACCTTTGGTCACCACCAAGTAGTTTTCTCCCACGTGCACCATCACCACATCCGGACACACCCCTCCTCGCACCACAATGTTCAAAACCGACATCAATTCGTGCCAACGCATCCTCCCTTTGCCCCGCCAATGACATCTAAACAGTCTGTTGTCCAATTCCAAATTCAGGTTCCGATGCCTGTCCCATTCCGACCTTTCCGCTCTCTTAACAAATGAATGCCCCACAATGTATATCTGCATCATCTCCACCGCTGGTCCCACCACAGCACCTGCAAAGACACACATGTAAGAGAGCAGAAAAACGTCCCTGTTACAGCGTCCCGCCTACCCCCGTAACCGGACATACGTCTTGTAACAATTCGACTTCCATCTGCCCAGACGTTTGATATCCTCCGCCCCCCCACCCCCGACGCGCTGCGTCCGTCGCCGCCCCTATTCTAAAGGAATGCGTTCAGAACGCCTTGGGGTCCTCACCCATGCAATGTAGGGCGTGCCGCAGAACCCACAAAGCCTGAGCCGCCGTCACCCGTCCGTCCGATCCGCGGCCAAACACCTCCTCCCCCGACGTCCTCTGTCCAGCCGTCAAACGCTCGCCCCACTCCACCGGGCACACCCCTTCCAGTCTCCCCGGACCCATCACCACCCAGGTCCCCACCCCACGTTGATCCGTCTTAGAGCGCCGCAAACGCACCGTGACCTCCTTCGCTCGCACCTCCACGTCCCCCCAGAGCACCCCTTTTCCCCCCTTCAAGCCCACCAATTCTGAAATTCGCAAAGCCCCAAAGAACAGCCAGGACATGAGAGTAGCAAACAACACCGTCTCCATCTCATCTCGACACACCGACGGCAACGCCCGCAGAGTCCCCCCAGCATCTCCTCCATTATGGGCCGTCTGTGACTCACCCGCGCGCCTCTCTCCCGGGCCCACCCCTCCGACAATCGTGCCCCCCAACTCTCCCGCCGACGGGGGATACCCCCACCACATCTTCCCCATGAACGCCACCGCCGACCGCTTCCCCACAATTGTCACCCTCGACAAGCCCTTATCCATCAATGCCAAAATGAAACGCACCACCTGCTCCTCCCGCCGCCATCGGTCCCCCTGCCTTACCGCACCTAAATGTTGAAATTCCTCCCAGGCCTGAACATACGCCTTCCAAGTGGACGCCGCCAGTGATGCCCTCACCAGCTGAATGACCCTGCATCTCCTACCGTCCACAGCTCCCCCGGCACCGTCGTCTTGGTCTCCTCCGCCTCCGCGGCTAGCCCATGGAACCTCTGCCACTGTGAACGAGAGAAAGCATCTGCAATGTCATTGTCCACTCCCGCCAAATGTCGGGCCTGAAACAGTATGTCATGCTCAAGGCAGCGCAGAACAAACACCCTCAACAGCTTCAGCACCTGAGCGTCCCGCGCCGACTGCCTGTTGACCACCTGCACGACCGACATGTTGTCCACTCGGAACAAGACCTGCTTATGGGCCAGTTCCTGATCCCACACCGAAACCGCCACCACCAAGGGGAATAATTCCGGCCTCCCGCCTGCCACTGGGCGGAAACTGTTCAGCGCACCAGCGGCCCGCCCAGTGCAAACCAAAACCACCGACCCCCGCCGCATCTGAATACATCGTGACGTCCCACTCCCAGTCCTCCGGAGGCGTCATGGGCACCCCGTTGAACCGGCCTAAAAAGGCCAGCCACATCCACAAATCTTCCTTCGTCCCCGCCGACAGCCTGACATGATGATGTGGCAACGCCAGGCCGGACAACGCCAAGCCCAACCGCCGACAAAACGTCCGCCCCGCGCGCACCACCCGACATGCAAAATTCAGGTGACCCAACAGCACCTGCACCTCCCGTACCGTCACCTTCCGCTTGTCCAACATGCCTCTCACCAACGCCAGCATTGCCGCCCTCTTGTCATCTGGTAGGCGTGCTTCCATGGCTGCGGAGTCGAGCTCTATGCCTAAAAATGACAGCACCATACTCGGACCGTGCGTCTTCTCTGGCGCCAGGGGAACCCCCTGGTAACCCATGAAGTCCTGAAAATTGTGCAGCAGTCGCTGACAATCCGTCGACCTGGGTCGTCCCACCAAAACAAAATCATCCAAATAGTGCGTCACCGTCTCAGAGCCTGTGCGCCAGGATAAAGCCCACTGCAGGAAAGTGCTGAACCGTTCAAACAACGCACATGAAATCGAGCACCCCATCGGCAGCGCTTTGTCTACAAATATGCCGCCGTCAAATTGAATTCCCAACAATTGGTAGTCCTCGGGGTGCTCCGGGAGCAACGTGAAAGCTGATTTGATGTCACACTTCGGCATCAACGCCCCCGGGCCTACCGCCGCCACAATCTTCCGCGCCACATCCACCGACAAGTACGTGACCGACACGAGCTCGGCCGATATGAAGTCGTTCACCGGCGCTCCCTCCGGCCACGACAAATGCTGTATCAACCGGAACTGCCCCGGCTCCTTCTTGGGTACCACTCCAATGGGGGAGATGATCAGGTTCGGCATCGGCGGCTCAGAGAAGAGGCCAGCCATCCGGCCTTCCCGCACCTCCTTGAACAGCTTCTCCCGCATCACACCTTTTCGTGCGTGCACCGACTTCAAATTCTCCGCCCAGCGCGCAATCCGTGGTCCCTCGTACCCCAGCCAGAAACCCTCCCCAAAGCCCCGTCGCAGCACCGCCGCATCGTCCGCCTTCAGGTATGCCACCAGCAACGGCTCCAGCCTGTCCAGCCTAACCGGCGTATGAGCCTTTTCCAACAGCTCCTGCCCCCCCAACCTCCCCCCCGCCCCCCGGCCTGGTTGCCCGCCGCCACGTGTTGCAGTCCTGCCGCCGCATACTGCTGTCCCGGGGCGCCTCCGACTCCCCAGCAGCGCAACACTGGGTGTCGTCGTCCGCACTTAGAACACTCGTGTCGAAAACGGCACACTTGCCGGCCACATGCCCCCTTGTTGAAATCCCAACAAGCTCCGATTGAGCCCTGACCAGAGCTCTCCCCCTGCCCCTCCCCTCCCCGAGTGGGGCGGGCCGAAAAGGGGGTCGGCACCAAAGGCAACCCGCTCGCCGTATATACCGTGCGTCCAAACTTCGCCCCCCTCATTGTCTGCTGGTACAAGTCAGAGTCTAGCTCTCCCATATCGCCTCCGGGTCCGCCACCATTCGCGCTCGGAGCTCCTCGTCATAGTGTGACCACACGTACCCGCCATATGTCACATGCGCCCTCCGGACCACGTCCATATACTTGAACAATGCCACGGACCTGTCCGGATACTTCTCGCAGTAAACGCTAGCGAATATAAGAAATGCCGCCGACCAACTGTCAATCGTCAGCGGCACCTTAGGGCGCCTGGCCAACTCCTGTTCCTCTTCCTTAGACCCCTTCTTGGCCGTGAGTTCCCTGTGAAGGAGCTTCAACATCTCCACGTACTCCCCTTTCCATATCTTCTCCTTCGTCGCTATGGAGAGATGTGCCCCCAACGGCTTCGTCACCCCCATGTACGGGAGCTTACGCACCAGCACCACGCAACTCTCCTTCCCCCCGACGACCGCGCCTGCCGCCGCGCCCCCCGCCGTTGCGCCAGCCTTTCCACTCGCTCCGGCGTCCGGCGCCTCCGCCACCCCTAACGGTGGCACCCCGTCCGTGCCTACCCCCGCATCCGTCACATAGCGCCCTTTCACCAATCGTACAGGGTCCTCCTCCCGCGCCTATGTCCCCACCGAGACCTGCGCGCTGTGCTTCCTGCCCAAACCACTCCCCGCTCCATCTCCCATCTTACCTGGCGTCAAGGCCGGGGTCCTCTCCGGATCCCACCGCCTAACCAGTGGAGCTGAGGGGGCCGTCACCCTGGGCGCATACAGCCACGGTTGAACCTGCAACACACTGTCAACACCATTACTACCCCCCAGTCCCTGATCTCCCCCTCCTCCTCTGACTCACCCTCTCCGGCACCGCACTATTCGCGCTCGCTCACCGGAATCTCCACACGACTCAGCCCCGCCTTCTCCCGGCATACACTCATCAATGTACCCAGATCTCCGCTCACTCTCCGTCTGATATCCAAACAGGACCCGCGCTCAATGTTCACCATCTCGCCACATGCCCTTAGCCCCCCGGCGGCTGTTGCAACCCTTCGGGGGTGGGCGGGCGGGGACCTCTCGCCCTGCTTCTTGCCGCATTCTCCTGCCAGGTCCTACGTTGAAGCGTCACCGCCCGTAAAAGGCAGAGCCGACCCATCCTCTCGGTGGACCGGAGCCGCATGCTGCTCACCCGAGCGCCTCTCCCACTGCTCCTGCCAAGGAAAGAACGTGGAGTCCAGCATGCCGGGGAAACATCGACCCCCCTGGCCCCCAATGTCTCCCCCTGCGCCCCATTCCCTCTGCGGCCCCCTCCCCCAACCTGCCGAATGACCTCCTCGCGTCGCCGGCTGATCCTGCCACAGACCCCCAGGCCCCTCATCCCCCACCCACCCCACTCCCCCCAAGGAGTCTGCTGCGGTTCCCCCCAGGACCCCTTTCCGGACCCCCCCCAACTCAGCCCACCACCCCATGCACCCCACCCCCACCCCGTTGTGCTCCAGCCACTCCAAGCCCCCCCTTCCCACCCCTCCCCTGGGCCACCCCCCACGCCCTCCCCCCTGACACTCCTGGCCTCCCCCCAACGCACCTCCTCCCCGTGCCCCTCGCCCCCATCCCCCCTCCCCTGCTCCCCTCGCCCCCCCCACCAGTGACGGCGGCCTACTGGGACCCCCCACATTCCCCACCTCGCCCCCCCCTCATCCTCCCTCCTCTTCTCCCCTCCTCCCCCTCCTCTGCTCCCCTCGCCCCCCCACCAGGGACCTGCTTGGGCCCAGCATTTCCCCATCCTCACCGGACGAAGCCCCCCAGTCCAAACCCACGTCATCCCCCTCCCCTCCCCCTCCTCCTCCTCCTCCGATTCCTCAATCAGCAATGGTGATGTCCCGCCCCCTTCCCCCTCTTGCCCCCCACTTCCCTCCCCTACCCCCCTTCTACACTTCGGCCTTCACGGCCCAGCTCCTCTCCTTGCTCGTGCTGCCCTGCTGTACCCGCCCCCTCCCCCCCTTGTGACCCTCCCGCCACAGCCTCTCCACCCGCTCTCCCCCCCGGTCCGCCAGCCCCTTCCACAAACTCCAGCGTCGCCTTCTCCTTCCTGCCCGCCCGCACCTTGACAGCCGTCTTTTCTGGTCTCGGCTTAGCCGCCCGCCCTCCACGACGCTCCGGCCCAGACCGCGGGGGCTCGCATGCCACCACAGCTGCCGCGGCACCGTTGGCAGCGCGCCGTGGCGGCCTTACCGGCACTTCCGGGCGTAGGAGGTCCAGCCGCCCTGCATCGCCGAGCAGCCTCACCGCCTCCAGAACGCGCGGGTCTTGTAAACGCGCCATAACCCGCACCGATTCACTGGACAACAACGAAGCCCCACCTGCTCTACACCACCATGCCGCAACCACCACAGACTCGCTAAAAGCACCCCAAACGATCCGCGAAACAACTCGCGACCAGGGGTCCCCTCCAGCTGCTGGGTCACTACCACTAAAATGGTGGTTAGTGACCCAAGGTGGCTGTACATAAAGCCTGCAGCCCAAAACCAGCCCAAAGACAGCCCAGTGCCTAGCCTAAACCGCCCAAGGCAGCTCAACCAGCCCAAAAACCCAGAATCCCCCCCGTGGTCTCCTAGTCTCTCCCCCCCCCCCCCCCCCCCTTCCCTCCTGGCCCCAAAGCCCCCCGGGGTGGCAGGCCTCCCGGTGGTCGGCCGCCCCCCCAAAACCCCATTGGGAGATGAAAGGCAGCGTGTTTTTTTTGTTTCAACTCATCCATTTGCTTACCCTTACGCTACAATATTACAGACATTTCCTTAAAGGTCGCGTTTGTGCAGTGAAATAAAGAACAGTTATTTTACAGTTGTTTCATACTTTTTAAACAGAGCGTATTGGCATATTATTTGACAAATATTTACTACAATCGAATTGTGTTTACGTTGCTGTTTGCGTTTGTGCGTTTAATTAATTATGGAAGTCAGCCCACATTCTTTTTTAAGAATTCATATTTTGAGAAGTGCTTCGCACTGCCCAGCCATCAATGTTTTTCTATAAAATGTGCTACATACATATTTGGGGCTTCTCAGCACTGTAAATAGCAGGCATGCTATTACCCGCACCAGTGGCAATAATTGTATTGACTTACGAAGTGTGAGGGTCTGCGTCAGTCATAATGGAAATCAATCCAGGAATTATTTGATTGTGCATGCTTTCAGCTGTCACGTGACTCGCCCACCGAGATATCAGACGAAATAGCGTTCCTTGTGAATCTTCCACATCACTTGTATGGGCACAGTGATTTATTTAGATTAAGTGAACGAATAACACTGCTCGTTGATGTAGTGTATATCGCAAACTGAATTGTTTCTAGGTGGTTAAATAATGAGTATAGTAATTTTCAAATCAATCAATCAGAAGAACAGCAAGAGATTTATACGTGTAACTTCCGTTCTGTTACTTTGAACACTATCCAGGTGGGCTCGGAAGCCTGGCTGGTGAATACACATGGCCAGGTAGCCAATGGTTGTGCTTCATAAAGATAGGTGGGTCAGGGTGTGTGTGTGTGTGTGGGCAACTGTGTTTCACTCCTGTAGAGTCCTGTGTGAAAATAGGGCAGGAGTTTCATTCTTCTGAAAGTACCAGATTGTGTCACTGGAGAGAGACGTCATCCACAGCCCTGCACTGCAGCTTGTCAGTGTGCATCCAACCCACTCTTGCAGGTGAAGGGGTGCGCAAACTCCATGCTTATTCAAGCTTTATCTTCTCTGCTGAGACTGTCAGTGAAGGTGCTGCTGATTGCCGCATTGGTGGTAGTTAGTGCAAAGTAACACCTGCCAGGATGACACTTTAAAGGGACAATCCAGTGTAGAGAAAGGTTTAAGGGGCATATTACCAAGGGCCGTATTGCTGCTTTAGCATGAATTTTTCCTGCTAAAGCGGCGATAATTTTATCGCCCTATTACCTAGCTGTCGCTAACACCAGTTAGCGACAGCTAATAGGCGATAGCGGGCATTTAGGGGCCCACTATGCATGTCAGCGATAATTATCGCTAATGACATGCAAAGTGGGCGTGGCAAGATGTTAGCTGGAAACAGTCGCTAACATCGCTATCCCCTATTACCAACTTTTTGAAATAATCGCGCTAAGCGCGATTATCTCCAAAAGCTAACGCCTGCCCAGAGCAGTTCTTAGCCATGTTATCCAATGGAAGGTGGATAACATGGCTAAGAGCATTGTCACGATAATGCATGAATATCGCTGATTTTACAGCGATATTCCTGCATTTCCCACAATTTTTACCGCTTTTGACATAAACCTTGATAATATCGGAGCGCGGCGATATTATTATACCCGCTAACCAAGCTTAGCGATAATTATCGCTATAGCTTGGTAATATGCCCCTTAGTTCTGTTTACCCAGTCCTGCAGTAGGCATTCCAGAATGTTCCTTTGTTTGATCATGTCACGGGGTTTTGAGACCTATTGTGACATCAATCATGGGTTGCCCTATCAAATTAATTTCACAAAGAGTGCTGAAAAATGTCAACATTGCTAATATTCAATATAACTCATATTCGTATTTGGCATTTCCTGCTGCAGCCTTTGCAGGGCATACTGTTGAGTACCATTAAGCTCATTTATCTGCCTTGAACAGATGAAATGCAGAATCAGCCCTTTCATGGTTCAATATGGTGACCCAGTCTGGGCAGCTGGAAATATGCAGTTGTGCAACCAGAGCACTTTCCACATAATTATGAATTGTCACACTTTCTACATAATCCACAATCTGCAGCATATGATGAGGAGTCAAACAAAAAGTTGGTTCCTGCTCAAAGTTATCATAATATATTAAAATCATAGCACATACGTTCAGATGATGTACCTGACAGTTTGTAACGTTAACTGGTCACTTTTCATATGTTGATTGCTGTAATCAGCCATTTAAAGAGGTGAGAGTTTTGCTCAGATAGCAGACACATGTTCAATTTCATGATCTGGGAAAAATACTTTTGTCTGCAAACAGGATACAAAAAAACTTATTTTTTTAATTATCAATGGTTTGCTCAGTTAGCCCTAGACTGTGCTGATGCCCTCATCTCACCTGTGGGCAGTACATGTAGAGGCAATGCACCACCTGAGCATGACTCAGCACCACCTCAGCTTAACCCAGTACCACTTTAGCATCACTCAGCACACCTCACCATCACTCAGCATCACCTGAGCACCACCTCAGCACCAGCGCAGCTCCTCATTATCAGTTCAGTGCCTTCTCAGCATCTGCACAGCACCATCTGGGCATCAGCACTGCACCACCTCCGCATCAGTTCACAACCCCCATCTCAGCCGCACCTCAGCCCCAACGCAGCACCACGTCAGCAGCAATTCAGCACAAACGCAGCACAACTTCAGCATCAGTGCAACACCACCTCAGCGTCAGCGCAGCATCATCTCAGCACCGCACCAACTCATCATCACTCCGCACCTCCAGTGCAGCACCACCACCTCAACATAACTCAACACTACAGCATCACTCAGCACCACAGCATCATTTAGCACCACCTCAGCATCACTCAGCACCACCTCAGCATCAGTCAACACCACCTCAGTATCACTCTGCATGACATGAACATCACTTCTGCACCAGCACATCACCACCTAAGAATCACTCAGCACGACCTTACCCTGCCCTTAGAATCTGGTATCTGTTGATTCTCCCTAGTGTCCATCTGCTGCTTGTGTTGTAATTCAGCGGTACAAAAGGAGGTGGTGATGGACGGAGCATCTGAACCAATCAAACACTCACACCCACTCAACAGATGTGGGTTTAATCCATCACCGTTTTTTTTAGCCCACTCTGCCACCCCAGTTCAGATTTGGCCATATGCAAATCAGTCTGACCCTGTGCCTCACAGGAACAGTCCAGCCCGAACTGCCAAGCCATGCCTTCCCTAGACCGGAAACAAGCTTCCTAGGACCGCTTTCTGGCATTCCAGACGTCTTCAGCCAGGCTTGCTTGAATCCAGCGGCAAAGTGAGCAAGGGACTCACGTCTGAGCATACCCTGCCAACTTATGGCGACAAAGCTGTACAAAAGGGGGTGGTGATTGACGGAGCATCTGAACCAATCAAACACTCACACCCGTTCAACAGATCTGGGTATAATCCATCACCGTTCTTTAGCCCTCTCTGCCACCCCAGTTCAGACATGGCCATATGCAAATCAGTCTGACCCTGTGCCTCATGGGAACAGTCCAGCCCGAACTGCCAAGCCATGCCTTCCCTGGACCGGAAACAAGCTTCCTAGGACCGGTTTCTGGCATTCCAGCCGTCTTCAGCCAGGCTTGCTTGAATCCAGTGGCAAAGTGAGCAAGGGACTCACGTCTGAGCATACCCTGCCAACTTATGGCGACAAAGCGGTACAAAAGGGGGTGGTGATCAACGGTGTTGTAATTCAGGTACAATTTCCCAATCCCCACCCCATAATAACATTTTTTTTTAAAACTATAACAAGCAAGCATTACAACTGGCAGGTAAAGGTTTGCCAGTATTGCAAGGACAAAAAAACTAGAAGGCATTTTTATGTTAATTCTTTTTTTAATAGGGTCGTTCAGTTGTACGTAATAGTAACAAAAAAAGCTTATAACACTTTTTTATTATAACTTTTCAACATACTGCACAGAAGCCACACTGCTCTACAACATAGCCTAAAAATATTGGCAAAGCCAAAAGGTCTGGCCAAACACTTGTAAGGTCCCAAAGGTGAGACCTATTGGCTATGCCAATGCTTGTTCAACAGTGTTAAAACTGTGGACGCAAATTACAGTTCCCAAGGTTGTGTCTAGCCAGTTCTTTGGCCAGGTCAAACTGAGGAGCAAAATGTCTGAGGAAATAAAGCAAAGTGCTGTCTGTGAAATTATAATGAGTTATAACATGTGATACCAGCACATTATGCAGAATTCTGATGTGTACAAAGCAGAATGAGTCACAAATTGCACAATGAGTAGAACACCAAGGGGTATTTTTATAAGAGGTTTGTGCCACATTTGCAGCACGCAGCGTGGTACATACGTGTGGCAAACCTCTACGTTAGAATTTTGAAACCACGCAAAGCCACTTTGTAAGGCTCTGAGTGGCTTAATAAGTCTGGAGCAATTCAACGCAGCACAAATCACTGCATTGCTTTACTCTGCCCTGGGAAGGCGTTCCTTGGTCATCGGGTCGGTGTTCCCATGCAACTCCCATGATTTTTTACACATTCCCAGATTTACCAGCACTGGTAAACATGGGAATGTGCCCAAAAGTTACACCTTCCAAAGGGAGGCCTAACGAGGAGAAATATCTCTGTTTCTCCTTGTTTCTTACTTTTTCATGCAGCACACACAGAAAGAGAAATATGCCTCCCAGGATGGTTTTTGTGCAGGAAGGTGCAGGAAGGTGCCCCTTTCTGCAGAAAAACAACCCTGCATGCAATGCAGGCACCCTTGCACCATGGTGCAAGAGTGGCTGCGCTGGCGCTAGGCTGCCAAAAGTGTGCCAGTGAAGGAGAAAGGACAGGAATGCACTGCATTGACTTAAATATGGCACATTCCCTTTTTTTTCTCTCTTTTAAAAAAAAAATATTTATTTGATTTTGACATAATACATAAATAAATAAAAAAAACAAAATGCACACTCCCCCCCCCCCACCCCTTGGTCAGGCAGATATAAGATAAAAGAAATGTCATACAGAATCAAATTGTACAATGACCTAATTCATCCATTAAGTCAATATTTCAGCAGTTTCTACATTTACAAAACGGCAAGTGTCACATAGAGTTAATTCTTATTTTTCATACATTGTTAATTTGCCGCTGACCGCGCGACCCGCAGGGGAGCATGGGCGGGGCAGCGCCCTAGTCCCACACGACGGGCGAGCAGAGCCCATATCGCGCCCCACCCTGAGCCCACCTCCTTATCACGAGCCAATGGGGAGGGCTCACCTGGGAGGAGGGGCGCCCCCTCTGGTATTTAGCACTGCAGCGCCAGTGCTCGGCCTCTCTCTCCCGCCAGGATTCTCCCCCGGCTCTGAGGATTCTCCCCCGGCTCTGCGCTGTTTGCCTGCCTGCTGCACGTCTTCGCTCGGTTAGGGGTCGTTTTCTGTTTAGGTGAGTGCCATGCTCTCTCCTCCCCCCCCGCCCCGTCCCTGGGTCAAGCTCAGGTTGCACAGGGGCCTGTGGTTGTGATAACACGGGGGAGGGGGATGTGGCCAAATTGCGGCCTGACCGCATGGGCAGGCGGGTGGAGGAGCCGTGGGGCATTGTGCGAGGGCCGTGGAGCTGCACGTGCACGCTGTCCACTCACCGGGAGCACATGCAGGTAGAAGAGTAGAGGGTGGGCTGACTACCCCCGCATCCCTCCGTTCGGCACATTAGAGGAGGGCGTTCAAGCACTTAGTCCGGTGCGCAGAATTAGAGGCAAGTAACCCCGGTTCACAATCTATCGAAGTGGTTGCGGTGTTGTCTTTAAATAACAGATACAGATATCGCCGCGATTTTGAAAGCAACAGGTCACACCTAATTTAATTTACCACTGAGGTAGCCGCGGTTCGGGTGGCGCCAAATTCTGGGCCGCCGCCGCCATCACCAGTCCTTTGTCATAGGCCCCTCGGATACCCGGCCCGGGGCTCGGTTCTGGCGGATCCAGTGGGGGGTCGCGGGTGCTCCTGCAGTCCTCGTCCCCGCTTTTCCCGCTTGCAACGGGACGCGCCCCGAGGGGCTCTTATTGTTTACCCGGCCTGTGAGGGGTCATCTGGGGTGGGGGGCCACCTGAGGGTGCGGGCCGGCATGGGCGCCGCTCGTGCTCCGCGCGCTGGACGGGTGTCGTTGCCGGGACATGGCTTCACCTAGTGGACCAAATTACCCCGGACTACATGACCCACATGCTGTCGCACAGCCTAGTTTGCAGCCGCCTCCTCCTGTTAACACAGGGGAGAGACGAATGGCGTGGCTGGAAGGGATTGCTCTGCCGCATTGCGTATAGCACCCCCCACGCCCCCCCTTGCATCGATGGTAGCACAGGAATTCTCCACGGGGTCGGTCATAGTAGGGCTCGCAAGCGAGTACGGCAATAATAGGGACAAATAGGAACCGCGCGAGCAGAGACATGATAGGTTAAACTTTCCTCGCATGTCGGGCCGTCCAATCTCTTGACTTATGCTCCCTACTTTTCTCTCTTAGAAAGCGTTCAATGTACGTTTATGATGCCAGACTCCCATTGTCCAGGGCGGGCTCTTCAGACAGACGTTTTGTTTACTTCTGCGGTGCTCATTGTCCATCCGAAGGCCCACAGCTCGAAGTGACCCCAAAGAATGGGTCAAAGAGGCGCCGGGATACCCTTCTGGGTGATTAGCGGCCCTTTGTGAATCCTGATTATAAGAGAGGCCCAGAGATTAGGGAGAAAGATTAACCTCTTCCGATTCATCGTGCACAGCGCTTGCCACCCTGGGGGTCCCGGTGAACCCCTCTGTCACAATGGGGTCTCAGCAGAAACCTGATCGCACTTTACTCCCATTTGTGCAGCCCTCCCCGCTGTGTCCGGTTATGTCATTGAGTAAAATATACATGACCAGTCCGTAATACTGTTTAGCTGTATCAGACTTCTCCCCATTTTGTGCAATTCGTTAAGGTAACTCGGACTCTGTGGGAGGTGGAGATGGTAATGTGCTCAGGGTTACCAGTTGGTTCAGCGGGAAGCTGAGAGTATACCGCAGGCCTCGTGGGTGTGGTTAATAGCAGAACCCGTTGGCAGCTCGCTCCGGTGAAGGTCAGGCACAGGCAGTGTTTGAACCCGCCCGGCTGCCTCTGAGGGGCAGGTACAAACTAGCCACGCCCAGGCTGCAGTGCATGCATAGGACATATGACAAATTATTAGGAATCCGGCATATATTCATCAAACGTTAATAATGATGATTTATCCAAACATGTGACAGACAACGTAAATCACAGTATCAGGCAACAGTATCTCAGTTGAAAAAGTAGCCTTTATTAATTTTCTTTTAAAAATGATGCATTAGAATAGTGATTGATAATTGCCATTCAAAGTAGCCAAGCTTTTCTTCAAGCCCGGACTTCTTCAGGGCTCCGCTACGTATATTAGGAACTTGTGCCATGCAATGGCAAATGAATTCCAATAGTCTTTCTATGTCAAATCCCGCTATGTGAGGGTAACATTTGAGGATGGGTACTCAAATCTCAGTAAGCGACTCTGGCATGTTCACAGATCATCTTGGGATCTTAACGCGAGGCACGTCTTCATGTCTGTTATGCATGAAATGCTCTCACAGGGAGTAATCAGTGGTCTTGTGCTTGACAATGTTAAACGTAGCCTCGTATCCGTGTATGTAACCAGGAGGGGTACTTAAGTCCGTCATCATTGCCATCCAGGCCGTGATGTCATATTTTACCTATCGTCTTTGCTGACCTGCTTCATCTTCACTTTATCTGCCGTGGCCCATTCGCATAATTTCGTTATCCACATTTCACACATCGGGGGTGTATTGATTCAACCATGCAATCGCAATGCTCCGTTTTGCTAATATTAAAGCTAATAGTAAAATGTCCTGCTCCGTTTCCTGTTCTTGGCGTGGGCAGTAGTCCTAATAATGCTGTACGCATCTCACCAGGGATCCCCCACCCCGTGGCTGCTCGTAAGTTTCTGTAGAACTTCCGACTAGAATGGGACTGGAAGGTAGCACGTCCATACCATGTGCATAAAATCAGCTCCTTCTTCCACACAACCGGGGCAGTTACTGGACTGGTCTGGGTATATTTTGCACAGCACTTTGGGTGTAAGGTAAGTCTGAGTAATCAGATGTCGATCCTGAGTAATATACAGCATTACTTGCAATGTTTTGCGGTGGGAGGCTCCTCGGGGAAGGACGGTCAAAGTTCCCCTGCCACTCGAGAGAATTTTGCGTAGTGCAAAAAAAAAAAAAAAATTGTCCTCTGCCCAGATTTAAGGAAGCCTCTGCACACTCCCTCGTCACAAATTGGTCATTATCGCATAAATTCCCCAACGTCCGACATCTCCCTACCTTCCACTTCCGTATGAACATTTAGCCAGCATTCTTGGCAAACTGAGGTATCACCAACAGAGGCAGATCTGGTGCGTATGGTGCATGTCATACCACTTCCTTGCTGTGGACTCCCATACCCCGGCTACATGCCAGAATAATGAAGGACATTCTCTAAGGACACCTGTTCACCACATCAGTAATTCTGGCAAAGAATTTCCCCCATGTGTCCCTGCCAACAATTGCCCGTTCTCCACTGCTCTCGTTTTCAAGTTCAAAGGTCGCAGGCTCTTCGCGTGTTAACACAGTAACATGCAGTCTCCGGTTTAATCAGGGTTCTAGCCTATCTACCAGCTGCCCCCACTCCCCACTGCTAAAGCTTTATCCTCGTCGCTCTACCGGGGAGAGGATGTAGCCTTACGGTTAGAGCGGTCGACATTGAAGCTGGGGAACCGGGTCGGATCTCGGCAACGACGCTCAACATCCTGTGAGTCTGGGCTAATCACCTAATCTCCATGTGCCTAACAAAAATGAATATGACCATCTGAAACATAAAACTGGCCCCCCTTTTGATGAGCGTCTTGCGGGTCATACGGGCGTAATCAGTGTCAGCGTGCCCTTCACCTTCATGGGACATTCCTGGCATGAATGTGTCGTTCTGAGTGTTAAAGGTCGCTGCAGTGGAAGTCTCTGAGTCATGTCGCAGCAACTGGGGAGAAGCTACAAAGGATTATCTAATTTATTTAGCACGGTAACTCATCATGTAATGACTCTTTAGGGTATGTTGAGAATGCGGACACACGGCAATTTCCCAGTACAAGCCATAACAGTTTTATCTGCACACAAAAATTTGACATTGACCGCAATATATCGTTATGAAATGATAAAGATAATCGATTTAATTGAAAGTACGTTTTAAAATGTGTGGAAAATAGGTACTTCCGTATATTGGTTCATACAGCTTCAAGCCTGAACACGCTTTTAAGCACACAGACCTTATCCATAGTGGGGTATTCCTCGGTGAAATACTAATGAAGGATGGGAGTGACAACCGGGAGGAATAAGTAGATTTAGGAAAGAAGGGTCACATTTTGTGAATAGCTTGCAGTATTGTGAATCGGGCCAAACATAAACCCGAACACTAGGTAACAAGGGCAATAAATGGCATGTCAGCCCTAAATCACTGTACAGCACAAGCCAATACAGAACATTACACATAAAATGGGATTGCTTTAGCACACATTCTCTGACGAATCCAGGTATAACCTCCTAGCTTCAGGTCAACAGTTTAAAGCTTCGTGTTCGCCTAGAAGAGAATTAGGAGTGCATAATGCCTGCTGCAGGGGCACAAGCGAAGTCTGGAAATAGTACTTTACACCAATATTTCTGGGAATGAGTCCAAACTCACCACACATCAGAATGTGGACTCTTTAGCGGCTTGCCCCGTGGCAGACGAAAAGTGGAAGCAACTACTAGGTGACAGCGTTCGTTCCAGACACCTGCTTCCTGGGAGCGATGCAGATTAGGGGTCGCATGCAGTTAGGAGCATGGGTGGTTTAGCAACTCTGCTGCGGTACGTGATTATGGAGACATGGTCGTGAATAACAATTTGACTGTTAAAATGTATCTGCTAGGCTGTGCTTCAACTATTCCAAGTATTGATCTGGCAGTGATTTGCCAGGACATTCACTGTAATAATTATTACAGCTACGGTGACAACTTTCATAATCACACCACTTTACTTTCTTGGACAAATATCACTGGTTGTCCATTGCATCGGATACAATATTGCAAATAGTCACTTGACGGTCCCCTGTATACTGTTTCCGAATAAAAACAGCTAACGTAGTGCATATTAAGCATAGGAAAGGTGAACAGATAGGATACTTTGGAAAACCCCCTTATGTTTATCAGAGTGAGGAGAAGTAAGTAATTAGACCTCAGGCTAACTAAGCGATTTTCTGGGGTTAAATTTCACAAATTTAGTCAAGGGGAGAAGCTAGGATTGGCCCAGGTTTTGTGGTTGGCTTTTAGGTAATATTGCCCAGATGCTATGACACCCACCTCTGGGGAGCCTGGACGGTTAATTCAGGGTCACTTACTTACTAAGGGCACCCTGCTTCGGAGGCCAACCTTTACAGCTGACTGTTGCGTGTGGGTGATGGGCCATTCCTATGATCCCAGGTTGGAACAATGGGCTACAGCCGAGAAATGGAACTTGGCTGTCGCGAGGACACAAATCCTGTGGTTGGGTGTTCCTGGAATGTAATGGGGTCACCTGAAGTACAAGCTAGAGCAATGCAGGGTGGGGAGGGGTGGTCCTCCCATTATCCCCATTTATTCACCTGGGAGGGGATGATCTGGTCACGCTGGGGAGGCGGGGTCGGCTAGGCAAGGAAGCTATATGTTAGCCGATCTAGGTGATGCAACAGAGAAGCATGGACCAAGCGAGGATGTGTGGCTACTCTTGTAGATATGGACAGGTAATGCTAAACAGCTTAATTCAAACTGCAGGGTTCACAGGAGGTGGAGGCCCCTGGGCCAGGTACACTATTAAGCGGGCGCCCTGAGTCAGTGAATTAGGGGTTATTCCAGTCCTAAGGTGGCAAGATCCATGTTGTTGGTAACTAGTCCTGTGAGAGTGAGACCTGCCCTTGTAGCTTAATCAAGTGCATACAGGTTCAGATGGGGCGTTACCATGCGATAACCATGGTATCCATTATGTAATAAAGCAATTTGAGGCTCAAACTAGAACAGCACCCTGCGTACGGGGGACCCCCACTTAATACCCCCACCTTTCATCTGGGAACGGGTTGGGAGGGGGCGAGCTCCGGTGGTCTGAGGTTTTCCTCGCAGGACTAGATCACCGGCAGCGGTAGAACATTCCCGCAAGGGGGGGTCGTCAGATCCATGCAGAAGTTCATGGGAAGAGAGGCCTGGGTTTCATTAGGCAAGTACCAATACGAAGAGAAAACAGAAGGGTACTATGATAAAGGTGCACTAAACAGCGACGGAAAGTAGCTAGGTGGGTGGGGGCTCTGTCATCGACGTGGGCCTCCTCCTGAGCTGTGGGCGATCTGGAAGCAGATGGACAGTAAGGGTACCTCTGCGGCAGAAGGGTACAGTAAGGGTACCTCTGCCTGGCACAGTAAGGGTGCCTGAGCCAAGGACCTGGAGCCGAAGGAGGTTCCGGGAAACTGCGACGGCGCCCCGTTAGTCCTTCGGGCGGTCGGGGGGCCTGGACCGACCGGGGGTGTGCCCCACCGCTCCGCCCTGACAGGGGGGGCGGGAGTATAACGAAATGGTAATGTGCTGCACCGTCAGAGCATCGTCTCGCCGTGCAAGATGGCTCCTTAGGCATGCGGGTCAGCGAGGGGCTGCCTGCTTTGGATCGCCTGTAAGATGACCCACCATAACGTCATACCTGTGTTGTATGAAATAAACCTGCAGCAGTTCTTTCCCACAAATATGTCTCCTGAGTTTCTTTGGGAAGTGTAAGTGTGTAATTGGCAAGCGGGGCGAGCGCATGGCGGTGTGGGCACTATGGGCTTTGGGCTTGGCAAGCCCAAAGTAATATGGCACATTCCTGCCCTTTCGATGACACACAGCACAATAAGATGACTTGCTGCGCTGCACTATGTCTCTTTCTCAATAATGAGCCCCCCCAAACCCTACTGGGTCTGTAATAGGTTCTTGTGCAGTTGTAGAATTTTCAGTCTTTCATAATAACAACCTATGTGCCTCCCACAAACCACCTTTGCTACAAGTGCAAACAGACCCCTTTATTTTACAAACTTTGAGGCCCAAACTCCTAGAGATGTGCTGCCCAAAGTGTGCACAATATGTAAACACCCTGGAAAAGATTTCTTATTTTTTAGCGCAGCACACAGAGCAACCAAGTTGTTGTGCTGTATTGTGCAAGAGGAGAAGAGGAGCACAGGGGCAATTTTCTTTTTGTTCCTCTAGTTTTTATTGACATTTTCAAGAAAAACATTTAAAAAAAATACAGTAGAAAATAACAAAAAAAACGAACACAAAGTACAAGGAGGAAAGGAAGGTTAACCTATGCAGACATGCTATGAGGGAGAAACTTAAAGTACAAAGCAGAGACCATGATGAAATGCGATATGTGATCAACCTCGGAGTACAGTTGAAAGAGATGACGTCATGGCGTTGTGTCGAACACTGTAGTAAATAGGAAAAACAAATCATATCAATTGAGTACATTCTATGTGATGTCCAAGTTCACAATTTTAACATATTCCATTCCCATCGCCTTGTTGTTTTCATCTTAAAACCTTAGTTTAAAGCCCTCTAATGGGGAGTGTATAGCATGTTCAGCTTGACATGAACTCCAAGTGGTGGAAGGAAGAAAGAAACAGTGTTCACCAGTGTGTGCCGTAAGGGAAAGTTGGCAGCATTGAAAATGTATTTTTAAAAATGGCCTGCTGCTCTCTCTGGACAATTACCTGTCCTCGCACAAGCCGACGTAGACATCGCAGCAAGCAACGCTCCTGCAGGAGTCATAATCCGGCCCTAGAACAGTTACGCATGCCCTCCAGTACCACAACCAAACTAAACTCTCCCTATACATCCCACCTTTTGCTCCTTCTCTTTCTCTTTTCCTGCCACTGAGGGGGTGGACAATCAATGGCCGCGAAAGGGACAATCTCACCGGCCACACGAAGGGATACAAAGCCCGACCGCAAATGCGGGAAGGGCGGGAAGGACGGGGCAGAAAGCCGAGATGTAACCCACAAAAAGACACGAACAACAGGACTCAAAGCCAGACTGCGCAGCCTGTCAGAAAAGCCAAATGCCAATGTTATATTATGTGATATTGTTACTTCTGTGTATCCTCCCCCCCCCCCCCCCCCGCGTCTCTTCTGCCTCTCGTCTAATTGCTACCCATGTAAGTGTAATGCACCGTGTATATATAATTTCAATAAAAATGTACTGAAATAAAAAAAAAATGGCCTGCTGCTGCTCACTACCCTTCGTTGGTTCACAAACAGGCTGCCTATCACCACACACAAAGTGTGCCCTGGTGCAGAAGTGTGTGCATTCTATCTAGCATAGGATTTGTACTGAAAGCATAGCTTTTCAGAACGAAAACATATGCCTTGACAAATTCTTAAACATTCCACAGATTTCATGTGTGTTGTATGCACAGCACACATGTAATGTGGGAAATATTTAGAGAAATAAAAATGTTTCTCCTTTGCTAGCGCCCGATTCGAGGAGAAGTTATTTTTTAACAGTAAGCCTGCTCTAGCTATATTAGCAGATCGAACTTTGCATAAAAAAACTATGGCTGCTTGCCCTGAATTACTCAAGTTACTTCCAAGTAATGCCCCTTTAAAGCAAATTGACGAAAAGCGCTATATCTGCTAAAATAAAAGAGCCCCTTTCAAGCACAAAATACCTTTGCTCTGGAAAGTAAATGCCCAAAACCCTTAGTAAATCAGGCTCTCTGTCTCCCATTCTCCGTCCTTCCGGACCCTCCACCACCTGTTAGTGTCCTTTTAATGCTGCTAAACTTCAGCACTGGTCGGTACCAAGTGGGTGTTTTGGGGGGTGACGAATAGAATATGCGTTCTCTAAGAGGGGGCACTCTGGGTTTTAAGACACGCATCAGTGGTATTTATTTGGGCGACAAGACTGCGGCCGAGGCCAAACTAGAGCCGACAGGACAGTCGGACGAAAAGGGTAAATACCAAGCGAGGGAAAGGTCAGGCTTCTTAGAATGTGTCTCTCTGGCCTCTTCATATTCTCGGCTACAATATGTGATGCGAGTTTCTGAGGGGCTTTCCGCTTGCCCCAGGGATGTAACATTCACGGGTGAGACGAGGTTGTCTGCCCTGATCCAGAGAGAAAATATGGTCAAAGCCTCGGGGGATGCAGCGCATTCAGCTTCTGAGCGCTGTAGTGGTAATCAAAACTCACTTTTATGCGGCTGAACACGGGGACGTATAGGCAAAGCGAAGACGGGTGAACATAGAGGGGCACCTCCATATTTTTAATGGAGAAAAGGAAGTATTTTGCAGAAAACTGAAGATATCTCAGAAAAACTGAGCTACGATGCAAGGAGGAAAATGGGCTGCTCTGTTTTAAATTGTCGATTGTTTATTCCAGGATGCAATCCTGCATTCCACATAAGAACACATTGTGTGATCCTGAGCATGTAACCTATTATCCGTGTCCTGGTTCCCATACCTACAAAGGTCGGGATTGCTTAAAACCGGCTAACCGATGGTGTGGAGCTCTATAAAAGTAACTGAGTAAGGGAGACGGGCTGTTTTTGAGGTCATGTTTCTAGGAACAGCGTACCCAGAAGTAATTATAAATAAAATAGCTCACTGTCCACAGAGCACAATGAGCCATATGTAGAGTTTTTGAAGGGGATACTCCGTCAAAGCATGGCTGAGTGATGTTCCCATCCACCCATCCACCTATGCAACACTGGCAGCTGAAATATGTTATGGTTGGAGGAAGACAGCCAGTGCCTGACGTTCAGGATGGAAGCTTCGAGAACATCTTTTCGAGAGGACAAATCATTCACAGCAACAGGGAGCTGCAATAGAACTGTGAAAAACACATTATATTAGCAGTTATTCAAATATAAAGAACATCTAAGGGGTGTTGGGACTGAAAATGTACAAACGTTGGAACACTTCAAAGCCAAGGCATGCGTCACACGGATGTGCTTAAAAAACAAAATCTGTCCTTGTAGGTTTCCTCTAACTTGTGGGATTCACAGAGAGATTTCCAGGACTGCTCAAACTTCCCAAAATATACTCACGTGGCTTTTCCACGTAGTGGACCAGTGCACAAATAAATTATGTGAAAATGTGGTGTGCACATTTGATCCTCAAAAGGGAGAACATTTTCCCTGTGGTTCAGACCCACTCCCTTCTCCTCATTAAATATGGGGTGCCTCATTTCCTTTACCACATGTAAATGCACCATTACCAAAATACAAATTATACATGTTTTATATTGTCACACACAGGGTGGCACAAACAGTGCTGCAGCCCTGGGTGGACACTTTGTCTTACATGCCCGAGGTACCCTGGGTACCATCTACTAGGGACTGGTAAGTAAGGCAGTCCTTGCCAATTGGGGGCAGCCAATTCTACACATACTTTGTAATGGGTTAGAACACTGGCCCGAGGTCTTATTAGCAGACCTCAGTGTACTCCCAGAGTTGATAAACCAGCAGCCTCAGTCCAAAAATGTGGGGGGTGAACATGCAAAAAGAGGCATTTCGTAACAAGACCCCCTCCAGATGAAAGGTGATGAGTAACTAACCCTTTACATGGTGGTTCTCATCACCTAAGTTGAAGAATCTGAAAAGGCAATCTGCATTGGCATGGTCAGTCCCATGTCTGTGTTCCACTGCAAAGTCCATGCCCTGTAGGGAGATGGATGCATCTCAACAGTAGGAGGTCTCTCCTCTCATCTGCATCAGCCATCTGAGAGGCCAGTGGTCAGTTTGAACTGTGAAGTGAGCCCCAAACAGGTAGGGTCTCAGCTTCATCATGGACCAAACCACAGCAAAGACTTCCCTCTCAATTGCACCTCAACGCTTCTCTCTGGGCAGTAGTCACCTGCTGATAATGCCAACTAGTTGATCTTGGCCCTGGTAATTCAGCTGTGTCAGAACTGCTCCAATCCTGTTTTCTGAAGCATCAGTTTGGACTATAAATCCCTTGCTTTTTGCTCAGGTGCCTTTAGGACAGGTGCTGGGCACAAGGCTTCCCTAAGGGTGTAAAAGGCGTTTTGACATTCATCAGTTCATATGACTTTTTTGGTTGCTTTTTGGAACTTAATTCTATTAAGAGTGCCACTACAGTACCATACCCTTTCGTAAACCTCCTGTAATACCCAGCCAGGCCAAGAAAGGCTCTGACTTGGGTCTGTGTCTTAGGCGCTTCCTAGACGAAAATTGTCTGGATTTTGGGTTGGAGAGGTTGTACATGGCCTCCATCCATTTGGTGGCCCTTGCCCTATCTGCCATTTACTTGCCTTGATAGTCAGCCCTGCCTGTTGAAACAGCATGAAGCATTTCTCTGAAGTGGACCAGGTGATCCTCCCAAGTGTAACTAAACACAGAAATATCACTGTGATGTGCTGCACTAAATCTTTGCAAACCTGAAAGTACTCTATTCACCAACATGAAATAACTGTATATCAGTCATTCTGCCATGCCGGCACCGTCACTATATCGGTAAGTAACCGTATAAAAAACATTGTGCTATCATTATTGTACTGCCATTGTCTAGAGATTAGTTTTCAACTGGGTGTGAAGTGGTAGATCAAATGCATAATACTTCCAGACAGGACAGACTCGGCGTAGTGCACAACGATAATGATTGCACAACGTTTTTCCTACTGTTACCTACCGATATCCTGATGGTACCGGCATGATAAAATAACGGAAATTTGTCCATATTTTTGAATTGAGGAGAGATGCTTGTTCAAGTCATTTGTTGGTGTACTGTAGATTATTTGGAGATTGCCTCAGTGATTAATACTATTATCCTGAGGTGTGAACACTCTGTTGTGACCACTCTGAAATGAATATTTAAATGAACGTATTTTTTGAAGGTCAACCATTGTTTCCGGAAATCACTTCTACAATTTGGTGCTACCTATTTATGTGGTCCAGATGGTGACCCTCTTGTTAAACATTTATCAGGGTCAAAACATTGCTAAAATATATTAGCGACTGTTGTTTTATGAAATAAGATGCAAAACACCACATTCTTTACTAGACTGGTGTTAGAAATGTTACGTCTCAAACCAGCCGTTGGTCTTTGTATATATCTCTGTATATATCACTTGCACACTTTGACTCATGTATTCACTTTCACTGTGGCGTTCACCTACTTTGGAGCACCTTATCTACATGAAATGTGTTCCTAAAGATTCTTTTAATTATTATTATTTTTTTAAACAAATACATTTGATATAATCTTTGCCAAAACCAATTTTATGATGTTGTTGTACATTTGCCAAGGACTTTGAGGCCTCTACTTCTCCCATTGTCTTGGAATGAGGTGAGCATTATTCATGGTGACTGCATTTAAGCCTCCGTAGTCCACTCAGAATCTCATCTCTGGCTTTCCTCCCTTGGGAATTCAGATTCGGCACCATGACAACTAGCCTAGCCTATGGAATACTAGAGGGCTCAATCACTCCCAACTCTAGCACCTTTGCAACCTCAGCTTTGAAGCTAGCTTTGACCTGCTCTGACAACATGTATGTTTTGCTTTTGACAGGTAAACTGTCACCAGTGTCCACATCATGGGTGCACCATGTTGTCAAACCAGGGTCTAAGGAAAATAGATCAGTAAACTGACTGCGCATCTTGTAGCAGTCTGTTTGCTGTTGCTAGGCTAGAGTGGAAGAGAGGACCACTCCTTCCAAGGAGTCATCTTTGAGATTGGTAGACAGTAGGTCAGATTCACTCTCCTTCTCTTTTCCCCCATCTGTCACTATGAGCATAGTGATATCTGCTCTGTCAAGATGGAGCTTGAGCATATTCTCATGTATCACCTTATGGGGGTGACTGAGGGTTCCCACATCCACCAGATATGTGACTTCCCCTTCTTCTCTAAGATGTGGTGGGGACTAATACACTCATTTTGGAAGGCTTGGGTACTACAGGCTCTAAGACCTATACCAGTTGTCCAGCTTGGTGCTCAACTATGAAAAACGTCTGCTCATAGTAGTGCTTGACACGCTCCTCAGTGCTTTCCTCCAAGTTTTTTTTCATGTGTTCTGCCATTCTGCAGTGAAGGCCTAATACATACTCAAAAATGGCTAGTTTTGTCTCTTTGAAAGGTCTCTCCAAGCCTTCAATGACCAAACGTAAAGGATCCCTTACAGGATGTCCAAAGAGTAGTTCAAATGGACTGAAACCAACTCTTCTGGATCTATTATGTTATGTTATCTTACCCGGTGTTTTGGAGAGCGCTCAGCTACTCAAACAGAGTGTCCCGGCGCTATCAGACCTAGCAAGGCACAGGACAAGGATAGAAGATGGAATTATTGGCAAAACAGCCAAGTTGTGAGATCCTTTCTGAATGACAACAAGTTATCAGTCTTCCTCAGAGACACAGGCAGTGCATTCCAAGATAGGGACGCCAGATGTCTAAAAGAGCGACCCCCGATACGAGCACGCTTGATAGCTGGTACTGAAGCCAGCGACAATGACGCAGAGGGCAAAGCTCTGGACGGCTGGTGCAGACCAATTCTGTTCCTGAGGTATCGGGCACCGGTGCCGTGCAGGGCCTTAAAAGCTATAGTGAGAGTTTTGATGGCAATACGTTTCCGTATAGGCAGCCAATGAAGAGATTTCAGAAGTCCTGCTGCGCCGGATCTCCGGCTAAGGCCAAAAATCGCTCTCGCTGCAGAATTCTGCACCACCTGTAGACGCAACAGGAGGTACTCAGGGAGGCCTAGATATAACACATTTGCATAGTCCAGCCTTGAACCTATCAAGGCCTGAACCGCAGTCCTCCTGTGGTCAAGGGACAAAAGTGGAGGAAATTTCCTCAACATCTTTAAAAGACCGAAACACTGACCGACCAGGCCCAGAAACTGTGGTTTAAACGTGAGACAATTGTCCATCTTCACACCAAGATTCTTAGCAACCGCGGTATCAGTGGAAGGTGGAATAATATCCGCCGGCCACCAGGACTTCCAGCCAGGGACTGGAGGACAGCCAAAAAAGAGAACCTCTGATTTATCCGAATTACACTTCAACTGGTTCAATTGGAACCGGGCAAAGACGGCTCCCAAGCAGTTCTTAATATGCTCTCCATTGAAGTCCGTGTTCTTTTCGCACGTGAAGAGAAGCTGTGTGTCATCGGCATATGAGACAATCTGGGCACCATAGGACTCAGCCAGCGCCGCCAAAGGGGACATATAGATATTAAAGAGAGTGGGACTCAGGATAGACCCCTGAGGGACTTCCACCTCCAATGGCGGCACTACGGCTGAGAACGGAGGCGCCCAGACTGTGTGTTGACGGTCAGAAAGAAAAGACTCAAACCATCTGAACACCGTCTCTTCCACGCCGATCTCCGAGAGTCTAGAAAGGAGACGGTTGTGGGGGACGGTGTCAAACGCCGCCGAGAGATCTAACATCACCAGCAGTGCCTTACCTCCGACATCCCGGACCACTCTGATGGCCTCCGACACCTCCAGCAGAGCGGTTTCAGTGCTCATATTTGCACAAAACCCCGACTGGGTGTGGTGGAGGACATCATGAGTCTCCAAAAAATCCGAAAGAACAGACTACACATGCTTTTCCATAACCTTTGCAAAGGCCGGTAGAAGAGAGATAGGCCGATAATTGGCGTGAACACCAGAGTCAAGGGTAGGCTTTTTTAATAGAGGAAGAACAAGAGCCTGTTTTCAGGCCTGCAGCACCACACCCATCTGAAGAGACTGGTTCAGAATAGGGTTAATTATGGGGTTGATGATATGTGCTGTTTTGGCCAGAAACTTGGCGGGACAGGGGTCCAACAGGGAACCCGATTTCAATTTGGATAGAAAATCCAAAGACACTATTGGCCCAAGAGTCGGAAAGTTAGACAATGTTGGCCGCACCGCGGTGGACAAAAAAGAAAGAGTAGCTGAACTAGACGTCACCACCACTGCAGCGGGCGAAAAGGACGCCTGGATGCTTTGGATTTTATTGGCGAAAAAGCCTGCCAAGTGAACGACCCACGGTTCCGAAAAAGAACACTTTGGTGTAATGGAGGTCGGCGATGTGAATTCCTTCACTATCGTGAAAATCTCCTCACTGGTGTTCGCGGCCGCATCAATCCTCCTGGCGAAATAAGATTTCTTTTCCAGATATATTTCTTTATGATAGGACTTGACGCACAGCCTATAGGCTTCCTTCAGTGGTTCATCGTAGTTCAGTCGCCATGCTCTTTCGGCCTTCCTACAGCGTCTGCGACTGAAATTAAGTGCCAGTGTGAACCCCGCCTCCCTTGCCAGTGCCCCGATCCTTCCTAATCATCAAGTAATTAGGTGGGAGGGCATTGACAATATCCGGGACTGAGGACTCCCCTAGCCAGGTCTCAGTTAGAAAAAGACATGCAGGTTTGCACTCTGATAATAAATCAAAAAGATCCAGAGCATGTTTACTCAGAGACCGTGTATTAAGGAGTGCGCAGGTGACGTATTTTTTTTCCAAATATCCCTTGCCCGGCATCTGAGCAAAGTCGTTTAGCGACACCAAGGGGGCCTTCTTGATGAAGCCCTTATTCAATTCCCATCCACATCTAGGGCAGCAAAAGTTGCCCTTAAAACGGTGGAGCAGAGCCATGCCACAGCCTTTGCTATTACCTTTTAGACTTATTAGTTGAGCTGGACCATACCTCAGTGTTTTACCCGGAGAATGGATCAAGGAGTCGCCCGCCCGTCCGCCATCGGCCGCCTCCGGGACGCTGACGGGCGCAGACGGGCTGTCCTTAGGCGCTCCTTCGGCGCTGGGGAGGCGCGTCCGCTGCTCGCGTCCCCTGCGCGGAGCCATGCCCGTATTGATTTATAGCGTTCGACCGTGAGGCAGCATGCCTAGTCCGCTGACCAGCAAGCCTGCCTCTCCTAAGATGGCCGCTCAAATTGCGTTCAGCCTCCTAGTCCCACAATGCCCCTCAGCTCCTAGTCGGCTGAGTGGGGGCAACAAAGGCAAAAAGCGGCAGAGGGTGACAAAACTGCGGCGCGACAATAAGAAGTGGCAAGGTAGGTATTACAATGTAAAAATACAGTACAATTTTAAAATATTGCGCAAAGTGTCGTCTCCCGGCTTCCGCCTCAGGAGAGAGTGAAAAGAAAGGCAGAGATGCGGTGCCTGTTAAAAACAAAATAACCAAGATAATTACAAAGTGTCAATTTTAAAATCTCAATATGTGCAACTCGCCCTTCCCGGCTATCGCCTCAGTAGTAGTGCCGTAGATGCAGGTCTAACAGGAGCCCTGTAGGGACGCTTGATTTATAGCGTTCGACCGTGAGGCAGCACGCCTAGTCCGCTGACCAGCGAGCCTGCCTCTCCTAAGATGGCCGCACAAATTGCGCTCAGCCTCCTAGTCCCAAAATGCCCCTCAGCTCCTAGTCGGCTGAGTGGGGGCAACGAAGGCAAAATGCGGCAAAGGGTGACAAAAATGCGGCGCGACAATAGGAAGTGGCAAGGTAGGTATTACAATGTAAAAATACAGTACAATTTTAAAATATAGCGCAAAGTGTCGTCTCCCGGCTTCCGCCTCAGGAGAGAGTGAAAAGAAAGGCAGAGATGTGGTGCCTGTTAAAAACAAAATAGCCAAGATAATAACAAAGTGTCAATTTTAAAATCTCAATATGTGCAACTCGCCCCTTCCGGCTTCCGCCTCAGGAGTAGTGCCGTAGATGCAGGTAGCATGGTCCACTATCACCAAGATAAACAAATTGCCATTGCCTATTACCAACATTGTGAATCCCTACCCTCTCAAAGGGAGCTCCCACTGCAGGCAGTGGTATGAGGGGAGCCTTTGGTTTGTTACCTGCTTTGCTACTGGCCTGGCAGGTAACACATGAGCGACAGAATCCCTTGACTTTTTTGACTTCTGGTGTAAGTAGAAATGACTGACCAGCCTGTCCCAGGTCTTAGTCTAACACAGGTATCCAGCGAAGGGGATGTCATGGGCCAGGTTAAGGAGGATTTGTCTGTACTGTTGGGGGACCACCACTCTCCTAGTTACAGGATTCTCTTTTCCCACTACGTTCCAGTGACATCACCTTCTTCCTGTTTGACTGTCAACTGTCTCAGGCCTTCAAGAGTGGGACAAGTCTTTTGTCCCTGGCTCAAGTCCACCGTGGAAGGACCACCTGCTCCTTGGTAATGCAAATCTCTCAAAGAAACACCCTGCTGCTTAGACACCAGGCCCTCCCCCACAGGGTTAGGCTCCTCCTGGTTCTGTGGACTTTGTGATGTTGCATTGCCATTCTTCCTACCCTTTCTCTTGATATTAGGGCCTTGGGCCATTTTTCCAGGCTTCAAAGTACCTTGACTTTACCTTAAGGCTTTTTGTGCTCTAGTGGAGACACACACCTACTCAGGGAGACTCAGCATTACTGCATGTGTTCTTCTCTTCACCTCTGTCCAGGCAGAAGTTTCAAGTTCATTGCCAGCAGACACTCCACTGGGATGGCAGGGGACACAGCTATTTTCTTAGGGCCAGTAACCCCTCACTATTCAAAGTCTACCACAGCTATGGGTTGTGACGTTATAACATTCGCAGATTTGACTATCTGATGCACCTCATCAGGGAGTATCAGACCTAGGGAAACCAGCTTAGCTATAACAAAGGTGATGCTGGAACCTGTATCCCTCAAGGCCTGACCTTCGGTCCCATTGATTCTAGGCCCCTGCCTGTTCTTTACCATACTGGCACGCCAGTGGGACAAGGGTCCAATTTCTTCCCCACCCATGGAAACCAGAGTGGCTTCAGTATAACCCCTGCAATACCCAGGGACAACTTCCACACTCATCACTACACTGGCAATGCTCTTGGGATGGTCATCAGTGGCTGACATTTTGGTGCATGCAGAATTTCCATTCTTGTACCCTGGCTGTTTATAGTCAAAGCACACCCCAGCCTTTGTTGGGTCAATAATTATTTCCAAGGTACCCCTTCCCCTTTGACTGTGATGTGGCTCTGGGTTCCCAATCCTTGGGCATCTTTTGGAGTCTCTTTGGGGTTTTCTCTCTTTTTAAACTTGGCCTGATCTTCCCTTGAAGGGGCCCTGTCTTTTTTCGTGTGTTCATCACCATGGCACTTTTGGGGCACACAAGTGAATATCCACTCATCAGCCATCTTCCTCAGTTCTCTAGAGCTAGATAGCTTAGATTCTACCAGATGCTGGTGTAACTTCTTTAAGGTACAATTTGTCAAAATGTGTTCTTTTATCACCAAATTGTAGAGCCCCTCATAAATATCCACCATGTTACCTTTAATCCAGAAATCCAGGACTTCACAGAGACATCTACAAAGTCCACCCATGTTTGAGTTGGCCCATTGTATGTGTTCCTGAACTTTTGTCTATACTCCTCCAGGGTGATGCCAAATAGCTTGATGAGTGCCTCCTTCATTTTCGCCACCTCATCTTCCAGTGTCAGTAGCCTATCTCTCCCTACTCTTGGTACCAACTCCTATAGTAAGAACCACTAATGTTGGGCACCCACCGTTCTCATCCTGAGAGCTCCCTCGTCTCCCAGCTGAGCCTTCTTTCTTCTTCCCAGGCTCTTAGGGCTTTCTATAGGTCCTCATTTGTCGCAGTAATCTCTGGGCTGATTTTTCTGTCCCTGCACAACACTCTTAAATCATTGTTTCTTAGTGAGGGTAGGGTGGCTGTTAGACGGGGACCTGGAGGGTCGGCCGAGCACAAGGGGAGAGGCCTCCGGTGAGGGCCGTCTCCAGCGATCGTACAGACGAGTAACTTCCCCCCCACAGATGGACGCCACACGAAGATCAGCTTAACACCTTTTATAGGCAATTCTTTGAGTAAGGTGGTACGATACAAGGAGATTAGGACACGATGATCCTCTCAATTCTAGTCTCTATTAGGGAAAGGGGGTAGCGGGACAGTCTTGGTACCTACAGGTACTGAGGTGAAACGGTGGTAGCTCACAATCCTCGAGCTCGGCGTTCGGACGGGTCAGACCGCGGCAGCGCCAGCAGGTCCCGAAGAGGTCGTAGGTGGCAACGGGCCGCGGCAGCGCCAGCAGGTCCCAACGAGGATGACGGTTACAACGGGCCGCGGCAGCGCCAGCAGGTCCCACTAGGATGAAGGTTGCAGAAGGGCGCGGCAGCGCCAGCAGGCAGGACAATAGTTCACAAGGCAGGGCTGCGGCAGCGCCAGCAGTCCGTCAAGGATGAGTTCTTCTCGGTGTCTCTCGACTCCAGGATACAACTGCCTTCCTGCTCTGGGGCTGCCTCAGTTATAGGTCTGGCGCCCTTTGATGTCCGGACCCTCGCACTGGGAGGTCGGGAGGTCCGGGATGAGGGAGTCCAGACACCCAGCAGGGGGGTGGAGCCAGCACCCGGGGAGGCTGGGGGCGATCGGCCCCTGGCGGGGGGAGAGCCATCGACACTTCTTTCCCCCATTAACCTGCCAAGTGGTCCGTTCACCTCCTGGGTGGATGGTGGTGCCGGGATGTCGGGGCCCGGCCAGGCCCAGGGTTGGGGTCGAGCCGAGGCCACGCGGCCGCGTGGTGCAGTGTCCAAGATGGCGGCTGGGCCGGGCAATGGGGTTGACGGGGGCCTGGGCCCGTGGCACAGAGATGTCCGGGGGCAGGCGTCCCGGAGGGGGACGGGTTGCGGGTTGCTTCTGCGGGTAGCCCCCGGAGAGCCGATGTCTGGGCCCTGTCATGCGGGGAGGGAGCGAGCCCTTCGTGGGGCCTGTCCAACATGCGTCCCTCCCAGCTGAAGGCGGGGAGAGTCACCCATCCTCTTGGGGACTCTCCTCGTCGAGGCGGAAAAAGCGGGACAGGCCATCCGCGTTGGCGTGGTCTTGGCCAGGGCGATGCTCCACAGTGAAGTCCATCCCCTGCAGGGAGATGGACCATCGCAATAGTTTGGGGTTCTCTCCCCGCATTTGCATTAGCCATTGCAGGGGCCGATGATCTGTTTGTACCCGGAAGTGGGTTCTGAAGAGGTAAGGCCGGAGCTTCTTGAGGGCCCACACTACTGCGAAGGCCTCTCGCTCAATGGTACTCCAGCGCTGTTCTCGGGGCAGGAGGCGTCTGCTGAGGAAGGCCACTGGTTGGTCGACTCCCTCGGGGTTCAGTTGGGAGAGGACGGCCCCGATGGCATGGTCTGAGGCATCAGTCTGGACGATGAACTCACGGCTGTAGTCGGGGGCCTGGAGCACAGGGGCGGTGCACATGGCGGCTTTCAGCCTCTCGAAGGCTGCTTGACAGTCGGGGGTCCAGTTGACGGTTTTTGGGTTGGTCTTGGATGTGAGTTCCGTGAGGGGCCGAACAATGCTGCCATAGTCCTTCACGAACCGCCGATAGTATCCGGTGAGCCCCAGGAAGGCTCGGACCTCGGTTTGATTTACGGGGGGCCGCCAGGACTGGATGGCAGCGATCTTGAGCTGGAGGGGGGCCACCAGACCGCTCCCCACTTGGTGTCCGAGGTAGGTCACGGACCCCTGGCCTATTTGGCACTTGCTGGCCTTGATTGTGAGACCGGCCTGTTGGAGGGCCTGCAGGACCCCTCGGAGGTGGCGGAGGTGGTCAGACCAGTGGCGGCTATACACCGCGATGTCGTCAAGGTATGCGGCGCTGAACTCTTCGAGGCCCGCCAATACCTGGTTCACAAGTCGTTGAAACGTGGCTGGAGCGTTTTTCATGCCGAAGGGCATCACTCTGAAATGGTAGTGTCCATCCGGGGTGGAAAAAGCGGATCGTTCTTGTGCCCTGGGGGTGAGGCCGATCTGCCAGTAGCCCGCCGTCAGGTCGAAGATGCTGAGGTAGCGGGCCGCCCCCATGCGGTCAACTAGTTCGTCGGCTCGGGGGATGGGGTGAGCGTCGGTTCGGGTGACAGCATTCAGACCCCGATAGTCGACGCAGAACCGGAGCTCGGGTGTGGTGCCCGGGGCCGCAGCTTTGGGGACCAGTACAACAGGGCTGGCCCAGGGGCTGTCCGAGGGTTCGATGACTCCGAGAGCGAGCATCTTGGAGACTTCTTCTTGGATGCAGGTGCGTACCCGATCTGGTACTCGGTACGGCCGGTGTCGGATAGGAGGACTGTCGCCAGTGTCCATGTCGTGCAGGCACCAGGGGGTGACCCCGGGTGTGAGGGAGAATAGGCGTGCAAATTGCAGCAGGAGGGCCCGACAGTCTTGGCGCTGCTCCGGGGTCAGGGCCTCGGAGAGTTGGACCCCGTCCACTGAACCATCTTTTTCCCCGGTCCCCAGCAGGTCAGGGAGGGGCTCGGAGTCCTCTTCAGCTCCACTGTCTGTGGCCATCAGCAGGCTGAGCTCCGAGCGCACGAAGTGGGGTTTGAGTCTGTTGGCGTGGAGGACCCGGAGGGGGTTCCGGGGGGATTCCATGTCGATGAGGTAGGTGACGGGGCTCTTACGCTCGATCACCTTGAAGGGCCCCGTCCACCTGTCCTGTAAGGCACAGGGTTCGATGGGGGATATCACCCACACCTGCTGGCCAGGCTCGAATTCGATGGAGGAGGCATGTTGATCGTACCACTTCTTCATGTCCTCCTGACTGGCCTCAAGATTGGCTTTGGCGAGCTCTCTGAATCGCCGGGTCTGATTGCGGAGGGTCAGGAGGTACTTGTAGACGTCTGGAGGGGTGTTCAGGGGGGCCATTTCCCACTCCTCCTTAACTAGGCTGAGAGGCCCGCGAACAGGGTGTCCGTACAGGAGTTCAAAGGGGCTGAAGCCGAGGGACTTCTGGGGGACTTCTCGGTAGGCGAAGAGGAGGCACGGTAGTAGCACGTCCCACTGGCGGCGTAGGGGTTCTTCCAGCCCCATGATCATCCCCTTGAGAGTGCGGTTGAATCGCTCGACCAGTCCGTTTCCTTGCGGGTGATAGGGGGTTGTGAATCGGTAGGTGACTCCGCACTGTTGCCATAGGGATTTCATATATTTTGAAATAAAGTTCGTGCCCGTCACTGACGACCTCCCTGGGGAAGCCTGGCAGGTCGGGCAGGACCGGCAGTGGTTGGAGACGTCATTTCTCATTCTTGGCCAGTAAAAGTGAGTCACCAGGCGGTTGTATGTTTTGTCTTGCCCCAAGTGTCCAGCCAGGGGGACATCATGGGCCAGGTTCAAAAGGAAGTCTCTGAAGCGGAGGGGCACCACCAGCACTCGACTGGTCCCCAGCTCCGCTACTCTTTGTTCGCTGTACAGTAGGTCATTGTCCCAATAGATCCAGTGGGCCCCTGCGGTGTCTCCTGCGCTCTGGGCGAGCGCTTGCTGTCGCAGTCCCTCGAGGGAGGGACATGTCTTTTGCTCTTGCCGGAATTGTCCTTGGGTGGGCCCCCCTTCCTGACGCCACTGAGCCAGGTCCGGAAGGTCTTGGGGCTGAGCGGGCTCTTCTTGGGATTGTTCCGGGTTGTCGGTAGGGATGGAGTCTCCCTCCGGAGCGATCGGGGGAGGTGGTGCTGGCCATGCGGGTTCTTCAGATCTAGGGATGGTGTCGGCGGCCATGGACCGGGTTGTTACGCACGCCCAGCCCGGGAGGCCTAACATCCCCAGGTGCTCTCTTCTTTCAACGGCTGCCCACGGGGAACTCTCGAGATCGTTCCCCAGGAGGCAGTCCACGGGGGCATCGTCGCGGACAGTCACTTTTAGCATCCCGGACACTCCTCCCCATTCGAAGGGGACGCAGGCCATCCGACACAGGCTCTCCGAATTGTCGGCCGATCGGACGGGGCAAAGAACATTTGGCAGGATTTGTTCTGGGGTCACCAGGTGACAACGGACGGCCGTCACACTGGCCCCTGTGTCACGCAGGGCTTCGGCCTTACGCCCATTTATGTTCACCCACTGGCTGTACTTCCTGGTGTTGGCTGGTAGGGGAGCCCGCGGGATCAGGTCTCTCCCCCCTAGGCAGGCCAGGGTCATGGCGGCAGGTTCCCACTCGGGCTGCTCCTGCTCGTACTCTTCAGGTCCTTCGGAGACTTGCTCTTCTCCTAGGGCGGCGGCAGCCACCTGGCGGGGCCCGGGGGTCTTGGGGCTGAGCGGGCTCTTCTTGGGATTGTTCCGGGTTGTCGGTAGGGATGGAGTCTCCCTCCGGAGCGATCGGGGGAGGTGGTGCTGGCCATGCGGGTTCTTCAGATCTAGGGATGGTGTCGGCGGCCATGGGCCGGGTTGTTACGCACGCCCAGCCCGGGAGGCCTAACATCCCCAGGTGCTCTCTTCTTTCAACGGCTGCCCACGGGGAACTCTCGAGATCGTTCCCCAGGAGGCAGTCCACGGGGGCATCGTCGCGGACAGTCACTTTTAGCATCCCGGACACTCCTCCCCATTTGAAGGGGACGCAGGCCATCCGACACAGGCTCTCCGAATTGTCGGCCGATCGGACGGGGCAAAGAACATTTGGCAGGATTTGTTCTGGGGTCACCAGGTGACAACGGACGGCCGTCACACTGGCCCCTGTGTCACGCAGGGCTTCGGCCTTACGCCCATTTATGTTCACCCACTGGCTGTACTTCCTGGTGTTGGCTGGTAGGGGAGCCCGCGGGATCAGGTCTCTCCCCCCTAGGCAGGCCAGGGTCATGGCGGCAGGTTCCCACTCGGGCTGCTCCTGCTCGTACTCTTCAGGTCCTTCGGAGACTTGCTCTTCTCCTAGGGCGGCGGCAGCCACCTGGCGGGGCCCGGGGGTCTGGTTCTTTGGGCAGGTCGGGTCACTGGCATAGTGGCCGACTCGCTGGCATCGATGACACGTAACGTTGGCTCGGAACCCCGGGCGCATCGGGGGGTTGCCCCGGCCGGCCGGGGGCGGGGTGTAGTTTGCGGGAGCGGCTGGGACGGCGTCTCTCCCCCGGCCCGGGCCTCCTCCTCCTCCTCGGGGACGATGATGACCTTGGTTGGTTCTGTTCTGCTCGTTGGGCCCACTTCGGGCCACTCGGGTGCTCTCCCATCGGTCAGCCTCGGCGGCGAGCTGCCGGGGGTCAGTCAATTTACTGTCGAGGAGGTGCTGCCTGAGCTCGACGAAGCAGTTGTTGGAGAGGTGCTCCCACACAATGAGGTTGAAGAGCTGTTCGTAGGTTGTTACGTTGCTACCCTTGATCCATCCCTCGAAGGCTCGGCTGAAATAGTTCACATATTCTATCCAGGTGGTACCCGGGATGTGGGTGCAGTTGCGGAACCTCTGGCGGTACATCTCGGACGTCAGCCCATATCGACTGAGGAGGGCGGCCTTCATGTGGTCATAGGACGTCATTTGATGGTCCGGAAGCTGCAGCAGGGCATCACGGCCTTCATTGACGAATCTCCCCCATAGACCGGCTCCCCAGTCACTTCGAGCGATCCGGTGGGCAGTCATGGCGATCTCGTAGGCCTTGAACCACTGCTGTATGTCGTCGTTCCGAAAATATTCCCGGACCACATCTTTGGGGATGTGGACCTTCTGTTCGGTAGTACCTGGGGGGCGCGGTTGTTCGGGCACCCCTAGGTCTTTGTTCTGTTTGCGCATCTCTATCTCCGCTAGCTTGCACTCGTGTTCGTATGCCAGTCTTTTTTCTTCGAGTTCTCTCTGTCACTGCTTCTCCTCTCGCTCTTCTTGGAGCCGTAAGTGTTCTAAGTTCATTTTTTGTTCTGCCAGTTTCAATTCTCCGTCTAATTTGAGCCGTGCCAGCTCTAACTCGTGAAGTCTATTTTTCTCTCGTTCTCGGATCTCTTCCCGGGAGAGATCCGTTCTCCTTTCTTCTGTCAGAGTGGTGTTTGGTTCCGGGGCTTCGGCGGTATTCGTCTCTGCCCAGGATTCTAGGGCGTGTTTGAAGTCCTCTTTCGTGCTCAGACCGGTGGTAGCAATGCCTAGTTCTATGCAAAATTGTTTTAGCTCTCGGTGGTTGTACTCTTCCAGTTTTTCCATCTGGAATTTCTCTGCAGATCCGCTCTCTCTGGTCGTCATTGTGGATTAGTCGTAGGGTGAGTTACTCTCTGTACGGTTACGCGTTGGTTCGGATCGCGCCGCTGGCCACCAATGTTAGACGGGGACCTGGAGGGTCGGCCGAGCACAAGGGGAGAGGCCTCCGGTGAGGGCCGTCTCCAGCGATCGTACAGACGAGTAACTTCCCCCCCACAGATGGACGCCACACGAAGATCAGCTTAACACCTTTTATAGGCAATTCTTTGAGTAAGGTGGTACGATACAAGGAGATTAGGACACGATGATCCTCTCAATTCTAGTCTCTATTAGGGAAAGGGGGTAGCGGGACAGTCTTGGTACCTACAGGTACTGAGGTGAAACGGTGGTAGCTCACAATCCTCGAGCTCGGCGTTCGGACGGGTCAGACCGCGGCAGCGCCAGCAGGTCCCAAAGAGGTCGTAGGTGGCAACGGGCCGCGGCAGCGCCAGCAGGTCCCAACGAGGATGACGGTTACAACGGGCCGCGGCAGCGCCAGCAGGTCCCACGAGGATGAAGGTTGCAGAAGGCCGCGGCAGCGCCAGCAGGCAGGACAATAGTTCACAAGGCAGGGCTGCGGCAGCGCCAGCAGTCCGTCAAGGATGAGTTCTTCTCGGTGTCTCTCGACTCCAGGATACAACTGCCTTCCTGCTCTGGGGCTGCCTCAGTTATAGGTCTGGCACCCTTTGATGTCCGGACCCTCGCACTGGGAGGTCGGGAGGTCCGGGATGAGGGAGTCCAGACACCCAGCAGGGGGGTGGAGCCAGCACCCGGGGAGGCTGGGGGCGATCGGCCCCTGGCGGGGGGAGAGCCATCGACACTTCTTTCTCCCATTAACCTGCCAAGTGGTCCGTTCACCTCCTGGGTGGATGGTGGTGCCGGGATGTCGGGGCCCGGCCAGGCCCAGGGTTGGGGTCAAGCCGAGGCCACGCGGCCGCGTGGTGCAGTGTCCAAGATGGCGGCTGGGCCGGGCAATGGGGTTGACGGGGGCCTGGGCCCGTGGCACAGAGATGTCCGGGGGCAGGCGTCCCGGAGGGGGACGGGTTGCGGGTTGCTTCTGCGGGTAGCCCCCGGAGAGCCGATGTCTGGGCCCTGTCATGCGGGGAGGGAGCGAGCCCTTCGTGGGGCCTGTCCAACAGTGGCAATGTTGAGTTCCTTGTTCTCCATCTTTGAAGACTTTGCAAAACGTTTTGCCACGTTGTGTAGAGTTTTGCTGACTTTTTATCTTTTTGGAAAATAGTGCCATACACAGGGAAAACTTGGGAACTTTTAAAGCATTTTGCTTAATGTCGACTTGCCAGATCCTGTTGGTGGTTGCTAACTTATCAATTATCTGATACAGCTAAACATAAGATCAGAATTCCACCACTAAGAACCAATGTGAGGATTTGTATGTATTATATGGTATGGCTGTGCACTTGCCATGCAGTGGACTCATAAAAACAGTCAAAGGTCCAGTCAGGCTCATTTACACAACCTCAAGCTCAACCTTGGGTAACTATGGATTCAAGCAGAAAGGCTTGAACAAACAAATTAGTGTAAAGTATTTAACAGTACCAAGCAACAAAATAAGAGAGCCACACAACACAAAAGAAATACAACACCAATTAAAAAATATAAATTATCTTTGTATGAATTTTCAGTGTCCATGATGAGCAAAACCCAATGGAGGGTTCCGGGGATACAGGTTTGTAAAAGAAATCTTGATTGTTCATCCAACCACAAACAAGCAATGGCAACTGTAAAGTTTGCAAACTCTTTAAAAGTTAGTTCCACTACTCCGTGCCAGGTTTGGATGACCAAATCCTACAGGGAAAAGGTCTGGGGGGCCAATGGGGTAGAATTGGACAGTTACCTGGCCACCAGAGCATTTTCTAGTCCAGTTTCACATACTGAATGGCACGACTGTCATAGACATCAGTGGATTGATCCTGATCTATGTTCCCTGAAGGGTGCGAGCATGAGTGGAAACGCACCCTACTTCCCTGAAGTACCCAGAGTCTGTTATGCAGTGCACAGGCTACTCCAAAAATAATTAAGGAAAATGCAGTGTCTTAATGCACGTCTTTCAAAAAGGCACACTTGTGAAATATACTAAAGGCCTGATTACGAGTTTGGCAGTGCGTAGGACTGTTGAGCCCTTGGTGGTGGTCAAACCAGCGCCACTTTGAGGGACTATCCAAAGTGTTACGACTGCAGCGGTCGACTGCCACAGGACTGCTGTGACTGCCATAGATCCAGGTTCCCATGGCGTTTGTGCAGCAGTCAGAGGCAGAAATATGCTGGTGGTGTCAACCACATTTTGAGTTGCCTCACCACCACCCTTTTCATAGCAGTGAGCCCGTCATGAAAAGGGTGGCAGTGGCTCTAATGGGGCCCCCTGCAAACTCAGGAACTAGGGGGTGTATGCAGGGGGCACATTTAGTGCCCCTCTTGATTTGCAGCCCCCCTTCCATCATGGTGTTGTATATATGCCACACCGTGAAGGAAGGTGCAGTTGGCACGCTGACTGCAGTGGCCTGCATGCTGGGCTCTTCTTTGAGCCTAGCAGACTACCGCAGTCAGACCACTGCAAGACCACCCGCCAGACCAGGATTGAAGTCCTAATCTGGCAGGCAGTCGCATTACTGGTTTGGCGGTCCTACAGCGAATGGCACATTGCACCATCTGCTGTTGGACCGCCAAACTCATAATCGGCCCATACTCTGTTGTTGGATGACACCTTAATGAAGACAAAGGAACCCTGCTGGGAAGGGGGCCAGACATGTCCTTCACTGTGATGGGTGCAAGCTCTGGCATAAGCCTGGAGGTAATGAAGATGCACGGGGTGAGTGGTTGGCATTCTGAGGGAATCAAAAGGTGGCTCTTCCATTTGATTTAAAAGGTGCATGAGGCAATGAATTAAGAAGTAGAGCAAAGACAAGTTTATGGCCTCATTTCACTCTAATAGCCGAATCTTGAAAATATTAAGGTAAATGTAAATTAAACACCACTAGAAACATGGTAAAGCCTTTTCAACATTTTCAAAAATGTATTTCTTTAACGTTTCACCTTAGTACATCAGATTTCAATACTGCAGTAAGAGATTTTTTTATAAAAAATTGTATAATGAACTTAGACAAATTCAGGATTCTCGCTCCAACAACAAATCAAGAGGAAAGTCAGTTTCTTGCACACCTAGCATGTAGACTAGACTCTTATTATACATGGAGCAACATCCTTGTCTATAAAATAAACATACAAGAGGGTTTTGTGAAGCTCACGTATTGAACTCATGCAATTGAAAGTGCTTTCATATGTGATAATGCAGAAAAATGAGGTTCAGTGTAATAAAATATTTACATAGAATCCAGTGCTAGAATTGGAAAAAAAGTACTATAGGAACCTATAAATTAGGAGCCAAGAGGTGACAGAGGAACAGGGGTAGCGTCATGATGGGCAGAGCTTGAAAAACAGGGGCATATTTACAAGCCCCTATCGCCACCACAACCTCACTTTATCAGACGTCGTGGTGGCGATGGGAGCTTCACCTTATTTACAAGGCATTGTTAAGTAACTTAACGTGGTTTAACACTGCCTTGTAAATAAGCCACCCTTTCACACTACACTCAGCATGAAAGGGGAGGGCAATGGGCGTTGCGGTGGTCGTTCCACCGCAAAATCCATTGATTTAGACGCTGCCCCCTATTTACAAAGGTGTCATATATAGGAGGCAGCGCCAAAATAAAGATCAGGGAAACCTGGTCTTAAAGAGGCAAAACGAGGCAAAATGCTTAATTTCTCATCGTTTTTGTTGGGGGAAACGTAGGGCTGAACCGTATTCTTATAAATACAGTGCAGCCACGTGTTTCAGAAGTGGCGGAGTGTGGTTTTCAGCCAAGGAGGCTAACGCCAAGCTCCGCCACTTCTCTCGTAAATGTGCCCCACAGAGTCGACTTATAAGTTGATTTAAAAAGATCTGCTGCAAAGAAATTGGCAACAAGGACATGTGTGACCATATATTTCTTCTAGCTCACGTAACTGGTCACAACGAGGCTGCATTTTAAAATACCTTATAAGATACCTGCTGCAGAGAACATTGTGTGCCCGTCAAATAGAAAGGAATTGTAATAGCTGTAAGATATTTCCTAACGTTAGCACAGTTCTAGGAGAGTTCTGTGTTTTGCCTGGTCACCGTTTTGACTCATGTAGTAGCATAGAGGGTTAATGTGCCTGAACATCATATAACATGCATATCTTAGATTGGTACTTTATTTAGAAATGTAAGCGGGCTACTGATTTTAACGCTGAGACCATTTTCTTACTTCCAGTTCATAAGTTGCAAGCCTTTTAATAGCACAGTGACCTATTTAGTTCCTTATTGGGCTTTTTCCAATTTGCTATTCTAAGATTGAAAATAAGGATTCCTTTGGGAATTAATATAGTCTTTTTAGTACTAATAACAATAATCAATGTGTTACATTTTATATCCTGAACTTTGTTTCCCTGACCATTCACTCTAAATATATAATGTTTACAAATATGGATGATATGTTATTCCTACTTTTTATAACCCTCATTCTTTTATGTAACATTTCCTGTACATTTTTTACACACCTGTATGGTTTATTGTGCCTCTGTAGGTGATGTAAAGCGTTCTGACCCCTACAATGAGATGAATAGTGCCATAAAACTATTATATTAAAAAAATGAGTAAGTGTAATTTAAATAAATATTTGTATATTTACTCATAAAGACCAATACATTGTGCATTCTTACAGTACAAGCACATCTCTTCAATAGGGAGTTGAACAAAGTTAAAAACCCGCCTCAAATAATTTCTCTTAAGTACTTGTGAATTGGTAACTAGTTGTGCGTCTTTGTTTCCTTCCGTTGTAGGGGCATCTAGGTGTTAGCCTGGAGATGGCTCCAAGCCAGGATTAAACATAGTACCATCATGGCGACAGCGCTCCCCACCCCCAGGCACATGGCATGCATGCAAATAAATACACACAACACAAATTTGTTATTGGAAAAAGCTGCTGCAGGTTTATTACATACAACGTTATGTAATATGGTGGGTTATCTTACGGGCGATCCGAGGGCAGGCAGCATTCTCACCACCTGCCCACCTGATGAGCCAAGCAGCACTGGGGCGAACCCCATCTGTGCTGCCCCTTCTGGTGATCCTCCTCCGAGATCACATGACACTTATTACTCACGCCCCTTTCAGGGTGGAGTGTAGCAAGGCAAGCCCCCGGTTGTTACGGCCCACAACCGCCCGAAGGACAGACGGGGCGCCGACACGGTTTCCAGGAACCTCCCATGAGGCTCCTAGGCTCTGGCACCCTTATGTGCCGTGCAGAGGTACTCTTCTGTACCCAATTGCTTCCAGACCGCCCTGTAACTCCGCCTGCAACGAAAAAAAGTACAAGATTACAACATTCCCACCATGGTTCCTACCACCGACCACACTGGGTAAGCTGTAGGGTGGGAGACGGCGTGTCCCGCGAGGCAGCGGCCGCGCGTGTCCAGTGCGATGACAAAGAGGTCATCAGCGCGGTGAGGTGGACATATATACCCCTCACCCCGCCGGCGCAGCAGACATGACGCGGCACTGGCCACGCACAGGAGGGGACTCCCCGAGAGTCCCTGCCCCTTTGGGAGGAAAGGGGGGTGTGGAATGCCCAATGGCACTAGAGGGCCGCTCTCTTGAGAGGCCTCCGCCGGTGGCCTCGGGCAGCCGCAAGAACAAAAGGAGGGCTGATGGCTCTTTAAATGAGGCCTTTGTTCTAGGCCTAGTTGAAATCTGAGTTCAGAAAGCCCTGACAATGTTCAGGCACTGCTGAATGTGTCAGAAAAATCACATCAGGACAAATTCTGCATGTTTAACTTTGTCAGCCAAGTCCCAGATCCTCCCCAGAAATAGCTGCCAGAACCGGGATCCCACTACTTTCCAGCAGTGATAGAATCACATAATTTAGTGATACTAGATCCACATTGTGCAGTTCAGCAGTAAGATGGGTGTCTCTTTCCCTCACCTATTTTACATCTACCTACCATCGTATCGCTGAGGGGAGTCTGGCTGTCTAATCGTGGTTTAGCGTAGAGTCAGAGAATTCAGAAGCCTCCAGGCAAAGGGGTTTAATCAGTGACGGAAAGAAAGCACTGAAAAATGCTTATACCCATGCTCTCTACTGCTGGGTGCTCCGTTGTAGCTTGTAATAGGTTGGTGCCTTTCGGAATCCAGGAGTTATGGTTGGGATACATCAGTCACAGGTCAGACATGCTATGAGGCATAGCCTTGTATGCCAATGACTACTGACTTTTCAGATGTGCCATCTTGCCAAACAAATCCTTGTTGGCCTTTAGTCAGTATACTTAACATGGTTTCACAACTATATAATGGATACCACAAACACAGTTGTCTCTGTCTTGATCAATGATAGAGAATGTTATTAAGCAAGATGTTGGTACTTTTCTCATCAGTTCTGGGAGGCAGGAATGCTGAATTTGCATGTTTCTGTGAAGTATGTGTATAGCAGTACATACCAACTTGCAGCAGCTTTAAGGCAATTTGATACAGTGCAAACTGTAGGGTATAAATACAGATTGTCAAACAGCAGGAACATGCTGTGCTTAACTTAAAGGAACACAGTGTACAAAGGGTTTTCATGGATATTTTTTATTTATTAAAATGTTTCTGTTTAGTGTTAATGATGCCATATCAGGCTTTAGTGTGCTGTATAATTGCTCCACATGACAAATCAACATTATTGCTCCGAAAACCTCACCATTACTACTGCTTTAAAAGAGTCCCGGAGATTCCTATTACAGAATTGTGGAAAATGGAAATTGCAAGGTATAGAGTTTTGAGACAACAAAAACACACAATGCAGAAACTCATGGAAGCTAGAATCCATTTTCTGGCAGTTATTTTAGTATCTGGTTACAGAGTAATTCTTGGGAGTGCCCACTGAGTGTTTTTGTATCACCCATCACTATTAGTTTCGGTTCAGGCAGCACTGCAAATAAGAATCAGCAGTGATTGTTCTCCACACGCAGAGAAGGTGAAACAGTTGGATAAAATAAGATAATTGAAGCTGCAACAGAGTACTGTTTGCTCCCAAGTGTGAGATTCCATGTATGCTAGGGTCCAGCATTCATGATACACTTACTAGAAGCTTTTAGTCTGATTCTAAGTACTCCTAACTTCGATGGAAATGGGTGTAGACAAATATGTTTAAATAATAATGGGGAGGTCAGTGTTAAAAGCCATGCTACACATTCACACTTGTCCACAAGACCACAATTAGAGTGTGGATGGATCTGATGGCATGGCTGGAAATTATCTGGCAGATGCATCAAGCAAAATACCTCCCGGTAAAATACCGAATCGTCAAAACAGGCCGTTACCGAACGCTAAACCTGAAAATGCCATGCATCAACCAAAAATCGATAAAAAATAAAGAATCTCTAACAACATCCCCTCGGTAAATTACCGAATCGCTAATAAGACAATCGGAAATAACGAACACCAAAGCTGACCTCGGTTATACCGAATCGCTATTAAAGAATCGCAATGGAATGCATGAACAATCGCTAATACCGAAAAACGCTAAAATCGCTATTTAGCATGAGCAAAATAAGGGGAATCTGAATCAGGAGGTAAAGTTATTTGAAGGATAGAAAAAAAATTAATTATCTCAGCAGGTGCTGACAATCAGTAACCCTTCACATATGCCCTGGGAAACCCCACAAGTCATCCAAAATGGCTGCCCTCTACGTGCTTGCTAGGAGGAGGAGGATCAACGCCCAGGCTCAGCGCAGGAGGATGATCCAGGACAGGGTCTTCAGGGTGCGAATCACTTTGCTGGGGCAGACCGAGGAACAGGTGTACGATAAGTACAGACTCAACCGTGCCATGATCATGCGCCTAATAGCAGATCTGGAACCATTACTGCAGCATGAGACCCGTAGGACCAACGCCATACCAACCCATGTCCAGGTCCTATGCTGCCTGCACGTGCTGGCGTCTGGAAGCTTCCAAGGGGTAATAGCTGAGACTGGAGGCGTGTCGCAAAGCGCATTATCACGCTTCTTCCACCAGTTCCTAGAGGCCATGCTGACATTCATGAATCGCCACATCACCTTCCCCACAACCCCCCAGCAGCTGACCCGCACCAAACGGGAATTCTACCAGGTGGCACAATTCCCCCGTGTGATAGGGTGTGTTGACTGCACGCATGTCCCCATCTGTCCTCCATCAGCCACCGAATACATATACCGCAACCGGAAGTCATATCATTCTATTAATGTGCAGGTTGTGTGCAATGCTAAGTACATAATTACGGACCTTGTAGCACAATTCCCCGGGAGCACACACAATGCTTACATATTCCGTCACTGTGGCCTCCACAGGCGCCTGATCAATGGTGAATTTGGAGAGGGACACCTACTAGGTACATATTGATGCATCTTCGTCCACTCCATCCCCACATGTATTATTGCATTCATGCTGATGACCTTTCTCTCCCCATCCTGCAGATGACAGCGCTTACGCATTGCGTTAATATCTACTGACTCCCTACCTCAACCCAGCTACACCGCAAGAGCAGCGCTACAACAGAGCACACATCAGCACACGCAATGTGGTCGAGCGTACTTTCGGCATCCTCAAAAGTCGCTTCCGAATACTGCACAAGACTTGAGGTGCCTTGCAGTACGACCCAGTGACCTGCTGCCAGATCATAGCAGTCTGTGCCATCCTGCACAACATCGCCACCCGCAGGGGGATACCCATAGAGGTGGACGGAGAGGATGAACTACGTGCACAGCAACCCCCCCCCTCAAAACCAACAGGTGCATGTGCCCAACACAGCAGAAGGGCAACGGAGGCGGACATACATCACACAGCATCATTTCTGAGACAGGTAAGAGAGTGCCTTGACAACAGTATTTGATTTGGAAGGGTTTAATGGAAATGAACACCTGACAGGTGCAGAAATATGTAACTCAAACATGATGCAGCTGTAGTAGAAGTAAAACTTAAATTGTCCCTTCTCAACACGGGTGATGCATGTGGCACTATAATTGGGCCATGGTTACATCACCATGATAGTCTGACTTTGCCACATGTCTACTTGCGTTTGCCGCGTACCCCCAGTCTCTTGTCCTGTGACTCCTCTGCTTCTCCACGATGGGTGTCAGTGGCAGTTGCGCTGCGCGCACTGCGCCTCCTCCCGCTAGTCTCCGTCAGGGAGATGCTGCTCACACTGGAGGCTGCCTCACTCCCCTCATCCACTCCCACACTGCTGACACTGGCTGACCCAGGCTGCAGTTGCTCCACTGCAGTGGTCACCCTCTCAAGGGCCTTTGCCACATCCCCACAATAATGCCCTAGGTCCACATGCAGGGACACGGACCTGCGGGACAGCACAGCTGTGCTGTCGCACAGCTTATTGATGGCCTTGTTGGTGGAATTCAAAGCGAGCATGACCTGCTTGTGACGCCGGCGCTCACTTTGTTGGTCTGTGACTATGGCACGTGTCATTTCCTGCAGGCAAAGCTTGATCTCATTGTTGCCAGCAGCAACGGCAGTGGTGTGCTCACGCACAGCCTCAGTCATGTTGCCTATTTTGTTGCACAGTTTTGTCATGGAGAGTTTCATTGCACCCATGTGTCCCCCCTGCAGGCGCTGGACACGTAGCATCCGGGCCTCCACAGCTCCGTACCCTTCGGACGGATTCACTTGTCTTGCTGCTGCCCTGACCAGGGGCACAGCCCTCTGTCTGACCCGCTGACGTGCTGCAGTTTGGGTGGTTGGAGTGACGACAGCCTGGCGTGGGACATTTTGAGGTGCTGAACTCTGCTCCGACTCCATCTCGACCAGGGAGGGAACATCTGCCCTGCGGCTCTGCGGAGTTGACCGCACTGGTGGTGGTGGTGGTGGTGGTGGTGGTGTCTTTTTCCGTGAGGATGGTGGAGGTGTTGTCTGCGGTGGTGGTGAAGGGGAGGACATGGCTTCATGTCCCTGTGAGCACTCCGCATCGGTCAGCACTGGTGACTCCGAGATGACGAGGTGGTCACTGCCGTCAGAATCCATGGGGGATGCATCTGTGTGTGAAACAGTGCATAGTTAATATAAATGTATTCTATGTGGATATAGCATTGTTGTCTCTAAATAAAACAGTTTTTTGGACAGACATATGGCCCTTTGCTGCTGTATTCATTTCATTCACCTCTGGGTCAGACATGCACTCATTCATGTATTGACTTCAACTCCCATGGTGCAACACTGTGGTGAGGCTATGTGTTTGAGGCACGGCTACATGTGCACTGGGTCTGCCATGGGGGAGTGGGCAGGGATTGACTACACGCTGCATTGCAACGCTGCCATGCTTCTTACCTTGTCCTCCTTCCGCAGCACTGAGGTGTCCAGATGGGTGACCCCCACAACAGCTTCCGGCTCTATGGTAGACTCCACTAGGTCCTCCAGGGCTGTGTTAGGTGTCACATTGGATGTGCCCCCACCTGTGCCTGCAGCATCCTTGACCCTCTGCGCAATCCTCTCCTTGGCCCTTTTACGCAGGTCATACCAGCGTTTTTTTAAATCGTCGATGCTGCGGTGGGTGACTCCGCAGGCATTGACCTTGTCCTTGATGCGCAGCCACATCTTTCGTTTTTAAGCCTCAGGCACCTTCAGCGACAACTTCCCAAACAGTTTGTCATTGTTGCTGGTCACACACTCTATCAGGATTTCGAGTTCCTTGTCTGAGAACTTGCGCTTCCTCTTTCTGTGTGTGTCCTTTCCCTGCTGGGGTGCCTCCTTCTCCATCTTGACCTGCTTGCCTAGTCCTGGTTGCTGCTGGTTCAGTCTGGCTCCTCAGCTCCTGTGCTCTGCCTCCTCCTCTGAGGTCCTCGGGCACAGAATGGAGCATGGACTGTCCTACTTCCTGGTAGTGATGTCATCAGCCTGCTTCCGATGCGTCGCGTATTTTTGCTGTTTCGCTATTACCGATTTCGCAATTACCGGATTCACTAATACGGAATCGGTATTTGCTAATTTGATATTTGCTAATCTCACTGACGTTGTTTCGCTATTTAATACCGATTTTTACCGATTCGGTAATTAATACCGAATTCATTGATGCATCGCGGTTTGCATGTCCTTAATAGCGATTCCTTATTTTTCGCTATTACGGACATGTAATACCGATTTTTGATGCATATGCCCCTATATGAGGTGGTTGTATGGCAAAATATAATTTCAAAAATATTGCGCAACCTTAATCTCACAGGCAAAATATTGAGCACTGATATATTGAGATGATACGTTTATATTGGCAACTATAGGCTTACTATTCTTAACTCCTTGAAGACATTATATATATGTCCACCCAAAAAAACCAGGAAAGGCCGGCCCCAGGGGATAGGGACCCCGGGGCCATAAATGGCCTGAGGAGGGGGACCACGCAGCCCGAGTCCAAAAATTGTAAAGAAAATTGTAAATACTGGCCATGCCCTGGGGGATGGGGTCCCCGGGCAGAAAATGGCCTCGGGAGGGGGCCACACGGCCCCCTTCCCGTATTTTTTAAAAATATTAAGGAAATAGAGGTCAGGCCCTGGGGGATGGGGTCCCCAGGGTCCAAAAAATAGGAAAAGAAGGGGGGCCACACAAAAAAAAAACACAAAAAAAACAACATCGCGCCAGAGGCCCTGTCCCCTCAGTGCATCACTCTGCAAACGTACCCCGTGGAGCATTGTAAGTTGGGGAATTAGGTCCCGTTGAATAATGGGGGTCCCTGGGGGCCAACTAGCCCACCAGGTACCTCCAGTATGTGCCACAGAGCTGCGTTGCAGAGAGGTGGTCCGAGGCTACGCCACTTATTACATCTCTCTGCAACGCAGCTCTTACTGGAGGTACCTGGTGGGCTAGTTGGACCCCAAGGACCCTCAGGATTCAAGGGGACTTAATCCACCAACTTAAAACGCACCACGGGGTTCGGTTGCACACTTGTCACATCAGGCCCAGCCCCTCCCTGTACCACTGTGCAAACACGCCCCATGGTGCATTTTAAGTTTGGGGATTAATTTCCCTTCAATCCTGAGGGTCCCTGGGTGCCAACTAGCCCACTAGGTGCCTCCAGTAAGCACCACAGGGCTGTGTGGTCCGAGGCCATGCCCCTATTTACACCTCTCTGCAACGCAGCTCTGTGGCGCTTACTGGAGATACCTGGTGGGCTAGTTGGTGGGCTAGTTGGACGCCAGGGACCTTCAGGATTCAAGGGACTTAAACCCCCAACTTACAACGTGCTAGAGGGCAGGTTTGCACAGTGGTGCTGGGAGGGGGCGGAGCCTGATATAAGAAGAGAGATGTTCCGAGGCCACACCTCTTTTTACACCTCTCTGCAACACAGCTCTGTGGTGCTTACTGGAGGTAGCTGGTGGGCTAGTTGCACCCCAGGGACCATCAGTATTCAAGTGGAGTTAATCCCCCAAATTAAAACGCGCCATGAGGCGCGTTTGCACAGTGGTGAAGGGAGGGGGCGGGGCCTGAGTTCACATGTGTGCAAAAACACCCTGTGGCGCGGTTTAAGTTGGGGAATTAATTCCTTATCAATCCTGAGGGTCCCTGGGGGACAACTAGCCCACCAGGTACCTCCAGTAAGGGCCACGGAACTGCGTTGTAGAGTATTGTAAAAAGGGGTGTGGCCTCTGAACACTTCTCTTCAACGCAGCCCCCTGGCGCATACTGGAGGTACCTGATGGGCTTGTTGGCCCCCAGGGACCCACAGGATTGAGGAGGAATTAATTCTCTAACTTAAAACGTGCCACAGGGCGTGTTTGCAGACATGTCACCTCAGGCCATGCCCCCTTCCTTCACCACTGTGCATGATATGCTGCTACACTCGGGTATGAACCGAGAGCCTAAACCGTGAGCTCATTGCTGTAAAGTGATGTGCTCTGGTCTTTGTAGCATACATGTGCAAGTAGTGTTAATAGGCGTTTATATCATACAGGGAGTGGGAAACGAACTACTGACCGCTATCGTGCATTTGTACTATACCGGAAGCGGGAAGCGAAGTACTCATGTTTACCGGTGTGAAGACTTGGGGATCAAACCGAGGTGATTGCTGTAAAGGGATGGGCTCTGGGTGCTGTAGTATATTTGTGTAAGTAGTGATAGTAGGTGTTTATCCCATACAGGGAGTGGGAAGCGAACTACTGACTGCTACTGTGTGTTTATACTATACCAGAAGCGGGAAGCGAAGTACTCACGCCTACCGGTGTGAAGACTCGGGGATCAAAGCGAGCTGATTGCTGTAAAGTGATGGGCTCTGGGTGCTTTCGTTTATAGTGTATAGGGAGTGGGTAGCGAACTACTTTCTCCTACATTTCTGAAGACTCTGGGATTAAACCGTGACCCTAAATCGTGAGCTCATTGCTGTAAAGTGATGTGCTCTTGGCGCTGTGCTATATCTGTGGAAGTAGTGTTAGTTTGCGTGTATATAATACAGGGAGTGGGAAGCGAACTACTCACCCCTACCGGTCTCAAGACTTCTGGATGAAAGTATGAGCTCAGTGCTGTAAAGTCATGTGCTCTGTGTAGTATTCCAATGTAAGTCATAGTAGAATGTTATTATGTAATTCTACTAGAATGTAAGTATGTAATGTATTGTAGGGCTGTCATGAAGGGTACCTTGGGGAGTTTGTACACGGTGCTGGAGAAGACGGTTGCCTTGCTGTCTGCTCCTGTTGGTGGGTGTTTGAGGTGTCTTGTTTTCCTGCAATAAATCTACTTATCGGATCCACTGCTTTCTGCCTCTTCACTACATAAATTTGGCGACGAGCGGGAGAAGGTAAAAAGAAGGTAGCACTCACCAATATTTAAAAGTTGCTTGCGTTGTGCTGAAGACCCGTTTTCTTCGTGTAGCTGTTTCTACTCATCCCAGGGTCATCGGCTCATTGAACTATGTCATCCGACCTCTGGTAGAATTTATATTTTTAGATTTTGCGCTTCCTCTGCCTCTTCACTACACTCTGGTCGCTGTACTACACGTGTGTAAGCAGTGTTAGTATGCGTTTATACTAACCAATGCATCATGGTCCTAGGGAGCGCGACCTCCCAGGCGCAGCTCATACAATGTCCTGGGGTGTGCATCCGCGGGACATTTATGTTTGCTATTAGAGGGTGTGTACATGGCTTCCACCCTGTGATAGCAAATCCTTGTTTGACTAGTCGAAGCGAGGGGAGGCAAACCTTGTATCGCTTTAATAGAGCGGATCCAGATGGTAAAAATGAAAAAAAAGAGAAGCGGGTCTCACCCGTTCATTTAAATGAGGTCCCTGATGGGTAATGTTCCGTGGTCAATCCTATTATTATATTGCGGGGTCTCTGTAGGACTGGAGATCTTAATGTCACATGTAAATTAGGCGCGGGAGGGCACAGAGACGTTTCGCAGCCTAGTCGATCGCCAACTTCCCAGGTATTGTTTACTAATTGTTCGGGGGCTTCAAGGCCAACTGAAGTCCAGGGATTGCCACCCTCCGGGGCTTTACATAAATATGCAGGGTGGGCTTCAGCAGTCCCTGAAGCCTCGGTGGTCCTAGGCAGTGCCTTATTGGTTTTGTAATCACACTGGCAATACTCATGGTGTTATAAAGTGATACATGCATAGAACCCTTGCAGTTGTAGAATTACGCAGGCTTCCTTTATGTAATAGTCTGTTGGTTTATATTTGGTAGGTGCACCGCAAAATTATAAATGTTTTCCATCATAACCTCCTATAAACAGATGATTTTTACAATAAACTACAGACAAGTGTTGTCAGAAAAAGAAGACCTATACACTCACTTATTTATTGGAAAAAAATAACCTGTATTAAAACAACACAAATAAATAGAAGCACAAGTTTATTAGAACAAACAACAGTATAACATGAAATACGTGGGTGGGACTCCTCCGGAAGCAGCGTACAAAACCTGCAAAACAAAAATGAAACATAAGTATGTGTGCCATGTGGAAGAGGAAATGAAAGGTAGTCTGAATGAAAGGAAGATAGTGAGAATGGGAGGGAGAGGGAGTGGGTGGAAGGAAGAAGGGGAGGGAGAGTCAAAAGAACAGAGGGAGGAGAAGACAGAGCGTCGGCCTACTGCACCCAGCCCTCAGTGTTTACCTCCCGTCACAAATTTGTCTAGGACGCTGGGGTCCGCGAGAGAGTGTGGTCCAGCAAGTCCTTCAAATGAAACATATGAATGAGGCCAGAGATTACATTATTAGCTACGGGAACATCACTTGCCTGTACCTGTGTACCCAGAGTGCTGCACTCCAGCACCTTCCCCACACTGTGCTCAATTGTATGTCCTCCACACCCAGGCTTCACTGCTCACCTGCCGCCATCGGTGTGTTTAACGACGTGTTGGTGCAAGCTCCGAGTCTGGGGTATATTTGTAGGGTGGGAGAGCAGGTCTCCGGTTGGGGACGGTGTCTTGATACCACGATGGAAGGCATCAGAATGCCGAGGGCATCATGTCGGGGTGAGCAGCCGCTCCGCCCATTTTGGCTCAATCAATTCAGTATCTGAAAAGGGAGAAATAATTTAATGGTGGAAACATCTGGAGGTAAATGAAGGTTTATTTCAAGCTTAATAGAAAACACCAGTTGAGTGCATCCTTCGTTTTTGAAGTACGATCTACCAACTGTTAGTGGTAATCGTGGTTCAAAGAGGAGTTGGAGTGCATGAGAATACAGAAGGTTAAATAATAATATGTTATGCCAAAGTTTATATATAAAGGAACAGAGCGCATGCTAGAAGCACAATGTGCGCGTGTAATGCAGTGGCGGAAGCCTGTGTGCATGTACACTTAGTAATGAGCTCGCTGCAGTGCCCTAAAAGCCAATGCCATGTGTCTGCAGGGCAACGCGGCCCCCTGGCTCTGGCCTACAGTACGGTCCAGCCGGTCCTTAAAATGAGACAGTGATGAGACTGAATCAGTTCAGAGATCACATCAATACGCACGCCGCACCTAGGCTAATGCACCCCACCCCTCCCGCAGCACCGTGCTCTACACGTGTCTGTAGGACAGCGCTGCCCGCTGGCTCATGCCTACAGTACGGTCCAGCAGGTCGTTAAAATGAGACAGGGGTGTGACTGAATGAGGTCAGAGATTACATAATTACGGATGGCCACAACTCTTGTTCGCACCTGCGCACCCAGGCTGATGCACCTAACCCCTCCCACAGTATGGCCAGAGATTAGAATATTAGCTGGAACATTGCTTGCCTGCACCTGTGCACCCAGGCTGCTGTACCCCAGCCCCTTCCCCTACACTGTGCTCAATTGCAGGTCCCGTGCACAGAGGCTTCACTGCTCACCTGCCACCATCGGTGTGCCCAACGAAGTGCCGGTGCAAGCTTCGAGTACGGGGTACTTTGTAGGATGGGAGAGCAGGTCTCCGGTCGGGGACGGTGTCTTGATACCACGATGGAATGTGTCAGAATGCCCAGGGCATCATTTTGGGGTGAGCACCCGCTCAGCCCATTGTGGGTCAATCAATTCAATGTCTGAAAATGGAGAAATAATTTAATGGTGGAAACGTGTGGAGGTAAATGAAGGTTTATTTCAAGCTTAATAGAAAACACCAGTTGAGTGCTTCCTTTGTTTTTGAAGTACGATCTACCAACTGTTGGTGTTAATCGTGGTTCAAAGAGGAGTTGGAGTGCATGAGAATACACAAGGTTAAATAATAATATGTTATACCAACATTCACATACAAAGGAACAGAGCACATGCTAGAAGCATAATGTGCATAATGTGCACGTAAAATGCAGTGGTGGATCAGATTTGCGTGGTGATGGAGCTTTCTCAAACAAAAAAAGAGATACATCTTTTTTGAGGAAGATATAAAACATTACATAATTTTTAAAGTAAAAAAAAAGAAGTATAATAGAGTTCCAAATTTTTTAAAAATATAATAGAAAAAATATAGGTTTTATGAACATTAAAATATGAAATTAACATTTAAAAAACCTTTGAAATTCAATGAAAAAACCATAGGTTTTACAAACATTATAGTTAGGTATTAGCATTTAAAAAACCTTAGAAATTCACAAAAAAAAACATAGGTTTCAGGAACGTTATAGTTAGTTGAACATTTGACTCAAATAAAACCAGAGAAATTCGCCTGGTATAGTTAGTTGAGCTAACTATAACTCGCGCGCCCGCAATGCACTGGTGACGACGTCACATATTACATCACTCATGACATGGTCAGTGACATCACTGATGACATCACTGATGACATCTCAAATGACATCACTGATGACATCATCCACGTGAAAATCGGATGCATATACTGATGCCCTAATATAAACTTTGATACACGCACTCTAAAATACAGACTACTATTTTTGAAACCATACACACAAGAATGCCAGATAATACATACCACCTACTATTTCCTAGGTCGATACACACATCCAGCCACTTATACATGCAGTTATTCATCAATACAGTACTGTAATATGCACTCATACACCTCATACACCTATACATACAGTAACACTCCCCCACTCATCGCCGCGTTTGACACTGTAGCTCATTTCACCTTGCTACAGTGTCTAAACCGGGCGGGTGTCACCAAAGAGGCTCTGGGATGGCTGAAAGCTTTTCTCACCAACAGAAGCTTTCAGGTCCAAAGAGGGACCTTCCTCTCAGACAATATGACATTGGGACAGGGGGTGCCTCAGGGCTCTGCCCTGAGCCCTACCCTGTTCAACCTGTACATGGCCCCTCTGGCAGAAGTTGTTCAATCGTTCGGCGTAGAGCTAGTCTCTTACGCCGACGATACTCAACTGTTGATCTCTCTATCTCAAGCTCCCTCCTCTGAGGCCGATAATTTCAAATCCTGCATGAGTGAACTTGCAAGATGGATGAACGAAAACTGCCTCAAATTAAACGGTACAAAAACGGAGGTACTCGTAATTGGAGGAAAAGAGACAATGTGGACAAAAGACTGGTGGCCTTCCTGCTTAGGACCTTTACCTACTCCTAGTCAGGAAGCTAAGAACTTGGGTGTCTGGATAGACAACAAGCTCTCCTATGACAGCCATGTCAAAAAAACGGTAGGTAAGTGCTTTGGAGTCATGAAAACTCTCAACCGCACCCTGGACCTGCTCCCGCTGAATTCCAGGCGTACCATGACTCAGGCACTTATTACCTCCCGTATAGATTATGGCAATGTGCTGCTGTTGGGAACATCGCACAAAAACATCAGGAAGTTACAAGTTCTGCAAAATTCAGCTGCACGTCTAGTGCTAAGACTTCCTCGTAGGGCTCCCTCTAAACCCTCCCTGGCCTCCCTGCACTGGCTGCCTATTGGGCAGAGGATACTATTTAAAGCTCTCCTGTGGTGCCATAGGATTATCCATCTAAAAGCCCCCTCCTATCTGTCCGACCTAGCCCTACCTTATGAGCCGAATAGGTCCCTTCGTTCTAAGGGAATGGGGCTGCTCAAAACATCGTTCGTGAAAAAAGCAAGGATGGGTGGAAAGTCCTTCCGCACTATTGCGGCCAGGAAATGGAACACCCTCCCTACTCCCATTAGGCTAGAAAATAATGAGGCCTCTTTCAGGAAACTGCTTAAGACACATCTGTTTACCCTCTAACCGCCACCTTTCCCTGGGTTGGTTAAGTTTCTCTCTCCACAGCGCGGGGACACGCCGGGAGGCGTCACCAGGCGCTTTAAAAGCCCCTTTAATAATAATAATAATCCATAGAGTTACTCACACACCTAGTCAGTCATGCAAAGAATTCATCACAAACTAATTTACTCATGTATACAGTTATACACACCAACTTCGTTATTTAGACACACACCAGACCACTTATTTACGCAGATACTAACACATACTTAATGTCTTATACAATCACTGATACAAGCAGACACTCATTTATACACACACTCTTCAAATAACTTACTCTCACGTATATTCATTTATATATTCCAACACTCACATATACTGCCTTAAAACATATGTAGTTACTCACACATATACCACTGAGACATTCATTCACTCACCAACACACCCATACACACACTAACTCACCCATACAGCCCTTCCCAGATGCACTTTTGAATCCATACAGCCAGTGAATCACCCACTCAGACATCTATGCACAGAGTCACACACACTTCCACCCACCCACAAAGACTCTCAAGCATCCATACAGATACTCAGACAAAACAAACCAATAAGCCATATAGACACTCATGTAGCTACTCACCAACCCATGCAGCCGCTTACATACCAACTGAGAGACTAATACAGACTTTCACACAGTTCAGTCACTAACCCATGCATTCAGTAAGACAAGTTCAATCACTCACTCATTCAGTCAGTCACGCACCTACTAAATAATCCATTCAGGCACTTGTAAATTCACTCATTCTTCAATACACCTTGGCATAGATGTATATGAAAAATATTTTAACTTTCCAGAAATACGCATTTACTGGATGATGTCATCAGTGATGTCATTTGAGATGTTATCAGTGATGTCATTGCCCATGTCATGAGTGATGTAATATGTGACGTCATTACCAGTGCATTGCGGGCGCGTGAGTTATAGTTAGCTCAATTAACTATAACAGGCGAATTTCTCTGGTTTTATATGAGTTAAATGTTCAACTAACTATAACGTCCCTGAAACCTATGTTTTTTTCAGTGGAGAGATATATATATATACATACATCACTAGTAAACAAAAGTATCAACCACAGATTCAGCCAGTAACCACCGACTTGGCCCAAACTCCTTGGGATGTTCCACATAAATATCATTTCAAAAATATTGTTCCACCACAATATTGTGGAATAATACTAAACCTCAAAATATTGACAGGTGAGACTATAAGGGTCTTATATATATATATATCTCTTCAAAGAACACACATGTGGAGTTAAGTAAGGTAAACTTATACTCACCTTTATAGTCTCATCTTTCAATATTTTAGGGTTTTGTATTATTCCACAATATTATGGTAGTACAGTATGTTTGAAATTATATTTATGTGGAACATCCCAAGGGGTTGGGCCAAGTTGGTGGTTACCCCCATCATAGTCCTAAGAAATTTACATTAATTTAATTACAAGACCGGAGGCTACATTATGCATTATCTTTTAATGCAGTCACAAGCAGTCACACTACATCACAAAGTAAAACAGTTCAAGAATGGAACAGACAGATAGCATAAGAGGCATGAGCACCAAACTCACTGCCTCTTTTAAATGTGACTCACAAGCAGATACTTTCCTTTATCTTACTTCAATTGTGATTCTTCTCTTAATTGATGCTTAACAGCTTTGCCCTGCTAGCTTCCTGAAGGGATGTTACCCCTCCTGCCTATCCTTCTTTCCTTCCACGTTTCAAATGCCCTGATTCCAATTTATGGTCTCTTTGGCACTCCCCCACCCTCTTTCCCCTTCTCCTCACCGGAGTCCCTGTGTCTCTGTCCTTTTGGGCGGGAGTACATGCCTTATGCGCTTTTATCTCTCCTGCCTTCACGGCGGTGTTCCGCTGTGTTCCGCTCTCAAATTCTACCTTCATTTTTGGTCCGATCGCGGTTCGCGCGGACAACACGCTTCCTAATGCCACCACCGTTTTAACTCTTTTTCACCCCAAAAAGGCATTCCCAAAAACCTTTTGGTTAAAAGTGTGTCCTCTCGCTCGAGCGCTTTCCCCCCTTCGACGAGTGGACCTTGGCAGCGGCAGCTCTGCGTCCTCCTGTTGCCAAGGCCCTTTCCTCTACACCCTCTGGCAGCAGCAGAGCTTGAGCAGCTTGTCACAGTTGCTCACCTGCTATCAGCTGCTGCCGGTCACTCGTCCCTCACTTTCTGTTGATTTTCATTGCCTTTTAACCTAGCCAACTTCACCACTTTGTTTCTGAGTCCCCTGCCTAAAAAAAAGGAAATTGTTAATAAGGGTAGTTATTGTTTATGGTTTTGCAGAAAATTATATATAAAGAAAAGGGGGGCATTTACCTTTCCTTCTAAATTACCTACCCTCTGAGCCTAAAAATGTCAGACATTGACTCTGATGACGCTTTAGCAAGCTCACCTAATTTTAATTATGATTCTTCTCAAAAATTCATCCAAAGAGAGATGAGGTCCTGTATGCTGGGAACCTTTAAGGAAGTTATGTCTGCTAAAAGACCCCTTCCTTCTGAACAGGACGACCCTATTGAAGGCTCCAATACCATTCATATTGACATGCCCATTATTCAGGGGAAAAGAGTAAAACAATATTGAGTCTCACCAGAGCACTGTGGGAGGTCCTAGCACCTCAATTAATCTGGAGGTCCCAGCACCTCAAATCTTATGGGAGGTACTCGCACCTCGAACACTTTGGGTGTCCATAGCGGCACAAACTACTCAGGTGTCCCTGGAGGCACAACCAATATGAGTGTCCTTAGCGGCACAAACTATCGTAGTGCTCATAATAATGCCAACATTGACTCTGAGGATGAGGAAAGGTCCCCTAATTATTGTGACAAATTTGTCCTCAATTTATACGATGAGGACTTTGAATTTAACAGTCAACCTTCTGAGGAAGAAATCCCCTCCTCATCTAAAAATGTCATCCTCAACCTCTTTGGCGAAGAAATGTTCTCCCCCTTAACATCTCTCACCCCAGAAGTTCTAATTGGTTTCCCCAAGACCATGTTGCGAAATTCATCAAGAGATGGCTCAGAAACACCCTGGAAAGAGATACTCGTGGTATCCTCAGGGCTGAGGGCCCTAGACCCGTAATACAGGATAAGGTCTGTCAGATCCCCAACCTTGATCCATACTTGATCAAGTTCCTTTTCAAGCTTGGAAGAGATCCCAGGAAGAGTATGGAAGGTCCCTCAAGGGCTGTCAAGTTCACCTTCTTGACATTCTTGTGCCTTTGTCCAGAATTTTAGACCTGGCTGAAGAATGCCACATTGACGGCACTCCTCTTGACACCGATCTTGTCAGAGGCTGGGGCCAAAGGGCCATAGTTCTCCTTGGCAATGCAAACGCAAGCCTTAACATTGAAAGAAGAAGAGTCATTCTCACTAAGATCAACACAAAACTAGGTGACATGGCTGAAAAGGAACCCATCCAAAACCCCAAGGGCCTCCTCTTCAGTGAGGATATGATTAAGTCTATTGGCAAGTACGTGTCTACCTTTACCGCCCTCGACAAAGCTCAATTCAATATGAGGCGCGTTTTTAATTCTAACCTTTTTGGTCAGTCTGGGTGAAGAGGCCTTTCTTTCGGCCGTGGCAACCAAAGGTCCTTCTCAAGATTCAGAGGTTCCGGAAGAGGCTTCTTCCCATCCAACCCTCAATTCTACCCACAAAGAGGGAGAGTCTCTTGGAACAGAGGATTCAGATCCCGTGGTCCTCCCAGCAACTCCAGTCTTCCAAGTAAGTACACCTCTTCCTCCTTCTTCCCCTCCAAAAGTAGGGGGCAAGCTTCAACTCTTTTTACACATTTGGGAGACTTTAACTCAAGATCCCTGGGTACTAGAAACTTTCCAAGGTTTCAGAATAGATTTTGTTAATACTCCCACAAAAACGTCTCTCCCGATAGTGCCAACCCTTTCAGAGGATCAACAAAAAATTGTAGAAGAGGAGATTATCTCGATGCTTCAAAAAGGCACAATCATAGAAGTTCCTTGGAGTTTAAAGAGGGTTGTAAGCACACTTTTCTAGTTAAAAAAAGAGAAAAGTTGGATACCCATTATAAATCTTCGGGAATTGAACAAGTATCTGGTCTACAGAAATTTCAAAATGGAGGGTATCTACCTCCTGAGCGACCATCTTCAAGAAGCAGACTGGTTGGTCAAACTGGACTTAAAAGATGCTTACTTTACCATTCCAATGGCCAAAGATTACCAGCCTTTCCTTCAGTTCGTTTGGAACAACCATCTTTTTCAATTTCAGGCCCTACCTTTCGGTCTTTGTTCTGCCCCCTGGTGTTTCACCAAAATTATGAGAACTATCGCCTCACTTCTGAGGGAAAGAGGTATTCGCTTAATTATTTATTTGGACGACATCCTGATCATATCGCAACACCATTCTCAGATTTTGAAAGACCTAAAGATTGCAATGGATCTCATAGAGAGTCTAGGCTTTATTATAAACCTGGAAAAATCAATCCTTACCCCCTCCAGATCCCTGGAGTTTCTCGGTTTCGCTGTAGACACCTCAAAATGCCTTCTCTTACTTCCCCCAAAGAAAATTTGCAGAATTTACAAAGACATCAGGTTTGTTCTAAAACAGGAAACCTTAACTCTAAGGGAGTTAGCCAGACTTTTAGGCCTCCTTTCGTCCTCCATTCAAGCCAACTTTCCCGGACCTCTTCAGAGAATAAAAGCAAACGCTCTGAAATCTGGCCTTTGGTACTGAGATCTTGTCTCCCCAGATCAGGAAGCCAGATCGGAACTCTCCTGGCGGCTGGAGAATTTGGCTGCCTGGAATGGCAAAGCGATCTTTGGCTCGACTCCAGAGTTCATTTTGGAATCATATGCAAGCCTTCATGGTTGGGGGATAGCTTCCTCAATCAGAACACTCGTGGTGTATGGTCTCTAGTGGAATTCTCTCACCACTTCAACTTATTAAAGCTTACGGCAGGTCTATACGATCTAATGAGCTTCAGACTTTTTTCTTCAAGGGAGATCAGTTATCCTGAAGATGGACTACATCTCTGCTGTATCCTATATCAACCGTCTAGGTGGCACCAGATCTGCAGACCTCTCTAATTTAGCCAAGAGACTCTGGATATTTGCCTAGAACACAAGATTGCTCTAAGGGCGGAATATCTCCCTGGGAAATCAAACATTTCCGCGGATTGGAAGTCCAGATTCTTCTTAGACTTCAGCGATTGGAAATTCAATGTGAATGTCTTCAACGCTCTGAATCGGATCTGGGGTCCCCTGGACATGGATTATTTGCCAGCAGGCTGGCTTACCAATTAGAGAACTACTTTAGCTGGATGCCAGATCCAGATGCTCTTTCAGTGAACGCCTTCCTTCAGTGCTGGTCAAACCTTCACGGCTAGGCTTTCCCTCACTTTGCTATGAACCAAAGGGTTCTTCAGAAGGTGAGACAGGACCAATGTTCCTTAATCCTAATAACCCCCTTTTGGCCTTCTCAGGCCTGGTTCCCGACCACCCTAGAACTAGCTTGCAGCCTTCCTTTCTTAATTCCAGCAGCCAGGGGATTGGTTTCCAATGACGGCAGGGAAGATCACCACCTGGTTCATTCTGGGATTTTGAACCTTCTTGCCTGGAAAGTGTCAGGAGATCCAACAAATTGTCTGGCCTGTCATCATCAGCTTCAACTCTCCTCAGAGAATCTTGGGCCCCTGGAACACACTATAGGTACAACATCTGTAGAAAATGGTTTCGTTGGTGCCTGGAGAGGGACTTGAATCTTGTGGAGGCTCCTATCATACACATAGTTAATTTTCTTGTCGAACAATTCGATATGGGTCTTTCCTATAGATCTATCAACTGTTACAGATCAGCCGTTTCTGCTGGTCACTCTCTTATCAACAGTAAGACGGTAGGTAACATTTTTATTGTTTGTAGAGTCATGAAGAGTATTAGGTTGAAGAGGCCTCCTAGACCTAAGTACCAGTCCATGTGGGACGATAAGGCTATTTTAGACCTTTTTTCAAGTTGGCCTGATAACTCTTTACTTAATAGGAAATGTTTTTCTATTAAACTTGCAACCCTCTTGTGCTTAATTTCCTACTGTAGAGTCTCTGATATTAAATGTCTTGATATTTCTTATTGATCTTAAGATATGTTTGGTGTTAAATTTGAAATTGTTAGAAGAACCAAAACTATGTCAGATTCTATTTTTTATCCTCGTTTCGACCTGTGTAAGAAACATTGTGTTGTAGACTGAATGAAGGAATATGATAGTAGAATGAATATTCTTCGCCCTCTTGATGCTAATCAACTGCTTCTTTCCTTTGTCAAACCATTTAAACCAATTAGCTCTGCCTCCATTTCCAGAAGGGTCAAGTCTGCTATGAACCTAGCCGGCGTTGACTTGTGTAAATTCCAAGCCCAATCTCTTAGAGGTGCTATGGCCAGTAAATCCTTCTGGTCTGGTGGTAAGTTGGGTGATATCCTCAAAGCAGGGGACTGGTCTAATGCATCTAACTTTGCTCGACATTACTGTAAACCTACTAAGCACATGTCTGATGTTGTCCTACACGGTTACCAACATGCATAATATAGCCTCCGGTCTTGTAATGAAATTGCAATTCTCCTATTAACATGACTAGAGAATCTGGATTTCATTAAAGACACGGAGGCTAACATTATCCCACCCGTCCCTCCCCTTGGATGGTTTATTCTTTAATTTAATTTATTATTTAATGACTTATTATGATTGTTTGTTCTAATTATGCTGCCTATACTTACTGTTTATTGTCTATTGCTGTGTTTTTCCTATTTGATGGATTGTTTATTTCAACAATACTCTCATTTTTCTGCCTTTTCTTTCAGACAACTCTTCTTAATGGACTTCTCCTCATCATTATTCTCTTCCGGATTTTCAAGATGAAGATGAACTCCTTTTTCTTGGATTTTTCGTTATCTCTCCATATTTAAAAGAAGCAGTCTGTTTGGTGCTCATGCCTCTTATACTATCTGTCTATTCTATTCTAGAACTGTTTTACTTTGTGATGTAGTGCGGCTGCTTGTGACTGCATTAAAAGATAATGCATAATGTTAGCCTCCATATCTTTAATGAAATCCAGATTCTCTAGTCATGTTAATAGGAGAATCGCAATTTCAAGTGATCCCATTAAATTGGGAGAATTCAATGGCCACACCAATGCCTCCAGTACATCAAAGGTTTGACTTTAACCAAGTACTATAAATATTATAAGTACTATAAATATTATATAGTATTGTATTGTTGTACTTGTGAAGTACTTCATCACCATCATGAGGTTCCTAAAGCACTTTGTGGTTAGTTGAATCACTTGGTAGTGGTGTATAACTGATGTTAGATTATAGCGTAGCCTATTTGTAGTGTGTTTAGTGTTGTGCACAAGATTTGAATATGTGCTGCAATAGTGTTGCAGTTACCTTTAAGTAGCTCGTATGCAAGAAAGTGAAATTGAAAGAGATCTATGATGTCATTTTGGATATATATCACTTTACATCATATAACCTGCACCTGAATGATCATGTGTAGGTAGCAGCCTGGTTTTATTGCGCTTGGGGTTCTAGATGGTTGTTGATTTTCCTAATTATGATGGAGACTAGGTGGGACTGTCGGAAGTCCCAAAATGACACTTACAACACCACAGATCTTCTGATAATATTGCTGTAAGTAGACACCACAACCATTAGCTGGAGCTGGGTTCATGGCTAGACAAACTAAATAACTACCTGCAGCAGATAATTTGTGTCAGGAGGGTGTCCCCAAGCTTTGATTTCTGGACAGAGAAAGCTTCTGAAATTGTGTAATTTACTGAAATTAAGAAAGTAATGTGGTTAGAGCCTTTCTTCCAAAGTTTTTACATTGCTGGACCTTAAGTATTTTACTGTTTGAGTGTAGAGAATAATAGAGGTGGTAGAGAAGCTGTCAAGTGAATGTAGCGATGTTTGCCTTTTTATGGACACTGAGATGGCAATGTGCATCAGAAGCTGTCATTTTAGCTTTTTCTAGCTTATGCGATGCACTCGCTTGCAAAGTGATTTGATGCGTGTCTTTGGAGCACACAGCTTTGGCTGTGGTGCTCAGGGATCATTCATTGCCACACACAGAAGAACAAAATTAGAGGGAATATTGGTACTGATGCTGAGGATGCAGGAGATGAAGATGCTCAAGGATACCATGAGTGCTGTGCGGTCTACTGGGGTGCCTTTGTGGTTATTCTTTGATTCATGGGTCAGATGAGAGACTTTGGACACAGAGGTCGAGGTCCCTCAAAGTCCTCTTGAAGACCGTAGAACGCTATCTGTGGCTGGGTACTGGTTTCCATATACAGCAGTCCATGCAAAATCCTTTTGTGGGGGTTGATGTCCCTCTTGGACCAATCTGAACACAGATGACACTCCTGGGTCCAGCTGACTCGAATACAACTTTTTCCCATCAAGGATTGGTCACTTGGGGTGCCCACCAGCAACTAGCAACAAATCTTTTAGGGTGGCTAGCAACTTACCGATGTGGGCTGCTGGAGCTGTTATAACCCTAGTGCGGGTTCCAGTGGGTCAATCCACATTTACTTTTGTCTGGGGCACAACCTTTCCCTCAGGCAGGAGTCACAGGCCAGGCCTCTATATGCTAGCCCAAAGTGCAGCAGGTGCAGTCCAGCAGACGCTATAACCTCCCTCTGTGCAGTTCAAGGGACAACAAGGCAGTCCTTCTTCAGTCCTTGTTCTAGTTCTATGTGATCTGAGGTGGATATTGCCAGAGGGGCCATATTCATTTCCCAGAAAGGTTCCGGGGTTGATGGTGCAATCACTAGCAAATGGAATACCAGGTCCCCTCCCTCTTAGTGACAAACTTCCGCCTATGTGTGGCATCTAGCTATCCCAGAGTGCACTATTCGGTTCCCTTTCAAGATGTTGGGACCCCTTCCTCCAATGTCAGGAAGTTGATAGCCCACTTTAGAGGTTTGGCTACCTGAGAGCTACACAATCACAGGAAAACTGGTTTGAGCACAGGGATCCCCTCTTTGTCCCTGTCTCCAGCCAGTCAAACTGAACAGAGGGCAGCCCCTCAGGAGTGTGAACTCCTGCCCATCAAAGGCGACTAAACCATAGAAGCTCGCTGTTGGACCTGTCATGCTTAGGGTGGTCTTTACCCCAATATTTTTCCCTTTGCCTCCTATTGTTTCTGTATCATTTTGTTAGCCTTAGGACTCTGAGCACTTTACTACTGCTAACCAGTGCTAAAGGGCATGTCCTTTGCCCATAAAACATGTTGACATTGGTATATACCTGATTGACATAGTTAGTTTACTTATAAGTCCCTTGTAAAGTCATATGCCATATACTCAGTGCCTGTCATCTAAATGCTACTAGTGGGCCTACAGCACTAATTGTGCCACCCACACAAGTAGCCGTTCAAACCGGTCTCAGGCCTGCATTGTTTACTGCCACTTTGACGTAGCATTTTAAACCACTTGCTAAGCCTTATACTACCCTTTTATTACACATGAGTCCCCCCTAAGGTAGGACCTAAGTGACCACAAGGGCAGGGTGCTGTGTAAATAAAAGGCAAGGCATGTACTTTTAAGTTTTATATATCTCTGCAGTGACAAATAGCTAAATTTGTTTTTTCACTGCTGTGAGGCCTACCCATTCCATAGGCTAGCATTGAGGCTTCCTTAAATACTTTATAAGCTGTAATTCCTGATCAGAAAGGAGTAGCTACCTCATGTTTCATATCTTTGGAATGTGTTGATATGTCCTTTTTATTGGTTAAGTGAATTTTACATTACCATTTTGGAAAGTGGACATTGCTCTGCTCTAAATATTAGTATGCATGCCTGCAGACTGTCTCCAATGCACATCTGAACTGGGTGAGCACTACACTTTAAGCATTTCTTCTAGAAGGCCACAAACACAGGAAGGGCTGGGCGTGACATTCATTTGCATTCTTATATCCTTCCAGGGCAATAAGGGGAGGGGTGTCCCAAACTTACCTCTGAATAGACTGTGTCATGTCATCATACAAAGGGCCACAGATAGCCTAGCAGAGAGGGCTGTTTGAAAGAAATCCTTGTACACTTCAGAGAGTACCTTTGAAGTCCCCTCCTACATCAAAGGCACTTTTGGATATGAGTGCCAGTCCTCTGGCCCTATGAAATGAGTACATTACTGGATGTGGGAAGAACTCTGCTGGAGTAAAGACTGCAGCACTGGGAGGATTGCCACTTTGCTTTGACTGATTGTTCCAAGGAACTGCTTCGCTGCTTTGTTGAGCCGCCCTACTGCCTGCTGATGTCTGGCCTGCTTGAGGTCAATGACTGGACCCAACTAGGTAGAGCCCAGAGTGACTCCAAGGGCTTGCTGGCTTTCCCCCTGTTTTCCTTGAAGTACCGGTGCCAAAAAGGGCTTCCTGCAACCCCTGACATCACTGCAAGACTCCACACTCTGGGAATCTTGCTAAGGGCAGCCCAACTGCTATCTGAACTGCAACAGGGGCTCTACAATGGTCCAGTGCTTTGCGTTTGGACCTGGAATGTTCTACAATGACAATTAGTGCACAGCGCCAATTGAGATTCCCATGTTTGTCATTTTCCAGATGCCACCGCCATGAGGGAAATCCTTTCAGCAGCCTTGGTGGGTTGCTATGGTAACAGGAGTCACCTCTGTGTTGACATACATGAGCAGATTTAACGCTGCAAGCCGGTGTCACCAGCATGCCTGTGCCTTGAGGGAAATCGCCACATCTGTTAGCATTTCAGATCCGCCTGTATGACCCGTCACTGTTCCACCTTCTTGTCTGGGAACCCCGTGATACGCCCTTGTTCTACATTTCCTTCACCCTCACGACTCCCGAATTAAGGCACTGAGGGCCAGACCCACACCGTCTTCCAAGTGGAGCCGCTCACTTTCAGGCAGCCGAGATTCTCCAGAGGGACCTGTAGCATGCTGCCCTATAGGCGCCTCCTGTTGAAACACTGTTTTAGTTAACAATACTGCGGGGAAACAACCACCAATCTTCCCAACTTTGCTTTGTGCTGTTTCAAACCAGTTTTAAATGTGTCCTAACGATCATAAGTGCTGCTTAGCACTATGTTTACTTGGATACTTGTAAAATGCATATCTCAATAACTACTTATTGGATATTTGTTGTTTTGGCCTAATTTGAATCAGATAAATACTCTTTATTTTTCTAAATCAGTGTGGAGTATTTATGTGATGTTTTCATTGTGTTACTCTGTGCTGCACAAATAATTTACACATTGCTTTTATAGATAATCTTGACTGCTCTGTGCCAAGCTACCAGAGGGAGGGCACAGGTTAACTTATTATCTATCTAGCTTACGCTGACTAGCATGATCTCCCCAGGCAGGCAGAATGCTGTCTATTGGCAAGTGTCCATTTGAGGCTACTGGACAATTGGGTCACAGTGTGGAAACTTTCCAACGTTTAGTTTCCTTAATAGTGCCATTAAAGTCGACCGGGGCATCAGGCCGGGGTTAATGCCATGAATAATTTGATAACTTACAGTACTCAGCTATGTAGTCCCATTCATAAGTTAGACAGGCTGACGGGTCAGTCAGTGACTAGGGGTGGGCGGAACTCATGGAGTTGTACTCTGTGAAATTCCACTGAGTTATGTAAAAACTCTAGGATTCCGCGGAGTTCCGTACACACTCCTCTGTCCCCGTAATGACATAGAGCATGGCTGCCTGCCCACATGCTTACACAGAGATGTGGCTGCTCCAGCAGCAGGTATTCTGGCAGTATCTTTGATCCCGTTAACCCCTGCCTATGAAGCATTTAATCTTGGAGGAGTCCTTAACTCATGCCAGCCACCTCTCCTTCATATACACACAATCATATTCCCATGGTGCCCGTCCATCGTAGCGAGGACATGCGAGCGCAGGGGGCACAGCGCTGTGACTCTACTCAGAAAACACAATAAGATCTCATCAAAGCCTGCCCCACAAATTCCCCAGAACAGCAAAGCCACTCGGCAGACTTTAACACCCGCTTCTTTCTGACATCACCTGATTACTCCACTCACAAACTTAAACTCTCCTAACATTTCTGACTGGGTTGCAAGGATCCATTTTAAAATAGTTATTGTTTTACTTCACTACGTCCCCGCTGCAGACTGTTGCTTTGATACCTAGCTCAGCCAACTATGGGGCAGATTTACAAGCCCCTTGCGCCACCAATGCGTAACTTTTCGTGACGCATCAGTGTTTTTTTACACAAAATTTACAAGGTGACACATCTATGGAGATGCGTCACGTAAATGGAGGTGCGACGGAATGGAGTTGCGCAAGATTTGTATGCGTCACGTGAGTATTAAGATATGCAAGGTAGGCGTTCCTACTAAAAAAACAATGCATTTCCAACGCAGGCATATTTACATCAATTGAATGATTTACAAAAGAGGTCTAGGATTTAATACCGCACTTATTAGTGTTTCAGTGTCTAATGTTGAAAGAGGGACGAATGCTCGGAATACATTCCAAAGTTACAGTTCAATTTTGACCATACACCGTCCAAAGGGATAACACCTATAATATCCACACAACTGAGAACTTCTAATAAAAGATGTACAGCTACTGAGGCTGCCATTTATTCAGAAAAATCCTAAAAGAAAATAGAGTGACAAGCGCTACTTTGAACAAGGATTCCAATACCGTAGGGATACAGATATGAGTATTGCAAGGTCTGCCTAATCTGAAAGGGGGAATTACTCGTGCAATGAAACAGCAATTGATGAGCCCTAAAGAAGTCCTTAAACAGGACGAAATGCGTTGGCTACCTGCGAAGAAAAGAGAATAAAATTCAAAGAATGAAGAAATGTGTAACAATTTCATTTGGTGGAACTGATTCTTTGTCTTTAATGTATGCTAATCAAATCATTTTGTAAATATTTACATCAATCCCCCGCTGCGACGCATTTATGAAATGCGTCTTGCAAATTTGAAAATGCTCTCGCAAGCCTACGCCTCATAAACCCATGCGCAGGAAATGATGCAAGTACCACCTAATTTGAAAAAAAGTGCAGCAGAGCAGGCAACATGGACCTCCTAATCCTGCAGCTGGGAGTTGCACCAAGAAGATGACAACCACCCCCACAACAAATCCCACAACCTCACCTTCCGCCATTACCACAAAGGCAGCGCAGTAGAAGGAGCACATCTACCGTCAAAGGACCACCCTCATTGGACTCCAGGATGAAAAATTAATTAAAATGTATCGCCTTAGGAAAGCGTCTATTGTGTCCTGTTGCAGCAAATCACATCACAGCTACAGATTCCAAATGAAAGGGTCAGCAACATCCCATTGCTGACAAATCTACTGGTGGTTTTACACATGTTGGCTTCCGGATCTTTTCAAACAACAGCAGCACGAGTGGCAGGGGTCTCACAGGCATCTTTCTCCGCCTTTCTCCCTCCTATCTTAGATACCATCATTCAGCTCACACCACAGCACATCCATTTCCAAAACACACTAAACAAGGCTTCTTTGCCATTGCTGGCTTCCCACATGTGCTTGGTGCAATGGACTGCACGCATGTTCAGCTTGTACCACCTGCAGCAATTTCACACCTATACCACAACCAAAAGCACACGCACTCCATCAATGTCCAGGCCATTGTGGACCATTGGGAAATTTACCTCAATGTACTTGCCGAACATCGTGACAAACATCCTGGGAGTGTGCATATTCAGAAATAGCATCATCAATGACCGTTTCCACAAAGGACAATATGGCAATGGGCTCCTTGTACGTAAGCATATATACAATTACATACAAATATACTCTGCAAGAATAGCTGGCCCTATGCTACATTACATGCCCTTGTGTCCGAATGATGGAAGAAGTCAATGTGAAATTGCAAAACCACATATACACTATAACCACATAACAAACAGTCCAAAGCTGCACACATACATAGCAGCATAACCTAAAGTTCCAAGGGACACCAGATAGGAATGCATGAAAATATCCTACATAAAGCTGTGTAGATCCATAAGTCACAATGTCGACATATGCACACATGGCATCTTACACAAATTAACTATTGAAAGGTGCAATGCATTGTAAGGAATACATGGAAATAGCCGTCCAAATAGAATGGGCATGTGCATATAAGTATGCATATCAATTACACACAGAATGCATGTATTGGAGCACCATGTGACAAAGGTACCTGTTCAGGGGCATGTCAAGCCAAATGAGTGATAATGCAGGGCCAAAGACATCAAACCATAATGTCAACAAAATGTGTAGGACCACTATGCCATGCAACTGACTCTCTTTTGCACAGAATAAACTTTTGTCGTACTCACATATTGAAATGTGCCCAGATGTGCAATGCACAATGTTGGAAAGTGTGCAACCAACCAAAACATTGCAGGGCAGATTTACAAGGAAGTGCCGCAGGGCAGAAATGCAAGCCCTTTGGCTCCGCCACGCTGCAGCACTTCCAAAGCACAGGAATGCGACATATTTCCAATGATAAGTTGCATTCCTGTGCTCTCCCCTGTGCTGGTGCAAAAACAGCTGCCAGGAGCCAGTGCAGGCACTCTTGCACCAGGGTGCAAGGATGCCTGTGCGTCATGGGGATATTGGTTTTGTGCAGGAAGAGACACCTTACTGCACAAAAACAATCACTAAAGGCATTTTCCTCTTCCAATGCGTACTGTAGAATGCAGCATGCATTGAAAGAGGAAAAAACAAGGAGAAATTAAAACATTTCTCCTCGTTGTGCCTCGCTACGCCACCCCAGGGGTGGCGTAGCATTCAGACGCATTTCCAGATTTACGATTCCTCGTAAATCTGCAAATGTGTCTTGTTCCATGGGTGTTGCATGAGAACACCCACAGCAACACCCATGTAAGCACCTTTAACGGGAACTGCTGCATGTGAAGGGGCCATATTAACAAGGACAGGAAAAGCCACACAGGGTGGCTTTTCCTGTCCTTGTAAATATGAGGCAGTGTAAAGCGCTGCCAGTGCGTCACAAAAAGTGACATAATGTCAGTGCAAAGGCCACGAAAATCTGACCACCAAATTTAAACACAACATGTAATTGGCACCAACGTAATTCACTATTCCAATCTTCACAAACATGACGTACAACACATGCCATGTTTACTTATGTCACTCAAAAGTAACACATGTTATTTACTTTTCACTTACAGCTGATCAAGGATATGGCTTACAGAAGTGGTTGATGACATAATTTGAATATCCACAGAATGATCCTCAAAAGGCTTACAACCATGCCCATTGCAGAACTAGAAACATCATAGAAAGAAGCTTCAGAAGGCTCAAGTCCAGGTTCCGTTGCCTAGATTTATCAGGCGGAAGGCTTCTCTATTCTCCAGAAACTGTGTGCAAGATGATAATGACATGTGCAATACTCCATAACATATGTGTCAAAACATATGTCCTGTGGAATGAAGAGGAACAGCCCCCTGAACAAATGGATGATGGTGATAATGAAGCTGAAGCAGAAGAACGAGACATGTGCCACACTGCAGCAGGGATAGTCACACAATTCTTCACATGATGAAGCAAATCTAATTTTGTAACAATATGCACCAATATCACAATAAAAAATTAAGTAGGAGCATCAACTTTATGTCCATTTGCTTCACGGCTCAAAGATACAAATATATGTGCAGATGAACATGAAACTGCTGCTGCATGCCACTGCAAGTACTTTGACTGTGACAAGCTGTGGCACTTTGGGAGCACATGAATGCTACATTATCACAATGCTATGTTGCATTGTTGTGTACTACCCTGCAATTGTGCACAAACAGCTGACATGCAGTGGTTCTGGCACCCTTGCATCATGATCTAAGGATGTCTGTGTGGTGTGGATGATATGCATAGCTGCAGAAAAGTGGCATCTCCCATCACTCATTAAAACACAGGGGTAAAATCAAAAGCCCCTCGTGCCACTGATGTGTCATGTTTTGACATGTAAAAAGTGGTGCACCGGTGCCGCAAGGGGCCTAAAAAAGAACCAACATGGTTCCTCGCTGTGACAATGTAACAAATGTACTGCAGGTAGTGCCAACGATGCGTGTTGCAATGTTATCCACCTGCTGTACAAGTGCAATTTAAAAGTACCACAAACAAACTAATCAATTTTCCCAATCATATGTACACATATCCCATGATGTAAGTGAATGTCAGTGACAGAAAACAACACACCTCATCGTTAAATCATGCAACATGTTGAGCAGGAATACACACATGTACTTTCCGTGACACATCCCTTGCAGAACACCACATATATCCATCTATTCACTAACAAATCTGGTTTGAGTCACGCAGACCACTGAAACGTGTTGCATCCACCCGTAAAGTGTCGCAAAGTCATAAGAGTAAAGCCTCTTCAAATCTGGCTTGATTCACTTTGACCCCCTGAAACATGTCGCATCCAACCGTAAAGTGTCTCAAAGTTCAAAACGTAAAGCATCTTCAAATCTGCCATGACTCACTCAGACCCCCTGAAACATGTCTCATCCTACCGTAAAGTGTGGCAAAGTCACAAGCGTAAAGCATCTACAAATCTGCCTTGACTCACTCGGAACCCCTGAAAGCTGTTGCATCCGACCGTAAAGTGTTGCAAAGTCACAAGCGTAAAGCATCTTCAAATCTGCATTGACTCATTCCGACCCCCTGAAACGTGACGCATCCAACCGTGAAGTGTCGCAAATAATCAAAAACGGGTAGCATCTGAACAAAGCGCGACGCAAAGTTATTACCATCACGCTTTGTATTGACAAATGCATGTTAACACACAATGCCAATGGCAACAAACAGGAAACACGTGCAAAACAGAGAAACGTCACACATGCAGATATGAAATGAAATGGCAATTGAGTCAGAAACACGTCACATCGTCTGAAATATGACACAAGACGTCAAACTGTGTGGCATCTAAGCAGAAAATTATGCAATGATTCTAGAATGTTGTAAACCAGGAAGTACACAGTTACTTTTACTTTCTCAACATAAAGTAAGTCCTTTCTGAGCACTCAGAGTATCAAAACAGCAGTCTTCCAGTATTGGTTTTCACGCTTGTGTCGTTTTCAATTTATTATTTCTTCTTTTTCCCACAGCGCAGCCTGCACATTTTTGATACTCTGAGTGCTCAGAAAGGACTTACTTTATGTTGTGAAACTGAACCACGTGTTGGCTCAGCTGTTGAGTCGTGGTAACCGACTCTCTCCTTCTTGGAGCACCGAACTGACTGTGTTTATATGAAACGTACCTAAAATTGCTGTGCGCTCATTGTAACTGTTACCGATCAATTAGGTACTTTTACTTTCTCTTACTATCTCTAGGAGTGTGCTTGGTGGAGTAGGATGGTATGGAGTGCTGAGATTGAGATTGGATTTTGGAGTGTGTTTTGTCAGTCTTGTGAGTAGTTTTAACATTTGTTGGTCTGTCTTTTAATAATAATATATAATAATAATATAAGGCATTTATAAAGCGCAATGGTTACGCCATCTCGGCGTGTCCCCACACTGGGTGAGATACAGAGGGATCGAACTCCTCACTACGCCATTACATGCTGCAAGAAAACAGGTGAGTTTTCAACATCTTTCGAAAATTTGTCTCAGAGCTTTTACAGCCTAAGTTTTAGAGGAAGCTTGTTCCAGTACTGAGCGCCCCAGAACCTAAAAGAACGACCCCCCATCCTAGCCTTCTTCACCTTGGGAATTACCACAAGTCTGGTGCCGATAGATCTCAAAGACCTTTGTGGCACATAACTGATGATCGGGTCACTCAGAAAGGATGGGCTAGCGTTATTGAGGATACGATGGCAGGTGCAAAGAGTCTTGAACATCCCCCTTTGCCTCACGGGTAACCAATGCAATGTGTTGAGGGCTTTTTTGAAGCCTCCCTCCTAGGCTGATTAAGAACAAGCCGTGCAGCGGCATTCTGCAGTACCTGCAGTCAGCCGAGACTCTTTTCCGTGGCACCAAGATAGAGAATATTAGCATAGTCGAGGCGTGAAGTTATAAGTGCATGAACCATGGTCTTACGTGCCTCTAACGGAAGCAGATCCAAAGTTTTGCGCAGGGACTTTAACACCCCAAAACACTTGCCGGTTACCCTTCGTATGTGTCCTTCATAGGAAAGGGCAGGGTCAACTCACACCCCCAGATTTTTCGCCTCATTACACGGAATGGGCGTTGGGCCCAGGCTCGAAGGCCACCACTCCGCAGACCAGCTCTTGCTATTGCCCCCCACCACCAAAACCTCGGTTTTGCTGCCATTCAGTTTAAGGCAGTTCTTGTTCATCCATGTAGCAAGCTCCTGCATACAAGACCTGAAATTAGATGCAGCGAGTTCCGGGGCCTGTGATAGGGAGATCAACAGCTGGGTGTCGTCCGCATAAGAGACAACCCCAACTCCAAAGCTCTGCACTATTTCTGCGAGCGGGGCCATATATAGATTGAACAGCGTGGGGCTCAGGGCAGAGCCCTGAGGCACCCCCTGCTGCAGTTCAATGTCTCTAGAATGGTGCAAACCCAGTCTGACCTGGAAGCTGCGACCTGTCAGAAAGGACTTTAGCCATTTTAGAGCAGACCCCGAGACACCACCTTTGTTTAGACACTGTAGCAAGGTGTAGTGTGCTACAGTGTCAAAGGCTGCGCTCAGATCTAACATTATTAGAGCCATGGTGTGTCCCGCATCTGCCCCCTGCCTGATGGTTTCTGTGGCCCTTAGTAGGGCGGTTTCAGTTGAATAGCCTGCACGAAACCCAGACTGTGCCGGGTGGAGGAGGTTAGAATTTTCCATATGCGTCATCAGTTGGCCGTTCACCATTTTCTCAGCCACTTTTGCCAAAAAAAGGCAGAAGTGAGATTGGCCTAAGGTTGTCAAGTTTGCCTAGGCTTACGTTAGGCTTCTTTCTTACTGGAAGGACTATTGCACGTTTCCAATTTTCTGGCAACGTATGCAAGCTGAATGAAACCTCTATCACATGTCTGATGAAAGGTTCGAGCACATCCAGGCTATCCGCCATTACCTTGACCGGAGCAGGATCCCTGGGTGAGCCAGATGTAACACTGAGGCATGTCCTCTTAAGAATCTCCGGGATGGCAGGGGGCGTGGCCACGGCGGCGACCGGAATAGCTGCTTCGCTGTGAAGCTCCTCCATGCGGGCTCCGGCAGGCGGCTGAAAATGCTGTAAAAACCACTCCTCGGCCCCACATCGACAGCACATCCGACAGACAGAGCCGCCCTGACCATCCGGGCGGCTTCTGAGAAGCGGGGACAGGCTGGTGTGGACGCATCGGCGGAGGGGAGCTGAGGCCGGCGGGCCTCGGCGCCATCTTTCCCTTTCTGCGCCTGATATCGGGTGAGTGCCGCTCTGGGCTGCGCTGCTGACCCTGCGGGCCCTCATCGCTCCACCTGCGGGCTCCCGCGTTCGCGGTGGGTGCTCCGTGGGCCTTCGGGTTGTGGTTCCGGGCTCTTGGGCGTTGCCGGGGCTTTTCGGGCCTAGGCGCGACCTGGAGCCGGGGCCTCGATTTGGAGGCTTGCGGTAGGGCTGGCGCGGCGGACAGGGGTGCTTGTTTGGCGGGGGCTGTGGGCGTGGGTGGTGGGGGCTCTGGGGAGGCCTCCCTAGTATCACTGGCGGCCCCGCCCGAGCAACACACGGACAGACTGTGTATTCCCTCCGGTGCTCCCGCAGTGTTGGCAAAGGTACGGGCTATGGTGATGCACGATTTGGACACTGCCATGGATTGCTGAAGGGGTGTGCTCCCTTCTGGCGAATTGACTCTCGGACTGCTGCCCCTTCATGTGTGGCCCCTGACATGTGCACACCACGAGTGGTACTCTGAGGAAGGACGCGTGATTTGAAACGCTCCTTCCCCTTTCACTGAACTGCGTGGCCTGGTGAAACATTGCGCACTAGATCATATTTGGTCCTGCGCTCCCCATAAACGTCTGGTCTTGCATCCTGATTGTGCTCCGCCTGTTTCCCTGCTGCACACGAGATACGTGCTGGCATTGCGCTTTTTACAATATTGCGCTTTCATTGGATTTGGCCAAGGGGAAAAGAGATCCTAACCAGAGGAAGCTAAGCTTTGACAAAACTTCGCTATTGGTGACGGACCCACCGCCTAGTTCCACTGCCGGGGCGGCGTGCGCACCGGAGGGGGGGAATGCCGCTACTATAGCTGCCACCATGATGGGTGAAATGCGCGCGGGCTTCAAGGCTCTTGATACGCGCTTTGACACTCTAGAACAAAAACTTGCAGATATGGGCTCCAAAGTGCAGGCCCATGACAGACGCCTTGATGTGGTGGAATCCAGGGTCTCAGACGTTGAGGACGGCGCGGCCAAAACGCTTAAGAGGCTGGAACGTGTGGAGAAAATTCTCAAAGAGGTGGCTATAAAAAATGAGGATTTGGAAGCGCGTAGCCGACGCAACAATATACGCATAATTGGCGTGGCGGAGACGACAGCGACGGGGCGTTTTGACACTTTTGTTGAACAATTGCTTATTGAACTGTTCGGGAGAGAAACATTCACGGATGGCTTTGTCGTGGAGCGTGCCCATAGGTCGCTGGGACCCAGACCTCGCCCCGGTCAAGCTCCCTGCCCCATAATTGCCAGGATCATGAACTTCCGCGACCGGGACGCCGCGCTCCGTGCCGCGCGGAAGGCGGGAGAGGTGAGATGGCAGGGTGGCACTCTGTCCTTCTTTCCAGACTTTACGATGATGGTGCAGGAGGCGAGGCGCAAGTTCAACGGCGTCAAGGCGACTCTGCACAATCTTGGTTTGAAATATGGAATGTTGTATCCCACAAGACTGAAGGTGGAGGTGAATGGTAGATATCGCATTTTTGGATCCCCCGCAGATGCCCAAGTCTTTTGTCAAGGCTACAAGAAACAAGGCTCGCCTTCCGCCTCCAATAATGCGCCGCACTCCCCTCCTCGAGTGGACACGCAGACCAGTGTGGACCTTTTTGCAGAAACTGGTCAGGGCTGATAATAGTCGCGTGCTTTATGGCTTGACTTTGCTGATGTTGTTTCAAAGTTGATGTGGTTTACCAGTGGATAGTTAAATGGCCGATGCCAATCGAGCGGCCTAGTAGGATTGCTCGCATGGGGTGGCGTTGCTTACCCCTATGGCTCATGCCTTACTGTCTTCCTTTCCTGGGGGTTTCTTTTATTGGAAATGTTATTGTTTTAAGATATGGTTATTGTCCTTGAAGATTTGCTGGTTACGATTGTGCGCAGTTGGGGATTGCCTCTCCTGGACTGTTGGGAGGCTGGGTGGCGGGAGGGGTATGTTATGCTTTTCGCGCTCTCTTTTTGGGTGAGTGATTGTGAGAATGCTGGGAGCGAGATGCTGGGATCATTGCTACTGGACAGCATCATTGGTTTTGTGCTATGGCCAGGATAGGTAGGCAGTCTGGCCCGTCCAGACTTACATTGATGTCTTGGAATGTTCGGGGCTTGAACACCACACGGAAACGCAAACAGGTATTGAACTATGCAGCGCGACACAGGGTGGATGTCCTCTTTCTTCAGGAGACACATTTGGCACCGTCGGCTCATGTCAAGGTGGCTAGGAGTTGGGGTGAACACAGAATTTTTTCCAATTTTAGCAGTGCTAGGGGTGTTGCAATCTTAATACATAAGCGTGTTCCATTTGTGCTAACTGGAAATGTCACGGACAGAGAAGGTAGATATGTGCTGCTGACTGGAGTATTGATGGGGTTCAAGATCGCTATGGTTGGAGTCTACGGGCCTAATATTGATTCCCCCGCTTTTTTTCAGGAGCTTCAATTGTCACTCCTTAATTCTGACATAGATCTGCTGGTCATGGGGGGCGATTTTAATGTAGTGCTGAACCCGGACAGGGATAGAACTTCCACCTCCCCGGACTCCAAAGCCCGGTCCAGAAAGGTGCTCGCTGATATTTGCTCACACTTCTCCCTGATAGACATAGAAGCCAGGATGCACCCCAATGCGCCGGAGTTTACACATCATTCTGGTTTCCACAGAACTAGCACTAGAATAGACTATTGGCTGCTCTCTCCAGGAGTCGCTGGATGGGTGGATACCGTTTCTACTCTACCACGAACTTTGTCGGACCATTCCCCCATTGTACTGACTCTGCTGATTCCCAGACTGGGTGGTTGTGAGACACAGTGGCGATTCCCAGGGAGGGCCCTGCTAGACCCGGTTTTAAGGAAGCAATCCGCAGCGCTATTGAGGAGTACTTTGATATCAATACTGGTTCTGTAAGCACTTGGGCCACGCTGTGGGAGGGATTCAAAGCCACCATTCGAGGGGTGTGCATCGATAAACATGTGGGTGTCCTGAGGGAGATTCGTACCACTCTAACCCGCCTTGAAAGATACATTGCTGGGATTGATGGGGAGCTACATGGGGGCCCGTCCGAGGCGACAGAGGCCAAGCGGCTGGAATTGCTGTTGGAATTCAGGGATACTGCTGATAGAGAGCCGAAATTCATGGGTAAATATCACACGGTGCGTCAGTACGGGGAGGGAGATAGACCAGGGAAGCTTCTTGCGCAATTGCTTCACCCCCCCTCGACAAGCGGCTTACATTACAGACATAGTAGACACGCAGGGCTCCCGACATCACTCCACTCCTGAGGTTTGCAGCACGTTTTTGTCATACTACCGAACTCTTTACACATCAACACTTACGGGCGAACACCGCAACCCTGGAACCTATTTGAACGAGATTGCCATGGTGTATCTTGAGAAGTATATGCAGGACTTTCTTGCTTCTCCAATCACCCCAGACTCTATAGTAGAAGCCATTGATTCTTTGAGGGGCTCATCGGCTCCGGGACTAGATGGCTTTTCAGCCGATTTCTACAAGGAGTATAAGGAGGAATTGGTGCCCAGACTTGTCGAGGTCTATGCAGAGGCCCTAGAGGCCGGCATGCTGCCCCCTACGCTTAGAGAAGCGGTAATTGTGCTTCTCCCGAAGGAGGGGCGTGACCCCTCGTCTTGTGGATCATACAGACCATTGTCCCTATTGAACCTGGACTATAAGATTCTTGCCAAGGTTCTTGCGATGTGGTTATCGCTGCTAATGGAGTCCATTATTTCCCCGGCGCAGTCCGGATTTGTTCCACATAGATCCACCTCTTTTAATTTGAGGACGTTGTTCTCCGTTATACACCGGATGGATCCATCGCTCCCTGCTGCAGCTGTGTTTCTTGAAGCAGAAAAAGCGTTTGATACTCTGGAGTGGCCCTTTTTTTTGTCCATCATGAGGCGAATGGGGATGCCTGCGATGTTTGTGGCTACGGTGGAGTTATTATATACGGCACCTACCGCACGAATACGTCTGAATGGCACCATCACGGACAGTTTTTCACTTTCGCGGGGCACCCGGCAAGGATGCCCATTATCACCGCTGCTGTTCATCCTAGCGATGGACCCTTTGGTGCGGCATTTTCAGGAGAAGCATCTGCACAGAGGGCTTCAGTTCCGTACGGGTCCTCTCCTCGTCTCACTTTATGCAGAAGACACGATATTGTATATCCGTAGGCCACAGACAAACCTGGAGCCACTGCTGTTGGAAATAGCCCGTTTTGGAGAATATTCGGGCCTCCGCATCAACTGGCACAAATCGGTCATTTTCCCGCTCACTCCCTCCACCTCCGAATGGACATGCGCCTTTCCTCTGGAGTGGAATACGGACTCCGTTAAATATCTGGGGATTCACGTGCACCTCGACACTGTGTCCGTCGTCCGTTTAAACTATGGGCGCGCTCTTGATTTTCTGGAGGATCACATGGACCAATGGCTCCGCCTTCCTTTGTCTATGGCGGGCCGGATTGCCATAATAAAGATGATCGTGCTTCCACGGTTTTTGTACTTGTTCAACAATATCCCGATACCCCTGACCAAGATTTTTTTCATGCAACTTCGTACACTGCTGCTGAGGTTGGTTTGGGGCGGCAGGAACCCACGGGTGTCCTGGCATACCTTGACGCTCCCTTATGAGCGTGGCGGATTCAGCGTGTCGTTATTTAGTCGCACAGTCCTCTTATGCTTATTACTGGTTCCATCCAGATGCCAGAATTCTACACTTAAAACCGGAGGCTGACCTTGTGTTGCCGGTTTCCCTTCAGACACTCCTCCCCAAAGGCTTTCCCCGGGACCCACAGGACATACAGACGGTGTCCAGCACGTGCTGGGCTTGGGATAAATTACGCAGACTGCTACACATAGACACACTTTACTCTCCCGCCCTTCCACTGCCCAATTCACACTGGCTGCCCATCACCAACGAAAAGGTGGTGCAGCGCACACTATCCAAATTTCAATTAGAAACTATTGGGGATCTTTTCCCGGAGGGGCATGCTTTCTCTGTGACGGAAGATCTGCGTTTTGCGGACCGTACCGTGATGGACTCTTTCACACTGACCAGACTTAGATCCATGCTCCGAGCAGAATTTAACACATTCCCACTCCCCCGAAGAAGCTGCGATACTCACGTTCATAATACAAAACCAGACGGGATCACATGTTGTCTCTAAACTATATAAGCTATGTCTGTCCGCTCTCCCTTCGCGGGATGCTACGGTACGCGCTGCATGGGAGAAGGATCTGGGTAATCCCATTACCGACGACCAATGGGCGGTGTGCTGTGCGGTCACTAGGGACGTGTCCCTGAATAGTAGGCACAAGCTTATACATTTTAAATTCCTGAGACGTATGTATTACACCCCTGTTCTAGCGCACAAGATAGACCCAAGTAGGTCGCATGCTTGTCCTAAATGCCGGGCGCCGCAGGCTGACTTTGCCCATCTTTCTTGGACATGTCCGAGATTACATGAATACTGGCTTCAGGTACACCGAATGCTAGGGGATATGTTGGAATTGGAGTTGATGCCAACTCCTGAAGTTGCGCTGCTTGGCTATGTGGTTAATTTCCCGCGTCCTGCGCGCAAGCTGGCAGCAATCGGCTTGCTCCTGGCGAAGAGGGAGGTCGCATTACTATGGGGGACCAGACGTGCTCCCAGTGCGCTGGCTTGGCTCCGCAGAATGTCACACTGCAATGTGAATAGTGTAGAATACTCCGAGCAGATCCCGGTGGCTTCACGGCCACTTGACATTTGGGGGCCATTTCGCACATACATCGAGAAGATCACACAGGAACAGCAGATACAAGTGATTAACTCCATTGTACAAGTGGGGGTGGGATAGCAGGTTACACTGATTGCACTGTTCTGGAATACACCATTGCCATGTTGCTGGATACTTGGCCACTGCCTGTTGCGATGCAGCGATTGTAAGCCTTGTGATGCATGGTTGTCTGAGTGGCTATCTGTGATGCGTTTGGTATTTATGTGGCCGTTGTTACTTGCAGACCCCGAACACACTACAACCTGGCTTGACACAGACCGTGAATTTGCTTACACCTCCTGGGTGAAAGTATTGTGATTCTGCATTTGTTGTACCGGCTGCGCTGCTCTCTTGTGTTCTCCACCGCTTACACGCTTGATTAGGGGTTTTCTTTATTTGGTATTGTTATTTTTTTTTTTGTATACTTGTTCTGATACTCACATAAGTTACTGTGTAATTTTTCTTGCTCTTTCTTATTTCTGGGGAGAAAATATGAAAAATATGAAGATTATTGCATTGTGCTCGCTACCACTCCATGCAAATGTTGGTTATACCATTGCTACTGCTTCTGTTGCATACTGTTTGTATATGTGATACACATGATACTGAGTGGATATCATATCTGCGAATAAAGAAATAAAAAAAAAAATTTAAAAAAAAAGAATCTCCGGGATGGGGACAGTGAAATAACTGAGTATAGGGTCTACCACAGACTCAGTCATCTGAATTTCAAAGTCAGCCCCACCTTTTACCGTACCTGAGAAGGACGAGTAGATCGCCGCCACCTTTTCAGAAAAATAAGTAGCGATACGATCACACTCCTCCATGTCACCTCTGGTGGAAGTGGGCGTCTCGGCCAATGATGAAATTTCTTTATATATTTTAAATAATTCCTTGATGGCATTCTCGGCCAAGTCAATTTTGGCTTTATAGTAAGTGGCTTCAGATTGTCGCAACAGTTTTTGGTATTTCCGTTGGTGAGTCCTATACACCAATTCGTCCTGACTATGGAAGCCCTTGCTCCATTTCCTCTCCAAGCGTTTGCATTCCGTTTTTATGGACTGCAATGTCTGGGTGAACCAAGGAGCAGTTTTACGTTTCCTGCCCCCCTCTTTATTCAGGAGAAGCGGCGCCACCTTGTCGAACGCCTTAGTAATGCGCCTCTCCAAATTCAGACAAGCAGTGTCACTATCCAAACCACCTGGAGGGCCACCCTCTGACAGCTCTTTGTTGAACCTTTCCTGATCTAGAGTTTTCCACTTCCGAAATTAGTTGGTACTGATCCCTGCCCTTTGATTGTCACATTCCGGTAGGCTAAATGCCACCGGATGTCACTTGTAAGTCTTGTGTGTGATATAAATCATTGTATTCAGGGGGGTGTGTGTTTCATAGGGGTAGTTAGGTGTAGGAATATTATATGGGTGGGGTAAATTCATTTTGCAGTATTTTATATTCAGTATTTTGTATTTTATATTTTAATAAGTTTCCTTTCTAACTATTTTTAAGTTTAATTTACACTAACTACTCATAAGTGAGCATGTCCAGGAGGTCCAAGAACCTGTCCAACAGGCAGTTTGGTGGCCTCATCTGGCTAATTTATCATTTCCTCCCAAGAATGATCAGCACAGGGGCTGGGTGAGCAAGGGCTACCCAGCACCTGAACACAAGCAGAGGTGGTGCTGGGTCCAGAACCATCTTGCCAGGATTTTTGACGTGCAACGCACAACCCACCAAATCAAACACGGCTGGCAGGATGTGATCAACCGCGAGGGAGACTTGCTGACCCATCTTTGCCTGGAGGTCGGTGGGCCAACTGGTAAGTACATTTATAATATGAGTCATATTGGTTTTGTAAGAGGTGCACAGCAATGCCATACATTGCACTGTCAGTGTTTTTAGATAGATTCAGTGGTGTTGCAATGGTGTCGGAGAAATACATCTGACCTCAAGGAACTAATTGCATGTTGTGCGGTCACAGACACATATGTTGTAACCAACTTATCTGATGTTGACTTTTCAATAGTATATTTGCACACACACACAAGCACCAGTGCCAAAGGTGGAAATATTTCTGTGATGCTATAACCTATGGGGCAGATCTACAAGAAACTAAAGCAGTGCGGTGCAGCAAATCATTTTTCTGAGCAAAGCAGCGTTTGTTTTGAAGCGCAGGGATGCAACATATTCACAACAATATGTCGCATCAGTGTGCTTACCCCTGCGCTGGCACACAAACTGCTGCCATGTGCCAGCGCAGCCAACCTTGCACCAAGGTGCAAGGCTGCCTGTGTCATGGGGAGATTGTTTTTGTGCAGGAAGGGGAACCTACCTAAACAAAAAAGAAACAATTGAGGTGATTTCCTCATCCAATGTGTGCTGTACTATGCACTACACATTGAGAGATAAAAAAACAAGAAAAAATAAACACATTTCTCTAGTTGCACCTCGCTACGCCACCTCTATGGTGGCGTCGCATTCTGATGCATTTCCAGATTTACGCTTTATTGTAAGTCTGGCAATGCATCAGTGGATATGGGTGTTACGTGGGAACACCCACAGAAATACCTATGGAACATCCCTTCCAGTCAAACTAATGCGTGTAAAGGTGGCATATTCACAAGGGCTTGGAAAGTCACGCAGGCTGGATTTGAAAATCCAGCCTGCATGACTTTCCATACCCTTGTAAATATTGAGCAGGACAAGGTACCACCAGTACGTCAACAAAAGTGAAGTGCTGGTGGCACAGGGGTCTAGGACATTGACCACATTGTATTCAAGTACTCAGAAAGTTACACAGTGTGGTGCATACAAAGGGCTTGTGGTGCCTCACTCTGGCACTCTCTCGGAAATCTGGCACTATCCTGTATAAATCTCATGATATACATAAGTCTGGATGTCTATGTAAGGATGAGGCATCAATCAACTAACCAACCAATCATTGAAATTCTAAGTGAGCTACCCACATGTGAGGGTCTGAATGCGCGGGGGAGCATCTGCGTGCAGTTAAAGAGTCAGGTCTTTATAGTTACTTACAATGAAGATGTGCAGGGTGAGGTTTGCACCGGCTGATGATTATTAGCTCATTGAATATGGGTCAGAGCAATGCGCACTTCCACTTGACGTTGAAAATGCCACTTTTGACGCTAGTGTTGATCGTAATCTTTTAATGCTGGAGTGATGGCTGCAACACTTTTGTGGAAGAGGGGTGGGACAGGGGTCCGTATGTGATCCTGAGTGGATGCCTCCCATGGTAGATGTGTTGTCTTGGGTGCTGATTGTTGTTAGAGATGAGATGGAGCGGGAGCTGGTGTTGCTTGAAGATTGTGTGGTTTCCAAGACCTGTGTCTGGTCTTTGACCTTCTCTTGGAGGCACATGACATCCGTGTGGAAGTATGAGCAGAGCTTGTTGTAGTGGTCTTGGGAGGGGGAAATGTCTGTATTATCCATGTGTGTTTTGCCAAAATAACTGATGATGCCGAATAGTTACTTTGCATTGCTGGAGTTTCTGAGGATTGAGTGTGGGATTAAGTTACTTTTTGTAAGTCTGATGTGTGGGTGGAATTCAGATATGGTGTTCTTGTAGTTGGATCCATCTTCAGGGGATTTGCTGTTACTCTGCTTCTCCACAAGGCGTCTGCATGTGGGTCACAATTGATGTGGGTTGGCTTTGAAACATGTTGGCTTCCTGTGCTGGAGTGTGTTGGTGTTACATACTGGTGCAAGTTCATCTACACATTTTGAGATCCATCTGTGGGGTCCATTTTCAGCAAAGTTTGTGTTGTTCAATGTGTTGGTGGCATTTTGGTTTGTGGCTGATTATAGTTGTTCATTGTTCATCTTGTGTCTGTTCCTTTGTGGAGTGCATTTAGGAATTTTTGTATGCAGACGCTTTGTTGACGTGGAGGTGTACGGCATGCTGGTCAGTTCATGGGGGTTACGTGGGCTGGCTGTAATGGATGTGGTGATGTTCTGCCCTGGCTTGTGGTTGTGCGTGGTGACAAGTTGTTGCTGTCAGACTTTTGCAAGGTTGTCCATGGGGCTGGCAAATTTCTTGTCACTGAGGTTGTCAAGATGTGAGTTGAGGTATGTTACAAGTATGTAGTACATGTATGCAACTGTATGTTGAGCAATTATGTTTGTGATGTAGGCGGTGTACACATTTCAAGGTATGGATGGTCTGTAGTCAAGGGTCCCTAGCAGGGTTGTCCTTGGGCTGGCCTGAATCTGGAAGTTTAGGTGTTTTGTGTTGAGTGGGCTGTTGCTTGAGCTTGAGTTTGTGATTCGGAGGTAGCTCTTAAGTGCAATGGAAAGGCCTCATAAAGGGCGGTTGTTGCAGGCCCTTCCTCATATTTTTATATCGTTCGGTGATGCAGTTGGCAATGTTGTTGGCAAATGTGGCGTTTTCCCTGGCATGTTGTGCAATTATGTTTGTGATGTAGGTGGTGTACACAGTTCAAGGTATGGATGGTCTGTAGTCAAGGGTTCCTAGCAGGGTTGTCCTTGGGCTGGCCTGGATCTGGAAGTGTAGGTGTTTGGTGTTGAGTGGGCTGCTGCTTGAGCTTGAGTTTGTGATTCAGAGGTAGCTCTTAAGTGCAATGGAAAGGCCTCATAAAGGTTGTTGCAGGCCCTTCCTCGTATTTTTATATCGTTTGGTGATGCAGTTGGCAAAGTTGTTGGCAAATGTGGCGTTTTCCCTGGTTACTGTGAGTAACGCAAAATCTGATGCAAGGGTGGTGTTGATGATCCAGATCTCCATGGCTAGTCTGTGCAGGGAGGACACTTTGGGGAGGATGCATTTCAGGGATCACGAGATGGTCCAGTTTGGTGTGTACGTACTTTGTGTGTGTGCAGTTGGTGGTGAAGTTCTGGGGGCAGTGTCGTCAGGATTACTGTCCATGGTTGTTGCTATGTGTGTACAGGTTGCATTTCTGAGTTTTTTCACTGGTACAGTGCAAGGACCTTTGCTGAGTCATAGCTGAGGGATATTGTGTTTGGATTGTTGAGGGCTGCTGAGGCGTTTGGCGGTTGACATGCATCAAACACCATCAAATTGGGAAGGGGTTATGGATGCACAGCTGGAACTCTGTAATTGTCAGGGTGGAGGCACTGCGGGTGCATCAGCAACGGAGGGGGAAGCGGGCAGCCAAAAGAACAAGACGTGCAATAAACATTGCAAAAGTCACAAGTAAGGTCCAATCAGTGTACAATCAGGCAACAAGATAGAGTTTAACATGCTGCAAGCATGTAGAGTCAAAGAACTATTGTGAGTCATCACATCAAACAACTGTGTACACATGTGCATGCACAGACCAATTTTTGGGACCAGACATGCTTACAGCATGGTGCAATTGTGTCTGCGTAAGGACATTTCTGATGAAGCTATCAAAGCACATGCAAACTCACAGAGATGCTACACATGTTTGTTTCACACTCAGTGAACTGTGACTTGGAATTGATCCAGCATTTACAATGTCCAGATGTGGGTGGCACAACATTGCTGTACTTTATGTGAAAGGAGTTACAAGGTCTGGTAATTACATGCATGTGTCACGCTAACTTCTATTTTGCATAGAATGTACATATTTCCGGAATTCCAACATGATTGTACATCTGTTCATGTTTCTTTGGTGGACCACAGCCATATACACAGGGGGAGGTGGACACATTTGACGACCCCAACGCTACCATTGAGTATCATTCATTATTGATTGTGATGTTGGTGATGTGCAAGGATGGAAGCTTGGCTCTGTATGTGGGCAACTATAGTATGATCACTACATTCAGCTGCAGTCTCAACTTGTTGAGCACTACTAAAGTTCAAAGACCATGATGAAATACATTATGATTGTTGTACTGCGTATAGACATGCGTGGACAAATTAAAAGCCATGAAAGTGTCAGACAGGCCTTCCCTGAATCCACAATGCAAAATGGAGTGCCCATTGCCACTTAGACTGGAGTAGCAGAAGAAAAGTGGAGACAGCAACATCGGATGGATGATGTTTGGAGAGAAAGGCATGCTTAACACAGTTCTCACTACATGTGGGTAGTGGTGTTGTGCCCAAGCGTTGAACAGGATGGTGTTACTGTGTTGCAGTGTGGGTGCAAGGTCAGAGTCAGCTGGTCTAGGAAGTGCAGGGGTTGCAATGCTTTTTCGCATAGAGTCAATGTAATAACACAGAGAACAACCAACCACAAACTGGCCATGCTCAGTGTCCATCATTGTCATATGCCTCTTCACAATTTTGACATTTTAAGTGTGAACAAGTTTAGTTATCTGACTGTTGTTTTTCATCCTTGCCTCAAATGTCTGATGTATCGTACTAGGAATATGTGATCAATGATGACATCTATAGACCATACTCATTTGTATGCAAATGAGTAATAGGAATGGCAGTCTGCCTTATGTATTTGGATGGGGTAATCCTTATGCTGTATCAAGAACAATATTTAATAGTGTCATCACACTGGTGTGGCACATCTTGTACTCCAAAATTGCCTTCCCAGTCATGACTCCGTAAGACTTAATTCATGATGCTGTAATGAATTCTTGGTCCATTATCATGAGGACCAAGTAGCTGTAATCAAACTGTAGCTATGTTTTGTGTGTCGTAGATTAAACAATGTACACAAAACCAAGAGTCAACATTTTGAACGTAGGTCCATGCATGCTTGATAAATAAGCTGAGGTGTAGTTCACCCTGCTAGTACTACATGCCATGCTGCATGCAAGTCAACATGAGTAGGGTCATCAATTCTGAGGTTCATTGTTGTTGAGACAGCAATCACATATCTGTTTCCAAAAATGGAAATTGCTACTACAGTGAATTACTCTGTGGATGTGTGAGATGAACAGTCCAAGTGGAAAAACGATGGATTTGGGCCCAGATCTTTGGACTGGGGTGAATGTGTGACATTGATCCACATTCTGTCCATCACTGTTGTGTTTGCAATTACCGCTCTAAGTGTACTGGGGATGCTCAGACGTGAGTCCCAGGCACTCCACACCACTGGAATCAAGCTAGCCGGGCTGATGAGAGGTGTTACCTCGAAACCGGGCCGGTCCTCGGATGCTTGTTTCCGTTCTGGGAAGGACATGGCTTTTGTAGTTCGGACTGGACTGTTCCCATGGGGCACAGGGTCAGCGCTGATTTGCATATCGCCATTGTCTAACCCAGGGTGGTGTGGAGTGGAAAAACAATGGATTTGGGCCCAGATCTTTGGACTGGGGTGAATGTGTGACATTGATCCACATTCTGTCCATCACTGTTGTGTTTGCAATTACCGCTCTAAGTGTACTGGGGATGCTCAGACGTGAGTCCCAGGCACTCCACACCACTGGAATCAAGCTAGCCGGGCTGATGAGAGGTGTTACCTCGAAACCGGGCCGGTCCTCGGATGCTTGTTTCCGTTCTGGGAAGGACATGGCTTTTGTAGTTCGGACTGGACTGTTCCCATGGGGCACAGGGTCAGCGCTGATTTGCATATCGCCATTGTCTAACCCAGGGTGGTGTGGAGTGGAAAAACGATGGATTTGGGCCCAGATCTTTGGACTGGGGTGAATGTGTGACATTGATCCACATTCTGTCCATCACTGTTGTGTTTGCAATTACCACTCTAAGTGTACTGGGGATGCTCAGACGTGAGTCCCAGGCACTCCACACCACTGGAATCAAGCTAGCCGGGCTGATGAGAGGTGTTACCTCGAAACCGGGCCGGTCCTCGGATGCTTGTTTCCGTTCTGGGAAGGACATGGCTTTTGTAGTTCAGACTGGACTGTTCCCATGGGGCACAGGGTCAGCGCTGATTTGCATATCGCCATTGTCTAACCCAGGGTGGTGTGGAGTGGAAAAACGATGGATTTGGGCCCAGATCTTTGGACTGGGGTGAATGTGTGACATTGATCCACATTCTGTCCATCACTGTTGTGTTTGCAATTACCGCTCTAAGTGTACTGGGGATGCTCAGACGTGAGTCCCAGGCACTCCACACCACTGGAATCAAGCTAGCCGGGCTGATGAGAGGTGTTACCTCGAAACCGGGCCGGTCCTCGGATGCTTGTTTCCGTTCTGGGAAGGACATGGCTTTTGTAGTTCGGACTGGACTGTTCCCATGGGGCACAGGGTCAGCGCTGATTTGCATATCGCCATTGTCTAACCCAGGGTGGTGTGGAGTGGAAAAACGATGGATTTGGGCCCAGATCTTTGGACTGGGGTGAATGTGTGACATTGATCCACATTCTGTCCATCACTGTTGTGTTTGCAATTACCGCTGTTTCAGTGCCAGCGCAGGGGAGAGCACAATAATGCCACATTTGATTGGACATATGTGGCATTCCTGTGCTCAGAAAGTTCCTCAGTGTGGCACAGACAAAGGGCTTGTTGTGCTGTGCTGCGGTTCATTCGTGTAAATCTGCCCCTTAAATCTCCATATGACAACATGTATTTTCACATTTACATTGTCATACTAATCAAACATTGATCAAGTACTTACACACTCTTTCACGTGTGTGCAAATTTTACAACAAACATTATACCCAGTGATATTGTGGAATGGTACAAACAAGAAACAAGGGCACATTGGTCTTGTCACCCCAATAGTGAAGCAGCACTCATGTAGACATGTTTGTGAGTGTTGAAACAAAGAGATTTTATTTGTATTTTGCTCTGTGATGAATACATTGTTGTCACAATGTATTCTACTCCAGTGAGTGAGGAAAAGAAAGATCTTTGACACAGGTGTTACCGTTTTTTAAATGATATTGACTGTAGGAATTTTTTCGCATCAAAGGCAATTTTTTTCTGTTTTTGTACGACACCTGTGACTTTGTGTCAATTTAGTGACTAGTCTTCCTCCTGAACTGTGTTGCTGACTCCTCCTCCTCCTCAGAGTTGTCAGATACTTGTTGGCTCTGTAGCTGCAGAGCATGTTGTATCACTGCTACTACCAGCAGTGGCAGAGGAAGTGGAAGAGAACACGTATTCTGTTGACATGAAGTTTGCCATTAGGGCATTCCACATTACTTGCTGATTTTTAAGAGCAGTCAGCAATACCCCATGAAAGGCTGTCATAGTTGCCATGTACATGTCTTGCTTTTGCTGCATTTATCTCATTGTGTCATCGATGTTTTGAAGGTGCTGAGCAACAGCCCTGATGCCACTTCGTGGTGGTAATTGTACATCCCTCTGACTCATATTGTTGGATATGTTAGCCAGAGATTGCACACGTCCTGGTGTTTGGTTGGTGCTGGCTTGTTCTATACCAATGTTCCCCAAATCAGGATTCAGACTTCAGAGTATTGTGTGTAGGATGCCACCCATACTCTCCACAGCCACATGAACCTCTCTGAGGGTTCCCATTGTAGAGCTACGACGGTTCTTTGGAACTCTACCTGTGTGTTCCCTAAGTCCGGGCTTATATTTGTTGTGGCAGAGACTGTTGTTGTTGTTGGTTGGGTTTAAGGTGGAGCAGCTAACACACTGTTGTCACTCTCAAGAGGTGGTATCAGGTCCTCCAGTTTGTCATTGTCAATTGAGGGCAGTGTGTTGTCCATTTCCTCACCCGATGTGATGTGGAAATGTGTTAGTTGTGCTTCCATGTTCAATTGTAGTGAGGTTCAATAAGAGGCATCACATGTGGGTTATCAAAGTTGATCTCTGTGTCACAGTTCAGTGATATATCTCCCGATGCAGACTGATGCTCAAGACTCATATCCACTTGCATAGACATTGTACCACTTATTGTTACAGTAATGGTGCTGGTCATTGGTATTCATTGTTAAAGACCTGTTCAAACACTGCATTGGAAATGTTGCTGTTAGTGGTAGATGCACTTTTCTGGCAACACTGCAATGGCAATTGTAAATTAGTGTGTGATATCAGTGTGTTGGCCTCCTTTCAAGCACAACATACTGCCAACCTAAAGATATGTTTCCATGCACATTTTGGAGACATTATGGCACATATGTACAAGTACTCACTAAAACTACCACCAGCACTAGTTAGCGGAAGTTTGCTGTGTGCCGGCCGATCGCCATAAATAACGCACTGTTAGTGATGTTATTACAATTCATTGTGACATGGCGAGATTTGCAGTTGGCTGTAATGATGACTGCCAGAAACACTGCTGTAAAAGCATTATTAATTCCGACGTTAGCAAGCATTGACTGACAAAAGGCACAATAGCGACAAAGGAAATCAAATTAGTCAGCCCTATTTTTCATGGCATCAACAGTAAAAACAAGCCTATGAGTCAACCTACAATGAGAACTAGGATACTCAAAATATTTATCATGCAGAATGGATTTGCCTGGCCCCAGTACATCACAGATTAACAACTCCCACAATCCCCCCAACAGCCATGATGACCATCCAGAGACCCAGGGAAAAGAAGAAAATCTGGACTACAATACTGAGTACACACACTTTGCTGAATAATACCAGTGTGCATCAATTATCATTGGGCACTCCTGCTACACAATGGCATACAAACCCAAGTAAGCACCAATGAGTACCTGGTTCTGGGTGGCATCGTTAACCCGCCATTTGTGAGCCGAACTGGGATGGGGAGGTGCAGTGTAGTTGCTGGTCTGAGGTGGTAGGCATTGAGGCATTGGTGATCACCCTCACCTGGTGGTGTAGTCATCCAGGTCACATGGAGGCATGTTGCAGACTTGTGTGAAAAGATACCCTAGTCCCCCTTGTAGCTGTGAATGGTAAATGTCTTCCTGAGTAACTACGTAGGGAGGTACACATTGCATACCACGCCCCTACAGTACACTGGGCTGCACAAAGATTTTTGCCAGTGGTGGCCAACGAATATCTGCATCAGAGGATGGGTCACTGGTAATACGCTGTGGAGGGCGAGGTCCTTGAGATGATGCAAACTTATGTTGCACAAGCACTGAAACTACACGTCACCTTCATTGTGTGGTCAACAAGCTTTCGTGGCAGTGAATGCTGTACCCAGGCTTGTGTAAGCCCAGCTGGCTGAGGATCATGCTGGTTGAGTCATAGACTTTGCAAGAGTGCATCCGATAACACCACCATGTCGATGTACAAGTGAGTGGAAGTTGTGATGTGAAGCAGAGGATGCCCAGGGTATAGTGGGGTGCAGGGGTAGCACCTGTGGGTGGGGACCCCCAATGGTGGATAATCCACTATGGTCCTGGAGCATTCGGCCAATGATTTTGAGAAGTTCAAGACGGTGAAACATATACCATGAAGGTCAATTTTCGAGGTACTCATGCTATGTTTCCTTTCTGGGTGGGAGGATGATTGGGGCAGCTCTACCCACAAGTGGGCTCAGGGCTCAGTGGTATGCCCACTAAAGTGCACAATGACTGTTTCTTTGGCCCTCTCAGTCCGCCCGGAACAGTCATGTGAACATCTCTGTTTGCAATGCAGGCAGCATTACAGCATGCATGGAGAACATGCCCACCCCTCAAGCCCCTGTCTGAACACATTGTCCATGCGCACATGAGCAATCACAATGCCACATTGTGGCCTTGTGATTGACTAAAGGTGAGGGAGCCTGGCAGGCTGCTTCCTGGTCCTTGAAGCAGACTCAGAGGAGCAGGAGCACAGAATACGCAGGACAAAGCCTTGAAATGTGATGCCAACCCCCACTCACCCCCCCCCCCCCGCATTCATGCCTGCCTCCAGTGTCTTTTCAGGCATGTCCCACCTCCCAGCTGTCCAGTGCCCCCTATATAATTTCTCAATGCCCAATGCTGTGCAGCCATGCACAGCAGGCAGACCAGTGGTATACCAAAGAAATATCTTTGGTTGCAAGGCATACCATTACATTGCATTCCAATACAATGCATACCAAGAGGTCTCATATTGCAACAGTAGAGTAAGAGCTGTATAGGGTAGCATTGTAAATTACTGTCCCCACTACAGTGAGTGCAACTGTTGGACTTGGCCCTTTTTGCAGGGTCATCCCTGAACTTTTTGCCTTCCGCCTGTATTTTCTCTGACCTGTTTTTGTTGGTTTTATGACTCTGGGCACTTTACCACTGCTGATCAGTGCTAAAGTGCATATGCTCTCCCTATTATAAATTAAGGTATGAATTTGTGATTCCATGATTGGCTGGTTTGGTTTACCTGTCAGACCCTAGTACAGTGCACCAGGGGTGCCCATGGCTTGTAAACCAAATGCTGCTGGTGGCCTTGCAGCACTGGTTGTGCCACCAACAGAAGCAATCTGTAAATGTGTGTCTAAGGCCTACCATTGCAGAGCCTGTGTGCAGTCTGGTACTGCCATGCTGACTGGGAAATTGCACCCACTTGCCAGTCCCTAAACCTTCCCTTTTCTTCATATCAGAAACCCCTATAGTAGGCCCAAGGGCAGGGTGCATTGTAAGTATAATGTAGGACATGCCCTGGTGTGTGTGGCATGTCCTAATAGTGAATTACAGCCATTTTCGTTTTTCACTATTTCAAGGCTACCTGTTCTCCATAGGCCAGAATGGGCAGTTAGAATATTACATTTTATAATCCTAACTGACTCAGGGAACATGGTGGAAATTCAAGTTTAGTATGCCTGAACTCAGAATGATAAAATACATATTTTAGTGAAGTTGGTTTTAACATTCTATGTTTGAAAATTCCACTTTTAGAAAGTAGGTATTTTCTTGTCTAACTATCCAGGCCTGCCTCTGCCAGGTTGTGTATTCCTTGTCTGGAGTTTGAGTGACAGGGCTGGGAGATTCCAGGAGACAGGGTGAGTCCGCCCAGTGGTGAATAGAGAGATCTGCATCTAGATGGGAGGGAGGAGTTGCACCTGGGACCTGAATAGTGCTATGCCTTTCCTCCACAATGCTGGCTCCACCTCCTGTGGGGCGTCTGATGTTTCTGCCCTGCACTGTGAAAGGAAAGAAGGAGTCATGTAAATAGAGTGCTCCAGAACTGGTTTGGACTGGGCAAAGGCCCCTCTGCCCTCAGAGGACAAAGGATTTTGGGGTATAAATATTGGGACCCTGATCCCAAGAAATTAGATCACTTTTGGACTACAAGAAGAAACCTTTCCTGAGGAGAGGAACCTGAAGAAACTGAGGAGATACTATCTCTAAGCTGAAATGCTGCTTGGGGGATTGGCCTGCAGTGGTTGCCTGACTGCCAAAGAAAGGAGAAAGAACTTGTGTGCTTTATTTTCAACTTGTGAAGGATCTCCAAGGGCTTGCAACAGAGCTTGCCTCCTGCTGAAGTCTCAGGGACAACAGACTTCAAACCCCAGCTCCCCAGAGTTCTTTGGAAGTGCCTGCTGCTGTTTTGAGCCTTCTAAGGGACGGTGTGTCGCAAGGAGATGGAAGCGCGACTCAAGAGGAAGAAGCATGTCGCCGTCGCTGCTGCTGCCGTTGCAACTCCGGAGGAGGGTTTCGCCGCTGTAGCTGTCGTGTTGCACCGCATCGAGAGAAGCATCTCGCAATGAAGAGGAAGCGCGTTGCCGTCGCTGCTGCTGCTGTCGCAACTCCAAGGGAGGGTGTCGCCGCTGTAGCTGTCGTATTGCACCGCATCGAGAGAAGTGTCTCAAAACGAGGAAGAAGCGTGTCACCGTCGTTTCGTGAATGTCGGCGCTGTAGCTGTCGTATTGCACCACATCAAGGAAAGCGCCTTGCATCCACAGAGAAGTGCACCGCCGTTGGAGCTGCTGCCATCGCATCTTGGATGTCGCCGCTGTAGTTGTCTCATTGTGCGGAAGCCTCTCGCAACGTCGGAGAAGAGTGTCGCAGCCGAGGCTGCTGCCGTCGCATCGCTGAACAAGGGTGTTGCCGCTGCAGTCGACGCATCGAACCGAGACTTCTTGCATCCTCGGAGAAGCGGGCCACATCTGGAAGATCTTCATGTCTTTATTTCTTTGCACCAGAACTTTGCCGCATTTCCCTCGCTGCACCATTACTTGTTGTGGAAGCGCAACATATTGTAAGGTACATTGACGCAAAGGGGCGCATCTTAAGAACTGAACTGAACTAAGCTAAAACTACCATTCTTAAGTATAGTATTGTGGATTTTTTTGTTGTTTGTGGCCTTGTGTTAAGTCTATATAAAGAATACTTATTTTTTATATAAACCTTGTGTGGTATCCATTTGTAGTGTTGTCACTGGGCTACTGTATGTGGTCCCAAATGCTTTACACACTGCCTCTAAGATAAGCCAAGCTACCAAGGCGGTGAGCCGGGGTTATTGTAGGAGTGTACCCCCTTACCCTGACTAGAGGCAAGGGACCCTATTTGTCACAAGTACCTACCTGTGCCAACTAGAGACACCCAAATCTATCATTGGTGGTCAGTGGTGAGGATTCTGGACTTGCATTTGTGACTTATGTACAGTGATTGGTGAACACTACTAGTGAGTGCAGACCAAAATGCAACAACATACTTTTTGGTAGATTTCCTTTTGGGATTTTCTATTTTTAGAGAAATGCCAAGTTTAACCACCATGAGTAAAGCAGCATCCATAGCATCTGTTGATTTTGATTGGGAGGACAGAGAGGGATGTAGGATGCATGAAACGGAGCTGGACAAGGTCGAGTTGAATGGACAACTGGAGTTAGAAACTAGAAAGTTAGTCATGGAAGAAAAGAAATTGCAGTTTCAACATGAGTTGAGAATGAGGGAGCTTGATTTGGAGCTCGAGAGGCTTGAGGCCATGAGTGTCTCATCCCAGAAAAAAGAAATGTGTGTAGCTCAGAGATTGAGCTTTGCTGAGTTGGAGGTGGAGTCCATCTCAGATGGTGGCAGCCAAATTGAATTTTCTAGTGCTGAGGGAGCAATACATACACCCAGAGATGTGGCACCTGACTTGAAGGAGGGGGTTTACATACAACAGGAGGTTCAAGGACATGAGGTAGCTACAGTAGTGCGCAGCGTCCCTGAAGAGAATAGGGTAACTTGCGCAGGGGTTCATGGTCCTAGTGGTTGGAGAGACACTCTACTGACTCCAGATGAGAGGTGCTGGGAGAGGGGTTCCCCCAAGGTTGAAGTCCTGGTATGTGAAAGTGAAGAGGCTCCCAGAGGAGTGTGGGTTGAATGACAGAGACAGTCAGATACTGTCTTGCCAATCTCAGGAGAGTGGTGTGGAGTATGTGTGCAAGGCACTGGATGGTGAGGTGAAGGATAGTTTGGTTAACCCCTGTGGGGGCTGTGTGATCCAATTGTTGGAGAGCATATTGTAAGTCCCTGTTTTCCAGAGCTATGCCAATACCTGTTGGAGAGTGAATTCTCTGACCCCAGGGAGCTCACATTGGAGGCAGACCTTTTGGTGGATTCCAGAAGGTCTGGAGAGGCATTTGGGGTGAACCTAAGAGGAGTGGCTCAGGTATCTTCCAACCCAGAGTGGTGGAAGGGGTTCAAAGTAGCCGAGCCAGGTCCCGTTGTAGGGGAGGGGTGTAGGGGCTCACGTCCTGTCTCAGTGGAGAAGGAGTGAGTGTGGGGCTGCATGTCCGCAGGTGCCCGAAACCAAGTCTCAGGGCCTGGATGGTTCTTTAAGGGAACACCAGGTAGGGAGCTTAGGCTGTCCTGATGGGCTGCCCATTGAGGGGGATATCCTAGTGTCTAGTGAACTGGGAGTATCTGTAAGCAGGCCTCCATCAGTTCTGGTGTCTGGTAGTGCCGCTCCTAAGTGGAGGGTGCAGAAGTCCAGACTGAGGGGTAAGAAAGGGAAAGAGTCCCCAGTGGAAGAACCAGTGGGTCAGGGGCCAGCCTGAAGGGCTGAGTCACCGGTGAGTGACCATAGTGACACCACTTCTGTCCTGGGGGATCTTCACGCACTGTCAGATGGACAGGGGTCGGGAGATCTGCGCCAGGCAGACTATCACACAACACATGAGTTATGTGTTACCCTCAGGTGTGGCATACGTACTCCCAAGGAAGTCCTGGTTTGCCAGGCAAGTGTTCAACTGCGGGGTTTGGTCCCTGGGTTGAGAAGCCAGGTTCAGGTGTTGTCTGACCTGGAGGAAGGGGCAACTGTAATCAGTGTCCTGACCGAGGTAGATTCTAGGGGTACCACTCCAGTTGGGAGGGTGCAGTGCTCTGAAAGGGGGTGCAGATGGAGGGAGTCCTCGCCTCTGACCCCGGTGCAGCCTGATTGTTTAGACACTAGGTTGGAGGGTCAGGTTCAGGGTGTCCCCCCTGACCTGGAAGCCCAGTTGCAGGATAGAACCCTTGAACTGGTGGGCAAATTGTGCAGGACACCTGCCACAGGTGCCCTGACAATTCTGGAAGGGGGTGCTGCTCCAGGCGGGAAGGTACAGAGCCCCAAGGAGGAGGACGGGGCGTGGGAGAGCCCTGCCCAGTCTCTGGTCCAGCCGCCGGGTACAGGCCTGGAATGGTGGGTCAGTATCAGGATGTTATACCTGACCTGACAGGAGGGAGAGTGAACAGAGGGTGCCAAGCACCTGGGGCTACTGCCTCCGCTCTCTGACACCACAGAGGTTTGAGAGCCTTGAGAGGCATAAGGCCTGGCTCTTATCCCTGACTACTGTCAGTGGCCACTGTAGTTTGCTGTCTGTCTGTTTGGACACACCTGTGAGCAAGTTAAGGTTAGATGCTGTGCAGGTGGTGTCCACAGGTGAGGAGAAGGATACCCCATGGATTAGCTTCATGGGCCCTGGGAGTATGGACAGAGGAATTGAAATGGGTTCAGATTGGCGTAGAACTGGAATATGCCCCTGCTGTTGTGGGCCAGGCCTAGGTCTGTCGTCCAAAGCAGAGAAGCCCATCAAGGTAGTGATTGGTCTACCCTGCATTTTAGCTGGAAGGGGGTTGTTTTGGACTTGGCCCTTTTTGCAGGGTCAGCCCTGAACATTTTGCCTTCATCCTGTATTTTCTCTGACCTGTTTTTGTTGGTTTTATGACTCTGGGCACTTTACCACTGCTGATCAGTGCTGAAGTGCATATGCTCTCTCTATTATAAATTAAGGTATGAATTTGTGATTCCATGATTGGCTGGTTTGGTTTACCTGTCAGACCCTAGTACAGTGCACCAGGGGTGCCCATGGCTTGTAAACCAAATGCTGCTGGTGGGCTTGCAGCACTGGTTGTGCCACCCACAGAAGCAGTCTGTAAAAGAATTACTAAGGCCTGCCATTGCAGAACCTGTGTTCAGTCTTGTACTGCCATGCTGATTGGCCAATTGCACCCACTTGCCAGTCCCTAAACCTTCCCTTTTCTTCATATCAAACACCCCTATGGTCGGCCCAAGGGCAAGGTGCATTGTAAGTATAAGGTAGATGCCCTGGTGTGTGTGTGGCATGTCCTAATAGTGAATTACAGCCATTTTAGTTTTTCACTATTACTGGGCTACACTTCTCCATAGGCCAGAATGGGCAATTAGATTATTACATTTTATAATCCTAACTGACTCAGGGAACATGGTAGAAATTCGAGTTTAGTATGCCTGAACTCAGAATGATAAAATACATCTTTTAGTGAAGTTGTGTTAGACGGGGACCTGGAGGGTCGGCCGAGCACAAGGGGAGAGGCCTCCGGGGAGGGCCGTCTCCAGCGATCGTACAGACGAGTAACTTCCCCCCCACAGATGGACGCCACACGAAGATCAGCTTAACACCTTTTATAGGCAATTCTTTGAGTAAGGTGGTACGATACAAGGAGATTAGGACACGATGATCCTCTCAATTCTAGTCTCTATTAGGGAAAGGGGGTAGCGGGACAGTCTTGGTACCTACAGGTACTGAGGTGAAACGGTGGTAGCTCACAATCCTCGAGCTTGGCGTTCGGACGGGTCAGACCGCGGCAGCGCCAGCAGGTCCCGAAGAGGTCGTAGGTGGCAACGGGCCGCGGCAGCGCCAGCAGGTCCCAACGAGGATGACGGTTACAATGGGCCGCGGCAGCGCCAGCAGGTCCCACGAGGATGAAGGTTGCAGAAGGCCGCGGCAGCGCCAGCAGGCAGGACGATAGTTCACAAGGCAGGGCTGCGGCAGCGCCAGCAGTCCGTCAAGGATGAGTTCTTCTCGGTGTCTCTCGACTCCAGGATACAACTGCCTTCCTGCTCTGGGGCTGCCTCGGTTATAGGTCTGGCGCCCTTTGATGTCCGGACCCTCGCACTGGGAGGTCGGGAGGTCCGGGATGAGGGAGTCCAGACACCCAGCAGGGGGGTGGAGCCAGCACCCGGGGAGGCTGGGGCGATCGGCACCTGGCGGGGGAGAGCCATCGACACTTCTTTCTCCCATTAACCTGCCAAGTGGTACGTTCATCTCCTGGGTGGATGGTGGTGCCGGGATGTCGGGGCCCGGCCAGGCCCAGGGTTGGGGTCGAACTGAGGCCACGCGGCCGCGTGGTGCAGTGTCCAAGATGGCGGCTGGGCCGGGCAATGGGATTGCCGGGGGCCGGGGCCCGTGGCACAGAGATATCCGGAGCAGGCGTCCCGGAGGGGACGGGTTGCGGGTTGCTTCTGCGGGTTGCGCCCGGAGAGCCGATGTCGGGGCCCTGTCATGCGGGGAGGGAGCGAGCCCTTCGTGGGGCCTGTCCAACATGCGTCCCCCCCAGCTGAAGGCGGGGAGAGTCACCCATCCTCTTGGGGACTCTCCTCGTCGAGGCGGAAAAAGCGGGACAGGCCATCCGCGTTGGCGTGGTCTTGGCCAGGGCGATGCTCCACCGTGAAGTCCATCCCCTGCAGGGAGATGGACCATCGCAGTAGTTTGGGGTTCTCTCCCCGCATTTGCATTAGCCATTGCAGGGGCCGATGATCTGTTTGTACCCGGAAGTGGGTTCCGAAGAGGTAAGGCCGGAGCTTCTTGAGGGCCCATACTACTGCGAAGGCCTCTCGCTCAATGGTGCTCCAGCTCTGTTCTCGGGGCAGGAGGCGTCTGCTGATGAAGGCCACTGGTTGGTCGACTCCCTCGGGGTTCAGTTGGGAGAGGACGGCCCCGATGCCATGGTCTGAGGCATCAGTCTGGACGATGAACTCACGGCTGTAGTCGGGGGCCTGGAGCACAGGAGCGGTGCATATGGCGGCCTTCAGCCTCTCGAAGGCCGCTTGACAGTCGGGAGTCCAGTTGACTGTTTTTGGGTTGGTCTTGGATGTGAGTTCCGTGAGGGGCCGAACAATGCTGCCATAGTCCTTCACGAACCGTCGATAGTATCCGGTGAGCCCCAAGAAGGCTCGGACCTCGGTTTGGGTTACGGGGGGACGCCAGGACTGGATGGCAGCGATCTTGAGCTGGAGGGGGGCCACCAGACCGCTCCCCACTTGGTGTCCGAGGTAGGTCACGGACCCCTGGCCGATTTGGCACTTGCTGGCCTTGATTGTGAGGCCTGCCTGTTGGAGGGCCTGCAGGACCCCTCGGAGGTGGCGGAGGTGGTCTGACCAGTGGCGGCTATATACCGCGATGTCGTCCAGGTATGCGGCGCTGAACTCTTCGAGGCCCGCCAATACCTGGTTCACAAGTCGTTGAAACGTGGCTGGAGCGTTTTTCATGCCGAAGGGCATCACTCTGAAATGGTAGTGTCCATCCGGGGTGGAGAAAGCGGATCGTTCTTGTGCCCTGGGGGTGAGGCCGATCTGCCAGTAGCCCGCCGTCAGGTCGAAGATACTTAGGTAGCGGGCCGCCCCCATGCGGTCAACTAGTTCGTCGGCTCGGGGGATGGGGTGAGCGTCGGTTCGGGTGACAGCGTTCAAACCCCGATAGTCGACGCAGAACCGGAGCTCGGGTGTGGTGCCCGGGGCCGCAGTTTTGGGGACCAGTACAACCGGGCTGGCCCAGGGGCTGTCCGAGGGTTCGATGACTCCGAGGGCGAGCATCTTGGAGACTTCTTCTTGGATGCAGGTGCGTACCCGATCCGGTACTCGGTACGGCCGGTGTCGGACAGGAGGACTGTCGCCAGTGTCCACGTCGGGCAGGCACCAGGGGGTGACCCCGGGTGTGAGGGAGAATAGGCGTGCAAATTGCAGCAGGAGGGCCCGACAGTCTTGGCGCTGCTCCGGGGTCAGGGCCTCGGAGAGTTGGACCCCGTCCACTGAACCATCTTTTTCCCCGGCCCCCAGCAGGTCGGGGAGGGGCTCGGAGTCCTCTTCAGCTCCACTGTCTGTGGCCATCAGCAGGCTGAGCTCCGAGCGCACGAAGTGGGGTTTGAGTCTGTTGGCGTGGAGGACCCGGAGGGGTTCCGGGGGGATTCCATGTCGATGAGGTAGGTGACGGGGCTCTTACGCTCGATCACCTTGAAGGGCCCCGTCCACTTGTCCTGTAAGGCACAGGGTTCGATGGGGGACATCACCCACACCTGCTGGCCAGGCTCGAATTCGATGGAGGAGGCATGTTGATCGTACCACTTCTTCATGTCCTCCTGACTGGCCTCAAGATTGGCTTTGGCGAGCTCTCTGAATCGCCGGGTCTGATTACGGAGGGTCAGGAGGTACTTGTAGACGTCTGGAGGGGTCTTCAGGGGGGCCATTTCCCACTCTTCCTTAACTAGGCTGAGAGGCCCGCGAACAGGGTGTCCGTACAGGAGTTCGAAGGGGCTGAAGCCGAGGGACTTCTGGGGGACTTCTCGGTAGGCGAAGAGGAGGCACGGTAGTAGCACGTCCCACTGGCGGCGTAGGGGTTCCTCCAGCCCCATGATCATCCCCTTGAGAGTGCGGTTGAATCGCTCGACCAGTCCGTTTCCTTGCGGGTGGTAGGGGGTTGTGAATCGGTAGGTGACTCCGCACTGTTGCCATAGGGATTTCATATATTTTGAAATAAAGTTTGTGCCCCTGTCACTGACGACCTCCCTGGGGAAGCCCACTCGGGAGAAGATCCCCATTAAGGCTCGACCTACCACTGGTGCTGTTACAGTTCGAAGAGGAACCGCCTCAGGATAGCGGGTGGCGTGGTCCACCAAGACCAGGATGAATCGATGCCCTTGTGCTGTTCGGGGGTCCAGGGGCCCCACAATGTCTATTCCCACCCTTTTGAACGGGGTGGTCACAACAGGGAAAGGTTGCAGAGGGGCCTTGAGTTTGCGGCCGCTCTTCCCGCTGGCCTGGCAGGTCGGGCAGGACCGGCAGTGGTTGGAGACGTCACTTCTCATTCTCGGCCAGTAAAAGTGAGTCACCAAGCGGTTGTATGTTTTGTCGTGCCCCAAGTGTCCAGCCAGGGGGACATCATGGGCCAAGTTCAAAAGGAAGTCTCTGAAGCGGAGGGGCACCACCAGCACTCGACTGGCCCCCAGCTCCGCTACTCTTTGTTCGCTGTACAATAGGTCATTGTCCCAATAGATCCAGTGGGCCCCTGCGGTGTCTCCTGCGCTCTGGGCGAGCGCTTGCTGTCGCAGTCCCTCGAGGGAGGGACATGTCTTTTGCTCTTGCCGGAATTGTTCTTGGGTGGGCCCCCCTTCCTGACGCCACTGAGCCAGGTCCGGAAGGTCTTGGGGCTGAGCGGGCTCTTCTTGGGTTTGTTCCGGGGTGTCGGTAGGGATGGAGTCTCCCTCCGGAGCGATCGGGGGAGGAGGTGCTGGCCATTCGGGTTCTTCAGATCTAGGGATGGTGTCGGCGGCCATGGACCGGGTTGTTACGCATGCCCAGCCCGGGAGGCCTAACATCCCCAGGTGCTCTCTTCTTTCAACGGCTGCCCACGGGGAACTCTCGAGATCGTTCCCCAGGAGGCAGTCCACGGGGGCATCGTCGCGGACAGTCACTTTTAACATACCGGACACTCCTCCCCATTCGAAGGGGACGCAGGCCATCCGACACAGGCTCTCCGAATTGTCGGCCGATCGGACGGGGCAAAGAACGTTTGGCAGGATTTGTTCTGGGGTCACCAGGTGACAACGGACGGCCGTCACACTGGCCCCTGTGTCACGCAGGGCTTCGGCCTTACGCCCATTTATGCTCACCCACTGGCTGTACTTCCTGGTGTTGGCTGGTAGGGGAGCCCGCGGGATCAGGTCTCTCCCCCCTAGGCAGGCCAGGGTCATGGCGGCAGGTTCCCACTCGGGCTGCTCCTGCTCGTACTCTTCAGGCTCTTCGGAGACTTGCTCTTCTCCTAGGGCAGCGGCAGCCACCTGGCGGGGCCCGTGGGTCTGGTTCTTTGGGCAGGTCGGGTCACTGGCATAGTGGCCGACTCGCTGGCATCGATGACACGTAACGTTGGCTCGGAACCCCGGGCGCATCGGGGGGTTGCCCCGGCTGGCCGGGGGCGGGGTGTAGTTTGCGGGAGCGGCCGGGACGGCGTCTCTGCCCCGGCCCGGGCCTCCTCCTCCTCCTCGGGGACGATGATGACCTTGGTTGGTTCTGTTCTGCTCGTTGGGCCCACTCCGGGCCACTCGGGTGCTCTCCCATCGGTCAGCCTCGGCGGCGAGCTGCCGGGGGTCAGTCAATTTACTGTCGAGGAGGTGCTGCCTGAGCTCGACGAAGCAGTTGTTGGAGAGGTGCTCCCACACAATGAGGTTGAAGAGCTGTTCGTAGGTTGTCACGTTGCTACCCTTGATCCATCCCTCGAAGGCTCGGCTGAAATAGTTCACATATTCTATCCAGGTTGTACCCGGGATGCGGGTGCAGTTGCGGAACCTCTGGCGGTACATCTCGGGCGTCAGCCCATATCGACTGAGGAGGGCGGCCTTCATGTGGTCATATGACGTCATTTGATGGTCCGGAAGCTGCAGTAGGGCATCACGGCCTTCATTGACGAATCTCCCCCATAGACCGGCTCCTCAGTCACTTCGAGCGATCCGGTGGGCAGTCATGGCGATCTCGTAGGCCATGAACCACTGCTGTATGTCGTTGTTCCGATAATATTCACGGACCACATCTTTGGGGATGTGGACCTTCTGTTCGGTAGTACCTGGGGGGCGCGGTTGCTCGGGCACCCCTAGGTCTTTGTTCTGTTTGCGCATTTCTATCTCCGCTAGCTTGCACTCGTGTTCGTATGCCAGTCTTTTTTCTTCGAGTTCTCTCTGTCTCTGCTTCTCCTCTCGCTCTTCTTGGAGCCGTAAGTGTTCTAAGTTCATCTTTTGTTCTGCCAGTTTCAATTCTCCGTCTAATTTGAGCCGTGCCAGCTCTAACTCGTGAAGTCTATTTTTCTCTCGTTCTCGGATCTCTTCCCGGGAGAGATCCGTTCTCCTTTCTTCCGTCAGAGCGGTGTTTGTTTCCGGGGCTTCGGGGTCCCGGGGTCCGGCGGTATTTGTCTCTGCCCAGGATTCTAGGGCGTGTTTGAAGTCCTCTTTCGTGCTCAGACCGGTGGTAGCAATGCCTAGTTCTATGCAAAATTGTTTTAGCTCTCGGTGATTGTACTCTTCCAGTTTTTCCATCTGGAATTTCTCTGCAGATCCGCTCTCTCTGGTCGTCATTGTGGATTAGTCGTAGGGTGAGTTACTCTCTGTACGGTTACGCGTTGGTTCGGATCGCGCCGCTGGCCACCAATGTTAGACGGGGACCTGGAGGGTCGGCCGAGCACAAGGGGAGAGGCCTCCGGGGAGGGCCGTCTCCAGCGATTGTACAGACAAGTAACTTCCCCCCCACAGATGGACACCACACGAAGATCAGCTTAACACCTTTTATAGGCAATTCTTGAGTAAGGTGGTACGATACAAGGAGATCAGGACTCGATGATCCTCTCAATTCTAGTCTCTGTTAGGGAAAGGGGGTAGCGGGACAGTCTTGGTACCTACGGGTACTGAGGTGAAACGGTGGTAGCTCACAATCCTCGAGCTTGGCGTTCGGACGGGTCAGACCGCGGCAGCGCCAGCAGGTCCCGAAGAGGTCGTAGGTGGCAACGGGCCGCGGCAGCGCCAGCAGGTCCCAACGAGGATGACGGTTACACCGGGCCGCGGCAGCGCCAGCAGGTCCCACGAGGATGAAGGTTGCAGAAGGCCGCGGCAGCGTCAGCAGGCAGGACGATAGTTCACAAGGCAGGGCTGCGGCAGCGCCAGCAGTCCGTCAAGGATGAGTTCTTCTTGGTGTCTCTCGACTCCAGGATACAACTGCCTTCCTGCTCTGGGGCTGCCTCGGTTATAGGTCTGGCGCCCTTTGATGTCCGGACCCTCGCACTGGGAGGTCGGGAGGTCCGGGATGAGGGAGTCCAGACACCCAGCAGGGGGGTGGAGCCAGCACCCGGGGAGGCTGGGGCGATCGGCACCTGGCGGGGGAGAGCCATCGACACTTCTTTCTCCCATTAACCTGCCAAGTGGTCCGTTCATCTCCTGGGAGGATGGTGGTGCCGGGATGTCGGGGCCCGGCCAGGCCCAGGGTTGGGGTCGAACTGAGGCCACGCGGCCGCGTGGTGCAGTGTCCAAGATGGCGGCTGGGCCGGGCAATGGGATTGCCGGGGCCCGTGGCACAGAGATATCCGGAGCAGGCGTCCCGGAGGGGACGGGTTGCGGGTTGCTTCTGCGGGTAGCGCCCGGAGAGCCGATGTCGGGGCCCTGTCATGCGGGGAGGGAGCGAGCCCTTCGTGGGGCCTGTCCAACAAGTTGGTTTTAACATTCTGTGTTTGATAATACCACTTTTAGAAAGTAGGTATTTTCTTGTCTAACTATCCAGGCCTGCCTCTACTAGGTTGTGTATTCCTTGTCTGGAGTTTGAGTAACAGGACTGGGGGATTCCAGGAGACAGGGTGAGTCCGCCCAGTGGTGAATAGAGAGATCTGTATCTAGAAGGGAGGGAGGAGGAGTTGCACCTGGGACCTGAATAGAACTGTGCCTGCCGCCCACAGTGCTAGCTCCACCCCCTGTGGTGCGTCTAATGTCATTGCCCTGCACTGTGAAAGGAAAGAAGGAATCATGTCAACAGAGTGCTCCAGGGCTGTGACTTTCCTCCACAATGCTGGCTCCACTCCCTGTGGGGCGTCTGATGTTTCTGTCCTGCACTGTGAATGGAAAGAAGGAGTCATGTAAACAGAGTGCTCCAGAACTGGTTTGGAAAGGACAAAGGCCCCTCTGCCCTCGGAGGACAAAGGATTTTGGGGTATAAATAATGGGACCCTGATCCCAAGAAATTAGATCACTTTTGGACTACAAGAAGAAACCTTTGCTGAGGAGAGGAACCTGAAGAAACTAAGGAGAGAATATCCCTAAGCTGAAGTGCTGCTTGGGGGATTGGCCTGCAGTGGTTGCCTGACTGTCAAAGAAAGGAGAAAGAACTTGGTGTGCTTTATTTTCAACTTGTGAAGGATCTCCAAGGGTTTGGAACAGAGCTTGCCTCCTGCTGAAGTCTCAGGGACAACAGATTTCAAACCCCAGCTCCCCAGAGTTCTTTGGAAGTGCCTGCTGTTGTTTTGGGCCTTCTAAGGGACTGCGTGTCGCAAGGAGCTGGAAGCACGGTTCAAGAGGAAGAAGCGTGTCGTCGTCGCTGCTGCTGCCGTTGCAACTCCGAAGGAGGGTGTTGCCGCTGTAGCTGCCGTATAGCACCGCATCGAGAGAAGTGTCTCGCAACGAGAAAGAAGCATGTTGCTGCTGCTGCCGTCGCATCGTCAATGTCGGCGCTGTAGCTGTCGTATTGCACCGCAACAAAGAAAGCGCCTTGCATCCACAGAGAAGCGCGCCGCCATCGGAGCTGCTGCTGTCGCATCTTGGATGTCGCCGCTGTAGTTGTCGCATTGTGCGGAAGCCTGTTGCAACGTCGGAGAAGAGTGTCGCAGCAGAGGCTGCTGCCGTCGCATCGCTGAACAAGGGTGTCGCCGCTGCAGTCGACACATCGAACCGAGACTTTTTGCATCGTCGGAGAAGCGTGCCACATCTGGAAGATCTTCAGGTCTTTATTTCTTTGCACTGGAGCTTTGCCGCATTTCCCTCGCTGCAACATTACTTGTTGTGGAAGCGCAACGCATTGTAAGGTACATTGAAGCAAAGTGTCACATCTTATGAACTGAACTAAGCTAAAACTACCATTCTTAAGTATAGTATTCTGGATTTTTTTGTCATTTGTGGTCTTGCGTTAAGTCTATATAAAGAATATTTATTTTTTATATAAACCTTGTGTGGTGTCCATTTGTAGTGTTGTCACTGGGTTACTGAATGTGGTCACAAATGCTTTACACACTGCCTCTGAGATAAGCCTGTCTGCTCGTGCCAAGCTACCAAGGTGGTGAGCAGGGGTTATTGTAGGAGTGTACCCCCTAACCCTGACTAGAGGCAAGGGCCCCAATTTGTCAAAAGTACCTACCTGTGCCAGCTAGAGACCCCCAAATCTAACAGCAACCCTAAAAGGAACACTTGTAACACATAACCATCCCTGATCCCTGAGACTCATCTCAGACCCCCAGAACCACCTTAAATGTCACATTTGAGGCCAGAAGACACCCTAATTTCAGTTTTTGATCCCAAAAGACACCCTCATTTTACTGTTGACCCCAAAAGACACCCTAATTTCATTTTTGGACCGCAAAAGACACCCTAATTTTCATTTCTGACCCCATAGGCCACCATCATTTCATTTTTTGCCCCCAAATGACACCCTCATTTCATTTTTTGACTTCCAAAAGACACACTAATTTCCATTTTTTACCCCAACAGAAATCCATTTTTGATTTTATCCAAACAAAAATGACACTATATTTCTTTTTTAACCCACAAGACCACCTACATTTTATATTTGATCACAAATAAACTCCCTTTCATTTTTATCTGACACCAGAACGCATTACCTAACCTGGAAATGATGAATCTCCATTACTTGAAACACAATGCGTTGATATGACATGCAATGTGAAGGCAACTGCATGCCTGAAGTTACTTTGAATTGGCATTCCAATGTGATAACTGTGTTTTTATGTACATCTCCCATGACGAAGGCAAGGGAGAGGAGTTGGCCTAATGGCTAGGGCGGTCGAGTTCGAATCTGGGGAACTGAGTTTGAGTCTCGGCAATGACACTGAACATCCTGTGATTATGGGCAAATCACTTAATCTCCCTGTGCCTAACAATAATGAATGTGTCCTCATGTAACGCAACTGGTGCTATGTAAAGCACTCTGATACTCAATACCTTCGGCTCAAGTTCGCTCTATATAAAAAAAGTCATGGATAAGACCGTGTGCGTCCATTTGCCCCTGGACCACACTCACCAGCAAGGAACATTTCTCTTGTACATTTCTCCGCTGCAACACAAGCACCCTCCTCGCCATCTACCCTGGATGCAACACCACCTGCCATCTTGCAAGACGGTATGCAAACTGTATGCAAAGAAATTGGGTTGACCAGATCTTCAGTTATTTTTGGCGTGATCCCAGGTGGGGTGGATAATCAAACGTTCTCCAAAACCCAGAAGGCTCTTTTCTTTGTTCTGATCTTTTTGGCACGAAGGGAGTTGTGTGTTAAATGGATCCTCCCTTCTTCCCCCATCAAAATTGAATGGATTGGTTCAATATAGAGAATTTCACAACTTGATTGTGCAAATAAGCGGGTTAAGAAAACAAAAATTCTGGGACCTTTGGGACACTTGGTTTAAAACCTATGTCTTTAGTTTCTCTCATGGAGCATAACTTTCACAAACTTTGTTACTGGAACTCTTTTGTGGGGCTTACTCTCTCCTTCCTATTTAAATAAGAAACTAAGTGGCGTACTCAATGGTCCAATGATTACCAACTTGCTGTACAGGCTGTTATGATGGCTTAAAGTACTGGCCTGTAGAAGAATTGGGGCCATGTTCAATTCAGGAGGTTTGCTCTTACGACTGATCCCGAGGAAAAACGTATCCATCCTCCGGTGCGGAGTGACCGGGCTTTTTCTCGCCTCTTAATGGTCTGACTGGGTCCTATCTTCTTGAAATCATGAAATCAGAGCATTATCCGTTGAATGAAGTCTAAGAGAAAAAAAAAAGACTGTATGCTTATCTTGCACCCTGCGCCGGTCGAAACTCCAAACAAACCTTCTGCCACATCAATATACCAGTTTCTCATGCCACCCAGCCAAACAACACTTCAGACAACCAGCTCAACTGCACCCTCCACAACGTGCAATCTCTACACATACACACTATAGAAATGTGGCACCTCCTTCCTGCAACCTCTTCAGATGTCACCTACTTCACAAAAACGTGCATCAACCTCTGTTCTGGACCATAAATCACCATTGCCATCAGTGACAGCTACTTAATTACCTGCAAGGCCCACCACGTCTATCGAGGAGGAGGCAGTGCCATCTCCTACAAGAAAGAAAACCACTCCAACTAACTACGCACTCTAATGGCCCAGCGGTAACCATGGTACTACACAACTCAAAAATCTGGACCAAGCACAACAACATCCACTTTGGCATCTTCATTTTCAGGCCCCCCGGTCCATGGATACCCATTCACCAATGCCATTGTAGACATCATTGCACACCAGGCTCTCCCATCCACCAACGACATTCCTACTTTGAGAACTCTAGCTCCACCTGGACAACCCCAGTGACCAGAACACCACCGCCTCCTGGGTGAACTTGTTGACATCAAACTGAGGCCGCTATTTGCCACACCAAGCCACATTGCAGGAGACACAGTCAAGCACATCTCCTCCACCAGTAGACAGATTCAACTACAGCCACACCAACGGATTCACCTGGACCAACCATAATTGTAAATGTCACCTATTCACCATGCCCACCAGACACCATCACCATCGTTGATCCACATCACAAATGGATCCAGGCCATCTAATCAGTTATCATTGAGTCCATTGGCCCCACCACTCCGCCAACGCTGACATACAATGACCCCGCTGGACACGTCTGTCAACCATTGATCTCAAACTGCCCCAACACACAGGCACACCTCAAGAAAGACCAGGCAAGATGTAGCACCATGTTGCACCGTATTACCTAAGTTATGCATGTAGGTATATGCGTGATCTTGTAAACATCATTTATGTAGTCCTTGCGCCAACAGGTCTTCAGTTTGGAAATTCACAAAAGTGAGGTACCGGTGGTTCAAGGCCCTTCATAAATGAGGTCCAGTATATCTGCTCCATCAGAGATGGACATGGCAGTGCTGTTTTGACATTTTCAATATGTGATTGGCATATGTGATTAACTTACATTGAGAATAGTTTTGATTGTGGACAAGTATAAGGACAACAAGATGCACATCAGGCTGTGGCACAGGGACATTTCTATCTGCAATCACCACCATGACCCATTACTGACATCTGTGCACTTATAGTGACTTACCCGTTATCTGCTCGGGCTGCACTGTCCTGTCCGGATATTCCAGTACAGCTTTCCTCTGGGATGACAGCTGCCATCCGCTCCTCCAGGTCATCCATAACCTCCTGGTCTGCTGGGCTGTCTCCTCCAGTTTGTGAGGCTGCCTTATGGTTTGCCGCAAGCTTTTCTTTTGTCCTGCGCTTACAGTCATGCCACCTTATTTTGCAGTCCATGACAGTCCTTTTGGACTGACCTAGGCTGTTGATCTTTTTGGATGATTCTGGGACATATTGCCTCTTTTTTAGCAAGAGGCAGCTTGGAACGGACAAAAAGCTGGTGCTGGTATTTGGTGACCTCCGTCACCAGTATATAATTTTCGTCACAACTGAAATTGGACTTCCATTTCCTTTTCGCCCCAGTCTCAGCCTGTGCATCTGGGCTTCTGCTACCAGTGTTTGCCAGAGGGTCCTGGCTACTGGGGTTACCTTCCCGGTCCCTTGTTAGGTCCTCTCTGGTCTACAAATGTCTTTTTGGAGAATTGCTCCGATTCCTGTGTGCCTTTTGCCGCTTTACACAGTGTGAACTGTCGCAGGGTTGTCGGAATGGCGTTGTGTGTCGCAAATCGGTCTTACGTGACTTTTTCTGCAGTTGCGTCAGGCTGACTTGCGGCAGTTTTGCTGCACCTACGTCAGTTTTTCCGACGCAGGCTACCGCATTGCGCCACAGTCCGTCACCTTGACGATTTGCTGCATCCGAGTCGAATTGCACTGTTGCAGCATTGACACATCGCTGCGTTGCGGCAGCAATGAGTCACTTTTTGTAAATCCGCCCCTATATTTACAAACACCCCTGTCCGTCTCGCCAGCAAAACCTCAGACATGCAAACACATCTTTTGTCTATTCATTTCTCCTGTTCAGTCAAACACTCCTGAATCTATCGCTCCAAACTGAAATGGAGATTTTTCAATAGAGACTTTCATGAACAGAGGCGTCTGGTTAATAGAACATAATTTTGCAAGTCTCTGCAGAGTGCTGTAAAACATGTGTGTTCACAGGCAGCAACCCGGGAACAGCACTTAACGAAATATGGACCTCTATGCGTGGTACGTCAACCTGCTGGGATACCAGCAGCGTTTTGGACCTGGGGTCAACTCGCTTTTAGATCTACTTTGGCATCATTGCAAAACCCAGAAAAAAAATAAGCAAAGTGCACGGAGATGTGTGTGCTTTTTTCCTCCATTATTCAGGTTCCAGAGTACCTCGAAGGCAAGGAGCAAGTGTCAGACGTTATAAACCGAAAAGGCATCCCGGGCAGCTTGGCCACGGTTTATCTGTGGGCATGCTGATGTGTTCTGAAAGGGTGCAGGCACAGATCCGGGCCGTGGGCACCGTCCCCTGGGGGCGCCGAGTAACACTGTGCAAAGGACAGAGCTTTTACAACGCAGGTTTACAGAGAACGCAGAGAGTGGCTGACCCCATCCTCCACAAACCCACTACTCCTGCCGAACCAAGAAGGGGGAAATTTCAACCTTTCAGGACGTGCCGAGCTACATTGCAGGTAGTATCCAGTATTATCCCCTCCCCTCCCTAAGTAGATAGAGATATCACTAGTATATGCCTAGAGTTTATCCATTTGTATCTCCTCCTTGTGTGACTTTATCTCTTGTACATTTGCAATTTTTTCTGTTTGTACCTTTTTATAACGCATGTAATCCTAAATCCGTATGTTTTCAACTGGTTCTTATGTAAGTCAAAAATTTTGCAAATTTGTTTTTCCGATTGTAACCTTCAGTCCTTATGGTTGTAACTGGGTCCTATGTAAAGCGCTCTGACACCTTCGGGTAAAGTTCGCGCTATATAAAATTGCATAAATAAATAAAATAAAATAAAATAAATTACACAACACTTGTCCAGGGCAAGGGGCGAGAGCACGGAGAGCAGGGGGGGGGGGGGTCACATCAACACGCATACAAGTGGCACAAGTGTAAGATAACAGGACAGACACCCAGAGAACACCCAGAGAACCATGCAAACAAGGCAGTGTAGCTGTGCGACAGCGGAACCAGGCGCTCTACCCACTGGCTTGGGCTTTGAGCTCCAGCCTGTGCCTGCCGAGCTCTGCTGTCCACTCCCCCGAAGTTCACAGGCACCTGACCTGATTCCGCATAGATCCCAAACACCAGCAGACCTGAGATTATGTTATTTAGGATGCCATACACAGTACTTGCAGTGAGAAGCGAACGACAGAGAAAAGAAATTGAAAGCATTCAGCACGCACAAGTGCGCACCCCGCAGTTGGCACCAAAGGCTGCACACTGCAGGCATGCTCCTCCGCATGGTGGCCATTCCTGCCCATGGACACCCTCTAGCCGCTCCGTTGCATGGTCTCAGCTGCTCGGCCAGTCTCGGTGGTGCTGCTCTGAGTGCTGCCATTCCTCCTGCCGCCAATGATCTGGCGTTTTTTTAACCCATCCCATACCTGATAAAAACAAGCATGATTATTTTGGAAAACAAGTCCAAAACAATTGCAAGACTTACCAGAAGAGCCTGAAACAAGGCAGGCCCCACACAACGACAAGACCTGGTTAGATTGGAAGCATTTGACGTGCATCAAGTTGGATTTCCCGCTCCGAATGTTTATGAATGATTAATTTTACCGACGGAACGGTGGAATGTTATTCCTCCAATTCTGCCGGTGTAATTAAAAAATCTGCCCACCCCTATCGGTTACCCTGTGTTATACCATGGAGCTACTAGCCTTTCCACACCAAAACAATAATTTAGAAGTGTTGCTGTTAAGACATATGTAAACTACTACTCGTTCTACTTAAAAATATACAGCTCCCTGCCTTAGAGCTCTATAGGCCTTCCTTAGGCGAGACTCACATATATTGTTCAGGGAAGTGGGGGCTTTGACATTAGTTTAAATGGCAAAGTTGAGCTAGCAGTGTTACCACTGCCAACTGTACAAAATGGTTCCCAGCCTGCCATCCATTCTGCAGGGCCAGGCTGGAAGTCATTTTGTACACTGTCGCACACAGGGTGGCACAAACAGTGCTGCAGCCCTGTGTGGACACCCTGCATTACATGCCCTAGGTAAACTGGGTGGCATATACTAGGAACTGGTAAGTAAGGCAGACCTTGCCAATTTGGGGTTAGCTAATTCAACATATACTTTGTAATGGGTTTGAACGCTGAGGTCTGAATAGCAGCCTCAGTGCACTCTCATAGTCAATAAACCAGCAATATCAGTCCAAAAATGTGGGGGTGAACATGAACAAAAAGGCATTTCCTGACAATCTCTCTCTTTCTCTCTCTCTCTCTCTCTCTCACTCACACACACACACACAGGATCATTCCATTCTTGGCATTCTTGTCATCTCTTCTATCGCTCTTTGCCCCACTTAGTGCTGTCTCTCTGCTTGACCTTTGCTCTGTGCCTCTTTTCTTTATTTTTTTTTTATATAAAAAAAGGGGTAATTTTATTAAGTTCCTCCCGTTGGGTTACAATCTAATGCACATCAAATTTCTAATACTTTAAAATACGTCATTATTCCAGTTGGACAATGACAGAGTACAATAAAAGTTATTAATAAAATAACATAAAATACAAAAACAGTCGACGCGGCGTTTCGGTGTTTGTCAGTTTTTCACCTTCATCAGGACAAGTGTGTGTACCAGCTCTGAATCGTTTTCTTTTATTTGGAGGTAGGTAATATTTTACATTCCTCTTGAAGCATTCTCCTGGAATCCGAAAGCAATCCTTTGTTAAAATAGCCTTCAAAAACCTGGCTCCAGCTTTTCCGATCTGCATCTCCAGCTTGACAGCCTTGCATCAGCAATTTCCTGGCTTCCTGGTTCCAGGCTGAGTCTCCGGTCTGACGTCTTCTTCCGTGTCATGTTCCCAGTGTTTCAAAACCTGTAGGCTTCTTTAGATGCAGTGGCTACAACATAGGTGATGATTAAAATCAATTATTTCTTTCTCAGCTGCATAAAAGCAATGCACTTCATATTATCTTGTCGAATTTGTGTCCCTGGAGCAATGTTTTTTAACACAGCTGCTAGGTGTGCTTCAGGGAATCAAAACGCTCTGTGCCTCTTTTGTGAGGTTTCAACCTTATTTGTACCTCCTTGATATGTCTTGAGCCTTGCCTTTATCTCTCCTTTGACCATTGCTTTTTGCCTCATTTCTCTGTTTTGGCCCTGCTTTTTGCCTTGGTTTTACTCTTGTTTTTGTTCCTTTTGGCCTTACTCAACATTGGCTTTGTGCCTTGTTTCTATGCTTTGACATTTGCTTCGTACATCATTTTGACCTATGTTTTGTGCCTTTTTTCTATCTCTTGACTCTCGCTGTGCCTCATTTCTGCTATAACCCTTGCTTTATGTTATTTTCTGTTCTTCTTACTCTGTTTGCAAAGTTTGTTTTTTGCCTCTTGCTCAGTTGTGCCTCTTGTGCCTTTTCTGTCTTGCACTGGCCCTTGTTTTCCCACTCTTTACTTCCATACTACTTATCTGTTTCTACAACGCCCCTCACAACCCTACCTAACAGTGGTGGCTCTCAGAGGGAGTGCTGCAGGGCAGTGGGGCAGGGGAGGGGCAGGGTGGGGGGGGGGGTAGTGGAGACGGACTTACGACGGCCAGGAGTAAAGTAAGTAAATGGATAAATTAAACTATTTACCTTGAGCTCTCTGGATCGCCAAACCAGCGATGCAGCGAGCGAAAGGTAAATCGTTTTATTTACTTACTTTACTCATGGCCGTCGTTCGTCCAACTCCACTACCCCCCCACCCTCCCCCACGCCACAGCACTCCCTCTGTGAGCTGCCTTTGCTACCTATTGCCTCCAGCTCTGTTCTACCTCCCAGGACCTACTTAATGGCAGTAATAGTGTGGACACACCACTGGCACACCAAAGGTGTGCCACTGCGAAGCCCATGTGTGCCCATCTGTGACTTGACCATGCCCAGCACCAGGAACCCATGTCCTACTCCCACCTTCCACTACTCTGCCAAGACCCTTCTCGCTCTAAACCTCGGAGGATGTCTATTACTCACAGAAACATGGCTAAACACAGTCTCAGTAGCAGACATTGCTACAGCCATCCCCACTGGCTACCTGATCCCGAGGCATGACTGACAGCACAAGCCTGTAGGTGTGTTCACTATCATAGTCAAGGACACCCTTAGTTGCACCACTGCCGCTGGCACGTCTCCCACCTACATGGAACACTTCACATTCAAACTACACATCACAGCAAACTTCAGCCTGCACAGAACCTTTATTTACAGACTACCAGGACCTCACACCAACTACGCCAGAAACATCACGGACTACATCACATTATCGACTTAAGCATCTTCATTCTCCTCGGAGACTAGAATTTTCACCTGAAAGACTGCACAGAACTGAACTCGACCGACCTTCTAGAAAACCTCAGAAACCACAGCCTCACCCAGCATTTCACTGGACCTCCCCACGCCGTTGTACATCTCCTTGAACCGATTTTCACCTCCTTCAGCAACATCAGTCGACAAGCCATCACAACACTGCACACCCAGCATAACCAGACCTGCCCACTGCAGCTTGCAGCTGGAAATACATCCCAGAGGTTGACTGGACTTCAGCTCTCTCTGCACACCAGTCTGATCACACAAGCTACCTGCAGTGAGACATCGAGAAGTTCAACATCTGGATTACTGAATGCACTGACACCCAGGCTCCCTTCGGGTGCAACACTATGGCAAGAGCCTGACCACAACCCAGCTGGTACTCAAAGGAACTCAAGCTGATGAAACTTCACTGCAAGCAACAGGAGCACAAGTGGAAAATGAGCCAAGATGGCCCAGACAAAGACATCTTCAAATACCGCCTAAAACTATACCATCAAAAGATCAGGAACATCAAGCGCATGACACTCACAGGCCACATCTACGCTAGCACCAACAGTAGCAAGGAAATATTCACCATCATTAAAGACTTTACCTTGCCCACAACCACCTCCAGCAGCATCACCACCTCACAAGACACCTGAAGAAGGAACCTTGACCTTGTGGCCAGTAATTACTATGAATGAGACCACTGTAACCATGAAATTCATTCACCCCGGAGCCCTGTCGGACATCTGCCCCAATCACGTCTTCACCAAGGGACTTCTGTCTATCAGTAAATCAATAACACTCATCTTCAATGCAACCATCAACTCAGTTACCTTCCCAGATACCTGGAAACATGCCATGGTCATGCCCCTGCACAAGAAAGATTCCATGGACCCAGTCATACTGCCCAACTATGGACCAATCTCCCTCCTACCTTACCCAGCCACGGTCCTACAGAAGATCATCAATAGATGCCTCACCGACCACCTCATTAACCAACAGTTCCTCAATGCAAAGCAGTCCGGCTTCAGGGTCAACCACAGTAACACAACAGCAGATATTGCCACCTCAGATAACATCCATATGATCTTAGACAGAGGGTACACTGTGGCCCTCAACCTCTTGGACTTCTCTGAATCATCTGCCAGGGTTTTACACCCCATCCTCATCAGTCGCCTCCACTAGATTGGTCTCCAAAGAGCCACTCTCCACTTGAACTGTTAATTATTGACGGATAAAACTTAAACTGTCAGCCTGACATCATACTCTTCAGAAGCATGTAAACTCATCTGTGGAGGGCCTCAAGGTGCATCTCTCAGCTTTATCTTCTTTACACATACATGACCCCTCTGGCCAATGTCATCCGCACAACAAAAATCAACTTCTTCCTCTATGCTCATGACATGCAACTCATACTCTCGGTCTTGGAACCAACCCCACACACAATGAGCAAGCTACCATCTGCATGACCAAAGTCATCAACTGGATTAAGGCCAATTATATTAAGCTCAACACCAGCAAGGCAAAAATAGTGATCATCCACAAGAGCACATCACCATGGGACACCACATGGTGGCTGGCAGAACTTGGACCCTCACCCACCCCTACACCTTTGCCAAGAACCTCAGGATCATCAATAACAACAAACTGAACATCAACGCACAAGTCAACGATGTCAAGGAATACTGCTTCCACACCCTGTAGATGCTGATGAAGATCTTCAATCTGCTCCCAAACAACATTAGAAAAACTCTCAATCATTTCATTGTTACCAAAAAGCTGGTGTATGGAAATGCCCTCTATGCCAGACTCTCCAAGCAACTCACTGCAAGACTACATACCACCTAGAACTCGTCAGTCAGACTCACCCTCCACCCTCCATCTCCCACATAAAACGCACATCACACCAAACCTTAGGAAGCTCCACTGGCTCTCGATACACACATGTTCTCAGTTAAAACTCCTCAGTAATACAATAAAGGTACTACACAACATTTGCCCCGACTGCCTGAATAGCTGAGTGTTCCTCCACAAACCACCTAGACACCTTCGCTCTGCCGGACTCTTACACGCACACATCCCAAGCTTGCTACTCACTAAAAAAGCATTTTGATGTCTTAACAGGGGTAGTAAAAGACACACAATTGATGGACAGAATGCAGAACAAATAAAAAAATTACCCCCAGTCAAGAGATCTGGGTTAAATCCATCATCCTTTTGCTCACAGTGCCACCCCAGTTTAAACCTGGACATATGCAAATCAGAGCCTTGACCCTGTGCCTCATGGGAACAGTCCAGCCTGAACTGCCAAGCCAGGTCCTCCCTGGACCGGAAACAAGCATCCTAGGACCGGTTTCGGGGTTTCACCCCTCTTCAGTCAGGATAGATTGATTCCAGTGGCACAGTGAACCCAGGACCCACGTCTGGCAATACCTGGCGCACTTAGGGCGACAAAGCAAAAGACACACAATTGATGGACGGAATGCAGAACAAATCAAAACATTCACCCCCAGTCTAGAGATCTGGGTTAAATCCACCATTCTTTTGCTCACCATGCCACCCCAGTTTAGACTTGGCTATATGCCAATCAGTCTTGACCCTGTGCCTCATGGGAACAGTCCAGCCCAAACTGCCAAGCCAGGTCCTCCCTGGACAGGAAACAAGCATCCTAGGACCAGTTTTGGGGTTTCACCCCTCTTCAACCAGGATAGAGTGATTCCACTGGCACAGTGAGCCCAGGACCCATGTCTCGGCATACCTGGCACACTTAGGACGAGAAAGCAAAAGACACACAATTGATGGACGGAATGCAGAACAAATCAAAACATTCACCCCCAGTCAAGAGATCTGGGTTAAATCCATCATTCTTTTGCCCGTGCTCTCCTTGCCACTGGTGTCAAGCTATCCTGGCTGAAGAGGAGTGAAACCCTGAAACCGGTCCTAGGATGCTTGTTTCCAGTCCAGGGAGTACCTGGCCTGGCAGTTCGGGCTGGACTGTTCCCATTGGGCACAGGGTCAACACTGATTTTCATATGGCTGGGTCCAAACTGGAATGGCATGGTGAGCAAAAAAACAATGGATTTAGGCCCAGATCTCTGTACTGGGGTGAATGTATGACATTGTTCTGCATTCTGTCCATCAGTTGTTCTTTTTGCATTTGTCACCCCGAGTAGGACGGGTGTGCGGTGACGTGGGTCCCGTGCTCTCCATACCACTGGAGTCAAGCTATCGTGGCTGAAGAGGGGTAAAACCCTAAAACCGGTCCTAGGATGCTTGTTTCCAGTCCAGGGAGGACCTGGCCTGGCAGTTCGGGATGGACTGTTCCCATTGGGTGCAGGGTCAAGACTGATTTGCATATGGCTGGGTCCAAACTGCAATGGCATGGTGAGCAACAAGAAGATGGATTTAGGCCCAGATCTCTGTACTGGGGTGAATGTATGACATTGTTCTGCATTCTGTCCATCAATTGTTCTTTTTGCATTTAACAGGGGTAGTAAGCACTATATAAATGCATTTACAATACAAGCATACACAGAAACAGATCCGTAAACTGGGCTTTCTCATACGCCACCCATAAAGTATTTAATGACATCCCACTACACATCAGATCCTCCTCCTACCTTCTTGAGTTATGCAAGAAGCTGAAGACTTGGCTCTTCAGAAAACCCACCGCCCTATAATGGGGTAGGCAAACACACCTGCTCAGAGCCAGGATATCCTCACGGAGATAGTGCACTAGACAAATACATATAACAAAATCTTTTAACTTACTGATGCCTCCATCAATAGTCCTTTTCACAGATTTTTTTATAATCAGCTCTCTGAACTGTTCTTATACATTCTGATAGTTAGTTATTTACTCATTCAAAGTAACTCCAATTATGGTTTCCCATTTATCTACTGATTTGTTCCCTTAACGAAAAATTGCAACTCGGATAAGAATCTATTAATGGTCCGGAAACGTTTTTGGCCCTGAGTACCACAGAAACTTCTGACATGGATGGTTGGGTAAAATAACATCGTTCCCGATAGCCCGCCCCCCCCCCTCTTCCTCCCCGAGCAGTACAGTCATCCTGAAAATCAAATGTATTTTTATCTTAAAAGGCTGTTCGGGTAAAAAGTTAATGATAGAGTACAGTGCTGCTAATGATAGTAATTGACACGCTGTTTTGTTGTTTTACCTTTAAGGGCCTTTTCAGGTCAGATAATAACAGCAGAGTACACCTTGTTGGATTTTGCTGCTATTTTGCAAGTAAAAAAGAAGCTGTTATTTTCCTTAAAAAAAACTCCTTAGGTCAGAACATCAGAGCGCCCTCTCGTGGCGCAGCTGGTAAATGAAAAGAATACAAAACAAGCATTTACAATGCAATGGTCTCGGCATCATTAAAGGTAGAGCTATTGGCATTGCTCATGACATTTTTTTTCTTTAAATCATAAATAAATGGCATTGTCATTTACATTGTCAATACACACCACTCTGCACTCAACTGCACTCACCAGCACTGCACTCAACTGCACTCACCAGCACTGCACTGCACTCACCTGCACTGCACTCAACTGCACTCACCTGCACTGCACTGCACTCAACTGCACTCACCTGCACTGCACTGCACTCAACTGCACTCACCTGCACTGCACTGCACTCACCTGCACTGCACTGCACTCACCTGCACTCACCTGCACTGCACTCACCTGCACTGCACTCACCTGCACTGCACTGCACTCACCTGCACTGCACTGCACTCACCTGCACTGCACTCACCTGCACTCACCTGCACTGCACTCACCTGCACTGCACTCACCTGCACTGCACTGCACTCACCTGCACTGCACTCACCTGCACTCACCTGCACTGCACTCACTTGCACTGCACTGCACTCACCTGCACTGCACTGCACTGCACTCACCTGCACTGCACTGCACTCACCTGCACTGCACTGCACTGACCTGCACTGCACTGCACTGCACTCACCTGCACTGCACTGCACTCACCTGCACTGCACTGCACTCACCTGCACTGCACTCACCTGCACTGCACTCACCTGCACTGCACTCACCTGCACTGCACTCACCTGCACTCACCTGCACTGCACTCACCTGCACTGCACTCACCTGCACTGCACTGCACTCACCTGCACTGCACTGCACTCACCTGCACTGCACTCACCTGCACTGCACTGCACTCACCTGCACTGCACTGCACTGCACTGCACTGCACTCACCTACACTGCACTCACCTGCACTGCACTCACCTGCACTGCACTCACCTGCACTGCATTGCACTCACCTGCACTGCACGCACTGCACTCGCCTGCACTGCACTCACCTGCACTGCACTCGCCTGCACTGCACTTACCTGCACTGCACTCACCTGCACTGCACTGACCTGCACTGCACTGCACTCACCTGCACTGCACTCACCTGCACTCACCTGCACTGCACTCACCTGCACTGCACTGCACTCACCTGCACTGCACTCACCTGCACTGCACTCACCTGCACTGCACTCACCTGCACTGCACGCACTGCACTCACCTGCACTTCACTCACCTGCACTGCACTCACCTGCACTGCACGCACCGCACTCACCTGCACTGCACTCACCTGCACTGCACTCACCTGCACTGCACTCACCTGCACTGCACTGCACTCACCTGCACTGCACTCACCTGCACTCCACTGCACTCACCTGCACTGCACTGCACTCACCTGCACTGCACTCACCTGCACTGCACTCACCTGCACTGCACTGCACTCACCTGCACTGCACTCACCTGCACTGCACTGCACTCACCTGCACTGCACTCACCTGCACTGCACTGCACTCACCTGCACTGCACACACCTGCACTGCACACACCTGCACTGCACACACCTGCACTGCACACACCTGCACTGCACACACCTGCACTGCACTCACCTGCACTGCACTCACCTGCACTGCACTCACCTGCACTGCACTCACCTGCACTGCACTGCACTCACCTGCACTGCACTGCACTCACCTGCACTGCACTGCACTCACCTGCAATGCACTGCACTCACCTGCACTGCACTGCACTCATCTGCACTGCACTGCACTCACCTGCACTGCACTGCCCTGCACTGCACTCACCTGCACTGCACTGACCTGCACTGCACTGACCTGCACTGCACTGCACTCACCTGCACTGCACTGCACTCACCTGCACTGCACTCACCTGCACTGCACTCACCTGCACTGACCTGCATTGCACTCACCTGCACTGCACTCACCTGCACTGCACTCACCTGCACTGCACTCACCTGCACTGCACTGCACTCACCTGCACTGCACTCACCTGCACTCCACTCCACTGCACTCCACTCCACTGCACTGCACTCACTTGCACTGCACTGCACTCACTTGCACTGCACTCACCTGCACTGCACTCACCTGCACTGCACTCACCTGCACTGCATTGCACTCACCTGCACTGCACTCACCTGCACTGCACTGCACTCACCTGCACTGCACGCACTGCACTCACCTGCACTGCACTCACCTGCACTGCACTCACCTGCACTGCACGCACTGCACTCACCTGCACTGCACTCACCTGCACTGCACTCACCTGCACTGCACTCACCTGCACTGCACTGCACTCACCTGCACTGCACTCACCTGCACTCCACTGCACTCACCTGCACTCCACTGCACTCACCTGCACTGCACTCACCTGCACTGCACTCACCTGCACTGCACTGCACTCACCTGCACTGCACTCACCTGCACTGCACTACACTCACCTGCACTGCACTACACTCACCTGCACTGCACTGCACTCACCTGCACTGCACTCACCTGCACTGCACTGCACTCACCTGCACTGCACACACCTGCACTGCACACACCTGCACTGCACACACCTGCACTGCACTCACCTGCACTGCACTCACCTGCACTGCACTCACCTGCACTGCACTCACCTGCACTGCACTGCACTGCACTCACCTGCACTGCACTGCACTCACCTGCACTGCACTGCACTCACCTGCACTGCACTGCACTCACCTGCACTGCACTGCACTCACCTGCACTGCACTGCACTCACCTGCACTGCACTGCACTCACCTGCACTGCACTGCACTCACCTGCACTGCACTCACCTGCACTGCACTGCACTCACCTGCACTGCACTGACCTGCACTGCACTGACCTGCACTGCACTGACCTGCACTGCACTGACCTGCACTGCACTGCACTGACCTGCACTGCACTGCACTCACCTGCACTGCACTCACCTGCACTGCACCCACCTGCACTCACCTGCACTGCACTCACCTGCACTGCACTCACCTGCACTGCACTCACCTGCACTGCACTGCACTCACCTGCACTGCACTCACCTGCACTCCACTCCACTGCACTCCACTCCACTGCACTGCACTGCACTCACTTGCACTGCACTGCACTCACTTGCACTGCACTGCACTGACCTGCACTGCACTGCACTCACCTGCACTGCACGCACTGCACTCACCTGCACTGCACTCACCTGCACTGCACTCACCTGCACTGCACGCACTGCACTCACCTGCACTGCACTCACCTGCACTGCACTCACCTGCACTGCACTCACCTGCACTGCACTGCACTCACCTGCACTGCACTCACCTGCACTGCACTCACCTGCACTGACCTGCACTGCACTCACCTGCACTGCACTGCACTCACCTGCACTGCACTCACCTGCACTGCACTGCACTCACCTGCACTGCACTCACCTGCACTCCACTCCACTGCACTCCACTCCACTGCACTGCACTCACTTGCACTGCACTGCACTCACTTGCACTGCACTGCACTCACTTGCACTGCACTGCACTCACCTGCACTGCACTCACCTGCACTGCACTCACCTGCACTGCACTCACCTGCACTGCACTCACCTGCACTGCACTCCACTGCACTCACCTGCACTGCACTGCACTCACCTGCACTGCACTGCACTCACCTGCACTGCACTGCACTCGCCTGCACTGCACTGCACTCGCCTGCACTCCACTGCACTGCACTCACCTGCACTGCACTGCACTCACCTGCACTGCACTGCACTCACCTGCACTGCACTCACCTGCACTGCACTCACCTGCACTGTACTGCACATACCTGCACTACACTGCACTCTGCACTCACTACTCTGCACTCACTACACTCACTACTCTGCACTCACTACTCTGCACTCTGCACTCACTACTCTGCACTCTGCACTCACTACTCTGCACTCTGCACTCACTACTCTGCACTCTGCACTCACTACTCTGCACTCTGCACTCACTACTCACTACTCTGCACTCACTACTCACTACTCTGCACTCACTACTCTGCACTCACTACTCTGCACTCACTACTCACTACTCTGCACTCACTACTCTGCACTCATTACTCACTACTCTGCACTCACTACTCACTACTCTGCACTCACTACTCTGCACTCACTACTCACTACTCTGCACTCACTACTCACTACTCTGCACTCACTACTCTGCACTCACTACTCTGCACTCACTACTCTGCACTCACTACTCTGCACTCACTACTCACTACTCTGCACTCACTACTCACTACTCTGCACTCACTACTCTGCACTCACTACTCTGCACTCACTACTCTGCACTCACTACTCTGCACTCACTACTCTGCACTCACTACTCTGCACTCACTACTCACTACTCTGCACTCACTACTCTGCACTCAATACTCACTAATCTGCACTCACTACTCACTACTCTGCACTCTGCACTCACTACTCTGCACTCACTACTCACTACTCTGCACTCACTACTCACTACTCTGCACTCACTAGTCACTACTCTGCACTCACTACTCTGCATTCTGCACTCACTACTCTGCACTCACTACTCTGCACTCTGCACTCACTACTCTGCACTCACTACTCTGCACTCACTACTCTGCACTCACTACTCTGCACTCACTACTCACTACTCTGCACTCACTACTCACTACTCTGCACTCACTACTCTGCACTCACTACTCTGCACTCACTACTCTGCACTCACTACTCTGCACTCACTACTCTGCACTCACTACTCTGCACTCTGCACTCACTATGCTGCACTCACTACGCTGCACTCACTACGCTGCACTCACTACGCTGCACTCTGCACTCACTACTCTGCACTCTGCACTCTGCACTCACTACTCTGCACTCACTACTCTGCACTCACTACTCTGCACTCTGCACTCACTACTCTGCACTTTGCACTCACTACTCTGCACTCTGCACTCACTACTCTGCACACTCACTCTGCACTCACTACTCTGCACACTCTCTGCACACTCTCTCTGCCCACTCTCTCTGCCCACTCACTCTGCACTCACTACTCTGCACTCACTACTCTGCACTCACTACTCTGCACTCACTACTCTGCACTCACTACTCACTACTCTGCACTCACTACTCACTACTCTGCACTCACTACTCACTACTCTGCACTCACTACTCACTACTCTGCACTCACTACTCTGCACTCACTACTCTGCACTCACTACTCTGCACTCACTACTCTGCACTCACTACTCTGCACTCTGCACTCACTACGCTGCACTCACTACTCTGCACTCACTACTCTGCACTCTGCACTTACTACTCTGCACTCTGCACTCACTACTCTGCACTCTGCACTCACTACTCTGCACTCTGCACTCACTACTCTGCACTCACTACTCTGCACTCTGCACTCACTACTCTGCACTTTGCACTCACTACTCTGCACTCTGCACTCACTCTGCACTCACTACTCTGCACACTCTCTGCACACTCTCTCTGCCCACTCACTCTGCACTCACTACTCTGCACTCACTACTCTGCACTCACTACTCTGCACTCACTACTCTGCACTCACTACTCTGCACTCTGCACACTCAATCTGCACTGTGCACACCACTGATATCATGGAATCTTCCACCACACTTTCTAAAACTCTATAGTCCGAAGCATAATAGGCACAGAACCAAAAGAAGGGTAGACATTGCTTAAAATAATCTTATTGTATTTATGAGAAGCAAAAGCGAGACTGTGAAATGTGCTGAATATCAGTTTGTTACGAATCAACAGAGGGGAGTTAGAGAACCAAGAAATAGTAATTTAGAATCCGGGTTAGAAGGAGTAGTAATCACAAGCTGAGGATCAACGGGCGCGAAACAGCGTGGTGGGCGCGCAGGAGACGCAGCGTGAGCGTGCACATCAGCTGAAGATCGCCGGAGAAGACACCGAGCCTGCCTGCTGCCGTGACTGACCCGCTGCAGAGGGAAAGAGCCCGGTGAGTGGGGGTAGAGGGGGGGGGGGCGGCAGAGAGGGAGTGGGCAGAGAGGGAGGGTGTGTGTGTGTGTGTGTGTGTATGCGTGCGTGTGTCTGTCTGTGTGTGTCTGGTGTGTGCCTGCCTGCCTGCCTTTGTGTGTGCGCGTCCACAGACCCTGGTCGGCTCGTGCACCGCTCTGTACTCCCTTGCGAGCTTACTCGGCGACAATAGTTCTCGTTGCCGAGACCTAAAAATTACGTTTTAAGGGTTTTGTCTTTGATCAGGCAATAAGAGCAGACCGCCCCCCTCCCCCCTCCCCTCCCCCCTGAGGCAGTCTGTAAAAGAAATGTGTATTATATGAATGTGCCTCTTTGGATAAGGGAACATCAGTCACGCATTCCCTCGAGGCGTTGCTGTTTGAGCTTCCTTCGTATGTGGAAGCACCTGCAATTTCGTACACTTTGTTATTGACCAAAGACTAATTAAAAAACCTTCAGAAAGTAAAACAAGGGGCATAGCACCATATATGGAGCCCTGTTCGCATAAGTGCACAGAAACAACATTTATGTGTGGATTTGAAGAATGTTTATTCCTCGTCCAATGTACATTTCAATGTTAAGTATACTGGAAAGTTTTCCTCGTTTTTGTTCAAATTTTCCTGAAGCAACATATTGTTCCTATAGCATAGTTTATGCATGGAAAATTTCTCTTGGTGAGAGACTGAATGTAAAAAATTGCATGTGTGACGTTTTTCTGAAAACATTCAAATTTGTAATTTTATAAAGCGTGGAAGCCTAGCTTTTGCACATTTCATGACGTTGTCAAATCTTGTAAGTGAACGTTGTCTGTGGAAGTGGAACACCGTACCTCAATATTTAAAACTGTACCCCAATAATAATGATACCCCAATAATTTTGATCACCAAAATTTACCACAGACTTTTGGATTTCAAGTTGATCTTGCTCTAAAGGCACCCTGCCCAAAATTCATTTGGCACAGCAGCATAGTGAATCATAAAGACCACTCAAAACCTGAGTTCCAGCTCAAGGGAAAATGTTAAACGGTTTCATTACAGAAATGTTAAAAAAATCAAGCAGTGCGGAATAAATACTTTGAAGACTCAAATGCAAATTTATAGAGTAGTTAAATTCCGAAAAAGTTCAAGTTCGAAAGCAGCCAAATCACAATAAAAACATTCAGCAGCCCTAGCACGGATAAGTGATCCCCAAAATCAAGTTGTTCTTATACTTGAATCTTACATAACAAATTGGAACAGGTTCACATTCATCGTGAATGATCAAAAGGAACAAAAATCTCTTTGGTAAATCAGAATAAACAATGTCACATTTCAGTTTCCTAGTACTAGCCCATTCTAAGAAAGCATCTAACATCTTCCATATTTGTTTCCTCCAGCGATGTCCAAATTCATATGAACCATTGCAAAAAATATCTACTCATAATGTGCCCAACAACCGAAATGAAGAGCACTGTGAGAAGCTTCATGAGATCAGCTTGTTTTCATACTGCAGAGCTTTGTGAAAAGAGAAGACACGCTGGGGACCAGACAGGAGGGGGTGCATGTAGGAGTGAGCGAATGACAGTACCATTGAAACAGCAACCAATTTAATCCAAGATCGGGCTTTCATAAAATGTAGCACAACTTAATTGCACCTACAAACACACTTCTATACATAATGTTAAACCTGTTTCAACTCCAAACATATTATATCAGCATTTGTGTTTTGGGTCCAACATCAAAATCACCATAGGTCATTCTTTTTTCCCCATAAATATTATAACCTTAGAAAAAACACTACTACAGTTACACACTCTGAATATTCTGTAATCACAAGTAACACATTAATAACATTTTATTAATCAAGGAAATCACTCAGCTGACATAATTCTTTTCTTTTTTTCTGGTACTCTCCTTTGCCATATTCATCAGTTTATAAATTCGATCCTTAATACATTCCATTTTGAACTCCTCGGATCTCTTTGTCTTCCGACCCTTATTACCTTTATTCAAACACTTTTCAAAATACATTCTGAGAACATTTTAGGAAAGAAATATAACAATTGCACACATCATTCACTAGTATAGAAGTTAGCATTAATCCCACCCAAATCATCTAACCATTCATCAACTTTATTAAAAACCCTTCCCCAACTCACTAAACAGGAACCTACAGCCTCTCATAGGACAGGCTCTTCAAAAGTTGCAATAGCATATGAGATAGTAGTAATGCTAATGATACATAAATTAATAACCATACTGTCATCAGGCACATAGGTACAACACCTTTTGGCCTTTATTAATGCGTAGACTCCACCCTCCTTCACTAAGAAAATATCTAATGCCAATCAGTTCTCCATAACCATGGCTCTAACAGCAATCATCTCTATACTTACCTGTTTCAAAGCACCAGCTGTATCTGCGGCAAGTTTATCCACTGAAGTAGACAGATGTCTAATATTCACATCATTCATTGCAACACCCATAGATGGAATCATAGCACCTAATATATCTATAACTACAGTCCTAAAGCTCTGTTTCATTCTTTTCAGGCTCATTGACTCATCCATCTCATTCACATGATATACTCTAGGAAACACCAAAGCAAGATAACAAGATCCAACCCAATTATGCCACATTTTGAAATTAACAGTCTTTCCACACAAATAATCAATTCCTCTCAGAATCGGCTCACCCCCAAATTCCCACTTACCGCATAACTTCTTTCACAATCTCTCTCTCTCCTACATATTCAGTTTTACTATTTTTCAGAGAACTTTGATGTACCAGACACTATTCACCCCTATGCCCCTGCTCCACCCTCAGCCTAGGATGTATATTTGAGCATCTTATTTCTTCCTCCTCCTTTGCCTGCTCCATGATAACTTTCCCTCTCTCAATCTCTTACTACTGTCACTCCTCTCTCCTTATACTACTTAATTATACTCCCTAATAAACTCATTTTCTTCTTTACTCAAGATGCACATGCTCACAATTAGTAGGTTTATTTCCAGAGTCAGTTTGTTCCATTCTTCTTAAGAATTTACCAACTTTAACTCCTTGATCATCCTTTCTTATAGTAAGATTTCTAAAGACATATTGAAATCTGTAAGAAAAGGGGAACGAAAGTTATCACGATTAAATATCGTTACATACACACTGCAGGATAAAGAGTAAGATATTGGAAGCTTCATGTAGGGGAAACCCTCACCAGCAGAAGTAGGAAGAAAAGTGTATACAAAACAATCACTGACTGTCATATTTTTTTTAATTAATTTATCATTCTTGTATGAATGGTATTGTGAAATAAATTATCTGAATTCTCTCTATGCTCTAGCATATCATTTTCTAATTAATTTCTAGCAGTATCTAATTATACATCTGTGTAGAAGCATGACCCATTAGAGGTAGTAAGCACACCAAAAGCCTTTCATGATCTGGAATGAGATGACGTTTCATGTGTATCTCTCATGATTGACACCTATATAACAAGCAAAACTTCCTCTTAAATCCCTCCCCTACCAACCCACGTTCTTATGACATTTCACCTGAATCTCCATCTCCATCTAATCATCTCCAGGTCTCTTCCCATCTCACATCCGTCTCCCTCCCACCGAAACCCAACTCCTTTACCCCCCAGCAACTAAAAAACAATGCCACCTGGCATCATTTTCACCCAGTCATGGAACACAAAGTATATAATATCATCTCTAAGCTTAAACCATCCTCTCACACCAAAGACCCCATGCCCTCTAAACTTGTCCAAGACCTTAAGCATTTCATCGCCCCACTCTGGACCACCATTATAAACTCATTCCCCTCAGGGTATGTTCCCGCCTCCCTCCAACTAGGTCAAATCACACCCAACCCCAACGCAGATCCCAACGACCCCAATAACCTCCGACCTATCTCTAACCTCCCCCTTCTCTCCAAAGCCCTTGAAAAATGTGCCCTGTTGCAATTGGATAATCACATAAATACCTTCGACCTCTTTGACTCGCTGAAATCTGGCTTCAGAAAAGGATGCAGCACAGAATCGGGCATACTCAACATAGTAGACGATATTCATCACTTACTTGACAATGGCGAAGCTTGCCTTCTCATTCTCCTCGACCTCTCCGCCGCCTTCGATACGGTTAACCTCACTGCACTACTTAACACTCTTAAAGACGGTTTTGGCCTCAGTGGCATTGTCCTCAACGGTTTCACCCCCTTTCTCCAACACAGAACCCAGCAAATCAAAATTGAGAACTGCCTTTCTAACCCCACTCCTATCCCCCTCGGTGTCCCACAGGGATCCATTCTCTCCCCCGCTCTCTTCAACCTATTCATGGAACCCCTCACGCTCATTCTCAAACAAGCTGGAATCAACTACCACCTCTATGCTGACGATACTCAGCTCTCATATAAGATCAAATCCCACTCTGATGTGCTACACCTCAATGACACCCTAACTAAGACACAATCATGGTTCCATCAAAACTATCTCAAACTCAAACCTAAAAAAACGGAAAAGATTCTCTTCTCCCCTAAAAACAACCTACTCCCCATACTAAACTGGATGTCTGACCTTAATGCCCTCAACTGCTCTCTCACCACCTCCAACTCAGTTGAATCTCTAGGCATCACCATTGACAACAATCTTGCCCTTTCCACCCACATAAAAACCACAGCCAAAGGAGCACTGTTCACTCTCCGTCAAATCAAAAAAATCAAAACCTTCATACCAATCGATGACTTCAAAACTGTTGTCCAATCACTGGTCATGTCGAGAATAGACTATGGTAACGCTATCCTCCCAGGAACTCCCAAAGTCCATCGTGCACCACTCAAAGCTGTACACAACCTAGCTGCTAGACTTATCTCTGACTATTAATGTTTTGAACACATCTCCCCTGCACTTTAAACCCTCAAATAGCTTCCCGTTGAAGGCAGATTCACCTATAAGAGTGTATGTATCACACACAAAGCCCTTCACCAAAACACCCCACGCTACCTCTCAAACAAGCTTCACAAAGCGGGCTGCACTCGCCCTACAAGGAGCACCAACGCCCTCATTCTCGGGTAACGCTCCATCCATATGGAACTTCCTTCCTAAAGAATTACCCTGCAACCCCTCCTACATCAACTTCAGAAAAGACCTCAAATTGTTTCTCCTTAACAAATACTGGGGTCAATAATTCCCTCCTCTGACACAGTATCCAACCCTGCGCCCCTCCAGGCTCCCCTTGACATCCAACTCTCTCGCCCCTCACTCTCCCCCCTAACTCCCCTCCCTCGTGCTACTCCCTTCCCCCTCCCCTAGCAACCCCTCCATGCCCCACACTTTTACCTATAACATCTAACCTACCAACGACCTCTCTCTGACATCCCACCCCCCCACTCCCCTGATTTCCCACCCCCTAAATCTCCCACTCTCCTTATTCCCCTACCTTATCTTCACCCTGCCAACCTCCTCGCACCCACCCGACCCTAACTACTCGCTACCCATGTTAGCTGGTCATTATTTGTCTGTTGTAAATAACTTTCATATTTATCTGCCTTCCGTATTTTGACCCTTATTGCAATGTTTTTGACCGAATGTATCAATTATTGTACCTCCCCGTACTCCTGTAAAGCGCTCTGATACCTCTGGATCAAACAAACGCTATATATAATGTTTTTAAATAAAAAATGAAATAAAATAAAATAATAAAATAAACAAGGATAATGACATGTAGATTTTATACAACTACAAGTACCATGATCCTTTTCCTAGCTTTAGCTGGGTATTTCCTGTATATAAGGTAGAAACACCCAGCGATTCATGCTTGCTATTCAAACTTTCGATGGTCGGAGAGGAGGAGTGCTCTTTCTCCTAATGGAATCATTGCTTTGTCTTGGAATCTTGAAAGGAGAGTTTGTAATTATCAGCCGTTCATAATCATCATGGAGTCAAAACCGCTCATAAATCTGCCAAGTGAGAGCGACCCTTCTTTCACCTTTGCCAAGTGCGATGAGAAACGCCTTGTATGCACGCTGGTTTTAAAACTAAAAGTTTTCATGTTAGGAATATCTGCCTCAGTCTTCTGTTTAAGAACAGCAGAACTATGTTCACTTTGGCATTGTACACTGTTTAACAACAAATCCATTGCTCAAGCTAAAAGACTTTGTACAAAAAAATAACACTTCTGAAAAAGGCAAAGTTGTGTTTCGGTCTTTAAACTTGAAGGTATGCCTTCAGCCTGCCTGGTAGCATATACTGTTTAAATACTTTCAGTTTCAAAAAGTTAAAAAACTTGTTTTCTCAAGATTACCCCTTCAGCAACTATATTCGAATCACCTTGTTTTTCCTAGAGGATGAAATGAGTGTTGATTTTGTCACGTACCATGGAATCCGGTTACTTGATTGTTCAATAGCCAACTTCAATACAAATTATTCCTTCAGTTTTAAAGGTTTGCTTGTTCAGAATCAGCAGGAAAGTGGATTCATTATTAGGTCGAGCTGGTAAACTGCATCCAAAGGATGCAGGTGTCCAGCTGGAGACCTAATGTTGTCTGTCTCGGGGGGAGGAAGGACAAGAGGGTGTTACGAGCTTGAAAGCGGCCGGATTTGGGTGCGTGAACGCGCACGTTCCGTGCCGTGCACTTCCCTCCCATACTCCCAGCAAGTCATTCTAACGTGCATGCATGCACACAGACACACACACACACGCGCGCACACGCACTTACTTACACACACACACACACGCAGGCACCCAGACGCAGGCAGACACATACAGGCAACCCCCTCTCCCCTCTCTTACCTAACCGGGCTTGGCACTCAGATTTAACATCGTGGACGCGCATGCCCAGCCTCCCGGCGCCGTGCACATCTCCTGTCTGTCCCACATTCACACAGCGCCTCTCTCATTCACGCACGCAGCCCCCCCTGAACACACACACAGACACGCACATACACACACCCGCCCCCCCCCAACTAAGCCCCACTCACCCATCGACGTCCTCAGTCGCCCCTCCCGACTTCTGCAGCCACCGCGCGACAGCCGTGACGCTCCCGAACTTCCGGTTTCGGGACGTGCACGCTCACGGCTTGTTTATTTCTGGTCTTTCCATTCACATTACCACTTAAGGTAGAACCCTTCATAGAAAAGCGTTTAGAACCTGGAAAGCCGTCCTTGCCCCAATATGAATAATTAAACATTCTTTCCAATACTGGTCATTCATTAATCGTTTGACAGGTGAATAAAGAGCTGAGATTAAGTATAATCATCAGCACCAAGGAACTGTAAATTCGGTTAGAAGGTTAGGCTGCAATGTCCGGTCAAAGCGGAGACGTAGGTACACTAGCAGAAGAACATCATTAAAGCTGAGCAATCTTTATAGCACACTTGGAGATACCTTTGTATCCATGGTATTTCTCCAATGCCATAGCCAAAATGAGTAGTGATTTGCCTGGTGCCCGCTGCGGTAGATGTAGTAGACGAAATAGCATTGTGGTGATCTCTACAGTGGTTTAGAGAGAAACCTACTTTGTATCCCCCTTGTCCGGGATAGTTGTTGAGAAAAGCATTTTACAAGATTGATGCCTATATGAAGAGCTTGAAGTGGAATGCACCAGAGTCTAATGTGAGAGTAATAGAAGATGTGGTGAGTTCAGGCACCATGTAACATCTGGGAGAAAGGATGTATGTGAGCGCAGTGTGACGTAAATAGCTTCTCAAAGTAGACGAATTTCCTCAAGCAAGTTATGATGAGCGTTTGTCATGCTGAGGTTCGTCAAATGCTATACAATATGTGAGAGGAGCTTGGGAAGTTGACAGTCTAGTGTTAGAGTAGGAATAGTGAGTGGGAATCTGACCCTAGTGTAGCACATGAACTGAAGTCCAGGTGAGAAAAATCTTCTACTGTCTTTGTGCTGCTCCAAGCATCTCAAGACAGCATTATGTGCACAGAAAGTCAATCCCAATTTTGTTTTTTAAACATTAGAACACATACACACATACACACGCACACACATTCCTGCTTGCTATGTGATATGTGATAGGCGATGACAGTGCATATCTACAAGCTAGCAATGACAGTGCATATCTACAGGCTAGCGATGACAGAGCATATCTACAGGCTAGCGATGACAGTGCATATCTACAGGCTAGTGATGACAGTGCATATCTACAGGCTAGCGATGACAGAGCATATCTACAGGCTAGCGATGACAGTGAATATCTACAGGCTAGCGATGAAAGTGCATATCTACAGGCTAGCGATGATAATGCATATCTACAGGCAAGCGATGAAAGCGCATATCTACAGGATAGCAATGACTGGGCATATCTACAGGCTAGTGAAGCCAATGCATATCTACAGGCTAGCGATGACAGTGCATATCTACAGGCTAGAGAAGCCAATGCATATCTACAGGGTAGCGATGACAGAGCATATCTACAGGCTAGCGATAACAGTGCATATCTACAGGCTAGCGATGACAGTGCATATCTACAGGCTAGCGATGATAATGCATATCTACAGGCTAGCGATGACAGCGCATATCTACAGGATAGCAATGACAGCGCATTTCTACAGGCTAGCGATGACAGTGCATATCTACAGGCTAGCGATGACAGTGCATATCTACAGGCTAGTGAAGCCAATGCATATCTACAGGCTAGCGATGACAGTGCATATCTACAGGCTAGCGATGACAGCGCATATCTACAGGCTAGCAATGACAGTGCATATCTACAGGCTAGTGAAGCCAATGCATATCCACAGGCTAGAGATGACAGTGCATATCTACAGGCTAGCGATGACAGTGCATATCTACAGGCTAGTGAAGCCAATGCATATCTACAGGCTAGCGATGACAGAGCATATCTACAGGCTAGCGATGACAGTGCATATCTACAGGCTAGCGATGACAGTGCATATCTACAGGCTTGTGAAGCCAATGCATATCTACAGGCTAGCGATGACAGTGCATATCTACAGGCTAGCGATGACAGAGCATATCTACAGGCTAGCGGTGACAGTGCATATCTACAGGCTAGTGAAGCCAATGCATATCTACAGGCTAGCGATGACAGTGCATATCTACAGGCTAGCGATGACAGTGCATATCTACAGGCTAGCGATGATAATGCATATCTACAGGCTAGCGATGACAGCGCATATCTACAGGATAGCAATGACAGCGCATATCTACAGGCTAGTGAAGCCAATGCATATCTACAGGCTAGCGATGACAGTACATATCTACAGGCTAGTGAAGCCAATGCATATCTACAGGCTAGCGATGACAGTGCATATCTACAGGCTAGCGATGACAGCGCATATCTAAAGTCTAGCAATGACCGTGCATATCTACAGGCTAGTGAAGCCAATGCATATCTACAGGCTAGCGATGACAGTGCATATCTACAGGCTAGCGATGACAGTGCATATCTACAGGCTACGATGATAATGCATATCTACAGGCTAGTGATGACAATGCATATCATCAGGCTAGCGATGACAGTACACATCTACAGGCTAGTGATGACAATGCATATTTATGGGCTAGCGATGACAATGCATATCTACAGGCTAGCGATGACAGTGCATATAGGCTAGCAATGACAGTGCATAATTACAGGCCAGTGATGACACTTCATATCTACAGGCTACCGATGACAGTGTATATCTACAGGCTAGCGATAACAGTGCATATCTACAGGCTAGCGATGACAGTGCATATCTACAGGCTTGTGAAGCCAATGCATATCTACAGGCTAGCGATGACAGTGCATATCTACAGGCTAGCGATGACAGAGCATATCTACAGGCTAGCGATGACAGTGCATATCTACAGGCTAGTGAAGCCAATGCATATCTACAGGCTAGCGATGACAGAGCATATCTACAGGCTAGCGATGACAGTGCATATTTACAGGCTAGCGATGACAGTGCATATCTACAGGCTTGTGAAGCCAATGCATATCTACAGGCTAGCGATGACAGTGCATATCTACAGGCTAGCGATGACAGAGCATATCTACAGGCTAGCGGTGACAGTGCATATCTAAAGGCTAGTGAAGCCAATGCATATCTACAGGCTAGCGATGACAGTGCATATCTACAGGCTAGCGATGACAGTGCATATCTACAGGCTTGTGAAGCCAATGCATATCTACAGGCTAGCGATGACAGTGCATATCTACAGGCTAGAGAAGCCAATGCATATCTACAGGCTAGCGATGATAATGCATATCTACAGGCTAGCGATGACAGCGCATATCTACAGGATAGCAATGACAGCGCATATCTACAGGCTAGCGATGACAGTGCATATCTACAGGCTAGCGATGACAGTGCATATCTACAGGCTTGTGAAGCCAATGCATATCTACAGGCTAGCGATGACAGTGCATATCTACAGGCTAGCGATGACAGAGCATATCTACAGGCTAGCGATGACAGCGCATATCTACAGGCTAGCAATGACAGTGCATATCTACAGGCTAGTGAAGCCAATGCATATCTACAGGCTAGCGATGACAGTGCATATCTACAGGCTAGCGATGACAGTGCATATCTACAGGCTAGCGATGATAATGCATATCTACAGGCTAGCGATGACAGCGCATATCTACAGGATAGCAATGACAGCGCATATCTACAGGCTAGTGAAGCCAATGCATATCTACAGGCTAGCGATGACAGTGCATATCTACAGGCTAGTGAAGCCAATGCATATCTACAGGCTAGCGATGACAGTGCATATCTACAGGCTAGCGATGACAGCGCATATCTAAAGTCTAGCAATGACAGTGCATATCTACAGGCTAGTGAAGCCAATGCATATCTACAGGCTAGCGATGACAGTGCATATCTACAGGCTAGCGATGACAGTGCATATCTACAGGCTACAATGATAATGCATATCTACAGGCTAGTGATGACAATGCATATCATCAGTATAGCGATGACAGTACACATCTACAGGCTAGTGATGACAATGCATATTTATGGGCTAGCGATGACAATGCATATCTACAGGCTAGCGATGACAGTGCATATAGGCTAGCAATGACAGTGCATAATTACAGGCCAGTGATGACACTTCATATCTACAGGCTACCGATGACAGTGTATATCTACAGGCTAGCGATAACAGTGCATATCTACAGGCTAGCGATGACAGTGCATATCTACAGGCTTGTGAAGCCAATGCATATCTACAGGCTAGCGATGACAGTGCATATCTACAGGCTAGCGATGACAGAGCATATCTACAGGCTAGTGATGACAGTGCATATCTACAGGCTAGTGAAGCCAATGCATATCTACAGGCTAGCGATGACAGAGCATATCTACAGGCTAGCGATGACAGTGCATATCTACAGGCTTGTGAAGCCAATGCATATCTACAGGCTAGCGATGACAGTGCATATCTACAGGCTAGAGAAGCCAATGCATATCTACAGGCTAGCGATGATAATGCATATCTACAGGCAAGCGATGACAGCGCATATCTACAGGATAGCAATGACAGCGCATATCTACAGGCTAGCGATGACAGTGCATATCTACAGGCTAGCGATGACAGTGCATATCTACAGGCTTGTGAAGCCAATGCATATCTACAGGCTAGCGATGACAGTGCATATCTACAGGCTAGCGATGACAGTGCATATCTACAGGCTAGCGATGATAATGCATATCTACAGGCTAGCGATGACAGCGCATATCTACAGGATAGCAATGACAGCGCATATCTACAGGCTAGCGATGACAGTGCATATCTACAGGCTAGCGATGACAGTGCATATCTACAGGCTAGTAAAGCCAATGCATATCTACAGGCTAGCGATGACAGTGCATATCTACAGGCTAGCGATGACAGCGCATATCTACAGGCTAGCAATGACAATGCATATCTACAGGCTAGTGAAGCCAATGCATATCTACAGGCTAGCGATGACAGTGCATATCTACAGGCTAGCGATGACAGCGCATATCTACAGGCTAGCAATGACAGTGCATATCTACAGGCTAGTGAAGCCAATGCATATCCACAGGCTAGAGATGACAGTGCATATCTACAGGCTAGCGATGACAGTGCATATCTACAGGCTAGTGAAGCCAATGCATATCTACAGGCTAGCGATGACAGAGCATATCTACAGGCTAGCGATGACAGTGCATATCTACAGGCTAGCGATGACAGTGCATATCTACAGGCTTGTGAAGCCAATGCATATCTACAGGCTAGCGATGACAGTGCATATCTACAGGCTAGCGATGACAGAGCATATCTACAGGCTAGCGGTGACAGTGCATATCTACAGGCTAGTGAAGCCAATGCATATCTACAGGCTAGCGATGACAGTGCATATCTACAGGCTAGCGATGACAGTGCATATCTACAGGCTAGCGATGATAATGCATATCTACAGGCTAGCGATGACAGCGCATATCTACAGGATAGCAATGACAGCGCATATCTACAGGCTAGTGAAGCCAATGCATATCTACAGGCTAGCGATGACAGTACATATCTACAGGCTAGTGAAGCCAATGCATATCTACAGGCTAGCGATGACAGTGCATATCTACAGGCTAGCGATGACAGCGCATATCTAAAGTCTAGCAATGACCGTGCATATCTACAGGCTAGTGAAGCCAATGCATATCTACAGGCTAGCGATGACAGTGCATATCTACAGGCTAGCGATGACAGTGCATATCTACAGGCTACGATGATAATGCATATCTACAGGCTAGTGATGACAATGCATATCATCAGGCTAGCGATGACAGTACACATCTACAGGCTAGTGATGACAATGCATATTTATGGGCTAGCGATGACAATGCATATCTACAGGCTAGCGATGACAGTGCATATAGGCTAGCAATGACAGTGCATAATTACAGGCCAGTGATGACACTTCATATCTACAGGCTACCGATGACAGTGTATATCTACAGGCTAGCGATAACAGTGCATATCTACAGGCTAGCGATGACAGTGCATATCTACAGGCTTGTGAAGCCAATGCATATCTACAGGCTAGCGATGACAGTGCATATCTACAGGCTAGCGATGACAGAGCATATCTACAGGCTAGCGATGACAGTGCATATCTACAGGCTAGTGAAGCCAATGCATATCTACAGGCTAGCGATGACAGAGCATATCTACAGGCTAGCGATGACAGTGCATATTTACAGGCTAGCGATGACAGTGCATATCTACAGGCTTGTGAAGCCAATGCATATCTACAGGCTAGCGATGACAGTGCATATCTACAGGCTAGCGATGACAGAGCATATCTACAGGCTAGCGGTGACAGTGCATATCTAAAGGCTAGTGAAGCCAATGCATATCTACAGGCTAGCGATGACAGTGCATATCTACAGGCTAGCGATGACAGTGCATATCTACAGGCTTGTGAAGCCAATGCATATCTACAGGCTAGCGATGACAGTGCATATCTACAGGCTAGAGAAGCCAATGCATATCTACAGGCTAGCGATGATAATGCATATCTACAGGCTAGCGATGACAGCGCATATCTACAGGATAGCAATGACAGCGCATATCTACAGGCTAGCGATGACAGTGCATATCTACAGGCTAGCGATGACAGTGCATATCTACAGGCTTGTGAAGCCAATGCATATCTACAGGCTAGCGATGACAGTGCATATCTACAGGCTAGCGATGACAGAGCATATCTACAGGCTAGCGATGACAGCGCATATCTACAGGCTAGCGATGACAGTGCATATCTACAGGCTAGTGAAGCCAATGCATATCTACAGGCTAGCGATGACAGTGCATATCTACAGGCTAGCGATGACAGTGCATATCTACAGGCTAGCGATGATAATGCATATCTACAGGCTAGCGATGACAGCGCATATCTACAGGATAGCAATGACAGCGCATATCTACAGGCTAGTGAAGCCAATGCATATCTACAGGCTAGCGATGACAGTGCATATCTACAGGCTAGTGAAGCCAATGCATATCTACAGGCTAGCGATGACAGTGCATATCTACAGGCTAGCGATGACAGCGCATATCTAAAGTCTAGCAATGACAGTGCATATCTACAGGCTAGTGAAGCCAATGCATATCTACAGGCTAGCGATGACAGTGCATATCTACAGGCTAGCGATGACAGTGCATATCTACAGGCTACAATGATAATGCATATCTACAGGCTAGTGATGACAATGCATATCATCAGTATAGCGATGACAGTACACATCTACAGGCTAGTGATGACAATGCATATTTATGGGCTAGCGATGACAATGCATATCTACAGGCTAGCGATGACAGTGCATATAGGCTAGCAATGACAGTGCATAATTACAGGCCAGTGATGACACTTCATATCTACAGGCTACCGATGACAGTGTATATCTACAGGCTAGCGATAACAGTGCATATCTACAGGCTAGCGATGACAGTGCATATCTACAGGCTTGTGAAGCCAATGCATATCTACAGGCTAGCGATGACAGTGCATATCTACAGGCTAGCGATGACAGAGCATATCTACAGGCTAGTGATGACAGTGCATATCTACAGGCTAGTGAAGCCAATGCATATCTACAGGCTAGCGATGACAGAGCATATCTACAGGCTAGCGATGACAGTGCATATCTACAGGCTTGTGAAGCCAATGCATATCTACAGGCTAGCGATGACAGTGCATATCTACAGGCTAGAGAAGCCAATGCATATCTACAGGCTAGCGATGATAATGCATATCTACAGGCAAGCGATGACAGCGCATATCTACAGGATAGCAATGACAGCGCATATCTACAGGCTAGCGATGACAGTGCATATCTACAGGCTAGCGATGACAGTGCATATCTACAGGCTTGTGAAGCCAATGCATATCTACAGGCTAGCGATGACAGTGCATATCTACAGGCTAGCGATGACAGTGCATATCTACAGGCTAGCGATGATAATGCATATCTACAGGCTAGCGATGACAGCGCATATCTACAGGATAGCAATGACAGCGCATATCTACAGGCTAGCGATGACAGTGCATATCTACAGGCTAGCGATGACAGTGCATATCTACAGGCTAGTAAAGCCAATGCATATCTACAGGCTAGCGATGACAGTGCATATCTACAGGCTAGCGATGACAGCGCATATCTACAGGCTAGCAATGACAATGCATATCTACAGGCTAGTGAAGCCAATGCATATCTACAGGCTAGCGATGACAGTGCATATCTACAGGCTAGCGATGACAGTGCATATCTACTGGCAACGAGGATAATGCATATCTACAGGCTAGTGATGACAATGCATATCGTCAGGCTAGCGATGACAGTACACATCTACAGGCTAGTGATGACAATGCATATTTATGGGCTAGCGATGACAATGCATATCTACAGGCTAGCGATGACAGTGCATATAGGCTAGCAATGACAGTGCATAATTACAGGCCAGTGATGACACTTCATATCTACAGGCTACCGATGACAGTGTATATCTACAGGCTAGCGATAACAGTGCATATCTACAGGCTAGCGATGACAGTGCATATCTACAGGCTTGTGAAGCCAATGCATATCTACAGGCTAGCGATGACAGTGCATATCTACAGGCTAGCGATGACAGAGCATATCTACAGGCTAGCGATGACAGTGCATATCTACAGGCTAGTGAAGCCAATGCATATCTACAGGCTAGCGATGACAGTGCATATCTACAGTCTAGCGATGACAGAGCATATCTACAGGCTAGCGATGACAGAGCATATCTACAGGCTAGCGATGACAGTGCATATCTACAGGCTAGCGATGACAGTGCATATCTACAGGCTAGTGATGATAATGCATATCTACAGGATAGCGATGACAGCGCATATCTACAGGATAGCAATGACAGCGCATATCTACAGGCTAGTGAAGCCAATGCATATCTACAGGCTAGCGATGACAGTGCATATCTACAGGCTAGTGAAGCCAATGCATATCTACAGGCTAGCGATGACAGTGCATGTCTACAGGCTAGCGATGACAGTGCATATCTACAAGCTAGCGATGAAAGTGCATATCTACAGGCTAGCGATGATAATGCATATCTACAGGCTAGCGATGACAGCGCATATCTACAGGATAGCAATGACAGCGCATATCTACAGGCTAGCGATGACAGTGCATATCTACAGGCTAGCGATGACAGTACTCCTCTACAGGCTAGCGATGACAATGCATATCTACAGGCTAGCGATGACAGTGCATATCTACAGGCTAGCGATGACAGTGCATATCTACAGGCTAGCGATGACAGTACTCCTCTACAGGCTAGTGATGACAATGCATATCTACAGGCTAGCGATGACAGTGCATATCTACAGGCTTGTGAAGCCAATGCATATCTACAGGCTAGTGATGACAGTGCATATCTACAGGCTAGCGATGACAGAGCATATCTACAGGCTAGCGATGGCAGTGCATATCTACAGGCTAGTAAAGCCAATGCATATCTACAGGCTAGCGATGACAGTGCATATCTAAAGGCTAGCGATGACAGAGCATATCTACAGGCTAGCGATGATAGTGCATATCTACAGGCTAGCGATGACAGTGCATATCTACAGGCTAGCGATGATAATGCATATCTACAGGCTATATTTACAGGATAGCAATGACAGCGCATATCTACAGGCTAGTGAAGCCAATGCATATCTACAGGCTAGCGATGACAGTGCATATCTACAGGCTAGTGAAGCCAATGCATATCTACAGGCTAGCGATGACAGTGCATATCTACAGGGTAGCGATGACAGAGCATATCTACAGGCTAGCGATGACAGTGCATATCTACAGGCTAGCGATGACAGTGCATATCTACAAGCTAGCGATGATAATGCATATCTACAGGCTAGCGATGACAGCGCATACCTACAGGATAGCAATGACAGCGCATATCTACAGGCTAGCAATGACAGTGCATATCTACAGGCTAGTGAAGCCAATGCATATCTACAGGCTAGCGATGACAGTGCATATCTACAGGCTAGCGATGACAGAGCATATCTACAGGCTAGCGATGACAGCGCATATCTACAGGATAGCAATGACCGCGCATATCTACAGGATAGCAATGACAGCGCATATCTACAGGCTAGTGAAGCCAATGCATATCTACAGGCTAGCGATGACAGTGCATATCTACAGGCTAGTGAAGCCAATGCATATCTACAGGCTAGCGATGACAGTGCATATCTACAGGCTAGCGATGACCGAGCATATCTACAGGCTAGCGATGACAGTGCATATCTACAGGCTAGCGATGACAGTGCATATCTACAGGCTAGCGATGATAATGCATATCTACAGGCTAGCGATGACAGCGCGTATCTACAGGATAGCAATGACAGCGTATATCTACAGGCTAGCGATGACAGTGCATATCTACAGGCTAGCAATGACAGCGCATATCTACAGGCTAGTGAAGCCAATGCATATCTACAGGCTAGCGATGACAGTGCATATCTACAGGCTAGTAAAGCCAATGCATATCTACAGGCTAGCAATGACAGTGCATATCTACAGGCTAGCGATGACAGTGCATATCTACAGGCTTGTGAAGCCAATGCATATCTACAGGCTAGCGATGACAGTGCATATCTACAGGCTAGCGATGACAGAGCATATCTACAGGCTAGCGATGGCAGTGCATATCTACAGGCTAGTGAAGCCAATGCATATCTACAGGCTAGCGATGACAGTGCATATCTACAGGCTAGCGATGACAGAGCATATCTACAGGCTAGCGATGACAGTGTATATCTACAGGCTAGCGATGACAGTGCATATCTACAGGCTAGCGATGATAATGCATACCTACAGGCTAGCGATGACAGCGCATATCTACAGGATAGCAATGACAGCGCATATCTACAGGCTAGTGGAGCCAATGCATATCTACAGGCTAGCGATGACAGTGCATATCTACAGGCTAGTGAAGCCAATGCATATCTACAGGCTAGCGATGACAGTGCATATCTACAGGGTAGCGATGACAGAGCATATCTACAGGCTAGCGATGACAGTGCATATCTACAGGCTAGCGATGACAGTGCATATCTACAGGCTAGCGATGATAATGCATATCTACAGACTAGAGATGACAGCGCATACCTACAGGATAGCAATGACAGCGCATATCTACAGGCTAGCGATGACAGTGCATATCTACAGGCTAGTGAAGCCAATGCATATCTACAGGCTAGCGATGACAGTGCATATCTACAGGCTAGCGATGACAGAGCATATCTACAGGCTAGCGATGACAGCGCATATCTACAGGATAGCAATGACAGTGCATATCTACAGGATAGCAATGACAGCGCATATCTACAGGCTAGTGAAGCCAATGCATATCTACAGGCTAGCGATGACAGTGCATTTCTACAGGCTAGTGAAGCCAATGCATATCTACAGGCTAGCGATGACAGTGCATATCTACAGGCTAGCGATGACCGAGCATATCTACAGGCTAGCAATGACAGTGCATATTTACAGGCTAGCGATGACAGTGCATATCTACAGGCTAGCGATGATAATGCATATCTACAGGCTAGCGATGACAGCGCGTATCTACAGGATAGCAATGACAGCGCATATCTACAGGCTAGCGATGACAGTGCATATCTACAGGCTAGCGATGACAGTGCATATCTACAGGCTAGTGAAGCCAATGCATATCTACAGGCTAGCGATGACAGTGCATATCTACAGGCTAGCGATGACAGAGCATATCTACAGGCTAGGGATGACAGCGCATATCTACAGGCTAGCGATGACAGTGCATATCTACAGGCTAGTGAAGCCAATGCATATCTACAGGCTAGCGATGACAGAGCATATCTACAGGCTAGCGATGACAGTGCATATCTACAGGCTAGCAATGATAATGCATATCTACAGGCTAGCGATGACAGCACATATCTACAGGATAGCAATGACAGCTCATATCTACAGGCTAGCGATGACAGTGCATATCTACAGGCTAGCGATGACAGTGCATATCTACAGGCTAGTGAAGCCAATGCCTATCTACAGGCTAGCGATGACAGTGCATATCTACAGGCTAGCGATGACAGAGCATATCTACAGGCTAGCGATGACAGCGCATATCCACAGGCTAGCGATGACAGTGCATATCTACAGGCTAGTGAAGCCAATGCATATCTACAGGCTAGCGATGACAGTGCATATCTACAGGCTAGCGATGACAGTGCATATCTACAGGCTAGCGATGATAATGCATATCTACAGGCTAGTGATGACAATGCATATCATCAGGCTAGCGATGACAGTACACATCTACAGGCTAGTGATGACAATGCATATTTATGGGCTAGCGATGACAATGCATATCTACAGGCTAGCGATGACAGTGCATATAGGCTAGCAATGACAGTGCATAATTACAGGCCAGTGATGACACCCACAGCATCACTGAAGACCACAGCATCACTCGTTCGCCATCACAACATCACTCAGCGCCACCACTGCATCAATCTGTGCAACCATTCAACAACACCAGGTTCACACATGTTCTCTCAATGTTTCAAGCTTTATTGCAAATGTAACAAAAAGATGTTAATATTTCACTTCCGTTCTTGGATTTTCGTCACAATAAAATACACTGAACATAATCTTCACAAAAGTTATTTACAAAACTTTAAGCTAGTGCCATTATAAATTATAATAACTTTCATTTAAGTATTAATTATTGAAAAAAAATAAAACCCATTGTTGTTTGTAATATCAATACATGTAAGTCACGTAAATACAACACATATTGCATTACAAATGCTATAGGTGTCACATTTGCAAAAGTTATAACTATTGGCATTGTAAATGACAACGCTATTAATTTCGGTATTTTCAAAAATAAAACATTAATAAAAAATGTGTCGTTTACAATACCAATAGCTCAAACTTTCCTAATGCGAGACCTATTGCATTGCAAATGCTTGTTTTTCTTTTGTAATCATTGTGACTATTTCAATTTTATTTGGCATTTACAAACTCATATTGAAAACTTATCTTTGACTTTACTTAGTCAAGTGCTGAGGAAAGTTTTATCCAGTTGAATAAATTAATGAACCTTTAAGTGATATGAAGTATGCACTGTTGTTTGGATTTTCAATATCGCATAGAAAATTACATTAGCTGAGGTAAGCACCTTGTTTGATGATAGAAACTTTGAGAAATATGAACAATTGTGTTATGGATTTCCTTTCTTCAGGTTTCCTGAAAGATATATACAGATCTTATTTTTAGAAATCCATTTTCTTTGATGGAAAGCAAAGATTTTCAAGATGTCTGGTGAAGGAATGAGCGGTATTACACATCTATATTTGTTAGATGATTATAGAATACCACATACATATATGTAGCTAATGTGTCATTTCAGTTATCCTTCTCTGCTGTCCCTTTCCTTCCTCCTTCCCCTCACCTGGCATCTCGGGATTCCTCTGCCATATTCACTTAGGAGCTCAGCGGTGCCTGGAGGTGGGTCCATTATTAGCATTATGCCATTCCTAAAAAAGTGTTGGATTCTTTGAAGATAAACCTGCTGAGCCTGTCACAGTCCAACAAAATCTAATAATATTATCAATATAATCACTATTCCATCTTCTTATTAAGACAAGAAATTTATTGTAAGACTCCGAAAATTTCAAAGACAACAAAAATGTTCTATAAAAAAATATAAAGCTTCTTTCTTTTCTTATTATTTCCTAACAATATTCAAAATAGCATTTCAAAAAAATCTTCTTCATGGTTATTTTTCTCAAAAGTAAAGTACAGTCTTTGTTTTAGCTGATATCTTGTATTTCTGTATTTTTGGACCTCGCAGTCTCTTCAGTCGCTTTTTTTTTATTTTTTAAGGCGCTTCTTTTTCTGTCTCTGATCTACTGTCAGATTCACTTTCGAACTTGTCTGATAATTATTTATTTTTTTCTCCCAGTATTATTGTTCTGGCACTATTGCTAGATATACCCATTCAGGTTAAGCATACTTCCTATTTAGAACTTTTCTTCTTCTTGTTGATCTTTTGGCCACAGGTTAATTCCTCTGACTATTTTCAAAGTCTTTTTCTCTTTCAGGTCGTTCTACGGGTGCACAGTGTTTTCTTTTATTTTCTGAGGAGTGGCTTAACCCTTTCTTTGTTCACCAAATTTATTTGTCAGAATATCTTTCCTCTCTGAGGTACTTACACTTACACTTGCGCTTCGATCAGTCTTGTCTCTATAGACTGTCACAAACCACCTTCTTTGTCTAGGGGTTCTTGTGACTCAAATTTTCAACTACATCTTCTCTTTGTTTCAATCAGAGACTATGTCTTCTCTCTGCTACTCAGGCTTTTGGCTTTTAAACTGTAACTGCCCTTCACTCTGACCCCTACTTTAAAACTGGACTTCAGGTATTTCAAGTTCTTCCTCAGAGCTTTCACTAGCCTGAAACTTCAGAAATTCAAGTGCATTGGTTTATTCACTAGTTTCAAAGTTGTCACCCCCTCTCGATCAGCGCTGTGAACTTTGGTATGACTTTCAGATTCACTTTGACTTGTCGATCTGGATTTGGCTGATCAGCGTCTTCTTCTACTCTTCATCCACTGCTGCTTTTACTATCTTTGTGTGAGCAGCGTGGATCCACTGTGGTACCCTGGTATACTTTACCGCAATTTCTGTCATCACTATTATCTGGTTGGGTCACCTTTCCTCCAGACAATACTTCCTGACGTATTTCTGGATCACTACCCTTTCTCCAGGGTAAAATCAGTGACAGGGAATGCCCTTTGTCTTTTCTGTTCCTACACTCACCTGATGAGAAACATATTTCATCATATCAGCCAGGTCTTTGCAGTAATCTAGCACAATGTCATCAGTTACTGACGCTAATGCAGCTGATGGAATATATATAAACGTGCTATTAATCTGCCCCTTGCAACCTTTTGGGGCTACAAACCAGTCCTTCTGTCAGGAGTACTTCTCATGCTTATCAAAACAAGAGGAAGTGGCTGAGGCCACTTCTAACCAGTAGAAGCACAGAAGTTTGACAATTTGTTCGAAGAGTTCCATTAGCTTTTTCAAGCACACCTGAAGATTGTGGACGATAACTACAATGAGACCTTTTTTAATCTGAAAATGAAAGCTGAATGCTGTGCAAATTATTTGCAAAACTTCATTCTGGAAATGAGTTCCACAATCAGCCTCAATAGAAGTTGGAATCCTGAACTGTGGTATCAATTCCCTAGACAACAATTTGGCAACTGTAAAGCCATCTGATCTCCAGGTAGGATAGGCTTCAACCCATTTAGAGAACAAACATATTATGGCTAAGGTGCATTTCAAACCATTGTAAACTAGCATCTCAACAAAGTCGGCTTTGAGTTTTGTAAATTGACCTTCTGATTTGTCAATACGGTTCATCCCGTTTAGGCTCTTCTTCCTTGATTTGTCTGACAGGTCAAGCCCTGTACGCAAATATCTTTATCAACATTTCTAAATTTGAAATTTTCAGAATATTTTCTACGCATCCGTATGAGACTATCTCTCCCTGCATGTGATTTATTATGAACATATTTTCCCATTGGATACAGCATGGCATCAGGGTGAACATATTTATTTTTAGCATTGACAAACAAATCCTGTTTTTTTTTATTGTTTCCCCAAATCTTTTTCTCCTCATCTGGAGTTTCCTCCTGAGATCCCTCAACCCACTCAAAGAAGTTTGTTTTGATTTCATAAAGACACAATTCACATTTTATGCATTTTGTATAGTGCTTACTCTTGATTCAACATTTTCATTTTCTTGCACAACTGTCTCATCTTGTAATGCACAGTACCTTGCCACCTGATCTGCATACCTATTATCAACTGTTAGTAAATAAATTCCAGCTTTATGGGCAACACACGTGACTACTGCAATCTCTTTTTGCTGTTGTATTGTTTTCAATAAATCCAAAATGTAAGAACTATTCTACTAATGTATCTCCAGTAAATGTCATAAAGCCCCTCTGTGACCACGGTTGGCCAAAATCTGCACCACTCATAAACTATATTGGCTGCCTGTATAAATTGTCACATTCACATTTTCAGACAAGCAACAAGCTCTTGTTAATGCAAACAATATTTCACTTGTGCTAAAGTCACATTCAGCAGAAAAGATGCTTCTAAAGTCACACTAATGGAACATACCGTATAGGTAGCTCTCAATGCTCCATATTGCTCTCCTAAAGAAGAAGAAATACTGTTAGATCAGCCACTTCCAATTGAGTTTTTCTAACGTCTGGTCTTGGTTTGGTAGATAATTCAGTAATCTCAATGCAATCATCCTCTGGTTCACAACCAGTTTCATGACTTTTATCAATTTCCATGTCTTGACAACTCCTGTCAGAATTAGGAAGCAGAGTTGCTGGTTTCAATGAATTGCACATCTTAATTGAGATGTTTTCAGCTGCAGGAATGATTTGCTCATAGTGAGTCAATCTTCTGTTCATTAGGTACTGGGTCCTTGTTCTCATCAACAGAATTTCAACTGAGTGATGAACATATACAACTAAAGTATGACCCATCACTATTCAGTCTGTTCCATGGCAACACAAACAGCTGCAACCAATTTGAAACAACCTGGAAGTCTTACTACTGGATCCACTATGGCTGGTAGACATGCAACTGGACACATTAACCCACCATGTTTTTCGTAAGAATATATAATGCACATGTAGGTCTGTAATGGCAGAACAGGGAAAAGCTTAAAGTATAAGCAGGCATCCGAGTGCTGGTTCATGCCGCAGACTCTCTCTCAGTTCTGTAAATGCTTCAGCACATTCTTTGATAAATGGTATCTGTGTAAGTCACTGTGGGTTAGCCTCACTAATGACTTTGCAATTAACTAAGAGTCTGAAATTCCCCGATGACAGCAGGAAACTATTCCAAGAAACATACAAACCTTCCTCTGGGTAGTTGGAGGACTCATTTTCCGAACTGCAGAAATGAGTTCTTTTGAGGCTTTTCCCTTTCCAATGTGTTGGCTGTGATAAATCCCTTTCCAATGTGTTATCCATGATAAACCTATGCCCATTGTCAGCTAGATGACTTAACAGGACAATTGGATTAAGTTTACAGTCCTGTTTTGTTTTTCCACTTCCAAGTCGTCCATATATTGAACTGAAACTGAGTTAGACAGCAACCTCAAACTTTCTAGATCTTTTTCAGGATTGAATGTCTTTCTGTATACCCTTTTGGGATTCTACGCCACATGAGAACTTTATTCAAAAATTGGAACACAACAAGGTATTGGCTATATTCATGCACAGGAAGTGAGGAGACCGCTTTGCAAAAGTCAATGACTGTATACCATTCTGCATCTGAAGGGATGTTAAACAAGATTACTGCTGGGTTCTGCACTACAGGACATCATTGCATAACAATTTTTATGATTTTTCATAAATACTGAACACTTCTTCATTTAATGCTAGGTTTCTCTATTCCCATCAGCAGAGTTAGAAGTACTACCAAGTACCCCCAGAGGATTCCCTGTTCAATCATGTTTTCAATCACTGGGCTTCATTCTCTCTTCTGCTTCTTTTGTAGTTGAGTACTGTTTAGTTTTAGGGATTATTGCATCTGGGTTCCCCTTCATTTTAACTGGCTTTTCTCTTTTGATCAATCCAATCTCTTTTCCAGTAAAATCCCATACCTCATTCTTGACAGTATCTCCTAAATCCAGAGGCAGGTCACCTTTTGTGAAAGCTGTGAATAAACGAGCTCTTGTTTTTAGTGATTTTATTTTAAACACTGAATTATCATCCTGTGTTTTAATGGAAACACTATCCAGTAAGCAATATAAATCACACAATCCATCCTGCGCAACAAGTCTTTGCCCAATAGATTTACAGAAATTGAAACATACTATATGAACTGATGTTTGTTTTACCTTTGAACAATTTTAGCCGGGACATCTGCCATACACTGATTAACAATGTGTTTATTACTAATCCCTACAACTTGGAATTCTCTTCTAAAGAGGTGATCTTTGGGACGTCCACAGAATGGACTGTAGAACAGGTATCCCCATATCAATTAAAAGTGAAACAGGATGGCCATTGACTTCACTCTCAATATATAGGCCACTTTGGTCTATCTCCACGACAGCTCCAAGTAAACAATCCTCCTCCCCTCTCCGGCACAGTCATTGTGAACTGCTTCCCGCTGCATCATCTTTCAGAATCAATTAATTCTATTGGTAGACTGCACTATATGGCATTCTGTATCTGAAGTTTATCTGAATCACTGGATCTGAAGTCATTGGCATTCGAAATGCCTTCTGATTCTACATAATCTGCTAAGTAGTTGGAACCATTACATTTCTCTGCATTTGGTGAACAAATTCCCCCTGAATTATATTTGGACACTTGTGCTTCCAGTGCCTCATTCTCCCAAAGACATGACAAGCAGAATTTATTTTCATCATTTCAGCATTCACCAATCATCCCATCAGTGTTCATCATCCGTCTTCCACCACCTGCAGTTACATTGCTCTATTTCTGATCTGCACACCTTGCATTTGATTCGTCCCATTTATTCCAGGGTGAACATAATTCATATTTGAACCAAATGGGTTCCCAGATCCTCCCTTAAGCTACTTCATCGGAGCAGTCATCCACTTCTCCTTAATCATTTTGTGCTTTGTGTCAAAATAATCATTATTATATTTTGCCAGCTACTAAATCTAGTCTGTAATCTTTGTCTGACAGCAATATTCACTCCACTGTATATGATTGGTGAGCTCTGGCCTCAAATCCACAACAAAGGTAGAAACAATTTCACTAACAATATCTTTCTCAGGGTCATCTACTCTGCTGTGTTTCTTGATAATCTGCATTGCATCTCTTAAAAAGCATGCATTGACTGCTTTGGATCCTGAGAAGTTCTCATAATTTTCACCCAATTTATATCTTTTTCAGGCATTCTCATTTTTAAATGTTCAATCACCTGTATGAACTTCTTGACTACCTCCACAAAAAGAGCATTTTTCGAAGCAACTCTAACTGGTTTCTCAGTTGGCCATCCAATCAATGCTTTATAATCGCTAGGAACTACAATCTCAAATAATGAATTAAAAAAAGTCCCTAATACATGTGAAATGTTTGTAAACTTGTGTACTTCCTTGTACCATTGTTCAGGTTCCTTCATCAATTTTAGAAAATTAGTAGTAAAGGCATAAACATCCATTGCACACGCACAATATTCCCTGCATTTCTCTCAAATTGAATTCTGAAACCGTTCCTGTCGGTGCTTCCGAATCACCTGCAGCACCCCTTGCCTTCAGTCTGTATCGCTGTGTTTTTACTTGCTGTCCCTTTCTTCTACCTCTCTGTATTTCTTGATATCACCCATTCTCTGGTGTTCTCAATTATATATTTAATATGAGCTCTCACAGTGATAAAGCACATTTCTTTAATGTTGTCATGTGTCAAACCTATTTTATAATTTTGTTTTACATTTATCATTCTACTAATGTCTACTTCACAATCATCTGCTCATTCTTCTAATTTATCATGGGCTTCAGTCACACATCTGGTTGCTTCTTTCATCAAGTATCTCATTTCAGTGACATTGTATTGCAACAGACTGTTCAAATCAATGTTTCCCTGCAACATTTCACTGAATTCAATTTTTAGAATGCCAATATTAATTGCTTTAGGATGCGAACCAACCACTGCCTTCCCAGCAGGTGAATCAGTTTGACCCTGAGTTACAGGCTGCACATCTCTGCTAGTATTATGAAATGCTATCATTGCTGTCTCTGTCGGCATACGCATTACTACAGCCATAGAAATTTGCACAGTAGTGCTGTCTCCTCCCACTCCAATGTCAAGGCCTGAACCAGAACCACTTGTTTGTCTAGCTGTATAAGGAGGAGGTCTGGAAATCAAAGGGTAATTCAAAAATGACCCTCCTCATCAGAATTATTAGTCTGTTTCTCTCCCTTAGCTGTCTTGCCTTTGCCATTAGTTTCTTTGATTATGGTAGGATAGGCTCTTACACCTTACACTGTATCCTCCCTCTTACATTTCTCTTCCCACTTGCTCTGTAGCCACTGTCTAAATGAACCCTTCACTTGCTGGGACATTTTATTTCTTTCCTTTGTTGCTGCTTGTTCCAATTTATTCAGTGCCTCAACCTGGGTAGGTCTGGGCACCAGCTTCATGTCATACTTGTTTGCCTCAAGAAATGCAGATTTCTGATGTTAAAAGTACCCTCTGAAGGAAATTGTAAATCTTTGTTAGAATCAGTGTACTCATGCCATTCAGAAATCCAGGTGCATGCGTAAAACCCAATGTCCATTATCATTTTATATTGATTTGTTCCCTCGGCAGGTAGTTTCTGACCCTCTGTAGCAGGTATTACGAAACTTTAGGCTTTCTCAATATATTTCCCATTAATTTTGCTTAAACAATCTCAAAATCCTAACAAATGAACTAGGAAACAACAAATTTCAATTGACAACCTATCACAGCGCTGCTTTGTTAGCAATTAATCAATGACAACGTACCTTTGTGATGACGTCTCTCTAATCCCCATCACGTATAAAACAAGGACCCCTGAAAAATAGGTGAGTACACTCCTAGGTTAGGGAAAAAACATTTGAGAAAATAACAACCTAGGCAGTTTGTAAATACTTGTCTATTCAATGATAGAAAGATAGGGGACCAGAGACAAGTGAGCGAACACAGTATTCAACTGTCCAACACATATAAAACATTTAATAGAAACAGTTCTTTTTATTTTACAATCAATTAAAAACATGTAAATTAATTAAACATACAGAATAAAAAAGATATATACAAACAAATCAATTATTACACAATTTATAATTTAAAAGAAGAGCTAAATTGTCACAATCCCAGCATGGCTTCCTGACTGGCCAATCACAGCACAGTTTTTCTGTGAACAAGGAGAACAATTACATAAACTTTTAAAACCAATTTACACTAAATAACCCCTTGTCTGCTTACCCTAAATAATAATAAAACAGTCAACAAATTAAGAGAAGTCAAAACATTCAATCAGTAGCTACGAACCAACAGAAACAGTACTTTCTCAATATTGTTTTCATGTCAATTCGGACTAAGCAAAACTTGTCCAGTGGCAATCCACCATGGTCATTAACCTTAGTCCCAAGCACTTAGCAGCTAAGTAAACCAACCAAATTAGTCACACAAAGCTGAAAAGGAAGTCACATTAGTTCAGAATCCCCTAACTGTGTGTATGCGTCACCTCGGAGTACACACTACTTTATGCAGACAATTACAACCACAATATCGAGAGATCTAGGGTTTCAATTAATCTGATATCCGAACCAAGAAACAAATATCAATCACAAATATGAATAGTACATTAGTAATATAGTGAATAATCTACCAATTGAGCCCACAATCAGCATTTCATATCTATAAATTTCACACAAAGTAAAGCGATCCATTACTAAAATTCATATCTCTACACACCTCAAAAACAATTACACCACCCTATGCATGTGATCCAGCGTGAACCCAATAAATTGATCAAAGATAAATACTCAGGGGCAGATTTACAAGCCCCTTGCGCCTCTTTTACGCTGCAGTTGCGTCACTTTTGTGACGCAGCGGCGGCGCAAAAGATGCGCCATGGTGCGGGGTAATTACAACGTGACGCATCTCCCAAATGGTCACGTTGTAAAGCCCTGCGCCAGAAGGAGGCGTTCCATCGCAGGGGGGGGGGACCTTCCGGCGCAGGAACACCTCCCAAAAGTGGCTGAGTGAAATCTACAAGATTTCACTCAGTCACTTTTGGGCCCATGCTGCGTCAAAACCCTGCGCCTGCTTGAAGCAGGCGTAAGGATTGACGCAGCATTGTTGAGATAGAGCCCCCCAGAGCATTGCTGGAGCTGCGTCGCGCATGCGACGCAACTCCAGCAATGCGCCGCTTTTACGGCACAGATGCGTGACGCATCTGTGCCGTTTTTGCCCCATGGTGCGCTGCATTATAAATGCGGCGCATCCAGGGTGGCGGAGCTGCGGTGCACAATAACTGGCGCATCCCTGCTGATATGCAGGGATGCACCAGCTATTTTAAATCTGCCCCGCATATCTTCACACTACTTTGGCACATTCACACAAATCCCTGATGTGCTGGGGTCAAGGTTATGTATATTTCTCCAACCTTCCTTACTGCTAAAACTTATATTTAAAACATCCTGTATTTATCTATATTTAACATATGTAATCGACTATTCATCTACTTAGTCGATGAACCAACTAGCTGAAGAGTTGATGCTAATGGAAATTCTAAGTACAGTAACAATCAATAATTTGAAAAAAAGAAACCACAGACTCTTGGTAAACTTTCAATACGTTTTAATTAGTAATAACAAAAGCTCAAAGCAAACGCTATATCTCAATTACTGGAAACCCCATGAGAGAGTAACAAACTAATCACAGCAATAACGGAAATAACATCTCAAATATACATTGCAAAGAGTGGATAGATGAAGAGACATTAGATGCAAAAATAAAATATATTGACATTAAGCACCAACTTTGGAGGGATAGAGGAAGAGACAAAAGCACAGAAGAAAATATGAAAGCGAAAAATATATTTCTTTAAGGTTAAATACAAACCCAATGGATCTGTAAAGGGGAAACCACCACCCAGGCTTAGGCAGTAGTGAGGGACCCCTAAACTAAGAGTCAAGGATCAAAGAGTCTGGAAATCATGAAAGGAACAGCAAGGTCTCTTAGCAAACCAACGAACAGCATTGCACGCCTCTCTCGGACACCTCAACCTAGCGATCTCTCTCCCGACGGCATCACCCAAAAATCACTCCACCAAAGCACCTACTCTTATACTTTAAAATTACATGTCCGTCCCACAACAGTTGCAATTTTCACATTTTCTAAGTTAGTGATTGATTGGTTTCTAGGGGTGGGATGTCACCCCATCATGAAATCATTCTTCCATCAACTATACCATTGTTCAAAATAATTTTCCCATCCTCTCTCTCATGAGTACACATGTTACAAATTTGTTTTTACAGTTTATTAAATTCAGCAACTACTGGTTCCGTTTCTCATGGTGACACTGGCTTGGCTGGCAGTCAACATCTATGTCCTTCACCAGGTCAGGCTCTTTCAGCTTAGCACAGCAGTTCAGTTAAGTGGTCACATGATTCTTGCTCGCACACTAATCCACCCTCCATCTAGTTTGGTCAATTTACGAATATGGAGGACTCTTTTACCACAAAAAGAACAGGAAATAGACATTTATTAGTGAAACAATAATGCAATTCTCACTGTTTATGACCCAATTTAGCACTAATTCATTATTAACGTGTCAACCTAGCATAGCTTAAGCAGAAAACAGATTTATGTGTGAGTTTAAAGCATCACATTCCAGGCATTTTACAAATTACACATGCGGCCTTGCCATGCAAAACCCTTTAATCCATTCTAAACACAAGGTTATTACATTTACGGTTATTTACACATTAATTCTGATTAGTTTGTGCATATTTGTAAAGTAAGCTTTCCACGTGTAGTGTAAATGAGCACATTTAGACAATACTTACTATTAGCATGTATTATTGGGGTGTTCAGTCAAGCAGGATTCTTTTCGTGAAATCCTTCTCCATCACATGCTTTCACTCCAAATCATTCAAGAATACAGAGTAAGTCAGATTCTGAGAGAGTTTGGGCACCGGAACCACAGGCAAAGTTCCAGAAGAAAAAATCCAGTATTCTCTGAGACTGGACATTAGGTACCAAGAAACTTGGTGACATCTTAGAAAGAGGAGGTTCTCTTTAAAACGCAACCATCCTGTATCAATTTGTGGAACTTAAACCCCATACCCCAATATTTGGACCCCAATACTCATGACACCCCACAAATTCAGATCACCTCCATTTACCTCAGACGATTCTTCTCCAAATTGATTTTGTACTAAAGACATCCTTCCCAACATTAATTTAAGAGAGTAGCATAGTAAATCATAAAGATCACTCAATAACTGATTTCATGAAGACTCAAATGAAAAGTTCAACGAGTAGTTAAATTCAGAAATATTCTAAGTCCCAATTTGCAGCAAAATCATAAGAAAATTGAGCAGTATTTCTAGTAGGAATGGGATATCTTCTGTTCATCCCCAAAAGGAAGAGGTTCTTCTACACAATTTTTGCATGAAATATTAAGGAAAAGTGCACATTCGTCATAGTATGATCACATGTAACTTATTTGGCAAATCAGAATAAAGTAAGTCCCTTTTAAGTTTCCTAGCACTAGCCCCTTCTAAGAAAGCATCTTTCATGTTTATTTCCCTCTGGAAATGTGCAGATTAACATGCCACATTAGAACAATATGTATTCATAATATGCCCAACAACGAAACTAGAGCAGAAAGGCCTTGGTACTTGCAACACTTAGGAACCCGAGAAAATTCATTCAAATCTCACTGAAGAACTCCATGACATCAGCTTATCTTTGTTCCGCAGAGTGTTGTGTAAATTGAAGACCGGCAGCAGACCAGACAGGAAAGTGCAAATGTCAGAGCAGTTTCAAAACAGCATCCATTTTTATCCAAAAACGAATTTTCATAAAAATGTGGCACAAATAATTTATACTTATAAAAACACTTCTATAAATCATAATAAACTTGTTTCAACTTCAAACATATATCAGCATTTGAGCATTGGATCCAACATAAAAACCATCATTAGACATTATTTTTTAATGGAAATTATAATCCCAGAAAAATGCTACTTCACGTGCAATTTCACACACTACCAATATTCATGGAAGCTACAAAAGAAGCACTTTCTGGCCCCAAATTGTACAAGATCCAAACAAACACCTGTGTACAGAGCCAGGGACACTTTTTAGGCCTTTTGTTTGGCTTGTATGGGGGCGCACAAGAAAGAAGTCCAGGAGAAACTGTCACTTTCGAGTATATGAAAAAGTTCTTTATTTAATAGTATTCATTCTTTTAAACGCAGTCACAGTGCAATTTGCAACAAAATCAGCCAACGCGTTTCACTCCCTACCAAGGATTTTCTTCAGGGCTGAAATCAAAAGTAGATAAAAAAGACCTCCATAGGTTTTACATTTCATAAACAGGTCTTGTTCCTAATCATTATTATCAAACAAACATCATTAACATTCTAATTTAAAAAACACATTACAAAAAGACACACTACAAGAGATGATACAGCGTCCGGTACAAAAAGAAACACCTACAACCTCAGTACAAGTTTCGTTATTATAAGCATTATGATCTATGTTTTTCCGTATATTTTAACGTGTTTATGACCAGGAAACCAAGTACCAGGTTTCACACATTGCAACTTTGGGTTTTGACCTGGAGTTGTGTCACCCATACTTCACCCACATGGGTGCAGTGTATTTCTTATTCCACTTTCCTAACACTTATTTTCTTCCTATTCATAAACACTTTGGAAAATGCTAAGCAAACAAATAAATTTTTGTCATTCCTTTTCCATCGTGTGTAGTCATAGAAGGGGGGACAAGAAGAGGGGGCAACACAAGGTAGAAAAAAGGGGGGGAGACAAATTAACCCAAATAGTCAAACAACTCAACCAGACAATGATCGTAACAGTTCATCAAATGAGTCACATCCTGGAGTAAGTTTGTACTTGTATATGTTGGTATCAATGTCAAAGACAGTCCTAGGTCAATTTGATCATATACTTTTCTTTTGTTACTATAGCTAGAATCACCATTGCTGTTAGATTTGTAGTGGGACGAAAAGAAGAAGCAAAGTTGGGTCAAAAAGTGTATATATACAGAGTAAATAAATAAAGGAATAAAATGGTGCTGGTAAAGAGAAAGAAAGAAAAGAAGAGGAATAAAGAAAAGAAGGTGTACATGAAGCAGCATAAAACTATAAATGTAAACCAAGAAACAAGGTATCCGCATCAAGCGTATCAACTATCCCACCCATTTGCATAGTCATAGTGTATACTATCAATGCTTGTCATTTTAATCCAACCCTCCTCATCCTTCTTTTAGAGATATATTGTAGGTAGCTACGCTTACTGAGTAGTATTTAAACCGGTAATGCGTGCATAGATTCTCCAGAGTCGTGAAGAGTTTTTCTCAAAAGCTTGAATTCCTAGGAGTAAAAAAGTAGTGATGCCATTAACTGCCACCACCCCAACAGGTTAGTTGGTTGTGAACTAAAACGTTCCATAATAAACTTTATGTGCCAGAGACGGGTCTGTGATTTCTAGCGGGTTTGCCATATTATCTCAGGAACCCCTAGTTAGTATTGTATATGACATTCACAATTTAAAGCGCTCGTCTCCCACCTGTTATACTGACCTAGTTAACTTGTTGGTTCAGTAATGTTGTATAAAAATACTTTATTTTCACCATAGATTGTTCGTGGACCTTGGCAGAACCTATATGGATAGACGGAAACAATATTATCATCTCCCTTAGATTATATTAAAAACGATTAACACGCATATTTGAAGCGTCTCATGCCTACCTCACAGTGTAAATGTGTAGGATCCCCTGTGGCGATGTAGCACGCTCCGGTGCTTAAGATTCTGGTAAAGGAATCCGTATCAGTTCCTTCTCCCACAGTCAAGTATTGGTTCAAAAGTGGTGAACCTAATATAGAAAAACCACAACAGTAAACGGAATATCAGGATTTAAACTTGAAACGGAGTAATAGTAAGCCTAATTTAAGGGTCCCCATCTTTAAATGCTACGGGGATCAAATTCTTTTTTGTGTATTTTAGATATTTGTTATAACGACAGACTACAAATCCCAGCATTCCTATCCGTGGTAAAAAGTAACATCACCCGGACTTCCCTGTAGCCCACAATCGTGATAATAACGGGATTCGTGTGGGCGCAAAGTATAAGTCCCAACATTTTTATACATGGGGTTTATCAAAACAATCGAGCATTCTCCCTAATCTTCAAGTTCACATTCAATAGCGTAGTTATCGCTCGAATTTAAAGTTATAAAATCCAAATTCAAGCAGCGCGTTTATTTGAAAAAAGCCCGATATTACTCTCAGTTTCACTTCTTTAGTAGAACACGCTAGCATGCGGAGTGGCTCAACCCTTCAAGATGGTAGTTATCGCTCGATTTTAAAGTTATAAAGTCCAAATTCGAGCAGCGCGTTTATTTGAAAAAAGCCAGATATTACTCCCAGTTTCACTCCTTTAGTAAAGCACGCTAGAATGCAGAGTAACCCAACCCTTCAAGTTGGTAATAGGTAATTCACCTCTAGTCCCCGAGTTAGCTCCTGTCATGAATATTTTATCATGGTATCTCGATAGTTAGCTACGCTGACGACACACAGCTGGTGGTAACGCTCTCCCACCCCAAGCAAGAGCCTTCCAATCTCCACGACTGCCTAGCTAGTGTACATCAGTGGATGAGTGACTCTGCCCTGAAATTAAACGGCTCCAAAACAGAGATCCTGCTCCTAGGACATAACGGCCCAAACCTCCCCCCTAACATCTGGCCCGCTTGCATGGGTGAACCACCCACCCCCAAGACGGAGGTCAAAAGTCTGGGAGTATGGCTGGAGACCGATCTCACTTTCAGGACACAGGCAAGAAAGACGGCCGGCATTTGCTATGGACTTCTGAGATCCTGCAGGAAGGTACTTCCCTTATTACCCTTCCAATCGCGCCTATTGCTGATCCAAGGCCTAATTCTATCTAGGCTGGACTACAGCAACGCTATCTACCTAGGAGCTCCAGAATCCACCCTCCAAACGCTTCAGAAAGCCCAGAATGCCGCAGCCCGACTCCTAACAAATACCCCGGCCAGAACATCTGCCAAGCCCGCACTGAGGACGCTGCACTGGCTCCCCATTAGGGAAAGGGTAACTTTCAAGGCCCTATGTCTGACCCACAAGGTACTGTACAATGTTGGCCCCCCTATCCTAGGTAAGTGGATTACACCGTACAGACCAACGAGAGCGCTCCGTTCCGAACATGGGAACTACATCACGATCCCCAAGGTGAAGAAGGCCCGGTTCGGTGGCCGTCGTTTCTCGGTCAACTCCGGGAAAAAATGGAACACACTCCCCCTGAGCCTCAGAACAGAACCAAATCTCCTTCGGTTCAGGAAGTCCCTCAAAACCCTACTCTTTCCCTGAGCCATTCCCTCCCCCCCGGCGTTCTCCCCTTTGTGAGTAAGAGGTTCAGCGCTGGGAGACCCTCTGGGTGACTACGCGCTTTAGAAATCTTTTAAATTAAATTAAAAAATTAAATGTGGAACTTAAACGAAGGCTATAACCCGTAAGATATTTCTTACCTAAAAAGTTTCCTCGTCCGCATCAAAGTAACGGCATGGATGGTCCCAAGGCAGGACCACCACGTCCGACACCTCCTTATATTTACGATCACCATTCATTAATTGCATTAGGCCCTCCCCCTCAAGCGATTGCATTCACGTTTTTTTGGAAGGTTTGAGTCGCTCCAAAGTGGGCGCCATATTAGAATGATAGGTTCAATATGTAAAGGAGCATGTAGGGCCCGCTATTGCTAAGAACCTTGCTAGAATTCAATTTGCATTTGTTATTATTTTCCTAGCGTCACTTTCTCCCTATTTCTAGGGGCTTCTTTAAACCCCCTCTTCTTGTCCCCCCTTCTATGACTACACAAGATGGAAAAGGAATGACAAAAATGTATTTGTATGCTTAGCATTTTCCAAAGTGTTTATGAATAGGAAGGAAATAAGTGTTAAGCAAGTGGAATAAGAAATACACTGCACCCATGTGAGTGAAGTATGGGTGACACAACTCCAGGTCAAAACCCAAAGTTGCAATGTGTGAAACCTGGTACTTGGTTTCCTGGTCATAAACACATTAAAATATACGGAAAACATAGATCATAATGCTTATAATAACGAAACTTGCACTGAGGTTGTAGGTGTTTCTTTTTGTACCGGTCACTGTATCATCTCTTGTAGTGTGTCTTTTTGTAATGTGTTTTTTAAATTAGAATGTTAATGATGTTTGTTTGATAATAATGATTAGGAACAAGACCTGTTTATGAAATGTAAAACTTATGGAGGTCTTTTTTATCTAGTTTTGATTTCAGCCCTGAAGAAACTCCTTGGTAGGGAGTGAAACGCGTTGGCTGATTTTGTTGCAAATTGCACTGTGACTGCTTTTAAAAGAATGAATACTATTAAATAAAGAACTTTTTCATATAATCGAAAGTGACAGTTTCTCCTGGACTTCTTTCTTGTGCGCCCCCATACAAAACAAACAAAGTGCCTGTGATCTGGAAAACACAGCGACGCCAATTAGCAGCTAACGTCGAGGGTGGCTGCACATAAACTCACAAACTTTTGGAACTGGGTCTTAGGTGCGGTATTTTAAGGTCCGCAGCTACATTTTTTGTACATAACACTTTTTAGGCCTGCCATAAAGTTCAGAGGTTACTGAAAATCATGCTTTCTTGTTCACTTTTGTACAAGGAGCACACCACTTCATAGAGGCCTTTAGTATGCCGTGTTATCTCCAGAGAAGTTTGAACATGTCATAAGGGTGATGCTGAGACATCTGAAATTTCTCTAGAACCCCTATGCTCCTTAGACCAATATGTCACAAACTTTGGGTCCCGACCCACTGGTGGGTCACAAGCTTTATTTTGGTGGGTCTGAAAAGTCAGAGTAATAAATAAAAATGCCTTTAAATTCTGTATTTAACTTGTCACATTAGCCATGATTCAAAGAAAAAGCTCAAATGTCAGGTTACTTTATTCTCTTAACTTGGGGATTGATGTATACTTTTATTTCTCAGACTTCACAGTGAGATGAGTTTTTAAACTGAATAATGTGACAATGTAGAATTTTGTTTTTTGCAATACATAACAAAATGTAAATACCTGTATATGAACGGTATGCATCCAGATTTTAGGTAAGCAAAAACGAAGCACTTTGTTTGCAATTCTGAATCGGCTGGAAACAGAGATATAAGTGGAATCAAAGCAAATCAAGACACTTGTTGATGCACAAATGGAAATTTGTTCCAGAAATCCGATCTCCTGACGTTATCATTTGTGTGCTACATAGTTTTATCAGTTAAACTATATATCTGTGCAAACTTAGTGGCCATATCAATGGAAAATGTGCTGTCTATAAATGACAAAATGCTACCACATGATGCAATGGTTACATTCCAAAACGCCCGCCTCAGTCCATTAAAGGTAGATGTGTTGCAAAGGTTTGTTGTTCTCAAAAGTTGGGTGTGGTTCTAAAATGTTTGGGAGCCACTGCCTTAGACATCCAACTGGAGTCTAGATTATCTGCAATACCCTTAGATCATTGTGTACCCGAGACTCAGATTTCAGATGCTTTGTTGTGCCTTCAGGGTGACTGGCTTTGTTAAGTTACTTCCTGTGTTGTCATTTGAGTCAAAATTCATGTGATGGGGCACCATGTGTCTGAGCTGACCATGGATGTGTCATCCCTTCCACCACTCCTATGACTGCAGTGGATGAATGGAGGTGGTTGGTGGTTATCTTTCATAGTTACAGCACCTCCACCCTATATGCTGGGATGCAGCGAGTGCCAAGCACTCCCTTAATATTCCAGGCACTGCTGATCCAAATGAGCGTAGGCAGGGATGAAACCCGGCCTCACTCCTGCAATTAGTTGGATCAAATCTCAACTGTCTTTTTCAGGCATGTGAGTACCCGAGAGAGGCCAACCATATCCTCTACCTCCAGCATGACATGAAGTCTAGGGGCACAAACACATCTGCTCCCTGATCTGAGGACTCTGACTACAAGCCTTTCATTCAGAGGACTAAGTGGACTCTGACTCAAGGGGGACCAGACTCCAAAGACCAAGGAGGATGCTACCCCCAAAGATTTATGGATTCTGACACAAACTCCTACTTCAAAGACAAAAGGGAGGGTCTACACCCAAACGTTGAGGGGGTTTGACTAAAGGGATCTCTGACTGCAAAGAATTATGGATTTCTTGCCCCAAGGCCTGAGTATGCTCGCCTGTGACTCTAAAGACTGTGGGTTCCGGTTAAAAGCGATTGAGGGGCTATGATTTAAAGGTATCTCATTGTTACAACAGGGCAGGTTCTGGTGCAAAGGACCAAGGGGGCTCTGACTCCAAGGCCTCAGAGTCTCTGACCCTAAGGAAGTGGGGGGGCTCTGGTTTGAGGGATTGAGAGGGCTCTGGCCCCAAGGACTGGGTGGCGGGGCCTCTTACCCTAAGGACGCCTAGAACTTTCATTTTAAGGGAGGAAGAGACCCCAATCCCAATGGGCATTGAATTGACTCTGACTCCAAAGTCCTAGGGGGCTCGGACTCCAGGAGTGAGTGGGCTGTGACTCCAAAAGGGCTCTGATTCTACGAAATATGGCGGCTCTGACCAAGGGGGCACTGAGCAATGGGAAGAGGTAGCGGTCTTGCACCTTAGGGTCTCTTACTACAAATGGTCTCTGGGTCAAAGATGTGCATGGGCTCTGGCTCTAAGGTCTGAGGAGCTCTAACTGCAAGGGAGTTCTGACTGTGGGAGCTCTCACTCCAAAGACTGAGGGATCTCTGAGTTCAGGACAGAGGGTGTTCTGATCCCAAGAGGGCTCTGGCTCCAAGTACAGAGAAGGAGCTGACAAAAGGGTGATCCGCCTACACACAATGGGGGCCTCTTACCACAAGAATTCTGACTCTAAGAACTGAAACCGCTGTGACGTTTGGGGGTCCTAGCTCTACAATCTGAGGAGATTCAAACTCTAAGGAAGAACTTACTCCCAAAAACGGAAAAGGAGCTCTACCCCAAACCCAAAAATTGAATCTGAGCAATGTTTCCAAAGCGTCTCTGGCTCTAGGATCTGACGATCGCTATCTATAAGAGAGCCCAGGCTGTGACTCAACAGACTGAGGAACTCTCACTCCAGAGTGGATCAAATACCAGGCTCTTACCATGTTATTACTCAAAGGGGACTCATACTCTGGTACTTGAGGAGGAGCACATGGATTAGACGCTTTAGGGACACTCACTTTGTCTACTGGGGGCTATAGGTCTAAAGCAGTGTTGTCCAACATTCCCTTGGACTGGAATGAGGACTCCTGACTCATTTCATGTGGTCTCCCTGCACTGTCTTATGTGTGTGGATCAAAGTGCAGAGAACAGTCTGCAGAGAGGATGAAGTGCCTGAACAAGTGCTTGATTTTCTGATAATCAGCCATTCCTTTGCCTGTGCACAGCAGGAATCTCAAACTATGCAGCCGGTTCCCATCATAAGAAAAAGCACCCATTGTACTTCAGAAACAGACTAGAACTGAATTTTTAAACGTTCAGGTGTTTTTCAAGCTCTTTACATGTACACAAATTTATTTTGGTCTATGTGCACTCTACATCAATGCCAGACATGTCATTGTTGTGGGCAATTAAACAAATAACCTTTTACAGAGCACACAATACAAACAAATGTTTTTTGGCATGCAGTATCAAATAGTGGTATCTAGGTTGCATGTATCTAGGCAACTAGATGAGCCACACGAGTTCAAGAATGGTAGTATGCAATGAAGGCTGGCAGTTAGAACAGTTATTGTGAAGAAGGAAGCCTGCTCTCCAATAAACCTACTACTACCAGTACCTCTCCTGTGGTTATTACTCCTACAAATTGGCAATGACTTTCCACGGAAGCACATACCATGGGAGAGCAGACGAAGAACAGTGGTGCTGCTTGTTGGAGTGTAGCAGAGGTATCTTCAGGCTAAGTGGAGAAGTGTGGTTCACTGGTTAGAGGAGGCAGACAGTGAATCAGAGGTCAGACCCGGGACCAGGGTTCAATTCCCGACGCGGCAGGGTCTTGAGCCCAAATGTCCAAGGACTCGATAATTCTCGCCTCGGTGCCTACTAGAATCACGGGTTCACACTCTGCAACTCTGGGTAATAGCCTGCTTAATCTCCACTACGGCCCCCCTGTGGCGGGATGCCTGGCTTTCACCTTGGGGATGCCCAGTACGGGTTATCTCACAGGGAAAAGCCAGGACGGGTTCCCAAAGCAAGCGCCTTGAGACCTTGCGGTGATAAGGCGCTATATAAGAACTTTTGATATTTACATTTGACATTTACATAAGTGGACAGAGGAGCACAGAATTGGCTAGCGCCCGTCTACTGATTGTATGTGACACATACTGGCACTTAAAAATTATCACTAACAGGGATTTCAGTAGGTACTGTGAGTGTGCTCAATCAGCCTCGCTCAAGCTTGCACCAAGCCTTGTGCACCCTCCATTGATGGTGTGAGCCACGCACACCTCCATTGAAGTTGAGACTGCGCATGCGTGCAGCGCGCACTTTGGAGAGTAAGCAAGCTAGCGCACACATGTTGGATCATCACACACCTGCCATTCTTAACTGGGATAGGCCATTCAAACCAGGCCTATCACCCAATGAGATTATTTTAATTCCTAATGGCCATTTTGAGTCGGTATTAGTGCATATTTACCGACGAGTAAATAACTGGCAGCTGCTTGCAAGTCTTAATTACTCGCGCAGTAAACAGTCTGCGCTGATGTTTAAGGGTAAAAGGCCATTTATTAGGACCAGGCTGCACAACATATTAAATAACCAATAATGTCAAATAACCAATAACAAACCCCCCAACATCAACCTCTTCATTCATTCACTACCTTCACCCACTCTGAACTCACCTCTCATTCCACTCCATGACCCGTTCCGTTCTTCATCCATTTCTCCACTTCTCTTCTAGCATCCTCTCCTGTATCACCTGGCATCACAATCATGCCTCCAGGCCCCCCATCATTCACTCTTCCCCCCCGAGGGATGGGTGCGCTCATCAGTGACTCCCTGAAGAACCGGGTTTTAGAACCCAGCGGCGCCAGGGGCACGCCCAAAGTCTTCGGGTTCACCTGTCTTAGAATACAGAGACACGGGATATTTCTGACTGGCGTCAAAGATCAAATTTATTGGCTGCAGCCAGTAACAGAAGTCCTAGAAGTCAACACGGTATGAGTTCTCAGGAGACTGCTCAACTTTACAAAGCAAGTCATCCCTTTTTATGTCAAACATTATGCTTCAGGCAAACATTCCTTGTTTACAGTTTAACCAATCACATGTTTCCACAACAAACGTATTGCATGACGACAAATCCATTTTACTGTTGTCCAGCCCATAATCAATCATTGAACAAACCCAACATTCTTCTTTAGACCAGCCGGACAAACCCATAATAAAAAGGACCACAACCCATGTCGTAAATAGACCATAAAAGAAGAAACAGAATAGAGACAGATAGAAGTAGGATAAGGCATGTTTGTGTGCAGTAAAACTTTATGATGTCCTGTGCTCTGATCCTTAATCTTGATCAGCTAAAGGGCAGGAACTGGTTTAACAAGGTCAGCTTCAGGCAACAGGGTCAGTTCACTCAGGTCAAACAGGAGTCAGCACGAACTCGAGCTAAGGTGTACATGTCCTTAAAAGACTAGTTCAGCCACAGTCATCGGCCTATGTGAGGGCAACCACAAAATGGCTGCCATACACAAAATGGAACCCAAGGGTTCAGAACGAAATCCCTAAATACGTAGTGAATCCATCTGTCTAACATGACGAAAACACTCGTACTTGCCGCACTAACTAGTTACGGTTCACTAATATCAAATTCATAACGAAACCATGACCTTTATGAAACGGGTTCAGAATTCATGGAACCTCAGACCCTCCTTTTGCCCTTACATAGGCAATAACCTAGACTTACGTCAATCTGAGTCCAGGTCTATATTCATCAGATCATCAAGATGTTGCTGGAGCATAATCCTATTACTTAGTACTTCTCTTGGGACAGGTCTCCTTGCACACATAGTAGCACAGAGGCCACATATAGCAGGAGCGCACTGCACACAAAGACAGAACAGGAAAAGAATCGCTAAAGCCATCCCAATGATCATCAGAATCTTCCATCCCCAAGTGGATAACACTCCCTAAAACCATCCCATCAACGACCAATCTCCTACGTCCATGTGTACAGACTCGGAGATCTTATGTAGTTTGGAAATGGCCTGGTACACTGTAGGAGCATTGTCTGGAATAAAAACGCAGCAGCTCGATTGAATCAATTTACATACCCCTCCTCTGTCTGCAAGTATGACGTCTAACGCAACTCGATTCTGCAACGTCATAAGACGATCTGATTGGAGCTCAGCAGTCAAATTACTAAGGGCACCGGCAGTCTCAACTATGGTGCACTCAACCACTCTCGTCAATTGCCGTATGTTCCTACTATTAACCATAGGTCCCCAAAACGGCAGGAAACCCTTAAGAAAATCTCCCAATTCTTGTCCTGAAGTATCTTCCTTACTGAAGACACCTCTAACTACTCTAGTTCTGTGGTAATCTGCCGCTGCAGTATACATAGGGAGCAACAGATACGAAACATAACATGTTCCCGAAAAATCATGGGGCAACCATGTATATGCTCTATTATGGCACACAAAATACGTACCCTTAGCTGCTAAAAACGGTGGGGAAGTCTGGGACGCAAAAACATACGTCTCAGTACAAACACTCTTCCCTAACTGAGCTCTCGGATTCTTGCCTTTACCTTGCAGACAAAAATTACCACGATGGGGCACGATCCAAATCGGGGATGATTTTTCCCTTCGCTGCTTTTCACTCAGACTAACACCATATCCAGTCACGTTCCAACCAATATAAGCTAGTGTCTCATCTTTAGGGATAGTCTCATAGGAATCGATTCCTCTAATCATATCTACTATTCCTTTCACTAGAGCACTATTACTTGGATTATCTTTCATAGAACGCAGGGGGTACATTTCATGGGCATAAATAAACATCGTCCTATATGCCTATACAGATCCATTATAGCTGAATGGCAGAACCAGGTAGGGAATACCCTTATCCGTGGTATGAGGCATGAGACCACACACCCAGCAATTAGTGGTGTTCACTACTAACTGATGCTGATGCAGAAGCTGCACAAAGGAGTTATTAACGAATTCCAATCTTCTGATAGATTCATGTTCAGGCAAAGGATGAAAAGAATGCGAAGAAGTAGTAGGAAAATACATAGGTTGTATGGTGGGTGCAAAAGTCACTTGGAAAGAAAAAACAAGATATCCCACTAAAAACATCGTTATGCTAAGTAACATTAAAAGACATGTTATCAAAAAACATTTCCTACTCATTAGTCTACACAGTCTCGTCTTAAAGTTCATTTCTACAACGGCTCTCTCGATCTCAAAAAACTCCATCCTCTAACCGTGCTGTTCGCGGCAGGTGGTTCTCTTCGGCTTATGTCTACACGGCTGTACACTCCAAGGCTTCATACCGCGACCCTACAGCTGAACCCGGATGGCGGTTCGAAAAAGAAAAATAGATCAAAACAGCTTTTCGGATGAGAGAGCGTTTTTTTTGTTTTTTTTTAAAGCAAAAAGGAATTAATCGTTTATTAGTCCATCGGCTCTCGGTCGTAGATTATAGCGGCCTTTACCAGGCACTGTCTGATCTCGGAACAACAACTCAGGCTCAGTAGTGTCCAATCGTGCAGGTGGAGACACAGCTTCTTGCAAAATATCGTTATCCTCGTGCTCAGAACTTGTCCCAACCAAACGTGCGTCACTGAATGGAACGTAACGTGGCACTGTATCAGTCTCTGAATCACCAACACCCTCCTGGACCCACTGGTCGTACGGCAGAGGCAAAGATACCCTCTTACAATGTACGCCGTGGATCCAGTTCTTCTTGCCCTGAACTCTCACTGCGGTACGCGTCGATAGAAGGACTTGAAATGGTCCAATCCAGCGGGGCTGATCATTCTTTGTCCACTGAAAGTTGCGCACCAACACCCAGGAACCAGGGTCAATGGCGTGTCCTAAATCTTCAGATGCTTGAGGAAGTGTATCGTAAACCTGTTGGTGTAAGACACGCAATTTAGCCGTCAAATCATACAAATAGTCAACCAGCACGGGATGTTTAATCTGGCTAAACTTTGTTGGCCTCGGCACTCCCCATACATTTGCGGGGCGGCCAAAACACGATCTCAAAAGGACTAAGACCGATTCGGGAATGCACTGTAGTCCTTGTTGACAAAAGTGCCAACGGCAAAGCATTGGGCCATTGAAGACCAGTGCTCGCCTGAATCTTGGCTAGTTTTAGCTTTAGAGTGCCATTATAGCACTCGACTAGGCCAGCTGATTGGGGGTGATTTGCAGCATGGAATTTTTGACGGATTCCCAACCCTTCACACACTCTCTTCATAACCCTTCCCACGAATTCACTTCCATTATCACTCCACACCATCCTTGGCAATCCAAACCTAGGGAAATATTCTTTGAGCAAGACTTTAGCTGTGGACGAGGCAGTATTATCTTTTAGGGGGTATGCCTCTACCCATCTCGAAAAGGCACAAACAACTACAAGGACGTAATTTAGATTATTAGACCTTTCCATGTGTATAAAATCCAATTGTAGCACCTCGAACGGATACGTCGGAGGCGCAAGGTGACCAGCTGGAGTTGGAGTTGCCTTGCCAGGATTATACATCAGACAAACCATGCAATTCTTGACCAGATTCTCCGCACACTTAGGAATTCCAGCATTCTGCCATACTGGAGCCAACAACTTACAAATCCCTTTCGCTCTAATGTGAGCCATTCCATGCGCCATCGTAACCACTGCAAGCACATACGCATCAGGTAACAACCATCGCTGATGTTCTGACAGCTCAGTCCAACAACCAGTCGAATCCAAATTTTCCCGTACTTTCTCTCCACACACTCAATTCTTTCTCCGTAGCTTCAGCCTGAATTGACTTCACACTCTCTATCGTATCTTCACACATTCCTCTATCCAGACCCATCTTGCTGAACCCGCAACATACATTCGACTCGTCACATCTTTCGCCGCTTCTTTCGCAACTTCATCCGCAAACGCATTACCACGAGAAACATCATCGGTAACCTTCTTATGTGCACTGCATTTCACGATCCCAACTTGCATCGGCAACGTAAGTGACTCGAGAAGCTCATTCACCAACTGACCATGCTGAATCTTCGTACCATGCGAAGTAAGAAATCCACGTTCTTTCCACAAACGCCCAAAACTATGAGCAACACCAAACGCATACTGGCTATCGGTATACACAGTCACTCTCTTTCCTTTCGACAACACACACGCTCTCGTCAGTGCAATCAACTCTGCTGCTTGGGCTGAATTGTGTGGGATACGTGCAGCTTCAACAATCGTATGCAAAGTCGTAACCGCATATGCTGCAGTCGTATCGCCATTCGGAAGCTTAAAGCATGAACCGTCTACCCACAAAATACCATCAGGATCCGAAAGGGGAGTATCTTTCAAATCAATTCCCCCTTCGTTTCCTCCTCCGTTCTAAGAAAACAATCATGCTGTTCCTGACCATCTGTGTCCACAGAAATCGGCAACAATGTTGCTGGATTCAATACATTACACCGCTTGATGTGCACATGACTAGCCAAAAGCGTCAACTCATAATCCGACAACCTCGCACTAGTAAGGTGCTGAGTCTTGGTTCGATTTATTAAAGTATCCACTGCATGTGGAACCATCACAACCAACGTATTATACATCACCAATCCAGCAGACTGTCGGATGGAAACAGCCGTTGCCGCTGTAGCTCTCAAACAGCTTGGCAACGCTCTAGCTACCGGATCTAAAGTTGACGAGAAATACGCACATGGACGCTGCTTATCACCAAACTGTTGAGTCAAAACTGACAATGCACAACCCTCTCTCTCGTGAACATAGAGTGTAAAAGGCTTACTGTAGTGAGTAGTACCCAACACTGGAGCAGAACACAACACATCACGCAATTCAGAAAACTTTTCTGACAGTCGTCAGACCACGGAAGAGGATTCAGTGTATCTTTACAAGTCAAAGCCAACAGAGGTTTCGCCAATAGAGAGAAATTTGGAATCCACTGTCTACAATACGACGTGATACCCAAGAAAGCACGCACTTCTCTCTGTGTGCTTGGTACAGTCATTTGCGCAATTGGTTGAATTCGTTCTGGGGACAACCTTCTTCCCTCCTTTGACAAGAGATGACGTAAGTAGGTCACTTCTTGGCGACAATACTGCAACTTAGAAGGTGACACTTTATGATGCAAGCCCGACAAATGTCGCAACAAAGAAAGAGTAGCTTCTTTACAAGTTTTCTCATCATCAGCGGCCACTAATAAATCATCAACATACTGTATAAGAGCAGCACCAGCAGGTAACACAAGAGTATCGAGCTGAGTTTTCAAAGCCTGACTATAAATGGAGGGACTTTCACAATAGCCTTGGGTAGCTCTCTTAAACCGGAAGCTTCTGCCTCCTAAAGAGAAGCCAAAAATATCTCTACTCTCTTCGGCAATTGGAATGCTGAAGAAAGCATTCTTCAAGTCTATAACTGAAAACCAGGCAGCTGAAGCAGGAATCAAAGTCAACAAAGCAGTAATGTCCGGAACAACAGGAAACTGTGGCACAACAATCTTATTAACTTCTCGAAGGTCGATCACAAACCTGTAGACAGGTGGCTGAGAAGAGTCAGTGCGCTTCAGGATAGGCAAGACGGGATTGTTACACACATTACCTTTCGTTTCTTCAATCAAACCTTTCTCAATCAAATCATAAATGATTGCTAAAAGCGCTCTTTCACCATCGCTAGAAATCCTATATTGGGGAATGCGTGGCAATTTAACATTTGCTTTAAGCGTTACAACATAAGGTGGAATCTCCAAAAGACCCACATCATTAGGACCAGTAGCCCAAAGAGTATCAGGGAGAGAACGCAATTCCAGTGGAAGCCGATCTTTAGACAAATACATTGGAGAGATCACTTTCTTACCCAATGTAAGCTGTACTCCCGAAGGAGAACAATGCAATGTTGCATTCAACCTTTTCAACAAATCCAAACCCAACAAATTCTCACCACAACCGGTCGTTAAATTGAGAGGTGCTTCCAACTCACAAGGCCCTATAGAAAGAGACAAGGGACTAGAAACTGGATTACGAACTGGGGCGCCAGAGAATCCTACCGAGACATTCGTTAAGCCAGACAAAGGTGCGCCAGGGAGTTTAGAGTGCATGATAGAACTCTTCACTGCACCGGTATCCAAAAGAAAAGGCGCTACCACACCTGATGTAACTACTGCAACATAAGGTACACTCTGATCTACTGGAACCGACACTACTCCCTCTCTGTGTCCATGGCTGTCCTAACAATCATTATAGTCAGCATTCTCACTCTCAACATAATAGTCATCAGCATAGTACTGAGTCGACTGACCAGACGCAATTTTCTGTTGATCAAAACAATTCATAGAATTTTGTGGGGGAAAGGAATGTTCGTTCTGAGGAAACGCACCACGTCCTCTACCCCTAGACCCGTGCTGGAAACCACCACGACCTCTCGGGCCGGTATACCACTTGCGCGCTGTCGTAAAACAGGACACTCATTTTTATAATGACCTTCCTCCCTACAATACGCACACTGATTCAGGCCCAAAGGTGGTCTTGGAGGAAAATACCCAACCTTCTGTTGCGGTCTCTGAAACGATGGAGGATGCTGAAACTGTGGGGGTTGCTGTAACTCTTGCTGATTTGAGCGAGGCGGATACGCCTGCTGCAAAAGAACCTTAGTCTTTAAGTCTTTTGTCTTTTTCTCTACTCTGTCTTTCTCGTCCTTATCCCTATTCTCATAGTACTGTGCAGTCGCCAATATCTGGGCTGACGAGGAAACAGCCCAAAAACTCTCAGAATCTTTCAACTTATTACACAGTTCAAGAAGTAAGTTAAAGACAAACTTATCTACGAACAATCTTTGTCCACCTTCCGTACTCATATCTTGACCACCGTGATCTATAAATGTCTCTTCAAACCTAGTGAAGAAGTCAGATACACTTTCGTCCTTCTTCTGCTTACATGCTGCTAACTTGTCCCAATTTACTCGTAACGCTGGCATCATTGTTTTCATAAAATGTATAATTCTACCAGGTAGATCAGCCACTAGAGCCTCAGGCTTAGAACCACCAACTTGTCTGGCGTCCGCAGCAGCAATATTAAGCCATGAGTCACCTAATTCAATCACATGATCCTCATGATGAATCTTTTCCCATAGAGGTTGAGGTATAACATTACCCAACAGCATATCTATGTCGGCTAAATTCATGATGCATGCGTCAACTGTCTGGGACAATTCTTTGTAATAGCCAGCTGGATTCTTACGGGGATCAGGTAAAGACTGTTTAAGGGCCAACACTTCTACTCTCTTCCATGGCACATGTACCCATACTCTCTGAAAATGAGGCAGAAAAGGTGGATTAGCGTTTGCGTCTCCTTCTCTCCAAACTGGGGGAACCTCTCTCATTGGATACTGTCTCACTTTTCTCCTAACTGTGGAATCAGGCTCAAACAATGGCTGAGACGGATACTCGCTCCTAAACGCGAGTATCGTCGCAACTGCTTTTTCAACACCGGGACCCACTATCGTCCCTTTCGCAAACTCAGACTGGACATTTAGCAACTCTACTGGGACTGAACCCAAATCATTATCTTCCCATTCCTCACGGAGGAAAGTACACATTACATCAAACACATATCTCTGCTTGGGTGCTTCCCACTGCAGGAAGACATCCATAACTGACTCTAAGTTATACCTCGAAACATTCGAAACTCATCTGCGAGCCAAGAGATCTAACACTGCCCGTTCTTCGGGACCAGGTAGCTGACTACGCATTTGTTTACGTGCAGAAACAGGGGTCATACTCAATGACCCAAAGAAAGGAGACAAAAGACCGGTAACAGTATCAGTCATTCGTTGTCGAGCAGAAGGAGAAGCTGTCATAAGGACAGGAGACAAAGTATTTTGAGGTGATAGAAGCGTAGGGTTAGTAGCAAGAGAAGTTGAAGGTACAGGATAATAAGGCAAAGTAGTTCCAGACAAACCGATAGCAAAGTCGGCGGCCCCAGAGGAGGCTGCGCCGTAGGAGGAAGAACCAGCTGAGGAGGAGCCGGTGGCTGAACAGCAACAAGAGGTTGTGCAACTGGGGGTTGCGGAGGTGCCGTAGCACTCTGTGCATAAGGGGGTGGTAATCTCAACAAATGTGACATCAAAGGATCCTTCTCAGGGTCCTTCGTTGCATTCTCAAGAAGAGATGGCAAAGCTGGATAACATTTACCAATAGCCATATTATGTTGCCTATCTGACACCTCATATGCTTTATCTTCTTTGTTTTCTTTAAACTGCCTAGCAGCTTGCATTATTGATACATCCTTTTCTCTTTTATCTCTTTTAGCTTGTTTAATTTCTCGTTGTCTGGCTTCTTTACGCCAAAGGTGAAAGGAGTCAAACATTGCGGGCCGGACTTTCTTCTTAAATAGTTTAACTTCCAAATTATCTAGAATCTCTGGGTCATAGCTACCATGATGTGGCCATTTTAAAACACCGTCCTTCCTAGTGTACCGGACCCATACTTCATTAAACGTAATGGGGCCAATGCCATGTTTAGAATAGAGCTCATAAGTCGGAGTTCCAACTGGAGGTATCGGACATGAATCCTCCAATCTGGAATCCCTGTTACAACCACAACAGAATATCCTCCTAATTTTGCTAAGACTAGGCATCTTCGCTCACTAATCTAGCTTCAAACTTAAAGGGATTATCTACAACGATAGTTTCGCAAATATACGAGTCCCTCGGCTTTGGAAATTGCAATTTTCAAATCAAAACTAAGGACCAAACAAACTAAGAACCAAAGTACCAAAAACTAAGGACTGGGAGCGACCCACTTATACTTAACTGAGGTTACAGTCATGCCACCAGAAGACCCGTCTATCGTCTCGCCGTACAAAGCATCACAAATGGGTCCAAGAAAGGGCGACAGTCAGGGCAGCAGTCCTTCGTAGCCGTCATGCCGGGGTCGATGAAGTGGTGGCCGTCCTCCAGAATTTCCTCACGAAGCTCCTCACGATCTTCAGGCTTGGACCGGTACCGCAGAAGTCGCCCCACGTTGGAAGCGCCAACTGAAGAACCGGGTTTTAGAACCCAGCGGCGCCAGGGGCACGCCCAAAGTCTTCGGGTTAACCTGTCTTAGAATACAGAGACACAGGATACTTCTGAGTGGCATCAAAGATCAAATTTTTTGGCTGCAGCCAGTAACAGAAGTCCTAGAAGTCAACACGGTATGCGTTCTCAGGAGACTGCTCAACTTTACAAAGCAAGTCATTCCTTTTTATGCCAAACATTATGCTTCAGGCAAACATTCCTTGTTTACAGTTTAACCAATCACATGTTTCCACAACAAAAGTATTGCATGACGACAAACCCATTTTACAGTTGTCCAGCCCATAATCAATCATTGAACAAACTCAACATTCTTCTTTAGACAAGCCGGACAAACCCATAATAAAAAGGACCACAACACATATCGTAAATAGACCATAAAAGAAGAAACAGAAAAGAGACAGATAGAAGTAGGATAAGGCATGTTTGTGTGCAGTAAAACTTTATGATGTCCTGTGCTCTGATCCTTAATCTTGATCAGCTAAAGGGCAGGAACTGGTTTAACAAGGTCAGCTTCAGGCAACAGGGTCAGTTCACTCAGGTCAAACAGGAGTCAGCCCGAACTCGAGCTAAGGTGTACATGTCCTTAAAAGACTAGTTCAGCCACAGTCATCGGACTATGTGAGGGCAACCACAAAATGGCTGCCATACACAAAATGGAACCCAAGGGTTCAGAAAGAAATCCCTAAATACGTAGTGAATCCATCGGTCTAACATGACGAAAACACTCGTACTTGCCGCACTAACTAGTTACGGTTCGCTAATATCAAATTCGTAACGAAACCATGACCTTTATGAAACAGGTTCAGAATTCACGGAACCTCATCCCCCACCCCTCCCAAGTACCGCCATCCAGGGAACCCCCTTTAGGGAGGTTACCGCCCCCCCTCGGTCATACTGTGCATCTTGCACCCTCCTACTCAAACAGCCCTCTTACACCAAATAGCCTCATTCCACAACTTGCTGACCACATCCCTCATCTCCATCATATAGTATGCATTTCCCAGTCTCGAAAGATGCACACCATCATCCCTAAACAGTAGCGGTTCCTCCAGTCGCAGTCCTGTTTGAGCAATCACTTTAATGTCTTTCACCCCACAAAAAACCCTCATCGCTCTGTTAAGCTTCCTCCGGGCTTTCTCAACAGCCCCATGTTTAATTGCCCCTCTCCATACTCTCTGGGGACCAAATTCTGTCCATGCAATGCGGGTCCCGGACATTCTTTGTTTCATACTCTCCAAGTCTTTTGCATCAGCTGTAGGAGCGCCAAACCCAACAGCCGAATCAAATCATTTTCTCCCAAATGCAGTATTAACAAGTCCGGGAATCCTTTCTTCGCAAGCCAGGGCAATAGTGCCCCCCATTGCAACCACCCTTTCCCCCACCAATTCACTTCATGATGGCTTCCTTAGAGTCCCAGGTTACGGCTCCGCATACTTGGAGGCACAATGCACAAATGAGTGACCGACGATCCACGTGACCGTCTTAGCCCCCGGGCCACCCACGCAACCTACAGTGAGAAAAAAGCATTAGTATCACACTTCCTGAAACCCCCATCTCCCCCCGTCAGGCAAAGCCCAGTCCAAGTTTCCTTATTTACGCACATAGCGCTCGCAGTACCTAGATTTCCATCACCCAATCTGCCGAATAGTATCCCAGGACCAACCCAGATGCGTTGCCGCCATCACTGCCCTAATACGGAAACAGTGAGTCCCAAAACCCACCGGATTTATCCCTAACCATCGCAAGGGCATGCGCAAAACCGCCAATAGTTGTGCAGCTGTCACCCTTGCCCCAGACACATGACAGAAAATCTCCCCACTTGGAGCCCGCATCGCCTGTAGAAACCTCCGCCATTCAGCCACCGGACACCCCCTGCAACCACTCTTGCTTAACCAAACCCATTTTCCTTGCCCCAACTGATCCGTCGTGGACTGCCCCGACCAAATCTCCAGGCGACCTTTAACCAAAACTCCTCATATCTCCTCCCACCTACCTGTTTCGAACCCAACAACTCAGACACCCTGAATGCCCCAAAAACATCCACACCATACATAAACAAAAAAAACACAACCTCAAAACCATCATAGCAACATAAGGGTAACGCCTCAACTAGTCTGACCAGCAAGTCAAACGTAATCGCCTCCCTTAACACCCCTTTCCTCCACCTCTCTCCCTACCCTAACCTCTGAGTATGCTACCAATGATCACATCCTTTGTGGGATCAAACCCCCCAAAAAAACTGCAATAGAAAGACACTCCTACCAACTCCCCGCGATCGTCGTGGAAGACAGACCTTTGTCCATGCAATGTAAGACAAACTGTAACATTTCTTGTTCCATAGTTGAGCGGTCTCCATCCCACGTCTCCCCGCACCAGCCCATAAAGGATCAAAACTCTACCCAGGCCAATCTGTAGGTCTGTCTCGTGGTGTCAGCTACAGACTTCTCCATCTGGCCTATCACCCTCCCTCCCCCCAGGCCCAGATGCCGTCCAGCAGCTTGGTCTTGTACTGATCTGCTCCAGGTGCAAATAGCCGGAACTGCGAACGAGACACAGCATCCGCAATGTCATTATTTGCCCATGGGACATGCTTTGCTTGAACACCACATTCAATCTCAGACATTTCAGCATAAAGCTTTTCAACAAACGCAGCACTCTCAAATCCCTTGCTCTCTGCCGGTTGACCAACTCGACCACAGTCATGTTATCCCCATGAAACAGTACCGACCAATTCTGGAATTCAGAACATCACACCTCCAGCGCTACCAACAAGGGAAAAAATTCAAGAAACGCAATGCTTCTCCCTTGCTTCACCCAATGGGCCGGCCAGTCCTCTGCATACCACCCACCATCCCATAACACCCCAAATCCCGCTGCCCAAGCCACATTGGAGTACATTTGCACTTCCCAAACTACTTTCTCCTCCACAAAGTCCAGTGACACCCATTGAAATCAGTCAAGAAACTCAGCCACGTTCTCAGATCGGCCCGGACCCCCATGGAGCTCCGAACCCTGTGGTGTGGTAAGACTGCACCCGACATGACCATGCCGAGCTGTCTGAAGAACGTCCGTCCTGCCCTCACCACCCTGTACGCGAAGTTGAGGAAACCCAACAATTGCTGCACCGCCCTCAACGTGATCATCTTCTACCCAAACGCCCACAACAGGCACGCCTGTATTTCTGACACCTTTGCATCAGGAAGTCGAGCTAGCCACTGAATAGAGTCCAGTTCAATTCTCAGTCTACAGCTGGGCCCAACTGTTTTCTCAGGCGCCAAAGGAACTCCAAAATGCTGTGTCATCTCTTGAAACTATGACAGTGCCCTGCCGCAGTCCCCTGAACGTGCCTTACCCAAAAAGAGAAAGTCATCTAGATAGTGAGAGACTTCCCGATGCCCGCTGAGCTGTGTAAAAGCCCATTGAAGGAATGTGCTGAACTTCTTGAAAAGCGTGCAGGAGATCGCACACCCCATAAGCAGCACCTTGTCCACGGAGATGGCACCTACAAATTGCATCTCTAGGAGGAATAAGTCCACAGGGTGAATGAGGAGCAGGCGGAAGGCAGATTTTACGTCACAATTCGCCATTTCTGCCCCCGACTCACACACCCGCACTAGGCAGACTGCGTCATCCACAGAGGCATAAACACTTTCCAGTCTGCTTCAGCGATGAAATCATTCACAGACTGCCCTTCAGGCCACGAGAGGTGATGTATCATGCGAAACTCACCCTTTTCATTTTTAGGCACAACTTCCAGTGGGGAGATGATCAAGTCGTCAACAGGCCAGTCGACAAACGGGCCCGCTATCGTGCCTTCGTCCACCTCTTTCTTCAGCTTGGCCGCCACCACCCCCGGCAATTCCTTGGCTGATTTCAAGTTGTCTGCCCATCTCCTCTCTCTAGCGCCCTGATACCCCACCCGAAAGCCCTCTGTGAAACCCCACTGAATCTTTAACGCTGCTTCCCTGTTGGGGTAAGGCGAGAGCCAAGGACCCATCGCCTCAACCTTAACTAGTGTAGGCGCCCTTCTGCCCAGTCAGTCCTCTCTCTTTCGTGGCCCGCTACTGTTCTGAAGGCGTGGCCAAGGTTAAGCATTGGGTAAGTGCATGTCGTCCTCTTCACTTGGAACACTCATGCTCGAACTTTCAGGGGTAACAGGAACAATTACCCCAGTTTTAACTCCAACACGCTCCCGTATTGCTGCTACCTGGTTTGGCAGCTGGCCCGCACTCCCGGGATTGGCATTAGTTCCTCACCCCCACTGTGGACGGGACGCGGCAGAAAGGACCGGTACGTGACCAACAAGCCTCCGGCTGGGTGAGTAGACATTGATGATTGCGTGGAAGACATCCACTGCATCCACAGTTCCTGATCCACCTCCCCCAAGGCTAATCAGGGTTCATGCTAATTCTAGCATGGAATTCTTCATCGTAACTCAGCCAGGCAAAACCCCCAAAATGCATCTGGGCTTTCCTAATGACATCCATGTACTTCAGAAGTGCTATGACCCTGTCCAGGTATTTCTCGTAATAAATACTTGTGTAAATGAGAAAGGCCAATGTCCAATTTTCCATGTTCACCGGGACCTTGGGTCATCTCGTAAGTTCCCATTCTTCCTCCTTAGAGCCCTCCTTTGCTTGTATTTCTCTGTGTAATAGCTTAAACACGTCCACATATTTGTGTTTCCATATTCTATTCCTAGTCTTATCCGACAAATGCGACCCCAGTGGCATCGCCAGTCCCATATAGGCAGTTTTTTGGGATGTTTGTCTTCGCCCTTTCCCCTTTGTCATCTGACCCGTCCATCTCGTCCGACTGTACTCCCGCCACTGCCACCTTCTTGCCCTCCCTGTTCTCTTTGGCACCCCCAACTGCTCCTCCCTGCAGTGACACTATGGAATCCCTCACAGACCCGTCTCCCACATCCACCGACCGGCAGCCTTTTGTCCGCCCCTCTTTAGGTCCCCGTCCCAAGCCACCCACCATGCCCCCTCACCTGTCAAGGCCGTCTGTGTCTCTCCCTCCTTTCCTCTGGCGCTGCCCGTTTTGGTGGTCTCCGCCTTGGCCTTCGTTAGTTTCGTTACCTGCATAACACCAATCCTGTTGTTGCTCTTCACCCCTTTCCGTCCTGTCATCATCATCCCTCACCTCCCTTTCTTCCTGCTCATCACTCTCTGTGTCATAATCCAGTTCCACTTCAGGCTCCACTTCAACAGGCGTCTACAACACCTCTCTCAGTGCTCTTTTTCGCACTCATCCCACTGCCACCCGCCACACACAATGACGTTGCTCGCTCTGCGCAGGAGGGAAGGCTGCCGCGGACCCCCCTACTGCTTCAAGCCAGCGTCCGGAGGCCGTCTTGCGCCCCACCATGCAACCCAACACTCTTTCGACCTCTGCCGGCTTGGATCCTCCCCCTGCCCCCCAGGTAGCTCCAACCTGGTCGGGACCCGACACCATCGGGCCTCGAAGCTGTCCATGCTGACCCTGCCCTTGACTGCGGCCCACCGTCGACTCCTGCCCACTCGCACTTGCCCCTCGCAACCCTGTCCCTCTCCTCCTGCTCCGCCCACCTCTCTTCCTCAGGGGTTGGCATGGGAGGCCCCACTGCCACCTCGTCCCAGACCGCCCCACCCCTGGCAGCATTCATCTCTGGGAAACAAAAAAGAGGAGTACCATCACCGTGGAATCAAAGATTCCTAATGGGGTGTGTGATTGAACAAAAGTGAGAAAGTTCTCCTTTTGTTAAGAAACCCCTCACTCACCACCTAGTGGTGACATGCTTCATCATCGGGGTCCACCCTAATGACCTAGCGCCATCAGGGTGTGCTACAACACCTGTTTACAGTGGAGCAGGTTGTGAGTGAAGGTGCATAAGCAAAAGGAGCGTTTCTAATTTCCAGCATAACGGAGCAGTGAGCCATCGGGCAGGGAAGCCGTGAGGTGAACGGCAGGAACAGCGAGACGTGCTGAATGCGCGCTGAGAGCACTACAGCCCCCAGCAGCACCAGGGGTGACGCGCTCGTGACGCGAGAAGAGCGCCAGGCGGCGCTGAAAAGGGAGACGCCGCCGGGAGTACCGCGGAGCGTTTCTAATTTCCAGCATAACGGAGCAGTGAGCCATCGGGCAGGGAAGCCGTGAGGTGAACGGCAGGAACAGCGAGACGCGCTGAGAGCGCGCTGAGAGCACTACAGCCCCCAGCAGCACCAGGGGTGACGCGCTCGTGACGGATGTATGACGTTACAACGCATACTTTTACTCCGCGTACCATTACAACGCGGTATTTACAACGAATACCGTTACAACGCATAGCGCTTTGGGGTGCTGGATAGTGGTAAGTATAATTTACTATTCTAACTCCAGTCCCCGTGGACCCTAGGGAAGGTGTTGGATAGTAAATTAAACTTACCTCTTATCCTAGAGCGCCCCCCAGCGCAATGCGTTGTAATGTCATGCGTTGTAATGCCCGCGTTGTAATGGTAGTGCGGAGTAAAAGTTGCGTCGTAACGGGTGTATACCGCTCGTGACGCGAGAAGAGCGCCAGGCGGCGCTGAAAAGGGAGACGCCGCCGGGAGTACCGCGGAGCGTTTCTAATTTCCAGCATAACGGAGCAGTGAGCCATCGGGCAGGGAAGCCGTGAGGTGAACGGCAGGAACAGCGAGACGCGCTGAGAGCGCGCTGAGAGCACTACAGCCCCCAGCAGCACCAGGGGTGACGCGCTCGTGACGCGAGAAGAGCGCCAGGCGGCGCTGAAAAGGGAGACGCCGCCGGGAGTACCGCGGAGCGTTTCTAATTTCCAGCATAACGGAGCAGTGAGCCATCGGGCAGGGAAGCCGTGAGGTGAACGGCAGGAACAGCGAGACGCGCTGAGAGCGCGCTGAGAGCACTACAGCCCCCAGCAGCACCAGGGGTGACGCGCTCATGACGCGAGAAGAGCGCCAGGCGGCGCTGAAAAGGGAGACGCCGCAGGGAGTACCGCGGAGCGTTTCTAATTTCCAGCATAACGGAGCAGTGAGCCATCGGGCAGGGAAGCCGTGAGGTGAACGGCAGGAACAGCGAGACGCGCTGAGAGCGCGCTGAGAGCACTACAGCCCCCAGCAGCACCAGGGGTGACGCGCTCGTGACGCGAGAAGAGCGCCAGGCGGCGCTGAAAAGGGAGACGCCCCGCGAGTCGCGCGCGGGAGAAGCCCGGGACAAGGGCGGGACAGTCTTAGACAGTCCTAGACTGGCCGGGACTGGACTGGGCGACCCCCCTAACATCTGCAACTTAAGCAAGTAAGAGATATCCCTTGTCTACTAACTTTACTGTGCAGTGTCATCTCGTAAAGCTCCCTGTGAGCTTTTATTTAAACTCACTGATACACGCGCTTTATCCAAGTATCTGGTGTCTACTGGCAAAGCCTATATAATCTCAGGGCAATCAACAATACAATCTTAATATGTCTAAAAAAAATACTAAAAAACAGCCCTCTGTTAACTCTAAGCCTATAGTTAACTCTAAGCCCATAGAAAACTACATGCTCCAAGTCATAACCAAAATAAATAAAGACAGAAGAGAATCATTAGGACTAAGTCAGTCGCCTGAGCTACAGCTACTAAGCCCAATCCAAAGTCCTCAACATTCAGGTTCTTTAGTATTTGATGACTCCGCTAACCTAATAGACATTACGGTCCATCCTACTCCAAACTTGGATGATCAGAATAGCCTTATCCTGGATGATGTCGCAAATATAGTGCCACTAGACCAAGGAATAAACATTGAAAATGAACACGAGACTCTGGCGCATAATGTTGATGAATTGCCATCCCCTGAGCAGGAAACTCGACCTTCGAAAAAAAACAGGAAAACTCATCAAAAGCGGATGGGGTTACGCTCAGGTAATAGGAGGAAAAATGCTACTCCGACAGGGAAAAACAAGGCAAAAACCTTAGATGATGGTGACACTAATGTTCTTGATAAAAGCAATCATGATAAAAGCTATAATGAGGACGATTTGCTTCAGAAAATAGCAGACATTATTGAGTCTAAAATCCAAACCATCATTAAGCCCTTAATCGCCAAGATTGACAAATTGAACGCGGAGGTAAAAAAGATGAGTGGTCTTCAAGTCAAAGCTGTGGAAGGGGTTGAGACGGTTAATACCTTAGTGACACAAATGGCGAAACCAATCGAATCTAAGGCAAAGAGCTCTATAGAAAAAGAGAGCAGTCCTACGCTCCCTGAAAGTTCAGCCGGGAATGAAACTCATTCTACTAATCGACCCTTGAACATCGCTGGGGTATCAGGACCCAAAGGTAATGTGCCAATAAACTGTCAGGAAACAGATCCTCTTCAATTTATTGAGGAAGCCTCCCCTGTGGTCCTGGTCCTGGCCAATGTTCCCCCGCCAACAGATGCACAATCCGAAACACCAGCATCCTTGTCTAGTAAGGCCCTCCATTGGCTAACAAATAATACGAAAATGGCACCAGGAGGAAAATATCAACTTGCATCCGAGATTAAATCCACTAAGAGGGTGGCGTGGATTGGAAATCGACCGAAAGGATTCAAGGGAGATTGTGTTATAGTGACTTTTTTCCATCCAGGTGTTTTGCCAAATCTTCTAAACCATATCAATCCCCCCCAAAGAAGAGCAGGATCTGTTGTTCCTCTTACGTTAAAATTCTTTTATGGAGAGCAAGAGAACGTGACCTTTCCAAGGACTCCTGGACCTATGTGGAACACTGTGAGAAACAACAGAGGCCAAGGGGTTCCCCTTAATGATTGGGGTATGGTTTTAGGTAATAGATATGAAGCCTTATCAGGGCTAAATGATTGTGATTGACTGGGTAATAGTTTTGATAACCTCCTAATTCCTGTTGGCACTCATGCGGTCAGGGAAACGGGCACCCGGCCAAATACTGGATTAACTGATGCTTTGATTAATGTAAGCAACATACAGGACGAGTCTGGTAATATGATTAATGCTCACCAGTGTATTGAATGTTCTAAACATACTATTAATAATGATATACTTGAGTCATATGAGATTTTGGCTCCTGAATTGGCTGCTATAGATGATAATGTATGTGAATATGATTCTACCCAGCAACAGTGTGAAGGTCAAACCGATAGTATAGAATCTACCAGTGACAATATCAATATACAACGTACCTTAATGTCCTGGAATGTTGCAGGGTTAAAAAACAAGATTCTATCACAGGATCTGCTAACTTTCCTGGATTCAAAGGATATAATCCTTTTTCAGGAGACTTGGCAGCTAGAACCGGATCCAATTCAGGGATATTTACATTACTTCATTCCAGCCACCCCGAGCTCAAGGGGAAGGGCAAAAGGTGGCTTGGTAACATGGATTAAGCAGAACAATGATTACTCAGTGTTACAAATAGATACCAATAGTTCTGATATATTATTGGTCAAATTACAGCGACCGCCAAGCAGGGACATCTTTATTTTTAACATCTATTCAAGGGGCCTACCGGGTGGTAAACCCACTAAGGCGGTTGAACTGTTGGATACTCTATTAAATCAACACTGTCTGAATGCCGATATCATTATTGGTGGTGATTTTAATTGTTGTTTTGAACCACTTGATAATCAGGATGTTGACCTCACTATTGAAGAGGACTTCATTTGGGAAATCCCACAGCTTTCCTTGTTACCCATCAAAAGATGGTCTGAGGCTGCATTACAGTTAAAAGTACTATGTGTTGAGTCTGGGCTGAGGGCCACTAACGGAAGAACATTATCAGATAAGCAGGGTGCCCCTACTTTCTCTAATGGAATTACTCATAGTCGTATTGATTATATATTGACTAACAAAGAGAATTGGGGGAATGTTCTTGATATGAGGATTGAGACAAGGGTGGAAAGTGACCACGACCCATTGATTTTAACTTTTAAATTGTTCGATCTGATGACAAATGAGGAAGAGAGGGAAAATGTTCAGATAAACCTTTCCAATGATCAAAGACACATCAGATGGGCAATTTGTGCAGCAAATGAGGAAAGCATGACAGCTATAAGGGACTTAACAACCCTGGCCATCCAAGAAGTCCAGGACATAAATGATAAAAATACCCAGATAGCTGAAATTAGCAGGATCCATGATAAATTTTTTAAAAAGTTAAAATTGTTTTTTGTAAAGAAAGCTAAGAAGAAGCCACGTAGACCGATAAGAAAGGAGGATCAGTGGTATGACAAGACCTGCAGGACTGCCTATAGGTTCCTGTCAGATGCGGTAAAAACTAGAGATAAAACTAAAATAAGGGAGGCCCGAGTTATGTACAAAAAAGTGCAATTTAGTGCAAAAAGGGATTGGGAGGAAGGCTACTGGAGGGATCTCCTCGAAGCCAGTAGGGAAAGATCTATGACACCCTTCTGGAACATTGTTAAATGGGGAAGGGGGGCCAATAGAGGAGAACCCACAAACCATGTGTTACCAGAAGCCTGGGTATCCCATTTTTCTACTCATTTTGCTGCTGAGGATGAAGGCGAAGAGGAACGTTTAGCTTCAGCAGATAATCTTGCGAGCCCCTTAGTCTTCTCCAAAGATGACATCCTAAAAACTCTGAGCTGTATACCTAAAGCCAGAGCCCCGGGCCTAGACTTTATCCCTGCAGATTTGTTTATGTACGACAAGGACCTATGGGCCACCTATATTCAGCTGTTAGCCAACGCCATTGCAAAGGGCTCGCCTATTCCTGAGACCTGGAAAGGAGCCGAGATTATCCCCATCTTTAAAAAGGGGGCATGCTCGGATCCAGGCAATTACAGGCCTATTAGCCTGATTGCATGTATACAAAAAGTTGTGGCAAGGTTACTATTACAGCGAATTCATGGGTGGATAGATGATCATGATATATTATCTCCCCTGCAGGCTGGTTTCCGCAGCCATACCAGCACTATCGATCAAGTTTTTAGATTTGTTTTATTGTATTGGCGTACAGTTTTATTAGGGGGCGGGATGCTTTTTGCAGCTTTTGTTGATTTAAAATCAGCTTTTGATTTAGTCCCCCGCCATAAACTGTGGAATATCCTACATGATCAGGGTATTCCAAAAGAAATTCTGTCTCTATTGATCAGGATGCATGAAAACAGTTTTGCACAAGTACGGTGGAATCAGCAGGGTAGTACCACTGAGAAGTTCCCCATTGCGAGGGGTGTACGCCAAGGATGCGTGCTCGCACCAACACTCTTCTCGTTATACATCAACAGGGTGATCAGTTATTTCGAACATCAGCCCACGGATGCCCCAAGGTTGGCAGGAAGGCTGATCCCCCTGTTGATGTTTGCGGATGATACCTTGCTGATATCAAAGACCCAGCAGGGACTTCAAAAGGCCATTAGGGTGTTTGAAGGATTTTGCATTGATCATGGTCTTGTAATTAATACCAGCAAAACTAAATTTATGGTTATGCACAAGCGGAAACACATTAGAGGTAGAGTTATTATGGATGGGGTCCAGCTCGAGCAGACCCAGGTCTTTAAGTACCTTGGTATCAATTTGTCCTACAATCTAGATTGGAAACAGCATATAAATGAACTAGATACAAAACATGCTCAACTTGCAGGAGTTCTCACAAAGGAGCTTTTTTCATCTTATACCAAACCAATTAGACCTGTCCTAAAAATCTACAACGCTAAGGTCGGAGCAGCTGTTCTTTACGGAGCAGAACTCTGGGGGTCCAGTAATCTTAACAAGTTGACGGTAGCACAGAACAAATTTCTCCGCAACATTACTGGGTTACCAATGTCAACCCCATTGATACCTTTAAAGTATGATCGGGGATTTTATAGCTTTAGGGACATAGCCAGGTATAGAATTGTGGCCTACTGGAGAAGGTTATGGGTAACCCCTGAACTCTTCCAGTATGCCCAAGGCTTCCTGGAGGTGAGAACCCTGGATACTGCTAGTAAGATAGTCTGGTTGAAAGAGGCTAAACTTTTATATAGGGCACTGGGTTTATCCCAATTATGGGATGATCCCCTAAATAGTGTATTTCCACCGAAAAAGACACTTCATGAACTCTATTGGAGTATGGTGGAGATTAAGTGCTTTAGGAATCATATTGACCGTTCCTTTACATATGATTATTTGGAGCTCAAGCACTCACCGGTCCTCGAATCCTACTGGGACTGGATCACGGTCCCAGGGGACCGGAAGAGGTACCATCAGTTGAGGGTGGGGACACTTCCATTGAATGCCCTAATAGTGAAATGGAATAAGGTACAAACTCCAAGGTGCCCCTTTTGTCCGGACCATAATGAAAACATCGGACATGTGTTATTTGCCTGCCCTGAATATAGAATACCTAGACTATCATGGCTTAAACCAATTTGCATCCAGTTAGGTTTAAAAACGTCAAACGAGGCTGTCAGGATCTTAAGAACAGACACCTCTCAGCCTGTAGTTATAGCTATGGCAAAATTCCTCCACTGGATGTGGATAATTCGGGCACGCAAAATCTGTTTGGAATAAGTTTAGGATTTTTATTTCATGTCGTACTGTTTGCGTTTATTTGAATTTTTTGATTAGTATATTTTTCTATGTGATAAACTATGCAAACCATATAAGTAGTTGTTACTTTTTATTTTTTTTCGGTTGGCATTAATGAACTTAGCTGAATATCTTAAGATTATGTAAAGATGTAAATAGGATATTTTAAGATTGTGTAAAGATGTATATAGGACATTTTAAGATTGTGTAATAGTGTAAATAGGATGAGATAGGAAGATGTTTATTATTTTTGTTTATTTATTGTATTAACTCATGTGGATCCTGTATTTCTGTGGGGTGGGGGGGAGGGGTGGGATAAAAAACAACAAATTTTTATTTTGTAAAATGTCTTTGATGATTGAAATATATCGAATAAAGACTAATTAAAGTGAAGTTAAAGTGTTAAAAATTGTCCTGGTTTAACTTGTGAGAAACAAAGTTTTTATTTTCAAGCAACTGGACAATATTAAAAACAATGGCGAGATAGAGTGAGGGTGATTATGACCCGTGTATCTCTATGTGTGTCTGGTCTACATGTTTCAACCGTAAAGGTATTAATTAACCAGGTTTTCTTCAGGACCAAAAAAACAGGGGAGTGGATGGTATGAGTCCCCTAAAAGACGCACCCGATCCTACTCTCTGGATACCACACGTGGGCAAAAGTGTGCCTGTGGTGTCAGCTTATGCCGCAATGGGTAAGCATAAAAATGATCAAAATACCTGTAAAGAAGGAAAAGACAAATGTCAAAATTTAGACTACTACATGCCTGTAACGTTGTGCAGTGTCTCAGGATCGTGCCTGCATGCTGTCACTCTCATTAGGATAATCTGATTACTCGGCGTCACAAAAAGTCAGGGCGCAAAGGGACTGTAGGGTGTGCCTTTTCAGTGAGAGGGCGTGTTTGTAATTGGCCGTGGTTGAGCTGTTGATAATTACCACATCTTGCAAGCTTATCAATTGTGCGTGCTGAGTGGTAACTATGTTTCTTATACACTCACGCGTATCTCATCAAATTTTAAGTGGCGTGAACATATCTCGCATCCAGAATCGTGAGGGCGAGGCTGTATCTAAATAGATAGTGCATGAACTGTCTTACTCGAGAACCATAGGAGAGGTCAATGGGAGAGTCCTCCCAAAACCCCTCCTCACAGTCTAGCTCAACTGTGCCCAAGGCAAGCACCGGTTGCAGCACCTCACCCGCTGCGGGCCCGTCCCCGCCAAGCCTCCTGCCTGCATCCCTGCATCTCCCGAGTCAACCAGTGCAGGGAGGGGCCCACCACCGCTCCTAACAGTATCGGGCCTGCCTCGTGGCCCCAGCAGTCCTCCCGGTGTCGCATCAGCCCCCGGGGGCCCTCCTGCCTCCTCCCCACTGGATCCTAAACGCGGAGGCAGGCTCTTATGCCTGCCCCAGCATGCCGTTGACTCCTTCTTAATCCTGCCCTGCCCCCTCCCAGACAAACATTTCCCGGTTAGTGGTGGCTCATCCATGCAAGACTCCACCGCAGCAGCCACCCCAGTGGAGGCCACGCGTGATGCCCGAGACAGCCCCAACTGTGCTTCCTCCAATACGCCGGGCCGAAGGAGATCCTCCCTGCCGGCGCGGCCCAGTAACCGCAGGGCCTCTCTCACCTGATCAGCAGACATGGCTGCCATCGCGCAAAGCAACGCTCACTCCCCGCACGCTGGCCAACACCAGACTCCACTGACCAGTGGCTTCGCCGAAAACCGCCGTCCGACTACACCCTAGACAATAACTCACTAGACCAAACCCTTTCCTGAACCTGACCCTCCCGATGGTGCCAGAATGCCGTAAGAGGAAGTCACCTTGCTCCCCTGCATTCTTATACCCACCCCTGAAACCCCACCCCCTCACCCCACCCTGGCCCTCCAGCATAAAAGACCCCAGGGGAAGACTGGTATGCGATTCTGCTTTGCTGCTGGAAAGAATAACGTATAGCTGTGTGTGTGTGTGTGTGTGTCCATGATACGCAGAGCTCAATAGTTGCATTTTTTAATAGTATTGTATGTACATTATTACTCCACATCAATACTTGAACAGTGTAATCTATTGATAGTAAGTGCACGTCATGCATGATAGCAACTTGTTGGGATGAATCACACACCAGTTAACAGTGGATTGCTGCATTTAACTTTGTAGTAATCTGCTCACCTGTTGTGGATTGGTGCATTGAACTTCAGGATGATTTACACACTTTTAATGGCAGATTGCTGCATTTTACCTACATTCACAGGGAAGGTTAAAATATTCAAAGTTTTTGTGTAACTCCACCTTTGCCTTTTCTCCTACATGCTGGGGAAACTCAGATGAAATGGCCTGATTGGAAGTAAGATTTTATTAACTATTTATCGCTTATTGAGGAAGAAAATGTGGAGGAATATACTCCCTCTAGGAAGAAAATGTGCTACATAGTCTTGGTCCAGAAGGCTTTCTGCCATATAGCCAGATGAAAGGAAAAAAACAAGAGCTGAAGAAGGTGCAGATGTATTTAAAGAAGCAATGAAGGATTTGGACTTCCATTATCAACCCACTGTGTGTGTAGCCATAGACAGATTCTTTTTTTTTTTTTAACAGAAACAGGCAAAAACCGATTCTGCAGAAGATTATGTCACTGCCCTCAGGAAATTAGCAGTAATATGTACATTTGGGGCGTTGCACACAGTCCTAATAAGAGACTACATTGTTTATGCATTCTAACAATAATGCCATCCAAGAAAAATTGTTGGTGTGTGGAGAGGTGCCTCTCAAAGAAATTATAGCTATTGTAAAAAAAGCAGATTTGTCAAAAAAGTTTGTACGGCAGCATTGAAGCCTGGTGGTGGCATTGAATCTGTATTCAAAGTAACAAATGCCAAGGCGAATGAAAGAGTGGATGAGAAGCGAGGTGGAAAAAACTCTGTGTGGAAGCAGACAGATAAGAGTAAACAGGATACATAGGACAAAAGACCAGTGTGCTTCAGTTGTAGAAATAAGGGACACTTGGCTAGAGATAAGAATTGCCCCACCATCAAAACTAAGGGCCTCATTATGATGTCGGCGGTTAGACGCCAACAGCCCGTCGGTGGCAGTCCGACGAAGACAGCCCTTCAGTCCAACTGCTGTATAATGATACTGGCAGTCAGACCCACAGCTATCAGACGCAACACCGCCCCCTTCACTAGGATCATAGATCCTGACAGTGTGGCGGTCGTTGGAGCATCACAGAATGGGGCGGTGCAGAGGAAGTCACCGTCGTTGGGACTACAATATCTTCTGACAGCCTTTTCATGGCAGGAACCCTGCGAGGAAAAGGTTGTCAGAAAGGAATAGGGGGCCCAAAATAGGGCCTCCGTCCATCGTAGGCCAATGAAAAGTGTCCCTGGGGACACATGTGGTGCCCCCACTTACCTCTGTGCACCGTTTGCCATGCACAAAATCTTGCATGGCACACGGTGCACAGGCATGCAGGATGCCCCCACCGTGGTATGAATTACTTTCCCACCTCCAGTCCGGCGGTCAAATCGAAATAATGCAGTCAGACCGCCGAATGCTCGTTGGGCGGTCTCCCAACCACCGCAATAGCAGCAGGCGGTCCGACCAACCAACATCATAATGAAGCGTTGGATGTGAATAAAGTGACCAGGAACATAACCTCTATGTGACATGACCATTGGTAGAGTAGATATACTGATAGTAGAAGATTCAGGGTCACTGTACACCATACTGCAATGTTTTTTTTTTATGGGAAGATAAGTTTGCAAAAGTGCTGCGTGATCAGATAAACTCTACAGATGTGCACTCTGTTACTTTTACTGGTGAGCAAATTCCCATGGTTAGGTATAGTAACGTCACATTTGAATTTATAAAAAGGAAATCCCAAGGGAAATGATGTGTGGAGTTAAAAGGACCATCAGTATTTGGGTGGATAGATCAAGGGAATTTGGGTATTACCCTTGGCCCCAATAGCAGTGACCAAATTATGTTATTGGGTGAACCAGTGAGTCCTATGGAAGGAGAATTTGTGAAAAGATTTCCTGATTTGTTTTCAGACAAAGTTGGGAAATTGAGTGGGTTTGTTCACAAAATGATCTTGAAAGATGGAGCGGTGCCTCTATAACACTTAACCACTAAGATACCTGTAGGGATAAAGAGAAATGTTATGGGAGTTTTGGATACCTTTGAAAGCAAGGGGATCATAAAGCCTGTGGGGAGTGCTGAATGGTTGGCTCCTTTAGTGGTTGTTCAGAAACATAATGGTCACATAAGGTTATGCATAGTTCTCAGAGATTTAATAAAAATATTGTTGTAGACAAGCTTCCCCTTCCCAGGATTGATGAACTCCTGTCACAGACTCTACAAGTTAAATGGTACTCAACCATTGATTTCACCTTGGCTTATCACCAGATTGGATTGCATCCAGAGAGAAGGAGTTTAACATCGTTCGTCACTGCCTTCGGTTGTTATAGATTTGTATGCATGCCATTCGGTCTTGCATCAGTGGCTGCAATTGTCCAACGCCTGATGCACAAATTATTCAAAGATATAAAAGGATTGACGTACTCCCACAATGACATTTTGGTGATGGGGAGAGACAAGCAAGAGAATGATGCTAGGTTGGAATTAGTCCGGAAGAAATTGGATGAAAAAGGATTAACAGCAAAACTAGGAAAGTGTAAGTTTGCTTTAAGGTCTGTAACATCTTTGGGGCATGAAGTAGGCAGAGAGGGTATCTTCCCCAAAAAGAACATAATTGAAGCAGTCAGCAATGCCCCTCCTCCTACTTCTAAGGAAGAAGTTAGGTCCTTCCTTGGCGTGCAGAACTGTATTCCACATTTGTGCAGAATCTTGCCATGATGTCATATGGGTTAAGACAATTATTGGAAGCAAGGAAGGAATTTATTTAAAATGACGAGTTACAAGTGGATTTTGAAAGGCTTAAGAGTGATATATGGATCGATGTTCCTTTGCAAGGTTTTGAGGTCAGTCTGTGTAGTATTGTAATGACTGATGATAGTGGCAAAGGTCTGGCTGCCGTTTTAACTCGTGTCAGACAAGGGGGAAGAATGCACGGTAGCCTATGCTTCCCGTTTGCTAACTCATGCAGAAGAAAAGCTTTCCGTTATCGAAAAAGAGATGCTAGCTGCACTATGGGCCATGGAGAAATATAGACAACATTTGTAGGGGACAAGATTCAAATTACGTACAAATTATAAACCATTGGTGAAAGTCCTTACATCCAATGGGGTAGCTAAGGCGACACCACATATTGCATGAATGACAATAAGGTTGTTGGATTTTGTATATGATGTAGAGTACTTGCCCGGTAGTGGCAGTTTATTTGCGCCATTCGGCATTACCATTGGGTGAACATACTGAAAATGAATTGGGATGAATACTGTAGGGCCATGATTGTAGGATCTGCTTCTTATAGTTACCCCCACTTTTTGCTGATGTATCACTGTTTTCAACTTAGACTGTCTGGGATCCTGCTATCCAGGACCCCAGCCTAGCTGCTTTCTCCTCTAAATTGATTGCATGTACTTTAGGTACACTCAAGATTGGATACTGGAGTACCCTTGTCAGTCCCTAGTATATGGTACATCATGTACCCAGGGCATAGGTACCGCAGAGGCCTCCCAGTGGCTGCAGCATGTATTATGCCAACCCTGCGAGACTATTCAAACTGACACCACAGGTCTGCTACTGCAGCCTGTGTAAGGTGGTGCATGCACCCCTTACTTAGATATAGGTTACCTATATCTATTCTAAATCACTACACATATAAACCTATCAGTCACCCCTATGGCAGGCCCTATCAATCCTGAAGGCAGGGTGCTGGATTTTGTGTGAGAGGGTGCCCCTGCATGAGCCGAGCCCCTATGCAGCCTAAGGAATCGATTCCCTGGGGTTGTGTGTGATGCAGCCAAACCATATATACTTAAGTGCATTATAACATCGCGGTTATGCTGACTTTAAAACAGCTGCTTCGAAACATGTAGTGCTCAGTGTCAAACACCTTGGAATCATACTTCCACACCAGTAACTGGTGTGGCAGGTATGATTCCTCCATTGTAGAACCCCTACTGTGGGTCACCGGTCTACCCGGTACCAGCTTTCTCGACCTGGGCAGCACAAAATGGATGCTGCCAGCCACGGACAAGAGTCTGCCCTCCTGCTGCTGGGCTGAGCCCGAGCAGGGGAAGGTTGGACAATAGGTTTCCTGTCACAGGGAGGAGTGACCACCTCCCAGACAGGCTTTAGTGTATTGGGCTGGATGGGTGCACTCTGAGAGTGCCTGGAAGTCTGCACTGGGGCACTTTGGTGTCCCTATGCATAGTCCAGCTCAAATCGGTTGCAGGAGCCATTTAATCCTGCTCTGGCGCGAAACTGAATAAAGGACATAAGTGTAACCACCGATCTGTGCTGTCCCTCCCCTAGGAGGGTCCCCAGAGTTTTTCCAACCCCTTCCTTGGGTATAAAGTAGGAACCCTGCCTACAGGACTTTAGATTTTACCTGGACTAAACTCTGCAAGGAGAAACCAAGCACTTCAACGATCTACACTAAACTGGATGACAGAAGAATCTCCCTTGGAGTAAAGGAGTTACTCCCCTGCTGATGCAGGCACCTTAATGCATCTGACCAGTTTTCATCTCCTGAGCTCCTGATAACTCCGAGGATTTTGGCAACACAGGAGGTGGGTTCTCGAGCATCTCTGATATGCTCTCTCAGCAATCCTGAGACCAGTATTCCTCGTAGGGACCGTGCAACCCGAACCCCTATGCGCTGTGTACTTTTGCTGCCGCGTATGATTTTTGGCCATCCCTGAGGCTGTGCTTTGGGCTACGTATAGTCCTGATCCCGAGCAGTATTTCCACTAAAGCTTTCCGGCCTACACTCCATGAGTGTTCCGTGGGCTGGTATTTCGTGATTCTGCTTGAGGTCCCTTCGCGATCCCCGGTCTGTTGGCCTGTAGGTCTCTGTGAAGGTAAATTTGATTTCTCTTGGGTTTCCCTGGCGGCTCCAGATGTGCCCTTACTCCACATACCTTGGAGAGTCTCCAGGACCTTGCTGGTCCTCACCGTAACCTGTTTTCTCTGCCAGCATGGGTTGCATTTGCCAAGGCTTGTTGGTGTTTGATCCGGACACTGACCCCTTAGCACTCGACAGCCTTTGTGGGACAGCTCACCTCCAGACTTTGGTCATCGTCGACGTCTCCTGGTCCCCGTGGCTGTAGAGTCAAGCATCCAATCTTCTCACCTGAAGCACACCACATCGGTGGGCATTCGTCTACCAAGACCCTGGTCACCCTGAAGTGACCCAGACTCTGTCCCATCTGCTTTCAGGTTTTTCTCACCTCAGATCCAGCCTTGGATTCCACCGGGTACTTTTCATCTTCAGGGCAGCAGCACTTTTGTGAGTCTTGCCATTGAAAACGACAAAGGTTTCCGACACCACTTGACCCCTATACATCCGGCTTTCCAGGGATAGGTAACACGGGTACTCCAGTACTCACAAGGGTGCTTGCCTTCGAACCTTCTATGTTCCAAAGGGTTTGCTTGAAGTCCTCTCAGAAGTGTCCTTAAACACTAACTTTGTAGGGAAGTAGTGTAGTGTAGTGTTCACACACTGTACCCGTCCTCCCTGGGCTCCCTTGTTCTAGGCACTGTGTCTAGTCAAGTCGTTGTTGCTATACCATTTTTTTTGTATATGGTTCGGTCTCCCCCTGGAGCCTGCTGTGTATTGTGCTTTTTACTGTCGTTCTATTGATTAAGTATTGTGTGCCTTGTGCTCTAATCTCGTATAGAGGTTAGTAGAGAGTGTTTAGTAATAAATACATATATTGTATATATCTTTTGTGTGGTTCTCCTTTCAATTGGTTATTTATGTGGTTCTGATCTGGTAAAACAAGCTGCTTTACATTCCTTCGAGACTTAGCCTGAAGGCTGCTCTCCACAGCTACCACTAGGATAGCTTTCTATAAAGGTTGTCTTTAACCTAATCATCAATAAGAGTTGTTTGGACTGGTACAAGGGGCCCACTTTAATTAGTGGACAGCATATACCAGGCCAACTTCTCAAAATGATCAATGATGGTAATTTAGCCATATTCGATGAAGAATTGATGGCAAAGTATGAAGAATATAAAATCTTAGTCCAGATAAAAAGTTCATTGCAAGGGGGTGGACAGAGAAACACAATCTATAGGAAGAATGCAAGAAGTTGTGGGAGATCAAGGATCAGTTTTCTCTTAGTGAAGCTTGTTATATACTTAGGGGGACAGAGAAACTACGGTACGCAATTGGTCTTTTGCCTACCTCTTGGAGATCATGAATGTCGAGAAAATCCATGGGAGAAGTTGAGCATAGACATTTTGGGACCATCTTGGAAGGTTGAGGAGTAGCTAAATAGTCACATAATAGTCATCCTTGATCACTATACTAAATAGGCTGAATTTTAAATAATGGCGGTGATGGATGCAAACGCTATAATTTCCTTTTTTTTTTTTGCAGAGTTTTATATAGCGCGAACTAGAACCGAACCGAATCAGTTATCAGAGCGCTTTACATAGCACCAGTTACGTTACATGAGGACACACTTTCATTTTTTTTTTTTTTTTTTTTTAGGCACGGGGAGATTAAGTGATTTGCCCAGAATCACAGGGGGTTTTTGGCGTCGTTACCGAGACTCGAACCCAGATCTCCAGGTCCGAGGTCGCGCGCCTTAGCCGTTAGGCCAACCCCTCTCCCCTCTCCTTCTTGAAGAGAACATTTTTAAAGGAAGGCTTTGCTAAATCCATACTTAGTGACTATAGGTCACAATTCACAGCTGAACAGTTTACACATTTTTTGGCCAGGAATGGTATCAATGGTAAGCGCACTCCAGTCTATTGTCATGCAGGAAACTGGGCTCTGAAACGCTTTAACAGGGTGATGAAAGGCAGTGTGCAAGCAGCCATTAATGCAAAGCTGGATTGGGAAAAAGATGTAGGAAGCACAGTATGGGCTTGCAGGATTACACCAACATTAACTGGACACACTCCATTTAGAATGTTACCAGGGAGAGAACCAATCACAAGGGACAACATAGCATGGATGAATTTGAAATTGTACAGCACATGGTCTTCCTCAGTGGTGAAAACTAATTTACCTTAAATGTAAGAACTATATAAAATGTATTACAATAAGAAGCATGGGATGAAGGATGTGTACTTAGACCCTGGTGATTGGGCAAGAGTTAAACTGGGTAACAAAGCCCAAGAGGGTTGTAGTACAGTTTCAGAACCTCTGTAGGTCAAAGAAGTGTATGTGAAATCCGCAATGTTAAATGATAAGAAAGTGTGGTATTTGAGTAGAATGCCAAGATGTAAAAAAAAATCTGAACTGGCAGAGTAACAAAGGAATGAATAGGTGCACTCCCCATTCTAATGAGTGGTGCTGGGGTGAAGTTGATGATTTGGGCACCAACTTGAGTGTACCGAACTCAACAACTGAACCAAGTACAAGCAGTATGGTCACCTCTGGTGTGAACACAAAGGAGTTGAGTGATGGAAGAGTATCCACTCGTGCTGGAAGACCAGTATTGTTAACTTAAAAATCCAATGATTTTGTAATAGAGTAATGCAACTCAAAATAAAGAAAAGAAACTGTAGCTTGAATGGTATCTCTATTACAGTAATTAAGTAGTGTACATCTTATTTTAGTTGTTACAATGTGACTTAGTAAAGTTGTTTGTTAGTTATATTGTGACTTGAAGGGGTGTGTGGTCTATTATTATTATTGTTTTAACTTATTCATATTCTTATTTTATGAGTAGTAAGACTTTTATATTTTTGTATATGCTGTAGTCATGAATGTATCACTTTCATCTCTATAAGAAACTTAGGGGCCGATTTCAATGTCTGGAGGAATTCCTTCTACCCGACACCGACTCGGTGCTGGGACGACCAACACCCAGTCCCGCCTGCCTAATTAGGATGGGACTGAACACTGTTCAGTCGAATTCCTGTATTTCACTATGGTAGCATGCATTATGGTCATAAACCGGCTGTGATGCATGCTCCCATAGGGAAATGGGAGGTGTGGTTCATCCCTGCACCCGGTGACAGGCACGTCAAGGTGCCTGACACAGGCACAGGCATCAACGGGGGGCACCTTAGGTGCCCCTTCGGCCCCCAACTGGAGGCTGCGCACCCAAGGGGGCCCTGCTGTGGGCCCCCTTGGATACGTCCAAGGGGGCCCACAGCAGGCTGGCCTCGAAACTATGCTGGAAACTGTGCATTGTAATTTTAAGGGCCCTTGGAATTACTGGCCAGCTTCCGACTGTCCGACGGGCTCCTGGAGCCTGTCGGAAGCCAGCCGGAATGACCGGCTGGTTTACTTTCTGACTGCCTAGACCATAATTAGGCAGTCAGAAAGTAAACCGAGCGGCCTATTATGATGCAACCCTGAAGGCTCCGACCATCGGTCAGAGCCTTTATAGGCCGCATTGTAATTGGCCCCTCTGTGTTAGTTATGTCCATGTAAGTAAGAAGGGGAGATGTGGTATCTATGTTGCATGTATCTAGACAACTAGATGAGCCACATGAGTTCTAGAATGGTAGCACACAATGAAGACTGGCAGTTAGAACAGTTACTGAGAATGTACTGTATGTGAGGAAGCTGTGTGTGCCTGCTCTCCAATAGACCTACTACTAGCACTACCTCTCCTGTGGTTATATATCCTACACAAATGTTTATTACCACTGAATAGAACACTTCTTATCCTAACAATACTGATAGACTGAGTTAGAACTTGCAGAGAATCAAATGTATTCCTTGCAGATTACATGCAGCTGGTTACAGAGGATGAATAACTGACTAAGCCAATTTACCAGGATTTTAACATGTGCCTTGCAGGTTACACAAGATTTGAACTAACAGAGTTACTTTGTACAAAATTGCTAACTTTTGTCCTTCATTTTACATGCAGTGCTCTGCAGCAGACACATAATCCCCCTTATCTATTTTCTTATTATTCAAACATGTCATCAGGTATTTCTCTCTCTAACACACACACACACACACACACACACAATTTCTTACATCTTTCCAGCGGTAGGATTAATCACATCAGTTATCTTATCAGTAAAATGACCTAAAACGTGCTGGATACACAAAGATCTCCGCAGTGGGTGCCTCAACCTCTTGATGTGTCAAAACATACAGTTTATTTGTGAGCAGTTAACTAAGCCAGAACTGCTTTCATACATATTATTTTCATGTGTGCGGAACATGTAAAAAACATAATTCCTAGGCTGACTGCCATTCACTCTGCTTCATATGACAGTGTCCCTCATGACTCCAACTTGAGCCCATTCTGTAGGTCCCCAGACTATTTTTTCCATTTTCAGCACTCTCTGAAAGGTTTTTGACCATGCACATTGTGTTATGTATTGTATATGCTAATCGTGGTTGTGAATGCTTTCTGCGACAATAATAAAGTATTTTCTGGTGTGTAGCTCCATGCACAGGTTGGCCAACGCCTGCTGGTGCATTGTTTCCTGTGTTAGGGTTTGACTTGCAGCTGCACACTGAAACAATGTGCAGCAGATTGCTTTGCCCCTTGGTGAGCCTGTGGCCCAGGCTGCTAGCCAACAGGCCATGTTGATCATATTAGCAAGGGTTGTAGGTCGAAACAGCGACTACCAAGACATTGTGCAACCAAAATACAGACGACAACATATTGAGAAGGTAAGTGCATGGAGGTAAATATAGAATTCGTATTTATTTAGTATTTATATCTCCACAGCTTGAAGATACATATTTATGTAGGTGGAATACCACCCGCACTAATGTCTGTACATGGAAAGAGCCTCAGGCTGCAAGTAGTCTCCCTGAGCAGAGGCGTAGATAGGGAGGAAAGCATGTCTGCAAGTGACAGCAGAATGAAGAAAATCTAGCCGTAAACCTCAAATTTTGAGTTAAGCTGTGATGATCAAATACTAATGTTTTGGGATATGAAGCATGTTTGCAGCAAATGACTGGGCCTCGTCGACATTGTATTTATGTTGGAGTAATTCGAATAATTTCAGAAATTACGCATTACTCTTGTGATGTGAAATTACTGAAATTACATGATTATGCCAGCTTGACTAATTAAGACTAATTTGGGCAAGAAACCTACTGCTGGAGCACGGGTACAATGAACTAAGGGGCATATTTATGAGATTTGTCACGCAGCAAGTCAGCTTGCTGCAATGGACTGTGTGACAGGCAAAGGGCAGCAGGGCCGGACTGACTACCGGGCAGTTTGGAATGCTGCCGAGCTGGGGGCTGATTTCATTGCAGTGGGGGCTGATTTCGTTCATGGAGACCTGCATGTGCTTTGAAATAATGAAAGCAAAACGAATTTCGTTTAGTACACGCAGGTCCCCATCAACGAAATCAGCCCCCAGCTCAGCAGCATTCCAAACTGCCCGGTAGCCAGTCCGGCCCTGAAGGGCAGGAATGTGCCGTATTTAAAAGAAAATGGCGCATTCCTTCGTTTTCTCCTACATTTGTGCCATTTTGGCTGCCTAGTGCCATGGTGCAAGGGTGTCTGCGTTGCATGCAGGATTTTTTTGTGCAGGAAGGGCCACCTTCCTGCCCAAACACAATCCTGAGAGACATATCCCTCTATCTATGTGTGCAGCAGAATGCAGCACGCATTCAAAGAGGAAGTAATGAGGAATAAAGATATTTCTCCTCACTACGCCTCCCCTAGGAAAGCACATCTTTTTGGCGCATTCCCCGTGTTTACCAGTCCTGGTAAGTCTGGGAATGAGTCAAAAACCATGGAAGTTGCATGGGACCACCCACGCAATGCGCATGGAACGCCTCCCTAGTGCAGAGTAAAGGAATGCAGCAATTTGCGTTGTGTTGTTTACTCAAGGTTTAGAAAGCCACTCTGGGCCACGCAAAGTGACCTTGCATAGATTCATAAATCTCATTCTTCAATTGCGTTGCGCATGTACCGCATGGTGCTAGCACAATGCAACTGGAGTCATAAATATAGCCCTAAGACAGAGCAAGCTGCTGCGGGCTACTGCTGTTCGTATCCTCTATCATTTAGTGCTGTTTTCTTAGCGCAAAATGCATCATATGGCCCATTTTAGAAACGAGAGTGATTTTGCACTAAGAAGATAGCTTAATTGCTGGATTACGCTTCTCACACAATCACACGTTATGACGAGTAATTATGCTAGAGAGAATTACGTCAGTTACGCCAACTCCTACAAATGACAACATGATTTTTGGAACAGAAGAGGGCATTAACATCTAATACGCTTATATTTTAGGACAAGTGAGTGCATTTATTGCATATGATGAGGTATTGTACAAAATGTGTGGATTTGATATGAATGGCAAATATTTTGGAGCACACAAGTACTTTATGAAAATGCAAGCATACCTACCTGTGTCCATCAGTATGAGGTAATCGCTTCTTTGATCTGTGTGAAGTCGTAGCTGTGAAGCAGATCTCTCTTTTACAAAGCACTCTATTGTTACAATGCACGTCTCTGCTTCACAGAAGAGTGAGTTGGGAAACTTGTATGCTTTAGTAATAAGTCTTACTCGTTTCGCTATTTAAAAAAAGGTTTATTAGCATTACAATCTTTTTAATTAAACTCGAATTGACTTTAAGGTTTCTTGTCTCATTTCATTATCATTTCTTGCCACATTCTTCCTATAACGTACTTATTGTGGGATATTTTATGTCAGTGGTCATGTAACATCACTTCCTCATATGAACTAGTGTTTCCTAGCAACACTTATAATGCTGACTTTTATCGACAGCCCTCAAAACAGTTCATCTGAGATACTGAGGAGATGGAGAGTGACTTTATAGCAATGCTCCTCTTTCATAAACAAAAAAATAAGAGGATACACCAGTTGGCCATCACTTTCAATGTCCTGCGTGTGATTTGTAAACATCAGAAGGTTCTAACTGAGAGGCGGCACTTTCTGATTGTGACACCAATGGGGAGCTTTGATTAAGGAATCAGATCAGGGTGGTGCTAACATCATAAAGGGAATTAAGGCAGTACCTTCAGGGCGCCTCCACTAGGTGACCCCAAATTAAAACAAAAGGCCAGAAATTACCCTTTCCCACCCATTAGCACGTGTGGAGCGCTCCAGAGGCGAGATCGAGTTTTACCTGGAGCACTAAATGGCTCGTATTGGGCACGAAACATCGTGAAACAGGAGACTTCCGAATACGCAGTTGGTGATTATCGGCAAGGTGGGGAGAGGAGTTGGCCTAACGGCTAGGGCGCTAAAAAAGGTGGTGGGGGTTAATTTCAGCCCCCGGAAGCAGGAGTGGAAGGAACCTCGATGTTGGGAGATGAGTGCGGAGACGTCTCTCAATGGACCTTTTACGCAGGAGTGAGGGGCACAGACGCCGAGCTGCGCATGATGCTAGGTTTAATAAGCCTCTCCCATCCTGCTGAGAATTATTCATAATAAAAGTATGTATGAGGCACTGCTGCGGCAGCCCCTCCCACCAGTCATCCGGCTCCGTTAAATGAAAAGATATCGACCCTAAATGGAAGCTATTTAGAAGATGGAAGGGTCGCCGCGCTCCGGTTTCACCGCGGTGGTGTGCCCCCCGTGCCCCCGCGAGTGTGAAACAAGTGATGGGGTCGCGGCGCAGGTCTGCGGCCTTGGCGCGGTTCTTGGAAGCGGCGAGCAGGGCTTCTGGGCCCAGGGCTGCGCTCAACGCGCACTCCGCGGCGCGTCTTGGCCTTTTATAATCGCATTATACACGGTTATTGAGGTCGCCGTCATCCCGCTAGACCCGAGGATGCGGGAGGCGTGGGAGGGAAAGGTCAGACCCCCTCCCGCCTCGCCGCCTGCTCTCGGCAAATGGGGGCCTGACCCTCCCATTAGAAGCAGGCGCGTGGCCGCAAGTGGCACCTGCTAGAAATATGAAATCTATCACGGATGCTGCTCCCAGAGTCCTGTGCGCTGGAGGGGTGAGGAGGCACTACAGAAGGGCGAGCCACTGAAAGCTCGAGCCAGGCTCAGCTTCAGGTCTCGTTCGAACCTCAAGCCCATTAGGAGTCGACCCTTTATGGGGATGTGGCGGAAGGGCCAGAGCTGCTCACTTTGGAACCGAGGAAGGAGGCTCCAGTCTCGGCAGGGACGCTCAGCATCCTGTGATTCTGGGAAATCACTTAATCTCCCTGTGGCTGCAATGATAAAAGTGTCATTATGTAATGTAAGTGGTGCTCCGTGTAAAGCGCTCCCATACCTCCTGGTCGAGTTCGCGCTATAAAAACAGTTTTAAAAAAAAGTAAGCTACTGCCTGCCAGTAACAATCTACCCAAGATGTGGCATTATGGCAGATCTGCCGGCTTTGGAACACTCTTGACCTCCGCTCAACCTCACGTGATTCAGGACAAATCACTTTTATCTCTCCTGGCCCTGCCTAAACAAATGCATGCGACACTGTATAATGCAACTGGTGCTCATGTAAAGCGCTCCTCTACCTTCAAATGGACTTCGCTCTATATAAAAGCTGAAGAAATTGCAAAAAATAGGGGAAAACAAATCATTAAACATAAACAGAGGGACACATTCTTACTCATTTAGTGGCTTTGCGTTTTCTCTCTCCTGTGAATAGTTGGGCCTCTAGGGTTTGTGTTCGGGAGATCGGTTAGATGTAATAGGCTATACTATTGCTCTATAATAATCTACGTTACTTACAGTACCATTCGTTCCCTAATGGTACTGTCCCCAGTGTGAGTATGGTGGCAAGAATGGGTCTTGATTTATGTTTAAAAGCTATCCCTTTAAATGTGTTCTTCTCAGTGCAGTGCTATAATGAGACCTATTAATATCAAAGTATCCGCTTGTTAAAGAAATAGACTTTTTTGAACTTTGAAGAGACATTATTATATTTTCCATGTTTGTTGTATGGCTTACATAGCAAACAATTTCAGCGTTCGGCTCGTACCCGGGCTCTTAGAGCCAAGCCAGACCTTGGCATGGCTCTAACTTGGCTCTCCCTGATAATTTTGTTGGCTCGCCTACGTCTAGTAGACACAGGACAGCAGCCATTGCAACACGGAAAATAATGTTAAATCACATTATTTTAAATAGTTAAACATACAAATAAAAGGAATCTAATGTAAAAAAATATAGAAATTACACATAGTTATGAATAATTACTAACATATTGTAATATCCAATTTTGAATTTAAAAATTAAAGTAACAATAGTTTTTTTATTAAAATGTAACACAACCCATTTTAAATTATGCTGCACATTACTCTTAATAAATATAAATGCATAATACAATCTTTAGATTGGAAACTATTTTTTAAATTTAAACTTCACAAAAACAATTTCAGTGTAATATATTTCCATTAATTAAAAACAATTTCAACATTAAGTTGATAGTAGTGTATTTTTTAAAAGTTTATTCTACATTACAAATACATAAATACAACTATTTTGCATTATTATTTAATATCTAAATATTCATAATATTTATTTTGGAGTTAAATATGTTTTTTAATTTTCCTTATTCTTTACCCTAGACACACATGAGTCAATGGGCCAGAGTTAACTGACAGTCTCGTGCTGATGCTGAAAGTACATGTTTCAGCCTGCACGTCTTAATTATTTTTTATAACGATGAGAACTACATTCGGGAACTCATAGAAAATATGTCCTCATTTTAGATTTCTAGAGCACTAACCATAATTTCTATGATAAAAAGAAACCCCCCGATTTTGTTCACTTCTCCAGGATTTTCTTTAATTTTTACACCTTTGATTCCATCTAGTGTAACACTTTCCGTGCTCATGACGAGCTGAGCTCGTCATGAGGCACAGTTGCGCTGTGCTCATGACGAGCTGAGCTCGTCATAACCGTCGCAACGCTCGCACGCAGGGTTAATTTCCCCGCTGTGCTGAACGTTTGAAAACGGTTGTGGTCATGACGAGCTCCGCTTGTCATGAGCACAGTGCTGCCGTGCAGCTTGACGAGCCGAGTGCGTCACAAGCATGGCGGCGCCGCGCGCGACCCCCCTCCCCTCCGCACAGCAGGTGAATAAGCCCCGCAGTGAAGGGGTTAATCTGTGTCACACTTTTGTCATAACTCCAGAATGTTAGCATTCTAGCTAGTCACCAATACACAACAAATGGTGGATGGAATCCTTGAATTAATCTCAGTCACTGGTAATTACCACGGGTTGCATCCTAGTCCATAGTTATTTTGCACATTATGCCAGCTGAGTTTAGACCCACCATATGCAAATCAGCCATGACCTCTCACAGATGGTAACAGTCCAGCCCAAACTGCCAGGCCAGGGCCTCTCTGAACCATAAAACAAGCAATCTAGGACCGGCTTCAACCTAGTTAAGGGTTATCAGCCAAGGAAAGCTTGGTTCCAGTGACATAGTGTGAACTGGACCATGACTGAGCATATCTGTCCCACCTAGTGCGACACACTAAAGTATAAAAAAAAGTGATGGGTTGAATGGTTGAATTAATCTCAAATGTAAACAGAACAATTGATGGACGGAATACTGAACAATGTCAAACACTCACCCCCAGTACAGACCTCTGGGCCTAAATCCATTGTTTCTTTGCTCACCACGCCACCTCACCTTGGATCTAGCCATATGCAAATTGGTCTTGACCCGCTCCCCATGAGAACAGTCCAGTCCAAACTGCCAAGCCAGGTCCACCCTAGACCAGAAACAAGCACCCTAGGACTGGTTTGGGGTGGAACTTCGTCCCCCAGACTTCATTGTGGTTGGGCAGGGCCAGAGAGAGTGCGATGCGCTCAAAAGCGCCAACGGTTTCCCGCATCGCAGGTCTGAATTGCAATGTTTCCCTGCTCGCACTATGAAATTTGTTGCCTGCCATTGTCTGGGGTGGGACTTCAGTCCCCAGACTTCAGTGTGGTTGGGCGGGGCCTGGGAGAGTACAATGCTCTCAAAAGCACAAATGGTGTCCCACAGCGCTGGTCTGAATTGCAGCTGGTTACCTGCCCGTCCTGTGAATTTTGTTACCTGCCATTGTCTGGGGTAGGAGTTCACGGGGTTGGGCAGGGACAGGGGGGAGTGTGACATGCTCAAAAGTGCCAAAGGTGTCCCGCAGCGTGTGTCTGAATTGCAGTGGTTCCCTGCCCACACTGTGAACTTTGTTGCCTGCCATTGTCTGGGGTGAGACTTTGTCCCCCAAACTTCAGTGAGGTGGGAGTGGCCGTGGAGAGTTCAATGTGTTCAAAAGCGTAAACGGTGTCCAGCCATGCCCAGCCTCACCGAGATGAGGCTGGGCCACCTTATTTGGCTCCTATGCTGGTGGCACATCATTCGTTTTGGCAAGTCCTTACTTTACTTGTAATATATAGACTGTGATCCTTACTATAAACATGGGCAAGCATAAATTGGCCGCAAGGAAGTACACTACCCCCTTAATCTTCATTCTGGTACCACACTGGATTGCTTTCTGGTTGGAGCCGTAAGTGTGGTGTCATATGAAATAGAACTGACAGAAAGACTTCTGTCCCTTAATGCAGGGTAAAGTCCTAGTTTTGATACCTCATGCTTGAGCCCACTACAATCAGACTCTTTAGAGGCAGCCCCATTAAGGGGCCCCAATCCAACACAGTCTGATGCCACACGTTGTCAGGTGCATGGACGGGGAGCAAGACCTGGAACCAGTTGCAGCTCTGCCTGACCCACCTAGTGATCAGTAGCTGCTGTGAGCCACTGGCAAGACAAAGAAGGGAAACAACAACAGGTTCCATCACTGGAAACCCTAGAAAACAAGCCTCCAGCACCAATCTACAGAGTATTGAAGACTCCTGCCCCAACAGGATCTATTTTTCATTACAAACACTGAAATGAATAAAGGGGGGCCTACTCCAACCTGGCATGAGATCCAGGACATGCTTAAAAGCATTGTGGTACCTGCTCTTGCAACTCTTGCATATATAATCTCCTTGGAAAGGGACATCGTAGGGAGGCAGAACAAGACTGATTTGCATATGGCTGGGTCTGGGGTGGCGTGGTGAGAAAAAAATGATAGATTTAGGCCCAGATCTCTGTGTGGAGTTGAGTGTTTGACATTGTTTAGCATTCCATCCATCAATTGTTCTTTTTGCACTTGTCACCCTGAGTGGGATGCATATGCCCAGACGTGGGTACTGTGCTCGCCATGCCACTGGATTTTGGCTGTCCTGGCTAATGAGGGGTGATAGGATGCTTGTTGCCAGTCCAGAGGACCTGGCCTGGCAGTTCTAGCTGGACTGTTCCCATGAGGAGCAGGGTAAAGACTGATTTGCATGTAGCTAGATCCTAACTGGGATAGCATGGTGAGCAAAAAAGCAATAGATTTAGGCCCAGACCTGTGTTCTGGGGTGAGTGATTGACATTGTTCAGCATTCTGTTAAACCATTCTTCTTTTTGCACTTGTCACCCTGGTGGGGCGGGTATACGCAGAAGTGGGTTTTGTGCTCGCCATGCCACTAGATTCAGGCTGTCTTGGGTGATGAGGGGTGATACCCAGAAACCGGTACTAGGATTGTTGTTTCTGGTCCATTAAGGACCAGGCCTTGAAGTACAGGCTGGATTGTCCACATGGGGAGCAGCGTCAAGGCATATTTGCATATGTCTGGGTCTAAACTGGGGTGGCATGGAGAGCATAAACAATGGATTACGGCCCAGATCTCTGTACTAAGAGTGAGTGTTTGACATTTTTCAGCATTCCATCCATCAATTTTTCATTTTGAACTTGTCAGCCTGCATGGGACGGGTATTTCTTGACGCTGGTCCTCTGTTCGCCATGCCACTGGATTCGGGCTGTTCGCGCTGATAAGGAGTTATACCCAGAAACCGGTCCTAGGATGCTTTTTCCAATCCAGGGGTGACCTGGCCTGACAGTTCAGGCTAGGCTGTTCCCATGCAGAACAGGGTCTAGACTGATTTGAATATAGCTGGGTCCAAACTCGGTTTGCGCGGTGAGAAAAAAACAATGGATATAGGCCCAAATCTCCGTGCTGGGGTTGAGTGTTTGACATTTTTCAGCATTTTGTCCACCAATTGTTCTTTTCGCACTTGAATTAATCTCAGCCACTGGTAATTACTTGGGCCGTTTCACAGTCCATCGTTATTTTGCGCACAATGCCATCTCAGTTTGCATCCAGCCATATGCAAATCAGCCCTGGCCCTGCTCCAACATTCCAGCGTGAACACCTATGCCAAGACCTCCCTTAACCAGAACATAAGCAACCTAGGACCAGTTTTGCCCTTGTTAGGGCTCATCAGCCTGGCATAGCTTGGGTCCAGTAACACAGTGTGCATGGGACCCATGTCTAGGCAAACCTACCCACCTAGTGTGCAACACACTAAAGTATACAAAAAGTTGAATGATGGAATTGTTTACTTAATTTCATCCACTGGTAATTTCTAGGGGCTGCATCCCAGTCCATCATTATTTTGCACACTATGCAACCTCAGGTATGGCACACCTAGCTATTTATTAGAACACTGTGGAGAGCTGCAGTAGAACATTGGGGAATCAACTGACCATCTGCTGCAGTTGGAATTATGTTTTAGTCTGAATCTCAGACTATTTTCTCACAGGGCTGTGGAAGATAACTTGAACTTATAGAAAATGGCCTGTCATTTTTGCTTCTGGATTATCTTCTATAACCCCAGTGAAAAAATCATGAGAGATAAATGTTTTGTCACAAACATGGTTCATCAAATCCCAACAGAGGGTATCCCAGACTCCTAATATAAATATAACAAATGATTTATATTTTGACTATAAACTTTTATCATAGTTTATAATTGTATTCCTTTCAGTGTCCCTCAAAATATGACATTCATCACGAATCACTGACATAATATCGACAGACACATTATCGACCTACATTTTTATCGACTCAAAAATATCGATAACCACAATATCAATACTATATACTTAATTACAAAAATACACTATTATCGACACCACAATATCATCATTCAAAAATATCGGTAATAAAAATATCAAACGCATAATTATTGTTATAAAAAATATCGAAGAAGCTTTAAACAAATACAACATGTCCAATATATCGATAACAAACATATCAACAGCAAAATTATCATTTTTTAGAATTATCAACAATTCAAAAATAGAGAAAACACACAAAATTAAACACCATAAATATAGTTAAATACATAAACATACATTGCATATAAAATAAAAAGAAACACATCATTTTTGGGAAGTAGTAAAACATAATTAAAACATTACATAATAAACACGCTATTAATAACAATTATAAATATAAACTTGAATCATATCAACACATTTGTTTTGCATATCATATATATTATAACACACTAAAATAATTCAACATGTGAGGAAAAAAAAATATCTGACTCATTTAATTTCATTAAACTTTATTCGGCTTCAAAAAATGAAAACCATAAAAGTTACATTTACACAAATGAACAAACAAGTTTAAAAAAGGGCATCACGAATCAGGTTACATGAGTTCAGTAGGGTCATTACACATTGAATAAGAGTATAGAGGCAGTATGTGAAGTTAAAGGCAATTCATAGTAATACATTTTATCCTAGTCAATTAAAATCCAGGCTTTTCCTGTCTTAGAGAGCATTTTAAAAACCCTACAATCAGTGGAATTCAATCAGGTTTTAACAATTGCAGGTAAAACAAAGCTCGGCGTGCCTGTGAGAAATTTAGTTTTTTTAAAAGAGATTTTAAAAACAATCTACGGGGGCAACATAAAAGTCGCAAAAAAGGACAAAGTGTAACAGATCCTGTGGAGACAGGTTGTCGCAGCCACAGGGTGCTAACACCTGTCCTTTATGGCTCCCCCAAGGTACTGCCAGTAAGAGATGAAAATAGTCCAATCTAAACCTTACTAGCAGAAATCTTTCGTGCATTGATAAAGGCCATGCAAGATAGTCCTCCATTCCTGGAGAGGTTTTGAGCATTAGATATCTGCGTGCTCCAGATTTCTGGAGTTTCTGCTCCTCACGCTTAATCTGCTCACGCTCTAAATAGGATTCCTTTACAGAGGCCACGTCTTCCTTTGTTATGCACTCTGGAGTTAAGAAAAGATCCAGGCGTCCCAGCTCATTAAAGGATCTCATTAAGTATTTGAACCATGGTATTACAGGCATGTGGTCCAAATTTAACAGATCCTTGTATATTTTGTGTGTAAGAACGAGATCTTTGTTTAGCCAACTTTTCAGCCAGAAGAGCATAGGGCGCAGGCCAAGGGTGTCGCTGATGTATTGAACACCAGTTTCTTCATGAACGGAGAAGTTTGATGTCCCTTGGGGGACCCCCAGCAGTTGTTTTAAGAAGGTATTTTTGGCCACCTGAATCCCTTCCACTCTGGTGTACCCCCACAACTCACTCCCATATGTGGCTATGGCTACACTCCTGGCTTGATAAATTTTCAACATTGCGGCCACTGGGCGGTTGCCCATCTTGCTCGCAAAGTTAAGAATTGCAGCATTGCTCCTGGTCACCTCCCCCCGCTTCTTCTTAGTCAAGGGGCCCAATTTTGTCTCTCGTCTAGGAGGATGCCCAGGTACAAAAAGGTGGAGGTTGTTGGTACTCTCGTTCCATTTACCATTAATGGGTATTGGCGCTTAGATCCAGGCCCTACCTGCATTATAAAAGATTTTGCATTGTTTATGGCCAGATCTCTTTCTGCCATAAACCCCGAAATGTGTTTAGCAGAATTTGTAGGCTTTTAGGGGTGAGTGCTAGGAGAACCGCGTCGTCTGCGTATAGTAAGACGGGCAGCCCCCTGTCACCCACATACGGATAATCCACCCAGGTTGCCTGCAAGGTTCGGTCCAAATCATTTATATAAAGGTTAAAAAGAAAGGGGGCTAGGATACAGCCCTGACGTACCCCCCTTTCTATGCTAAAATCCCTTGAGACCCTTAAAACCTGCGAATACCTGACATTTGCCTTGGTCTCTTTGTGGAGATCTCTCAAGAAATCCACCAAGTTAGCGTCAACCCCCATGGCATCCAGGGACCCCCACAGCCCCTCCCGAATAACACAGTTGAATGCTGAGAATAGGTCCATGAATGCCATGTAGATTGTTCCCCCTCGGGCTACAGTGTATTTTCCCAGTATGAGATGTAAGTTGACACATTGGGCCACGGTAGATCTTCCCGGGCAAAACCCATACTGCACTTCTGATATAATGTTATTTTCTTCGGCCCAAGCACTCAATCTGTTCAACACTATTCCCCCTACAACTTTCACGACTGAATCGATCAGGGAAATGCGTCTATATTTCATTGTACAATTTCTGTCCCCCTTTTTAAACACAGGGACTATTGTAGACAATCCCCAAGATTCAGGGCATCCAGCCTTTACTGCTGCATTCAACACTGCCACCAAGACTGGCACCCACAGGGATAAGTTGGATTTGTAAAGATCAGGTGGAGCACCATCAGGGCCTGGAGCCTTTTTACAGGTAAGGTTATTAATGCTATTTTCCACCTCTTGTGCTGTAAATATGATCTCATGTCCACGCTCTGAGTTTATTTGAAACACGGGGACAGATGTTGTGCATTCAAAGATAGCCCTGAAATGGTTCACCCATTCCTCCTCTGTTATGTTACTTCCCAGATCTTCAGATTTTTTAGATGAGAATAACGGACTATTAATAATGTTCCAGAATCTGGAACTGCTTGATAGAGTCTGGGGTTCTAAGAGTTCCCGCCATATGTCCTCCTTCACCTCCCTCTTGCGAAGACCTAGCTGTTTTTTATATGCAGCTCGAGCAGAGCGTATTAACACATGGTCCCTAGGGGTACTCTTTAAAGCATCTTTTAGGTCCCTGGCAGCTTTTGAACAACTGTGGTCGAACCATTTTGGATCGTCATTAATTTTATTCTGACCACCAACGGTTAACAGGGTCCCTACTTTGCTAATTATGCCTTTAAAGGCGGTTATTGTGCCCATGGCAGAGGACTCTGGGTCTAAGCAATACAAAAATTCTGCCTTACATGATTCTTGCAGATTTTCATAAAACAATGGGGGAGTTACTTGGGTCCACTTAAGGCGCCGCCTGTTATTGGTGTTTTAAGGGTTCCCACTGCCTGCACGTGCTCCTTCCTCTGCAAGAGGTTATTGCTTATTCTGGTACAGACGGGGTTATGATCACTAAAGGGGCTTTCCATGGTTGTGTAACCCACTATCCAAGTGTGGAAATTAGTAGAAACTAATATATGGTCAATAAATGACCCACCATGACTTCCTTTAAAAGTAGGTACCTTTTGTATACTCAGTGGGGGTAACAAACTGGTGGCTAGGAAAAGATCAAAATCATCTAGCATATCATTTAGTGCATCACCTTGTGTTGAATGCTCGAAGTGTAGGCCCTTCACCTTCGGGCAGCCCATTTCATTCATTTTGGAGAGCCCAGGCGTTCCACATGGGTGTATATTAAAGTCCCCCATGATCATTATACTCTTTCTTTGTAGGCCACGGTGCAACTTACCACATTTATCCAGCTCTGTGATCTTACTGCCTTCTTCCCTATTAACAGCATTATAAAAATGTATTAGGCAAAGGCTAAGGTTTCCTCGTTCAAGAACAATGGCCTGTATGTCTCTGTTCAGAGAGGGAATAGACCTGATTTTACAGTTTAATGCTAGGGAGGTAAAAAATTCCAAACCTCCCCTAGCTCTCCCTCTGACTACGGGAACCGCAAGGACATAAAAGGCTTTGTAGCCTTCAAGAGAAAAGTTACAGTCAACTATCCAAGTCTCCTGTAAACATATAATTAAAAAATTACTAATAAACTGGATCCAAATGGGGTCAATGATCTTATCAGCGAGCCCTGCTACATTCCATGAAATTACATTGAAATTATCAATCTTACTGAGGTCAAGTGCGGGTGCTAAAGATAGAGTCTGAGTTGGTTTGGCCTTGAAAGTTCCAGCTAATGCAGAGGGTGGATCGTTCTGTGCCTGCACTGGTGGTGTTAACTTAACACTTAATAACGTGTGTGGGTCAGAGTTTACATGTTCGATACCCTGTCTAACTGATGAAATATTTGCCGGTGGCTGAGCTACCTGATGTGGGGGCGCTATGCTGTCATGTAGTCAGTCGCACTCGCTCAGACCAGACAGGGCTTCATATCTATTCTGGCCCTGAGTAAAGATGTCCAGAGGCTTACTCCTGTAAGCGTCAGATCTATACGATTCCCTTACAGGAACTCCCATAGAGCCAACACTTGCCAACCGCTGACAGGGTCTGTTGGAGCTATTACCTGCCACTGGATTTTGAGGCCAAGATAGATTTTCATTGGGGTGATGATGTAGTTCCCTACTCTCTTTTGCCCTATAAAAATAGCCCAGTGGTAGTGCCTGTATACCACAGGCATTGTCTGATGGCCCAGTTGCAACTTCCCTAAGTATTCTCTCGGCATGTACTGGGGTACTAAAGTTCACCACTATACAGTCCCCCTTACCCTGTTTGCTGGATCTTCCAACCCAAGCGACCCGTCGTACCATGATGATATTATGTGCGATGTTAGGACCTACAGATGTGTTCCTGTGCAACCAGTACATGACTTTATTTTTTAACTGATCGTATTCCTCCGTTGTATCATTCCTGAGAGGCGGGACATTTCCCAGTATAACCACCAACGGGGTTGATTGCGGGGCAGATCTAAGGTTACTAGCTTATGAGGGGTAGCATTGAGGGGTATCTGTTGCACGTTTCCTCTGTCTTTTACGTCATTGATTAATTTAGTACTTTCTGATGGATTCTGTTTCTGGCCCTCCCTGGGGATAGGGTTTGATTCTGCTACTCTGTTTCTCATTTTATGGGCTTTGTCCCCTAAAGCTCCCGTGTTTTCTAGGTATGGGAGCTTATCCCGCCCCGCGTTGAGCAGCCTCAGGTTTTCGGTGTCAATTGTAGGTAGAGGAGCATCTACAATGGTACCTCCAAGGTTAAATGAAGAATGTATGTTTTTATATTGTGCGGCTATTATCTGCTCAATATTGTACAGCCACGTGTATATTGGGCCTCGTTTCTCTTCTAAAATGCTGTTAAGAGTGCTCTTAAAAGTTTCCATTAGGGACACATCTGATTTTGCTTGGTCTACCGTGTCCGTGGAGCTAGAAGCATTACTTTTACGTTTTTTTGCTTGACTACCCATCTCAATACCCTTCCTTTTAGTGCTATCAGCAGGGCCTTGTGTGCCCCCTTTATGAGTGGGTGCGGGGATCAAACTAGTAGCCTTAAAGATCGTAGATGTATTGATTGCATAGCTGGTGCCCTCCTCCTGTGATGCTACTGTTATTTGGGTGGAATGGACATCCCCTTTTTTGTCAAGTATGATAACGGTGCGGCTTAAGGGGATTGTTATAACACCCAAATATAATTCCGCACCTGAAGGGAGGACCCCCGGACTTAGAGCGGGTTTCTCTATGACCTGTGGGTGAGTAAGGTCCCCTATAACTGGGATGATATGAAATGACTCCCCCTCTTTGATCTGCCCTATACTTGCGAGGGAAAATCTTGGTAACCGTCTATGAACCAACTCAATCTCTCTGTCTATGGCAGTGGCCGCCCTGGATAGATACGCATCCAGTGTGTTAACAGTTGATTTGCAGGACCCTGTTGTTTCCTCTCCAGAAACTTGTGTGTTTCGTTTCCCCATTGCGCAATGGTAGTGAGGCTATTTATACTAATTGATGGACAGTACTTCACGATCTGACAGATATAACTGCAATAACAAGCTCCAGAGGGAGTTCAAGTTCAGTAAAACAATTCCACAGTCACTGACCAGAGGTGGTGATGGTCCTGCATAAGAGTGTTCAGGGAGGTGGCCCAGCCCAGCCTCGTCTGGCCTCGGATGGCCGTAGAAGGCCCGCCCTTGTCCCGGGCTTCTCCCGGTGCGTCCCACGCACGTCCTCGCGGGACGAAGGTCCACACGGAGCTTTATGCGCCTGCTGGCGCGGATTGATGGGGGGGCAGCAGCGTCACCTGGAGCACAACTGCGGGGCTGCTGGGGGTGGTAGTCCCGGACCGGCGGAGCTAAGCCCGGCCGGTGCTGAAGTCAGGAGGGTTGTACCAATGTGTGTTCTCAGCGGGGCGAAGCCCAGCTAAACGCAAATTCCCCCGTAGTAAAAAGCACAAAGGTCTTCAGGCCACATGGAGCTTTATGCGCCTCCTGGCGCGGATTGATGGGCAGGGCAGCAGCGTCACCTGGAGCACAACTGCGGGGCTGCTGGGGGTGGTAGTCCCGGACCGGTGGAGCTAAGCCCGGCCGGTGCTGAAGTCAGGAGGGTTGTACCAATATGCGTTCTCAGCGGGGCGAAGCCCAGCCGAACGCAAATTTCCCCGTAGTAAAAATAACTGACTCTTAATTAGCGTTTTCCATATAAGGAAAAGAACTTCCAAAATAATTTAAACAATCAAAACTAACCAATAAATGCACACAATATTAAAATCAACCAATGAGATTAAACAAACAATTAAAGAAATGCTTTATAAACAAAAAAGCTTACTCTTGACACCTTCAACGAAAACAATAAGGAACCGAAACTCTGCCGGATTTCTACCAGAAGCAAGGATTTAATCAAACAAAAACCTATTGCACTCTTCTAAAAGTAAGTAAATTACCATTTAAAAAAATAACAGTTAAACTAATGTTCTAAAACTAAAAACTTTCGTACTCAAATAATTAATTTATATTTTTTTCCATTTTATGTTTCCACTATAGATAATTCTCAATACAACCATAAATTAACAGAGGACCTCCTGAAACCATCTAACTAATAAAGTAAGTATAGTTCAAAACACCTTTAAAAAATCTCTAAAAGATCCATCCAAAGCCCAAATTCATCCCAAACACCCACCCCACCCCCTATACAAATGTAATAAAACAAATATTAATATCTGTGTTACTTTTATTACAGAAAAACCAACAACTTAACAAAATTCAACAGAGAAAGAAATAACATCACCATTTTAAAGCATCTAAATATGAACTTTGTAAGTATATTTTGTAAAAAAGTATTTATTAAAATGTTAACATGTATAATATTCTTTTTAATCATTTTTATAAACATTTTTGTTATAGAATTTACCACATCACAATGACAGAATGCGCACAATTTATAACATCCCAAAAAAGGAAAATGTTTGTTATGTTACATGGGGTAGGTGTACACCCAGGAAGAGCAAACTGGACCAAAATGTAATTGGAAATGTTCCACATACTATTCAAATAAATGTTATGGTCATGCAACTACTAGAGAAACAACTGTAATGTATACAAGGGAACATAACCATCCTGCTAATTTTACAGTAATTGAAGTTAGGAGTGCCTATGATAACATTAAAGAAGCTAGCCCTAGCTCACAAACACCTACCAGTGTAATACTTAAAGAACTGGTGCCTAGGGTCCCCAAAGGAGCAACTGCACAAATGCTCTCCATTGCTTACTTAAACAGAACCATAGCTCGCACAAAAAAGGTTACAACAACTACCACACCTACTCCTAAAACTTTTGAAGAGGTGATAATTCCCCCAGAACTAGCTATTACTCTCAATAAGGAACCCATTATTCTATATGATAACAAATTAAAAGAAAAGAGAATAATAATGTTTGGTACTGCAAACAATTTAATAAAGCTTCAACAAGCAGAAACATGGATGATGGGTGGGACTTTTAAAATCTGTCCCAAACCATTCTACCAATTATGCACTATCCATGGCATGAAGCAGAACAGTAACATCCCCTTTATTTACGCCTTGCTACCCAATAAGTAGAATGCAACATATATGGAAATACTCAATAAATGTAAACAAGAGACAAATAATTATTTTCTACATAAAATAATTATAGATTTTGAGAAAGCTATGATAACTGCTATACTAAAAACCTACCCACACACATCAATACAAGGGTGTTACTACCATTTCAATCAGTGTCTATGGAGACACCTACAGAAATCTACACTAAGGACCCAGTTTCGATCTCGCTCGGAAGCACTCCTGACGGCATCCGTCAGTAGCGAGTCCGAGTCGTACACATAATTTCCGGGCAACTCGTACAGCTGTACGAGCGGGCAAGTGCGATACGATAATCGCCTTGCACTACGCGTCAACGATCCCCTCCGGACGACTTCGCCATGGCCGACACGCACAGCGCAACGGGGCAGATTCCTGAACTACCAAGTACGATGCACGCGCCGAGCAGCTGGATGGAGTCGGAGCCTTCTACTTGAAAAAGCTCCGGGATGCTGTCTTCGGGGGTAAGTAGTGGGCCCTCCTTCACCCGGGCCCCTACGACTCGATCACTGGGTGGGACTGGATCTCCCCCTCACATGCATGCAAGGTGCATGCTGGACCGAGGCATCCCCGCGACAGGGGGCGCCCTTGTCCGAGACGTGCGGTTATTGTCTTTGTGAGGCTATGTACGCAACGTACACCAGTCTCCCATAGACTTCAGTGGGGCTTAAAGCGACCCAAGTCCGTCAGCGCTGGAGCGCATCGTACTCTGTCGCTCTGAGCCCAGGAGCCCAATCCGCTCTGAAAGCTCTACGGGCATGAGTCGGCCGTAGGGCTTTCCGAGTGAGATCGGAATCGGGCCCTAGGTGTAGAGAATGTGACAAATAGTTCATTTGCATACCAAATTAAAAAACTGATTTCACTAGCCTACGTGCCAGTAACTGACGTGGCTGAACATTACAACCTTTTACTAGAGAGCCCTTTCTACCATCAACATGAGCAAAAATTAAGTCCCCACCTAGACTATTTTGAAGACACCTGGGTGGGAAGACTCCAAAGACAGGGACATAGGAGAGAACCAAATTACCAATTTCCCTGGTGGAATATCTACCTTACCACACTTAACCAAGAAACCAATACCCTGGGCAAAGCACTACGGTACGCTCGCGTAGTTTGTGCAACTTTGCACTACGCGAACTGCACGTAGCACAGTGCGAACACCCGTAGCGTAGCGTAGTGCAGCCGTAATTTTTTGCTTGCTCGCGGTCCTCAACGTCAAGTTGGCGACCGCGAGCAAGCAAAATGGCATCCTGGCAAGACTTTTTCCTCGTTCGCGATCAGCAACATCAAGTTGCTGATCGTGAGCGTGGAAAATAAACATCCCGGCAAGATTCTCAACGCGGGGAGGTCTGGTTTCTCATTGCGAGTGGTCACGTATGCTTGTGACCGCTCGCGATGAGAAACTACCAGTCCACGTTGAGAAAGCTGCCGCTCGAGTAAAAATCTCTTCGAGCGGCAGAAAACTACAGCTCGCACTGTGCAAGATGCCGTTTTCAATGATTGCACAGTGCTGGATGCTTGTCCGCACTGTGCAATCATTGAAAACGGCATCTTGCACAGTGCGAACAGGGCACTACGCAGTTAGCGTAGTGCTACGCGTAGTTTGCGTAGTGCAAAGTGCACTTTGCGTAGATACCCGTAGCGCTACTTCACGAACTACGCCCAGCCCTACTAATGTGTTAAATAAAATTTCTTTAATTATGACATGTAAAAAATTACAAATAAACAAACTGTGTTATTGTTTCTCGAATAAATATTATTTCCTATATTCATGTATATATTCTCTTCTTATATGTAATACAACATGATATTTACATTATCTACCATTTTTTTAATAAATAAACTTATTAAAAAATGAAAATGTCTAATTTATTGTCTACCATTTCATTATTATGTAATTTTACTAAAAACAGGACCTGCTTGTTCCCTATCATAATAGGCACATAAAACATCACCTCAAAACGATGGCAATAAAATACATTGGGCCCAATTCACAAAGGTAAAGTGAGACAAATGTCTAACGTTATAACTTTCGGTATTCACAAAGGGAATTTACTACCCTGCCTTCATAAATATCGAAAGTCAAACTTTACGACTTTCAGTATTCACAAAGGGCATTTAACAGTAGTAAATGCCCTTTGTGAATACCACAAGTCATAAAGTTAGACTTTCTTCTCACTTTACCTTTGTGAATCGGGCCCATTGTGTGTGAGCTTCTTAACCTCCACAGGCAAGGCAGGGGGCACAATGTTCTCCTCACTTTCACACCTAATGTGCCCCCTGGCAACCCATCTTACAGGGCATGACCCTTTGAACCTCCACAGACAGGACAGGGGTTTTCTGTGTAAAACCCTTGGCGCCTTCATGATGCAGCGAATCTACTTGGGAGTATACTTGGCCTTAATCAGACTTTTAAAAATGTGAAGAGATGGCACCAGCCAAATGTTTGTGATTTTACGAGGATTTAAAGGCTCCATGCAGCAGACCTGCAGGTTAGTATTCCCAGAGCTATAAATTCATTAAGTAGCAGGACCTTCCGGTGCGTGAGTAGGCATGGTCAGAGGCAAAGGACGTGCAACAGTGTTTCCATGGTCTGTTAGCCTAAACAGCAACTCTTGTGCTCCTATTGTCCCTCCATTTGGGCTTCAAATCTAGGGTAGGGAACAGCGCCAATCACATTGACAAAATGTCATCTTATTGCAGAGTAAGCGGCTTCGATATAGGGCTGTTAATGTTGGACATCGTACAAATTTACCACCATCCACACTTGTACTCACTTGACTAGTGTCATTTTGTTCTCCCACCTACATTCCAACCGAATACATCTGACTTTCTTAAAAACTTGTGTCCTGCTGCCATAGTTCACTGAGACCAAAAGCATCAATGCTGTACTGAAAATGTTTTTTAAACCAGCTTTTCCCTCTTAGAGTGATCTCAGACCAAACATAATGCAGCTAGGAATCCTTAGGGGCGTGTTTGTGACAACATTTCACAAAGGCCCCCGGCCTGGCTATAAAGATTGCTTTACCAGGGCAAATTTGAATCTAACCTGTGCAGGTAAGCTGACCTCAGCAGCTGAACAGTTTGCTTAAAGCACTGCATGTAAAGCTCATCCAAGAAGTTGAAATCACTGCCAAGCATTATTTTGCCTCTGTATGATAAAGGGATACGTTTTGGCTTGATCACTGTAACAAGGGGCTTGAAGTTATGTCCCGAAAGACTTTTTGCTAGAGTTGAGAAGGCAAAGTTTAAGGCTATTTCTTTCCCTTTAATGGTTTCCATTTGTGGCGCTTGTGAGGCCCAGGAGTCCAACTTGACACCCAGCTGTTAAGGTGATTTCTTCTATTGGTGACCCTTTAAAGTTGCCATTTTCTCTGCTTCGAAATGCGCAGATTTAAAGACATTTCCTTTGCTTTCTTGAAATTGATCTTTAACTAAAAATCCCACAAGGCAGCTAATCAGTCTTTGTAAAGCGCACTACTCACCCGTGAGGGTCTCAAGGCGCTGGGGTGGGGAATGCTGCTACAGCTCGAAAAGCCAGGTCTTGAGGAGTTTTCTGAAGGTCAGCAGGTCTTAGGTCTGCCATAGGTGGATGAGGAGGGTGTTCCAGGTCTTGACGGCGAGGTGGGAGAACATCTAACAAGGATGTTAGACAAAAGCAGACCACCAAGTGTCGGAGCATACAAGGCAGGTGAAAGACCTGAGACATAAAGGTTGAACAGGCCGGGTGCAAACACTCACCCCTGTTTCAAGTCAATTTCTGTAGCCACTCCCCCAGACAGGTGACTCCCATCCCCGAACTTGATCCTAACAAGCGTTTTCGTATATATTAGCCTTATTTGTCCTCAGTAGTTTTTGTGGCGTCCCCCAGCTCTGTAACTTTTCCCATAGTTTATTGCATGGGAGGCAGTCAAACATTGCTTTGGAATCTACAAAGCACATGAACAGCGGTGTGGGGTGGCACTCGCTGATTTCATAATCAAGCCCACAGCCATCGGATTGGATAAGGTCCCTTGATTCTCAGAAAAATGCTTCCACACCACAATAAGGTTTGGCTCCTTAGTTGTGGCAGTTCTAAGGATCTCTTCTGCTACAACCGGCAGGTCATGAATGGATTCTGCATTCCAACTTAGATGCTTTAGATTTGAAGTATAAGCATCCTCTTGCAGAATTCTTGCTGGTCCGAGTCTGTTCGTGTTTGCTCTAACCCAGATGATTTGTGGGTGATGATCACTCTCGAAACAGTGGTGGATTTTGAAATCTGTGACTCGATCATATAGACTATAATCTACTATATAATAGTCAAGGTAGGACACCGCTTTATTCGAGGACCTGGTCCATAATGGTGAAATGTCTCCTGGAAGGCAGCCATTCAATATTTTTGTAGGAAGACTTCTGTGTTGAATGTGTCCAGGGTGGGTTCTTTTTTTGAGTTTAGAAAGCTTTATTGAAGTATATAAGCAATGTAAATACTAATACAGAAAATGTAAAGAAACATAGCAATGGAAATAACATGAAAGCAATAAAATATACCAATGAATAAAAGGTCCCAGAAGGGACTAAGGAAAATTACTAAGGGAAAAAGCTTTTAAGGATTTTATTTAAGGGGAAGAAAAAGAGACGAAAAGGAGGAAAAAGAGAAAAGGGGAGAAAACCAAAAAAGAAAGGAGAGAGAGAGAGAAAGAAGAAAAAGAAAGAAGAGGAGAAAAGAGAAAATGGGAACAGCCTAACAAACGAGCTCATATAGAAGAATACAAATACAATATAATAGAAATAAAAAAAAATAGAAAAAAAGATATTGGGAAAATAATTTAAAGACTAAAAGGGTGCATCATATGACAAGAAAACTTCAAACAGGAGTAGAAAGAAAATCAGTTAAAGGCATCCATATTAAATCCCTTTTGATTAATAAAGTGGTCGTAGTAGCGAAGGCACGATCAAGTCTATGGTGATGACATAGCAAATTCCACCAAGCAATGTAGGAGATTTTGGAAGTGTCTTTCCAATTAGTGGTGATGACTTGAAAGGCAATTGCCAATGCAAGGTCTATGAATTTACGAAAATTACAATGACCATCCCAAATAGATGAAGAACCACCCATGAAAATGTATACGATTTCAAAAGGAAAGGTAGTATTCAGTATTTTGTTCAATTGCGACCAAACCTTTAACCAGAAAGACTGAACAAGAGGACAATGAAAAAACATATGCATAATATCAGCAGTGCTATGAGAACAAGACCAACAAGTTGGAGTCTCTAGTAATTTAAATCTGTACAAATCATGAGGAGTAAAAAAGAGCCTATTATAAAAAAAGTAACATGTCTGTGTAGTACTGGCTGAACGGGACACAATGTGTATTTTAGACCAGAGAGCATCCCATGTCTGAAATGAAAATTCTTGAGCTAGGTCCTGTTCCCAGAGTAATTCCAATTTAGTTTTAGTTCTTATAACGTTAGAACAAGAGAGTGTCTTGTATATTATAGCTGCTTTAAGGGGAGAGGAAAAGTTTGGTAAAGAGAGAGAAGTAGGGGGAGTTGTAGGTAATGAAGAATGCTGAGAAAGGAAATCAGTGAGAGGAAGTGTGAGAGCAGAATATTGGGGGGAATGTGCATTGGAAATATGGAAGGTAGTGCAGAGCTGAGGAAAAGTAAGAAGGGTATTGTCTACAAAGAGTTGAGTATAAAAGATAATGCCTTTATCGATCCATTCCTTCCAAAATAGCGCTTTATTATTGAGTCTGAGGGACTTATTATACCAAATAGGAGTAAGAGAGTGTAATTCAGCTTGCGATAACAATGAGCGGAAAAGAGATAAAGAGAGTGTTTTGGAATGTTTAAGAGTAGGAGCGAGAAAGCGTGTCGGCGGATGAGAAAGACGAGTAGCAGTGAGGAAAGAGAAAGGAGCGATCTGCTCAAGTTCCAAAGAACTCCAAGCCGTTACAGGGGAAGTAACTGAATCTTCCAAAAAAGGCCAAATCTGTTTAAGAGTGAAAGCAGAATGAAAACGAGATATATTGGGGAAGTTTACACCGCCCAAGTTTTTGGGCTGCTGTAAGCGAAAAAGAGATAAACGAGCCTTACGATTATTCCATAAGAATTTGGTGAATAAACGGTTAATAGACTTAAAGAAATAAAGTGGAAGGGAGATAGGGAGCATTGAAAGAAAAAAATTAACAATAGGAAGTAGCATCATTTTAACTGTTGCGAGATGACCCCACCAAGATAAGAAAAGAGGAGACCAACCATTAATAAGGGAAGTGAGTTTATTGAGGACATCTTTATGATTAAGTCTGATAGTATCCCTAATGGTATTAGCATAAAGAATACCAAGACATTTGATGTGAGTAGGGGTCCACTCAAAACCAGAACCATGAAACTGATGAGAAAGGCAGAATTTATTTAGAGGTAGGATTTCAGATTTATCGACATTCAATTTATAACCTCATACTAAGGAATAAGCTTGTAACAAGGAACAAAGAGCAGGTAAAGAGGTGAATGGATTGGAAATATATAACAGAATATCATCTGCATAAGCTGTATATTTGATCTCAATAGTCTTATAAAGAAAACCAGTGTAGGAAGAGGAACGACGAATTGTTTCTAAAAAAGGTTCTAAAGCAAGGACAAATAAAAGGGGTGAAAGAGGACAACCTTGTCGAGTACCTCTGTGAAGGGAAAAGTACTTGGATTGCGCACCATTAACCCAAATGGAAGTGGAGGGGGCAGAATATAATAAATGAATGTAACGGATGATGTGGGGACTAAAACCGTGCCATCTTAAAGCCCCAAACATAAAATCCCAATTTACACGATCAAAAGCCTTCTCGGCATCCAGTGTAATGGCCGCAACAGGGGCTTTCATTTTAGAAGCAAGATTAATGATATTAAGAAGAGTTCTTGAGTTGTCCATAAGAGAGCGCCCTTTAACAAAACCAGATTGATAAATATTAGTGAGATCGGGGATGATTTGATTAATCCGCAAGGCTAAGACTTTTGCATAAATCTTACAATCAGTATTGATAAGAGAGATAGGCCGGTAATTTTTACATAAAGTGGGGTCTTTGTCTTTTTTAGGAAGTAGACAAAGCATGGCCTGAGTAAATGAACCTAGCGATTCGCCTTTAACAAAAAAGGAGTTAATTAAAGAAAGTAGGTGTGGTATGAGAATAGATTTGAAATGCAAATAAAAACGTACAGTAAAACCGTCAGGGCCTGGCGTTTTATCCTTGGGTAAAAGAGTAATGGCCTTAAGGATTTCCGTATCAGAAATAGGGGCATCCAAAGAGGAGAGATCAACAGTATCAGAAGAAGATTTAGGTATGGACTGGAAAAAGGAATCGATCTGCGTTGGCGAAGGAGTAGATTCTGGAGTATAAAGATTAGAATAATAATCAACAAAACATGCAAGAATTTTGGCATCAGAAGAATGAGACACCTTGAGAGTCCTTAATAGAAATAATATTGGTTTTCTGCTTCTTGATTTTAAGATAATTAGCAAGCGCTTTCCCCGCCTTGTTGCGGCCACCATACATTTTTGCGTTAAATTTAAGAAGATTATTAGAGGCAGAGTCCCATGAGTGTTTGTTAAACTGTATTTTAGCTTGGATAAGAGAAGACAGTGTATCAGGGGAATTAGTAGTGAAATATAAGTGCTCCAAATGTTTGATATGTTTAAGAATGTGGGTAGATTGGGCTATGGCTTTCTTCTTCTTACGAGACACAAAATCAATAATACAACCTCTAGCTGCGGACTTGAAGGCGTCCCAAACCAAGTAAAATTCAGAAACGGAGTGAAGATTAGTATGAAAAAATTCCGTCATGAATGAAGTTAAATGTTCTACAAATAAAGGGTCTAAGAGGAGGGAGTTATTAAATCGCCAGTGTTTGGAAGTAGAAACAGGAGAGGGAAAGTCCATATCGAGAATAATAGGAGCGTGATCAGAAATAAGAATAGAACCAATTTCAGAGTTAGTCATGAACTGAAATGCATGCTGAGTGAGAAATATGTAATCAATGCGAGAGTGCGAAGTGTGAACAGGGGAGAAAAAAGAAAATTCGAGAGAGTCAGGATGAGATATTCTCCAAGAGTCGATAAGGCCTCTGGATGTGATTGCCTTATGAAAAGACTTTTGCATTTTAGTTGGAATGTATCTAGTTCTGGATTTCCTGTCCCGAAAGGGGTCCATGAGCTGATTACAATCCCCCCCAAAATGAGGTCTTCAGAAGTATGTGAGGAAAGAAGGGATGAAAAGTCATTCCAAAAAACATTATCAACCCCAGTCGGACCATAGACATTGCAGAAAGAAAATTTAACATTGTTAACCGTACATTCTAAAAACAACCATCTACCATCAGAGTCCTGAGATTCATGCAAAACTTGAACATTTAACGATTTATGAAACAGGAGAATAACACCATTCTTATGATTAACAGCTGGGGAGCAGAAGGCTGCTCCAACCCATTGCTTACGTAGTGAGGATAAATCTTGCAGAGTCAAATGCGTTTCTTGCAAAAGAGCAATCTGACATTTTAGTCTCGCCAAGTGAGAGAGAACACGTTGTTTTTTAATCGGATTGCGAAGTCCTTTAACATTCCAAGAAATTATTCTGAGACTTTTCATTCAAGCAAAAATAGAAAGAGTAGAGAAAAATGAAGAAGAACACTGATGAAATATAGAAAAGAGAAGAAAGAAGAAGCAAAAATATAGAAAAAGGAATGCATAAAAAGCGAAGATGAGGTAATTTAAAAAGAGAAGAGAATATTCCGATGAAAGAAAGCACCCAAAAAGTAGTAAGAAAAATGAGCAATAAGAGGGTATAGAAAGGCTGAGTGAGAAAAAGGATGAAAGAGAAAGAAAAAGAAGAAAAGAAGGAGAAAGGACTGGGAAACGCAAAGTCCCAACAGATAAAAGGAAAAAAAACAGGATGGCAAAAAACCGAGGGGTTTTAGCCATACACATCAAGAGCAAAACAGACAATGGAGTGAGAGCGGGAGCAACAGGGAAAGACGGCCCCACTACAAAAAGAAAAGTCAAAGACAAAGCCTCGTACAATAAAGTACATATGAAGAAGAAGAAAAGGAAAACAAATGGACAGAGACCGAGTCTGACAATATAATACAAATGAAGGAGACTTACCAGACAACCACGAGGGGGACGGCTTGATGGGGTGTGACAGAGAAAATCATATGATGATATAATACAAACAGAGGAGAAGTGGAATCAGACACTTGAAGTACATTTCTGAAAAACAAAGGAAAAGAACAACGAATATCAGAGCACGAAAAAATTCAGCAAAAAATTTTAGGACAAAAGGAAAAATACAATTAAACATCAAGTGCCGCTGTGTTCCATAGAATCAGCTTTATGAGTGTTGATGAATTTCCGCAAGTCTGCCGGATCGTCGAAGCTGAAAGACCTTTCTTTGTATGTGACCTTGAAGAAACACGGATGGATGAGTCCATATCTGACATTCATGGCGCGAAGCTTGGGTCTTAAGTCCAAAAATTCCTTGCGACGGGCAGCAGTCAACTTTGAGACGTCCTGGGTGAAAAATAACTTGTGACCAGACCATAATAGCTGCTTATGCTGCTTAGCTGAGTGAAGAATAGTCATTAAGTCAGAATAGAGGAGAAAATATGCAATAATACCCCTGGGTTTCGAGGAAGCAGACGAGTTTTTAGAGCCAAGGCGGCGCGCCCTCTGAATGTTGACGTCCAGATGTTTGGGGATACCAGTGATAGGCAGTACTTGAGACTTCAGAAAATGGATGATATCTGACCCCTCTGAATTTTCTGGAACACCATAAATACGTAGGTTGTTGCGCCTATTTCTATTTTCCAAATCCTCAGAGGTCTTTTTGAGGAAGGCAACTTCTTTGGTAAGAGTGACAACCTTGGCAGCCACATCCCTGGCATCACTTATCTGCTGCTCGACATCAGTAACCCTTTTATCTAGAGTCGACCATTTCTCGTCAAGCCTCTGAAGAGTTGTGGTAGTATCCGCCATGAAAGGGCGAATATGACGGAGTTCCTCCATAATGTCCTCAAGCGTCACAGGAGGCGGAGACTTGGAAGGTGAAGGAGGGTCTTTTTTGAGGCGCTTACCAGAAGATGTGGGGTCTTTGCGCGTTACAAATGTCGCAGAAGAAGCTTTAGAATTCTGTGAGGGTTCCATCTTGTATGAATGAGGGGCTCAATAAATGGGATGGAACAAGCAGCTCAAATAGATACACCAACCAGAAGGGGATATTCAGAAGCCACCACACAGCAATCAAAAAATAGAACCAAAGAAAGCAATAAATGCGTAGGGCGTGCAGGAGTCCATACCAAGCAGCGAAGGTAGCAGGTTCAATGCTGTACTGCAAATTTTACGGAGGAGGGGCACCCCTTTTAGCTTGAGAAAAGAAAATGGCGGCCATTATAAAAGATAATTACTTCTCACATGTAAATCTGCAAAAAGCACTTGAAAATGCAACAGACCCACAGCAATGTAGCCAGCAAATAAGGCAGACCTTCCTGAAGAAAAACGTCCATAAAGGTAGATTGTGCAGCGAAAAACATCAGCAAAAAAAAAAAAAAAAAAAGAACAAACGAAAACAAAATGGCGGCCATTCACGAAGAGGTCCGTTTTTACCTCATTGCGCCGTGAATACAAGGGCGTTAGGAGCCACAAGCATATTGTCAAGCAGAGAAAGACTTCCGACGCCCGAATCTGCCTTAAAACGAGGGAAACGCCGACTCTGAACAGTCCCTTCAGTCTTAGAGCGCCGCCGAGGTTGCGGAGCTCACGGAGGGGCGGCCATCTTGGCTGTTGCGTCGCGCGCGCTCTCCTCCAGGGTGGGTTCTAATACTTGCTTTTCTCTTGTGGAAAAAATGTAATGGAGAATAAGTCCTCTGAAATCATCTGCTCCAGTCTCTGAAGAGCCCTGATCAATTTGAGAAAATGTTCTCGATTTAAGGCTTCCTGGATTCCCCTTGATTTAAATTCTGGAATCCAAAATCGACTAGTCTTGTGACCATTCCACGAAGTCAAGGTGCTGGTTTCAGGTCACTCCCTGGAATTCAACACTTTCTTTTTCTTGGTGCCTATGAACAGGGCAGAGTTTTCCTTAGCATGAATTCTGTACAGGTGACAGGAAATCTTGTCGCCTCTAACCGGTGCGCTTTGGGGGCCAGATCCAAACAGCCTTCCTACTAGGGAATTTTGACTAACTTCAAATTGCGAACTTACCTCAGCACCAATGGGTTGATGACAATTATCTTCTTTTGCCTGTGGGAGCCAATTATGGCCTCTGGTCGAATCACCACTGAATTTGGGTACACGCTGAGCCTTACTTTGGTCTTTATCCTCATTAATAACGGGAAGCTCTGTGAATTCGTCAGGCCTTTTAGACAGACCACTTCCTTCTTGATTCAGCAATTGTTCTGTGCCTCTCTCGTGCTGGGCGATGCCGGCCAAAGCAGGTTCAACCGGCTACATACCCGTGTTTTCAACTTGCTCCTCTTCAATTTTGGGTGGCATAATTGAGTAAGCATTCAGATGAACTGATCCCCTGGGCTGAATCCTGCTTCTGTGTTTTCTGGCAGGCTTTCTTTACCACTTCGTAAGACAGGGAGGTACCGATGTGGTAACTGTTTTCTGCCCTTTATTTTTTGACTCTATGTAGGGATCCTGATCTTGACTAACCCTACAGTTCTGGTTTACCCCTAGCGAAGGACAGCACCCCCAATTCCTCCTCATTTGTTTGTGTTGACACTTCATAGCTCCCAGGGATGATAATATTGTCTAGTGCATTCCTTTGTATTTTGCAAATAGGCAGTCCATTATTTGAATTGGGGGCAGTTCTTATTTTACCCAGGATTTCTTCAACTATGTTGGAAGCTGTGCCTGCTTGTTGACTACTTCCTTACACAATCATACAGTAAAACTGGTTTTGGTCTGGTTTTGGTCTTAGTTTGTACTCGCGTTTGAGAGCGTTTAGGTTTTCCTGTTTTTCATAGATGGCAGAATCAAAGACTGCCAGCGTGTTAAGTAGTCCTTAGCACACGTTTGGGTAAAGTTGTGAAAGTTCACAAGTGTTTCCACCATGCATCAATCATACATAAACAATAAATTCAGTTCCTAGTATTCAGGTTTGTTGATGTTGTGGTTTTATTTCTGGAGACGTCACAGCCGACACGTGTTTCGTCGTTGAGGGAATATATCCCACGACTTTTTCGAGGCTGTCAGAAAAGACATGTGATGTTGTAACATACTGTTGGTAGTAGTTGCATCATTTACAATACATTTTAAGTACACGTTGTGTTCTTAACTTCAGTTTAGAATAGGTGGCGGTTATAATTAAATTTCTACTTGACGCTAGAGATGATGATGTTATTATTACAAAACTTAAGTCACTGTATATGCAAACATTCCATGTTTGTGACAGCATTATAAGTCTATGGACCCATTGAGCAATGGAGAGGTCAATGGTTGTGTGTGTCATCATGCATTTTGTGATTGGGCGTGAAAGGTGATTTTTTGAAGTTAAGTTTCTTGTTTTTTGTGAATAGTGGTAGCATGCATATAGGTGAATCATGCTTGAAATACCTATTCTCCAAATTGTTGATATTTCTATAAAGAAAGATTTGAATTGAGATTTAGTTGTTGATCCAATCTTAGTTCTCTTAGACTAATTTACTCATTTGCATTTCAGAATTGTTATGGAATTATGTACTTACATATGTTGAGGTGATACTTCCAACCCTCAGTGGGGTTCTGCTTTGGGACTTTGTTTCTGATTCTCTAAATCGTCATGCCGGAGTACCGGTCGATGTATCTCACGCTGTGGATTAATGTAAATTTATTCAGTTATTCCTCTGTGATTATGTACCGTTTTTACTATAAATCGCGTATATTCTTATGTCTTCAAAAGACCCCTCTTAACTGTTTATTTTTACGAGTATTTATATATAATTCCATGATATGCCGCTATTTGTTGTAAGACCCCCGTTAAGCGGGTTTGGTTTATATTAGGCAGGATGTCCCCGTTTTTTAATATTGATTTCTGAGCCCCGTCGCTCAGGTTTACGCATAACAGGTTACATTGCTCATGATTTAAAGTTTAAGATTAATATGGCACCAAATGGTGATCAATACGAGAGGTCGGCTTTCGGTAGAGCTAGCTCCGTGCCTGTGGTTGCCAGAGTTATGTTTTACACGTGGCCCGTATCCGAGGTTAACGCTATAAATCTTACCTGGTTTTAGCTCACTGTCTATCCTAGATTTAGTCCCGCTGCCGCTCCTTATCGTGCAGTCTCTGCTTCCCCTATATTTAGCCCGGTGTTTTTATGTTTGAAAAGCTCCCGCGATTCATCAATCCTTTCACTTCCGGTTTACCTGGAAAAGGTGTAACCCGATATAGAGTGGGTTTTCTTTTGCTACTTTGGCGGCCATTTTAACCTCACTATTGGGATGTATCGTCCTATGTGTATTAAGGCTTGTCATCATTTTATTCTTTTGTTTTATCCGTTATTTTGTTTAGTAATATGGCGCACTGAGTTAGTAAACTATTTTAAGTGGGATTGTTGGAAATAAATCATTATACATACACAATTCATCTTTTCGTAATTAAACTTATTTTTCCCTTTATTACTTCCGTGGTTATTTATATTGGCTCTTTATAAATGCTAGTTTAGATTAATCCTTCTAACAAAGCTTAAGTAGTGGCAAGTGTTGTGCACATACTTATACTGTAGTTGATTCTTTCCGTAGTGAAATCCAATTGTTTACTTGAGTGAAGTGGTGACTGTGTGATACTATGTATAGTGAACTGTTATCTATTTTTTCTTTATAGTGAGAAATAGTAACTGAATGGGTTGTTTGTGTGAGTGGTGTGAGGATTGTGTGATTCACTGTGTAGTGATAATTATTTGTATTATAAATAAGAATAATTACTAACTGGATTGTACTTGTGTTGTGAGAAAATAGTCAGTGTGCCAATAAATTAGCAGTTTCTCCATTCAAAATGAGTTCAGTACAGCTTAAGCCACTAAGTGGCCAACCTTATTCAACAGAGGAAAGTGAGTTAGTACAGACATGAGTACATTAGACATTCAAATCATATTATTCACTGATTTACCCGCATGTTCGTCACCTATACATGTATAGAGGTAGGTCACTATACTATTTGTTATTTTCAGTTTGCCTTAACATTATGTTCAGGTGCCTAAAAAGTAATGAAGCTCATGGTCAATGTTTAAACCGTGTTCTACACTTTTAAGTGTCATTATCCAGATTGCTTCCCTCCTTCTCAGCGCTAGTTCCCTGTTTCCCCCTCTTGGATGGGTGGTTATGTGTTCAAATCCGAAATATTTGAATGAATGGTTTGGTGTCTGTGCTGGGCAAATGGACATGTGTGCTGCCACCGGTTAGCGCATGTCTCCTTGTTTTACAGCCCTTATGTGCTCGTTGATCCTGTCCCTCAGTGGTCTTTTGGTGCTCCCCACATATCTTTTGCCACATTTGCAGTCCAGAGCATATACTACAAATTTACTTAAGCAGTTTATAGTGGTATTGATACGGTGTTTTTTATTGTTTGGTCCCTCAAAGTCTTTTTTCTTTTTGTATGCCCATTTACAAGCTACATATATCCCACAGCTATAGAATCCAGGTTCTGTTAGCCAAGTGTTTTTATTGGGTTTTTGTGGGTAGCTTGGGCTCAGAATATTTCTAAGAGTCTTCCCTTTTCTGAATGTAAGTATGGGTCTATCTCCTACGTATTTGTTTAGTGCTGTGTCAGTCTTGATTAGATGCCAGTGCTTGTTTAGACTTTTTCTGAGAATATTAGCCCAATTGTTGTAACCTGTGACTAATCTAATTTTCTCTTCTCTGTTTGTACCTTTGGTTTTTTCTTTTAAGGTATCAGCTCTGGTCACTGAGTCAATTTTATTTGCTGCTTTTTGTAGTTGTCTTTGGTTGTATCCTCTATTTACAAAACTCGTGATAACCCCTCTTTTCTGGGTTTCAAATTCCTTGTCATCACTGCAATTGCGGTGTGTTCTCACTAGTTCCCCATACGGTATTGCTCTCTTTTGGTGTTCTGGGTGAGCACTAGTTGCATGCAATAAGGAATTGCATGCTGTGGTTTTCCTGTATAGTCTACTATGGATGGTTTGGTTTTCAATATAGAATTCCACATCCAAGAAAGGTAATTTGGTGTTGCTATATTCCATTGTGAATCTGATATTTTGGTCATTGTCATTTAGGTATTCATGAAATTTGTGTAGTTTCTCTTGTGTTCCTGTCCAAATCATGATGCAGTCATCTATATATCTGCCCCAATAAAGAATCTCACTGTTCCATTCTGAGGCTGGTGGGCCCCAGATTCTCGTTTCCTCGAACCTACCCATTACTAGGTTGGCATACGAGGGCGAAAATCTGGAACCCATAGCCACTCCTTGTTTTTGCCTGTACCAGTCTTTTTTGTATAAAAATACGTTGTTGTCTAAAATGGTTTCGACCATTTCTAGGAGCATTTCTGTGTGTGACCAAGTACTAGCTGGACGTTTGCTTAGCATTCTTTTGACAGCAGTCAACCCAGTGTCCCTCTTGATACAAGTGTACAGAGAGACAACATCAAGTGTGACCATGAGCATGTTGTCTTCCCATGGTAAGTCTGCCATGGTCCCAAGAATATGTTTGGTGTCTCTAATGTACGATGGTAGGTTTGTAACTAAGGGTTTCAAAAATATGTCAACATATTCTGATAGTCTCTCCGTTGGTCCTCCTATTCCAGATATTATTGGTCTACCCGGTGGGAATTTGTGGGGTTTATGTACTTTTGGCACAGTATAGATACACGGATATCTAGGTTTGTCAACTTTAAGATACGCATATTCGTGCTCATCAATTAAACCCATCCCATGCCATTTTTTTAGGAGTTTGTTGATATATTCTGTCAGTTTCCATACAGGGTTGGACCCGAGTAGTTCATAGCATTCAGTATTATGTAATTGAGTCTGGATCTCATGGTCATAATCTTCACTTTGCATTATCACCATATTCCCACCTTTGTCGGCTTCCCTGATTGTCAGTTCTGCATTAGTGCTCAGCTCACTAAGTGCCTTTCTTTCTCCTTTAGTTAAATTGTCTCAATGTATATGTGTTACACTGTTTTTCGAGTTGTGTTTGTCTAGATCTGCCACTACTGCTTTATAGAACTGATCAATGTTATTACCCGCATTGAGTGTTGGTGTCCATTTCGATTTTTCTTTTAGGCTGCTAGTAATGTTAAAGTCCATATTTATCTCTAATTCTCTCATTATTCTGCCTGTGAGTAATACTTCATCTTCACAATCCGTTAATGATAATAACAGCCTAGTATCAACTATATCTTGTATACAAATATCACCACATGCCAACATTCCCAAATTTTGCTGCATTTCTTTATTAGCTGACTTGTTCAATTCAAAGTGTTTTTTTAATTTCAGCCGTCGTGTAAATTTAAACAAATCAATCTTAGTTATACATATGTCACCAACATCATTGGGGCAAAAACTCATACCTTTTTCAAGCAATGTTATCATATCCTTGGTGAGAACACAGTCACTCAAATTCATAACTGAAACATTTTTTATTTTTTCTGATTCTGGTTCCAGGACCTGGTTCTGACACCCTGTCTGTCCTGACCTACTGCCGCCTCTTTTACCTCTCCTTGTTTTCTTGATTGTCCTGTTAGTCTGCTCTCTCTGTTTCCCTTCTTGATTCTGTGAATCTCTAATAAAAAACTGTTGTTGGGGTCAATTGTACTGGTAGCTCCCATTAGTCCCTCATTCTCATTCTCACTCGAGTTAATTGTGTCTATGGAAGTGGAGCTGGAACCAACTGAGATGGTTTCACTTTGAGTTTGGGTCTTAGATTTAGGGACCAGGTGATCATATTTTTTTAGCAAAGGTGAACACCCTGCCTTCCAAGTAGTCTCTTTCGTCCCTCTTAAGCTTCCTGGTTTTTCTTAATTTGATGTCTGTGATATGTCATTGTAATATATCATTAAGTATCACATAGTTTTTGCTAGTTGCATCTGGTTGGTTGAGTTCTTTAATTTCCAGCTCCAATTTGTCTATGTCAAGTTGTAATTTGGCCACTTTCCTCTCGCAGTTTTCAATTAATATCATCATTAGATTGTTCGAATTATTAGTTCATTCTTTTTCCCAGGCTAATAAGAGATCTGGTTCGAGGTCCTCATAAGATGGGATAATTTGTGATCTGAGGCCTCTTGGGACTCATTTGACCTTTATATACTGTTTTAGAGTAGCTGCGTCCCACCACCTAGATGTTTCACTGATCTTTAGTTTTTCCAATTTTATAAATTTTTCTTTGAGTCCTTCTGTTCTGGGAGGTTGTCCCCCTGATCCAGACGAAGTACTTGGTTGTTGAGCGCCTATGTTATTGAATAGGTCTTGGGCTTCCTTATCGTGGAATTTACCACACCTCGTCGAGAACCTAGTCTAACACACCCCAGCACTCTGCCTTGCATTCGTAGACAGTGGCATAAAGTTAACATGTCCTCTTTTATGGAAAATTTTACTTCTCCTGTCTTTCGGCCTTCGGATGATATTGAAGTAGCTCTCAAGAAATTCGGAGGCGAAATAAAGACAACTATTGATAAAATCGCCCCTTTAAAACTTTTTAAACCTAGGCCAGTACAAAAGCATGCAGTCTGGTTCTCTGCCCATTTACGAACTCTTAAACAAGGAGCCAGGAAACTGGAGAAAAAGTGGAGAACTTCCCATCTCCTTGAAGATAAAGAAAGATACTGGGCTGCCCTATCTTCTTATCATAAAGCAATACGGGGTGCACGGAAAGCACACATTGCTACTCAAATACAGGAGGCTGGGAACTCGCCTAGAGTTCTCTTTCAGATAGTGCAGACGCTGGCTAAACCGTCAGCATGCGAAGCCCCGGACATATCATCTCAAAAACTGTGTGACGAAGTTTCCTGTTTTTTTACTAGCAAAATTGATAGAATCTATGATAAGATTTTATGTACAAATCAATCCAGATCCTCCAAGGAGACACTTCCCTCTGATCCCATGAATTCCATTGTGGACACGCAATCCCTGGATAGCTTTCCCCTTATTTCATGTCTAGAAACCTCTGCCCTTTTAAAATGAATTAAGAGTGGAAGTCCAGAGGATGTTATTCCTGCTAAGTTAATGCCTATTTTGGAAGAACACTTAAGTCCACTGGTCACAGAACTAGTAAACCTATCACTCACTTCAGGCACTGTCCCCAAGGAATGGAAGCGAGCACTCGTCAGACCGACTAGGAAAAATACCACCATACCTTGGTCTGACTTGAGTAATTTAAGGCCTATCTCTCTGCTACCTTTCTTGGGGATAGTTATAGAAAAACATGTTAATAAACACCTGTCCATCCACATTGAACAAGTGCAAGCCCTTGATGAATCCCAATCAGGATTCCACCCCAGATATAGCACCGAATCCACCTTGCTGTCTGTTACCGATGACCTCCACGCCTACCAGGACAAGGGTTTCTCTGTCATACTTGTTCTATTAGATCTATCGGCAGCGTTCGACACCGTGTCACATTCCATCCTGACTCAACGGTTGTCGAACGCCGGCCTGAAGAACAAAGCCCTAGATTGGATAAGGAGTTTCCTAACAGATCGCACCCAGACAGTCACCATGGGTGCATTTCGCTCAGCGGAATCAGAGATTTCTAAGGGGGTGCCACAAGGCTCATGTTTGAGCCCGACGCTCTTTAATATCTATGTGGCACCCCTGGCAGGAGTGCTGCGTAGATACGGGTTTGTTCCCGTATCCTACGCAGATGACACACAGCTCCTGTTTCCTTTTAAAACTCTTTCCGCTGAGGTTAGGAACTCTTTCTCATCTGGTATGGAGGAAGTGGCCAATTGGATGTCTAACAACTATCTCCAATGTAACGTCAGCAAGACGGAGATCATGCTATTTGGGGAAGCCAAGATACTTTGGACCCCTGATTGGTGGCCACCGGAGTTGGGAGCAGTCCCTGAACCCAAACAGGTCGTGAAGAATCTTGGAATTTGACTTGATCACGACCTGTCCTTAAAACAACATGTCACCTACATTTCAGGGATATGCTTCCACACCATTGGTCTACTCCGAAAAAAAATTCCACTCTTACCCAACTCAACAAGAAAGATTCTGGTTCAGGCACTTATCCTGAGCCGGATTGATTATTGTAATGGGTTGTTACTTTCTGTCAACGAAGGGCTATTGGATAAACTGCAGGTTGTGCAGAACACGGCGGCTCGCCTGGTCTGAATGCCCCCCCAAGAACTGCATCCAAACCCCTTTTTGAGCAATTACACTGGCTTACTGTTAGACAAAGGGCAACATTCAAGATATGCTGCCTAATCCACAAATGCTTGAATGGACTAGGACCCACCTACCTGGAAAGGAAATTTAGACCATATGTCCCTCCACGGTCCCTTAGATCAAGCAATAATTTTCTCCTTGTGGTGCCGCATATCAAAAAAGTTAGACATGGAGGCAGAGCCCTGTCAACTATGGGCCCCAAGATGTGGAACAAGCTTCCGTTGGCCCTAAGGTTATGTAAAGAGCATTTAACCTTCCGAAAACAGCTAAAAACTATTCTGTTTAAAAATGAAATCTAATTATCTTCCACTGTGGAGTTGCTAATTTACTGGGCATAAAGCGCAGAGATACTCCTGACTCAGTGATTCTAGCGCTATACAAACTAATAAATAAATAAATAAATCTCTATTGGACCTTTCACTGTTGACGGTAGTCATGGTGTTCCTATGATCTGCCCCTAGTTTCGAAGTTACTATATGTACTGGGTTAGTGGTATTTGGGCTAGGTAATGGCGCTTCAAAGGAATGTACACCTTGTTATTACTGGTAAGATTGCTACTATTAGATACGGTGCTAAAAGGAAAAGAGAACCACTTTACTCTTCTAGTTTGGCCGAGGCCACAGCATATATTATACTCCTTAGCACACGTTTGAGTAAAGTTGTGAAAGTTCACAAGTGTTTCCACCATGCATCAATCATACATAAACAATAAATTCAGTTCCTAGTATTCAGGTTTGTTGATGTTGTGGTTTTATTTCTGGAGACGTCACAGCCGACACGTGTTTCGTCGTTGAGGGAATATATCCAACGACTTTTTCGAGGCTGTCAGAAAAGACATGTGATGTTATAACATACTGTTGGTAGTAGTTGCATCATTTACAATACATTTTAAGTACACGTTGTGTTCTTAACTTCAGTTTAGAATAGGTGGCGGTTATAATTAAATTTCTACTTGACGCTAGAGATGATGATGTTATTATTACAAAACTTAAGTCACTGTATATGCAAACATTCCATGTTTGTGACAGCATTATAAGTCTATGGACCCATTGAGCAATGGAGAGGTCAATGGTTGTGTGTGTCATCATGCATTTTGTGATTGGGCGTGAAAGGTGATTTTTTGTAGTTAAGTTTCTTGTTTTTTGTGAATAGTGGTAGCATGCATATAGGTGAATCATGCTTGAAATACCTATTCTCCAAATTGTTGATATTTCTATAAAGAAAGATTTGAATTGAGATTTAGTTGTTGATCCAATCTTAGTTCTCTTAGACTAATTTACTCATTTGCATTTCAGAATTGTTATGGAATTATGTACTTACATATGTTGAGGTGATACTTCCAACCCTCAGTGGGGTTCTGCTTTGGGACTTTGTTTCTGATTCTCTAAATCGTCATGCCGGAGTACCGGTCGATGTATCTCACGCTGTGGATTAATTTAAATTTATTCAGTTATTCCTCTGTGATTATGTACCGTTTTTACTATAAATCACGTATATTCTTATGTCTTCAAAAGACCCCTCTTAACTGTTTATTTTTACGAGTATTTATATATAATTCCATGATATGCCGCTATTTGTTGTAAGACCCCCGTTAAGCGGGTTTGGTTTACATTAGGCAGGATGTCCCCGTTTTTTAATATTGATTTCTGAGCCCCGTCGCTCAGGTTTACGCATAACAGGTTACATTGCTCATGATTTAAAGTTTAAGATTAATATGGCACCAAATGGTGATCAATACGAGAGGTCGGCTTTCGGTAGAGCTAGCTCCGTGCCTGTGGTTGCCAGAGTTATGTTTTACACGTGGCCCGTATCCGAGGTTAACGCTATAAATCTTACCTGGTTTTAGCTCACTGTCTATCCTAGATTTAGTCCCGCTGCCGCTCCTTATCGTGCAGTCTCTGCTTCCCCCATATTTAGCCCGGTGTTTTTATGTTTGAAAAGCTCCCGCGATTCATCAATCCTTTCACTTCCGGTTTACTCGGAAAAGGTGTAACCCGATATAGAGTGGGTTTTCTTTTGCTACTTTGGCGGACATTTTAACCTCACTATTGGGATGTATCGTCCTATGTGTATTAAGGCTTGTCATCATTTTATTCTTTTGTTTTATCCGTTATTTTGTTTAGTAATATGGCGCACTGAGTTAGTAAACTATTTTAAGTGGGATTGTTTGGAAATAAATCATTATACATACACAATTCATCTTTTCGTAATTAAACTTATTTTTCCCTTTATTACTTCCGTGGTTATTTATATTGGCTCTTTATAAATGCTAGTTTAGATTAATCCTTCTAACAAAGCTTAAGTAGTGGCAAGTGTTGTGCACATACTTATACTGTAGTTGATTCTTTCCGTAGTGAAATCCAATTGTTTACTTGAGTGAAGTGGTGACTGTGTGATACTGTGTATAGTGAACTGTTATCTATTTTTTCTTTATAGTGAGAAATAGTAACTGAAAAATCGAAATGGACACCAACACTCAATGCGGGTAATAACATTGATCAGTTCTATAAAGCAGTAGTGGCAGATCTAGACAAACACAACTCGAAAAACAGTGTAACACATATACATCGAGACAATTTAACTAAAGGAGAAAGAAAGGCACTTAGTGAGCTGAGCACTAATGCAGAACTGACAATCAGGGAAGCCGACAAAGGTGGGAATATGGTGATAATGCAAAGTGAAGATTATGACCATGAGATCCAGACTCAATTACATAATACTGAATGCTATGAACTACTCGGGTCCAACCCTGTATGGAAACTGACAGAATATATCAACAAACTCCTAAAAAAATGGCATGGGATGGGTTTAATTGATGAGCACGAATATGCGTATCTTAAAGTTGACAAACCTAGATATCCGTGTATCTATACTGTGCCAAAAGTACATAAACCCCACAAATTCCCACCGGGTAGACCAATAATATCTGGAATAGGAGGACCAACGGAGAGACTATCAGAATATGTTGACATATTTTTGAAACCCTTAGTTACAAACCTTCCATTGTACCTTAGAGACACCAAACATATTCTTGGGACCATGGCAGACTTACCATGGGAAGACAACATGCTCATGGTCACACTTGATGTTGTCTCTCTGTACACTTGTATCAAGAGGGACACTGGGTTGACTGCTGTCAAAAGAATGCTAAGCAAACGTCCAGCTAGTACTTGGTCACACACAGAAATGCTCCTAGAAATGGTCGAAACCATTTTAGACAACAACGTATTTTTATACAAAAAAGACTGGTACAGGCAAAAACAAGGAGTGGCTATGGGTTCCAGATTTTCGCCCTCGTATGCCAACCTAGTAATGGGTAGGTTTGAGGAAACGAGAATCTGGGGCCCACCAGCCTCAGAATGGAACAGTGAGATTCTTTATTGGGGCAGATATATAGATGACTGCATCATGATTTGGACAGGAACACAAGAGAAACTACACAAATTTCATGAATACCTAAATGACAATGACCAAAATATCAGATTCACAATGGAATATAGCAACACCAAATTACCTTTCTTGGATGTGGAATTCTATATTGAAAACCAAACCATCCATAGTAGACTATACAGGAAAACCACAGCATGCAATTCCTTATTGCATGCAACTAGTGCTCACCCAGAACACCAAAAGAGAGCAATACCGTATGGGGAACTAGTGAGAACACGCCGCAATTGCAGTGATGACAAGGAATTTGAAACCCAGAAAAGAGGGGTTATCACGAGATTTGTAAATAGAGGATACAACCAAAGACAACTACAAAAAGCAGCAAATAAAATTTACTCAGTGACCAGAGCTGATACCTTAAAAGAAAAAACCAAAGGTACAAACAGAGAAGAGAAAATTAGACTAGTCACAGGTTACAACAATTGGGCTAATATTCTCAGAAAAAGTCTAAACAAGCACTGGCATCTAATCAAGACTGACACAGCACTAAACAAATACGTAGGAGATAGACCCATACTTACATTCAGAAAAGGGAAGACTCTTAGAAATATTCTGAGCCCAAGCTACCCACAAAAACCCAATAAAAACACTTGGCTAACAGAACCTGGATTCTATAGCTGTGGGATATGTGTAGCTTGTAAATGGGCATACAAAAAGAAAAAAGACTTTGAGGGACCAAACAATAAAAAACACCGTATCAATACCACTATAAACTGCTTAAGTAAATTTGTAGTATATGCTCTGGACTGCAAATGTGGCAAAAGATATGTGGGGAGCACCAAAAGACCACTGAGGGACAGGATCAACGAGCACATAAGGGCTGTAAAACAAGGAGACATGCGCTACCCGGTGGCAGCACACATGTCCATTTCCCAGCACAGACACCAAACCATTCATTCAAATATTTCGGATTTGAACACATAACCACCCATCCAAGAGGGGGAAACAGGGAAGTAGCGCTGAGAAGGAGGGAAGCAATCTGGATAATGACACTTAAAAGTGTAGAACACGGTTTAAACATTGACCATGAGCTTCATTACTTTTTAGGCACCTGAACATAATGTTAAGGCAAACTGAAAATAACAAATAGTATAGTGACCTACCTCTATACATGTATAGGTGACGAACATGCGGATAAATCAGTGAATAATATGATTTGAATGTCTAATGTACTCATGTCTGTACTAACTCACTTTCCTCTGTTGAATAAGGTTGGCCACTTAGTGGCTTAAGCTGTACTGAACTCATTTTGAATGGAGAAACTGCTAATTTATTGGCACACTGACTATTTTCTCACAACACAAGTACAATCCAGTTAGTAATTATTCTTATTTATAATACAAATAATTATCACTACACAGTGAATCACACAATCCTCACACCACTCACACAAACAACCCATTCAGTTACTATTTCTCACTATAAAGAAAAAATAGATAACAGTTCACTATACACAGTATCACACAGTCACCACTTCACTCAAGTAAACAATTGGATTTCACTACGGAAAGAATCAACTACAGTATAAGTATGTGCACAACACTTGCCACTACTTAAGCTTTGTTAGAAGGATTAATCTAAACTAGCATTTATAAAGAGCCAATATAAATAACCACGGAAGTAATAAAGGGAAAAATAAGTTTAATTACGAAAAGATGAATTGTGTATGTATAATGATTTATTTCCAAACAATCCCACTTAAAATAGTTTACTAACTCAGTGCGCCATATTACTAAACAAAATAACGGATAAAACAAAAGAATAAAATGATGACAAGCCTTAATACACATAGGACGATACATCCCAATAGTGAGGTTAAAATGGCCGCCAAAGTAGCAAAAGAAAACCCACTCTATATCGGGCTACACCTTTTCCGAGTAAACCGGAAGTGAAAGGATTGATGAATCGCGGGAGCTTTTCAAACATAAAAACACCGGGCTAAATATGGGGGAAGCAGAGACTGCACGATAAGGAGCGGCAGCGGGACTAAATCTAGGATAGACAGTGAGCTAAAACCAGGTAAGATTTATAGCGTTAACCTCGGATACGGGCCACGTGTAAAACATAACTCTGGCAACCACAGGCACGGAGCTAGCTCTACCGAAAGCCGACCTCTCGTATTGCTCACCATTTGGTGCCATATTAATCTTAAACTTTAAATCATGAGCAATGTAACCTGTTATGCGTAAACCTGAGCGACGGGGCTCAGAAATCAATATTAAAAAACGGGGACATCCTGCCTAATGTAAACCAAACCCGCTTAACGGGGGTCTTACAACAAATAGCGGCATATCATGGAATTATATATAAATACTCGTAAAAATAAACAGTTAAGAGGGGTCTTTTGAAGACATAAGAATATACGCGATTTATAGTAAAAACGGTACATAATCACAGAGGAATAACTGAATAAATTTAAATTAATCCACAGCGTGAGATACATCGACCGGTACTCCGGCATGACGATTTAGAGAATCAGAAACAAAGTCCCAAAGCAGAACCGCACTGAGGGTTGGAAGTATCACCTCAACATATGTAAGTACATAATTCCATAACAATTCTGAAATGCAAATGAGTAAATTAGTCTAAGAGAACTAAGATTGGATCAACAACTAAATCTCAATTCAAATCTTTCTTTATAGAAATATCAACAATTTGGAGCTAGGTATTTCAAGCATGATTCACCTATATGCATGCTACCACTATTCACAAAAAACAAGAAACTTAACTTCAAAAAATCACCTTTCACGCCCAATCACAAAATGCATGATGACACACACAACCATTGACCTCTCCATTGCTCAATGGGTCCATAGACTTATAATGCTGTCACAAACATGGAATGTTTTCATATACAGTGACTTAAGTTTTGTAATAATAACATCATCATCTCTAGCGTCAAGTAGAAATTTAATTATAACCGCCACCTATTCTAAACTGAAGTTAAGAACACAATGTGTATTTAAAATGTATTGTAAATGATGCAACTACTACCAACAGTATGTTACAACATCACATGTCTTTTCTGACAGCCTCGAAAAAGTCGTGGGATATATTCCCTCAACGACGAAACACGTGTCGGCTGTGACGTCTCCAGAAATAAAACCACAACATCAACAAACCTGAATACTAGGAACTGAATTTATTGTTTATGTATGATTGATGCATGGTGGAAACACTTGTGAACTTTCACAACTTTACCCAAACGTGTGCTAAGGAGTATAATATATGCTGTGGCCTCGGCCAAACTAGAAGAGTAAAGTGGTTCTCTTTTCCTTTTAGCACCGTATCTAATAGTAGCAATCTTACCAGTAATAACAAGGTGTACATTCCTTTGAAGCGCCATTACCTAGCCCAAATACCACTAACCCAGTACATACAGCATGTTAAGTAGGTCTACTTGTAAGTCCATTTGTTAGAATGGTGATTAAGAGCCATCACCAAGGCTTGCATGGAATTTAGGATGTCCCCTCAGAGCTTGTTTGAGTCTACTGCTGCTTTTTGATCCCCGCTTCCAATCGCATCCTACGGGTGCAAAACCAGGGTTTCCGGGAGATGCTACTTCCCCATGATCTTGCTCCTGATAAGAACATGTGCAGTTGGAGCTGGACAACTGTCCGGACCCTCCCTATATGTTGGAAAGAAGCACAAAGAGAATTGAGGTCTTATTAAGCTAGAGGCCAAAAGTGGGGTGATAGTGGTAGCCAAGTCTTGTTGCTGAGTGACTGGTAGCCCAGCATCTTTGAGAACATCCCAGGGTGGCCCTCTTAACCCTGCGGTGTCCTCAGTAGGCCATGAAAGAGCCCCCCTCTTTAGAAGCAAGACTGTTGGTGAATAGGAAACAAGATGGGGGCCCTCTCTTGTATTGTAGTATTCTTCTCACCAGTGGGCTCTTGAATTTGAGTTTGGTCAAATTACGTGGGACTTTGGGGTTGAGTCATCATCACAATGCTGTCCTCGACCATGATGCTACTACTCTAGTCGGGATATTTAGGGACCTTACCATTTAGTGTTAGGAAGAAGTCTGATATGTTTGGGGCTTTAGGAGACTTATCTGTCCCTGAGGGACGTGGGGAGTTTTTGCCAGCATTGCAGACTCCCACCAAGCACTTGGGCCCCTAACTTCAATTAAATCTTTCGATTGTTGATGTGTTGGAGTATATTGGTTTTTTTTTTACAACTGGAATTTTGCGTTCCTTTTTAGGGCCGCCTCAGAGTAGGCAGTCTGACGCTTCATTTTTTTGGACCAGCTTGTGTGTAAATCCAACTTTTACCTGACCTCATCATGGAGTCTCTGGGGTTGTGGGAAAAGCGGTAGGGTATAAGCAATGTCAGTGGCCAAATGCATTCTTTGTTGTTTATATCCTTTTATTCCTCTCTGTTTGCAATGATATGGAGGACCAAGGGAGGATGTGGGGGGGTGTCAGTAGCGCAATACTAGGAGCGAGGACTGGTATGCAGGAGCATTGGTGAACAGCTTACCCAGCATCCAAGATGCACTGAGTTTACAAGAGGCAGAGTCGGGGTGAATGGGTGAAAGGGTAAGGGAGCAGAGCCCTACCCTTCACTGCAAACTGCACCCGAAGCCTAGTCGGACCACTTCCGCAATCAGCCACGGCCAGTGCAAGTAAGAGCGGTGAGGCCAGGTGGGGGGGTTTCGACTGACGAACACAAAGGAAAATTCATTTTTTTTTTCCTTGTTGTGATCTGTTGAAATCCCCCCCCCCCACTCCACCTGGCCCCACCACTCTTACTTGCACGGGTTGTGCATGTCTGCAAAAGACAGGGATCAGCCTGACTGCTGCAAGACTACTCGCTGCTCTCCCCACCCCTCCCCTCCCCTGTTCCCTCCTGCTCGTTTTACTTACCCACCTCTTGATGCTGAGCGCTACATGATTGCCTCCCCCTCAGCTTCTACTCAAATCACCAATCTCTGGTCTCAGCTCGGGGTCTTACTCAGTTGCTGGTAGCAGGTCATGGATGGCCCAACCCTACATCCAGGACCTCAAGCACAGAGCAGAAGAGGAGGAGCACAGGAGGAGTGTAGGAGCGCAGGAGCACAGGGGAGCCGGCACCAGGGCATCACTCGGACTGCTTGCGGACCACACCAGGACTGTGTCCGTATCAAGGCCAGGCAGGGCGAGGGATAAAAATGTGCAGGTGTTTTAGATCGAGCCAGCGCTACATGCCTCACTTGGGCCTTGCGGCTCCCCCGGAAGTGCATCACAAGTCAAGCCACGTCACACATCACACGATCTGAACCCCTTTAAACATATATATATATATATATATATATATATATATATATATATATATATATATATATATATATATATATACATATTGCAACACATCCAACTGTAAAGTCGAAATAATGGCAAGCACACTGGAATCCGTTACGAAAGATTTTAATGCAAACCCCCCTTCACCCCTGACAGACGCGTTTCGCTAATCCAGCTTCGTCAGTGTCAGTTTGTGTATGTAAAGTGGCGCCATTTTAAACCTGTCGGCCGGAGCTAGAATCATTGACATCGATGATGTTACATTTTGTCAACGTTGCGGACATCTTTAAACATGCATCTATCCTCTATTTACAGAGTAAAGAGTAGGTAATGGCGCAATGAAATAAAGTGCATAGTGCTCATTTAAAAACATTACAAACAACAAACAATTCATAATTCAAGTACATATCATTACTTTTTGATGCTTTCAGAGATATATAATTACAAAACATTAGGTCCTAATATGACCATGAGTAATCTCAGTTTGTTTAGGCTTTTGGGGGTGTATCCCCCTATATAAATTTTTTATGTTTACATCAGACCTCAATGTCATTGTTTATTCACCTCTATTGTTATGTGGCCCTGTATGGGCAGAAGTATCTTATTTTAGTATTCAGTGTAGGGTGATGTCGGATGAGAAACATAATTAAACAACAGGGAGTTATTTATGTTTTTCAGTAATTATTAAGACATGACGGTTAACAATACACACGATCCCATGTGTATGCTTAGAGATGCACCCACAATTCTTCATCGTTATTAAGGCCCCATTGTGTCATGATCTTTAAGTAAATGATATATCTTGACTCCAAGACCCTGAGTGCCTTTTCTCTGTCCCCCCCACGTTCTAAACGATTTACTTGATCGATACAGTAAAAGCTTAACAGATCTCTATTGCTCTGATGAAATTCCGCAAAGTGCCGAGCAACCGGATATGATTTATCTTTATTAATGATTGCTCGCATATGTTCTAGTATCCTAAGCTTTGTGGGGTTAATGGTGCTCCCTATGTATCTTCTTTTACAAGGGCACTCCAGACAGTAAACGGTGTACTCTGAATTGCAATTTAACAGTTTGTTTATTTTTCTGTTGGGTCTCTCTTCACCTGTTCTGCATGGGTATTCTAAGGTTTTTCTACTCCCTTTGCAGGCTTTGCAGCGCAAACAGGGGAAAAACCCTTTTAGGTTCGATCGGTTAGTGGGCTGTGGCTCTGGGGAAAAGTGGCTACTCACAAGATGGTCAGAGAGTGATTGACAGTGCCGATATGTTATTAGAGGCTGCTTAGATAGATGTCTTTTCAAAATGCTGTCGGTTGTCAAAATATGCCAGTTTTTCTTGAAAGAGTGTACCAGATCACCTGATTTGGTGTTGAATTTGATGATCATTCTCACCTCCTCCTCCACCTTTGGCACTATTTTTGGCACCAGGAGGTCCCTCCTGTTGACTGTAGATGCTTTGTTTGAAACTTGTCGCAGTACGTTTTTGGAGTACCCCCTATTCAGGAACCTGTCTCTAGCCTCATCTTTGGCTTGTTGAAAATCGGTTTCTACTGAGCAATTTCTTTTTAGGCGTAATAATTCGCCATAGGGGACATTTTTTATCAGACTCTTTGGGTGGTAACTCGCCGCATGCAAAACGGCGTCACCAGCCGTTGGTTTTCTGTAGAGTCTTGTTTGGAGGGTATTGTTGTTTATATAAACTTCCAACTCCAAATAGCAAATACTAGTTGCGCTTATTGTGTTTGTGAATTTCAGGTTCATAGTATTATCATTCAGTTTGGAGATGTAATCCTCAGCCGAGGTACGATCTCCACGCCAAATGATAAAAAGATCATCTATGTATCTAGTCCACATGAAAATGTTATCCGTCCATGCCTCATTGATCTCAGCCCAAGCTACTTGCTTCTCCCACCAGCCCACGAACAAGTTCGCGTAACTGGGGGAGAAGCACGAGCCCATCGATGTACCCCTGGTTTGTTTGTACAATTGATTTGAAAAAAGAAAGATGTTGTGATATAAACAAAAGCGTATCATGCTGCGTAACACATTACTGTGTGACCTCTATTTTTCTGGCTTTTTGTCTAAAAACCACTTGATTGTCATTAAACCAGTCTCATGGGCTATACAGGTATATAAATTTACCACATCCAATGTAATTAGAAGCATGTTTTCATCCCAAGTAATACTGTCCATAATACGGAGAAAATCCTGTGTATCTCGCACGTATGACGGTAAGTCCTTCACAATGGGAGCAAGATACGAGTCTATGAAGCGAGATGTATTCTCCAAAAGACTCCCAATTGAAGATACAATTGGGCGCCCATATATATATATTTTGGTAGAAATTTGGTATTTACTGTTTAATGTTAAAGTGTACTTATTTATTTTATTATGTAGTCATTTATATTATATGAAATGCTTTCTTTTTATATTGATATCCAATATTGTAATACATTTTAATTATGAAAACATATCTAGAATCGTATATTTTTGGTGTATATCACTTGCAATTTTTAATATTATATCAATGAACAATTTATAATTTTTTTAAAATCATTTATGAAATGTGAAATGTAATTTTTTTATATTTAACAAAAAAATACTGTATATGTTTACTTGTTTGATTTTGCTTCTAAGTGTGTTGTAGAAAAAATAAATTAATTACACAATTTGTTTGTGTCATGTACAGGTTTACTGTTATGTTATTGTATTTACATTGTTTATCATTTTTTCTTATTATTATTCATTGTTTTGTACAATATATTTTTTTCCTTAAGTTGGTTGTATTTTGTTGATATATTTAGTCATTTGTTATGTATATTAACCCCTTCCGTGCGGGGCTGTTTCCCCCGCTGTGCTGGGGGTGAGGGGCGCGTACAGCGCCCCCGTGCTCATGACGAGCTCAGCTCGTCATGACCACGCCTGTTCCAATTATATATATTTATATGATTTTTTATAATTTTTACACTAACAATATTTAGCTTATACTTTTTTGGGGGAGTGTTTAATATATAATGTGTTATATTTAGTGGTTAACACCTTCAAAAATATAATTTAGATTGGACTGGAAATAAGTAATGTGACCAAATTGTTTTTCAAAATGTTCCCCTAAATAGTGTAGACTGGAGTGAGAACGGTAAATGGTAGCACTTAAGTGTCCAACACCTTTTGGTTAGTGGCTTATGTTGGAGTGGTAATAGTAAATGTCACCCCTTTAGTGTCCAAACTCATCCGCTATATGGTTTATATTGTAGTGGGAATAGTAAATGTCACTCCTTTATTGTCCAACACTTTCCCCTAAAAAGTTTAAATTGGAGTGGAAATAGTAAATGTGAGCCCTTTAGTGTCCAAAACCTTCCCGTGAATGGCTTATGTTGGAGTGGGTATTGCAAATATGACCACCTTAGTGTCTAACACCTTCTCCTAAATGGCTTAGATTGTAGCCGAAATAGTAAAGGTCACCCCTTTAATGTCTGACACTGTCCCCTAAATTGCATAGATTTGAGTGGAAGTGGGAATAATCAATGCCACCCCTTTAGTGTTCAAAACCTTTCCCTAAATGGCTTAGATTGGAGCTCGAATAATAATTGTGACCGCTTAGGTGTCCACCACTTTTACCTAAATGGCTTAGATTGGAGTGGGAATAGTAATTGTGATCCCTTTAGTGTACAACAAAATGCGTACAATGGTTTCAATAGTAGTTGAAGTAGTAAATGTAACTATTTAAGTGTATAAAGCAAACACAAGGAGATGATGGAAGGAGTACTGAAACTTTTCAGACACTCACCCCCAGTCACAGATCTCGGTTGAATCCATCATAATTCTTTAGACATAGCCATATGCAAATCAGCCTTGACCTTGTTCCTCATGGGAACAGTCCAGCCTGAACTGCAATCCAGGTCTTCTCTGGACCAGAAACAATCATCTTAGGACCAGTTTCGGGGTAACACAAGCATCCTAGGAACCGTTTTGGGGTAACACCCCTTATCAGCCAGCCTAGCTTGAATACAGTGGCAAAGTGAGCAAAGGACCCACTTTTGGGCATACCCTGCCAGCTTATGGCAATCAAAGCAAACTCAAGGAGATGATGGACAGAGCACTGAAACTTTTCAGACACTCACCCCCAGTCACAGATCTGGGTTGAATCCATCATCGTTCTTTAGCTCACTTCGTCAACCCAGTTCAGACCCAGCCATATGCAAATCAGTCTTGACCCTGTTCCTCAGGGGAACAGTCTAGGCCCGACTGCCAAGCCAGATGTTCTCTGGACAGAAAAGAAGCATCCTTGGGCCGGTTTCGGGATTACACCCCTCATCAGCCAGGCTAGCTTGAATCCAGTGGCAAAGTGAGCAAGGAACCCATGTCTGGGCATACCCTGCCAATTTGGGGTGCACAAAGCAAACACAAGGAGATGATGGACAGAGCGCTGAAACTTTTCAGATACTCACCCCCATTTACCGATCTGGGTTGAATCCATCATCATTCTTTAGCTCACTGTGTCACCCCAGTTCGAACCCCGCAATATGCAAATCAGTTTTAACCCTGTTCCTCATTGGAACAGTCCAGCCCGAACTGCAAAGGCAGGTCTTCCCTGGACTGGAAACAAGCATACTGGGGCTTGTTTTGGGTTAACACCCCTAATCAGCCAGGCTAGCTTGAATCCAGTGGCAAGGTGAGCAAGGGGCCCATGTCTGGGCATGCCCTGCAAACTTAGTGGAAACAAAGCAAACACAAGGAGATGATGGACGGAGCACTGAAACTTTTCCAGACACTCACACCCCGTCACAGATCTGGGTTGAATCTATCTTCGTTCTTTAGCTCACTTCGCCACATCAGCTCAGACCCAGCCACATTCAGATCAGTCTTGACCCTGTTCCTCATGGGGAACAGTCCATCCCGAATTGCCAAGCCAGGTCTTCACTGGACTGGAAACAAGGATTCTAGGACCGGTTTCAGGTTAACGCCCCTCATCAGCCAGGCTAACTAGGACCCATTGGCAAAGTGAGCAATGGACCTATGTCTGGGTATACCCTGCCAACTTAGGGCGAACAAAGCAAACACAAGGAGATGGTGGACAGAGCACTGAAAACTTTTCAGTCTCAATCATGTGGCTCATTTGGCTTTAAAAGCTGTCCACACAGACACAATACACAGCCCTATGAGCCCCTCCACCAATTTCTTTGTTATACAAAGCTTCTCCAACTAATGTTGTGACAAACAAGATAAAACAGTCACAATGCAAAGATCACTAGACTGATACACTCTACCACAACCCAGAAGTCCTAATGCTTGTGGCTATGCCACTGTTTGCACGTGACACACCATACATGGACATATACACATACTCAACATCACTCGACACACAAACACTCCTAGACAACCATGACCCACACTTAAAAACAAACATGTCCCTCTGATAGCATATACGTCCCCTATCAGGCAGGTAACCATGGTCAAGTATGGTGCTTGATATTTCTGGGCGCAGGATTGATTGCCGGGCCATGTGTGCATCAAGATAGAATATAAAGGCACATCACATCAGCATGATGTGGCCTATGTTCAGTTTACTAATAATGGATATGCACAGACTCAGATACTCTAACTGTGTGTTAAGCCCTGAAGCTGATGTACATTAGTCCACAACGTAGTGTCCAATTCAACAATCACACTATATTATAACTAGCGATCAACTCTGCTGACATCCATTCCTGTACCTTAAGCCAGCTCCTAATGCAACTAGCACGTACATCAGAAGTTGATTACTTAAGTATAGAAACACAGTCTAACTTACTAAGAATTGTCATGGACCCACACACACCATTCCCATGAAATAGGCAACTAATTTGAAAGGCATTACAACCATTCAAATTCCACTACACAGGAGGTCACAGTACATAGACACTCTGCAAACAATGGATCTCTAATTTAAGGGGAGTCCTGGTAGAAAACATTGCCAAGATATAGTCTGATTTGTACCTACCTCACAGTCTCCATGTGGACAGGGAATTGAGAATCAGTCTCAACTGGGACTAATGGTTATTGGCACAAAGTGGCATCCACATGTGGCAAATTTGTCCTTGGAAGTACTTAACAAGATCCACTGAAGAAACAGCAATCGGCCCATATCTATTACGTCACAGTTTGCAGTTTACTCATTGCTCTGTGTACATGTGTGGCTAAAGTAACTATCATGTTTGTAGAGTCACAACGCCTTCAAGTGTATTGACAAGATTCACATCAAATACATATGCAGCACACATCTCTTTGAGTTTTGTCAGTTGACACACTTGCACAATGGACTTAGAAATCTAACTAAACTATGAATGCATACAATGTCCAATGCAAGTTTTGGGCCTTCAAGCCACACTCCTACACAAACCTCATGCGGACATTGACACCCAGTCAATGTAGGTACACAAATTTACACAAAATCTCAATAAACTTACCTGCTCTAGGAACCATATGCTATCATTGCCATACTAGCAGAACTGTACTCACACATATCAACTTGCACGAATAAGAGTTAACAGCAAGAGATATGTTCGGACACAGGAATACCAAAACAAAATATAATTTGCTTTATTCAGCCTCCAGAGTATGAGTATGAAAACAAACTCCAATGGCTAGTCCAAATGTCCATGTTGTGAGTCAGCAAAGTGCTCTAGGAGGGGGGCCACATACGCCCCACTCCTACAGATATCGAACATGCCGCCGGAACCTGGCCCACCCGGTAGCTGATTTGTTTTTTAAAAACTTTCAGCACAACTTCCACCGAAAATGTAAAAAAAAATGCTTTTTGTCCCTGTGGGACCCCCCAAGAGGCTTACGGGGTCAGGGTGTTTCTACCATGCTCCCTTTTCTTTGTTTTTATAATTTTTTTTTGTGACTTGGATCAAGCCGAGTCACAAATTGGCTGCCAACACTTCTGGTTTGATGTTTTGGCAGGCAATCAGATCTTAGCACGAGATCGGAAGGGGTCGCAAACCCTTTGTGTACCCAGTTGTATATCTGAAAAAACTTTAAATAACTCTGCAACTACTGAACGGATTTACACCAATTTACAAAAAGGTCGTTTTCTGGACCAACAGCTAACTTTCTGCCGAATTTGGTGTAATTTCTTTCAGCAATGCGGGCTGTAGCCTTGTCTAAAGTTCCTATGGAAATTAACATGGGAAAAACAAGTTTTTGGACCCCCCCCTTTTTTCCCCGCACCCTGGCTTATTACAAAAATAATCAATGGAGCTATACCTACCAATAGCCTCACGTATCGTCTTACCAAATAATCAATCAGTTGGCAGTGAAGAAAAGTCAATCGTTTATTAGACAACCAATACTCTTTAGAGGAGCCCCTCCGACGTCACCCAGCCAGCGCATGGAGAAGACTGCCGATTCACACTCAATACATGACATATATACTTTCATTACCTTACATGAGATCACCATACACAGAAAATTACTGGTAGGCACAGTAGTTTAAAGGAAAGACCATATATGGCACACAAAGCTCATTTAGAAGTCTGCTTCTGCTATTATTGGGGAGGGTCAAGAGGGGTGACTCCCTTTCATCTCGGGGCCTGGGAGCACGAGTACGGCGCCTCCAGGAATGCGCTTATATCACCTCTGAAACCAGATGTGACCTTGGGTCTCAGAACAAGAAAGAATAGTATGAATTCAGCTGTCTGTATAACTCAACTAACAGGGCTAACTCGGCTGCTGGGGGGTGGCACATGACCACCGTTCGCGTCTAATACATGTACGCACAAAATGGAGTCTGTTTGGTTCTCAGTCTGCGTACGAAAGAAATATAATGCAAAAGCGGCAAGGAAGTTCCTGCAGTGACATAACTAATTAACGTATTTTATAATATGCATGTGAATATAGATACATCGTGCTAACACAAAAGATTAATATGAATGTAGAAGATCTATTTTATCCCTCAGAACCACCCTTTTAGCAGATGTAGCTATTCAAGAAAATTAGTCCTCAAAAATACCCTCGTCAATCTGCATTATTTCTTGTATTTCTTGTTGGACCATTTGGGCTTTTACTTTAGTCGGGGATGGCTCTGTCACAAAGGAAGTTAATTTAGTTGCACAGTAAGAACAACAGGCAGGTCCACAGTGTACGCAGAGACAACATGTAAAGATAACACCTGCTATACCAGCTAACACCATCAGGATCTTCCAACCCCAGGCAGACAATAAACCCCAAAACCATCCAGAAAGGGACCAGGTACCTGTGTCGGCATGAATTTGAGAAGCTAAACGATGCAATTTTTGACAAATGGACAGAGGGAGCGGAGTCAGGGAGATACACACAACAGGAGCTGCTGATCACGCAGCAAGCTCCTTCTCGATCCGCTAATACAACGTCTAGCACCATACGATTTTGAAGAGAAACAAGTCTCGTAGCTTTAAGCTCCACCGTCAGATTAGTTAATATACCAGCTGTGGTATTTATAACTCTCTCAACTACCCTGGCTAGGCACCTTACTTCTTTACTAGTGATAATGGGCCCCCAAATAGGAAATCCTCCCTTGACAATGTCAATAAAGTACTGTTCAGGAGTATCAGTCTGATCTATCTCAGATGTATCCAATTCCTGTTTATCTTGTATTACAGGCAAACTTTGTCCATCTAACCTATGATCTTTATGATAATTGGAGGGTGCTATATAGACAGGTGGATACAGGAAGGACAAATAAAAATGACCCGTCAATCCCCGGGGTAGCCATGTGTAGGCATTCTCGCCACACACGAAATAAACATTTGGAGGTGTTAACAGCGGATGGCTACTAAAGGTGTGTAGTCGATATGTATAATTACAATGGCTGTCTCCTACTGAAATGTGTCCGGTTCCCTGTACACAAAAGGTGGAGGAGCTATTCAATATAGGCACCGGGATAGCTTTGTCATTAGTAACATTCCGATCCCGAAATTGCTGAAAGTACTGAGTAAAATAAAATTTTGCAAAGTCAAGGATTTCACTCTTCAACCTTGTAACATTCTCATATTCTGTATATAGATTCATGCAGGCATTTGGGTCTAGCGATCCTTCTCCATCATTCCCCTGTGAATCAAAACCCTGGTGTACCTCTATATAGGCCAGGATCATTTCATAATCATGCTCAGAGTATTGAGAAGAATCTACCGTGCAATGGAGGTACATCATTCACAGGAATTTAAACCAGGCCTCACAACTTCCCAAATAAGATAAAGGCAATGAAATAAAGAGATCATGTCTATGCATCACTGAGGGCAGCAGACCACAAACCCACCAATTTGTTGCATTGGTAGCATTTGCGTTTGATGCAACATCTCTACAAATACATTTTTAACATAGGTCTGGCGATGCCTTTCCTTATGAGGGGCTAATGTAAGAAAATAATGCTCAGTCGGTGGAGTAGAAGTTTCCAACACAGAATGCATAGGATGGTGAAATTCTAAATATAAAAGCACACTAATTATTATAATCAAAAATGCTGCAATGGTGATTACAAAAGCAACTTTCACACGTGATGTCCAAGAAGAAAACATAGGTACATAAGTAGGCATATATCGAGGAGCGAGGGAGCGTTCCTCCTCTGGAATAAAAAGACCAAAGTGATACATTCTAACTAAAAGTCCAAACTACACTAAGGGACGCAGTCCAACCTACCAGAGGGTGCTTCTTTCCTGTGTCCATCTAGAGCCTCACAGGCAGGCTCCTATCGTTCATCAAAGAGAAAACGGATCCGTGCAATAACATTGTATATACAGTTGCAACCTGGGCCCTTTCTTTGGCTTCTTAGTCTTTCTTTCTGAGCAGAGCAATACAATGTTCCAGCTCTCAACGTGTTCAGTCCAGTGTCTCGCTTGGTACCCCCGAACTAATCTAACAATACCCTAGTACTCAAGTCTCTCCCTATCTCCTGCCGTGTTAATCGGGGGTACCGTGTTGTTTTCTGGGCCGCAGGTTGTAGCGAACATGACCAGGTAACACTTGGTCAACAAACAAAGCAGATGAAGTGGCATTCGTGATGCCTGATTTATCCTGAACTCCTTGTGCAACAACAGGGGCAATCGATTCAGGGGCCAATTTCACTGTTGATGATGAGACCCCTTTCGTGCCCGATGCTCCTTCCTCTTGCCTTTTCTCAATTTCTTGGGCAGCAGAAAGAGGAACAACACAAGGAGCCCTCTCACTTTCCTGGGTCAAAATTCCTTCTGAATTTGGTTGATCAAAAGGAAGCGGGAAAGGTACTTTCTTCAGATGGGAAACATGGATCCAATGTTTCCGACCATTCACCTTCACAGCTGTCCGAGTAGCCAGTAGAATTTTGACTGGTTCGGTCCACCTGGCCTCCAGACTAGATTTCCGCTGATAATTTCTCACCATCACCCATTGACCAGGCTCCAAACGATGTCCGGGACCCTCCGGCAGGGGCTGCAGCATGTCTGACACCTGTTGAAGTATAGAACGCAGATCTTTAGTTAAAGTGTACAAATAATCTGTCATCATTGGGTAATCAATTTCTCGAAAGTTCCTTGGTCGTGGAACGCCCCAAACATTAGCTGGCCACCCAAAAATGACCTCGTAGGGTGACAATCCTGACCGGGAATGGGGGGTGACCCGCAAAGACATTAAAGCTAAAGGCAATGCGTCAGGCCACTTTTGGCTATCGGTATAAATGTTTACCTTCAATCCCTCACTTAACTCACAGGCTCGCAGCAGTGCATTAACTCAGCTGCTTGCGCATAATGATAGGGAACTTGAGAAGCCTCAACTATGGTGTGAAGAGTGGTGATTGCATAAGCAGCTGTTGTTGTGCCATCTGGTAACTTGAAACAGGAGCCATCCATATACAACTCCCCTTGGAGGTCAGATAGGGGCGTGTCTGTGAGGTCCACCCATCCCTTTGTTTCTTCCTCAGTCCGAAATATACAATCATGTATGTCATTGTTTGGCTCATCCGAAGGGAGGGGTAGTAACGTGGCTGTATTCAGAGTGGCACACCGTTTGATAGTGATATGTGGAGCGAATAAAGTTAATTCGTATCCAGTAAGTCGTGCACTCGTAAGGTGCTGAGTCTTAGTTTTATTCAAGAATGTGTCACAGAGTGCGGTACCATCACTGTGAGGTCGGAATTTAAGACAAGTCATTACGGCTGTCGGATGGCCACCGCCACTGAGGCAGTAGCCCTCAAACAGCTAGGAAGTGCTCTGGTAACATAATCCAATACTGCCGAAAAATAAGCACAAGGCCTTTGCTTACCACCAAATCCTTGTGTTAACACGGAAAGTGAACAACCGTCCACCTCGTGTACGTAAAGAACAAAAGGCTTTCGGTAGTCAGGAGTCCCTAAGACAGGAGCCGAACAGAGACCCGTTTTCAAAGAATCGAAAGCCTTCTGACGCTCATCAGTCCCAGGTAAGGGTTTATGCACATCCTTAGTGGTTAGATACAAAAGATGTTTAGTCAGAAGGGAAAGTTAGGAATCCACTGGCAACAGTAAGAGGTTATGCCCAGAAATGCACGAACATCACGTTGAGTACGAGGAACAGGCATGTTTCCTCCCCTCTTTCGACAGTAGATGACCGAGATAGGTCACCTCCTGTCGACAATATTGAAACTTCGAAAGAGACACTTTATTACCATTAGCTGCTAAATGCAACAATAATTTATCCGTAGCTTCCTTACAACCTTCCTCCGTGTCTGATGCCACCAATAAATCGTCCACATATTGGAGGAGGACGTTCCCTGGGGGCAAAGTTAATTCGTCTAAAATTACTTTCAAAGCTTGACTGTAAATACTAGGACTCTCCGTATAGCCCTGAGGGGCACGACAAAATCTAAAGTTGCGCTCAGATAACGAGAAGCCGAAAACATGACGGCTATCAGGGTGTATTGGAATGCTAAAGAAAGCATTTTTCAGGTCCATAACGGAGAAAAACTTAGCTGTTGGGGGAATCATGGTAAGAATAGTTGTAATATCTGAAACCACAGGATATTGAGGGACTACTACTTTATTAATTTCGTGCAGGTCAATTACAAAACGATAGGTATCAGCATAATCGGGGCCACTTCCTGTTGGGGCCTTTTTCAAAATTGGTAATATAGGGCTATTGCAAGTATTGGAAACCGTTTCTTCTACTACACCTTTGTCGATGAGGTCCTGTATGATCGTCAACAATGCCTTCTCACCAGCCGGTGAGATCTTGTACTTTGGAATACGGGGCAAACGAACATTCGGTTTTAAAGTAATAGAGACTGGCGGAATATTTAAAAGGCTGACATCCGTATCACCAGTCGCCCACAATGTAGGTGGAATGACAGTCAACTCAGGAGGAAGGGGTTCATTTTTCGCAAAACTCTGCCGAGTGTGCTGACCAGGCGATTGAATAGTTAAATACACTCCATCAGGAGAACAATAAATCTTTGCATGCAACTTCTTCAGCAGGTCCAATTCCAATAAATTTTCCCCACAATGTGACGTCAACAAAAATGGGGAATCCATCGTGACTGGACCTTTGGTAAGTGGGAGAGGCTTAGAAATCTGGCTTACTACCGGGATTCCAGAAAACCAGACTGAAATATTATTTTGCCCGGACAGAGCAGCTCCTGGGACCAGTGAACGAGCAATCGAACTATTCATTGCACACGCGTCTACTAGAAAATCCTCAACATTTCCCATTAATTGTCCTTTAACATAAGGCCCTCTCTGATCGACGGGTACTGCCACTCAGCCCCTGCTCTGTCTGTGGCTGTCCTACGCATAGTAATACCAATCTGGCCCTCCGGTTCCACAATCTTCATTATGGTACTGCCTTCCTTTTGTCTTATCAAAACAATTTCCCCCTGCCTCACCTCGTGTCACTTCTTCTCTTCTCATGTCACCTCGATCAACTACTCCTTGTCCTCTCCCTCTACCTCTCACAGCTCAAATTTGTGCTAACAGGAAAGGACACTGAGCTCGCCAATGCCCTTCTTGTTTACAGTAAGCACATTGGTTTGCTCCCAAAGTAACAGCTGGGCCTCCTCCCTGTCCTACTCCCACCCTCTTGGAACAAATCCTCTTCCTACTGCGTCTCTACCCCGTCCTCTGGCTACTCGCTGTAATAACACTAGAGTCTTAAGGTCCTTCGTCTTCTTGTCAGACTTATCTTATGGGAAAGATGGTTAATCCATTTCACCCAATTATATAATTATACAAGGGAAGAAGATATGACACTTCCACACATCCCTTTCATCATCCATTTCCAATAGATCTAACCTTTTCTATAGACGAAGTTAGTGCCGCAATAAGGGAAAGTGCACCAGGCAAGGCAGCAGGGCCAGATTGTACTCCGGTAGATGTGTATAAAGCTGAACCAGATTTGTGGGCACCGCTGCTTACAAATGTTTTAAATCAGGGAAACCGAAGTGGGTTTATCAAAACATGGTCTGATGCCATAGTGGTCCCTATATTCAAGAAAGGCAATAGGGACGACCCCACCTGCTACAGGCCAATATCCTTGTTGGATGGTCTTATGAAAGTAGCAGGCAGAGTCATTTTAAAAAGATTACAAGTGTGGAAGGAGGATCACAAAGTAGTATCACACTTACAGTATGGATTCAGGAAAGGCATTGGGACAATCGAACAGTGTCTAAATTTATCCCTCCTTATCTCCAAATACACCAAAGCCAGAAGCGGAGCATTATTTATAACTTTCATCGATCTAAGCTCTGCTTTCGACTGCGTGGACCATTTACTCTTATGGTCCACGCTGGTTGAACTGGGTATTGATGCTCGTTTAATCACCTTTATTAAAGAGCTTTATAATAACTCAGGAGCTAGAGTAAGGTACGGCAATCAGGGAGAATGTACCAAAAAATTTCAAATCTCAAGAGGGGTGAGGCAAGGCTGTATCTTGGCCCCACGGCTTTTTACTTATTATATTAATTCAGTTGGACAACACCTATCACTTGCTTCAAATGATTATCCTACGGTGAAAGGTTTACCAGTCCCAATTTTACTGTACGCTGATGACGCGGCCATAATGTCCCAGACCCAAGTCGGTCTACAGAGGGGCGGTAAACAACTTTGCTAGTTACATGAAGTATAGAGGACTCAGAGTGAATATATCAAAAACGTTCACCATGCCATGTACTAGAAAGTTAAATAGACCCCCTTGTAATATATTCCTGGAGAAACAGAAAATAGCAACAACTGATCATTTTAGCTATCTAGGAGTCTTGTTTGATAGAAGGTGCCGCTGGAAGCCGGCGATTGCAGCAAGAAAGCTGGCTTTCACCCGCACCATAGGCGCTTTGCGCACTTTTTCGGCTAGACTTGGTGGTAAGCCAATTAAGGAGCTTCTACAGATCTACCAGGCGAAGTGTGTGTCAACAGCCACTTATGGGGCGGGCCTATGGGGCTTTGAGAATGACTACTCTCTGCAGGGCTGCGAAAATAAGTTTCTATGCTACTTACTGGGAGTACCAAAAAGTACCTCCACATTAATGGCGCATATTGAGGCAGGAGTCAAATATCTTGGTGACATCATTAAGATGTCTCCAATCATCCTGTGGCATAAAGTGTGGGTAACCCCCGAAGCTAGCTTCAACAGGGACCTCATAGCAGATTGTCTAACTTTAGATAGGGTTGCCAATTTCAGATGGTTATCGTATGTAAGATCAATTTTCTCTGAGTTGGGACAACCAGAATATTTTGAGGAGCCAAGTACTATGGAGGGTATTTCAAGAGCATTTCTTAAAAAAATGCTAATTAATCACCTGGAAAGTGGAAGATGGAACTGTGAAAAACAAAAACACTCAGTCTTAAATTTCCAAGAAATTACCCCCAATGAAGGTTTGCAAACTTACTTGACTGTTGTCCCTAGCCAGTTTCAGCGTATGCTTTTGTCCCGCTTGCGCCTAGGGACTTTTTTTCGCATGGTCACCTTACCTGACGTGAACACCTGGTCACCAAGTAAGCTGGTTTGCCCATGCGATAATATTGCTGTGCAATCCAACATACACATAATGTTCTTTTGTATATTGTACAGTTATCCCAGACAACAATTTCTAAAATCCCTATTAAAGCACTGGGGTCTGAGGAACTGTAGACCAGCTTTTCAGAGAATGTTACGCTTAGAAAATGACCATGTGATTTTTGCTGTTTCAAGCTTTCTAAATATAGTTATTAAGTACCGTAAATCCATGTGGTAAAAGATTTCCTTTCCTGGTATCCCATTTTACATAGTTGTTCGATGAGTTAGATGCTAAGTTAAGACCAATTGATGTTTTATTATGATTTCTTTTTAATTCTTTAAGCAATCGATTATTTGTATATGTTTTAATCATATTTGTACTAATAATATACAACATAGTGTGAAATGCCATTTGATGTATTGCTGTGCTTTTATGATTTTTATTTTGAAATCGAATAAAGCTTACATTTACTTACTTACTTACTTGTCAGACTTATCTTTATTCTTGTTTTCCCTATGTTCGTAATATTGGGCCATACTCAAAATAACAGAAGGACTAGAGGTGGTCCAAGTGCTTTCGGCTGCCTGGAGCTGGGCAGATATTTCGGGCAACAGATTAGTCACAAACCGATTTACGAATAATCTTTCCCCACCTTCCACTGACAAATCTTGCCCACTGAAATCAATAAACATCCCTTCGAATCGAGTAAAGAAATTTGATACACTCTCATGCTTATTCTGTTTGCAAGCGGTTAGTTTATCCCAATCCACCTTCCGGGGTGGAATTAAAGAATGCATATATGTGATAATCCGACCCGGCAAAGCTAAAATTTCCGGTCTTGGTTGATCTCCGGGCTTCCGATCCTTGTCCCAGTCTTTAATTTGGTCCCAAATTCCTCCCAACTCGTTAACGTGAGGATGATCATGCACCTGTCGCCATACGTCGACAGGGACCAGTAACCCGAAAAATAATTCAATATCAGCTAAGGTCATCACAGCCGACGAAGCAGCCTCAGTGAGTTCCTTATATTAAGCAGTGGGATTTTTCCGAGGGTCAGGCAACTGGGACTTCAGGGAGAGAACCTCACTTCTTTTCCACGGGGTATAAACCCATTGTTCTTGGAATCAGGCTTCAACACAAGCTTGAATAATTTGATTACCATTGTCTCTGGCCTCGGGGATTTCAGGGTGATAGATCGGATGCACTTCCCGCATGGGATGTTGAGTATCCCAACTTGGGCATTTAGTGAACAACCTTTCCCTATACTTCATTATGGTCACTAGATACCCATATACATCTTCTAATCCTAATTCGAATTTGTGTGCCCGGTCCACAATGTCATATAGAACCTGTGGGGCCCTCCCATCAATGAAAAATTGCTCCCATAGGGAAATGAAACGATTGGCCATAGTTTCCAAAGCATATTGCTGCATGACTGGTTCATAATCCTTCATGGTCCCCCATATATCTGTAATCGTATAGATGGCGTTCCGCAACCATTGGGATCCTTGATCTATTACCATCTGTCTTTCCCTCGAGCCCACCGTTTTGCGGGTATACAGCCGCCGGGCGCCCAAAGTCCCTGAGGCATGGGAGGGAGTCGAATCAATCATTGCGGGAGTCGATGTGGCCGACAGTGAAGGCCAGGCCGAGGCTGGGGAAGCTAATGTTACAGAGGACATAATGGGAGGAGACGGGCCACTAGTCAGAAATGTAGCCGTGGCTGGTACCGCGGAAGCGGGAGTAAAGGTTGGCCCCATAGGCGTAGAGGCCGCAGCAACGGCAAGGGCCGTGGCTTGTGGGGCGGACGAGGCGGGGGCATTTACAAGTGGTATCGCAGGGTATACTCGTTGCGGAGCATAAGGAGGCGGGGGACGCACATCCAATTGTTCCTCAATTTCATCCTCTGGCTCAGTTCGAGCTGTGTAACGTTTATCCACCTGTAACCTAAACTGCCTATCTATACATTCAAATTTTTTCTCAGTTTGTTCCCTATCATATGCTACAGCCTTCTGGGTTATAGTCTGACCATTTTTCACTTTAAGTAATTTCTCTTCCCTTATACGACGGCATTTCACCTTTTTTTGCCACAGCTTTAAAGAATCGAACATTGCCTGCCGGCTTCTTTTGGCGAACAATCGATCCTGTAAATACTGTATCTTTTTCTCATCAAATTATCCTGTTAAAATCCATTGAAATTCCACATTATCCTTTGTGTACTTGTGCCATAAATGATTAAACAAAATAGGCGTAAGGCCATGTTTTACATACATCTCAAAATTTGGGCTGCCCTCTGGCGGGGCAGGCTGGCTTTCATCCAACCGTCCGCTATTACGGCGGCAACAACATCCAAAACATATTTTACTAAAGCACGACATTTTGTTTATCAACGATACACCCTCTCACAAGCTCTCAAACATGGCCATGTTCACTCATGTACAATCTCTCCTCAAACAGAATTTGTCACCTAGAAAGACAAACAAAACATACAATATTTTACATTGACATGTCTTTTCCAGAACCAAACAACCAAAGAACGGAGCCCGTCGACTCCTGTTCGTGGAGAACTCGTATATTTCCAATCACCAGACCCACAGATACCAGAAACAGGCAGTCCGGAGACTACCAAGAGGCCATTAGACAGGAACTAACCACAGACCGTCCTACAGACCATCCCGTAGTCTCCCTGGTTCACCTTCAGGACTATTCTGACTGAGCCCACTGCCTTAGTGCCGCTTCAGATGTGTCCAAAAGGCTACCCAGTGCAACCACGGGCCTTTCCGAGAACAGTCCGGCCGGGTGCGCAACACACGTGCCACACCAAGGCGTCTGATCGAAAACCTCTATTATTCACCCAACAAGTCCGTGGAGCATCTGCCTGTGCAGCCTCAGTGCCACCCCGTCAGACCTCCAAAGTTCTCCGTGGTACACCGACCACCAGCCAAATACAGTTAACTGTTTCTAAAACGCAGTTCAACAGCGTAATCCAAAGACGCCAAATCAATACACTCACCTGGTGCACACAGGTATGATTGCGTGTTCTCCACTGCCCACTCCTGATGCCCAACACGGTCAGCTCCTGGGTTACGCCCCTAGGACTCCGGCGAGGGGTCTCTAGCAGCTGGGGCTCTCTGATCGTAAGAGCGGAGTTCAGCCAGAATCGTTAGTCAGTCCACCCCCTCGACCAGAGTAAGCCTTCAATTGTCCTTTCTCACCCCGTGTTACGGGAGGACGACCCCAAAAGCCGAGTCCCACCAGAGTCGCCAACTGACGTATTACAAAAATAATCAATGGAGCTATACCTACCAATAGCCCCCACGTATCGTCTTACCAAATAATTAATGAGTTGGCAGTGAAGAAAAGTCAACCTTTATTAGACAACCAATACTCTATAGAGGAGCCCCTTCGACGTCACCCAGCCAGTGCATGGAGAAGACTGCCGATTCACACTCAATACATGATATATATACTTTCATTGCATTACATGAGATCACCGTACATGAAAAATTACTGGTAGGCACAGTAGTTTAAAGGAAAGACCATATATGGCACACAAAGCTCATTTAGAAGTCTGCTTCTGCTATTATTGGGGAGGGTCAAGAGGGGTGACTCCCTTTCGTCTCGGTGCCTGGTAGCACGAGTACGGCGCCTCCAGGAATGCGCTTATATCACCTCTGAAACCAGATGCGACCTTGGGTCTCAGAACAAGAAAGAATAGTATGAATTCAGCTGTCTGTATAGCTCAACTAACAGGGCTTACTCGGGTGCTGGGGGGTAGCACATGACCACCGTTCGAGTCTAATACATGTACGCACAAAATGGAGTCTGCTTGGTTTTCAGTCTGCGTACGAAAGAAATATAATGCAAAAGCGGCAAGGAAGTTCCTGCAGTGACATAACTAATTAACGTATTTTATAATATGTATGTGAATATAGATACATCGTGCTAACACAAAAGATTAATATGAATGCAGAAGATTGATTTTATCCCTCAGAACCACCCTTTTAGCATGATGTAGCTAATGAAGAAAATTAGTCCTCAAAAATACCCTCGTCAATCTGCATTATTTCTTGTATTTCTTGTTGGACCATTTGGGCTTTTACTTTAGTCGGGGATGGCTCTGTCACAAAGGAAGTTAATTTAGATATACAGTAAGAACAACAGGCAGGTCCGAACGCAGAGACAACAGGTAAAGATAACACCTGCTATACCAGCTAACACCATCAAGATCTTTCAACCCCAGGCAGACAATAAACCCCAAAAACATCCAGAAAGGGACCAGGTACCTGTGTCGGTATGAATTTCAGAAGCTAAACAATGCAATTTTTGAATAGCCAAATGGACAGAGGGGGCGGAGTCAGGGATATACATGTGCTAACACAAAAGATTAATATGAATGTAGAAGATCAATTTTATCCCTCAGTCCGCTTGATGGATCACCCCAAAACTTTCCAGGCAGTAGCTGAAGTGAGTGTCAAACTAGTTTTGAACATTTCACAAGGTCTCATCAAGCAAAGCAAAAGTTATTAGCAAATGGAAGAACGCTCTTCCTATGGAAACTACAGCCTGACTATAACTACCTACTGGCGAGCACCCGTAGGTAACACATGTTTATATGTAGATATTCATAAAAATATATATTGAAATTAATATTGTGTTTTATGGCGAAGTGTCTCGCCACTGGATAACTCATATCCTTATTCATGATTGCACGCATGTGCTCCAAGATCCTCACTTTGACACTTTGTATAGTACTACCTATGGCGCCCAAAAACCTACGTGGCATATAGTCCTACAATGTTTGCACTGTCTGTTAATTTTGGTGAAAAATGGCGCCTCGGTTTGCATAACGTAAACACACTGACGAAGGGAAAAACCCGAAACACGTTTGTTAAGCGTTAATAAAACTGAGTTGGAAAGAATCCCGCAAGTGCTGCCACTTTTCTTCGCGGCTGGGAGAGAGGGTTTTGGAGCGGCATATTGAGACGGAGCACCACCGTATTAGTGGCACCTGCCTACAAGTGATCCGTTTCATAAAGGTGCGGAGGAGCGATTATATATATATATGAAATATGGAAAACCAAGTACAAAACATTAAACTAAATTACCAAATTATTTTAATATAAAAAACTATGAAATTAGAAAGAATAATAAAATATATTTTTTATTTCATTTTACATATTAACATATAATATAAAATTAAACAAACAAACAAATAATACTAATATATATTTAAACATTTTTTTTAAATAAGTATTTAAATCAGAAGATAAAACATACACTATTTCCACTCCAGTTTCTGCAACAGTAGGGAAAGTTTTGGACTTCGGAAGAGTAAAATTTACTATTCCCATTCCAGTCTGTACAATAGTAGAAACAGCTTTGGACTTCAGAGGAGTAAACTTTTACTATTCTCACTCCAATCTGTGCAACAGTAGAGAAAACCTTAGACTGACGGAGGGGTTAAATTTACTATTCCCCCTCCAGTCTCTACAACACTAGGGAAAACATTGGAATTCAACGGGATAAAACTTACCATCCCGGCCACCTCAGTCCCCCAGGCTGTACAACAGTAGGAAAAGCATTGGATATAGCAGGGGTTACATGTATTATACCCACTCCAGTCTGTGCAACAGTAGGGAAAACGTTGGACTTCAGAGAGGTAAAATGTACTATTCCAATTCCAGTCTGTGCAACAGTAGGGTGTGCTTTGGACTTTGGAGGGGTTAGATTTACTATTCCCAATCCAGTCTGTGCAACAGTAGGGAAAGCGTTGGACTTCAGAGAGGTAAATTGTACGATTTCAACTCCAGTCTGTGAAACAGTAGGGGATACGTTGGATTCAGAGATAAACAATTTACTCTTCCAACTCCAGTCTGTACAACAGTAAGGAAAGCGTTGAATTTTGAAAGGGTAAAATGTACTGTTCCAAATCTAGTCTGTGCAACAGCAGGGAAAGCGTTGGACTTCGGAGAGATAACATTTACTATACCAAAAACAATCTGTGCAACAGTAGTGAAAGCATTGGACTTCGGAGAGGTTAAATTTACTATTCCCACTCCAGTCTGCGCAGGAGTGGGGAAAGTGTTAAACGGCAGAGGGTAATATTTACTATTCCCACTCCAGTCTGTGCAGCAGCAGGAAAAGTACTTCACTTCAAAAACACAACATATTTTAATAACCCTATTAGTTAACCAGAAATCTAAAACTCTTAATATAAAAATTATATATATATATAAACTTAAAAATCAATTAAACAATTTAATTAGTAAAGTTGACTTTAGAAAATGTTATTATGTATTATTAAATAAAGTTCCCACACTATACTCCCGCAAACCTAGCAGTCCACTCTTAAAATATAACTAAATAAAGAAGTATAACGCAATTGACATACTTAATAATTAATTAAATACTTATTATTAACCCATAAAAAACCCAACAACCTGCACCTACAATATAACTATTTTTTTTTGTAATTACCCAATTCACATAATTAATCAATTAAATCATCAATATGAAATGAATAATTAATTCTTAACCAATTATTAGTGAATTAACTTCCCACAATATGCCCCTACAAAGCCAAAATCCTGCACCTAAAATATAACTTAAAAAATATAATAATTACACCATTTACATAGTTAATTATCAAATAAATATTTAGTAAAAACTAAAAATGTATTCTAATTATTTATATTTAATTTACTTCCCACCCTGTACCCCATAAGCCTCACACTCACTATAACACTATAAATTACAATAAACAATTAAATTAAAAATTGTAAATCATGAATTACCCAAAATTACAAACTATATTTACAAATATTGTCAACAATTATACAAGCAATATTTAACATATACAATTTATATATACACTAAAACACATTAAGATAATTAGAAAAATATGTTTTGTACATTTATATTATTAAAAACGATATTAACAACACAGATATTCTGTTGCTCGATATTTCTAAATTGATATTTTGTCCAAATACTGGCATAACATTAAAATACATTTTCCACGTTTGCCACTTTGTGTCAAGGTCACCTGGTGTGGTTAAAAAAAAGGCGGGCTGACTCCTTTTGATTTTGTAAGTTATTTCCAATTCTCACTACATACACCAACTAACGCTTGTAAGTTTCCAGTCCAACGAGATCCAGCACTCGATTAAGTGCCCTGGTGGCCATGTAAAAATAAATAGTTAATATCTCACTTTGTATACATTCATCCTTTAGCTCATTCAAATATGTTCAGAGATACATGACAACTCTGAGTCATGTATAGATTCACAATGTAGCAAATGTTCTTCCAATTCAGCAATTTAGTCAATATTCTTCAAATATTTATCTATCTAGTACATCGGGCTGTATTGTCAAACTTTTTTAACGTTCTTCCAAACTTTAATTCGTGCAAATAAAGTATTATCTTCTAGTGTCCCTCTATGATGTGGATTAATCATTTTCAGAGTGTGAAATATTACTGTATCCATCTATACTAATGCCATTCCTTAAAGTTGAGAAACTGAAGAAATTTGGCCGCATTCTCAGTTACCGTACTGTCCAATTGTGTGCCGCCTACAAGCCTTATTGGCAAGAAATTTCAAGTCTAGATGCATCTTTCTTGGCTTATTGGCTTCTTCGCAGTGCTGTTGAAGCCTGGAGCACGTACCATGGAAGAGGCGTTATTATGTTGGCACGTATACCACGGGTATGCTTTCGTCAACATGTGATTTCCTAAACGGGTCTCTGCAGCGTGTGCGCTCACTCAGACCTTGAGCCCCCGACTTGGAACGAGCCAGCATTCTGACTTGTTCCAAGATTCCAGAAATGCCTTCATTATTGACTTGGAATGCCCCCAGACTTTCAAAGGCAGACCGCGTTTTTCTAGTCTCTGTGACCTGTTCATGTTAAGAGTTCGAATGGAACTGATAGTCCATAGATGCCTTGCCAACCCTCCACCCATCTACTGAGCTTGTTTGTGTTAATCTTTACATTGACTGCACATGCGATTGCGAACCACTCAGGCATAGAGTTTAGTTCATTTATACATGACTGTGCGTGTGAACCATTCCGTATGAGATTGCGCCCTTTAATTACGCATGCTCATAAGTTTTCCTAGTCTTTTTACCATGACTGAAACTGAATCAAGCCAACAGTTATAAAAGAGGTATAACACTGCAACACTTACTGCTTTTCAGTAGTAATGCAGCTTACATCAATATTGAGACAAAGCTTCTCTACAGATCTTTAAAGCCACTAGTTACCAGTGTACACAAAGGTGTATTTTTCTTCAATGAGGCACTGACACTTGATTTAAGTCCATTTGTTGGTTTATTCTCAAGGAGATATGCCCCAGCCATCCAACTGTTCCTGAATTCCAACTTTTTTGCATTCTTCCTACCAACCTCCTTCTAGCATTGTATTATAGCCAGTCTTTTTCTTGCTTTTGCTCATCATGCACTAGATATCACAATTAATTTGAATCAAGGCTGTGCCCCGGCTCCTGTGATCCCAACCCCAAATTAATCGCCCCACTAGCTATTGACTCGAAGCACTAGAGCTTCCCGCTTGATGACTCCAAAGACACCACCTCTGCCAGCATTCTGGAAAGCATGAGCAACATCGACCTCACCCAACTGCTCATCAGCCCCACACACAGGGTAGGACACATGCTTGACCCTATCTTCACGGCCAGCGACAGAGTCAAGTATATTCATTCCACCGAACTCACCTGGACCAACCACGCCATCATGCGCTTCACCACTTCAGGCCCTCCATGCACGACCACCAAGTAACAGAGACCCAATTGACTGACGCTCTCAACACCACCCCGCCGACTCTGCAACCATCCTGAAACAGGCCGTCCAGAATTTCTCCACCCAGATCACCAACTATGACAACAGAGTTGCCCCCATCAAGCCAGCCAAGACCAGCAGACCCACCAAACAAGTTGGTTGGTATATACCAGAACTCAGGACAATAAAATGCAACTGCAAGCAACTAGAAAGAAGATGGCACACCAGCAGAGATTCCATAGACCGAGCCACCTTCAAATCAGCCCTCAACAAATACCACCAACACCGTATAGACACAAAAGGAGGCACCATGGCTGACTGCATCAAAGCAAGCTCCAACTACAGCAAGGAACTCTTCAGCATTGTCAGAGAGTTCTCCTGCCTGTCAGCCAAGAGAACACTTCCCCTTCCCAGGAGCTCTGCGTCACCCTGGCAGACTATTTCCATGACAAGACAGACGACATCTGCTCCCTCCTCGACAGAGAGACTGTGGCCCTCATCCTCCTGGACCTCTCTGCGGCCTTTGACAAAGTCTCACACCACACCCTAGCCCACAGCCTCCACAATGCAGGAATCCAGAACAAAGCCCTCGACTGGATCCGCTCATTCCTCTCCGGCAGAACGCAGCGGGTCAGACTCCCTCCCTTCATTTCGAAGGCCACGCCAACCACCTGCGGAGTCCCCCAAGGATCCTCTATCAGCCCCACCCTGTTCAATGTCTTGATGACTCCTCTTTCTTCCATCATCAGAGCACACTGACTCAACAGGAGTCCCTCAAGGCTCATTTCTCAGGCCCACCCTGTTCAACACCTTCATGATGCCCCTGGCCGACATCGTCAGGACCCTTAGCCTCAACATCATATCCTATGCAGATGACACTCAGCTCATCCTCTCACTCTCTGAAGACCCCTCCACCATTAGGACCAACTTCCACAACTGCATGATGAGTGTAACCGAATGGATGAAAACCAACTGCCTAAAGCTCAACATGGATAAGAGTAAGTGCTGATTTTTATAAACAATACCTCCCCATGGAATGATACCTGGTGGCCTTCTGAAATTGGACCCACACCCACACCAATAACCTTGGCATCGCCATGGATAGCAAACTCACCATGAAACGCCAGATCAACGCAGTCTCCTCCACCTGCTTCCACACTCTCTGCATGCTCCAAAAGTTATTTAGATGGTTTCCCATCAGGCCCAGGAAAACCGTCACTCAAGCCCTAATCACCAACCGGCTGGACTATGGCAACATGCTTTACGCAGGAATCACCACCCAAATCCTGAAGGGACTCCAGATGATGCAGAACTCACCTGCCAAACTCATCCTCAACTACCCCAAATGGACTCACATCACCCTCCATCTCAGGAACCTCCACTGACTTCCCATCCCGGAAAGATGCCAATTCAAGACACTCACCTAAAAGGCCAACCACGACCATTGACCAGCATACCTCAAACACCACCTGAACTTCCAACAACCCTCCAGACAACTATGCTCTACCTCCCTCACACATACTCCCCGCATCTCTCAAAGCTACAGTGGAGAACAATCCTTCTCCTACCTCACCCCCAAATCCTGGAATGACCTTTACCTTCACCACTGTACAACTTTGTCTTTCCTGGAATTGAAAAAGGGGCTCAAGACCTGGCTCTTCAACGGTCCCAGCAAGAACATGGTGCATAAATAACCTCACAGGTGATTAGCTGGGATTTATAAATCTAGATTGACTGATTGATTGATTGATTGATTGACTGATTGATAGATAAAACATTAAAACATTTTTTTTAGAAGGAACAAAACTAGGCGCGAGCAGAGAACTCCGCTCTGCCAACGGAGTGTGCGGAGATTTGCCTACTCCGCGTTCTCCATGATCTCAGTCATAGTATATGGCCAGACCCTGCGGTCAATCTGCCTCATGACTTTGACTCACTGCCTTGGCTTTGGCAAGGCCCTGCACACAGTCATCTTCAAGCATCAAACCTCCACAGCACACAACATTAATTCATACATGCCCACGTTTGATACAGGGTTTAGTCATTTTAGGACTCTGGAACTCAGTCCCCTGTCCTGAAAAGAGTCAAAATAAAGTTGTGGGGGGGGAAGGGTAGGAATACTCTTCCCCCAGATCTGGTGGGGGGTTGCTAGAGGGGACAACCTCACTCCCCTCACCCAGGCCAAAATATGTACTTTTTTTTGTTAGGCAGGCTCCAGCCCTTTTTGGTTTTGTTCGTCCCCGGGATAGGCCAGGGCCTGGAGGGGTACTTTAATTATAAATTAAGGGGAAAAGGGCATGCTGACCCCTCCCCCCCCCTAAACCATTATTAGGCCCCAGAGACTCTATCCCCTGGGGCTGCATTACATTTTTATGGGAGGCATTTGTTAACTCATGCCTAGAGGGGCAACTTTTCTCTGTTCCAGCTGGGTGACAGCAAACCTGTGTTCCCTGCCAGCAAGAGCACAAGTAGGGAGGTATAACTGGTGAATCTCAATGGTTTTGTATGTTTAACTCAAAATGTTTTAACAAAAATTGTGACCTAACTATAATGTCCCTTTAACCTTTTATTTTGTGTGGGTGTGAGTGTGTGGTGCGCGAGTGTATGTGTGTGATATATATATGAAAAATTAGTGTCTCAAAATAAACCTTGCTCTCCAACACAGAAAAAAGGCTGAAGGAAATTACACCAAATTTGCAAGAAAATTCCAATTTGGAAGAAAATTAGAATTTCATTGATAAAGGGTGCTATTTGTGACTTTGTATAAATTCATTCAGCCGTTTTCAAGAGTGGTTCAGGTTGGACATGAAGCTCTTAAAAAGTTAAGCATAACTGGATGGTTGATCCTGCTGGAGTACCGAGGTACCAAAACATTTTTGAATTGGGCTTTCTGAATGGCCAAGGGAGCTTGTTCTTCCTTCGGCCATTTTGATAGCACAGGAACCATATCAGCACTTCAGAACCAACCAATGTGATTGGCTGGCCGCAACTCTGAAGACAATGTTATGTCCCTATTACAGGACTCAGGGACTCTTTCCCTGTTTCCTGAAAAAAAGATTTCTAAAAGGGTATAAAGGGGCAGGGTAGAGACACCTTGACCTCCAGATGCCTATGTGATCCCAGAAGTACCCCACAGAGGTTATATATTTTTTGGGCTGTGGATGTAGCAGTATTCATGTGAGACCTAGTGCGGCCCTACTTTGAGGTATGTGGTACCCCTACAGAGATACTGTTCAAGCTTTCCCCCCCAATGGAACCGCAGTACTATGCAAGTTTCCCAGAGGAAGCTTGTGTGGTACTGCGGTACGATGGGAGAGTAGATTGCATGTCAGGTACCATGACAGTACCCTGGTAAGGGGCAAATATTTAATAGAAAAGTAAAACAAATGTAGTTTGAGTTCAGAGCATGATGAGGACTGGCCTCGTGGCCAACCCTCCGCTGTGCACGGCCATGTGCATTGGCATGTTGGAAGACCATGGCATAGTTGGATTCATTATTTTTAAGAACAATGGTCCTTGAGTCACTAATATATGAAAAAGAATAACATATAGACCTCAATGGGTGCTATAGAAGTTCAATGTCCAGCCGGACAAGGAATTTAATAAAGTATTAATTGAAAAATGTATATACAAAATACAAAACAGCGCGGAAATGACAAAAGGACACAATCCTGCATCCAACGCGGGGGAGGAAAAAGTTTACATGGAGGCAAAAACAAATAAATAACATACAAGGTTTAAACAGGCAACAAGAGAGCAGTAGTTGCTTGGTATGGTCATTAAGTCAAGCAAGCTAACCAACAACAGTAACCACCACTTAATTCAATGTAAGCAGGAGTGGTACTGATTAAAGTCAACGGCGTTTCGATCCCACGCTCTTAGGATGAGGGGATCATCATCAGGAGTAAGAAAATTGCAATGCCTGATATATTACAGCGATGCCTACGGGGGACGAAAAAGAGACAGTGGGGAAAAATACACAGATTGTGGTGTCATAAAAACGGTACTCGGTCAAACATTTAGCAAAGCATGTAACACAGTACTACGGACTTCGGATTGAGCACAGTGTAGATCAAAGGATTGAAACCAAGAGCCATTTAAGTGAAGTGTGAAAACCTCAGTGTGGCGTGCCTTAGTGCGCAGTGGCATGCCGAGAGAGGGAATGACAGGCCTAGTGTGGTAAATTACAAAAGCGTCTAGTTGGCGAACAGGGATGTGCCACGATTGCGAAAAAACAAGAATGCGAAAGCAAAAGTGATGACGAGTGATTCGTGGGTTATGATACTATAGGGTGATAACCAAGCATTGCTCCACTTAGACAAATATCCTTTTAGCTCACCCGGCGCGATTAAGTCAATTACCGCTTACGATGTCAACCACGCATCGCCATCCTCTCTCGAAACGCAACCACCACACTTCGTCCTCACACGCGACTCTTCCTTGTGCATGTCTTTTAAAACCGCCTCCTTAGACACACACCCCACTTGACTAGTCGCGATTCCGCTCACATGCGATCCGTTACTGTGCATGTCTCGAAAAACCGCCCCCTTAGACACATGCCTCACTTGACTAGCCTTGTTTTTTCGCAATTGTTCTCGGGTAGTCATGAAAGAGTTAAAAAATAAATATTTCTGTACTGTTGGTTTCCACATATGCTCTGATTGGCTAGTCAATCATGATTGGCTGGCCACAACCTGACCAATATATTGCAATAGCAATTAAATGTCCTGAAAACTAAAACAAATATATGAAAGTGGTAAAGTGAGGCCACACTGATCCCCAGGGCCTTGTGGGAGGGGTGTCCTAAATACACTCTCCTTTGATTAGCTAGCCACAATATGGACAATATGTTGTGGCAGTCATTACAGGACTCTGGGTCATGGTCCCCATTGAAACGCACTGTATAGAATGGCAAGATTTGTGGGTCACAAAAAGGAGCACATATAAAGGGAGGTAACACATTTTAGTCATAATAGAAATCATACGTTGGTGGTACCATACTACTTTTAGGAAATGTGGGGGCATATTTATAAGGGCTTTAGCTCTGCTTTTTTGGCTTAAAAAGCCAAAAAAGCAGAGATAAAAATATTGCCTATTGCCCGCATGTTAGCACCCTTTTTCCCAATGCCTCCCTATGCATCTCTAATGAGATGCAAAGTGGGTGTCACTGGGCGTTACCCGATGGACTACCTTGCAAATATTGCTGATGTTCACATTGCGATATTTACAAGGAATCCCACAGGATTTTAGCACACGTTAGATTTTGGTGAAAACTGCGGTGCTCGCTAAAAACTTACGTCAGCTAAATTCCTGACTTACCTATGCTTTACATAGGGGGTGGATTATGCTGATACGACCATAGGGTCGTATCACCAAGGTTATCGCTGTTTTGCAAGGAACATCCCTGCAAAACGGCGATAACCTCGCTATCACTAAGCATGGCCAGCGATAATTATCGCTGGCCGTTGAAAATATGCCCCGTGGTGTTTTGTAAGGTGTTTTAACCCAGTGAAAAATGCTGATCTTTTGCTGCGATTTGATGACCCATGTTTGAGAGAAAAACGTTTTCTCTCATGATTTTCTCATGGAGGTTATTTTCTATAAATTCACACTATCGTCCACAGTCATGTGTGAATAAAGTCTGGTATTTTGGTAAAAACATGTTCTCCCTACAAAAGTAGAAGCCTGTTGTGGATTCTCTGATGCTCTACTGCAGTCTCACACAGTGATCTAATGAACAACTACAGAACTAACATTCTGTATATATAACTGACATGTGGCACACCTGAAACCATCTTGATGGATTCAAAGCTGTAAAACTTCAAGAATTTCATTTAGAAATGAGGAAAATGAGGGGGTTCATTTTGTTATAGGAATTAAGGTTAGTGCTGTAGAAAGCAAAAATGAGGACACATTTTCTATGAGTTCTCAGATTTATCTCTCATCCATGCCAGTAAAACAATCTGCCATGCAGACTGAAATGCACTTTCAACATCAGCAGCCGTTTGTCAGTTAAATCCTCAGTGTGCTATTGCAGCCTCCCACAGTGCTCTAATAAGCAATGAGAGCACTAACATTTGTGTTTATGACGGTAGTGTGCCACACCTGAAGCAGTCTTGATGGAATGGAGGCAGGAATGCAGAAGCAGCTAACCAATGAGGGCAGGTTGCAGGGGCAGTGGGAGCCCAATAGACCGGGCGGGATGGGGGAGGGGGCTAGGGCACGCACACGGAGAGTGAAGGGCAGGGGAAGCAATCTGACCAACCATGACAGTCAGTATGGGCAGAAGCAGCACAATAGACAGTGGAGGGCATGAGTGATGCGGCAGGGTCAGGCACACAGTCAGCAGAGGGCAGGGACAGCAATCTGACCAGATGGCAGGGTTGGTGGCAGCACATATAGATATAGATCGAGGAGACTAGGAGGGAGCAGGTAAGGGCAACCACATGGGCAATGGAGGGTACGGGGAAACAGGCACGGCCGATAATCTGACCACACAGGCTGGCATCAGGGGTAATAGCAGCATGATTAACCGTGGAGGGCAGGAGGAAAGGGGTAGGGGCATGTACACAGACAGCGAGGGCAGGGAGCAGAGACAACAAAACGGGCAGGCAGGGAAGGCAGCAGAGGCAGTGGACGCACAACAGACAGAAGGGGGCAAGCGCAGGGGCCAGGGGCACTCACAAGAGCAACTGTGGGCAGGGAAGGGGACAGGATTTAGCAAGCTGAACATATAGGGAAGGAGGTAGTGGCGGAAGAACACACACAGACAACAAAGGGCAGGGCAGGGAGGCATTGGCAGCAAGATTCCAAGACAGGGCAGGCAGTGGAGCAGTGACAGCACAACTGACTGCAGAGGACAGGAGGGAGGGGGCAGTGACACCCAACTAGACAAAGGAGGGTGCAGGGGCAGGAAGCTGCAAATTTAAGGCAGGTGCAATGGCTTCACAACAGGCGGCGGAGTGCAGAATGGAGGGGCAGATGCAAGAACAAGGACAATAGAGGGAATGGGAGGGGGGCAGGGGCAGAAAGATAAACAGGCAGGAGAGGCGGCTGGGGCAGTGATCACAATGGACCACAAGGGCAGGAGGGACGGGGCATGTACACAGAATGGAAGGTAGTGTGAAAGGGGGCAGAAGCAGAAAGATCAAGAGGCAGGGCTGGCGGCTTGGGCAGTGGCAGCACAACAGACCATGGATGGTAAGAGTTAGGAGGCAGGGTCATGAACACAGACAAAGGAGGGTAGAGGGGAGGGGGACAGAGACAGTAAGACTACAGGAAGGTGATAGGGGCTGCAGCAGTACAATGTACCATGAAGGGCATGAGGGAGGGGTCACAGTCAATAGAGGACAGTGGGGAAGGGCACAGGCTTCAAGTTGACCACACAGCAGGAGTGTTAGAGGGCCAGTGGCAACACAACGGATAGCAGAGGGCAGGAGGGAAGGGCTAAGGGAATACACATGGACAATAGAGGCTGGGGTAAAGGGGCAGCAAGACTAACAGATAGGACAGGCAAATGGGGCAGTGGCAGAACAAAGGAGGAAAGGTGGGGACACACACATTGAGAACTGGCAGCAAGGGGAGGGGCACGGATGGGAAACTGACAACAGAGGGCAGGCCGGCATAGTCAGGGATCACAAGCTTACCATGGAGCTCTGCAAGCAAAATGAAAGGAATTTCAGAGTGGTTAGGGGTAGGGGCAGCAAGATGACCATGAGGGACAGGTCGGCACTGTCAGCAGCAGTAGTATAATGGACCATGGAGGGAAGGAGAGAGAGCAAAGGCATGCACTTTGAGAATGGAGGGCAGGGGGAGTGGACAGGGGTGGGGTCACGAGTAGGGGCATGCAGATGATGAACAGAGGACAGACGTAAAGGGGCAGTATGCTGACCACGAAGGGAATGCTGTCAGAAGCAGGGAAAGCACAACAGACTATGGAGGGCAGAATGGAGTGAGCAAGGGCTGACATACAGAGAATAGAGGGCAGATGGAGTAATGAATGGCAGGGGCAGCAAGCTGACCATGAAGGGCAAGCCAGCATGGGCAGAGACAGCCCAACAGGCCATTGAGGGCAGTTAATAGGGGGCAGGGGCACGCGCATGGAGACTAGAGGACATGTGGGAGGAGGCAAGGGGCAGAGATAGGTGAAGCAAGCTGACAACAAAGTGTTGGGATATAAATTCAATAAACACATGTTATTGGCCTAATATATACAATATAAACTTATAACCGTATAACTGTATGATTAGATTTCGTTGTATTAATATAATAATACATGATTCACTTTTAGCCCGTCTAAACCTATTGATATGACCGAAGCCATTTTGTTTCGTTTCTCTGTGTGCCAGTACTGTTTCCCTGAAATCACGTGATTATGCTTTCTGCATGAAACCGCGATGGCTGACTTAGCCATCTACTTCATTTGCTAGCTCGTAGCTCAGGGAAACCCAAGGTCACACCTGCCCTTCTTGTGGGATGCACACATTCTAGCAGAGCCCGTTTCATTACTCCCCGGGCTACAGATAGACAGGGAGGCACCTTACTGACCTGCCCCCGGAATAGCTAAGGCCCAGGCTATTTGCAATCAATTGTGCCTTATATGGGTATTCCTGTTGGCTCACTTACAAGTTGTATCTTTCCTAGTAAGGCAACTCTGTGGTGTGGGTAAAACGTATATATGCCTTGTATCTTTTGTATGTAGGCAGTCTCCTCTGCGCACTGTGGAAAAGTAAATTTTGCCATGTTCTGTGTCCCTACGTGTCATCCATCATATGTTATGTGTGCATGATTAAATATGCATATGTACTCCCCATGTCCGATTAATGACGCAATTACAGTTGTGTCCCCCTCTAGTATGCCAGTTTCCAGTCCTCGTGAATACTACGATTATCAGGCCTATGTAAAGCTACGTTGCCACGTTTCTCAGTGTGCACGTTATTTCATTGTAAAGTCCCCGTTTCTAGGCCTCAAAAGGGCCCGGACACCAGATTCAGCTCCTGTCTCCTGAAGCCTCGCTGAGGAGGGATACAGCCCCCACCTGTATCCTCGACCCTTCACTTACTTCCTGCCTCGCAGTGCCCGGTCCAGCCTGGCTCAGTCTCTGAGTCTGCCAAGAATATGTTATGATTCCAGTTATCAGTTCAGTCCTCCTTCCCTGCATTCCTAAAGCTACTGAACTGCATCAATAGTTTCCGTCATTGTCTAGCCTTCACGTCTCCACGTTAGAGAAATACTGCATTTAATGGTCATTTATTATTCTTCAACACGCACTACATGTAGAATAATGCATGGTCCAGTCTTAGAATCAAGTTAGCCTTTCCCCTCCTAACTTCTAGTTTATATCAACATGTTCTCTAAACATCAGATACTAGATACTGTTTAGGTACATGTCGCTCCGACCCTCCAGACTTCAGTCTCTGCTCCTAGCACAGAGTTCATAGCCCCCAGCTTCTCCTAGTAATACGTCATTGCCAAGTTTGCGCGCACCATCAGGTTAGAGGTCCCGGCTCCTTAGGTAGCCCCCTCCATGGTTTCCGCCCCATTCATGACATATTCTGTTACGTTTGCATCACATGTCTATGTATACGCCCAGTTACACCTACTTTTGCCCTTATCTTTCGCGACTGCTACGCGTCACACCTTCTGCTCCACCCACTGCTACGCCTACTGCAATGTAATGCTATGTGTTTGCGTTATGTATATATGCTCATGTATTGTTATTAAAAGCCAGCGCGCTCATCCCAGACCCAGCCCCAGCAGCTGCTGGGCCCTGCCATCCTATTCCTATGCAGGTTGTCCTGTTCCTGTCCTTATGCTGTATTAAACCTGCAAAACTCCTACTACCTCGAATCTTGACTCTTATTTATTGAGCTATCTGTTATGATATATGTCTAGTCAAAAATAGGGTATTATTTATTTATTTACCACATAATGGCGCCCGAACAGGGACTTGCCCTTTCCCCACGCGTCGGTGAAGCCACGCCGACCCCCTGACCCTCTGCAGTCGTGACGGAACTCTTCTGCGCAGTGGCAGATATTTCTGCTCAAGTATCCCTCAGGCCCACGGAGGAGACGGAGGAGGCGGTCCAGCATCCAGACGAGACGGTGGAGGAACGCGGCGAGTCCCGACCAGAGCCCAAGCCGAGAGTCCAAGGTCCGAGGTATCCGGAGGTCCACCCGTAACTGAAGTCCGAAGTTCGAAGTTCGTCGTCCGTCGTCGTAGCAGTCCAGTCCAGTCTGAGGCCTTCCGTTCTTGCTGCCCGGTGAGTACCGTTACTGGGGTGGTATCTAGACAGGGTCCATTTAATTGACTCTGGTCTGTGGGTTGGTGGTACACAGTCCCACAAACGAAGTGTCCACTTCGGTGGATGCGGGTCCTGACGTGTCTCTTTATGAGACCGGTAAGTTTCGTACTGTTTCAGCAGTGCATCTAGTTTCTGTTCTAGTCAGTTTCTGTTCTCGAGAAAATTTCTGTTCTTAGTATTTCCAGGTAGTATTCTGTTCGAACTGTTATTTTAAATGTTTTTTATGTATTTTAATGTCGTGGTATGAATGGGGAATAAGTATCGTGTTCATTGTGTATTGTATTGTGTCTAGATTACAGTTCAGTCATGCCCATATTTTCCAAGTTACGTCAGTTAAAAACTAGAAAGGGTCTGCTGGAAGCAGCAGTTCCCGTCCCGCCCAGGGACAGTCCAGGTCACTTTATGTATCAGAAACATGGCATAAGTGCCATATTGTATCTAGATTTATGGGTAGAGTATACCAAACAGTTAGAAGAAAAGTATAGATGGCCCGTATCGGGTACATGGGATGCCGAATGCATCATGCGAGTAGAAGAAGCATTATGGAAAAAGAAAGCCAGACAGTCACAGAAAGATGCCATCGAGTTATGGCGTAAAGAATCTCATAAAAGAACTGAAAAAGAAATCAGAAAGTCAGAATTAAGTAGGGAATCCTTAGAACGAGCACAAGAAAAAGAATTAATCGAGATAGGTGAACAAGTCAAAACTGAACAGAGAGACAGACAGAGGAATGCCCTTATTAAGGGTATGTATCCTCTTCTTGCCGAGGGCTTGCCAAAAGCGACCCCGGAGGCATCCAGTAATTTCCCGCCACCATTAGTTCCGACCAAGCTACGTCACAAACCGACCGCAGCTGATATTTTTATTTCGTCCTATCTGGACGACACAGTCCCTGAATATGCAAATCCTGTTCGCGCTCCGCCAGTCCCAGTAAATCAGGCACTTCCCGCTTCTCCAGACACCGGGGCACCCCATGCAGTACCTGCTACGGTAACCCCGGTCCAGCCAGCATTTCAATTTCCCGCTCCGCCACGAAGAATATCAGTCGACGATTCTAGTCTAGGGGCCGCAGGAGGAGGTCCTCCTCAAACCCCGCCGCCACGCAAGCGTTTATCAGCACTCGAATTACATGCTCAAGCATCACAGCGTACTCCCAAGAGTAATAAGTCTGTCGCAGAAATCAGGCAAGCCCTTGGCGAATGTGCCTATGACCAAGTCCCAGGCGAGAATAATATGGTTTTATATTCAGTACGCGTAAGGAGGGTGACCGAGTATCTAGTCACCCTACCCAATATGAAAGAAGATCTAGACAGAATATATCGTTTCATCCGTACAGGGGATGATCCAGAAAGTATTAGTGATGCCATGTCTCAAAGGAAAGCTGAGATCCAGCGTATGATATTAAAGTTTTTAATTAATTGTCTAATAAGAGAACAAGATTACCCGTCTAAAGATCCGGCCGAAATGAAAATCCTGACAAAGTGGAGTGATAATATAGCCGAGGGTAAGCACAATACCATTAGTGCCATGGAGAGTATGTACAAGAAAATCCGTAGAGAAATAATAAAGATACACGAACAACGTAAAGCAGCACAAGTAAGCGAGAAAGAAAGTAACTCTGATACTGAAGAGGTAGAGGACGAGAATCCCGCCAGAATAGCGTATGTAGGAAAATCTAGATTTCCAGATCGCCATTTACGCCTAGAACACAAGTCAATTTTCCATCATTCAGCACCAGAACAAGGTTCCCTAGAACAGGTATTCCAAGCTACCGATCACATTCTGAAATCACGAATCGGTTACAGTGAGTTAAGTACCATGCATGAACAGGAACTAGCCCGATCAGCAGTCCGATGGATTACTGATTCTACCACTTTTCCAGACGAGATAGTGGCACAAATGTTTCTGAAATTGCCCCCAGCCGAGCAACGACTGGTGGGTATGTATATGATCCAGCACCTCATTACTTTGTATGAGGGTCAGCACTCTGATCCAGGTCCGTTACACGATATCCTGAACGAGCTACTCCAGTATAGATGGAAAGGTCTAGGTACCGATTTAATTAGTGTCATTCTAGAACAGCGTCACAAATATAGAACGTTTCTGAACCCGCATTTTGTTCATGTCTCACCCCCAGAAAGTAAACCATTTTACATGGAAAGACAGAACCCGTTACGAGAAGTGCATCCAGTTAAGTCAGAGGACGGTTAAATGCAACGAGTGTTTGTTTACACCCCGATTACAAAGATGGAACTCCTCGAAATGAAGAAATTAATTCCCTGTCATGACAAAGATCCAGCAGGGTTCCATAGAGAATTAAAAGACATGCTCCGTATGGGAGAATACACTTACCCAGATATCATTAAAATGTTAAAGGTCCTGTTGCCCGCAGGGGTGTATGAAAAGCTAAAGGAAAAAGAATGGGAGGTGGGAGAGAAAAAGATAGATTGGACAGTTCTAGAAGCTGAAGATAAGGCACGAGTACCAGGTACTGGTCTAGGAGAGAAATGTAAAGAATTACCAGAATTATTGATTCAAGTTTTACCCAGATTATTGACAACTAGAAAAGAAGACTGGGATGCAATCTCAGCCTGTAAACAGAAACAAGAGGAAGATATTAGTGATTTTTATTCTAGGTTTGAAAAATGCTTTAGCATCAATAGTGGCCTCAAGACAAGTAGTGAGTCATACCCTCACCTTTTTGTTACCAAATTAGTCGAGAATTCAAGCCCACAAATTAAGAATCGAGTTTTGAAAGTCGAAAGCACCTGGCAAGCTAATACTCCGTCCCAGATGCTCCAGATGCTTCAGTACCACCAGAATAGAATCAGGGAAGAGCAAGAACACGAAAGAAAACGTATGAAAGACACGAAAATGAAAGTACTAGTTGCACAATCTGTTCCTCAAGACAGTCAGAAGAGGGGTCCGAATCAAGCCAGTCATCCTGCAGCTCCCGTTAAAGGGAATTGCAATTATTGTAAACAGCCAGGTCATTTTATAAACGAGTGTGCAGTTCTGAAACACAACATAGCTACTGGTAAGACTAAAGAAAGACCACGTCCGCCTAGACAAGAACAAGTTTCACAGATTCCTCAGTCACAGAATGCACAACAGACAGTTACAGCACCGCAGCCTATCGCTGCAACACAGCACGTTACATCGCAGATGTACCAGTATGCGCAGTCTGAGTATCCAGAGTACCAGCAGTATTCATGAAACAGCCTAGAGAGGGAGGTAGGCTTGCCTCTCATCGAGATACCTGTAGATCAAGAAGGTCCCTATGTTCACAGTCAAGTATTAGGGAAAGACAGAAAGTTTTTGATTGATACGGGGGCAAGTAGGACCACAATTAGTCACGCCGAAGTTCCAGGGGCTCCGCTCTCAGGCTCAAGAAATGTTTCCCTTGGATTTTCAGGAAAACCTATCGTAAATGAGATTTCAAAGCCAGTTACTCTAGAAGTAGGTCCATTGTCCCGCACTACTGATCTGTTACTTACTAAGTCATGTCCAGAAAACCTATTAGGCATTAAAACACTGAAAGAGTTAGGTGCAGTTATATGCTGTTCCCCAGAGGGAATACGATTGTTCCTACGTGACTTCAAGGGTCACTATGTATTACGAGATTTTGATTCGAGACTGTCTAATGTTCCACAGCATCTATGGGCGCAAGGTCCAACTGATGTAGGTTATATGCAAATCACACCCTATCGTGTGACTCTCAAACCAGGTGTAGTGTTACCACGAATCAGACAGTACAGATTGCCACCTGAGGCTGTAGCAGCCTTATCCAAAATTATTGACGAGCTCATTGCTCAAGGAGTGGTTGTAGAAACTGACTCCAACGTATGTAATTCTCCGATCATTCCAGTCATGAAACGTACTGATCCAAATGCACCCCCAGTATATCGATTAGTGATCGACCTACGAGAGCTTAATAAATGTATTATTCCGCAGTACCCAGTTGTCCCAGACATCTCTTCCCTATTGACAGCCATTGATTCCGAAGCCACGTTCTTTACAGTAATAGACCTCAAGAATGCATTTTTCAGTGTTCCTATTCATCCAGACAGCCAGTTTCTTTTCGGATTCTGTTTAAATGGAAGGAGCTATATGTTCACACGAGCTCCTCAAGGTTTCACAGAAAGTCCTAGTATTTACAGTCAAGCACTTAAGAGACAACTAGACAACATTCACATGCCAACTGACACTGCCCTGCTCCAGTATGTCGATGATCTACTGATCACAGCCCGTTCTGAACGTGCTTGCGAGCGGGCATCCCTTACAGTCTTGTATTTCCTAGCCGAGATGGGGCACAAGGTGTCCCCTTCGAAGCTTCAATTCTGTGTCCAGCAAGTGGTCTACTTAGGACACTTACTGTCCAAGAGGGGTAGGCAGTTGACACCAGACCGTATCCAGTTAATAGCGAGTCTTCCTCAGCCCAAGACCCAGAAGGAGGTACGTGCTTTTATCGGCCTTACTTCTTATTGTAGACAATGGATTCCTCAGTATGCATTTCTAGCCAAGCCACTGATACAGTTAACGACACAGGAGGCAGCCGCATCGACTGTCCTCCCTTGGACATCTGAACATACATTTAGTTTCAACGAGTTAAAGAAAGCCCTATGCCAAGCTCCAGTTCTAGCCACACCGAACTACAGTAAGCCTTTTACACTTTTCGTCACAGAACGCGAAGGTACAGCATTATCTGTTCTCACACAAGATCAAGCAGGACAATACAAGCCCTGTGCTTATTTTTCTAGCACACTAGATCCTGTAGCCCAGGCTTTGCCTGCGTGCCTCAAGTCAGTTGCAGCCACAGCACTAGCTATCAGACAAAGTGATTCCATAGTCTTAGGACATACCCTGACGGTACAAGTCCCACACTCCGTAGAAGTTCTTCTGAACCGAACACAGACTCAGCACTTGACAATTGCACGTTTAACAGGTTATGAATTGACACTGTTCCAGCCACACATAGAAATCAGACGCTGCAACGTCCTGAACCCTGCTACATTGTTACCATCAGTTAAATCGAATCCTGACCCACATGACTGTGTGGAAGTAGTTAACATTACGACAAAACCAAGGCAAGATCTGACAGATATTCCATTACCAGATCCCGACCTGACACTTTATGTGGATGGTTCATGTATGAGAACAAGTACAGGAGAACTAGTCGCCGCGTATGCAGTGACTACTGACACTGAAGTTATTGAAACACACCGTATTGACACCCTGTCCGCTCAAGCAGCAGAGCTAGTTGCTCTGACACAAGCCTGCATACACGCCAAGAACTTGAAAGTTAATGTTTACACAGATTCACGCTACGCATTTGGAGTCGTACACGACTTTGGAGTGCTCTGGCAGGAGAGAGGTTTCATGACTTCTCATGGAACCAAGATTCAGCATGGTCTCCTTATTCAAGCTCTATTAGATGCCATACATTTACCGACATCCATTGCTATCATGAAATGCAAAGCACATACGAAAGTCACTGACATTATTTCTCAAGGTAATGATCTAGCAGACCGCACAGCCAAGCTTACAGCACAGACTCCAGACATTCAAGTTAATTCGACACAGACACACACTCCAGATCCGATTACATGTATGACAGTTAAGGACCCTACTCAAGATGTCATAGATATCCAGTTACATGCTACTCCCGATGAAATCAAGAAATGGTCCGAACAAGGAGGGGTCCAGACAGATCAAGGATGGTTAACGAAGGGTAGAACCACATGGTTTCTCCCCGACTCTATGGTTCAAGTCATTATTAATACCGCACATAGTCCAGCACATTTAGGGGAAAAAGCTATGTTAGATAGTATCCAGAACATTTGGTTCAACAAGCATTTACGAGCTGCAGCTAAGCAGAAAGTCCGTACCTGTATGATATGTTGTCAGTTTAATCCAGGTAAAAGTGTTCCGGTGGAACAAGGTGGATTCCAGCCCCCTGACCACCCTTTTGAAGTCCTCCAGATGGATTATATTCAGATGGAGCGATGTCGAGGTTTCAAGTATGTCCTTGTAGTTGTATGCGCTTTGTCCAGGTGGACAGAAGCATATCCAGTCCCAGATTACACAGCCGCGACCACTGCCAAGCAGTTGGTTCGTGAATTCTTCCCTCGTTATGGACTCCCTAGAGTCGTATATTCTGATAACGGCCAGCCATTCTCCTCAGAGTTAATGAAGCACGTTTCCCTTTTGTTAGGGTACCAGTGGAAGTTCCATTGTGTACGCCATCCTGAAGCAGCCGGTCTCGTTGAGAGACATAATCAAACCCTGAAAATCCGCATCGCCAAAGTCTGTCAAGAAAAAGGTGTGGACTGGCTAGTAGCTCTGCCAGTCGCTTTATTTTATATGCGCATGGTCGCACATTCCAGATCAGGTCTGTCCCCGTATGAGGTCGTTTTCGGCCGCCCCCCTAACATGTGGGGTACTCCTAGACCCCGAAGTATTACCGATGTTTCAAGTAATATGCTGACAGATTACCTAGCTTCCTTGATGTCTGCCCTCAACTCATGTCGTTCACAGGTTGCTGCCGCATTTCCAGACAATACCGAGGTGGCACCGCATGAAATCGTCCCAGGATCCATGGTGATGGTCCGCAACTTTGACAGATCAAGTCCGCTGGAGCCTCGATGGAAAGAGCCCCGACAGGTCCTCCTCACCACCCGTACAGCCGTGAAGTTGGAAGGACGCAAAGGCTGGGTGCACCTTTCTCATGTTAAACTTTTTAATGGACTAAAACCCGTCTTTAAGAACATTTCCCAGGATTCAAAGGATTGCCAGAATATTGCTCTCAAGGACTGTCCCGCAAATGACATTGTTACAACCCCTCCCCTGTTAGAGAAAACTCCGCAGCAGGAGTATAAACAAAAACTACGGTCTAGTAAATTAAGTCAGCCAGTTTGATTGTCTAAGTCCTCCCCTAGGTGAAACGGTTAGACTGTTTCTGACATGTATAAAATAGACCCCCATAGTGAGAGAGTTAGTCAAAACTCAATCCGATGTATCGTTTTTCTATGTTTCATATTGTTTTTCAGCATTATGATTTCCTGCACGAGTTATGCATTTTTCCTTTATTTCCCAGTTTCACATGTAAATAAGTCTGCTAATGCTACAGTAGAGCACACGTTTAGTGATCTGCCCCCTCATGAACTGTCCTACCGCCTCGCTATGCGTAATAACTCATTTATCCGTATGTTACATTACTCACACCAGACCAGCAATGCCACTAATTGTTGGGTGTGTGGTCGACTCCCCCCTTTCCAGACACCGAAGGGAGTTCTGCCACTCTTTCCTTATCCTTTTTCACATAATGGTTCGTGTGGAGCATGGTCCACGTTAACGTTATCCTCAACAGATATGTCTTTTCTTAACAGTACATGTTTCCCAGACAAGCAAGGTCTCCCTCACCGAACAGGGTTAGATCTAGAAAATGAAGTGTATAGTTTAGGTAATTATTCGTCGAATTTTATGGTCTTGATTGTTCAGTCTGATACTACTCCAGACTTACCTGCTATTTCAGTACTACCAGTCAAAGGCGAATTATGTGTCCGAAATAAGGGTTCCGTACACGTAGGACATAGTGAATGTACTACTATTGTCAAGTATAGTGACAGTGGGAAATCTATTTTTAAAGCTTCACGTCATTCATATTTTATTTGTGGTCAGACCGCATATGTTCGTCTGCCCCTCGATTGGGAGGGAACCTGTTACATTGCCTTCCTACTGCCACCAGTTTTTCTAGCCCCACCTGATTATCACAGGAATACACATCTAGTACACATTAGACATAGAAGGGAGTCCCCAATTGTCGATTATACTGAAACTGCTCTAGAACAGTATACAGATTTCAACAGAGGTTTCTTTTTCTTTATAGGACCTATCCAGAATAGTAAGCTAATCCGTAGATTAACAAGAACCCTCGAAGCTGTAGTAAATGAGACTGCCTCTGCTCTAGGTAACCTAACTGAAGAGCAATCTGCTATGAGATTTGTCGTTTTACAGAATCGTCTCGTCCTTGACGTCATACTGGCCGATAGGGGCGGGGCTTGTAGAGTCATCGGATCTAGTTGCTGCATTTTCATTCCAAATAACGCGCCGTCTGTTTATTCAGCTATAACCAGACTCCATAAAATTGCCCATCTGATACACCAAGATCCAGGCACCTGGACATGGTCCGGTTGGTTCTGGAATATAATTTCCGCATGGGGATGGAAAATATTGTCCTTCCTAGGTATTGCAGTAGCGATCATATTCAGCTGCTGCCTCTGTATACAATGTGGCCCTGCGATTTGCGGCATTTGTGCTACCTCTTGTATTCCTAGTCCCAAGCCCCGTTCTAAATCCCGTTCCAGGATAATTCGAAACGAGCAAATGATACTGTATGAAATGATAGATGGTATCATGAAAATTGATGTTTCCTGATGGAAACGTAGTGACAAGGAGGGAATGTGGAAAAGTAAATTTTGCCATGTTCTGTGTCCCTACGTGTCATCCATCATATGTTATGTGTGCATGATTAAATATGCATATGTACTCCCCATGTCCGATTAATGACGCAATTACAGTTGTGTCCCCCTCTAGTATGCCAGTTTCCAGTCCTCGTGAATACTACGATTATCAGGCCTATGTAAAGCTACGTTGCCACGTTTCTCAGTGTGCACGTTATTTCATTGTAAAGTCCCCGTTACTAGGCCTCAAAAGGGCCCGGACACCAGATTCAGCTCCTGTCTCCTGAAGCCTCGCTGAGGAGGGATACAGCCCCCACCTGTATCCTCGACCCTTCACTTACTTCCTGCCTCGCAGTGCCCGGTCCAGCCTGGCTCAGTCTCTGAGTCTGCCAAGAATATGTTATGATTCCAGTTATCAGTTCAGTCCTCCTTCCCTGCATTCCTAAAGCTACTGAACTGCATCAATAGTTTCCGTCATTGTCTAGCCTTCACGTCTCCACGTTAGAGAAATACTGCATTTAATGGTCATTTAATATTCTTCAACACGCACTACATGTAGAATAATGCATGGTCCAGTCTTAGAATCAAGTTAGCCTTTCCCCTCCTAACTTCTAGTTTATATCAACATGTTCTCTAAACATCAGATACTAGATACTGTTTAGGTACATGTCGCTCCGACCCTCCAGACTTCAGTCTCTGCTCCTAGCACAGAGTTCATAGCCCCCAGCTTCTCCTAGTAATACGTCATTGCCAAGTTTGCGCGCACCATCAGGTTAGAGGTCCCGGCTCCTTAGGTAGCCCCCTCCATGGTTTCCGCCCCATTCATGACATATTCTGTTACGTTTGCATCACATGTCTATGTATACGCCCAGTTACACCTACTTTTGCCCTTATCTTTCGCGACTGCTACGCGTCACACCTTCTGCTCCACCCACTGCTACGCCTACTGCAATGTAATGCTATGTGTTTGCGTTATGTATATATGCTCATGTATTGTTATTAAAAGCCAGCGCGCTCATCCCAGACCCAGCCCCAGCAGCTGCTGGGCCCTGCCATCCTATTCCTATGCAGGTTGTCCTGTTCCTGTCCTTATGCTGTATTAAACCTGCAAAACTCCTACTACCTCGAATCTTGACTCTTATTTATTGAGCTATCTGTTATGATATATGTCTAGTCAAAAATAGGGTATTATTTATTTATTTACCACAGCACCTCCGAGGGTCGTGTAGACTGAGGCTGCGCTGTCAGGGCTTGTATTTTTATTGAATATATGATTGAACTTTCTCCATTGCCGACTGAATTATTATTAATGATGTTGGTATATGGGCTATTGGTGAGTATGGTCCATTAAAATAATTTTGAATCCTTCAGTTGGCGACTCCGCCGGGACTCCGCGATAGGGTCGTCCCCTCCTGTAAACAGGGGTGACGGGACAAGGAGGAGTTCTGGCCGAGTGGGTGGACAGAAAGAGGATCCTGATTTGAAGCACCCGTTTCGGGTATGAAACCAAGCCGTTCCACTCTTGAGCCCAGTATCCCTCCCAGCTATTTGAAGACCCTACGCCGGAGTCCTAAGGGCTTAACCCGAGAGAAGAACAGACTGTGTTGGTCTGTCTAGGTGTCGGCAGTGGAGAATTCGCAATCGACCTGAGTGCACCAGGTGAGTGACATTTGTGATTAGATTGGATAAGAATCACGACAGTTAACTTTTATTGTTTGAAGGAAGCCAGACCACGAGGGAATCTGAGGATCTGCCGCTGCACGGGTGGGTACCTCACGGACTAGTTTGGTGAACATTTGAGACTACACCTGATGCCTTAGCGGAGTACGGCGTTACTCGCTCGGCCGAATCCTCTCCCGGAAAGCCCTGGGAGCAACTGGGTAAGCCAGGGTTCTGGAGCTACGCGCCCAGACGCCCGGCCCAACCAGCACAGGACCATGGGATGGACTGTGAGAGGGTTTGTGGTTCGCCTATCAGGTGTTCTCAAAACAGTCTGACGACTGTTCCCTTTGGTGAGATTTTGTTGGTCTGGAATTCTTTTGAATCGGTTCCCCGAACAGGAGTCGACGGCTCTGTTCGTATTTGAAGACGTCATTTGCATAAAATAGATTTTGAGGAATATTTGCCTTGCACTGTTTTACAGCACTTTACTGTGATGATTGAATAAAAGAGTATGAGTGGATGATGAAAAGGACGTGTCCAAGTGTGCGTGTGTTTTGAGATTCTGTGAACAAAAAGCGTGTAAGTATTACCATAATGCCTTGTTTTAGCAAAATATGTTTTGGGTGCTGTTGTCGGAGAGGTACACGGCTTGAAGAAAGACAGCCTGCCCCTCCCGAGGGCAGTCCCAGTTTTGATATGTATGTTAAACATGGTCTACAGCCAATTCTATTCAATACTCTTTGGAATAAGTACACCAAAGATAATTCGGAATTACAATGGCCTCTTACGGGGTCTTTTGATGAGAAAAAGGTTAATTATATACAGAATAAATTATTTATGAAGAAAAGCCGTCAGTCTATGCTTGATTCCTTGAACTTGTGGTTGAAGGAAGCAAAAAGACGACGAATCAGAGAAGAGAAGCTGGGAAGGTTGAAATCGGGTCAGACAATCACTCAGAAGGCAGTGGCATACGATAAGGGAAAGGTGGAAGAAAATATTGAACGGATGGATAGACAGTTTCGGTTAGAAACTGATAAAAGTTATGTGGCTAGACCAGAGTCAGGAGATGAGTTAGAAGATTTGCTGGAAGCCCGACCACCTCCCCCTTATGCCCCACAGGGCTTGTACCCAGCCGTACCCTTGATACGAGCTGACCAGCTGGGAGCCGCATCGCCCGTCAAGACACAGATAGGGGCGGTCGCCACGGCCCCCACTGGTGGATCGGGACATGATGTTCCGCTTTCCCCTCCTTCTCTTCGACAAACTACCTCACCCTTAATATCCCTTCAGCCGGATGCGGCTGTCCCTTCTCCCCTGCACCCTGTGTTTCTCTCCTCTCCGACTCAGACTACTTTAGATTTCCGAAATATAGTTGGTCCGGGTGCCACGCCCAAGCGACCGTTGTCTGACTTGAGTGATCAACGAGCTTTCACTCGGTCGCTTGGGACTGGAGGAGAGGAGAGCCATTATAATTCAGGCATCCCAGTGGATGCGGAATCCTATTTATACTTTGGAAGATATTTGGAGCACCATGAAGGATTTCGAACCAGTTGCACAACAGCTGGCTCTAGAAAGCATGGCGATCCGATTGATTTCATTATGGGAACAGTGCTTTGAGGAAGGATTTCCTCCTCAAATACTGCGTGATATCAAGGACAACGCTCATAAATTTCATCTCCAAATTGAAGAAGTATATCAGAATGTGACAACGCGTTTGCATTATCGGGAACGGATGCACCCGAAAGAGTGCCGAGTGGGGAGTGCAGCAGCCCATGAGAGAGGTGCATCCTCTCTTTTTCCCGGAGTTACCTGAAGTAAAGGATAATGGGGCAATGTCACCAGGGCACGGGTGGACGCTAGGCTTTAGGAACAATGGGTCTACACCCCTTGGAAACGAAGTGAGGTCCTTACGTTAAAGGCCCAGCTCCCTGACCCCCATAAAAATCCTACAGCTTATTATAAGGAATTGACCGAAGCTGCCAATTCCGCCATCATGACTATAGCTGACATTGAGCTATTTTTTGGTCTCTTGATTCCAGGGGATATTTGGAGACAGATACATGATACAGACCATGTCCCCGAATTAGGAGGAACGTGGGATCAATTAAAGAATTGGGATAAGGAGCGGAAGCCCGGTGAGAAACCCAGCAATGAAGTATTAGCAGTACCGGGAAAAATTGTTACATATATGCAGACTCTTCTCCCTCCTAGGAAAGTAGACTGGGATAAACTAACAGCATGTAAACAGAAAAAGGATGAAAGTGTGTCGGATTTCTTTACTAGGTTCGAAAAGGTTTTCATAGATTTCAGCGACCAGGACCTTTCTACAGAGGGAGGTGTACGATTATTTGTGAATAGATTTGTTACAAATTTGCTCCCGGAGGTTATGTCCCGCCTCCAATCGGCTGAGAGTACATGGACTACGGCTGCTCCGTCCGTCATCCTCAGTATGGCCCAATATTATGAACATTGTGAAAATGAGAGCAAGGAAAAGTCAGAGAAAAAGACTAAGGATCTAAAAACTAGAGTGCTATTGCAGCAAGTAAGTAGAGGGCAAAATTCTGGACGAGGGGTACGAGGTTCGTTTCAGAGAGGTACAATGCCGGGTAGAGGTAGAGGAGGTCCTCCGAACATTGGGATAAATCAATGTTCTTATTGTAAACAGGAAGGTCATTGGAGGGCGGATTGTCCTCTGTTGTCGGTAAGGAATGGCTCCAGTAGAGGACGAGGAAGGGGTCGAGGAAACATCGACCGCAATAGTATGCGAAGAGAGGATTCGCAACATGAGGGTTCTCGAAAGAATTATTTTGATGACCCCCAGAATAGACAGTACTACAATGAGACTTACAGGGATGATGGGTATGATGGACAGGATTATGCATGAGACAGCCATGGACAGAGCGGGGGCCATATTACAGTACCAATCGACCAGGAGGGACCCTATGTACAAGGAGAATTGTTGGGTACATAGGGGAAGTTTCTAGTGGATACTGGAGCAATGAATAGTTCAGTTGCCCATACACTGGCCAAAATAATGTATCAGTAGGATTCTCTGGAATACCAGTGGTAAGCCCTGTTTCGAAACCCCTGCCTTTCACCATAGGCCCCATTTCCATGCATACGCCTTTTCTTCTCACTTCTAATTGTGGCGAAAATCTTTTGGGTTTAGATATCTTGAAAAAATTAAAGGCGCATATTTATTGTTCCCCTGATGGTGTTTTTCTGACCATGCAGAAACCACCTGTGATGATAGCTCAATACTTTGCCAAGAATGAAACCCTTCCCCCTGAGTTCTCTACAATTCCCCGGACACTGTGGGCTACGGGGGACACTGATGTTGGTCTGATGTTGGTCTGTTAAGAATAGCCCCCGTGTCAATAACTTTGAAACCGAATGCCCAGCTGCCCCGCAATCCACAGTATAAGATTTCACCAGAAGGTGAACAAGCCTTGTTGCACATTATTCGGGACCTCATTAAAAGAGGAGTGGTAGAAGAAACAGCTGCTAACATTTGTAACAGTCCGATTTTACCGATTCTGAAGAAGACACCGATTGATGGTGCTCCAGATTATAAGTCCACATATCGTTTTGTAATTGACCTTCGAGAGGTCAACAAAATAGTGGTCCCACAATATCCATTGGTACCAGATATTACAGCAATTCTTACAATGATTCCTCCTACGGCTAAATATTTTTCCGTAATTGACCTAAAGAATGCTTTCTTTAGCATTCCGATTCATCCTGATAGCAGACATGTCTTCGGATTCTCATTAAGTGGTCGAAGCTTTAGATTTACGCGTGCACCCCGAGGCTATACAGAAAGTCCTGGCATATATAGCCAGGCCGTAAAGGCAGTTCTTGACGAATTAATCCTGCCAGCTGGAAATGTAATCATCCAGTATGTGGATGACATTTTGGTGGCCTCCGATACGGAGGAAGGCTGTAAAGACGCAACGGTAAAATTGTTAAAACATCTGGCTGACAAGGGGAATAAAGTCTCCCTTTCTAAATTTCAATATTGTCGACAGGAAGTGACCTACCTTGGCCACTTACTGTCGAAAGCGGGGAGACGCTTGACTCCAGAACGAATATCTGTGATTACTAACATGTCTGTACCTCGTACTCAACTTTATGTTCGTGCTTTTCTTGGCATAACCTCTTACTGTCGCCAATGGATTCCTAACTATTCACTCCTCTCTAAACCCTTGTTGTATTTGACGACCAAAGATGTGCATGAACCCCTACCATGGACGGATGAATGTCAAGAAGCCTTTGACTCTTTAAAATCTGCTCTCTGTTCTGCACCTGTCTTGGGTACTCCAGATTACCGGAAGCCTTTTTCACTCTATGTGCACGAGGTGGACGGTTGCTCGCTGTCAGTGTTAACACAGGACTTCGGCGGAAAGCAGAGACCCTGTGCATTCTTTTCATCCGTTTTGGACATTGTTGCACGGGCTCTCCCGAGTTGTCTGGGGCCACTGCTGCAGTAGCGGTGGCCATCCGACAATCAGAGGATATAGTCCTAAACACGGACCTCACAGTCATGGTACCACATGCTGTGGATATTCTTTTAAATAGAACTAAAACCCAGCACCTTACAAGTGCTCGATTAACGGGATATGAGTTAACATTGTTTGCACCACACATTACGATCAAAAGATGTGCTACTTTAAACCCTGCTACATTATTGCCTCTCCCTTCAGATGAGGGAAAAGTTGACACCCATGATTGTGTATTTAGAACTGAAGAAGAAATAAAAGGACGTGTAGATCTCACTGACACCCCTTTATCAGAACCCCAAGGAGAACTATACGTAGATGGTTCCTGTTTTAAGTTGCCAGATGGTACTGCAACAGCTGCATATGCTGTTACGACATTAAAAATGGTGGTAGAAACAGCTAGGATTTCCCATCCCTCAGCTCAAGCAGCTGAACTAATAGCCCTGTTACGAGCATGTGAGTTGAGTGAAGGACTGAGGGTAAATATTTTTACAGACAGCCAGTACGCCTTTGGCGTTGCCCATAGCTTCGGGAGGTTGTGGAGGGAGAGGGGTTTCTTTACCACACATGGCCAGAAAATTCAACATGGTCCTTTAATTGATCGATTGTTATTTGCTTTAACACTACCAGAAAAAGTAGCCATCGTTAAATGTAGTGCGCACAAGAAAGTCATTGATTCTACTGGAAAGGGAAATGCTTTCGCTGATTCTGTAGCTAAAGAAACGGCACAAACTAGAATACCTTCCATGTTTCCTAGTGCTTCGGCTCGATGAGTAGCGGAAACATCTGTGTTTGATAATACCATTGAAAGTGTAAAAGAACTGCAAAAGGAAGCTACCATAGATGAGGTACAGAGATGGGAACAGGAAGTAGGGACTTTAGACAAAAATGAATGTTGGATTGATTGAACTGAGAAGCAGCGGTGGTTACTCCCTAATGCATTGGTATATGCTGTGGTGACCATGGCTCATGGCCCAGCCCACATAGGAGCAAAAGGTATTTGTGCCGTATTGGACCCAGTCTGGAATAACCCAAACATCCCCAAGACCGCAGCACATGTAGTCAAATATTGCCCTGTGTGTTTGCGTCACAACCTTGGGGTAGAGAATCTGTCCTGAGTGGAAATTTTGCACCACCATCTCTTCCCTTTGAAGTAATACAAATTGATTACATACAAATGGAGCGAGTTAATAATTTGAAATATGTGTTGGTGGTGGTTTGCGCTTTCAGTAAATGGGTTGAAGCCTACCCCACCAAAGAAGCCACTGCAGTTGCAACTGCCAAAGCCTTGGTTAAGGAATACTTCCCACGCTATTGTTTGCCCCGAATTATCTGGTCTGATAACGGGACCCATTTTAATTCCTTGTTGGTTCAAAGTGTTTGTGATGGTTTACAGATTAAACAAAAGTTTCATGCAGCCAGACATCCCCAGTCAGCTGGTTTAGTTGAAAAATATAATGGCATTTTGAAATTGAAAATGGTCAAGATTTGCGCAAGCACTGGATTAATGTGGCCTGATGCACTCCCTTTAGCCTTATTGTCTCTGAGAACTACCCCCACACTAGAACAGGCCTATCTCCTTATGAAGTAATTTTTGGCCGTCCTGCCAATGTGTGGGGAGTCCCCAGACCCAGATCTTTTAGAGATATTGATTATTCTTTGATGACAGATTACTTGTATGCTTTGACTAAAGATCTGCGTTCTATTCATCAATAGGTATCAGGCACATTGCTGCCGCTACCAGAGGGTCCTGGACATCGGTTGGAGCCAGGCCAGTGGGTCCTGGTGAAGAACTATCAACGAAAATCGAGTTTGGAACCAAAGTGGACCGACCCTTATCAAATAATCCTAGCAACGAGGTCGGCGGTGAAAGTGCATGGGAGAAAACACTGGATTCACATCAGCCATTTGAAACGCCTACCGCTACCTTTGCCCTTTTATTTGAAAAACCGCGAAGGAATTCCGAGCCAAGAAGGCGAAGTGCTTGAAAGCTTTGTGCCCTTCTCAGACGCTCAGGACAGGGGGCAGCCGAGGGAAGTATTGCCCCCAAGTGAAAAGTCGTTGGCCCAACCAGCGGAGGCTGCTGTTTCTAGTGCATCACAAGGTTCGAATGCATCAGATGTCCTTGCAACAGAGTTGTTTTCTGACCAGGAACAGCCTGGTCGCAGTAAATACGACCTGCGGCCCGAAAACAGCGCGGTACCCCAGATTCACATGGTAGGAGTTAGAGAGATACTTGAGTTGAGGAACATCGGATAGATCTACTGGGGTACTGAGCGAGACACTGGACTGAACCCGTTGAGAGCTTGGAACACTGTGTTAAATAGCTCTATTCAGAAAGAAAGACTGAGTTAAGGGCTGTGGTCGTTCTCCTGGAGGAGGAAAGTTGTCTCCTTTTTGATGAACGATAGGAGTCTACCTGTGAGGCTCTAAAACGGACACAGGGAAGAAGAACCCCTCTGGTGGCGTGCGTGCTTTGTGGATGCAAAGTTAGTTTTGGACTTATAGTAAGGGACCAAGTTAGATTTGGACTTTTAGAGAGCATGTTTCCTTTTGCTCGATTTGCAATGGAGGATGAAAGACCATTGGCCCCTCGACGATATGTTGATAATATGCACTTGTTTTCCGGATGGCCCACCAGAGTGAAGGTGGCATTCGTTGCTTTCATTGTTATAATCACAGTGATTTTGATGTGTGTGTTCGTATATTTAGAATTTCAGCATCCTGTACAGAAACTGTTGGGAGCTACTGTTGCCCCGGAGGAACACCTCTTTTATTCCTTGCCCCCTCATAAGGCGAGACATAGAGAAACTTATGTGAAAAATGCTTTTATAGAAATGTTGCATCAAACCCACAGTACCACAAACAAGACAAATTGTTGGGTCTGTGGTTTACTTCCCTCAGTAATGCATCAGCATGAATTATTCATTTATCTACCGTTATCTTACTTAGCTAGCTGCGAAGCCTGGTTCCAATTATTGTCATTGATGTATTCTCATTATGGAGCTGAACCTAAGATATATACTGAAAGAGATTATGAGGCCCTTTTGAAGTATATTGAACAGCATCAAGGATTTGATGCCAAAGGAAATGGAGGAGAGGGATCTCTGGATCCAAATGCTTGCATGAATGTATATACAGATATAAAAATATGACTTGGTTACAAGAGGAAATGCAGGATTTTGAACTTTTCAAATACACTATGTATTTTCAGCATTTTAAAGAACGAAATGTTACGAATGATAAAGCTTTGCCAATCCCTATTGTTAATACCACCTCCCCTTTCTGCAAACAAGGACAGGGTCATGTTAAGGTAGGGAAGAGTAAATGTAATTACACCTACACTGTGGTATATAAATAAATAATACCGGATCTAGGTTTGTCTGGATATAGCAATAACAGATAGCTCAATAAATAAGAGTCAAGATTCGAGGTAGCAGGAGTTTTGCAGGTTTTAATATAGCATAAAGGACAGGAACAGGACAACCTGCACGGGAACAGAATGGCAGCGCTGCCGGGGACAGAATCGGGATCGGCGTAAGGGAATGGGGTAACATTTAATAACAGTGCACGATCATATATACTAAAACAGTTGCATTACAATACATACGATAGGCGGAGCAGTGGGTGTGGTCAATAGCAGTCGCGAAAGATAAGGGTGAAAGTAGGTGTAACAGAGGCGTATACATAGACATGTGATGCAAACGTAACAGAATATGTCATGAATGGGGCGGAAACATGGAGGGGGCTACCTGAGGAGCCGGGACCTCTGACCTAATGGTGCGCGCAAACTGGCAATGACGTGTTACTAGGAGAAGCTGGGGGCTATGAACTCTGTGCTAGGAGCAGAGACTGAAGTCTAGAGAGTCAGGGCAACATGTACCTAAGCAGTATCTAGTATCTGATGTTTAGAGAACATGTTGATAGAATCCAAAAGTTATCGGGGTAAAGGCGAAAAGACTCTAAGACTAGAGCATGCATTATTCTACATGTAGTGCGTGATGAAGAATATTAAATGACCATTAAATGCAGTATTTCTCTAACGTGGAGACGTAAAGGCTAGACAATGACGGAAACTATTGATGCGATTCAGTAGCTTTGGAATGCAGAGAAGGAGGACTGAACTGATAACTGGAATCATAACATACTCTTGGCAGACTCAGAGGCAGAGCCAGGCTGAGCCGGGCACTGCGAGGCAGGAAGTAAGTGAAGGGTCGAGGATACAGGTGGGGGCTGTATCGCTCCTCAGCGAGGCTTCAGGAGTCAGGAGCTGAATCTGGTGTCCAGGCCCTTTTGAGGCCTAGAAACAGGGACTTTACAATGGAATAACGTGCACACTGAGAAACGTGGCAACGTAACTTTACATAGGCCTGATATTCGTAGTATTCACGAGAACTGGAAACTGGCATACTAGAGGTGGACACAACTGTAATTGCGTCTTTAATCGAAACATAGGGAATACATAGGCATATTAATCATGCACAGATAACATATGATGGATGACTCGTAGGGACACAGAACATGGCAAAATTTACTTTTCCACATTCCCTCCTTGTCACTACGTTTCCATCAGGAAACATCAATATTCCTGATACCATCTATCATTTCATACAGTATCATTTGCTCGTCTCGAATTTTCTTGGAACGGGATTTAGAACGTGGCTTGGGACTAGGAATACAAGAGGTAGCACAAATGCCGCAAATCGCAGGGCCACATTGTATACAGAGGCAGCAGCTGAATATGATCGCTACTGCAATACCTAGAAAGGACAAGACTTTCCATCCCCAAGCGGAAATTATATTCCAGAACCAACCGGACCATGTCCAGGTGCCTGGATCTTGGTGTAACAGATGGGCAATTTTATGGAGTCTGGTTATAGCTGAATAAACAGACGGCGCGTTATTTGGAATGAAAATGCAGCAACTAGATCCGATGACTCTACAGGCCCCGCCCCTATCGGCCAGTATGACGTCAAGGACGAGACGATTCTGTAAAACGACAAATCTCATAGCAGATTGCTCTTCAGTTAAGTTACCTAGAGCAGAGGCAGTCTCATTTACTACAGCTTCAAGGGTTCTGGTTAACCTACGAATTAGCTTACTATTCTGGATAGGTCCTATAAAGAAGAAGAAACCTCTATTGAAATCTGTATACTGTTCTAGAGCAGTTTCAGTATAATCGACAATTGGGGACTCGATCTCCCTTCTATGTCTAATGTGTACTAGATGTGTGTTTCTATGATAATCAGATGGGGCTAGGAAAACAGGTGGCAGTAGGAAGGCAATGTAACAGGTTCCCTCCCAATCGAGGGGCAGACGAACATATGCGGTTTGACCACAAATAAAATAAGAATGACGTGAAGCTTTGAAAATAGATTTCCCACTGTCACTATATTTGACAATAGTATTACAATCACTATGTCCTACATGTACGGAACCATTATTTCGGACACATAATTCGCCTTTGACTGGTAATACGGAAATAGCAGGTAAGTCTGGAGTGGAATCAGACTGAACATTCAGGACCATGAAATTCGAAGAATAATTACCTAAGTTGTAAACTTCGTTTTCTAAATCTAACCCTGTCCTGTGGGGAAGACCTTGCTTGCCTGGGAAACATGTACTGTTAAGAAAAGACATATCTGTTGAAGATGACGTTAACGTGGACCATGCTCCACACGAACCATTATGTGAAAATGGATAAGGAAAGAGTGGCAGAACTCCCTTCGGTGTCTGGAAAGGGGGGAGTCGACCACACACCCAACAATTAGTGGCATTGCTGGTCTGGTGTGAATAATGTAACATGCGGATGAAAGAATTATTACGCATAGCGAGGCGGTAAGAGAGTTCATGAGGAGGCAGATCACTAAACGTGTGCTCTACTGTAGCATTAGAGGACTTATTTACATGAGAAACTGGAAAATACAGATAAAACGCATAACTGGTGCAGGAAATCATAACACTGAGAAATAATATGAAACTTAGAAAAACGATACATCGGATTGAGTTTTGACTAACTCTCTCACTATGGGGGTCTATTTTATACATGTCAGAAACCGGTCTAACCGTTTCACCTAGGGGAGGACTTAGACAATCAAACTGGCTGACTTATTTTACTAGACCTTAACTTGAGTTTATACTCCTGTTGCGGAGTTGTCTCTAACAGGGAGGGTGCAGTATCAGTGTCTTTTGCGGGACAGTCCTTAAGAATAGTACTTTGGAAGTCTTTAGAATCCTCGGAAATGTTCTTTGAGACAGGTGCCAGTCCATAAAATTTTTTAATATGCGAAAGGTGCACCCAGCCTTTGCGTCCCTCCAACTTCACGGCTGTACGGGTGGCCAGGAGGACCTGTCGGGGCTCCTTCCAGCGAGGCTCCAGTGGACTTGAGCGATCGAAATTTCGCACTAGGACCATGGATCCGGGAACGATTTCATGCGGTGCCACCTCGGTATTGTCTGGAAATGCGGCGGCAACCTGTGAACGACAAGAGTTGAGGGCAGACATCAAGGAAGCTAGGTAATCTGTCAGCATATTACTTGAAACATCGGTAATACTTCGGGGTCTAGGAGTACCCCACATGTTAGGGGGGCGGCCGAAAACGACCTCATATGGGGACAGACCTGATCTGGAATGTGCGACCATGCGCATATAGAACAAAGCGACTGGCAGAGCTATGAGCCAGTCCACACCTTTCTCTTGACAAACTTTTGCAATTCGGATTTTCAGGGTCTGATTATGTCTCTCTACGAGACCGGCTGCTTCTGGATGGCGTACACAATGGAACTTCCACTGGTACCCTAACAAAAGGGACACATGTTTCATGAGTTCAGATGAGAATGGCTGGCCGTTGTCAGAATATACGACTCTAGGGAGTCCGTAACGGGGGAAGAACTCACGAACCAACTGCTTGGCAGTGGTCGCGGCTGTGTAATCTGGGACTGGATATGCCTCCGTCCACCTGGACAAAGCGCATACAACTACAAGGACATACTTGAAACCTCGACATCGCTCCATCTGAATGTAATCCATCTGGAGGACTTCAAAAGGGTGGTCAGGGGGTTGGAATCCACCTTGTTCCACCGGGACACTTTTACCTGGATTAAACTGACAACATATCATACAGGTACGGACTTTCTGCTTGGCTGCAGCTCGTAAATGCTTGTTGAACCAAAGGTTCTGGATACTGTCTAACATGGCTTTTTCTCCTAAATGTGCTGGACTATGTGCGGTATTGATAATGACTTGAACCATAGAGTCGGGGAGAAACCATGTGGCTCTACCCTTCGTTAACCATCCTTGATCTGTCTGGACCCCTCCTTGTTCGGACCATTTCATGATTTCATCGGGAGTAGCATGTGACTGGATATCTATGACATCTTGAGTAGGGTCCTTAACTGTCATACATGTAGTCGGATCTGGAGTGTGTGTCTGTGTCGGATTAACTGTAGTGTCTGGGGTCTGAGCTGTAAGCTTGGCTGTGCGATCTGCTAGATCATTACCTTGGGAAATAGTGTCAGTAACTTTCGTATGTGCTTTGCACTTCATGATAGCAATGGATGTCGGTAAATGTATGGCATCTAACAGAGCTTGAATAAGGAGACCATGCTGAATCTTGGTTCCATGAGAAGTCATGAAACCTCTCTCTTGCCAGAGCACTCCAAAGTCGTGTACAACTCCAAATGCGTAACGTGAATCTGTGTAAACATTAACTTTCAGGTTCTTGGCGTGTATACAGGCTTGAGTCAGAGCAACTAGCTCTGCTGCTTGAGCAGACAGGGTGTCAATGCGGTGTGTTTCAATAACTTCAGTGTCAGTAGTCACTGCATACGCGGCTACTAGTTCTCCTGTACTTGTTCTCATACATGAACCATCCACATAAAGTGTCAGGTCTGGATCTGGTAATGGAATATCTGTCAGATCTTGTCTTGGCTTTGTCATGATGTTAACTACTTCCACACAGTCGTGTGTGGCAGAATTCGAAGTAACTGATGGTAACAATGTAGCAGGATTTAAAACGTTGCAGCGTCTGATTTCTATGTGTGGCTGGAACAGTGTCAATTCATAACCTGTTAAACGTGCAATTGTCAAGTGCTGAGTTTGTGTTCGGTTTAAAAGAACTTCCACGGAGTGTGGAACTTGTACTGTCAGGGAGTGTCCTAATACTATGGAATCACTTTGTCTGATAGCTAGTGCTGTGGCTGCAACTGACTTGAGGCACGCAGGCAGAGCCTGGGCTACAGGATCTAATGTGCTCGAAAAATAAGCACAGGGCTTATATTGTCCTGCTTGATCTTGTGTGAGGACAGATAATGCTGTACCTTCACGTTCAGTGACGAAAAGTGTAAAAGGCTTACTGTAGTTCGGTGTTGCTAGAACTGGAGCTTGACATAGGGCTTTCTTTAACTCATTGAAACTAAGTGTATGTTCAGATGTCCAAGGGAGGACAGTCGATACGGCTGCCTCCTGTGTCGTTAACTGTATCAGTGGCTTGGCTAGAAATGCATACTGAGGAATCCATTGTCTGCAATAAGAAGTAAGGCCGATAAAAGCACGTACCTCCTTCTGGGTCTTTGGCTGAGGAAGACTCGCTATTAACTGGATACGGTCTGGTGTCAACTGCCTACCCCTCTTGGACAGTAAGTGTCCTAAGTAGACCACTTGCTGGACACAGAATTGAAGCTTCGAAGGGGACACCTTGTGTCCCATCTCGGCTAGGAAATACAAGACTGTAAGTGAGGCTTGCTCACAAGCACGTTCAGAACGGGCTGTGATCAGGAGATCATCGACATACTGGAGCAGGGCAGTGTCAGTTGGCATGTGAATGTTGTCTAGTTGTCTCTTGAGTGCTTGACTGTAAATACTAGGACTTTCTGTGAAACCTTGAGGAGCGCGTGTGAACATATAGCTCCTTCCATTTAAACAAAATCCGAAAAGGAACTGGCTGTCTGAATGAATGGGGACACTAAAAAATGCATTCTTGAGGTCTATGACTGTAAAAAATGAGGCTTCGGAATCAATGGCTGTCAACAGGGAAGAGATATCTGGGACAACTGGATACTGGGGAATAATACATTTATTAAGTTCTCGGAGATCAATCACTAAACGATATACTGGAGGTGCATTTGGATCAGTACGTTTCATAACAGGAATGATCGGAGAATTGCATACATTGGAGTCAGTTTCTACAACTACTCCTTGAGCCATGAGCTCGTCAATAATTTTGGATAAGGCTGCTACAGCCTCAGGTGGCAATCTGTACTGTCTGATTCGTGGCAGGACTACACCTGGCTTGAGAGTCACACGATGGGGTGTGATTTGCATAAAGCCAACATCAGTTGGACCTTGCGCCCATAGATGCTGCGGAACATTGGACAATCTTGGATCAAAATCTCGTAATACATAGTGACCCTTGAAGTCACGTAGGAACAATCGTATTCCCTCTGGGGAACAGCATATAACTGCACCTAACTCTTTCAGTGTTTTAATGCCTAATAGATTCTCTGGACATGACTTAGTAAGTAACAGATCAGTAGTGCGGGACAATGGACCTACTTCTAGAGTAACTGGCTTTGATATTTCATTTACAATAGGTTTTCCTGAAAATCCAAGGGAAACATTTCTTGAGCCTGAGAGCGGAGCCCCTGGAACTTCGGCGTGACTTATAGTGGTCCTACTTGCCCCTGTATCAATCAAAAACTTTCTATCTTTCCCTAGTACTTGACTATGAACATAGGGACCTTCTTGATCTACAGGTATCTCGATGAGAGGCAAGCCTACCTCCCTCTCTAGGCTGTTTCATGAATACGGCTGATACTCTGGATACTCAGACTGTGCATACTGGTACATCTGCTGTGTAACATGCTGTGTTGCAGCGATAGGCTGCGGTGCTATAACTGTCTGTGGTGCATTCTGTGACTGAGGAGTCTGTGTAACTTGTTCTTGTCTCGGCGGACGTGGTCTTTCTTTAGTCTTACCGGTAGCTATGTTGTGTTTCAGAACTGCACACTCGTTTATAAAATGACCTGGCTGTTTACAATAATTGCAGTTCCCTTTAACGGGAGCTGCAAGATGACTGGCTTGATTTGGACCCCTTTTCTGACTGTCTTGAGGAACAGATTGTGCAACTAGTACTTTCATTTTCGTGTCTTTCATACGTTTCCTTTCATGTTCTTGCTCTTCTCTGATTCTATTCTGGTGATACTGGAGCATCTGGAGCATTTGGGACGGGGTATTAGCTTGCCAGGTACTTTCGACTTTCAAAACTCGATTCTTAACTTGTAGACTTGAATTCTCGACTAATTTAGTAACAAAAAGATGAGGGTATGACTCGCTACTCGTCTTGAGGCCACTGTTTATGGTAAAACATTTCTCAAATCTGGAATAATAATCACTAATATCTTCGTCTTGTTTCTGTTTACAGGCTGAGATTGCATCCCAGTCTTCTTTTCTAGTTGTCAATAACCTGGGCAAAACTTGTATTAACAATTCTGGTAATTCTTTACATTTATCTCCAAGACCGGTACCTGGTACTCGTGCCTTGTCTTCAGCTTCTAGGACTGCCCAATCGATCTTTTTCTCTCCCACCTCCCATTCTTTTTCTTTGAGTTTCTCATATACCCCTGCGGGCAACAGGACTTTTAACATTTTAATGATATCTGGATACGTGTATTCTCCCATACGGAGCATGTCTTTTAATTCTCGGTGGAACCCTGCTGGATCTTTATCATGACAGGGAATTAACTTTTTCATCTCTAGGAGTTCCATCTTTGTGATAGGGGTGTAAACAAACACTCGTTGCATTTCACCACCGTCTGTCTTAACTGGATGCACTTCTCGTAACGGATTCTGTCTGTCTATGTAAAAGGGTTTACTTTCTGGGGGTGAGACATGAACAAAATGTGGGTTCAGAAACATACTATATTTGTGGCGTTGTTCTAGAATGACACTAATTAAATCGGTACCTAAACCTTTCCATTTGTACTGGAGTAACTCGTTCAGGACATCGTGTAACGGACCTGGATCAGAATGTTGACCCTCATACAATGTAATGAGGTGCTGGATCATATACATACCCGCCAGTCGTTGCTCGGCTGGGGGCAATTTCAGGAACATTTGTGCCACTATTTCGTCTGGAAAAGTGGTAGAATCAGTAATCCATCGGACTGCTGATCGGACTAGTTCTTGTTCATGCATAGTACTTAACTCGCTATAACCGATTCGTGATTTCAGAATGTGATCGGTAGCTTGAAATACTTGTTCTAGAGAACCTTGTTCTGGTGCTGGATGATGAAAAATTGACTTGTGTTCTAGGCGCAAATGGCGATCTGGAAATCTAGATTTTCCTACATACGCTATTCTGTCGGGATTCTCGTCCTCTACCTCTTCTGTAGAAGAGTCATTTTCTTTCTCGCTTACTTGTGCTTCTTTACGTTGTTCGTGTACCCTTATTATTTCTTTACGGATTTTCTTGTACATACTCTCTATACTACTGATAGTCTTGTGTTTACCCTCGGCTATATTATCACTCCACCTTGTCAGGACTTTCATTTCGGCTCGATCTTTGGTCGGATAATCTTGTTCCCTTATTAGACAATTAATCAGAAACTTTAATATCATGAGCTGGACTTCAACTTTTCTTTGGCTCATGACGTCACTAATACTTTCTGGATCATTCCCTGTACGGATGAAACGATATATTCTGTCTAGATCTTCTTTCATATCTGGTAGGGTAACTAGATACTCGGTCACCTTTCTCACACGTAATGAATATAAAACCATACTATCCTCGCCTGGGACTGGATCATAGCCACATTCGGTAAGGGCTTTTCTTATTTCTGCAACAGACTGATATCTGGCCGTACGCTGTGACGCTTGTGCATGTAATTCGGCTAACGTTAAACGCTTGTGTGGCGGCGGGGTTTGAGGAGGACCTCCTCCTGCGGCCCCTAAACTAGAGTCGTCTACTGATGCTCTTCGTCCTGGCAGAGTGGGAAATGGGAATGTAGGCTGGACTTGTATGGCGGGCTGGACCGGGGGTACCGCAACAGGTACTCCGGTGTCTGGAGGAGCGGGAAGTGCCTGATTTACAGGGACTGGCGGAGCAGGAACAGGATTTGCATATTCTGGGACTGTGTCGTCCAAATAGGACGAAATGAAAATATCAGCTGCGGTCGGTTTGTGACGTAGCTTGGTTGGAACTAGTGGTGGCGGAAAATTACTGGATGCCTCCGGGGTCGCTTTTGGCAAACCCTCGGCAAGAAGAGGATACATACCCTTAATAAGAGCATGCCTCTGTCTGTCTGACTGTTCGGTTTTGACTCGTTCACCTATCTCGATTAATTCCCTTTCTTGGGCTCGTTCTAAGGATTCTCTACTCAATTCTGACTTTCTGATTTCTTTTTCGGTTCTTTTATGAGATTCTTTGCGCCATAACTCGATGGCATCTTTCTGTGACTGTCTGGCTTTCTTTTTCCATAATGCTTCTTCTACTCGCATGATGCACTCGGCATCCCATGTACCCGATACGGGCCATCTATACTTTTCCTCTAACTGTTTGGTATACTCTACCCATAAATCTAGATACAATATGGCGCTTATGCCATGCTTCTGATACATAAAATGACCTGGACTGTCCCTAGGCGGGACAGGAACTGCTGCTTCTAGCAGACCTTTTCTGGTTTTTAACTGACGCAGTTTTGAAAAGAGTGGCATGACTGAACTATAATCTGGACACAATACAATACACAATAAAACACGATAATTACTTCGCACTCATACCACGACATTAAAATACATGAATAACATTCAGAATAACAGTTCGAACAGAATACTACCTGGAATACGGAAAACAGAATACATGAATTTTCTCGAGAACAGAACTGACTAGAACAGAAACTAGATGCACTGCTGAAACAGTACGAAACTTACCGGTCTCATACAGAGACACGTCAGGACCCGCATCCACCGAAGTGGACACTTCGTTTGTGGGTCTGTGTACCACCAACCCACGGACCAGAGTCAATTAGATTGACCCTGTCTAGATACTACCCCAGCAACGGTACTCACCGGGCAGCAAGAACGGAAGGCCTCGGACTGGACTGGACTGCTTCGACGCCGGACGGACGAACTTCGGACTTCTGTTACGGGTGGGCCTCCGGATACCTCGGACCTTGGACTCTCGGCTTGGGCTCTGGTCGGGACTCGCCGCGTTCCTCCACCGTCTCGTCTGGATGCTGGACCGCCTCCTCCGTCTCCTCCGTGGGCCTGAGGGATACTTAAAGCAGAAATATCTGCCGGTGCGCAGAAGAGTTCCGTCACGACTGCAGAGGGTCAGGGGGTCGGCGTGGCTTCACCGACGCGTGGGGAAAGGGCAAGTCCCTGTTCGGGCGCCATTATGTGGTATATAAATAAATAATACTGGATCTAGGTTTGTCTGGATATAGCAATAACAGATAGCTCAATAAATAAGAGTCAAGATTCGAGGTAGTAGGAGTTTTGCAGGTTTTAATATAGCATAAAGGACAGGAACAGGACAACCTGCACGGGAACAGAATGGCAGCGCTGCCGGGGACAGAATCGGGATCGGCGTAAGGGAATGGGGTAACATTTAATAACAGTGCACGATCATATATACTAAAACAGTTGCATTACAATACATACGATAGGCGGAGCAGTGGGTGTGGTCAATAGCAGTCGCGAAAGATAAGGGTGAAAGTAGGTGTAACAGAGGCGTATACATAGACATGTGATGCAAACGTAACAGAATATGTCATGAATGGGGCGGAAACATGGAGGGGGCTACCTGAGGAGCCGGGACCTCTGACCTAATGGTGCGCGCAAACTGGCAATGACGTGTTACTAGGAGAAGCTGGGGGCTATGAACTCTGTGCTAGGAGCAGAGACTGAAGTCTAGAGAGTCAGGGCAACATGTACCTAAGCAGTATCTAGTATCTGATGTTTAGAGAACATGTTGATAGAATCCAAAAGTTATCGGGGTAAAGGCGAACAGACTCTAAGACTAGAGCATGCATTATTCTACATGTAGTGCGTGATGAAGAATATTAAATGACCATTAAATGCAGTATTTCTCTAACGTGGAGACGTAAAGGCTAGACAATGACGGAAACTATTGATGCGATTCAGTAGCTTTGGAATGCAGAGAAGGAGGACTGAACTGATAACTGGAATCATAACATACTCTTGGCAGACTCAGAGGCAGAGCCAGGCTGAGCCGGGCACTGCGAGGCAGGAAGTAAGTGAAGGGTCGAGGATACAGGTGGGGGCTGTATCGCTCCTCAGCGAGGCTTCAGGAGTCAGGAGCTGAATCTGGTGTCCAGGCCCTTTTGAGGCCTAGAAACAGGGACTTTACAATGGAATAACGTGCACACTGAGAAACGTGGCAACGTAACTTTACATAGGCCTGATATTCGTAGTATTCACGAGAACTGGAAACTGGCATACTAGAGGTGGACACAACTGTAATTGCGTCTTTAATCGAAACATAGGGAATACATAGGGATATTAATCATGCACAGATAACATATGATGGATGACTCGTAGGGACACATAACATGGCAAAATTTACTTTTCCACAACACTCTGCAGCTATATAGTACTCCACCTATGATTACCCCTCCCGATGTATATTTTGTGTGTGGTGAGAATGCATAAACTTGGCTCCCAAGAGGATGGGCAGGGCGTTGTTATCTCTCATTCCTTTATCCTCCAGTTTATATTGCCCCACCTGATTACCACAGAACACATCAGTTGGTTCGTAGGGAGGTAGTGGTTAACCGAAGCACTAGGAGTTTTGATACGGACAGTACAGACCAGACAGATACCTCCCTGCAGCAATTTAGGGATTTTGCTAAAGGTCTCACTCCTTTCTGGGGACCTATCTTCAACAGCCGTAGTATAAGACGTTTGTCTAGAATAGTGGAGAACGTGGTTCAGACCACAACTGGGATCCTAACCAACATTACTGTGGAGCTTCAGGTGACGAGGCTTGTTTCGCTTCAGAACCGGATGGTTCTAGACGTCATCCTCGCAGATAGGGGCCGAGCTTGCCGCATGATCGGCAGCTCTTGATGTGTGTTTATTCCTGATTCGGCCCCTACCCTTCACCTTGCAATACAGAAGCTACACCGATTAGCCAGCGAAGCACATGTGGATAGCGGTACCTGGTCTCTTAGTGGCTGGTTTTAGGGTCTCTTAGCTATGTGGGGTTGGAAAATATTTATGGTGCTTGCTGGAGCTTTTGGAGTCATATTTACTTGCTCTCTGTGTCTCCAATGTGGCCCGGCTTGCTGCTCTTTCTGTGCTACAAGACTAACGTCTGCTTTGAACTTTTCTCGTCAGGCCAAAGCCGAAAAGCAAATGATTCAGAAGGAAGTTTCGGATCTTATGCAGATTGATGAGGGAGTATTTGTAGAATGAATCTAGTAATATTGGCTATAGTAGGCCAAAAGGGCCGTCTGTTGGGATATAAATTCAATAAACACATGTTATTGGCCTAATATATACAATATGACCGAAGCCATTTTGTTTCGTTTCTCTGTGTGCCAGTACTGTTTCCCTGAAATCACGTGATTATGCTTTCTGCATGAAACCGCGATGGCTGAGTTAGCCATTTACTTCATTTACTAGCTCGTAGCTCAGGGAAACCCAAGGTCACACCTGCCCTCCTTGTGGGATGCGCACATTCTAGCAGAGCCCGTTTCATTACTCCCCGGGCTACAGATAGACAGGGAGGCACCTTGCTGACCTGTCCCCGGAATAGCTAAGGCCTAGGCTATTTGCAATCAATTGTGCCTTATATGGGTATTCCTGTTGGCTCACTTACAAGTTGTATCTTTCCTAGTAAGGCGACTCTGTGGTGTGGGTAAAACGTATATATGCCTTGTATCTTTTGTATGTAGGCAGTCTCCACTATGCACCTCCGAGGGTCGTGTAGACTGAGGCTTCCCTGTCAGGGCTTGTATTTGTATTGAATAAACGATTGAACTTTCTCCATTGCCGACTGAATTCTTATTAATGATATTGGTATATGGGCTATTGGTGAGTATGGTCCATTAGAATAATTTTGAATCCTTCAAAAGAGCAGGCTGGCATAGGCAGAGGTAGCACAATGGACCACTGAGGGCAAAATGGAGGGGGCAGACAAGCCGGGTACAGAGGGCAGAAGGTGGGATGAAGGGCAGGGTGAGGCGACTAACCATAGTTGACAAGCCAGCACGAGCAGGGGCCACACAACAGCCCACAGAGGGCAGGAGGAATGGGGCAGGGGCACACACACATAGAATGTAAGGGAAAGCTAGAGAGAGTAGCAAGGTGATCATGGAGGGCAATCCTGCACTAGCAGGGGCAGCAAGCTAACCACGCACAGCAGGCCGGAGAGGGCATGAACAGGCAGATGGAGAATGGAGTGCAGGCAGGAGGGGTGCAGGGTCAGCAAGCTGACTATGGAGGGCCAGCTGCTGTGGGCTTGCACCTGTGAGTGATGGTCCAGGGCCAAACCCCACTGCATTTTGCTGAAGGTGATGTGCAGCTGGGTTGTTGATTGAATATGTTTTTTTTTAAAAAAGAAATTCACCGAAAAAACAAATGTTAAAGAGACGTTATAGTTAGGCATGATAATCCGACCTTCCCTTTTATTAAAAGACCCTTCAGAAATTCACTGAAAACAAAACAAAGGCTAAAGTGATGTTATATTTAGGGGCTGAAATGGGTTAAAATATAATGTTTATAAACCAAAATAACACTGAAATTGGCCAGTTATAGTTCAGTGAAGTAACTATAACTTGCATCCCTCTCCGTGCACTGCTTATGTACAAACATATTACATTGTCATCAAATTACAATTTGGTGACATCACTGTAGGCATTGGTTAGACCTGGCATCCTTGGTGTGGTTTCCCCTAACCTTTTGCCTTCAGACCTCCTATTTTTGCTGACTTCGTTTTTGGCTGGCCTTAGAATTCTGCACACTTTAATACTGCTAACCAGTGGTAAAGTGCTTGTGCCCTTTCCCTAAAACATAGTAACATTGGCTTATCCCCAATTGGGCAATTTAATTCACTTGTACGCCCCTAGTAATGTGCACTCCAGGTGCCCAGGGCCTGTAAATTAACTGCTACTAGTTCGACCCGGCGTTTAGAAATTTGGAGCCTGCATACTTTAAAGTGAGGTAAGAATTTATCTTTAAGTCTGTGGGACTTGTTTATTCTACTATAAAGCGCTGATTAGATGAGGGAAATGACAAAATACAAGTTTGTTTTATAAGCGCTACTAAGTTCGAAGCAAGGAGAATCCGAGTATTATGTTTCACCGCTATGATACGCAGTTCAAGAAGTAGGGCAGAATTGCCTTAGGATTAAAGCACAGAGGATAAGCCACATTTTGACAACAGAGATCTTGCAGTTGCATCGCCTCGAGTCTGATTGTTAGCACATTAGAACCTTGATTGTTTATAAAGTACAGAAACAGCTGACAGAGTTTGTTCGTTTTTTACAGGTCTGGAATAAAGTTTTACGATCTACTTAAAGACAATAACGCCAACCTATAAAGCAACTGTAAAATCAAGAAGGTACATTCCAAACAAGTTTGGACTGGTATCACCATGATATGGAAGGTGATGTAGAAATTGACTTAATCTGTTATTATTACAGGAATTGGAATATACCTTTGTCGAGAGGCTCGTCATCAAGCAGTGCCTCTACATTCATTATCACACAAGTAAGAGAAATGTTGCATTTCCTCATATACTACGAATGGTACCTCTGACGTTGAGAGTGGTAATCAATAACGATTTTTATGTCTACTGATACGAAATTCACTTTTCACGGATAATGAGGTAAGAGACCAACAGCCTGATTCATGTACATGCCGTTTTGCGTGTCCCTAATAGCGAATCATAGCGATTCGCTATTGAGGACACGCAAAACGGCATTCATGTAGGAATTGCTACTTAAATAGCGATTCCTACATGTTCTTTATTTGCGAGTAGCAATTTGCTACTCGCAAATACTCCCCATTCCTTCCTATGGGCCAAGAGGCCCATAGGAATGAATGGGGATTTGCGAGTAGCAATTTGCTACTCGCAAATAAGATAGCGATTTTAAGGGTGCCAGGGGTGTCCGAAGGACGCCCTGTAGCACCCCTAAAATGCACTTTTGGACAGGTGTTGCGCACACACATGTCCAAAGGACATGTGTGTGTGCTACATGCAACTTTGAAAAATGCTTTTAAAAGCATTTTCTGAGTTTTTGCTATTTACCGACAGGTCTGACCTGTCGGTAAATAGCGGCCCCAAAAGTCCAAAATCGCTATTTTGTTTTGTGTCATGAATAGCATTTGAGGAATCTCTATTAGAGATTCCTTAAATGCCTTTCCACGCAAATATGCGAATTCTTACTTAGCGATTTTTGCATTTGGTATCATGAATACCAAATGCAAAAATCGCACTCGCAAAGGGCCAGATTCTCAGAATCTGGCCCTTTGCGAGTGCAATTTACCTACATGAATCAGGCTGATAGTGCCGTGAGAGTTGTGTAGATGATGGATGTGGTTTGCAGAGTGTTTCAAGTAAGACAGTTTTTGTTTTTCTTTTTCAGACTTTGTTGGTCCTGAGGAGAATCCCCAAAATGCGGGACATTCAAAACGCGTAGACCATTGCTTTGCTTAGGCCATTCTGAATATATTCAGTTGTGAAATTGAGGATTAAGTGCTATTGGGCAGATGGCCTTGTTGTATAAATAATGTTTTGTCGTCGCCGGGGCTTCTGGGTGTTATAGTCCCCTTGGCGCGGCGATATGGACTGCAGTAATGGCGGATTTCTACCGCCGCGGAAGAACAGCAGAGCCCTCAGAGTGTGTGCAGCAGTGGGCTGGAGCTGTGACACCCACAGACAGCAAGGTAAGCAAAGAAATGGTAGGTGGTCTATTCGCTCCCCCCTCTTCTTTTTATAGGACTTGTACCCTGCATAAGGTCACATTTGTTTGTATTTTTTTTAGGCACGGGGAGATTTGCCAAGAATTTTAGGATGTTGAGCCGCACCCGGGACTTGTGCCTAGCTTCCCTAGTTCCAAATTCGGCAACTCTGGCCGTAAAGCCACATCTTTTCCTCAATTCGTCTGCACGACCAAGAAATGTGTTGATAGCTGCTCTCCCTCGAGCAGAAACTCATACCTGCAGCTGCGTCAATAACAAACTAGTGTAGGACTGAACGCATAGTACGTGCCTTGAACTCGATCCTGCTTACCACTGGAAGCCAGTGAAGATTGCGTAGATGCGGTGAGACACGATGCTTAAACGGAATATGTTTGATCAGTCTCGCAGCCGCATTCTGCACCATCTGTAGCCTTTGGATTGCATACTTCGGCAGAACGAGATATAGGCCATTTGCGTAATCCAATCTTGAAGTTAGGGTAGCATGGACTACTGCTTTACGGCAGTCTGCCGGCAGCAAATCCAAAAACCTACAAAGATTTCTAAGTTTGTTTAAGCACCCCGATGTTACCTGTTGAATATGAGCTAAGAAGGAAAGACCATCATCCCATCTTACTCCCAAGTTTTTTGCACTAGTGCTAGGGAGCGGTGGGGGCCCCATTTCGGTGGGCCAACACAGATCGGACGCAGGCACTTGATCTTTCCCAAAGAAGATCACCTCCGTTTTCCCTGCATTTAATTTTAGTTTGTTTGTGTTCATCCAGATGGCAATATCACGAAGACAACCCTTAAAATTGCCAAAGGCTTCCTCTGACTGCTCTTTGTAGGAGAAAACCAGCTGTATCTCATCAGCATACGAAATTGCTTTGACACCCCAGTTTGCTATTAAGGTAAAAAGAGGGGCCAGGTAGACATTAAAAAGTAGGGGGCTAAGGGCTGAGCCCTGAGGGACGCCATACCGGAGAGGTTTGGGTTTGGATGTAAACGGGCGGAGAGCAACCTTCTGGGAATGTGTCCAGGCCAGTGCCTTGCTATCCAGGCCAATGCTTTCCAATCTCTGCAGCAGTCTAGCATGATCGACCGTATCGAAGGCTGCGGATAGATCCAGGAGCACCAGCATTGCTGATGCCCCTGAATCTAGTGCCCACCTCACTGACTCTGCAACCTCAATGAGAGCAGTCTCGGTGCTGAAACCAGGCCGAAAGCCCAACTGTGTTTCATGCAGGATGGCATTGCTTTTAATAAAATGGTTCAGGTGGCGTTGAACTAATTTTTCCAGCATTTATCCTGGTGCAGGGAGGAGCGAAATTGGCCTGAGATTGCTAAAATCATCAATGGCTCCATTAGGTTTTTTTTTCAAGGGCAGCAATGTGGCATGCTTCCAAACATCAGGAAAAACTCTGGTAGCGAGTGATGTGTTCCAGATGTGGGTGAGTGTATCTGACATAAACTGAGATATCCTTTTCCATAGTTTGGGTGGGCAAGAATCATCCGGGGCCCCTGATTTGCACCTATCAATCTCCGTCAGAGCCTCGTGCTGCGAGATAGGGGAGAAGTGAACCAAGGACGGGACCTGCTTGGGGACCATAGGAAGGTCCGACTTCTCTGTCGAGACCGGGGCAGAGAAAGTGTCATACACCTTTAAAATGTTGTTTTCGAAGAAGTTAGAGATATCTTCGGACAAAACTGGTGTTGAGGTCGCTTCCATCTCAATTGCTCTGGGCTTAAAAAAGGATTGCACTACTTTAAAGACTTCTTTGCTTGGCTGATCTGCTTTCTGAATACGGGAGGCAAAGAAATTGCCTTTCGTCATTTTTATCGATTTGTGTAGATTTTTCAAGGCGTTTTTGTAGCACCGCTTTGCTGTGTCACAGTACTTTTGTCTCCACAGACGTTCAAGTCTCTTGCATTTCCTTTTTTCTTCCATAAGTGCCTCTGAGAACCAAGGTGCTGTTGGAGATAATCTGCGTGATATCACCAATTTAGCTGGAGCGACGGTATCCACCGCCGACGCGACCCATTGGTTAAATGTCAGGGCATCATTATTAGGGTCAGAGGTGAGGGCAGGTGGGGCTCTTTCTAAAATAGGACCTAAAGTTTCAGCAGTTAGATTATTCCACTTTCTCTTCATAGTGGAACTCTTGCCTCTAGCCAAACTAAAATTGGCCAGGTTCGCTGAAAATGGGATCAAATAATGGTCTGACCAGACCAATGGTTGCGGTGCCTCTGCTGTGATATCCTGAATATTAGAGAAAATTAAGTCTAAAGTGTGGCCTGCCCTATGAGTGGGTCCCGTAATTATTTGTGCTAGATTAGCAACTTCCAGTAAGGCAATAAATTGGGATGCTTGAGGGCAATTAGAGTTGTTAACATGGAGGTTAAAATCACCCAGAGCCAAAAAATGTGTATGAGCTAATGAATATTGTACAATGTAGTTGCAAAGATCAAGAGTGATAGCAGCTGCACAGTCCGGAGGCCTGTAAATAAGCAGACCTGTTAGAGACATCTTCGAATTGATTTGGAGGCAAAAGTAGAGCCCCTCTATTCCCTGTAAATCAAGGGGTCTCCAGGAGGTCATAGCATATACCGCTATATGTATCAACAAACCATTTTGCATTTCCTAAATAGCGAATTTTAAGGAATCGCTATTTAGGAAATGCAAAACGGTATGTATGTACAAAATCGCTTTCCAATAGCGATTCCTTAGCATTCCTTAATTTGAGATTAGCAAATTGTCAATCGCAAATTACCCCTTCATTTCCATGGGCCAGGAGGCCCATAGGAATGAAAGTGCAATTTGCAATTAGCACTTTGCTGATCGCAAATTAGGGATGTTTCCAAGGGTGCAGGGGTGTCTCAAGAACACCCTGCTGCACCCCTGAAAAAGACATTTGGGGGCATATGGCGCACATACATGCCCTAAGGGCATGTATGGGCGTCATATGGCACCTTTGGTTTTTATCAAAAAAGATTTTTGATAAGAATTCGCAAATTACCACCAACTAGAAGTTGGTGGTAATTTGCTACTCCTTAATGGCATTTTTTGCATTTTATTTGTTTGATACATTGCATTTAAGGAATCGCAAAATTTGCAATTCCTTAAGTGCAATCGCAAAATAAGGATTAGCAAATTTTGCTAATCCTTATTTTGCATCAAACTTGTTTGATACATTCCATTTGTCTATTTAGCATTCGCAAAGGCCGAAATTCGCAGAATTTCGGCCTTTGCGAATGCTAAATAGCTTGATACATATAGCGGATAGTTCTTTATAAATAACGGCCACACCGCCTCCTTTTTTGTTGTCTACCCTGTTTGAGAAACTCATTTTAAAACCCGGCGGAATGGCTAGGGTTATCGATGCCATAATATCTTCATTCAGCCAGGTTTCAGTAGGAAACAACGCGTCCCATGATGATTCCACCAGCGTCAGCCAGATATCATCAGCATGCCTAGGGAGGGATCTGCAGTTCACGAGGCCCGCTCGCAATGGCTCGCCGTGATCTAGTTGTGTGGTCTTCTTCGCGTACTCTTCCTCCGTACTAGTTTGTGGCGTAGGAGATGTTATGTCTAGGACTGCACCCAGATTCTGTCCACATAAAGGGCAGTAGGGAGGCAGTCCCCTGCCTGCGAGATCAATATGATGTAATGAGCAGAGGTGATCCTTATTAAAAGCTATTAGTTCAGTTCTAGGCCAGCTAAGCCTCTCAACGTCTCTCTCTCCACTGGCAGAATGGCTGGCCCTGGCCGCGGTCAGGGCGCGGACGGGCGCAGACGGGCTTGCATTTGGCGCGCCTTTAATAGTGTGTTCACTAGAAAAAAGGTTGTGTTAGGTTACCCCAGGGTGGGCACTTTGGTATGTATGGTGTGTGATTGCACGGATGGATGTGTCGACTAGTGTAATAAATGTATGAGTCTGTCACGGTGTATATGTTGTGAATATTGGTCACATTTTAGAAAGTGAATGTGCAGGTCAATTTAAGATGGGGCTCCAAGAAAACACAAAAAAAGAGAATTGATAGCTATTTTGTATTTTTGTACATTTGCATCTTTATCTTTTGAATAGTTCTTACATATAGACACCAAACAATGAAAAAGTGTTTTTGAATATAGTTGAAAAAGATGATGATTAAAATCGAACTGAAAAAGTAGTTGTGCAAGGGCAATTGTTTTGTTCATTGTGCCTCGAACTAATGCATAAATAACTGTGCATTGTTGGCAACTTGTTTTGTTTATTGATTTTGCGGCGCGGCCTCACTGCGCTTTAGCCAAACCCTTGTTGTTTTTTACTAGTGGGCCTGCAGCACTGATTGTGCTACCCACGTAAGTAGCCCTTTAAACTTGCCTCAGTCCTGCCATTACAGAGCATGTATGTGCAGAATTGAACTACCATGTCGACCTGGAAAACTAAATCTCTTGCCAGGCCCAAACCTTCCTTTTGAATACATATACTTCAGCCCCAGTGTAGGCCCTGGAGGGCAGGGAGAGGTGCATTTAAAATGTTAAACTTGTACTTTTAGGTTTTACATGTCACGGTAGTGAATAATTAGTTTATCAATTGTACAAATTATTTGATTGATTGATTGATTGATTGATCACTACTGCAAGGTCTATATCTCCCATAGGATCACATTAGGATTACCTTATTACATTTGATGTGTAATTACCAAATAGGAAGGTATAACTTGTACATGTTTGGTATCTCTGGAATCCTAATTTAAAACCCTCACTTATGGTGAAGTCAGCTTTCAAATTACAATTCTCAAAATGCCACTTTTAGAAAGTTATGAAAAAAGGGCGAGTTAGTCCCAGTGGGACAAGGATCAGGTAGGGCCGTAAATGTGAAGAAAAGGAAAGGTTACCTGAACCTTAAAACTACTTTCAGCACATGATTTATTGGCTGAAATGATCCACAACCTTTATTTTGTTAGATCAGGTTTTTATAAACCCTTATTGTTTTGTGAAAAATTCATTCATTTTCTGAAAACTCATAGAAAAAAGACACACTGTTGTCTCTGGAAGATTACATATAATAATCAAAAACAAGCAAATGAATTCACGTGTTAAACAATACACATTAGACAATGCACAAAATGAAACACAAAAGCAAACTGACATAACAATATTTACATAAAACAACCTTTCTTATGAAATTACACAAATAATCTTTTCAGTTTATAACTCATCAACATTTCAGAGTAATCTTTTATAATCAAAGGGAACAATATCTGGCAGGTGGGGGAAGCAATTCAACACCCTCCGTATCTGCAAATACTCAATTTGAAGTTCCTCATTGAACGCGTTTCGCGTCCAAATCCTCACAGTAAAAGGACTCTCATCAGGGCTTCTGAATTTCTAGCTTTGCACTATGTTTCAATCCTACGTCCAATTGTATTTTCTCTAGCGTGGAAATATATTCCCATCTCCAGATCGATTATTATTTGTTGTATACCTGCAGAGATACTATGTATCCCCTGCTTGAATCTGACACCGCAATCGTCACTATACTGTCAGGTATCTGAAAAGCACATTCAGTATTTCCCCTCGATTTCTTCCTATAATTTGTAGCTTTGACTAAGAGCAGACTCCCACAAAAGTGGCTCATTTATTTACTTCACATGGCCGATCCTGTCGCATATTACTAAAGTTGATAACTGCCTTTAATAGTGCCTATTCCGCTCGTTGGCTCGCTCTGAGTGGCAAACTTTAGAAAGTTGGCATTTTCTTGCCTAACCCATGTGGTACCTGCAATCTGGTTCTGGTCATTTGGCTGTGTGTAGTTGGCAGCTGGACTTTGTGTATTCCACCTAGACAGTTACACACAATGGAAGCTTAAGTGTGACTGATTGGGCTATCATTGCCAAGATGGAAGGGAGGAGCTGGACCCAAGCTCGCATCTGAATAGATGTGTCCTATTCCCACACAAAGAGCTGCATACTCCCTGTAGTTCGTCTGGAGCCAGGGCTGGCAGAGCATCTGTGCACTTCAAAGGCATGTCTCCTGAAGTTTCCCACACTTCCAAGGCACTACTGATCTCAGACACCACCACTTCAGTATACTTCTGGACCTGTGTATACTCTGCCAGGAAAAAGGACTGTGGTGCTGCTGAAAGCACTGCCACTCTGCTGGGCTGCGACTCTGCTGTACTCCTGCTTTGCTATGCTGCCCTGTGGCCTGCTGCCCTCTTGCCTGGGTAAGAAGGCAAGAGGGCTGCATCTCTTGAACCCAGAACCCAGAGAGACTCCAACGGCTAGTTGGATGACCTGATCTAAAACATCAGGGACATAACAGGCTTCCAACCACCTTGCACCTGAACTCTTCCATCTGTAAGTCTATCCTGCCAAGTGGTGCCACTCCAGTCCTGGACCCTTGGAAGTGTGCCTAAAGAGCTTACCAGCGGAACAGATGCATTGCTGCTGCTGTATTATTAGAAATTGGATTTTTGGCAGGTTACAGCATATGCCAAAGCCAGGCAGAAACCACCACTCTAGTCAAGATAAGGGAGTTACACTCCTAAAATAACCCCTGCTCATCCCCTTGGTAGCTTGGCATGAGCAGTCATGCTTATCTTAGTGTAAAGCATTTGCACATAACCAACAGTAATACAGTGTAAGCACTACAAAAGGACACCACACCATTTTAGGAAAATATCCAATATTTTTATATACTTAAGACAAGGCCAAAAACAATAAAAATCCACAATACAGTACTTCAAAATCTTCACTTATCCAAATATGCTTTAAAAAATAGTTCCTTGATGTCGATAGCTCCTTCCAGGGCTTTCACGGCGTCTTGAGCAAACAAATCCAAAATGTTCTGGCTGACCGTGGCGTCGTGGCCCAGCTTTGGTGTCGGGAAGACCTGCAAACAGTACCTTTTAGAAATGCAGGGCAGCAATAACCGCTCGTTCAGCTTCCGAAAACACAGCGTCTTCAGGTGTCAGTTTCCAAATCGGTGCAGGAGACGTCAGGGCCCTCGAAGTCAGACCAGTTGCAGGTCGATCTCCTCTCTGATGGAGTCTAGAGTGCTGACGTTGGCAGGCGTCGTGTGCTGCAGTGTGAAATGCAGCGGCTCTGTCAGATGGCGTCGTCGGTGAGACCAGGGTCGCGGTGCGAGATGAAGGCAGTGCTCGTCACGGTGCTGGCAGGTCATGTGCAAGCAGCAGCGGTGTCATTGCTGAAGCGCTGTCGTCGGCTGACGATTTGGAGTCGATAGCACCGGCGTCGGTAGGCCAAGTCTGTAGTGCGGGATGATGAAGGCGGTGCATCGTGTAACTTTACGAGTGGTGCCCTCGAATCACGGTGCAAGCAGCGGCGTCAATTTCGGCGTGGGGTGGCGTCATCAGGGATACCAAGGCATCGACGTGAAGTGAGGCGGTGAGGAGTGCGATGCCCACAGGTTGCAGTGCGAGCAGCGGCTCTGTGGCGGCATCAGCAGGCATCGTCGGTGAGACTAGTATCACGGTGCGGCGGTGCCCTCTGCGATGCCTTCAGGACACGGAGTCGGCAGCGGCGTCATAGATGTCGTCGGGTTGCTTTTTTTCTGTTTCAGCACAAAACACACAGTCCCCAGTGCTGAGGGCAGAAGAAATTGAAGTCTTTGTTGTTCCTGAGACTTCCTGAACAGGGGACAAGCTCTACCTCAAGCCCTTGGAGAAACTCACAAACGTAGATTGCGGAAAGTTCAGTCCAGTCCTTTCACTGCTCAAGACAGAAGCAGCCACTGCAGGCCAACACAGCAAAGCACACAGCAGTGTGAAAGTTCCCCCTCACAGCTTTTCCAGCTCTTCTTCTTGGCAGTCTTCTTGGTCCAAAAGAGTTCTAAAGTTCAGGGGTCTGGGCCCCAGTATTTGTATCCAAAAATCCTTTGATACTCTAGGTAGAGGGTGTCAGTGCCCAGCAAGAACCAGTTCTGCCTTCTCTGGTGTGATTTCCCGGCAGGGGGTGGAGACGGCATTGTCAGAGACAGACCAGGCCCTTTAAGGTGCAAGGAAATATCTTCCCTCTTCCCCCATTGCAGCCCAGGTCTATTCAGCCCTTTCCTGACCTACCTAGACTATTTGGAGCCACCCTTGCTTCCTAGCCATCTGTCGTCCCAAACCCAGACAGGCAATTCACATTCCAGCAGAGGCACATGGGATGACTGAACAAGAAAATACCTACTTCCTAAAAGTGGTATTTTCAAACACAGAATGTAAAAATCACCTTTACTAAAAGATGCATCGTTAGACTTTAAGTTCAGGCATACTAAATTGTATTTTCCCAACTAGTTCCCAGGGCCAGTTATCTTTATAAGATGTTATAAACAAACTTCCCATTCTGTCCTATGGGAACAGGTAGCCTTGCAACAGTGAAAAACGAAATTAGCTGTAATTCACTATCCGGACATGCCACACACACCAGGGCATGTCCTACCTTTCACATACACTGCACCCTGCTCACAGGGGTCCTTTGGGCCTTCCTTAGGGGTGCCTGACATGTAAGAAAAGGGAAGATTAGGGACTGAAAAGTTTGTGCCCTGGCCAAGTCGACATGGCAGTTACAAACTGCGCGCAGACTCTGCAATGGCAAATCTGAGTTACCTTTTTTAGGGCTACTCATGTGGGTGGCACAATCAATGCTGCAGGCCCACTAGTAGCAGTTAGTTTACAGGCTCTGGCATACTCAGTGCACTTTACTAGGGACTAACAAGTATATGCACTTTACCACTGATCAGCAGAGGTAAAGTTCCCAGAGTAATAAATCCAACACAAACAGGTCAGGAAAAGATAGGAGGAAGAAGCAAAAAGTTTGGGGATAACCCTGCAAAAAGGGCCATTTCCAACATGCATGTATTGGACCTGGCACAGAAGGCCCGCATCCCCCTCACAATCCTCTGAGCCAAAGCATTGCCGAGGTGCGGCACATCTCTCGCCACTCGCATCCTCGATTGACAGCAGTCTCAACAACGAAGTCGGCCTCAGCATTGCAGCCTAGCAGCTCCTCTGAACCAATGATTCGCCAGATGCGTGCCACATCCCTGAGTCCGGACTTCGCATTGCAAACCCCATCGACAGCATCCTCGATGAAGATGCAACAGGACCTCACACCACAGCCTTGCTGCATTTTTGAACCGCCGCATCGCTTCGGCTGCATGGCGCTTCTTCAAACTGGTTCCATGCAATGCTCAACAACAAGGATTTAAGGTACTGTGTCCTGCAGAACTAACTGGGTCCCAGTAGCTGATCCACACTTCATCATGGTCGGCTTGAATTTGTGAGTTTGTTCTAATCTGGCGCCAGTAAATTCCCTTGATAGCACTTTTTGGCGCTATTTCGACTTAAATTTGAAATTCAATATCTCTGGTCCTACTAATTGGATTTTGGTCATTTGATTTATTAAATGTACTCTATTTTTCAAAATCTGATGTGGGATCTTTTTGTGTTGTGTTTTCACTGTTTAAAGTGTTGCACAAATACTTTACACATTGCCTTCAGGTTAAGCCTGTCTGCTCTGTGCCAATACACCAGAGGCTGACCACAGGTTAATTTAGGATTTGCTTGAGCCTTACACTGACCAGGATTGTGGTTGGTACTTGACCAGGGCTCACAACCAACTCAACCAGTAATTTAATTTCTAACAACATTTCAAATAACATCATTGATGATTTCATGTAAGCTATTGCTTCTCTAATCCCTCTATAAAGCATCAGATAATGTTAGACAACTAAGTAGGTAGCAAATGTCCCACAGCATACACAGAATAGATTGAATATATGTGCATGTCCCAAATAAAAAGTGCAGTAATACAAACAAGTTTTCTAACTGTGACATCACTTTAATTGTTGTTTTTTCCAGTATATATTTTTTTAAGCGTAATGTAAGATCTTATTACCATACTTAACTATAATGTTACTTTTTGCTTGACGAATCCTCATAAAACATTAAAAAAAAACATCCAGCTCGACTCCTACACAGAACGTTTTGTACTGATTCGTCAAGCAGGGTCAAGAAAAAGGGAGGGTGATTTCCCATGTTAAGTCCCATATGAAATTTTGCTCACCAATACAAAACAAGCATTTGCAATGCAACAGGTCTTGCATTAGAAAGGTTTGAGCTATTGGTATTGTAAATGACAAATGTTTTATTTATGTGTTGGCTTTGAAAATAGCGAAATTAATAGCTTTGTCATTTACAATGCCAATAGTTATAACTTTTGCAAATGTGACACCTATAGCATTTGTAATGCAATATGTGTTGTATTTACGTGACTTACATGTATTGATATTACAAATAACAATGGCTTTTAATTTTTTTAAATAATTATGCTTAAATAAAAGTTATTGTAATTTATAATGGCAATAGCTTAAACTTTTGTAAATAACTTTTGTGAAGATTATGTTCAGTGTATTTTATTGTGATGAAAAGCCAAGAACAGAAGTGAAATATTAACATCTTTTTGTGATATTTGTAATAAAGCTTGAAACATTGAGAGAACATATTTGAACCAGTTGTTGTTGAATGGTTGCACAGATTGATGCTGTGGTGGCGCTGAGTGATGTTGTGGTGGCAAGCGAATTATACTGTGGCGATAAGTGGTTCTGTGGTAGCGCATAGTGATGTTGTGGTGCCCCTGAGTGATGCTGTGGTGGTGCTAAGTGATGCTATATGCTACGCTATGTTTTGTTTTGCTATCCTATGTTTTGTTTTGCTATGCTATGTTTTGCTATCCTATGCTTTGATTTGTTATGCTATGCTATGCTGTGTTTTGTTATGCTATGCTATGTTTTGCTATGCTATGCCATGTATTGTTGTGTTGTGTTGTATTATGCTATGATTTATTTTGCTATGCTATGTTTCGTTGTGTTTGGTATGCTATGCTATGTTTTGCTATGCTATGATATGTTTTGTTTTGTTATGTTATTTTCTTTTGTGCTTTGTTAAGCTATGCTATGTTTTGTTGTGTTTTGCTATGTTTTGTTATGTTATTTGTTGTCATGTTTTGTTATGCTATGTTTTGTAATGTTATGCTATGTTTTGTTATGCTATGCTATGTTTTGTTTTGCTATCGTATGCTTTGTTTTGTTATGCTATGCTATGTTTAGTTCTGCTATCCTATGCTTTGTTTTGTTTTGCTATGCTATGTTTTGATGTGTTCTGTTATGCTATGCTTTTTATTGCTATGCTATGCTATATTTTGTTGTGTTTTGCTATGCTATGCTTTGTTATGCTATGCTATGTTTTGTTATGCTATGCTATGCTTTGTCATGTTTTATGATGCTATGCTTTGTTTTGCTATGCTATGTTTTGTTTTGCTATGTTTTGTTATGCTATGCTATGCTTTGTTATGCTATGTTTTGTTATGCTATGCTATGCTAAGCTTTGTTTTGCTATGCTATGCTATGTTTTGTTATGCTATGCCTTGTTTTGTTGTGTTTTGCTGTTTTGTTATGCTATGCCTTGTTCTGTTATGTTATGCTATGTTTTGTTATGTTATGCTATGTTTTGTTATGCTATGTTTTGTTATGCTATGTTTTGTTATAAAATGCTTTGTTTTGTTATGCTATGTTTTGGTATGCTATGCTATGTTTTGTTGTGTTTTGTTATGCTATGCTTTGTTGTGTTTTGCTATGCTATGTTTTGTTATGCTATGCTATGTTTTGTTTTGTTATGCTATGCTGTTTTGCTTTGCTATCCTATGCATTGTTTTGTTTTGCTATCCTATACTTTGTTTTGTTATGCTATGCTATGTTTTGCTATCCTATGCTTTGTTTTATTATGCTATGCTGTGTTTTGTTATGCTATGCTATGTTTTGTTATGCTATGCTTTGCTGTGTTTTGCTATGCTTTGTTACGTTATGCTATGTTTTGTTATGCTATGCTATGTTTTGTTGTGTTATGCTATGCTTTGCTTTATTTTGTTATGCTATGCTATGTTTTGTTATGCTATGTTTTGTTATGCTGTGCTATGTTGTGTTTTGCTATGCTATGCTGTGCTTATTGTTATGCTATGTTGTGTTATCCTGTGCTTTGTTATGCTATGCTATGTTTTGTTTTGCTATGTTTTGTTATGCTATGTTTCATTGTGTTTTGTTATGCTATGCTATGTTATGTTGTGTTATGCTATGCTTTGCTTTATTTTGTGTATGCTATGCTATGTTTTGTTATGCTATGCTATGTTTTGGTATGCTATGCTATGTTGTGTTTTGCTATGCTATGCTATGTTTTATGTCATGCTATGTTTTGTTATGCTGTGCTTTGTTTTTTTATGCTATGCTATGTTTTGTTTTGCTATCGTATGCTTTGTTTTGTTATGCTATGCTATGAATAGTTTTGCTATCCTATGCTTTGTTTTGTTATGCTATGCTTTGTTTTGTTGTGTTTTTTATGCTATGCTTTGTTATGCTATGCTATGTTTTGTTGTGTTTTGCTATGCTATGCTTTGTTATGCTATGCTATGTTTTGTTGTGCTATGTTTTGTTGTGTTTTATTATGCTATGCTTTGTTTTGATAGGCTATGTTTTGTTTTGCTATGTTTTGTTATGCTATGCTATGCGTTGTTGAGTTTTGTTATGCTATGCTATGTTTTGCTATGCTATGATATGTTGTGTTTTGTTATACTATGCTATGTTTTGTTATGCTATGCTATGTTTTGTTGTGTTTTGTTATGCTATGCTATGTTTTGTTGTGTTTTGCTATGTTTTGTTATGCTATGCTATGTTTTGTTATGCTATGCCTTGTTTTGTTATGTTATGCTGTATTTTGTTATGTTATGCTATGTTTTGCTGTGTTTTATTATGCTATGCTATGTTTTGTTATACTATGCTTTGTTATGCTATGCTACGTTTTGTTGTGTTTTGTTATGCTATGCTATGTTGTGTTTTGCTATGCTATGTTTGTTATTTTATGCTGTGCTATGTTTTGTTGTGTTAAGCTATGCTATGTTTTGTTATACTATGCTTTGTTATGCTATGTTTTTGCTGTGCTATGTTTTGTTGTGTTTTGTTATGCTATGCTATGCTGTGTTGTGTTTTGCTATGCTTTGTTTTGTTATGTTATGCTATGCTATGTTTTGTTATGTTTTGTTATGCTATGCTATGTTTTGTTGTGTTTTGCTATTTTTTTATGTAATGCTATGTTTTGTTATGCTATGCTATGTTTTGTTATAAAATGCTTTGCTTTGTTATGCTATATTTTGGTATGCTATGCTATGTTTTGCTGTGTTTTGTTATGCTATGCTATGCTTTGTTGTGTTTTGCTATGCTATGTTTTGTTATGCTATGTTATGTTTTGTTATGCTATGCTATGTTTTGTTGTGTTATGCTATGCTTTGCTTTATTTTGTTATGCTATGTTTGTTATGCTATGCCGTTTTGTTATGCTATGCTATGTTGTGTTTTACTATGCTATGCTGTTTTTTGTGTGTTGCTATGTTTTGGTATGCTGTGCTTTGTTATGCTTTGTTTTGTTTTGCTATGTTTTGTTATGCTATGTTTCGTTGTGTTTTGTTATGCTATGCTCTGTTTCGTTATGCTATGCTATGTTTTGTTGTGTTATGCTATGCTTTGCTTTAGTTTGTTATGCTATGCTATGTTTTGTTATGCTATGCTATGTTGTATTTTCCTATGCTATGCTGTTTTATGTTATGCTATGTTTTGTTGTGTTTTGTTATGATATGCCATGCTGTGCTTTGTTTTGTTATGCTATGCCATTTTTTGTTTCGTTATGCTATATATTTGGTGTGTTTTGCTATGCTTTGTTTTGCTAGGCTATGTTTTGTTGTGTTTTGCTATGCTATGCTTTGTTATTGTATGCTATGTTTTGTTATGCTATGTTTTGTTAAGCTATGCTTTGTTATGCTATGTTTTGTTTTGTTATGCTATGTTATGCTATGTTTTGTTATGTTATGCTATGCTTTGTTTTGTTATGCCATGCAATGTTATGCTATGTTTTTTTATGCTATGCTATGTTTTGTTATGCTATGCTATGTTTTGTTGTGTTTTTTATGCTATGATTTGTTGTGTTTTGTTATGCTTACTATGTTTTGTTATGCTATGCTATGTTTTGTTTTGCTATGCTATGTTTTGTTTTGCTATGCTATGTTATGTTTTGCTATCCTGGTGTGTGGTTGTGTGTGTGTGTGGCTGTGTGGTGTGTGTGGGGTTGTGTGGGGGGTTGTGTGTGTGTGGGGGGGGTTGTGTATGTGTGTGGGGTTGTGTGTGTGTGTGTGTGTGGTTGTGTGTGGGGTTGTGTGTGTGGGGTTTTGTGTGTGGGGTTGTGTGTGTTTGGGTGGTTGTGTGTGTGGGGCGGTTGTTTGTGTGGGAGGGGTTGTGTTTGAGTGGGGTTGTGTGTGTGTGGGGGGGTTGTGTGTGTGGGGGTGTGTGTGTGTGGGGGTTGTGTGTGTGGGGTAGCACAGAAAGCACAGCAAAAGTGGGCCTTGTACAGTGTAAAGTAGACCGTGAGCAGTAACGTTTTGGTTACACTTGAAACCCCATCAGCGGCTACAATAAAGCATTAATAAACTGAACTGAAAGTGTGGGAGAGAATGGACTTGAGAAGCAGGGGCACAGAACAAAGATCTAGGGCGAGAAAAGGAGGAGGAACAAAAGAGCAGAGAAGTGACAGAATGAGACGAAGGGATAAAGAAGAAAATGCAATGACAAGGCGGACGAAGGAGAGAGAGGAGCATGTAAACGGGTCTGAAGGGACGTTAGTAAGAGAGACAGAGAACAACAGAAGTGAGTGGAAGGCAGAATGTTGAGAGGAGAGAAAATAGAGAAATATGAGGTGATAGTGGGAGAAGAAGGGAGGGGACAGCAAGGCAGAAAGAAGGAAAAAGGAATAAAAATGGAGTACCAGGGGGCTGGAGAGAAATCGTAAAAGGGAATGAAAAGGCAATAGGTCTCGGATTAACGCGAGTTTAAGCTATTGGCATTGTAAATAGCAATGCCTTTTATTTATGTTTTAAAAATGAAAAAATATTAAAAAGTATTGTTATTTGCAATGTTAATAGCTAAAACTTGCGTAAATGCGAGACTTATTGCATTGCAAATGCTTGTTATTAGTCTATAAGCTTTTGTTGGGAAGCTGAACCGCGTGTTGGTGGCACAGAACTTCTTGCATATTCTACGAGTAGAAGAATTCAGCAAGAATTGTTTACTTTTGGTATATTTGCAACTAACCTTGCCACAGAAGTTACAAGTCAACCAGCGCTTTGACTATCAATGATCACTTGCTCTTGATAACATATGCGATGTGTTGCTATGTATCGTTGTAACACTCAAGCTCTCTGTTCATAATGTGTGTAGACATTATTTGTAATCGCCCCAGTTTCCATGGTTATTTTGTGTTAGTGTTCCCGTGCAGCCTGTGGAAGGACTTGGAAGGTAGTAAGGAGGAACCGTGCCGCAAGCTAATGCTTTTTATCAGGTTAAATGAATTGTATGTTAAATTAAATCAGTTTTATTATGCTTAGAGCTAAAATCGGCCTGCCTCCTCCCAGGGGACTGATATAATGCTGAGCGTCCTCCAATGGGAGCTGTGTTTAGAAGATCTTGTGGCTTTTCATCATTTAAGCCATTGAGGAACAGCTGTTCTACGCCCAGATTGAAGCAATTGGTGTTGTTTGATTAGGGTATTTTCCCTTTGAGACCCAGGTGCTCATCAACATTGTTCAAATACGGTATTTTTCTTTGCACTGGTGAGTTCATCCAGTGTAGATGCAACTTAGGAAGACAGCTCGGTTGGCTGAGCACCTACTGCACAGCTATAAGGCTTAAGAAGGATGAAGAATGTTTAAAAAAAAGCATGCATAGTTCTCGAAAAGAAAACCCTACTATCAATGGGGTACATAAAGTACAACTTATACCCCACTCTTGCAAGTGACCTCGCGTGTGACACATACCAAGGCAGAGGGAAGAGACGGAGACTCGATTCTGGAGGTTGTGTAAAACACGGAAATAATCCACGCATTAATGCCCGTATGTTTAACGCACATCAAAGAACTCTGCTCGTAGAGAGCCCGGTGCTGACAGACCCCTTACCCGCCTATACATAACACGAAATATAGGTCTGAGTAAGAGCAGGTGCTAGCAATCCATTACTTTGGTTTATTTTGGTTTAAAGGCAAAGGAGGAAGTGCAGCGAGGTAAGAGTGGAAACTGATTAAGAAAGATGGGGACAAGAGGATCGGGGGCATGTGGGAATTAGGTTAATAAGCTCTCTGCATTGTTGTGGCGGGGGCGGGGGAGCGCATTCCTTTGAAGTCTCATGCGGGGGTGGGGGAGCGGATTCCTTTGAAGTCTGATGCCGAGGCTCAGACAAATGGTATGGTGTGGATGTGGCTGGCGATGTGCATGCGCCAGGCTCACATGAACTGTACCAAATCCGCAGTTTGGGTAGACTTTTGAAAGCCTTACTATAATCTCGTCAAGCCAGCATTGCTAAAGCAATGCTGTAGGCCGAGACCTAAAAATGACAGAACAGAATTACACCAAATTTGGATAAAAATTAGAGCTTTACACCCATTCCCCTACCCCTAATGCCACCCCCGAACCCAAATCTCTAAGTAAGTCCTGGCTGCTCTGAAGAGTTTTATTTATCTGTTACAAAGTTATGGTTTTCTTTCCACATTTTCTTGTAAGCTGCCTGGGGCATAAGATTTGTGGACTAACCCACATACTGAAACAGAGTGAGGGCTATGCAGAAGGGAGCATTTGACAAAAGAAATTCTCACTGGGTCAGGAGTTCCCAAATCAACCAGTGACACAATAGAAGCCATGCTGATGGCAGCAGTGCTTTCAATGGAAGTTTAGAAGTGCAGGTGCACACACCTGATTACCTGTTTGCTCCTGGGAAGTGTAGGTACTCTCCTATTCAAATTAAAGTGCAGGTACTCACTACCGCGCAGTACCTGCCCATTCAAAGCGCTGGATGGCGGTGCCCCAGAAGAGGGGAACAACCACTTCTGGCATAGACACGCAACCCTCTTGTGACCCTTACATCCCCGTTATGATGGCTGCTGTAAATTTGCATAGATGAGTCAGAAGAGCTACACATATGTTTTACTCTAAACAAAAAAGAACCACCATTGCCAGCCATTATGGTTGCCAAGAGGGAATGCACACATGAGTACATGCCTGGGTAAACTTTTTAGTTGGCCAGCCATTCACTGCTCTCTGTATTGGAACACTGTACTGAAATTGAATTTATACTATATAAAACTTTTAAAATAAAATTAAAATAAATAAAATAAAATATAGCGCTTACTACTCCTGACCAGGCGCTGCGCAGGTTATTCTTTAGATTAGAGGCCCAACAGAAACGTAATTAACAAACATTTCGGATAACCTTAATTAGAAATTGAACAAGAGTGCAGTTGTGAATTTTCATGTTTGTAGGGTCTTTTTGGGGGCAGGTGTGCCTCTTGTTGGAGACCGTGTTGGGATTTGGGCATTTCGGGTGACAAATCAGTGCTGAGGCCTTGTAGCACGTGTGAAATGATTCTTCCATCTCCAGGCAAGCGACGCACATTGCTCTCCTGACAGAGCTCTCATTATTTCTACTTTTTGTTGCTTTCATTAGGCAGTTAATGAAAAATAGATTAAAGACGAGCGCGCGTGTGTCTGAGCCGCGTCCCCTTTCACTGGCCCCCATTCTGAGGAAACGTGGGTAGAGAAGCGAGTCCCGACTCCCCCTCCAGCCACCGAGCCGTGCAGGGGTGACGACGGCATCTCCGCTCATAATTACTGGATGGAAGCCTTCCCTGTTTTATCTGAGTGGAAAAAGATAATGGTATAGTAGAAGAAGGAACTGGAGGGGGGAGAAGGGGTGGAGGCTGTGAACACAAACAAGAACCCTCAGAAGGGGTTCTGTAAAACAAAACGCTGCGTGATTGATATGTAATTAATATATAGCAACAATGACAGCGTACGCCGCACGCTATTCTGAAACGACCGGCTTTTCTGCTCTGTAGTCTCACTTTCTTTGAATTCTGCCACAGGTTAACTATCTCGACACCTGGGTGGCCGCTCCCGTGGTGGGGTGGATGATTAGGCAGCACAGGGCTGACCAACGTGGGTCAGGGTCGAAAAGCATGCAAGGAACAGTGGACCTTCCTGATTTTGGCAGGGCTCGAGTTGGGGTACCACGACGGCGTCCCCCACTTCTTTTACCGGGAGCTCGATAACTGGGGCAAATGGAGCCACGCATTCAAATTTCATATTTTTTCTAGTGTTGTGTGACCAAAAGATTGACTAAAAGATGATACGCAGCTCAAAGAAGCCCTTGGGAGGTAGTGCATCTAAGGGGTGAGCAAGGGGAGGCAATGAGTCTGATGGTGCAAGCCACCTTTCGTGCCGTCACTTCCTGTCGTGATGTCATCGTCCCCCCACTTCTTTTTTTAGGCCCTGGAGAAGAGGGTGTGGCTAGACGGTTAGAGCGGCCGACTTTGAAGCTGGGGAACCAGGGTCCAGTCTGGCAGGAGGCTCAAGCATCCTGTGATTTTGGGCAAATATCTTAATCTCCCCGTGCCTAGAAAAGAACGTGTCCTTGTGTAATGTAACAGGTGCTCAAGTAAAGCTCACCGATACCTTTGGGTAAAGTTTGCACTATATAAAACTGCAAAACAAACAGAAAAAGATAGCCATAATTGGGGTTTAGATGGCCACACATATCCTCTTCTGCCCACATCCTATTCTCTCACATGCATGTTTGCCTATACTCAATTGTTGTATTTCTGCAAATTGCCCACAACTCATTCACAAGATCGCAGTCTCTCCTCATTCCTCTGAAAGTCTACCACTGCACCCTAACAATACCTAATCGCATCTAATTTACCTTTTAATCCCACCAACCATGTGCATGAGTTCACAAACTGCCCACTAGTGATTGCAGCTCACCAATCCACCAATAATTTAGTCCACCATAAAGAACTGGGATGACCTCATGGAATCGTCTGCTTGAGTGTACAAGATGTATCCCAATAACTAACAGGAACCAATGACACAGGATTAACCACTAACCCTCGGTTCCGGAGCAGTGTGCTACCCTGTTGTGTAAAGCACTTCAATGCCTCATCAGAGGTAGTAAGCGCTATATAAATGCAAACACAATTACAATTACCATCCCTGTGCCCCAGTTGCAGTGCGCCAGCAGTACTAATGATAGCGATGTCCCGGGCGCTAGTCCTCGATGTCCGGACCCAGACTGTATGTCCAAGAAATCCACATGCGATAAAGTTACATATAACTAATCTAAATGTAGACACTCTATAATGTCAGTGATTATCCTAAAATTGTGGCAGAACTGATACTCATTTCTGTCCTAGAGGAAAAGATGGAGGCGAGGGATTGTGACTCTGCCAGGCACAGTCAATCAATCAATCAGGATTTATAAAGCGCGGCTCATCACCCGATAGGGTGTCTAGGCACTTGCAGGCCCCGGAGGCTTATTCGAACAGTCAGGTCAGGAGGGCCATTCGGAATTCCGGAAGTGAGGTGGTGGTCCGGAGGTACTTTGGAAGGCTGTTCCAGGCCTTGCTTAGTCTTTCATGGCTCATGGATGTGGTAGGTTAGGGAAGGATTGGTCAAGAAACCACAGGGTAAAATATTTGAGGCAACTGATCTCTTCAATGATACATTGGCACGTTCTTGCATCTTCTTCCATGTACCTGATATTCAGTAAGGGTTTAATCAATCAATCTATCAGGGGTCTCAAGATGCTGAGGGGGAGGATGCTGCTGTTCTTTTGGGGCACAAGGGTTCAGTCTAAGAGCCAGGTCTTGAGATCCTTTCTGAATTGGGCCAGCGACGGGGATTGCCTGTGGTGAAGAGGCAGGGTGTTCCAGGTCTTTGCAGCGAGGTTGGAGAAGGGCCTTCCACCAGATCTGGTCTTGTGGATCCGTGGGATGGTGGCCAGGGCCAGTTGGGTAGAGCGGAGGTGTCTGGTGGGTATGTGGAATGAGAGGCGGTGGTTGAGATTTGCTGGTCCTGCATCGTGGGTCACATTCTTTGACCGAGTCAATACATTTCGCGAAATAAGCATATGGGTGATCGCCGAATAGTTTACTCCAAGTGGGTAAGTACATTTATGATAAATTTGCCAGCACAGTTTTCATTGTAGAGGGAATTAGCTCTTCCAAGAAGCAGAGTGACTGACTTAGAAAAAGAGCCTGACTTTTCCGCCATCCCTCTGGATCCTGTCAGCTGTCACTATCACTGGAAATTTGTGGCAGGGTGAAGTAAATTATGTGACAACAAAACAAAAATTTTGATGCCTAATGCAGCACTTTCATGACCATATTACTTCATTATTTTGTCGTCTGTACACTTTAGCACTGTCCTTTTAAAAAAAAAAAAATATGGAGTTTTCGGTAGCGCAAAAGATATCAGGTCTCAGAGCGCTTTACACAAGCACCAGTTGTGTTACATGAGCATACATTCTTTTTTTTTGCTAGGCATGGGAGATTAAGGGGCATATTCTCAAGAACATGTGATAATCATCGCAAAAGCAACTTAACGCAACCTCCAACATGGCAGTCTATCGTGGGAAGGTTACGCCGTGTTAACTAAGTATTCTCAACACGGCAGCCCCATGCGATAGTCTCCTGATAACGCGTCAACTGACCGCATTAAAATCACCGCCATGCCGCAAAAATGCAAAACACGTACACAAAAAATGCTGCGATGAGGCCAATCTTGGTACAACAATCAGCAAAAGCCAGCCACAGCTGCAATTCACGTGCGTCAAGCGGGAAAAATCACCATCAAAGTAGAAAAAAAACAGACAAACAAATGCTAAACAACAGCGAAGCACAATGGATGGTGCCGGAGCAAGTACGGAGGAGAACCAGTATCCCACAAGCCCCCCGGAGGAACAGCCTCGGACCATGGGGTCAGGGAAGGCCAAGGAGAAGAAGAGTAGGAGGAAGCGCTTCAGTCCGCAGGAAAACAGGATCCTGATAACGGAGGTGATAGAACATCATCAACAACTGTTCGTCACCTCCACTGTGTCATTGGCAACAAAAAATGGACTATGGCAGTCCATCGTGGACAAGGTGAATGCAGTGGGAGTGCTGAAGAGGACAATGGAAGAGGTCAAGAGGTGCTGGAATGACGTCAAGCGCAAAACCAAGCTGAAACTCGGAAACAACCAGAAGGCAGCAATGTAGACTGGAGGTGGCAGTCCTGCACCACAGGTGGAGCTGGACAAAATGGAGGAAATGGTGTCCACAGTCATCAGTGGGGAGACAATGGCAGGAGTCAGGGGACCAGACACAGCTCAACATGACCGGACACCACTGCACCAGGGTGAGTAAGGACCAGGGATTGGAAGGACTGGGGCAGATGGGCACAATGGCACACATGAACAATGAAATAGAGCACATCTGCAGGCAAACCATGCCCCAGCCCCCAAATCCCACCAAGAGACCAATCTACCCAAGTATTCAACATCTCATCACTGCATAAGCACAGAAGTCAAAGGCACATCGCATGAAATAGAGAAGGGGCAGCAAAATCAGAGCTGCAGGAGCGACTCTCCCAAAATGCAGCACACACAAATAACAGGCAGAGCACATCAACAGTGACAACAATGTGGCACAAACCGCAACACATCCACAACAGAATACAGGACACAACTGGTGCGGACTGGGTGTAGACACTGGCCAATCACAAGTGGCATTGCAGGGAAATGTGAGTTGATAAAGTAAAAGTACGAACACACACACGTCTGATGTCGAAATGTCCACTGTTCTCGTCAAATAGGCAGCTCCTCCCAAACAGCCACGATGTACACAGTCATGCAGCCTGCATGTAAACATGTACAATGCGACAACATACATGTGAATACATTGTTAAACTGCATCTCCCCTTCACATTGCAGAGGGAGAATCAACGCCTCCTGCAGAGCAGCCAAACCCTCTCTGATGATAAATAGGACCACCACAGCTTTGACTCCAGTGCCCTCCAAGAGTTCATTGACAGCCTCTGCAACACACCTCCAGGAGCAAGGCAGCCCAGCTGCAACGAGGACACCCCACCCCCTACTCAGACCACACAGCATGTAGAACCCACCACCGTAGATGCCTCCCAGGACCCCCACAAAGAACACATGGCCTTCCAACGCCGTGTGTTGGGGTGCCAGGTGCAGCTGGTTGAACAGGTGTGGTGGGCTTCGACCAAATGGCAGCCAAACTAGATGCCATATGTGGGTGCCTAAGTCCCATCAGGGACCACTCACAGTTCCTAACGGACACCCACAGTCCACTCCATGCTCTCCAATGGACCATGGTTGACATCGCTGGAGCCCTGACTCAGAGACTAGAACAACTGTCCAGCCAGAGTGGCTCCAGCGATGTCGGCCGGGAGTTGGGACACATGTGGAGGTTAATGGAGACCATGGTGCGGACACAGGCAGAAAGTGCAGCTGCCACGGCTGCACACCAGCGAGTGGTAGCTGGGTTCTACAATGACCTTAGGACCATCCTCATGGAATTGCTGCCACAAGTGTGATTCACAAGCCAGACGGGGAACGGACTTTCTCGCTGGTGGGGGGCCGAGAGGAGCTCAAGTGGGGAGTACACCCTCCCGTGTATTAACACTATTTCACAACAAGTACTCCCTTGGTTACCTAACTCGCAGTTAAATGGTTAAATTATCTGGAACAATCTCTAAACTATAAGGAGGTGGTATGCCTTATATGAAGCTATTAGCGCCACTCATGCGTGGGAAAGGAGGCACGTCCTTTTGCTATATATTTTCCCTCACACACCCTAGTGGTGTCATGCTTCATCATCGGGACACCCTGACGCCTAGAAGTCAGGGTGGACTTGGCCGTCTTTCAGGGAGCACTTACTGAGATAGTTTTGGCCAGGGGGATAAAGATTAAAAATCAATATCAGATCACAGTTTCCCTTTATTCTTGGATCCGATAGAGAAAAACAGAGTACAAAGGGCCAGTAGGGATATCATGGTCCTAAGACCATGGGAGTACTTGTTGTAAAATATTGCTGCCACAAGGCCTGTCGCTGATGCATGCTGCTGCTACCACTACATCCACATCATCACCCCCTGAAGTGGCAGTGCCACACAGTGTGGCAAATATTTCGTCTCCTGCCCCTGAGGTGTCTTTGGCACACAGTGCTGGAGACAGAACACCACCACCCACACGTGAGTCACATGAAACAGCAGAGGACGAAGATGCGGATGACACCTCCTTCATGGTAAGAAGGACGCAGTAGCATTCATCTCCGCCATATGGCCTGTTTCTGCTTGGTACTGCCCTTTGCATCATCACCTTCCAATGTCCCCCGATGCACCCTGCAACACTCACCTTGGACCTCGACATGGACTGCCATATACTGTGTGATCAATTGATATGTAACAATCTAGGCAACCATAACGAAATAAATCAATTTTAATATTTATAAGGAAACTAGGCTACAACAATGCTTCTTAGTTTCGACAATTTATTGACAATTAAAAAATTGACACAGTACAATATTTTAAAATTAAAATGCACAATAAAAAATATAATTTCCACAGAGGAAGATAAGCAGAATACACAAATTACATATTACATATTCAAATGCCTATGAAATTAAAAGAAGGTGGCAAATTAGTTCTCTACGCGCGTTTCGGCGACCAGCGCCTTCTTCTGGAGCAGCCACGAAAATATCTAAAAGAAGGAGGGTAAATTTACAAAGAGGAAAATTACACACATAAAATTACTATTTTTACAATCTTTAAAAACAATTTACAGATTTTCTTGTAGCCTAGAATTAAACCTTATTTGCAAATAGTATTAGTGTAGCAATACATCAACACTATAAATTTCATTTCCTTGCGATACTAGCTTTCCAGGAGATGGAAGGGCATATAAAAGAGTTGAAGTGATATAAGGACTTTTTAATAGAAAGGGGAACAGCGAATAAATTCATACTGCCATAAATTTTCGAGGACCCTTATTAAATTTATCAGTGGCCTAGTTCCTCCTTTTATGGTGACTCTTAGTAAAGTCTTATACTTACAAGAGAAGTTGGTTATATTGATGTATAGGATATATTTTGCTTTTCTTGATTTCTGTAGTAAGCGATTCAAATCGTCAGATTGCTGGAGTTTAAAAAAGGATTTATGATTAAAGTTTACTCATATGGTGTCAGAACATTTCCTAAGATCTTAATAAGAATTTAAGTTCTTTTTCTGAGCACTTACATGATAAAAAACTTTGCAATATGTATGGCTTCAGTGACGATATCTAGTGTTGTTCAAACGTTAGTATTTTATCTTCAACAGGTGGCTAGAAAATTCAAGAGATAGAAACATATTTACATACAGATCTTGAGTTTTAGACTACGATCTCAGAGTACCTATACTTTTAGTTACTACCTAAGGTGTCCTGAATAGGCTCTTAGATCATCTCTCTATTGATTAGAGCGGTCAGTCTCAAGTTATAGGATTTTCTATTCCCAGACAATAGAAGTGACACTACAGATTTTTGGAGATTATAAGAATCCCTTTTTGAACGGCGTAGTTAGAAATAATAACCATCATTGGCTACACTCGGTATAATGTTCTCTTTCTGATCAAATACAAGAGCATGTCTACATTCATTACAACCAGGTCATGAATGCAGATATACTCTTGAATTTTCTAGCCACCTGTTGAAGATAAAATACTAACGTTTGAACAACACTAGATATTGTCACTGAAGCCATACATATTGCAAAGTTTTTTATCATGTAATATAACCAACTTCTCTTGTAAGTATAAGACTTTACTAAGAGTCACCATAAAAGGAGGAACTAGGCCACTGATAAATTTAATAAGGGTCCTCGAAAATGTATGGCAGTATGAATTTATTCGCTGTTCCCCTTTCTATTAAAAAGTCCTTATATCACTTCAACTCTTTTATATGCCCTTCCATCTCCTGGAAAGCTAGTATCGCAAGGAAATGAAATTTATAGTGTTGATGTATTGCTACACTAATACTATTTGCAAATAAGGTTTAATTCTAGGCTACAAGAAAATCTGTAAATTGTTTTTAGAGATTGTAAAAATAGTAATTTTATGTGTGTAATTTTCCTCTTTGTAAATTTACCCTCCTTCTTTTAGATATTTTCGTGGCTGCTCCAGAAGAAGGCGCTGGTCGCCGAAACACGCGTAGAGAACTAATTTGCCACCTTCTTTTAATTTCATAGGCATTTGAATATGTAATATGTAATTTGTGTATTATGCTTATCTTCCTCTGTGGAAATTATATTTTTTATTGTGCATTTTAATTTTAAAATATTGTACTGTGTCAATTTTTTAATTGTCAATAAATTGTCGAAACTAAGAAGTATTGTTGTAGCCTAGTTTCCTTATAAATATTAAAATTGATTTATTTCGTTATGGTTGCCTAGATTGTTACATATCTATTGCTTACTCTTTCCCTGGTCTAGGAACCTTATTCTTTTATACCCAGGGGGTCCTTGTTAAATACACGCGAATATACTGTGTGATCGCCAAGGACACAGCAATCAGACTGCAGACTGAACACCTCCTCTTCCTTTGGGCTTGTCATTCCCTGAAGAACTCTGGCTGGCCCCCAACAGGCCAACAATGTAAAGTGGTATTGCATGGCACTGTACTGCTCCAGATGCAGCACTCCACTGAATGTGCATTAAAGATTCTGAATCACACAGATGTGTCATACCTTTGGTCTTTAAAGTGTGGTAGTATGGATGTATGTAGGGTCAGTGAATTCCTCTTACGTCCATGTGGCTCATGTCGTTGGACTTGGGTCACAGGGTGACACATTGCCGAATGTTGTCCAGGTGGCGCCGACCCCACAACAGCAACACACGCATTTGTTACTTCCTAGTCCAGCCCCATACAGAACCATGCCCAGAGCCCCGGGGTCTTTGTACAAAACCTTACGCTGGACTGGCATACGCCAGGCCAGCCCACTATGCTTACGCTCAGGGGGAGGAGAACGCTACATGTGCCAGGACTTCCCTGTAGTGATCTTCTGGTCACAGCTCTAGTTGTCAGTATGCCAAAGCCACTCCCTCATGGCTGGAGTACACCCACACCAATCCAGCACACGCGTCACATGACATGTGACCTGGGCAATAAAAAGGGCTGGGCGCACGTGCTCAACGCCATGTCTGACCTCTCTCGGGGTGTATCGGTGTGATGTGCATGTGGGCATGGGGGCCCAGGGGCCTGAGACATCACATTCTGCCGGCCCGAAAGTGACATAATGACGTCCGCATCATGTTACCCAATCATAGACGGGCAGTGACTTTTGGGGCACAGACTTGGTGGCACTGGATGCACTGCAGCCAGCAGAGGCACACCACCACGGGACGGTGACTTTCAGTGCAGTGATGTAGAGGCACTGTAAGTGCTGAGCCGGTGCGCAGCCTGCGATGATGCCCTGTCCCGGCGGTCCGGACTGCCCAGGTTTTGTGTGCCCTTCTGGACCGCAGTGAAGGCCTGAGCCAGCGGACAGTGGGGGCCTACCACCACCTGGTGTGGCCTCGCTGGTCCCAGAGTTAGTGGCACCGCAAGGACCGAGCGGATGTGCAGCCTGCGATGATGCCAGGTGCACTGGTATGTCCTCTGCCATGGCGAAATCAAGACCCAACACCAAATGTGAGACCTGGTGGCCTGCGGAGCCAGGCTGCATGATGTGGAGGGTGCCCTGTCCGCGGGCTCCGGTCTAGGGGCTTGCAGCGGCACGTGGTGGGCCCTCTTTTCTACATGCAGGTGGCAGAAGGTGAGCAGTGAGGCCTGGGTGGGAAGGGGCGGGCATCCACTGCTGGGCGGCAAGAGGGCCTGTGGTGCAGCTAACTGGGTGCACAGGGGCGGACAGGCGATGATGTTGTGTGCAATTGTATGTACTTTGCCATTCTTTTATCTGGACTCTGTTTCAGATGACGTATGTTTTAGATGTGGGACCTGTTGAACTGCACTACATACCGGCACGTGGTTGGAGACACACCGGTGGCAGCAGGTGAGCAGTGTGGCCTGGGTGCGCAGTGTCGGCACTCTCTCTCCATGTCCCTCTCGTCTTTTCTCTGTGTCTCTCTCCCCCTCTCTGTCCGTCTATCACTCTCTCCCCCTCTCGTTCTGTCTCTCTCTCCCTCTCTCCTTCGCTCTCTCTCTGTCCCTTGATGTGCGCAGGACATACCTTCTCAACATATGTTTTGGCTTGCAGGCTGTGACCTACGGATTGTCACGAGGGGAGCCGCCATGTGTCTTCTCTTCTGTTCCGTGTTTATTTGAATAAAGTTTCATTTGTTGATTTGAAGGTAAATGTGTGATGCTCATTTTTGTGATGACACATGCATGTCACCAGATGTGATTGTGCGACATCAGGCGGATTATTTGGTACATGATTCCCTGTAGTTGATGTGACATGTCTTTGGCCGAGGGGGGTGGGGAGGGGGTCCTGGTGGTGGTGGCTGTTGTGGTCAAGTTGGAGCTCCGAGCTGCATGATCAGTGACTACATGGCGTCTGTTGCCCTTTAGGTGTGGCTGTGGGTTGGGCTCCCTGTTGTGGTGCAGGCTGTGGTCAGACTTTGCACCAGGTCAGAGCAGGTGTTAGTTTCCTGCTGCTAACGCGCCTTATCGCATGTTTTGGGCTCTTATCGCCGATCTGGCTGGTAGTTGAGAATGTTGCAGAGTAAATGTAAATGTAGTATACTTGTAAAGCGCACAGCTGCCCCAGCAACGGGGCGTCCCGGCGCTGTATAACTCTGGGGAACCCGTCCTGGCTTTCCCTGTGGGATGGTCCCTAGCTGGGAGTCCCCAAGGTGGAGCCAGGCATCCCCAGAATTGGTGGGGCCGTTGTGGAGATTAGGCAAGCTAATGCCCAGAGTTGCCGAGTGGAACCCCTGATTAGAGTAAGCACCGAAGCGAGAATTATCGAGTCCGCTGACCAAGGTCCACGACCCTGCCGCATCGGGAATTGAACCCTGGTCCCGGGCTGACTTCTGCTCTCAGGCCTGCCGCCTCTAACCAGTGAGCCACACTACTCCAGAGTGGTGTTGTCGTGGCGCTTTGCATGGGAACATCTACTCTACATCTCATTAGCGATAGTAGCCGGGGTCGTCTGTGGCAATGTTTTTTGCGGCTGCTATCGTGGGTAAACTGGTGCAAATGGGCTGGTAGCACCAGCTTGTGAATGGGGTGTTAAATTTATCGTGATTTTGGCTGTGATAAAGTGCTGTTAACTCGGCGACAGCTCCTTGAGAATATGCCCCTGTGTGATTTGCCCAGAATCACAGGATGTTAAGCGTCATTGCCGAGACTCATACCCGGTTCCCTAGATTCAAGGTCGACCACCCTAGCCGTTAGGCCAACTCCTCTTCCCCTCTCTTTGCTGCGTCAATAGCATAATTCCCATCACAAGAACTGCGCAAGCCTCCTACCTTTCGCCAGTGCCTCCCCAAACCCGCCGCCCCCTGGGCCACCAGGCAGGCACGAAACACTGACTGGTAAACATTTACAATAAGACTTTAATCTCAGCATTCAACAGAACTGCCTCACTTAAGGAACTGCAAAAATATTAAACAACATTTTAAGTGCTGCTATCCACAAATGGGAATTTTAAAAGCACGGTCGGAGTTCTGAAATATGTTTAGAAAAAAAATGAAAAATTGATTCTAATCTTTCTTTAATGGCAAACAGTGTCTCGTAGAATCAAATGACAACTTCTGCTGTAAAAAAAATACCTTAGTGGAAAACATATTTTCTTTGCATCTAGGGAGCTTTTTTATCGCTGTAGATAAACCCAGTGCTATCTATTTCATCTGTTACAATTGGTTATAGAAATATTCGGATGAAAAGCTCCTTATCTGTATGATTGCTGAGGCAGTTTCAATAATACAGGCATATCTTACTGTCTACGTCATTTGAGGTTCATCATTATTGCCCATCTTGTTTTATGTGGTTTTTTTCCTTCTCAGTAAACAGATATCTAGTTCTGTACTCTGTAACCACCCTCCTCAAGCTTGGCCCTTGAGTCCCGTCAATCTAGAGCATGGGGGGTTGTACATCCATTAATATGCCTTATTATTCCTATTAGCCTATCTCCTACTAGTGGCTTTGTTCACTTTACCTGACATAATGGCATTACTCCATAAGTAGCAATCTAGTTTCTAAAGCCTGGAAAAGGCGCAGCTAGGTCTTGGATTGTGTGGAATTGTAACTTCGGGCAGTGCTTTGAGTAGAGTCGCTGTAAGGAAATTCCACAGTACCAGCCGCTGGAAGTCCCGCCCTAAGGGACAGGACTTTCAGTTGGTGGAAATGATGCTGGCCACCCGGGTACCAAGGAAAAAATGCAAGTGGTGACCGGGCTTTGGTGTGCCATCTGGTGGCCTGTAAGGTAGCAGGAATGTGTTCCCACTATCACACAGGGTTCTTTTTGTCATTTTTTTTTAATTTTCAGATAGTAGCAAAACATTGAGCTCCACAAATGCACACACTCCTAGCTAGGAAAGCTAATTTTGAATTTGAAGGATTGTGATTGCTTCATTGATATGAGTTGTTTCCAGCCAGTTTAAGATCCGTAGCCCATATTGGCAGCTGACACTAATGGCAACATTTGTTACCCCTAGTCTTTCACTTTTCAGCAACATTTCCTACTGGAAATTAGGACTGGGGAAATTCAAGGGCATATTAACAAGGGCTTTATCTCCGCTTTTTTGGTTTTAAAAGCCAAAGAAGTGGCGATAAAAATACCGCCTTATCAACTACAGGGTGCTAACATGCAAAATCGCATGTTAGCACCCTTTTTCACTACGCTTCCCTTTGCATCTCTAATGAGATGCAAAGTGGGCGTTCCTGAGCAAAACAATAGGAGAAATGTCGCTAAGCGACATTTCTCCTATTATCAAGCTTCACGCTACCCTGTTAGAGACAAAAAAAACAGCGCTAACCACGGTTAACGCTGCTCTTTAACGTCTGCTAATTTTCCGATTTAGCTATGTAATCCAATGGGAGGTGGATTACATGGTTAATTCCACCATAGGCTATCAACAAGGATATCCCTATCCTTGCAGTTTTATCGCTGCATTACCAGCGATAACCTCCCAAAATGCCGCTATCGCTGGATTTTTTATCGCCTAGGCGGTTAGCGTTCTTAATAACGCGATAACCAGGCGATATTATCCAGCAATATCGGGCGCTAAAAAAATTAACGTTAAGCGCCCTTAGCATTAATTTTCCCTGTTACTTGTTAATATGCCCCTCAGTTTGCCAAAAAGCAAATTGAATGGATTTTGCTCTACAGTCAAGTTCACAGCCAGTTGAGAATTGTCGTCCTCATTTATCTAAATAAGTCTATCCTTAGAAAATGAACAAAAATTATCAATATTTTTCAAAAGCAAATCAGTTTTCAAACGCACAATTTAAGAGTGGGTCAGTTATGTAAACAAGCAAATCAAGTATTTAAAACCAAATTCAAATAAATACTTGATTTCTGCAACAACATTTACAAATCACAATTTCCATATTTAGACAAGGTGTAAAAACTGTAGTAGGGTGAATGAAAAGGTTTCCGTATGTTTCACGTTGACTGCAATTTATAAGGAAAAAAATATAAACACTAGCTAAACCCTACTACGGATCAGACGTCTCTAATTGTGTAACAGTTAGTGCAAACACGAACCTACTGAATTTTGCAAGGAGCGGAATTAAAGGTCACTCTGCTGTGTTATATGGACCCATGATCAGTTCTCATGAAAAAGTTACTTTCCAGAGATTGTATTAGAGTTCAGGTTTTCGTTCACCATTCTTTGGATGTACTGCCTTTGTGAGATGTGTCCAGAATTGGCCATCTTCCCTTCGACAAACTCTTAAAAGTTCAGTTTTAAAACTTTAACTTTGTGATATTGGCGTATTTACAAAGGTGTGGCTGCAATGAACATCACATATAGTCATAGGCATAGTCAACTTTATTGTATGGTAAGTTAAAACCTTTTACAAACAGAAAAAGGAGAAACAATATACGACTTATCTAAATAAGACCACAAAGTGAAGACAGACATCGCTATGTACAAGCAGGGATGATTCAGCTTAAACTTATTTTACTAAATGAGCGTCACAAATGTGTGTTTTGTACGAAATACATTTCCATAAAATTTACTTTTTCTATGATGAATTGTCCCATACAATACTTTAGTGTGAACATTCTCCTACTTACACTTATTAGCGGAAAACGTCTTCAGCTAGTGAGGGTGAGTGATTGTTTCATAAACGTCACAACTTCAATAGGTTGCACAGTAGTTATTTTCCTACAACCCAGTTAGTGGTTTTAAAATTCTGGGAAGCTTTTATCTTGGGTACAAAACAACTATGAATAATGTCTCTTTTCCATTTTATTTTTGTTCAGCATTCCCAAACTCACTCAGTGAAAGATGTAACACTGTGTGTGGCAATTCACAATAGTAAAAGAAACATAGGTTTTTAAACGTAGGTACAAATATAGTTTTCCTACTTTTTGGAAGTTACAATCTCCACCAGGAAGCCACATGGAAAGCTGCTCCTGGTGCATAAGTGCATGCAGACACTCTGGCAAATAACTTATTGTCCTTGCTGGGAATGCATTCCCCCTGTATGGAATTCTCGAAAGCCGAGAGCTGTGCACAGGGGAAATACATTCCCCATGCAAAAGCACATTTTTTGTTTGTTTTCTTGCTCCATTGTAAATAATATTGTTTTCTGTTGTGAAACACCTTCCCCTACGTCCCCAAACAACTGGGGAGGGGGGGGGGTGTAATTTTTGCTTCCACCCTGGAAAGGGTATTTACACATTCAATTGGCTGAAGTTAATATAAGGACCTTATCAGGCTGACAAGGAGAATAATAGTAGATTCTGAAAGCACAAAAATATACCTGTTTGTGGGCGTTCACTAACATTTAAGAATAACCACATACATAGAATGCTCAAAATCACACTCTATTTCACGTCTTGATTGGGGTTTATGGGTTCGGAGTATTCTGCGCTTGTGGCTGACATCTCAGGACACATAAGGTTCTACGTCACTAAGGAATCCCTCTGTGAACTTATGGCAGGTGTAACTAAGGTACATTTGGTTGTAGCTTGAGTGACTTTACCATTGTAAACAGGGCCCTTTTAGTGTCTTTGAAAAAGTGAACATGTTCCTTTAATTAGTGCTGTAATATACAGTTTTTTAATGAGCTGCGCATGTTCCTGTCATCTGCAGGCCACTGCCTTCTATTGCGAAAGTGGATAAGACAAAGGGGGGGGGGGGCAATGGCAGCGCCCAGTACGTTTATCATTTGCCAGCATTTATATTCTGACACTAAACAAGTTCGAAAAATGACACACCAGAGCAATGTTGATGATAATGAAAATGGATCCATTGCGCGCAAGGTGCTATCTTCGTGTTTTGTCAGTTCACTAGAAGGTAGGGTGACCAGATTCCCAAAACAAACAAGCATTTACAATGCAATGGTCTCGGCATTATTAAAGGTAGAGTTATTGGCATTGCTCATGAAATTTTTTTTATCATAAATAAATGGCATTGTCATTTACAATGCCAGTTGCCTTATCGCTCGCAAATGCATGACCTATTGCATTTACACCCACACAGAGCCACACACACAAAGCCACCCACACACACATACAGAGCCACCCACACAGTCATTCACATAGAGCCGCATACACAGAGCCACTCTCACACAGACAGAGCCACCCACACATAGAGCCACCTACAAAAAAAACTATCCACACAGAGCCACACACACACACACAGCCACACACACACACAGAGCTACATACACACAGAGCCACACACACACAGAGTACCACACACACACACACAGAGCACCACACACACACAAACACACACACAGAGCGCCACACACACACACACACACACAGAGCGCCACACACACACACAGAGCGCTACACACACACACACACACACACAGAGCGCCACACACAGAGCGCCACACACACACACACACACACAGAGCGCCACACACACACACACACAGAGTTCCACACACACACAGACAGAGCCACACACACACAGACAGTGCCACACACACACACACAGAGCTACACACACACAGACAGAGCCACACACACACAGACAGAGCCACACACACAGACAGAGCCACACACACAGATAGAGCCACACACACACACAGACAGAGCCACACACACACAGACAGAGCCACACACACACAGACAGAGCCACACACACACGGACAGAGCCACACACAGACAGAGCCACACACAGACAGAGCCACACACACACATCTTCTCACCTGCACAAAGGAAAGGACAAAAACGCACACAGGCTTTGATCAAACACCTTCCAGATTAACTGCCCAGACTGCAGCAGCACGCACAGCTTCAGACCCAGCACTTACCCAACAAATACACTTCCGCCACAGAAGCAGCACTGGCCGGTGAGACTAGCCAGCCACCAGGGTAAAACCAGACAGAGCAGATGTTCTGAAGTGGCCCCTGCCCACAAGACAAGGAAGCCACCAATTTCCAGGACATGGGTCACCAAGACTAACTACTAGTCAGTCAAAGCTCTAGCCTGTAGAAGGGGCAATCCAAAAACCACTTGTAACCCAACAGTGTCCCCGTCTTCCCTCGCCCCAAAAGAATGTACAGTTAAATGAGATTCATAGGACACTTTGTAAGGCTGAAACAGGGCACATTATCTGTAATATCCAGACGTGGGTAGAAACCTAAGCTCGGAATCATAAAGGGGGGCCCTGAACACTGCAGGGGGGCTGGGGAGTTCAGCAGTCAATTATACTCTGCCTTGAAAATAGTACTGTGCCAAAATGGCCTCTTACCCAGAGTGACCAGTACATGTCGCAGCTCAGCGCCCATCACAGAGCCATTGGCTTCTTTGTCGAAGACCCTCAGCCCCTCCACAAAGTCGTCGTAGGTATCCTGGTCCTTGTTCTTCGCAATTGTCTGCAGCATGGGCACGAACTCGTCAAAGCCAAGCATCTTGGTGTTAAGCTCTGGGGAGGAGAGAAGAGTTCAGAGAAGCAGTCACCGGCTGCAGCAGCGTGTCAGGCTGGCGAGTACACATTAACAGTGACAAACTTTAAGCAACGTGAGCATTCAAGTTCCCCAAAACCCCCCCACCACCTCCAGTCAGGTGTTTGTCCCATCCCAGACTGCCAATGAATATTACTAATATGGTCCATCTAGCAACTGTGGCAGAGATCTCCAATTCAATGCGTGAAAAGCCACCTAACAGATCAGATTACATAGAAACCCAGGACACTGCAAATTCCTCACTAACTAAAGTGGGTCAGAGCAATCACGAACACACCCACACAAGTAAAATCTGAACTCAAAGGCATTCCAACCCAAAAAACAGTGACTGGGTTCTGCAAACACTCACCCTCTGATATGGGGTTTCCCAGCACCTTAAGGACCTCTGCATTTGTGGGATTCTGGCCCAAGGCCCGCATGACGTCACCACACTGGCTGTACTTGATCCGGCCATCGCCGCTGCGGTCAAAGAGGAGGAAAGCATCCTTGTACTCTGCAGAAGAAAGCAAGCGGAAAGTCAACACGCCTCATGGGACCGCAGTTACAATGCGAGAACGAAAGGAGAATAGGGAGGGGGGTCGTTAGGCGCAGAAAGAACAAATCACCCTCGCTTGCATCACAAAAAAGACAACCACCCTTTAAAACTGAATGCCCGTATAGGTGTCCCAATGTAAATTGATACTTGTATAGCGCACTACTCACCCGCAAGGGTCTCAAGGCGCTTGTATAAATACCGCTGTGGAACCCATCCTGGCTTTCCCTGTGAGGTGTCCACTCCTGGGCACCCCCAAGGTGGAGGCCAGGCATCCTTAGCATTGTGGGGGCCGTTGTGGAGATTAAGCAAGCTATTGCCCAGAGTTGCAGAGTGGGACTCCATGATTGGAATAGGCACCGAGGCGAGAATTATCAGGTCCGTGGAATTTTGAGCCCAAGACCCTCCGAGGCAGGGAATTGAACCCTGGTCCCGGGCTAGACCTCTGCATCAGGGTCTGCCGCTCTAACTATTGAGCCACACTTCTCCACTTCTCCAATTCGGAGACAACCTATCCAAGACAAAAACGTTTATGGATTATGACTTGAAATGGAGACATGGAGGTCCCGGTGATAGTTGGCAGGCACACCAATGTAAAACAAAAGCAAGAATATGGCTGTACGATTTGTGCACAGAAACGGGTGACAACTTTAAGCCAACATAGAAGCACAAACGCAAAGGAGTGTTGGGGGGGAGGTGTCTACAGTTTACACCAGAAACAAACGGTAGTGCCAAGAGGGTAAACAAAGGTAACAAGAAAAAAAAGGCACAAACAGGGTGGCAGAGGCAAGAAAAACGGCACAAACAGGGGGGCAGGGGCACGAAAAATGGTACAAACAGGGTTGCAGAGGCAAGACAAGGGATAGTTACCTCATGTCCTCGGTAGACGCTGCTCTCCTGGTTTTACCGAGCAGAAAAATGGCGGCCGCAAAGCTCTGAAAATTTCAGAATCGGGGGCGTGTTTTTTGCTTTCTGAGTGACGGATGACGTCACAGGTAGAAAGAACCCAAAAAACATGCCCCCAAATCCGAAAGAGACGGGGCTTCAACCGAGTGACGCCCCTCTCCTCCAATGGCTGGCCTCCATTTAGGAAGCCAGCCAATGGAGAAGAGGGGCGGGTTCAAGCCCCCTACACCAAGAAACATAAAATCTTCGGAGCTCCACCCACTGCTTATAGCAGTGCGACGAGTCCTCGACCTAAAAACCGGGATAGGACATAAACATAGAAGTAGGACTACAGTTTACACTGGTGGCTAGCTGTATCTTGGTGCAGGCAGTGACCACTGACTCCAGTGAGCAGTGCCATGCTAGCGGTTCGGACACACTGTTGCCTGGATTGGCTGGCATAATTACATTCTCGCTGTGTTGTATAAAGAGAAGGGAAATCCCAATAGAAAATGTCTCTCCTTAAAGGATTTTCCTACCCACAACATCCTCATCTGGAGTGACGTCATGCCGTAAATTCTCCAGTAGTGAGAAGAGAGCATGCGCACATCTTTTTAATACTAGTGCGTGCTCGGTCACTACTCAAAAACCAGGACATTTCTGTGCTCATCCCAGCCACTATCCAAAAACGGGGACATTTATTCAGTTTGGAGGAAAGTGTCGGGACACTTCACGAAAAACCAGGACCGTCCGGGGAAAACCGGGATGTCTGGTCACCCTACTGGAAGGTGACTATCCTGTGCTTGCTGGTGCTGCAGGGCCCGTAGATAAATCCATTCTTCCTAAAATCCTGGGCTTTGCTTCAACAGATTCATGTGATCTTGCTCTTGATCCAATATATCGAATCCACGTGAAGGACAACCCCAAGTCTCAGGAGGCAACAGATTCTAGGATGAGGTCCTAGAGCTGGACGTGCCTTGTGGTGTAGACACCTGAACATTCTTTGAACTTCTCGTTATGAAAAGCGTCCTATTCCCCATGGTGCAATGGCCTCCGTTTGATAATGGCACCCCATTGCCATGAATGAATGAATGAATGAAAATACATTTATAAAGCGCAACTAAACCCGAAGGCATCAAGGCGCTTAAGATGGTAAAACTGTTTGTTCAGAAGAGGCGTGAGAGCGGGTTATTGGTAGGCTTCCTGAAAGAGCCAGGTCTTAAGTGCTTTACGAAAAAGGGCATGGGAAGCAAGCCCCTTGAGGTCATCAGGGAGGGTGTTCCAGAGTCTGGGGGCGAGAGCTCGAAAGGCCCTTCCGCCCCATCTGGCCTTGGAGACTCGAGGAACAACAAGCAGATTTTTGTTGGAGGAGCGAAGTGCTCTGCCCGGGACATAGGGGGACACAAGTGACCGAATGTCTTCGGGCCCAGTGCCATTCAAGGCACAGTGCGTAAGGCAGAGGGCCTTAAAGTTTACACTAACCTGCATGGGGAGCCAATGCAGGTTCTTCCTGATGGCCGAACCCGAAGAGTGTTTTGGGGCATCCATAACAAACCGGGCCGCTGCGTTTTGCACAATCTGAAGGCGTTGGACCAAGCCGATGTTAATGCCTAGATAAAGTGCATTGCAGTAGTCCAGCCTGGAGGCTATAAGAGCCACTGTGACCTGTTTGCGGGCTTCAAAGGAGAGATAGCGGGTGTTTTTTCTTAAAATCCTCAGAGGACCACAGCAGGTGGAGACTGTCCTGTTAACCTGTTTCTCGAGGGAAAGACTGGTGTCCAGGATAACACCCAAATTACGGGCGGAGGAAGAGGGGGTGGGGCATATGCCAAGGGTGGGGGGTCACCAGTCCATTGACCAGGTCTCGTGCTTGGCTCCAAAGATGAGGACCTCGGTTTTTTCCCCATTCAATTTAAGGAAGTTCTTGACCATCCAGTCAGCGACCGCCTCCATACAGTTTTTAAAGTTAAGAGCTGTAATATCCACAGATTGTGTTATGGAGACCATGATCTGTTTGTCGTCGGCATAGGAAAGAACTTCTAGGCCAAAGGACCTTACAATATATAACAAAAGAGGACAAAGTTCCTATGTCAGGGTGCAAAAAGTCACCCATGCATCGTGGTGCAAAAAGTCACCCATACTTTAAAAAGATAGAAGAAAAAGAAAAAGTGATTCCTCGGAAGGGAAGACCCAAAACTGTGAGAGGGAAAGACATTTTGTTTCCTCTGTTGCCCTCACACACCCCGAAGAGTGTCATGCTTCATCATCGGGCGTTTGCTCCTCGTAGGGCCGGCGCTGCAATTCCCTACGGGTCTCCCGAAGGGTCACTTTGTCGGAGATCTTTTTAGAGGAATGCCGGATGGTGCATGCGGGTGTGCGGGGAGTGGGTCAAAAGGAGGGTAATAAAAATTCGTGCCAGTGTTATGATTTAAAAATAATGCAAGGGTAAACATGCAGCGATAAGATTCAAAAGTATACCCCTGGCAGTCAATACTGCTAAAAATTATTGACCCAAGAGGCCTATTCTGCCTCGGTGTCAATTGTCAAGGTCAACATGTTTCGCGCTTCCGTTGCCAAAAAGTCGTTAGCGCTTCGTCAGGACCATCAAATAAAAGTAAAGTGAAATAGTGAATGTAAAAAAGACCCTCTTATCTCAATCAGGGCGGAGTAGAAACCTGTATACCCTTATAATGGTCACAGCTACTCGGTGGAAGCCACTCCTGAATGATACCAAGCACTGCGTGTAGAGATCCTACGTGGTCAGAATAATGGACGCCCGCGAGTAGCCGGGAAATGAGTGCGGGTGCTGCCTCCTTACAAGCTACCCATGTCCACGCATCTGCCATTCAGGAGTGGCTTCCACCGAGTAGCTGTGACCATTATAAGGCTATACAGGTTTCTTCCCAAAATTTCTACTCAAATCCCACTTGTTGCGGTCCGGCTGGGGTCCAATGGGAAGGGGAGTTACAATTTCAAGGGGAACGGCCAGATGGTCAGACCAAGACAGGGGGAGGGGGGGATCCAGTCTGGAGCCGGGGGTCGTTAGAAAATACCCCATCCAGGGTATGCCCAGCTAAGTGGGTCGGACTGCCCACTAGCTGCAGCAGACCGCAGGAGGCTAGGGAATCCAACAAGTGGACGGTGTCGGGGGACTTGCGGTTTTCTAAATAAAAATTTAAATCCCCGAGGATGGTAAAATTAGGGGTATCGATGTAGGGTTCTAGAAGTTTTAAACGTTCAAGACAAAAAGCGGACCTGGGGTCAGGGGGTCTATAGATCAGAATCCCTGAAAAGGAGACCGTAGGGGAAGAATTTAAAATAAAATGCATAGCCTGAAAAGGGTCGTGCGGGGAGGACAGATAAGAGGTTCGGCATTTTATCGAGCTACGGTAAAGTATCCCGAGGCCCCCTCCCACGCGCCCTATTCTATCCATTCTGGCCAATGCATAGCCTTCAGGGATGGCGTTAACTAGGTCCGGCTGAGAAGAGTCCATGGCCCAGGTTTCAGTGATAAAGACCCACGGGGGAGATGGATCTGGGGTAGGAGGCTATTGAGATACCTCATTAATGGTCTGTTGTAATCCACAGGCATGCCTAACTCATTCAAAGTGTGTAAAGACGAGTCCGCACACAGTTCAAAGTATTTACATATTTATTCTTTTCCAACACAGTCAGTGAAGAGGTATCGCAGCTGCAGGAATATGCTTCACATTTCATGCTCGTGACTGCAGAACTTTGTTCCACATTAGATCCATAGCATAGAAGTCTAAATTTCGTCTAGAAGTTGACTGAAAAATTTTTTTTTGATTTTTCATCAGTCTTGTTTGTTTCATCCCTTGTAAGACAATAGTGTGCTGCTGCTATGGAAACTTTTGATAAGAAGGAGCGTTTAGGATACAGTGCTCTGCTCTGACGTCACTAGCAGAGGTGATGGTCTTTTTTGGCATTTTCATGGTTACAGTAGCGGCTCCCTTTCATAACAAGTGGTGGTGCGAAGGGAAGGGGGGACCAGTGGGGGGTTGGGGTCATATAATACATTTCTAAAAAGCACTTACCTGTAGCGGGCTGACAGCCACCGTGTCGGGATTCTTTTGCTCGGGGTCCTTGCACACTGTGCAGGCTCCTAGACGCCAATCAAGATGCGGCTCAAATGAAAGCAGCACTGTGTTTGGCCTGAGCGGGCTTGTTTAGCGCTCACTCAGGTCCTAGGAGCCTGTGCCTCTATTCTACCCAGCTGTACAACGCAGCTCAGGTCAAGAGAGCTCAAAGTGCGCATGACAGTTTGGACGGACTTAGACAGCCGGCCAAACCGTCATGCATACTTTACAGTGAGAACTACTCCCCATGCACTCGTCATGACCCCGCCCAGACTTGGCTGCCTGCAGCAGAAAGAAAAATTAAATGGTTTTATTATCAATTTATTTTTCCTGTTTCTGTCTGCTGCCTGGCATTCAGCGGGGCGGGGGGATGCTCCTCCACCAAAGCGGAGGAGCCCCCGCTGCATGGTTATCAGTTGCTGTATGGGCGCATCCAGCCTCACTGCCTTGCCCCCATTTTCACAAATATCTATTGGTGACAGTCTGATGTGGGGATAAATATTGGAAGCCTGTGTTTTAATAGTCTGCTGGTGTCCATGGGCCACTGAAAACAGAGCATATCCAGTGGAAGTTCTCCAGTTTATCAACCACTCAGAGCCTCAATGCATATGGTTTGGAAAATGGCTGGGATTTTCCCCAACTTCAGAGTCAATTCATTACAAGCTGGAGCCCAAAGGGCCCCTAAGAAATGAGAAATTATTGGAGGAATTGGAAATTCTGAGTCTGGCTCCTACATTAATTTATCATTCCCCACACCCACATGGGTTCACATGCAGATTTCGACTTTTTTTTAGCAGCTGGAACCTCTGAGTGAAAGTAAGAGATTTGCTGTGCTCGAGCAAATCCCATAATTCCAAATGGGGTGGTAACTGTTGTTACTGGCCCCATCTGAATTAAGAGGCCACTTGTAATCAGGGCCCCAGTGGGCATTAAGCGCCTCTCCTACCCCGCCTACAATTTGTCTCCTTTATTTGCTCTCTACTAAAAACGGAGGGAGGAAAAGGCTAAATCTTCCTATCTCTGCCGAGACAACTCCTTGTCACAGCTGAGCTTTCTCTCCTCTCATGGCCATCTCCTGGGTAGTGTTGATAGAAGAGTGGATGGGTATTTGCAAAGTTCTCCCCATGAAGTGGGCTGAGCAGGGTACATCAGGGTGTAATGGTGTACATGTTGAGCTTCAAATGCTTCACGGCACTCCTGGGAACCCTGGATCCAGTGGGTGATTGTATGCTTTCCAATGGTTAGCATTGGTTCTTGTTCCCTCAGACTTAGATTCCAGATTCCACAGAGGAGTTAATGCGATGGGGTCTTGGTATTGAGTGGCTGCCTCTAGCGAAAGACGACTTTAGGCAGCACTCCTAGGACATTGTTGGTAGAGAGATGCCAAATTGCCCTTGTAACCATCAAAAGTGGCTCCAATAATAAGGAGGACGTGTCACTCTACCTAGGTTAACTGAAAAGCACCTACAGGTGTACTGGAGCTCAGATGGAGGAGGGGGACAATTCATGGGACAGGGATTACCCCTGCTTGGTAAACGGGTATGGGCTGCTACCACGAGTAACTCGGCTATATGTGAAACCAGTATTATGATTTTTGTTGACCCTGCCAGTATTCTAATCTAGTGTGTGTTCTGGGGCCTAGGCCTGTCCATGGTGATTCCAAGGTCCAGGATCTGATCTGTTGTGGATTGATAGTATTCAACACACTCTTTTCTGTTTCAGGAGGAGTGCTGCCTACCAGCCCCAATAATGTAAAGTTCCACTTTGGTGTGACACCCAACCCTTGCGCGGACATCCAATGTGCGTGTCAAGTGTGTTTGTGTGTGTACTGATCTAAGGTGTGGATGGGATCAAGACTCTCTATGATGAGAGTTTGATTGTTTGGACCAGTGGGGTCCATTTTGGATAGCTCCTGGTTTGACATGGCACAAGTTAGAAGGTAGGATTCAGTCCCCCAGACAGAGGAAGTGATTGCCTGCCTTCCTGGAATTGGATAGAAGAGACACAAACTATTAAGTTAGTGGGTGTGAAACAGGACTACCTTTGGAAATGTTCAGAGAAGTTTTTGCAGACATTGCTCATTATTCCTTCCTGGGCATTGCCATTTGGTGGATGGTACAAGAGAGGGGATGAGTCAGCAGAACTTGTTATTAAGGGTGAGGATGTTTTCAGGCAGGACATGTCCTTTTGGCTTTCCCTCATGCTACTACAAGTAGCCAGCCAGGTCCAGAGTCTTCTCACTTCATAGCGCCCATGTTTCGTGATACTTTTGCATGGAGCCATTATCATCAGTACCTGCTGCGATTGCCATCACCTTGCACAAATGTGTGTCTGCACTGTAGTAAGAAAATGATATGTGGGGGAAACACCACAAACAGTGTCCAGTACTTTAGACAGTGGATCAACATACCCTGTTTGGAAAAAGAGTTTAAAGGAGGGATCCAAACCACCCCACTCTGTTTCAGTTTCAAGTCTTCCTCACAAAGGGATTGCTCCACAGAGCATTCAAAGAACTTCTGTGATCCAGGGCTGGTGTCTGCATGGCAGCTAGTGTGCCAGTTTTTAAGGGACATCACTTAATTTTGCACAATTTACAGGAAAAGATGTGTGTCTGCATAATACTTAGAGGCTTGCCTTCCTGGTCAGAGAGGGAAGGAGAAGGAGAGTGTCTGGCCCTGCAAGAGGTGTTACTAACCAGGAGAAACCCATCCATGTACCCAGAATGGTGAGCACCCAGAAGAGCTAACTTGTACCAGGAGCATAAATGGTGCCATCTTCAGTTATGTGGGTGGCTCAACACCCCTGCATGGTTTTTGTGGCAAATTGTGTAAAATAACTATCAGTCCAAGCAACAGCGTGACACATACGGTCTGCCCCCAGGATGCCCTCTTTCTCTTCCTCCTTGTTCGCTGTGCCATTTTCTTTGCACACAGTGTAGTCCCCACAAAGGTAGATTGTAAACCCCTGTCCTAAAATCCTGCTAAGTGGCTGTCATGTTTTTCACATCTACTTCGCCTCCAGCGACTTCCGAGAAGCCAGCAATGCCAGCGTTAGAACATCTTTTATTAACATAATCTCTAATTCTGAGGTTTAGAAAGGCAAAGAATCACAAGAGGCCACACGGGCGTTTAAAAGGCAGCGTGTCAGGAGTGATTGGAAGGGACGTTAGGAGGCAATGTGTCAGGAGCGATGAGAGGTGCAGTTAAAAGGCAATATGTAGCTGTGATGAGAGGTGAGGTTACGAGTTAAAGCGTCAAAGGCGACGCTATAAGACAATGTGTCCGGTATGATTAGAAGCACATTTACAAGGCAAAGTCCCAGGAGTGAACAGAGGCAATTTGTTGGTAGTGATCAAGTATTAGGTTACAAAGCAATGTGCTGGGAGTGATCAGAGATGAGGTCACAAGGCAGTGTCTCGGTTCAGAACAATGTGTCAGAATCAGTCAGAAATGAGGTTACTAGGCAACGTGCCAGGGGTGATGATAGATGAGGTCACAGGCAGAGTGGCTGATCAGTTCTATGTCAGTGCAATGTGTCAGCATCTGTTTGAGATGAGGTTACTAGGCAACGAGTCAGGGGTGATGAGAGAAGAGGTCACAGGCATTGTCTGGGTGATCAGTGATGACATTACAGTACAATGTGTCAGCATCAGTTAGAGATGATGTTACTAGGCAACGTGTCAGGAGTGATCAGAGATGATGTCACAGGCAGTGTATCGGTGATCAGTGATGATATTACAGTGCAATGTGTCAGAATCAGTTAGAGATGAGGTTACTAGGCAACGTGTCAGGAGTGTTCAGAGGCCATGTTATAAGGCAATTTACCAAGTGATTGGAAGCATGCTTACCAGGCAAAGTGTCTGCAGCGATCAGAGATGAGGTTACAAGGTAAAGGGTCGGGGTGATCAGAGGTGAGGTTACAAAACAAGGGGATATATTCTCCAGAATGTGTGATAACCATCGCAAATTTAGCTTAACGCAACTTTGCATATCTCAGTCCATCGTGAGAAAATAACACCATCTTAACGTTCAATTCCCAACCCGACGGCACCATGCGATAGCAGCAGGATAACACACAAATTGTTGCATAAAAAACCAACGAGACAAACAAAAAATTTGAAACACGAACGCCCAAAAAGTCACAATGCCACAAAGCGAGATACCAAAATCAGCGAAAACCAGTGACAGGCCTGCAATACCCATGTGTCATTCGGGAAAATGCAATAAAAGCAACAACAAAAAAACAACAAAACCCATTCAAACAGCATAGCACCATGGATGTACCCGGACCGAGTGCAGAGGACAAGCCAAACTCAACAAGCCCCAAGGAGGACCAGCCAGGAACCCCGTGTCCGAGGAAGGGCAAGAAGAAGAGGAAGAGGAAAATGGGGTTCAGTGCTCAGAAAGACCGGATCATCGTGACGGAGGTGATGGAACACCACCAACAACTGTCCATTGCCTCCACTGCAGCACTGGCAACCCAATCGGAAATATGGCAGTCCATCGTCACCAAATTCAATGCAGTCGGAGTGTCGAGTAGGTCAATGGAGGAGGTCAAGAGGCGCTGGCATGAAGTGCACAGCCAAACCAAGGAGAAGCTCACTGCCAACAGGAAGGCAGCAAGGGCAGCTGGAGATGGGTCTCCTGCACCACAGGAGGAGCTGGATGACCTGGAGCAAATGGTATCCAAAGTCATCAGTGTGGAAACGGTAGCAGGAATTGGGGGCATGGATACAGTGCAAAAGGACCTGACCCAACAGCAACAGGGTGAGTAACCACCAGGGACTCGGGGACAGGGGAGATGGGCACAATGGCACACATGCACAATTATGTGTCGCACACTGCACACCCACAATGAGTGTGGAATATGTCCCTGACACCCTTGGCACACTGCAGCACACATAGGAACACCAAGTAGGCCCCAGTCCACTATGTGCACATATGGGGCCGCTCCAAATCACCAACTACACAACCGAGCCATGCACATGTGATGGATACAGAAAAGCAGTGGCTGTGTGAGCCACACTGCCTATGCAAGTGACACTGCATGATCGATAGCATGGCACCAGCCAAAATACATGACATGGTGCACGAATCGACATAGAGGTGGCCCAGCACGGATCACATCCGTAAAGGAGCAGCTCACACTCTGACATATCCACATGCACCCACAACCCATGCCGTCCAATACACGCAGCCGACAAACAATGCACAGGGCCACAGAATCGGTCCAAGAGGACATATGACCCAAGTCGCAAACATTTCACCCCCCTAAAAGCACACAATTCAGAGGCACACCGCCTCAAAGGGAGAAGGGTACACGAAATCAAAGCTGCAAGGGCATCTCCCCCACAATGCAGCACACACACATAACAATCACAGAACATCAGTAATGACAGCAATGTGGTTCAAAGTGCAACACCTACACCATAGGACAGAGGACACAACGGGTTCCGCATGTGCATAGCAACTGGCTCTCACATCTGGCATTGGCTGACACTGTGTGATGATAATGTACGGGTACCACCACACATCCGTCATGTAGTCAAAAATCCCACTGTCTGCCATCAAATAGTCAGCTCCACCAAAACAGTCACAATGTGCATTGTCATGCAGTCTGTATGTAAACCTCTCCAAAGTGTCAACATAGAGGGGGAACTCTGTTAACCTGCATCTCCCCTTAGCATCGCAGAGGGACAATCAACACTTACCGCAGAGCAGGCCACAAATCCCATCAGTGATGATGAAGAGGACAACCTGCCCATATGTCAAGACACCTTCCAATGGATAATGGACAGCCTCCGCACCCCACCCCTAGGAGCAGGGCAGGCCAGCAGCCTCAAGGTGACCCCATCACCTGCACAGACCACATAGCAGGAACACACACACAACCACAGCTGTCTCCCCGGATCCCCACGAACAATACATGGAATTCCAACGCTGTGTGTGGGGTTGCCAGGTGGAGTTGGCGGATCAGCTGAGGGTGGGTTTCAAGCTTGTGGCAGCCAAACTTGAGGCCATACGTGGTTGACTGAGTCCCATCGGGGACTACGTACAGTCCCTTACGGACACCCCCTGTCCGCACCATGCTCACTGATAATCCTTGGCTGACCTTGCTAGGGCCATTACTTGGATACAAAAACTGTCCAGTCAGACAGGCACCATTGTTGACAGCACAGAGTTAGCACAGATGCGGAGGACAATGGAGACCATGGAGCAGGTGGAGTATGGCTGCCACGGCTGAACACCAGCTAGATGTAGCTGGGATCTTCCATGCACTGCAGTTCATCATCTTGCCATTGCTACCACTGAGCCACTCCCAGATAACTGCAGTGGGAACTTCAACACACACATCTCCGACCCCTGATGTGTCAGTGGCACTCAGTGATGCAGCCCCATCACCTTTGCACCCTGATTTGTCAGTGGCAAACAGTGATGTAGCCATTACCCAGCCACACACACCGGACATGGAAGTATCAGAGGAGTAAGATGCGGTTGGGAATTACTGTGTGAGGAAGGAGGATAGTAGCATCCATCCCCTCAAGATGGCCTGTTCCTGCCTGGTTTCAGCACTATGAATCATGCCCTGGGACAAAACCTCCCACTGTCCCCCGGAATACTCTGCGACATCAACCGGACCCCGACATGGACTGCCACATCTACACTGCTTGACAATTACTCAGCAATCCTGCTGCGGACTGCACTCTCCCTCTTCCCAATCACGTTTCAGTCTCCAAAGGACTCTGGTTGGCCCACCTCTGGGCTCCCATGTTATGTGGGCTTGGATGACCATGTACAGCTCCTGCTCCGTCATTCACCAGAATGTGAATAAAACATTCAAAGTCACACAGATGTGTCATGAATATGTTCACTCATGTATGAAAGTATGGCTGGATGTAGGGACAATGATTGCACAAGAAGGTACCCCCTGGTGAATGACATCAATGTGCATGTTTATCCCTGAGACACATGGTCAATTGGATGACTGTGAAGATGAGTACTAGCTGTGTTCCCATTGCACATTAACAGCAATCCCACAACCCCCAACGTAGCCACACGTCCATGTATTGAATAGGGCTGTGTGTACGAATGACCACATCGGTGACAGGCCATGAGTGGTGTCCTACATCACATGTAACAGCAGAACATCATGTTGCATACCTACTAACACACATCTGTGTGGACACATTCTGTTATGTTTAATAACAGTGCTCAACATGGTCAGAGGTTGGACACCATACTCACATTGAAGACATGTAAGTGCACTGGTCTGCCAGCAACTATCCCAAAATGTTATGTTATGTTATGTTACAGTTGCTTATATAGCGCAACGGCTGCCCCAGCGAATGGGGCGTCCCGGCGCTGGACCAGACAGGAGAGAGTGCAACATACCACAAGCTTTAGGGTCAGCTTAGCAGAACAAGTGGGTCTTAATTGCCTTTCTAAAGGATAAAAGGTCATTTATGCTTCGAATCCACAGTGGTAGTGCGTTCCGTAGTTTAGCAGCCATATATTGGAAGGAGCGTCCGCCCGTGCGGGCGAGTCTGACACGAGGAATCGTGGCCAAGTTTTGTCCTTCTGATCTGATGGGTCTATTGGGAGTGTAATATGTTATAAGATGACATAACATGGGGGGTGAAGATTTTTTTAGTATCTTAAAGGCCAAGCACAGGGCCTTGAAATTGATTCTTTTTTCCACCGGTAGCCAGTGCAATTTTACCAGAGTGTTGGTTACGGACTCAAACCGGGGAAGCACTGTTAGGGCCCATGCTGCCGCGTTTTGGACATGCTGCAGATGTTTTTTTTCCGCTTGATTGGCTCCCAAGAGTAAGGAATTGGCATAATCTATGCGAGAGAGGATTGTGGCTTGAATAATCAACTGACGTGTGGAGGGGTCAAAACATTTTAGTATAGGTTGCAGGTTACGCAGGATACCAAACTAGTGGCAGCAATTTTTTTGGTGTGGCCGACAAAGCTCAAGGCTGAGTCGAACCACACCCCCAAGTTCTTTACCTCTGTTTTGGGGTCAGGGGGAGGGCCAAGAATCTCCGGCCACCTTTCCTTTCCCCAGGCTTTGGTATCTTTTCCTACTATTAGCACCTCCGTTTTGTCTGCATTAAGTTATAAATAATTGTCCGTCAACCATTCAGTTACTGCAGCGAGGCCATGTTTAAAATTCAGCGCTCCTGCTCCGTTATCATCACTCAATGTCACCACCAGCTGAGTATCGTCAGCATATGAGACGATGGACAGGTCCCACTCCTTGGCGACCTCAGCTAGTGGTTGGACATATAAATTAAAGAGTGTAGGGCTGAGCGCTGAACCCTGGGGTACTCCCTGCATTATGTTACTCTTTTTTGAGAGGAATGGGGGGATAGCTACCTGAAAAGATCTGTCTGTCAGAAATGCTTTAAACCAGGCCAGGGCTGAGCTCTTCACCCCTGCTGCCTCCAGTCTGTACAGAAGCACCTCGTGTGAGACCGTATCATAGGCAGCGCTGAGGTCGAGCAGGATCAGCGCTGCCGTTTGACCGGAGTCTCTAATGGACCTAAGATGTTCTGTCACACTGAGAAGTGCTGTCTCTGTGCTTTAGTCTGCACGGAAACCATGCTGGGAGGCGTCTAAGATGTTATTGGCATAGAGGTGTTCCGTTAAGATGGTGTTCACGTAAGACTCAGTAACCTTGGCTGGCCATGGTAACAAGGATATAGGTCTGTAGTTTTCGGGTTTTGTCGGATCTAAATTAGGTTTTTTAATTATAGGATTTACCCACGCCTGTTTCCATTTAGTGGGAATTTCTGACGTCATCAGTGACGTATTAATAATGGTTCTCAAAGGTTCAAGCACTATAGCATCTGCTTTCCTGAAATGTTCGGGCTTTAGGGGGTCTAGAGGCGAACCTGATTTGACTTTTTGACAGAGCCTGTCAAAGACTTCCTGGTCTAATTCTGGGATGCTAGTAAGTTCAGATATAATTTCTATTTTTGAAGGACTAATCGTGGGCTTTACAGGGAATAGATTATACATTTTCTTAATTTTTTCTACAAAAAACAGGGCCAGATTATCGCAAAATATCTGTGATGTAGAGGTATTCACTTCTACTTTTTTTGCGCTCAGATCTTTCAGAATTTTAAAAATAATTTTGGAAGGGTTGGGGCTTGCATTAATTTCATTGGCATAATATGTCGCACGTGTCTTACAAATCTGCCTGTGGTATTTTGTGTGGATTTCGCTGTATTGGGCCTTTAAGTTAGGATCGTACCGTTTTCTCCATTTACGTTCCGCTATTTTGCAGCTTTTTTTCAGGGCTAGTAGCTCTTCGTCAAACCAGGGGCTCGACTCTTTAGCGCGTGTTTGGATCCAGGATGCTGGGATCAATATATCTAAGGCCTGGGTTATCCAGTTGCAGTAATTTTCGTAACATTGATTAGTGTCTTTGGGGTAGGTTAGCGGGAGTTTTATGAGCAGGCTATCAAAGTCTTCTAGCCGTAATTTCCTCCAAGGTCGCTTATACACCTTGTGGGTTGGTCTGGGCTGGGATTTAGCCCAGCTGGGAATGGACATAATGGTTAACATGTGGTCCGTCCATATCATAGGTATGGGCACGGACGCCTCAGCTTCTTCTATATTTGTAAAAATAGGGTCCAGGAGATGTCCTCCATTGTGAGTTGCTCCCTGGACCAGCTGCCTTAGTTGAAACCCTGCTAAATCTGCAAGCAGATTGGTTATTTTTGCCTCATTGCTGCGATCAAAATGTAAACAATGCCTGGCTCACAGAAGTGGAGCTGTCAAAAGGGACCCACCCCCATTCTACATGCGTCAGTCAGACCCTCCCTGTGTAGTGACAATGCTCATTTTGGCACACGAGTGGTCCACCTAATCAACACTCATCACAGTTAGACACCAGTGAAGATGCATAGACTAAATTGGCATGTGCATATCAGTACTAACAAGGCCACAACCACAGTAGGCAGGGACATGCTTAAGGCACTTGCAACCAGCATGGGAACCTTTCGAGGTGCAGGAAATGGGGAGACAGAGCTGAACACATATCAGCCCACCTTGTCATGCTGGACGAGTCATGTGTTGTTTGGCGTATGGCCATTGCCCCCTGTGAGGGGGCCCGACTTACAGGCCATGGGGTCTGCATAGTGCTCTGCCATCGGACTGCGCCGACTGTCTGCTCTGCTAACAGTGATCAGGTGAAAGGTTCCAACAAGGTCACATGCCGTGCTACATTGCCATGTGTGTGCTCTCCCCCCAGCAGTGTGTCCGAATTTGTAACATTGCCAAACGACGATGTGCTGCTCCCACCATGGAACTGCATCACCTTGCACAGGTGTGTGTACACACGCGTAGTTCCACGCACATGCATTCAGAGTCCAGACGAAGGCAGACATGTCTTCTTTTGTGGTGGGATATGTGAGCATTCCCCACGATGGGTGACAATCCGATGTGGCTGCAGTAACGTAGTTACTCGTCCATGAATCCCAACGCAGCCTCATGTGCAATGAGTTCCAATAGTACGTCGTTGTCGGGTTCAAGGAACACCAGGGTGAGCCAATCCATTAACTGGTAGGGGCAGATGTGCTCACTCCACGCCGTTTCCCCAATCCGCAACACAGCCTAATAGGATAGCGCCTCGATGTGGTCACTGCACACGAGGAGTTGTTCAATCTCCCATTCGCAACTGCCAGCACATGCGTCAAAGATCAGGGCATCCCATGCACGGCTATCCCGGTGACACTCCTGTTCATGGGCCAACAGGGGGCGCACTGGCAGGTCATAATTCAATTCAGCTACCGTTGCGTTGGATAGGCAGACCTCCATGGGGCATTCGAATGTGCATGATCGACAGTGGAACCAGGGCTGGAACCAGGTGACGTAGGCAAGACGGAAACTGAATCGCAACACTGCCATTGGCAGTGTTCCCAACAGATGCAGCATTCGTGCACAGTACAGTTCCACGTGACAGGGGTAGTGCATGTTCACAGGAATGCCTGCCATTGCGTTTGTTGGTCTCATAGCACCGGTAATCCTCAGACCAGCGGCAGTTCGGTGGGTGATATGCCACAGCTCTGGGCAATGAGTCGTATGTGTGTGTGACATTTGGACTTATGGGTATTTTTTAACTTCTGTGTCAAGGCCATCCCTTGCAGGTGTGCGTCGTGCAGGGACAAATGTGTGTGGGTGTGGGCATGTTGGTGTTTTCTTGGTGCAGTTCGTGGTGTGGGAGTCATCGGAGGCTGGTATGGTATCTCACGCAGGGTGTGCCAGCCGCATTCAGGAGCAAGGTCGGTGGTTCTGTTGACCTTCAGCCTTGTGTGTTGAGATAAAGAGGCTTTCATTGCTGATATCAGTCTGACTACTGTTTGCATTTCTTGAATGTGATGTGTACTTCGCGCTGACTTTGATGCCAGGCCTGTGATTTGGGGTACACAGATTTTGAGACACAAGCAGCTGTTGGCACGTTTGTATGTGCCAAGGGCCCGATTGGGCTTGCGCTCCTTGTTCAGGCTCTCTCTTTCTTTCTCTCTCTCTCTTTCTCTCTCTCCCTGTCCTTTGATGAGTGCCTGACACACCTTCTTAACTTGGATATTGTCTTGCAGGCTGTGAGTCACAGATTGTCCAGGGATGCCCTGCCATGACTCTTCAAAATGGTTGTTTGTTGGCAAATTAGGATGTGACATTTTGTTTGGGCTTTCAGTGGTGAATGTATGAATCAGGATTTCAGTGCTCACATGTATGTTGATTGTTGCAATTGTGCAACATCAGGCGGGTTCTTTTGTTCATGTTTTCATGCAGTTGATGCGCAGTGTCTTGGTCCGGGGAAGGTGGGGCCCGGTGGTGGGTGTGGGGTGTGGCCCAAGGGGTGGTGGGGGGTGGGTGTTGTGGCCCTCTTGGGTGTCCAGCATGCATGTTTAGTGGCTTCATGGCATCTGTTGTTCTTCAGGTGTGGCTCTGGGCTGGGCTCTCTTTTGTGGAGCAGGTTGTAGTCCGACTTTGCACCAGGTCGGAGCCGGTATTAGTTTCCTGGTGCTAACGCAATCTTATTGCTGATCTTGCTGGCCTATGAGAATGTTGTGGAGTGGTGTTGTCGCGGCTTTTTGTTCGGGAATGCCTACTCTGCTTCTCATTAGCGATAGTTGCCGGGGTCAACTGTGGCGATGTTTTTTGAGGATGCTATCGATCGCCAGAATACTGGTGATATAGGCTGTTTGCACCAGCTTGTGGATGGGGCGGTGTATTTATCGTGTCTTCGGCTGTGATAAAGTGTTGATAACTCTGTGATAGCTCCTTGAGAATATGCCCCAATGTGTGAGGCGTCATTTATTTTATTGCCTTAGCTTTCTTACCACAATGAATCTAAGACTTGACAAGTTTGTGATATTCTCCCTGAAGCCTGAGCCCTACGTACTAATCCTTGTGAGGGTTCACCAGACTTCCTGTAGTAGGTCGAGAGTAGCTTTGGATAAGACACAATATGACAATAACCTTCACAGATAATAAATGTGAATGAGTAGAGATATATCTTGCTTAAAGAAGAAATACATATCAATCATAGCAGCAGGAAAGTTGAGGAGTTAAAAGCTAAGCTCGAGGATTGCAGGACCACAATGCAGCACAATGCTCTGTCTGTAGGGCTACTCTAGAGAGCTTGTTGAAAAGAGCTTGGGGTTTAGGATAACCATTGTGGTTCGTCCATGTCCACAGTAAACAGGCAGAGAAGCAACAGCAAAAGCTGCTAGCCAAGGCAATCTCCTTTTAGTTTTATGTGCAGATTAGTTTTGAAGGTTTGGCTCCTAGCCTGGGCAAAAGGTCTTGTTAGGCCTCCTAGAAGAGTCAAAGTCTGTGGGAGGTGTTGGACTTTTTCATCAAATTTAGCCAGTCAGTGGTTTTAAAGGGGCTGCCAGTGGTGGACGAAGGATAGGTTGGCCAGAAGTCCTGGATTTCCCAGGACAGTCCCAGTTTTAGGAGGGATATTTCAGTGTCCCAAAACGTTCTGCTTAAAAAAGATACCTATCTCAGATTTGAAGTGAAGGTCGGGGGAGCAAGCAGATGAGTTACAGTAGTGCACCTTCTGTTTTCACAGCCCTCTCATCCCACCATGAATAACAGTTCACTTATTTTAATGGTTACTTGCTATGCTGCTTCGTCTTTTCAGACACTCACCCCCACTCATAGATCTGGGTTGAATCCATCATCGTTCTTTAGCTCAATTCGCCACCTGGGCGGCAAAGTGAGCTAAAGAATGATGCTGGATTAAACCCAGATCTGTGACTGTGGGTGAGTGTTTGAAATGTTTCAGTGCTCCGTCCATCAGCTCCTTGTGTTTGCTTTGTTTGCCCTAAGTTGGCAGGGTATGCCCAGATGTGGGTCCCTTGCGCACTTTGCCACTGGATACAAGCTAGCCTGGCTGATGAGGTATGTTATCCCAAAACCGGTACAAGGATTCTTGTTTCCAGTCCAGGAAAGACCTGACTTGGCACTTTGTTCTGGACTGTTCCCATGAGGCACAGGGTCAAGACTGATTTGCATATGGCTGGTTCTGAACTGGGGTGTCGAAGTGAGCTAAAGAATGATGATGGATTAAACCCAGATCTGTGACTGGGGGTGAGTGTCTGAAAAGGTTCAGTGCTCTGTCCATTATATCCTTGGGTTTGCTTTGTTCGCCCTAAATTGGCAGGGTATGCCCAGGCATGGGTCCCTTGCTCACTTTGCTACTGGATTCAAGCTAGCCTGGCTAATGAGGGGTTTTACCCCCAAACCAGTCCCAGGATGCTTGTTTCTGGTCCAGGGAAGAGCTGGCTTGGTACTACGGTCTGGACTTTTCCCATGAGGCACAGGGTTAAGGCTGATTTGCATATGGCTGGGATCTGAACTGGGGTGGTGAAGTGAGCTAAAGAAAAATGATGATGGATTAAACCCAGATCAGTGACTGGGGGTGAGTGTCTGCAAAGTTTCAGCGCTCCGTCCAAATCTCCGTTCCTTCCTTGCCTTGCTTGTTAACATGTTTTGAAACGGAACACAATGCATAATCACTAAAACACAGGTCTTTTTTGTCTTTGCTATTTGTAGTCATTTAATAGGTTGGTTGGCTGTTGAAATATAGTCCTCCATTGGCAGGGCCTGTATTGTAGGCTTTCTTTGTTTCTGATCAGTGTTAATGTTTAGTCCTAAATTCTATGTCGCTGGCCTTCCTGGTTTCTGGGTCTGTGACCCAGTGATGGAAAATCCATTGCCTGCAAACTAAGTTGAATCTGGTCTGGTAATATTTGCAAAGTTGGGCGAAATTTAATTTTCCAATGATTGTCACCTCCGCGGATGTGAGGATTTCCTGCAAATAAACCTGCACAAATGGACTGTTTTCCAGTGGCTGGAAGTGTCCCCTGTAAAGGGAGGAGCATGCTGCAGCTAGAAATCAGCTGCAGAGCTGAAGGTATATAAAGGGTTGAGCAGGGCTTTAAGTGAGCCGGGTCATGCCGGTGCTCAAGACCAAAATGTCTAAAAACAAGGTGCTGAGATGGGTACCTATCGAGCTCTCTATTTTTGCCCTCACCCTCAGGGTGAAAAAAAAATCTTAACTCTGGAGCAGTACCACTCTTCACTGCCTTTGAGGTAACGTCAAAGAGAATCATTATTCATTATAGTTCTTTCACAGTCTCATCATTTCCAAACAGAAGAATTTTCAATATTCTACACAGTGAAACCATAGTTGTTGCTTAATTACCTTATGCAGCTAACAATCACTGACAAAGCCACTAGTCCTGGCTTGTAGGTATAATGTTACTTGCTGTATTATATATCTGGATGCAATGAATGAAGCAGCAAAATACCAGTCGAGCGGCACACAATGCCAAGCACAGGTTTTTACCTTAGGCATACTGGCCACGCCCCTACGATAGACCCCCACTTTTTTAATCCAACTTAGAGTCCTGGGTTGAGCACGGGGCACGACAGAACTAGGTCTTAGGCTTTTGAAGACATGTATCCCTGAGAACATTCGCAGAGTGACAGATGCTGGTCCATCTGTGTGGAGAAAGCGGTTAGAGAATGGCATCTGGGACAATGTGAGAGCACAGGGCAGTTGCGGCCGGCATGGCTTGTGGGTGGCGTGACGGGTGCAGTGAGGGGGTTGTGTAGAGGGTCGCACGGGGATCATGATTGCGGGAGGGAGCACAAATTGGGAAAGAAAATCCACTTACCATGCCGCCGCTGGGTGCCGCCTCTCTGCTCCGACTTCAGAACAGGAAGCAGGCAGCCAGGCTCCCACCCTAAGTCAATCACAACGCTGCAATGCAGCATTCTGATTGGTCTGAGCTCCGTGACACAGCGCTCAGCCAGGGGCTCGAGGGGTGCATGTTCTCCATGCAGGCTGTAGTGCAGCCTGCATGGAGAAGTGGGAAAGTGCGCATGACTGGTTTGGGGGGCCTAAGAGGGCCGACCAAATAGTCATTGCGTGCTTAGGAGTAGGCAAACCACTCCGCCCCTTCCCTGCTCCAAGAGCAGAGCAGCCCCGCCGACCAAGGTTTTTGCTTCTAGCACTGTTTGAAAGCAGTGGGGTGACGCGCTTCCGCCATAGCTGAGCAACCGCCACTGGCACAGGGGTGCGGTACTGGACATGCCAGGGGTGGGTGTTCCGACAGAATACTGCTGCGTCCAGCAAAAGTTGGCATGATTTGGCGCTGCCTTTAAGCGCCACCAAAACTGTCCCTCTTTTTTGAAACTTCACATTGTTCATACCTTGCAAAACTTGCAAAAATATGTGTGAAGTTACAAACTTCACAGCTGTGCACATTCCGAAGGCCACTAGTGCCCCAGAGACCCCTCTTGGTTCTCGGGTAACAGTTGTAAGTAAATAAGGCTCAATGGAAATGGAGGGAGTGTCATGCAGAGCGGAAGCACAGTTGTATTTACGTAGTCCTGCTCACTGTAAGAAAGTGACTCCACCCTGTGTAACAGCGCTGCTTTAGAATGCACCAGTATTATAGATACATTGGTAGATACACCACTCTGAAGGAGTATGCGCCAGTATTATAGATACATTGGTAGATACACCACTCTGAAGGAGAATGCGCCAGTATTATAGATACATTGGTAGATACGCCACTCTGAAGGAGTATGCGTCAGTATTATAGATACATTGATAGATACGCCACTCTGAAGGAGAATGCGCCAGTATTATAGATACATTGGTAGATACGCCACTCTGAAGGAGTATGCGTCAGTATTATAGATACATTGGTAGATACGCCACTCTGAAGGAGTATGCGCCAGTATTATAGATACATTGGTAGATACGCCACTCTGAAGGAGAATGCGCCAGTATTATAGATACATTGGTAGATACGCCACTCTGAAGGAGTATGCGCCAGTATTATAGATACATTGGTAGATACGCCACTCTGAAGGAGTATGCGCCAGTATTATAGATACATTGGTAGATACGCCACTCTGAAGGAGTATGCGCCAGTCTTATAGATACATTGGTAGATACGCAACTCTGAAGGAGAATGCGCCAGTATTATAGATACATTGGTAGATACGCCACTCTGAAGGAGTATGCGCCAGTCTTATGGATACATTGGTAGATACGCCACTCTGAAGGAGAATGCGCCAGTATTATAGATACATTGGTAGATACACCACTCTGAAGGAGTATGCACCAGTATTATAGATACATTGGTAGATACACCACTCTGAAGGAGTATGCGCCAGTATTATAGATACATTGGTAGATGCGCCACTCTGAAGGAGAATGCGCCAGTATTATAGATACATTGGTAGATACGCCACTCTGAAGGAGAATGCGCCAGTATTATAGATGCATTGGTAGATACACCACTCTGAAGGAGAATGCGCCAGTATTATAGATGCATTGGTAGATACACCTCTCTGAAGGAGTATGCGCATGCGCCAGTATTATAGATACATTGGTAGATACACCTCTCTGAAGGGGTATGCGCCAGTATTATAGATCCACGGTAGATACACCTCTCTGAAGGAGTATTCACCAGTATTATAGATACATTGGTAGATACGCCACTCTGAAGGAGTATGCACCAGTATTATAGATACATTGGTAGATGCACCACTCTGAAGGAGTATGCGCCAGTATTATAGATACATTGGTAGATGCACCACTCTGAAGGAGTATGCGCCAGTATTATAGATACATTGGTAGATGCGCCACTCTGAAGGAGTATGCACCAGTATTATAGATGCATTGGTAGATACACCACTCTGAAGGAGAATGCACCAGTCTTATAGATACATTGGTAGATACGCCACTCTGAAGGAGTATGCGCCAGTCTTATAGATACATTGGTAGATACACCACTCTGAAGGAGTATGCACCAGTATTATAGATACATTGGTAGATACACCTCTCTGAAGGAGTATGCGCCAGTATTATAGATACATTGGTAGATACACCTCTCTGAAGGAGTATGCGCCAGTATTATAGATCCACGGTAGATACACCTCTCTGAAGGAGTATTCACCAGTATTATAGATACATTGGTAGATACACCACTCTGAAGGAGTATGCACCAGTATTATAGATACATTGGTAGATACGCCACTCTGAAGGAGAATGCGCCAGTATTATAGATACATTGGTAGATACACCACTCTGAAGGAGAATGCGCCAGTATTATAGATACATTGGTAGATACGCCACTCTGAAGGAGTATGCGCCAGTATTATAGATACATTGGTAGATACGCCACTCTGAAGGAGTATGCGCCAGTATTATAGATACATTGGTAGATACGCCACTCTGAAGGAGAATGCGCCAGTATTATAGATACATTGGTAGATACACCACTCTGAAGGAGAATGCGCCAGTATTATAGATACATTGGTAGATACACCACTCTGAAGGAGAATGCACCAGTATTATAGATACATTGGTAGATACACCACTCTGAAGGAGAATGCACCAGTATTATAAATGCATTGGTAGATACACCACTCTGAAGGAGAATGCGCCAGTATTATAGATACATTGGTCGATACGCCACTCTGAAGGAGTATGCGCCAGTCTTATAGATGCATTGGTAGATACGCCACTCTGAAGGAGTATGCACCAGTATTATAGCAACATTGGTAGATACGCCACTCTGAAGGAGAATGCGCCAGTATTATAGATACATTGGTAGATACGCCACTCTGAAGGAGTATGCACCAGTATTATAGATGCATTGGTAGATACACCACTCTGAAGGAGAATGCGCCAGTATTATAGATGCATTGGTAGATACGCCACTCTGAAGGAGTATGCGCCAGTATTATAGCAACATTGGTAGATACGCCACTCTGAAGGAGTATGCGTCAGTATTATAGATACATTGGTAGATACGCCACTCTGAAGGAGTATGCGCCAGTATTATAGATGCATTGGTAGATACACCACTCTGAAGGAGAATGCGCCAGTATTATAGATGCATTGGTAGATACGCCACTCTGAAGGAGTATGCGCCAGTATTATAGCAACATTGGTAGATACGCCACTCTGAAGGAGAATGCGCCAGTATTATAGATACATTGGTAGATACGCCACTCTGAAGGAGTATGCACCAGTATTATAGATGCATTGGTAGATACACCACTCTGAAGGAGAATGCGCCAGTATTATAGATGCATTGGTAGATACGCCACTCTGAAGGAGTATGCGCCAGTATTATAGCTACATTGGTAGATACGCCACTCTGAAGGAGAATGCGCCAGTATTATAGATACATTGGTAGATACGCCACTCTGAAGGAGTATGTGCCAGTATTATAGATACATTGGTAGGTGCACCACTCTGAAGGAGAATGCGCCAGTATTATAGATACATTGGTAGATACGCCACTCTGAAGGAGTATGCACCAGTATTATAGATATATTGGTAGATACGCCACTCTGAAGGAGTATGCGCCAGTATTATAGATACATTGGTAGATACACCTCTCTGAAGGAGAATGCACCAGTCTTATAGATACATTGGTAGATACGCCACTCTGAAGGAGTATGCGCCAGTCTTATAGATACATTGGTAGATACGCCACTCTGAAGGAGTATGCGCCAGTCTTATAGATACATTGGTAAATACACCACTCTGAAGGAGTATGCACCAGTATTATAGATACATTGGTAGATACACCTCTCTGAAGGAGTATGCGCCAGTATTATAGATCCACGGTAGATACACCTCTCTGAAGGAGTATTCACCAGTATTATAGATACATTGGTAGATACACCACTGAACGAGCAGTAGGGGCTGCTCCCCTCTCCTTCTGCATTCAGAGCTTCCTTCTCTGCTGCTGTCCAGGGCTCCCCTTCCCTCACTGAGCGTCTATGCCCTCTTTCTCAGCTCTGTGCTTGCCTGCCATATCCCAACCTCTGTACCGCCCCCTACTGCTACTCTGCGTGGCTTCCAGCCCTCTTCTCGCCCTCCTTGTTTTTTCGAGTTTGTAAAGGGATTATTCAAAGGATTAGCCTGTAATCTCCTACCTCCCCCTAAAAGCTGCTGGCCAGAGTCCCCTAATCTCTTTAATGAGTTGGCCGGGCTCTGCTCAGAGCCTGTAGTGGGCAGTTTAAGCACCAGGACGAGATTACTCCTCCGGGCTTCACTGCTCACTCCAGACATCCAGGGCTGGACAGGCCATATGGGATGAAGGGAGCCCCGCCCTGTAGGCTGAGAGCCAGAGAGATGCTTTTAGGCTTGGGCGGAAGGAGGGATCATGAGATATTCAACCTGGTAAACAGGAATGCACGCAGTTTTCTTGTGTTAGTATGTATATTTTGCTTCTCTGTTCCTCCTGGAGATGGTAGGACAGAGTGACTATGTGCACTCAAAACATGTAAAGAATCCTCAGACATGCTAACACCTGCCCCATGTATACTAGTTCATACTTTAACACATTACATTTATGTAATTGGAGAAATAGGCACACAGATTTAATATACACCTGCAATTTATACATGCATGAGTCACGTGTGTCTCATAGATATATGCATGCACATACAGGTGTCAAACAGCAGCACATGCCCCTTCCTTGTATACATTCACACAAACAGCACACAGATATAAAAATGCAAACATCAACCGTAAGTAAAATGCGCTTGAAATATGGCACACATAACAATAAACACAAACTCACATGCACCACATAATGCTCACATTTACACAGGGGCGGCACATCCATTAGGGCGGAGGAGCGTCGCCCCACTGCTTTCTCGCTGTGCGAGAAGCAGAATCAGAAAATGATAAAACTGCCATTTTATGTTTCTGCTTCTCGCACTGTGAGAAAGCAGAAGGGTGTACCTCATTGGGGCGGGGCGGGAAGGAATGGCTTGCTCAATGTTGTGGGCCCCGACTGGTCGACCCTCTGGGGCCAACCAAACCGGTCATGCGCACTCTCAGCCTACATGAATAAAAGGGTCTCCCCAAAGGCGCTCGACTGGGCGCCGCCCCCAACAATCACAACGCTGCCATTGTAGAGTTTTGATTGGCTTAGGGGAGGGGAGGGAGGCTTCCTGCTTCCTGTTCAGGAGAGCAGGAAAACGGGACCCGGCCAGGAGCTGCGATGTCGCGGGACCCGGGATTAGAAGTTAATTTGTTATATTATTTATACCACCCCCCCCCCCTGCTCGAACACCCATGCGCACCACCAACTTCTTTCTCGCACTGTGAGAAAGCAGAAGGGTATGCCTCATTGGGGGGGGTCGGGGAGGAATGGCTTGCCCAATGTTGTGTGCCCTGACTGGTCTGCCCTCTGGGGCCGACCAAAGCAGTCATGTACACTCTCAGCCTACATGGAGGAGCTGCGATGTTGCGGGACCTGGGAAGGTAAGTTAATTTTGTTATATTATTTAAACCACCCCCGCTCGAACACCCATGCGAACCCCCAACCGTGAGTAATGCGTGCCGGGACTGCATTTACAAGCAATTCACAGATCTTGCACATGTACGTAAACCATCCTGCAGCATGTACTTAAGACTCATCTCACAAAACCTCATTACAAACTGAACACAAAAGCACATATACCACAAATGTTAAAAAAACAGGCACTCTAACATACACATGAATTGCCTCAGGCATGTCTGCATGCATGTGCACGTACTCATGTTCACGCACATGCACAACATCCAGGATACACATGGTATTGATAATAATGAACTAAGAATTATGACTCAAATAAAAATTTGACAAAATGGAAGTCATTCTGTTTCAAGAATCTTGCTCGTTGTTAGGTATGGGATGAGCGTGCCTTTGTCTTATCTCACCTATTGTTTCCAACTTCAAAACAAATTATATATTTTTCACATCAACTGTGTGTTTTTCTCTACATAAAGTATTGAGGCTGGGTTAATCTTCGTTGTAAATTACTAGCGAAAATTTTGCACACAGTCCTTCTTTTATGTCTACCCATGTTTGAAGAAGAAAGGGGAGGGCTATATATACCTTTGAATATTTGGAGCCGTTTAGATTGACAAAGCCTGCTGTGCAGGCGAAACGCGTCTCTCTTTATTGCGAGGTTGGGGGTCACCTGAAACAACATTAAATTGGCCCCATACCTTCAGACATGAGTACGTGCCTCTTCTTTTGGAAGTTGGATTGTGGTTGTGGATATATATATATATATATATATATATATATATATATATATAAATGTATATGTATATATGTATATTTTTTATATATATGAATATGTATATATCCAATCGAAAACGGCTCAACAGTAAAGACGCCACACGCGATGTCAAGTTTCACCTTTATTGTTGGGCCAGCAGCAGCACAATCAGTCGTGGCCTTCCAGAGTACCACTATGGTAATACTTACCTGGACTCCAAGAACCAGCATGCACTAGAGAACACGCCCTGTGGGCGGGAATATATTAACACAAATTGCAGGTGCGAGACATTGTTGCAAAGCTGTATTTCACCACAAGCCAAGCCAGTGACCAAGGGAATAATCCAGAAACGAGTATGGCAAGTTGGCAGATATCGCGCTAGAAGGCCATAGCTGATTGTGCTGCTGCTGGCCAAACAATAAAGGTGAAACTTGACATCGGGTGTGGCGTCTTTACTGTTGAGCAATTTTCGATTGTGTGTGTGTGTTTGTGTGTGTGAGTGTGTGTGTGTGTGTGTGTGTGTGTGTGTGTGAGAGAGAAGAATTAACTCTATCTAAACACAGGGGCGGCGTTAGGCATGTGCAAGCTGTGCACTTGCACAGGGCCGCCACGCCAATATATATCCTTATATAATAATCCTCTGAGGATGGATACATATTTGCGTGGCGGACCCTGGCAGAAATTTGGGGCCCCTGCCCAGACCCCCTCTTCTGGGCCCCTTACCTACGCTCCCTGCCCAGAGCCGCCATAAGCCTAGAGCCGCCCCTGCTAAACAGCCAAGTTTTTTGTTTTTTTCCCAAAAATTGCCTCCACAGGTGCTAGCCTCAGCTACAGGGAAAGGGTGTTCCAGAGTTTGGAGGTTTGCAAAACAAATGAACAGCCACCCATCCAAGCCTTCTTAGCACACACAATCACAACAAGTGCTGTACCTGAGGATCGGAGGCTGCCAACAGGTGAATAGGGTTTCACCAAGACAAACAGATAGTGTGGCCCTCTGTTAAATTTTTTTTGACAAAGGCGCATAGCCTTAAAGATTATATGTTCTTCCAGCAGAAGCCAGTGAAGTTCAGACAGGGCCAGGGACACATGTGCTCATCTCGGGAGCTATAAAAGAAGTCGGGCAGCAGCATTTTGGACTCTTTGAAGCTTCCGGATCCTGTCTTCGGTGCTGCGATATAAAGGGTGTTACAATAGTCAAGTCTCAAGATCACAAGGGCCTGCACTACACACTTACAAGCCGCCAAGGGAAGCAGGTCAGCGATCTTAGCTAACCTCCTTCATCATGATCAATTGTGTGTCATCTGCATAAGACACCATGGTGATATTGTGTTTGCCGATGACATCTGCCAGGCAGTGCTGTTAAATAGCATATAACATTATACAATTTCACATATTTCATAGACAGCATTCAATTAATCACGAGTGAGATGCAAAAATACATCAAGAGGGTCATTAGGATGCACCCGCCACAGTGGCGGGCGCATCATGCATTCCTACCATTGTTGCGGGCGGTGCACTCAGCACCGCCCGCCACAAAAGGCATGCTGTGCACTTCCATGCACAGCATGGCAGGCACTGCGCGGTGCCTGCCATGATGTGCATGGAACTGCTCGGGGGTCCCATAGGTACCCCCCATGTGCACCCCCACCCCTCGGAGTCCATGGGGGCCCGCATCGGGCCCCCAAAGCAGACTCTGCATGCCTTTCCGTGGTGGAAATGCATCTGAAAGAGCCCATTGTAATATGGCTGGCGGTGTTTGATAGACACCGCCACCATATAAACCCTTTTCTGCCCAGGTCGCAAGGCGACCAGGGCGGAAAAGCGGCAGATGGTCTTTACGTCCGTCGCGACCCCCCAGCCATACTAATATGGCAGGGGGTCATTCCGGTTAGGATGGCGGGTGGATCGCCCCCGCCAGGCCGGCGGAGGCGATCCGCCCTCCATCCTAATGGGGGCCCAAGTATCCCAAAAATGATATCCCATATATGGATCCTACAAATAGTACATACACTATATTCACATGTTAAAAACAATTAAAAATATAGTCTAAAAGAAGGATAAAACAAAGGAAGAGAGCGACAGACTACGAACTACGAATAAGTGTACTGTCTACTGTCGTATTTGCTGTCTGTCTCTCTTTTACTTTGTTTTTTGCATCTCCCTCGTGATTAATTGATATGCTGTGCATGAAATACATGAAATTGAATAATGCTATATGTTTATGATAGTATGAAGATTTATGAATTCTTTATAATTAACAACTGTTCAATGGTTCTAACATTTTTTTAATGAAATATAGGTGGCATTTCATCATTAGTCAGTGGTTGTCTTATGGCACTGGAAAAATAGGCATATGGTTTTTTGTATGATTGATATGAATGTTTTATGGTACATTTGAGATGATTGGTTGAACAATTATTTTATTTGGTTACCAATGGGAATTTATATTCTTCTTTGTCTTAGTAACGCCCTGTCCCTTTGGTACGTGGGGCTTGTCTCTCTTTATTGTATGTGCGATGTCTAGCATAGATTTTTTAGTGGAAGGGTAACCAACCAGTTGTAAATCCTAAGCTTAGATAAACTTTAAAACATTTCAAACATTGAATGTGTGCAGTACAGTGAGGGACACATGAAATATGTGAAATGTTAGAAGAAATAAATACATTTGTCCTACATAACACGTGTCTCTATGATACATTGGGGCATTTTTACAAAGAAAGTAACGGAGCGCGGCGTTAGCCTTCTTGGCTTAACACCGCGCTCCGCCACTTTGGAAACACAGGGCTGCACCGTATGTACAACAACACAGCGTAGCCCTGTGTTTCCCCCTGCACTGTTAGTAATTACAGCAGCCTAGCAGCAACTCAAGTACTCTTGCACCATAGTGCAAGGGATGCCTGCATTGTGGGACAGATTTTTTATGTTCAGGAAGGTGTCCCTTCCTGCACATAAACGATCTTAAATGGCAATTTGTACCTTCTATGTGTGCTGCTTTGTGCAGCACACATAGCAGTTGCAACGATTCAATTTTAAAATCATTGCTTATGTGCAGGAAGGAGCATCTTCCTGCACATAAACAATCATGCATGGCATTTTGCTGTTTTCATGTGTGCTGCATAATATTAATGCAGCACACAAAGAAACAGCAAAAACGAGGAGAAATAAAGCATCTCATTCTCATTTCGCCATGTTAAAACCAGGATTTTTTTTGTCTTAATTTTGGCACAGCCTCATATTTACGCCACCCTTGTAAATATAGAGCTGAGTCAAAATCAGTGGGTGTTGCGGCGAACGCCCACTTGCAACACCCATTGCCCTCGCCTTTCACGCTAAGTATAGCATGAAAGGAGGCTTTATTTACAAGACAGCATTAATCCACGTTCAGTGGTTTGACATTTCCTTGTAAATTAGGTGAAGCAACGTTCCTGTGGCGATAGGGGCTTGTAAATATGCCACATTATTTTTGGGCAATCTGTAGATCTGGCTTTGAGTCAAAATACATAGGTGGGGGTATTGGAACTCCCAAGTACCACCCATGAAATGCCTCACTACAGCAAAGAAGCGCAAAGTACTATTTATATTACTTTAATGGCAAATTTCCAGCATAAAAAGGTTTTATGCTGGAATATGAGAGTCTTTTTGCTGCTTTGTGTCGGTTTGCGATGGCGCACAGCTTTGATAAATATGTCCCTTTAAATTGTTTTACCTCTCACACAAAAACATACATGTGCACCTCTTCCTCAGACACAACCCTCTTTCAAAAACGCCCTGTGAGGCCTTCACCTCCCCTTTCCCTACACACACACGAGCGGTCAAAGGTCAGACACCATCCCGTTCATGGAAGCCGTCCTAATCAAGTCCCAATTCGCAGCTAGTTGTTTCCGATCAGGCAAATTATGGGCTTCACGACCCAGCGCCTTTTGTGGAAACACTTCACTTAAAGCACTTCCGCTGACGTAGCAAGGTGGCAGGGATCACACAGCAAGTAAGGAGAATGGTTAGGAGCACCATAGTAGGGCCCCTCACATTCTAGGGCACCCGTGCCACCGCACCTGATGTCTTTTTGGTAGACGTGTATAAACTAAAATACCACCATTAAGGCTTTCCACGCCACCTTGTAGCTCAAAAAATGCACTCCAGCCCTCCACATGTACAGAATACGCAGGAAGAGTCCCAACAGAAGCTCATACGTGTAATTTCTAACACATTTCTTGCCCACTCGACACACTGCATTCATGGAACAGACTTTACGCTCTGGGCAGACACGTCTAAGCCTCCTGGACTGACAGATGGATCTCAGTCTGAGGTGATCCGTTCCTGACCCCTCTGGAGTGGAGAAGAATGAAAAAGTTACCAGTTTGCAGCAAGCAGCTCCTCTTGTTTTGTTGGCTAGCACCGTAATCAACTTGAAGGTGTATTGCGCCATCTGCTGGCAGGACCAAAAACAATCGCCGGTTAATGACCACGAGTTCTGCAAATCCCAATTGACGGATCCCGGCCTAAACCTCGACCCAGGGTCTGCTTTGGTCCTGGACGTGTCTGAGACCCCATCCCGCATGACCCCTTCTCCACGTATTCCCTCACTGTCACCCTCTTCTCTCTTTAGCCCCTTTCTCATATGTATTCTATTTCTTTTATAGCGCTACTCAGGGCTTTAAGTGGGCCGGGTCTCACAGGTGCTGAACACCAGCAGTTTTTTAAAGGGGGCCTCAAAACGGGTCTCTATATGGCTCTGTTTTGTGCCCTGGCACAGACGGTCCGTTTTTTTCCAGACTGCACTGACAGCAGGCACATGGATGTGCACGTGCTCACACTGCTCACTTCTGTAGAAAAGTTACTTCATGGCGTCATGCCAGGTGAGTGTTGTAGGGGAAGGAAAATCCTTTAAAGAGAGACATTTTCTGTCCTGATCTCCCTTCACTTTTTGAAACTCAGGAGCAGCAACATTGGTGTGGTGTCACCAGGGCTTTAAGTGGAAGCTTTTTCAATATTATATACAAGCCATAGTTGCTGCTTATTTATCTTATGAAACTAACAGCCATTGACAAAGTAAATTGTCCTAACTTGCTGTAGGTATGATGTTACTCGTTGTATCATATATCTGGATGCAATGACAGAAACAGCAAAATACAAGTCGGGCGGCACACTATGCTAAGCACAGATTTTAACTTAGGTGTTTTTAAGCCACGCCCTTAATTACATTGGCCACGTCCCTTTGAGAGACCCCAAAGTTTTTTTTTTTTAATTTTCAAAACCTTTATTGAGGAACTGAAAGTCAGACACATTACATTGTGCTACATAGCAGCTCAGATTAGTACAATATAGCTCAAGTCAAGCATTTGGAAACAAATCGACTGCGCCTTACAAAAAACACATGAGCAGGTTGAGACTTAAACCACAGCATCACTACACAGAGGTCCCTCGCCACCTGAGGGACGTAGTCCTCAACTATAACACCAATGGTGAGTGCCGTGAGGCGGGGCAGCCCAAGGGGAGGGGGGAAACTGTCACCATCCAACACCGGCGGCCGCCTCTGGTGCAGGGCTGGTGGGGAGCACGGGAGAGGCAGCGTCGCTGGGAGGGGCACGGGAGTGAAGATATGTGATCAGAGGGCTCCAAATATCGACTGGTCGGGACTAGGCAGTTAGTAAGTAGTAGGTAGCTATGCTGCAAAAACGGCCCTGTAGCAAAAACGGCCCCAGGGGCCCAAAACCGGCCCCCACCCTTGCGGCGCACTGGGGGATTGCCCGGTGCCCGCTATGGCCAGTCCGGCCCTGTGCAGTACACATAAAATATTGGAACATTTGGAGAAAATAAAACTTTTCTCCAATATTACACTTGCCTCGAGGAGGCATCCATTTTGTATAAGAATCCTATTCTACCAATATTAGTAGATAGGGATCAGTATCGCAAACCATGGGTGGTATTAAGGGAACTTCCATGTAGTGGTATGCCCCCATAGCACAAAGTAGAGGAAAGTCGCACATAGTGCTACTTTGTGTTGCTTTAGGGCTACTTTGTCATGTAAATCAGGAAAGGAAATCCCAAAACAACACTTTGCACCATGTTTCATTCACTTTTGTGAAGAAGCCTGGGGCAATGTGTTACTAAATCTGCCCTTTCAAACCAGTGATATAAAAACATAACACAGTGGTAGGGGTTGTCCATACTAATAATAATGCAATATTACCCAAATGATCGCTTTTTAGCAAACTTAGAATACCAATAAGCTTCTAAACATATACCTAGCAGTTTGTAAGCAGCTCTTTCATGCCAGGTCACAGCTCACTGTGCTGTATTTAAAGAATTGTACATATCTAACTGAAATTAAGAAAATAATATCTGTGAAAAATGCAGTAACCTACTGAGCTATGCACATACCATGCAAATATGTGATCTGCATGTTACTATGCATTGCGGTTTGCAGCAGGAACACCAACCTTCTATGCTGCTTTATGATGAGTCAAAACTGACTACACAAATCACAAATCCCTCCCAAAAGTGTATTAACGGGCAGAATTATCTTGCTTTTATAATTATCCCCTGAACAATGCAGATCATCGCAATATCCCTGCAGGCTGCTCTTGTCCCATCTCAGCTTGTGACACAAATGCTGTCCCCCCCAAGGTTGGTGCCCAGTGTAATGCCCCGGTCGCACCAACTTAAAGCCACAATGACTCAACCAACCCACTACACAGGGCCGGACTGGGAACACAAGCCAGCCCTGGCAATTCAGTTGGACCAGCCCTGGGGGGGAGTGCAAGCAGGGGGGGCTGCTAGTGAGAAGCACTGCTGCTGCTTTTGTTACAGGGGGGCGATATTGCAGCACTGCTCCAAAACCAACCCCAAGTAACAAAAATGGCCCCACCACTCAAAAAAACGACCCACCAGGAAACCGCCCGGTGCCCGCTACAGCCAGTCCGGCCCTGTCCCTGCTTCAGTATTACAGATAACCTTCCTTTGCTTATTATTACATGTTGGCCAATGCTATTCCCAAACTGTGGAAACAGATTCACAAACAAAGAATTGGGCATTTAGCAGGGTGTCATCTGAAGGTATACAGGAGGGCACATGCGGATCTACTACAACTCCCACAAACAATGAGAAGTTTCAGAAAAACACAAGAATGCTTTTGATCTGGAAGAAACGTGTTGAACATTTTTCAACATGGCCGTTCTTCATATAGATCATTTTCTATACAGAGATTTATTTTAATGTTAAATTGTTTTGACCATGGTCACTCATTGTGTCAGTATTGTAAAATGCATCACAACAGATGCTTTCATAAAAGAGGATTCAATAGGAGTTGGAACACTCAGCAAACCACTGGCATAGACTGGAAACTAACAAATCAAGGGGCGATAATAATCACTGGAGTGCCATGCAACACTTTATAACAGATATGTTATGGCAATATGCAACACAAGCTAAAAGCCAAATGCCCCTTTGATTGCACAGCCTAAACTAAAGTTAGCAAATGAACCACCCTTTACCCTACTTTCCCTAGAGGCATTGGAGACACAACTGTCCCAGTGCCACTACTAAATTCTGCAGCCAGATTGCAATCCGTGGGCTGCCTTCTTTTCCCTACAATAGCTTATGCACCTCTGCTCAATGCTTGCTATCCCCCTTTTTAATGGGTTAGTTGTTGTGTTTAGGACAAAGTCTACCATTAGTTGAAGACATCTTCGGGACAGTAGGGAAACTTCCCTGGGAAGGCATTCGACCCATTGCTTACCATTGGCTTTTTGGTTTGTAGCTTACATTTGCTTGCTTTCTATTTGCTGGATTTATTTGTTTTAGGCTGTCCATTTTGTCCGTCCCTCCCGTGGAGCATTGTCTGTTTACCATCACTCCTTGCATTCTTCCATGAGTGCTCGCTTTCTGTAAACATGCCTTTAAATTTTAATATTTTTCTTTTCACATTTTCTGTACTTTCAGACACAGAGGTCAAATGTCAGGCTCTGTCTTCAAGAAAGCTTGGTGTTTTCTTCTTTTTCTCTGACTTCAAAGTAAGAGGCTTTATCTGACAATCTAGGTATGTGAAAGGGGGTGGCTTTTTTAAGTTTCACCTGCACAGTGCTTGTGAAATCTATTGTATTTAATACATCTTAAAAGGGGCTTACATTCTGCCCTTACTTCTTATTTGTCCATGTGCTTGCCACTTTACTTTAACTCTGTTTCTATTGGTTGCATTCTCTATTGGTTGCATTCTAGCGTCCTATTGCTCCTTGTGTGTGTCTCTTAGTAGTGTCCTGTGGCTCAAGTTCTCATTCTCATCTGCTTTGGTGAGTGGAGCTTCTTTTATTTGGTTAAGGCTGCACATCATTTACTGTCAATTTATTTTTATTTACACTCCTGCCCTCCTCCCATTCTCAGCTGTTTTTACATTGAGCCATGATTTCTTTCCCCTCTTGTCCTCCTCCTTCAGCCACTCATTTGTGTTTATTTACCACCCACTCCCCGTTCTTTTTTTTTATGTGTGCCTTTTTATAGACAGAGAAATTGTCCAGAAGTTATCGGAGCGCTGTGCATGAGCACCAGTTGCATTACAACCAACACGGCACCCCGGAACCAGCGAAGAGAGGCTTTTATTTAGTTTGATGTTGAAATAATGATTTAATATAGCCTAGAGACAACAACAAACAAAATAAAATCCTCTCCCCGCTGGTTCCAGTAATACGTGTCAGGTGTAATACAGCTGATGCTTATTTAAAGCGCTCCGATACCGTCTGGTTGAGTTCACTCCGTATGAAACTACAAACATAAAGCAAGCTTTGTAAGCACACGGCACGCACATAGTGACCTCTAATTCCAGTCTGCTTGCACCCCAGGCAGTGTGAGCCTTGACTTTTCAGTCCACTTCAGATGGGACTAATGTGTGAGCGGCAAACGGGGATGTGTTGAGATGGTTGATGTTTGTTATTGAAGTGTTAACTTTTTATTGCACTTTGCAGTAGATGGATTTTCCAAATTTTTGTTACTTGTTACAGAAACATAATTCATTTTTAATGTATTGCACCCCTTGTTTTTCCGCTGTTCATTGTTCATTATAAGTACAACATTCTGGCCCTTGAGACATAGTTGAAGGTTTTTACAGTCAGATGTCCTGGTTGCATTTGCATTTCGTAACCGCATAATTCTTGAACAACACGAGTGAGCCTTTCGGTAGCAGGCATTTGATGTTCCACCAGCATTATTCCTGCATGCTTTTAGGCGCTCGTGACCTCGTCCCCTGCTGTGCCCCTGACGTTTCTGCTTGGCTGTGAGTTTGTGCTGGTAGTAATCACACTATAATGTGCTCCCCTCCGGTGCTTATCATCATGCACAGGAAGTCCGATGCAAGCGCCGGTATCCGATGTGCCGCGTTTACCGAAGTTGTTATCCTAACTCTGAACAAACCTCGGTCATCTTCACGTCGTCTTATGTGCGGTGTTTGACTGGACTCTGAGATTTGCTGGTGTGTGGGAGTGTAGACAGGGGTGTGGCTTCAATTGGTGCTGCAGGTTTAGTGGCACCGAGGCACAATGCCTGAGAGGCCACTGAACCTTCATTTCCAAGGAACACTATCCCCCCACACAACATGAACACACATATTATTTATTACCTGCCTCTCTGAACATGTTGAAATGAAAAATTGCTCACTTGTGTTATTTACTTTTGCACATGCACTGACAGTGCATGTGACTGTATTCCCGCGCCTTTGGCCCTGCACTCCTCCCATTTCATGTTACTTCACTCCCCCACACACTCCCCTCACAGTCCATTGTTGTTAGACACTATCCACCCTCCCCCCGCAGCCCTCCCACAGTAATTTCGCAACTTTAACAAAAAGCATTTGCAATGCAATAGGTCTTGCCTTTACGCAAGTTTAAGTTATTGGCATTATAAACGAAAATGCCTTTTATTTATGTTTTAAAACCAAAACATAAATAAAATGCATTGTCATTTACAATGCCAATAGCTCAAACTCGCTTAAAAGCAAGACCTATAGCTTTGCAAATGCTTGTTGTAATTGTGTGAGCATGGTTGTGTAAAGGGGCGACAAAAACTACATACATTGATACTTGCTCATAAAGCACTCCTGCCACACAAATGGAATGGTATTGTGCTGGGCAAATTGAAGTGGTTTTTGCAGTTGCAATGGACTAAGCGTGGTTTATGTGGCTTCATGATGTATTGGAATTATGTTCTAAAGCTTCCCTTATTAACCATGCGGAATACATGCTAAATGTGTGGTAAAGCAATAAAATATCCGCGGTTGATTCACATTTTACCTACATTTGTCTTTCATTAGGTTGGCACAGCACCCAGGATAATGTGCTGCATGGCTAAAAACATATAAGGTCCCAAAACCAAGACCTATTGGCTATACCAGTGCTTGTTTGGGTTTTTTGTCCTGACACGGTCCCTGGCCTTGAGCCTATCGCTGGTCCTTTCTCTGGCCGTTTTTGGTTCTGTCTGAGATTCTGTCTCTTCTACTGTCACCGGTGCTATGTTCCAGTCCTTGACAGAATCTAAGATTGCGCCTCGAGCCCTCAGCCCGTCCACGGTTCCCTCAATGACTCACCAATTGCTTATGTTCCAGTTAGGAATGAAGAGCCCTGTGACTGGGCCTATTCCTGGCTTGTCCAGACTTCTATCTGGGGATACAGAGTCTGGGCTTGCGCCTTTTCTGTCCCTATCCATCTGCCCTTGCGCCTATTCTCTTGCCTTGCTCAGAATGATGCGAGCCTATTGATAGGGGTCGCTCTCGATAAACCCGCCTCCTCATCTTAACCCCGTCTGTCTGCGTGCAGTGGGCGTTCCACGTCCGAGGCCAGCCCCAAGCGGGCGCTGTTTCTCTTAAAGACGCGCCCGCACGCTTCATTCATTGTGCAGCTGCAGGAGGGACCAAGAGGGACCGGGGGACACCAGGTGAGTGGGGGGGGGGCAGAGGATGGACAAATGGAGAGAAAGTGAAGTCTGACCAGATAAGGGACGAAGGGTATAGAGGTAATGCAGAGACATGGTATGGCTCTGAGAAATTGTGAAGGGAGATACAGGTGAGGGAGGCAGGCATAAGCAGGCTAGGGATGGACGAGAGTAGGAACGGTGTGTTGGGAGGAGGGATAGAGAGAACAGCATGGGATGAACAGAAAAATATGGGACGGGTAGAAGAGGAAGGAGCAATGGAGAAAAGAGGGAGAGATTGTTGTGCTAATAGAGAGAGTGGTTAGAGTAAGATATGGAAGGCAAGAAAGAGTTGATGGGTGGAAATGAAAAGGGTAATATGGTGACGAAATGAGGTAGAGTGACTGGGTGACAGAGGGATGGCGAAGGGAGGAAGGTAAAGGGAGTGGAGAGAGTGATAGGAAGACAGGGACAGGGATAGGTCTGCATGGGTAGTGATGCGGGTGAAGGAAAGGCGGTGGGGGGTTGCATAATCCATTGAAATATCAGATATGGTTAAAGATAGAGACAGAGAGGGTAGGATTCACAGTTCAGCAGATAGTGACGGCTGGGGTACAGGAACTTCCTGAAAGATGGAGAGGAGAGTGTCGAGGCTGGAGAGGATGTGGTGTCTTGGGGGCTTGGCAGGGTTTGAGGTGCCATCAGTGTAAGGCGCCCTCAGTTGCAGAAGGCGAGAGGCCCCACATGTGTCAAAGGGCTCGCCATGACTGTGCATGGGAGACCTTGGTCTGCGCATTTGCGCTTGGAGAGTCTCCGCTTGCAAGCAGCATCAGCCCCTGTGCTCGGACAACAGATCTAGGCTAGCTCCCACAGAGAGGTGCCTCCTATGGAGCCAAAGGGGTCTCAGTCAGCTGATCATTGTAAGACTGTCTAAGAATGTGCTAGGTGCACTTAGCGTTATTTTACGGGCACTTTGTTGATGCGTACATGCTCGCACACAGGATGCAGTGGCATATAGGGGGGTTGGTGGTTTATAGACTTGGGCATGGCGGAAAAGCTGTTGGCCATCGCAGGTAAAAGAAAAAGCTGTCGCCGTGAGAGTAAAAGCTCCTCATGCGTGTGTTCTGCTCAAACGCCACAAGCCTGGACAGGAGTTGTGCGTATGTGTACACAACTGGTGTACAAGCTGTCCTTGTGAGAGTGAAAGCACACAATGCACGCATTCTGCTCAAACGCCGCGAGCGCAGACAGAAGATGTGCGCACACGTGCACAGCTCCTGTCTTCTGCACGCGTGCACATGTCCTGTCCCCCTTCGGCCAAGAAACCAACAACAATAGATCTCGCCAAGGCATGCAGCGCATTAGCTGCAGCGCTAGGTGGGACCTAAAAAAGCACTATAACGAGCTTAACGGTGGCCACATCATGGTGCTTTTTTCCTTTATACAATGTTGCATTGTATTTTTTATATACCCTGCCGTGTTTTGTATTCTTTTTCTGACCATGGTCAGCAAACTGTGTTTCATTCCTTGTGTGCAGAAGAGTAAAGTACAATGTGGCATTCTCCATTTTAAGGACGTTCAGTAAACATTTTTGTTTTTACACTGAACCATACTGATCTTGTTTGCTTATAGCACTTGGTTAATGAAGAATATTTAGCGCTTTAGAAGTAATCATGATATATTTACTTGCGCAAAGTACCCCCTCTGCATGCCCCTTGGTCTCTGTAACTGGAAGGGATGGAGAAGGAAGTTGTATTCAGATCAGGGTGGAGGCTGGCATTTTTCAGGGGCGATCTCTGCACTGTTGCCGAGCTCTATCGGGACTGCCTATTCCACACAGAGTCCTGTCGGAAGCCACCCTCCTGTGTACACTGTAAGCAACCAGGTCCATGAGCAGTAATAGCCAGTGCATAGTGATGAGCATTCCAAAAAATCCTAGTTAACACTCACACAACAAAATAAATATTTTGCCTTTCTCAATAAAACAATCATAACACTTTTAGTGAGTTTCCTTTACTTCTATTGCACAACTGCTCAAACACTCATTCTAAAAATGTACAGTTGTTCTTAACCTGTTTATCTTATCAGTGGTCACTAGCTCATGAAGACCTTTTTATCCGCTTTTGTTGAACTACTTTTTTAGGTCTTCCATGCACATTGCTTATCTGCGCTTGTTTGGTTTTTCATCCGCCCTTTACCTAATCTATCCATGGCTGCACCCATTTCAAGTGCACATATTGGGTGCATATTTTTTTCTTTGTCCTCTGCCTTTTACCTAATCTCCCCACTTTATAGTACCACCAGTAACAGCACAATATATTGCCATTCTCAATAAACAAGTCATAACACTTTACTGGAATTTCAGTTACTTATATTGTGCAACTGCTCACCAAGATGCAATTTACAACAAAAAACAGCTTAATATTATTCACATAGGCAAACCCTTTTGCATTTGCCAATGATGGTTTCTCTTTGTTTCTATGTTGCGTTTCGTCTTCTTTTTAATTTGCTCTCCCTGCCTCTGTCGCAGCTTTTGGATTTTGCTGGTACCGTGACACCACTGGATACTGTGCGCTCTACAAATGTATTTCACTTACTTACTAAAGGCTTTTTCTATCACGCAGCAACATTTAAATGTTGGTAAATTACCTGTGCAAATATTTCAGTATATAACAGAATTATTAAAGCACAAATGAAGCAATTTTCTGAAGTGTGCTGAAAACAAATAATTGAATATCATCAAAACAAATCCATACACTAGGTGAAGCCATCTCCACACATTATTTTTTGTGCACTATATAGTTTTATCAACAAAAATTAATGTCTGTGCAATTGTAATAGTCATTTCGATTGAAAATGTGTTGTCTGTAATAGCACACCTTGCATAGTCCAATCTACACCACTCCACTCTAGAACACTTTACTCCACTCTTTGTCACTCTACGCCATTTCACTCCACTCCACCCTACTCCACTCCACTCTATGACACTCTGCTCCACTCAACACCACTCTATCCACTCCACTCTATGCCATTTCACTCTACTCCATTCCACTCTATGCTACTCTACTCCACTCTACCCTACTTCACTCTACAACACTCTACTCCACTGTATGCCACTCCATTCTGCGCTACTCTAGGTCACTCTGCCCCACTATAATACACTCCACTCTATGACCCTCCAGTCTATCCCACTTTGCTCTATCCCACTCCACTCTATGACACTCTGTAACACTCTCTGCCACTCTACTCCACTCTGCCAAGCCACCTTACACCACTCTATGATACTCCCTTCTATGCCACTCTACTTTATTCCACACTACTCCACTTCACTTTAGGCACTCCACTCTACAAAACTCCATGCCACTCCACTTTACTACATCCCATGCCACTTTACACCACTCTATAACACTGCATGCTTTGCCACTCCATTCTATGTCACTTTACTCCACTATAAGACATTTTGCTCCACTCTACTATACTCTATCCCACTCTATGCAACTCTACACCCCTCCACTCCACTCCACTCTACTCCACTCTACTCCACTCTACCCTGCTCTACTCCACACTACGCCACTCTATCCACTCCACTTCAGTCTATAGCATTCCGCTCAATTCCACTCCACTCTACGACACTCTATGCCACTCCATTCTCTGTCACTCTATGGCACTCTATCCCACTACCAAACACTCCACTCTATGACACTCCACTCTCTTCCACACCACGACACTTTGTGACACTCTACGCCACTCCACTCCACTCAATGCCACTGTATGCCACCCTATGCCACTTCCATCTAGGTCACTTCACTCTAGGCCACTCTAGTCCTCTGTATGACACTCCACTCTACAACACTCTTTGCTACTCTACTACATTCCATGCCCCTTAACGAGACTCCGTGCTATGCCACTCCACTTATTGACACCTTACTCCACTATAAGATACTTTACTCCACTCTACGCTACACCACTTTATGACTTCCCACTCTACATTACTCCACTCAATCCCACTTCACTCTACTCTACTCCACTCTATGCTACCCTAAGCCATTGTCTGCCACTTAACACAAGGCCTCTCTACTCTACTCTAAGACACTCTACTCTATGACTACACTTCACTCTAAGAGAACCCACTCATTGACTCTACTCCATTCTACAACACTACACTCAATGACACTCCACTCTATAACACTCTATGTCCCTCCAAGCCACTCTATTCTAATCCACTCTACGCCACCCTGTTCTACTGCCATCCACTCTACAAAATTGTACACCCCCATTCTATGCCCCTCCACTCTATGCCAACCCACTTTAAGCCACTTCACTCCACTCTACGCCTCTCCACTCTACGATCCTCCACTCTATGACCCTCAATTCTGCGATACTCCACACCACTCACAACACTCCGCCCCACTCTATGCCACTCTACTCTACACCACTGTTCTACACTCTATGCCACTCTACACCAATCCACGCTACTCTACTTACTCCACTCTTCACCCCACATCTCCACACTACTCTACTCTGTGCTACTCCATAACCGTCCACTCTATGTCACTCTATGTCCCTCCACTCTACGCTCTTCCACCCTGTACCAATACACTCTATGCCAATCTATGACACTCTATGCCACTCTACTCTACTCCATTCTATACTTTCCTCCACTATACAAAACTTTACTCCACTCTACACTACGCCCTTCAACGTCACTCCACTCTACGTCACTTCAGTCCTCTCCACTCCACTCCACTCCACTCAATGCCACTCCAATCTATGACACTCCACTTCACGACACACAACTCTATTGCACTGTACTCCACTTCATGACAATCTGTTCCAATCTATGCCATGGCACTCAACTACATTATACACCCCTCAATTCTTCGCCTCTCCACTCTACGCCATTCCTCCCTACGCTATTCCCCCTATAACTCTATATGTTGCTCCACTCTATGCCACTCTACTCTATTACACTCTACGACCCTCTACTCCACTGAATGACATTCTACTCTAAGACACAATACGCCACTCTAAAACCACAGCACTCTAGTCTACTCCACAGCACTCTACAACACTCTGCTCAACTCTAAGCCACTCTATGACACTCTACGCTACTCTGTGCCAATCCACTCTATGGCTTTCTATTCCACTCTACACAAATCCCTCAACACACTACTCCACTCTACTCCACTACTCCACTAAACCACTCCATTCTAAGCCACTCTATGCCACCCCAGTCTATAAAATTATCTGTCACTGCACTCTACAACATTCTACTCTATGCTCCTTCACCCTACGCCGGTAAACATCCTTTACAACGAAACTTTTACAACGCAGTGCTTTTACAACGCAGGTTTTACAACGAAAACCATTACAACGCATTGCGCTGGGGGGCGCTCTAGGATAGGGAAGAGATTTAATTTACTATCCAACACCTTCCCTAGTGTCCACGGGGACTGGAGTTGGAATAGTAAATTAAACTATTCACTATCCAGCACCCCAAAGCGCTATGCGTTGTAAAGGTTTGCGTTGTAAAAACCGCGTTGTAACAGCATGCGTGGTAAAAGCATGCGTTGTAATGTCATACATCCCTCTACGCCTGCTACTCTGCGCCACTTTACACCACTCCACACCACACTACTCTACACCACTCCTCTCTATGTTATGACACTCCACTCTACTTCACAACACTCCACCCTACTTTACAACACTCCACCCTACTCCACAATCATCCCCTCTACACCACTGTATGATACTCCTCTCCACTCTATGCCCTCCGCAACCCTCCACTCACTCTACGCCACACTACACCACTCCACTCTACTCCACTCTACGACACTCTTTTCCACTCTACACCACTCTACAACACTCTACTTCACTCAACGCCATTATCCTCTATGTCACTAACTTTTAAGCATGCTTAACAGCAGTATACAACATAGCAATAACACAGTGGCGAAGCTAATAGCTCATGAATAGGCGAGACCTAATTCCTTTACCAATGCTTATTTCCTTTGCCCACATCCCCCAGGCTTCTAGTCATCAGACCTGTGCTCTTCTGTGTCATGCTCTCCACTGGTATTTCCTGCTCTCTTTCAAGCAGCATGAATTCAATGTTGTGTCAGGAGCCACATGTTGTTTTCACTGTTCCGTGGCACCTGTCTCTCCTCATCTGTAGCTTTACATCCCATTCCTTCTAGACAGTCTCAGCTCTTTCCACGTATGGTGTTGGCAGGGCTTTAAGTGGGATTAAAAAACTGAGGGGTCTCTTAAAGGGGCGTGGCAAATGTAATTAAGGGCGTGGCTTAAAAACGCATAAGCTAAAAATCTGTGCTTAGCATAGTGTGCCGCCCGACTTGTATTTTGTTGCTGCTGTCATTGCATCCAGGTATATGATACAACAAGTAACATCATACCTACAACAAGTCAGGACTATTGGCTTTGTCAATGGTTGTTAGTTGCATAAAATAAATAAGCAGTAACTATGGCTTGTACATAATATTGAAAAAGCTTCCCCTTAAAGCCCTGGCGACATCACAACAATGTTGCTGCTCCTGAGTTTCAAAAAGAGAAGGGAAATCCAGAGAGAAAGTAACTCTCTTTAAAGGATTTCCCTTCCTTCCTCTACAACGCTCACCTGGCATGATGGCATACCGTAACCTCACTAGTGAGAAGTGAGCAGTGTGAGCACGCGCACATCGATGTGCCTGCTGTCACTGCAGTCCGAAGAAAAAATGGACCGCCTGTGCCAGGGCACAAAAGAGAGTCCGATAGAGACCTGTTTCGAGGCCCCCTTTGAAAAACTGCTGGTGCTCAGCACCGGTGAGACCCGGCCCACTTAAAGCCCTGGGTGTTGGTGGTCACAGTTCGTCTTTCTGTTTCCACCATCCCACTGCCTTTCTTTGTTTGTAGTCTGCTACTGTACATCCTCTGCACAAGTTACTACCACTTCCTGCTACACAGTCACCATGTTGTCTCAACTGTGGTTGGTTGTTGTATTTTTTGAAGAAGGGGTGCCACCCTATCGTCTGCCACTCCCTGCACCCCACCCCCCCCCCACACACACACACACATAGCCACCCTTATGTCTATCCAGAATGAGAAATTCTCATTACTGTGGTAGGGCACCAGCAGGAGGCATAAATCATGCATTCATTCTTTGATTACTGTCTGTGGAAATGAGGAGTCAGAAAGTCACCAGTGGCATAAAAGTTTTTTGTGGGCTTCATTGCCATTCACCCACCCACGAGTGCCAATGAAAGCGTGACTTCACCCCGCACTTTCAGCTCTGATATATAATGAGGGAAACTGCAGCGGGTGCATGTCAAATTAAATACATTTTGATAAGTTACATGTCTTCTTTTGGCATTACCTATATCATCCATAAGTAGCACATTGAAGCCTCCAACCATAGTATGCAAACGTATAACGTGTCTAATGTTTTAATTGATATTTTCTGCCCAGGCAGGGTACCTAAACTCGTTTTCATTTTCATCACATTAGGCTGTGGTGGCTCTTTCCAATAATAAAAACCCTCTTTTGGATAAAAGTCATAATTTTCATAATTCAAGTTACAAAATAACAACATAAATCATCTGTGCATCAAAAATCTAATCCAATGCTAAACACAGATTTTTGTTAAATATGCTGCAAAAGTAACTTTATGAACACCTACTTTCCTCTGCTTTAAAGTATGGACCGTACTTTAGTTCTGACTAAGTTTTGTCTTCTCCAGTGGAAGTAATTTGCACTTTGATGAGGCATGTAATACTTTTTTAGGGATTTAAGTATTTGCTGTCTTGTTGGCAGGGAGATGTAAGTTACGGGTTATTCACTGCTAGTGATTTTGGAATCTCAAATAGGGCAGTGGACAGGAATAATAGTTGATATCACTTAAACCAGACTGGCATGTTGATAGTAGACAAGGTTCTAATGTTCCGGGCAGTGTTTTAAATGGACAAAAATAAGTGCAGGTACTCATCAAAAGGAGGGATAGATTAGGATGGAGCTTGGGCAGGCATTAGAGCAGTGCTAAAGGCGGAACAAGGGGCGGGGCTAAGTTTTTGACCTTTCCAAGGTTTTTATGCAAGAAATCTGCATGCATTGTTAGAATATCGGATGTACCTGTCCATTAGCTTTTTACACTAATAACCGTTTATATAGCACTTACTAATAACTGTTTATTACTACCCAAAGTAACACTTTTTAGTAACCATAAAAAATTAAAAGATTGAGAAAAACACAGTAAGGTTCTATATATATGGCTTGTTGCATGCAGGTCCTTGCTGCAGGTGCATAATTCACTAAAATATATGCCAAGGATGTTCACTTGTGACCTACAGGGATGACAAGAATATATGCAACAAAAACAGTATCCAACTGAGCTATCTATATAAAAAGAAAATCTCTGATCTACATGTTGCATGATGTGCTTTCCAGCAGGCACAATGACCCTCTCGGCAATTTCATGGTGGGTTAAACCTTAGATTAAAATGCACAAAGATCTTTCTAGCAAGCGCATTAACCACCAGAGTTATCCACTTTATTGCAACTTATGGTGTCCCAATCTTACATACTTAAGAGAAAGGACCTGGCTTCCTGTTTCTTATGATTAGTGAATGTGCTTAGCTACAAAAAAAGTAAGCAATTTATCAGTCACTCTTTTCATTCTCGCCAATAGTGGGTGTTTCTGTCTAAAATGGAAACCAGAGTTGCTTTCCAAGGAACATACTTTGTGTAACTTCAGTAAGCAGCATATTCTCTCTCTAGCTGCCACTGGATAAGAAATGTTGACACAGAGACACTGTTGAAGTTGCTGCTGGTGGCTGAACCTTTCAACGTTCCATTTTATGTGATTGAAAAGGAGAGGTGGACAGAATAAACAGGTTGCACGCGTGATTTGAGATGAATAAATATATCTAACTAGGTTCTCTGAATACGCTCTGTGTAATTAAAATATACACCCATATATGTACCTGAGCACACATGACGAAAAACACCCATATATGTAACACAGAACACATGACGAAAAAACGCCTCAGTTGGGTAATTTGAATTGCTTTAAAATCTTTTGTTGACATTACTTTGCAGTATTTATTGCAATCCCACGCATGTTAATTTAGATAATAACATTATCTGCCTCATATACTTAACATAGTAAATGTCAAATGTAATCTTGCATTTTTAACTGTCAATGAAATAAATATAAAATAAAAGCAACAGTCATATCATGTAACAAATGGCAAGAGGATCTGTCTGAATCGAAATATGGCTACTGACATGAAGTCCACGTCAGGAGATGGGACTTATTACAAATAAAATATGTTTGCTGTGCTTGTACTAAAATAACTTGTACCAATGACCACCTGGGAGATGCAAAATAGAAGAACCGTTTCAGTTTTCCCGCTTCTGCCATCGATCACAGTGTGCAACCATCATGCATTACATATATTGGCTTTTGATAAAAATACAGCCATATACTTCCTTGTGGCATGTAGGCCCAGATGGTTTAGAGCTGGCTGTAAACATCTCTGTTCAAAGAGCATAGCACATTTTTCACAGGGATCAGTGAGTTTGGTACCGAGATACCATTATACTTACACATGCAAATAGGCAATTTAGTTGTAAAAGAATGGCTAGGGATAGTGAAAGCAAGCGGAAACTTTTTGTTCTGTTCAGGCTTCTTGAAAATACCCACCACAGGCAACAATAACTTGAAAAAAATGCTTCTATGTGTTTTGTCGATGCACAATATCAAGTATTTGACTTTTACATAGTGCTCAACATCTAATCTTGTGATAGATGCATAGGCGAATTTGTGTAAAAACGTCTAATGGCAGCAGTTTACATATAGCGATTTCTGCTACAGAAGCGTCATTGCAGCCCTGTGTTACCCTGAACAATGCCTCACACCCTCGCCCATTAGGTTCAATAGCCAGGTGTATGCGCCCGCTGTGCAAGAACGAAGGATATACTAACCTCCCTGCAGCCACAACTCTGCTGTGATGGTTTCCAGAGCAGTACATGCAGATCACGGTGTAATGGTGACAAGAGCAGCTGTTCTCTTGTACGAGCCCAGCCCAGGCTTCCACTGTGATTAAGAGTTGAAGGTGCTGCCCCGAGGTACGAGGTGATCAACGAACGGAGCGCCACCTGCATAAAAACCAGGACCTCGTGAGTACCAGCACTCTCCTTATTCAAGGAAAAGTGCCGGTGTTCTCGATGTGAGGAAATGAAAAAGTGCCGGTACTCCGTACCGGTGAGTACCGGCCCATTTAAAGCACTGGTTCTGGGTAAATGTTGCACCATTCTTAATTGGGGTGGGTGTGACCTGAGGCCAACCAGGCTTGGTTTTCACGAGGTGGGGGGCACTTATTGCAATCAGGCAACACTTGGTTGGGAATTTAAAACGTCACACAGTGACGGTCCAGGAGTCCTCTCATTTTCAGACTCCAGGGAACGGTTTCCAGGTATTGTTTGCAGAAAAAAAAAAAAAGAAAAGAAAGCTGGGTTACCATTCGGAATTTTCTCAGGATTGAATTAGTAATTATCACCAATCAATGGCTGATTAAAAACAAATCTACCCACCATTAGCAAATTAGAACATAACTGGGCTTGGAAGTGTCAAGAAGAACAATGTAAGATTTACGCTTGATGTTTGCCTGGGGAAGAACGGAGGCCTTAAATCCTGCTTCCATTCGTAGGCAAAGTATAATTTAAAAAAGCAATGGTGAATAAATTGAACTAATCTTATCCACTCGTAATAATTATGGGCCACAATACAGTTCATCCATTTTCTGCCCACCATGCTTACTCAGATAGGAAATAACCATATACAAATCAGTCTTGATCCTGCTCTACTACGGACAGTCCAGTCCAAACTGTGAGGCCACGTCCCTTTTGACTGAGAAAACATTCAAAGCCAGACCGGTTGCGGCCTATCTGGGCCTCGTCAGTATGAGTCCTAGGTCACAGTGAGCACTTGTTCCACATATGGGCATACCCGTCTGACTTACGGCATTTCACTGAGAAAAACAAAAAGTAATTGGCGGTTTACTTGAATTAATGTCAGCCGTTGGGAATTACTCTAGCTGCAATTTATTTATTTATTGAGTTTTATATAGCGCTGGCTAGAGCCGGAGGTATCAGAGTGCTTTACTTGAGGAACATGGTTACAAAGTTATAGTTTCTGGTGCTTAGTTACAGGAATTATATGAGTACAAAGGCATAGCATAAACAAGAGGTAAAAAAATAGGCAAGGGGATAGAAGGGTGGGGGAGAGAGGGAAAGAATAGGGGAAGTAGGGGAGAATAATAGAGGGAAGAGGAGGGGGAGGGTATAGGAGGCCCAACGGAAAAACAGTGTGCGTCGTCCGACTGGGTAGGTGATGCCTGAGGGGGTAAACCAAAGCCAAACTCCTCTATAGCTGCGCGGGACAGCTCCACCGGTCATCAGCCAAAGATTGCTCAGGCACCGCAGTACATAGCAAGAAGGTTATTCAATTAAATTCAATATTCTTTATTCGAATAATTTTTTTTTTTATAAAAGTCGTATCGTAACAGGGTATCATAAAAGCACATTAAAAAATGTATATACAAATTTCCAGAAACAAAAAGTTATTGTAGCAATTTAAGATAAAATGGCAGTTCATGGGTTTTCCATCATTTTGCGAGTACGGGTGATAAGTCTCAAAAAAGTGCTAGTGCGGAAAACTAATTCTGCGATGTCCAAAGACAGCAGCAACGAATATGATTCTCCCAAGAAAAGGGGTCTATGTTTCCTAAAAAAAGGAGTTAAAAACTATTTAACATATTTTAAATAACATTTACAGAAAAAGAAGAAGTGCAAGTCGTTTTGTATGCTCACTCCATCACAGGGACATGGTTTATAAAGTGCTTTTGGACAATAACCCAAAGGAAAACATAACAAAACTCTAATGTTTCCAGCCCTTAGACGAAACAGAAGCGATCTTTCCCAGTTAGTCATTGGTAAGATAAGGTAAAGAGGTAAGGGATGCCTGTACAATTCATTATTCATATATGTTACCACCGTTGATTTACTTAGTGCCTTATTTAACCTCTCAGTATTGTAAAGTGCATATAGTGCTGATTGTGTCTCCATTTTATCGCTGGGCACAATTCTAGAGGTATCCAAGAAAAGATTGCCCTTGCCCACGCTACATAAGCTTTTGAAGACTCCTGAGAGCCAAGGGATCTCCATACCTTTGTCACAGCTGAGACAGTCACTTATAATTTCTTGCGTCAGGGTGGCTAAGTTATTCCTCCAAATGGAGAGCCAAAATAACGCCGGTCTTGTCCCAATAAAATCACAAATAAAATGCAGATTAAGTTCCCTGTGGCATATATACTCTGAGGTGGAGATCGGTGCACCCAAGATTCTCCTGCAGAATCGATTTTCTTCTGATTGGATGCAGTGATTTTTTGCCAGGCCCCATATCTCTGCCCCATAAGTGGCTACTGGGGCGCACTGTAATTTAAAACATTTTTAAATAGCCTTAGTAGCACCTATTTTCCTCGGGCGTGGTAAGCTGAGGATTGAGTTGATGACCTTTGAGAACTTGCTCGTGGAGTGGGCCAAATGCCCAGTCCACGAGCCGTTCGCAGCAAAGACCATCCCTAAATATGGGAATGAGCTGGTAGAATGTAATCTGTTGTCCCCCACTGAAATGGAGTTGAGCTGTCGCTTCCCTGGACCACACGACATAATAAAAGATTTTTTTTAATTTACGCTTACGTCCAGGTCATCCATAAATTTAATGAAGGATTTCACCAGTGTACGCAGGGAGTTGGGAGTGCGGCCCATAAGGACCGCATCATCTGCATAAAGTAATGCTGGGAGAAGTTTCCCCCTGATTTTTGGTACATCTGAGGTGACCTGCCTTAGGGAATTACTCAGCCCATTAATATAAATGATAAAAAGCAGGGGTGCTAGAACGCACCCCTGTCTGACACCTCATCCCACCTTGATTGCGCCTGAGGTTTCCCCTCCCATTCCAATCCTAACTCGTGCATTAAGATCGGTGTGTAGGAATGCCAGGAAATGTACCAAGGGTTCATCTAGGCCACAGTCCAGAAGAATGGTCCAGAGTTTTGCCCGGTTGACAAAGAAGGTTATAGTTTACGCCTAGAGGGGCATAGTCCAAAAGGTTCCATCGAGCACGCCGGTCACGGTGTACGGTGCTGTGCTCCCAGCGGTAATGGGGTAAAAACCCAGGCCTCTGCTGTGTGAGACTCCCTAGTCGCTGTGGACTCTCTCAGAGGGGTCTCTGAGACTCCAGGGTATGACTGCTAGATTCCTACCCAACATGGGGAGAAGGAGTGCTTTGGAAAGGAGCCCACTCATGGTGGCCATTGCTAGAAAATGTATGTGTCAGATGTCCCCAGAGGCGGCCATAACCACCTAATTTCGCTTCCATAGAGGATAAATGTATCCTCTACAATGTTATCAGAGCAAGCCATTCAGATGCAGTTTGCACTAGTCCCCAGACTGTCTCTCAGCCTCCAGATCCTGGTTTCAAAGTGCGTCTCCAAGCCCACCAATCCACTCCATTGTATTTTTACCACCATGTAGCCACAGAAAGGAACCAGCCATATGCAAATTAGCCTAGGTCCTGGTTCAGTAGGGCCGATCCAGCCTGAACTGCCAAGCTAGTTCCCATCTGACCCAGAACACAAGCTATCCCAGACTGGTTTATTCTTATTTTGGCCTCTTTCATCAGAGTGCAGCTTGGATCCAGTGGCACAGTGAGCTTCAGATCACTTCTGATCAGATCCGTTGCACCTAAGGTGTTCCTCTCAGTAATACAAAAAAGTTACTGGGGAATGCTTGAAATAATCTCAGCCACTGGTAGTCAGGCGTCATCCCAGGACATTGTTTTTTTGCTCACTAGGCCTCCTCAGAGAAGACCCAACAATATGCAAATCAGCCTTGGTCCTGCTCCAATAAAGACAGTCCAGCCCCAGCTAACAGGCCAGGTCTGCTCTGAATCAGAAGAAAGAAAAACTCAAACCAGCTTCAGCCTACTTGGGCTTTTTCGGTAGGTTGCAGCTTGGTTGCAGTGGCACAATGAGTAGGGACCCACGTGTGGGTATACCTGATGCACTTCAGTCATATCACTGAGGAATACAAAACACATAATTGGGCCCTTTGCCCATCCATTTGAGTCATGGATGTTGTGAGTGTATATATCATTATGTACATGGGGAGCATGTATGTGGGGAGCTTGACGAATATAGCTGTGACCAAACTGGGTTCCGTTTGGTACTTTATATATTTTAGTGGCACCTAAATGGAGGCTTTGAGGCCAATGTGAATTGCATGGTTTCTCCACAGAACATGCCAGAAATCCTTGGTTGGCAGTAGATCAGATAGAGGAGTGACAAGGAAAGAAACAGAGGGCCCCTTTTGAAGCTACGGACATCCCCTGCCCAATCTTGAAACATTGTTCCTTGGAAGAGGATACCACCCTCCCCCAACAGGTTAACAGGGAGTTATGTGAGGCTGCCTCCATTGCCTTTCTACTTATGTGGGGCTGCTTCTAAGAGGAGCTTCCCACCCTCTTTCCTGATCACACTTGTGACAAAACTCCTGACTGGAACTCTCTGTGTGGAAATAGCAAAAAAGCAGACTAGATATTGGCCACAGAACTGAACTGATGGAATACACAAGACCCATCTGCAACTTTGGCATAAAGATGGGACAGAAATTTCTAGTCAGTGCGCCAAGACTTCCCGACCAGAAGCCTGGGGTCCCTCATCTGTGGTAACAGGAAGATTCCTTCGAGCTCCAGGGTGGGTACTGATCATCACACCCCCTTGCCAGATTCAGGGCCAGTAACCAGTCAACAGCTTGACTCATCTGCCAGGAGGGGCTGCCTGTACCCTTTGTTGAGGGCTTGAGCAGACTGATTGCTCAGTGGAGGCAAGGCGTGTTCACCACCACCATCCTGGCTGGGCAACTAGCTTGTTTGGGTTGGGATTTTTTTTAATGGGCCTGAAGAAGAACTAAGTGGCAAGATCTCTAGGACCATCAGCACTTCAGCCGAGGACAATATACTTTTATCTGACACTGACGATGTTGCGACTTACCTGAGGTTGCGGGCGCCGGTGCTCATAGCATGAAGTGCATCCAGGTCGGCAAAGCCAGAGAAAGGACAACAAACATCCCAGCCCAGCGGCTATACAGAGCTCACACCACCAAGAATGTATCTCCTGCTGAAAGCGGTTCCTACAGGTATGACCTGCTTGGGAAAGCTTCACAGGCTCTCCGCCAAGGACAGACGGGTGCAGAGGCATTGTACCTGGACGGGATGGTAGATAGTGCAGATATCTCTAGGGCTTAAACCATGAACTTTAGAGATAGTGGCCTTTCCGGAGCCCCGTCCCCAACATTACCACTGGGATATTCTATTGGGACAGTGGCCTATGCACGGTACCACAAAATACTGTCCTCATATCAATGTGGGTACTGTTCCAATTAATTCCCTTCATGGTTGCACTCTTGCTATGTGCACTATTTATTCTCACTTTGTGCATTAGTATCAAAGTCCTTTTGTTTCTAAAATTAAAGAACTAGCTGGACATTCTTTCATCCTCTTGAGCACCAAAACCTGCCTCTGCCATTGATAGTCATCAGCCTTTCATCTCTTTCTTTTCCTACGTCTTCCTTCCCCCTACCTATTTTGCTTCTTCATCAATCAATGATCCAAACTGTGAGGCGATTTCTTGTTTAAAAGTCACTGAAGTGTGTCACTGTAATCACTTTTAAATGAAGGTTGATATATATTATTGACCACATGGCAACTAGAGACCCTATCATTGGTAGTACACACAATATGAATCTTCATTAACATAACAACTTATATATTGCTGTAAAACATTGAAACTGACTATAGAATACACCCCAAGAAGTCACTCTACTGGCCTCTGATGACTACGTTAAGGGTGACCAGCAGCATGAAATGTGCTTTACTGTTAACTCTTGGACAATGGACTATGATATAGCCTTAAAGCTCGCCGTCGCAGGCTCTACCGGCCATTAAAGGCCCGCTCCAGGGACACAGGTCTTTAACAAGGGAGCGGGCCTTTAACCCGTTTAGCACGGCGCAAAATCCACCGCGGGCGTTCTACTGCGTGGGCGGGGCCGCGTCAGCCAAAGGACGTGCGCAGCACTACCGAGGTAGTGCTTGCGATGGCCGTTGGCTGATGGCAGCAGCTAATGAGTTAATGGCCGGTAAAGCCTACAATGAAGGGCTTTAAGGCTATTAGAACATTCCGCCCCTAGAGGACAGAATGTTCTAATTTATAAAACAAAGGCCTCACAGAGCTCAAGGGTGTTGAAACCCCTGGGGATCCATTAGGCCTTTGTTAAACATTGGAATATTGATGTTCCGGGCTTCTACCTGCCATTAGAAGCCCGGAGCACTCCATTGCCTACAATAGAGCACTCAACATTCCAATGTTCAAATATATATTCACACCAATCGAACCTGTGACATCAGATTACTTTATAGGTGTGAAACATTCATGAAGTAACTTGTACCTTTACTGCAGGTTTCATGCAAATTGAAATGGGATGTATTGCATATTCTATCATCTTCCAGATTTAGCACATAGCATAGTAGCATTTATTTATGCAGGGGTGCAGTGTAGTCAATAATGTTAGAGGGCAGGGAGTTTCAGATTTCTCAGCAAGCACTTAGGTGTACACAACTTAAACAGACAGATCACACTGGGGCCGATGGACAATGGTAATGGACACGGTCAGGGGCATTCGTTTTTAGTTATTTGGAAAATTAAGGCCAGTCAGCATAGGTGTTATACAACAAGGCTTATGGACGACGTAGGGTGTATTAGGGTGCACTGTTAGGGGTGATTACCTAATAGTAGTATTAATGTTACACTCCACCAGCTACTGGGGCATCGTCCCAACCCCAGACTAAACACACAACTAAACCAAAAAATGAGCTGGGAGTGCTAACTTATCTCAGGAATGAACAAGCATTTAATCGTCAAGAAATATACAAATAGATCAATAATCAGGAAATATATATTGATATTGAAATATACAATCACAAAAACAATGGAATTCTTGTCTTTCGTGATGTTCAGCAGCCGACGCGTTTCGTCCTAGAGGCAGGACGTCATCAGGGCTGCAAATGCAAACATACAGTACAATGACATCAGTACATATATTCAAACTTAATGGAAATTATCCTGGAAAGAAAAGATCAAATCATTCATTGACTATTTGATACAAAACAGCTAATTGTGCCTGGTAGTGATGAAATAAGATTCATAATATAGTTGTTGCACTACTAGAAATTAGCGGGAACTATTTACATCAAAACAAAAACGATATCAGAAGCTCATAATTTTCACAAAGAGATTACACCTACATCCTGGGATGAAAAGTTGGCAAACTGTAGTATGAGCATAGTGAAAAATCCTGAATGGCAAGCTCACCTTGTACAATTATAATAGGTCTCCTCTGTCTTTGCCTTTAAGTTCTGAACCTTATATCAGGGAAGTTTTCTATATGAGGCCCGATTCTTCAACCGTGTACCGGTATTAATATTAAACTGGGGTGGGGCAGAAAAGAGGAAAACCGATCAGTCACCCATATGTACTATATCTCATTATGTAGGTAAACATATTCACCTTCCCGTTCATGTCTTCTAAAACCTTTAGATAATACTGTCACTGAAAATTTCAATTCACGGCAATAGGGGTTCATACCTTAGAAACATTAAATCAATGACTCTCTCCAATCGATTTATCTCTTCTTTCTTAAATCGAGAGTCCTTTAAAAACTGCTCTGCCAGTAGAATATTCTACCTAGAAAAATTAATAGACCTTAATATATTGTATTGTACCATAGTCGGTCATGAAAGGAACTAACTTTGACCTTCTTGTTCACTCACCCCAAATCCATATAATGATGCACCAAAAATCATTAACACCTCTTGGAAACCGCTGCTATCCCTTTCTTCCAATTAAATCCAGTCTAAAAAAAATGTATAGGAAATAAACACAATATATAGCTCTATTAACTCCATTCCTCAGAGGTATCCATTCCCCAAAATCCACCTATTCCTCTCTTCTTACCATTGGTAATGTGGCCTCATGTTCATCTCACCGCCCGGGTACGATAAATCCCGAAGGTAAAGTGCCATGGACTCTCTGTGTTTAAGAAGAGCCCAGTGACCAATCACAGCACGCTAATTCTCGGGCGCGACATAATTCAACCCATCTGTGCAAAAAAACAAGTTCCCAATAAGGTCCGCTATCTGTGTTTATACCGGTTATTTCCTTTAGCCAATCCTGCGCAGCTTAGTCTTAATGTTAAGTACAAGTTTCTAGTCCAATCCGCTGATTATTTTATTTCCGGTTATCTCTAACACCATTTCCGATCATGCGCAGCTCGGTTTGGCTGTTAAATACCAGTTTCCGATCTGGTCCGCTACCAATATTGTTCACGACAGTCAGCATAGGGCCTCAGTGAGATGCCTCCTCAATTTTCCTCTCTGTAATGGGCTGTGACATATGCATGCTCCCAGACCATGCTACACACGTCTGAAGGCCATGAACTGAGGGTTTGGGCATTCATAGCAAGTTGGATCCTGGGGCTGGCCGTAGGCCAGATCATGCAGCCAACCAGGCTACATGGTCTGGCTACATGTGGGTCTGGCCCACATGCACGTTTTGTTTCCAATCTGCTGGAAGGTATAACGGAATCTGCCCTACGGAAAGATAAATTCCTTTTGTTGGGGGACCTTAATATGCACTTGGAGAATCCCCTCGATAGGGGGGCTGCAGATTTATGCCAGGAACTACTGTCACTGCAACTAGGCCTGAATTTCAAGGCCCCTACCCATCAGCATGGTCACCTACTAGACCCAGTATTTGATAATTGGGGGAAGTTGAAGTGAGTATTCCTATCCCTATCCCCTGGACTGATCATTTTTTTGTTCCCTTTTTAATAAAGGTCCCAGAACCCAGAACCCCCGAGCAACCTGTGTTAAACCACCCATGCCGTAAATGGGTTGGCTTTTCTCGATTGAAGTTTAATGAAGCTGACCAAAGGAGGGCAACCGGGGGGTATCGATGTTGAAACAGCTTGTCGTAATCTAGAAAGACGCATGGTAGAAGCCCTTGATAGTGTAGCTCCTCTGCGTTTGAATAAAACAGTGAGAAGACCTCAGAAATCGGCTCCTTGGTACAACGATGATCTGCGCTTAGCTAGGACAGAATGCAAACGCTTAGAGAGGTTGTGGAGGATGGCCTTCCTCAGTCAGGCCAAGTTGGAGTATCTTAATAAGTGGAGAACCTACCATGGGCTAATTAGATGGGCCAAAGCTGCTCTTTACACTGAAAGAATTGGGGCAGCAGGAAACTCCACGAAGGAACTATTTAAGATCTATAAGGAGATTTCTACATTGACATCGTCTACTATCCCTATGGATAGTTCAGAGGAACCCTGCGATCGTATCGTGGGGTTCTTTGCAAAGAAAGTCGAAAACATATACTCTTCCTTCCCGGGAGCCAGGAAGTTAGGCGCAAAGTTTGTGGAAGTGATGGGAGATGGTGGGGGAAACCGGAGGCTGGACAGTTTTACTACTCCTCCCCCTGAGCTGCTCTGCAAGATATGCAGTTCCATAAAGTCTGGCTCACCCAGGGATCCGACCTCACCAAAACTGCTAAGGGAGAGTATTGCTATTCTTGAGCATTATATCAGGCATATCCTTGATGTATCTTTCAGCACGCACAAGGTGCCTGATGGCTGGAAGCAGGCTGTGGTTCTTCCACTTCAGAAGAAGCCCAACATCAACATGGAGAAATTGGATAACCACCGCCCTATCTCGTTGCTACCTTATTTAGCAAAAGTGGCCGAGAAGGCTGTAAACCTACAGCTTATGGCCTATGTGGAGGAAACCAACCTTCTCCAACCTACGCAGTTTGGTTTTCGGTCACCCCACTCTACAGAGTCAGCCTTACATATGGCCACGGAGGCCATCCAGCAGGGTGTAGATGAGGCGCAGACAATGGCTGTCATCCTTTTGGACCTGAGCGCCGCCTTTGACACTTCAGCACATTACACCTTGTTGCAATGTCTGAATAAGGGCGGTGTCTCAGGCGCGGCACTAAAATGGATACAATCATTTCTGACGGAACGCAGCTTCCAGGTCAGACTGGGAGCCCATTATTCTAGAGCTGTGAAACTGGATCAGGGTGTGCCCCAGGGCTCTGCCCTGAGTCCCACCCTATTTAACTTGTACGTATCTCCAGTGGCTAGTATAGTGGAGGACTTTGGAATACGGATTGTGTCATATGCCGATGACACGCAGCTGGTTGTCTCGCTATCACGGGTGCCGGATCTGGCTGCATCCAACTTCAGAGCATGCATGCAGGAGCTCGCCTCCTGGATGGCCAACAACTGCCTGAAGTTGAACGGTAGCAAGACAGAGGTGCTCGTGGTGGGGGGGAGCCCGTCTGTGTGTTTATCGGCATGGTGGCCACCTTGCTTAGGCCCAGTCCCTATTCCGTGCCCCCAGGCTAAGAACTTGGGTGTATGGGTAGACTCGGACCTCTCATTTGAACCCCAGATTAGACATGTGGTGGGAATGTGCTTAAGCGTCTTTAAGGGCCTACGCAAGACCATGGACCTTCTTCCTACTGAAGCTAGGAGGACGTTGGTCCACGCACTTGTCACCTCACATCTAGACTATGGCAACATATTGAATTTAGGTGCCACAGTTAAGAGTCTTGATCGGCTTCAGGTGCTGCAAAATGCGGTGGCTTGGCTGGTCCTTAGGCTTCCTAGAAGGGTCGACTCTAAAAAAGCCTTGGACGTTCTTCACTGGCTTCCTGTCAGGAAGAGGATAGTGTTTAAGGCCCTTTGCATGGGCCACCGTATCACTCAAGGCACTGGGCCGAGGCACTTGCAGAATCTCATCACTTGCTACAGGCCCGTCCGGTCTCTTAGATCTACCGGGACTGGCCTGGTGATGATTCCTAAAGTCAGGAAGGCCCGTATGGGTGGTAGATCATTCCGGCTCTTGGCGGCCAGGAGTTGGAACAAACTCCCTATTGAGCTCCGGTTAGAACCTTCTGAGATGAGGTTCAGAAGCGAGCTTAAAACACACTTGTTCCTTCACTAATAGACCTAGGTACTTCCGTCTGGGTATGGGGCTCTGAATCTCTCACTTACTACAGCGCAGGGACAAGCCGGTGGGCGTAACCAGGCGCTTTATAAACCTCCTGATTATTATATATATAGTAACAATTTAATAAATAAAACGAATTTCGTTGCGCACCCTGCATCACATTTTGCGATGCAGGGCGCGCTATTAATTAAATTGTTTACTTACCTTCAATTATCCATACTCCGGTTTTTAGCACCCCCCACCCTGCCCCTCCCCTGCCCCGCCTCTCCGCCCCACCGAAACTCCCTCCACAGGCCGTGGCTGATCCTTGCGCATTTGGGTTACTAATTAAAAGGTCTGACAAACAGCCATATAGAGGAATAGAGAGGAATAACAGTGCTATGGATTGAAGGTAGTTAAGATTTGTAATGAAATTCAAAGTGATTAGGTTATATGTACTCATAGTAAATATGTTTGGACATATAGTGTTATTATACGGCCATCCAGGGCTCTATAATTTGTTGAATTGAGAAATTAGGATTCTATGCAGTCTTAACCTAAGCATCAAGTGTAAATAATTGTAATGAACTATGATGACACTGTTTGCACATTCTAATATGGCGCTCATGAATTGCTTTGAACAGTCCTATGTTTTTTTCGATGAATTTGTAAATATCAACTTCCGCTTCGCAGACGCCAGCCGACACTGACGAAAGCTACGTCTGAAACATGTCTTTGTGCAATAAATCTCGTTAGAGATTAAACTAATATGGGTGCTGGTCCTTACTGTTCGAATAGCAGCGGAGCCTTATATATATATATATATATATACCTTAAGGGGAAATTCTTAGATTAAAATGAATATGCAGCAATAATGAAAACTTTAAAACCTGTCAGGAAGATATGCGGACTAGACTAATCGAGAGAGGATATAGCGATCAAATTATAAATGATGCAATTGTAAAAGCACAGGATCGTCCACGATCCAGTTTATTTGAGAAGAAAACCGACAACACTGGGAAAAAAGATGAAAATGATTCTATAGATAGCCCGAGATTGATCACTACATACTCAAGACAGGAACGCAAAATTAGAAGTATCATACAGAAACACTGGCCCATTGTATTAACAGATATAGTTCTTCAAGAACGCCTGTCGCCTTTTCCTACTATAACTTTCAGGAGGGGCAGATCGATGGGCAATGATTTAGACAAAAATTCCCCAGAAACGAGAAAGTCCGTGAATTGGTTTCAGCCAACCAGGGGCTTCAAACGATGCACTGCTTGTCGAGCATGTAAATTTGGGTGTAGTAAAACATCTTACATGACCCCATTTGATGCATCTCCAGTGGCAATTAAGGGCAGCTTTAATTGCAAAACAGAGTTCGCCGTGTATGTCCTGACCTATACCTGTGGCCTTAGATATGTGGGAAGCACAAGGCTAAAGGTACACGTCAGGATACTACAACATCTAAGAGCCATCCTTCATCATGACACGGCTTACCCAGTGGCACGACACTTCAACAAATGTCATAACAGGGATCTAAACTGTCTGTCTTATTATGTCATTGGGGCAGTGCCAGCAAGCAAAAGAGGTGGCAACGGTGACAAACAATTAAGACAGTTAGAAACAAAATGTATCCTTGAACTAGACAGTAAGTGGCCACGGGGATTGAATAATGCAGAGGACATGCACACTTATTTATGAACCCAGTGCTTTGCTCTAACAAGTATTAACATAGCCGTTAATTCAACTATGAATACTGAAGATTATTGTACTTGCAAATTGAAATACTTATGAAAGATGCCATGTCAGAAACTCTCTCTCTTAAAGGAAAAAAATACTTTTAACAAACAATGATGATATTATATATTTTAAGCAATTTTACAAATCTTTTATATAGTTTTTAACAGTGGTTTTTTATCCGGCTGGAGTAGAAACTTTACACTGTTGAGATTGCATGAAATGAGATTTTGCTTTTAAAGGATATATATATATTTATCATGTTTGTAAGGGAAACTTTAGATGAAATTGCATTTAATATTTATTCACTGTTGGTTGTATTTTTGCACAATTTCTGTTGCACTTTATGTACAATTCTTTGCACTAGAAAAAGGCACTAAAGCACTTTCTGTTGCGTATTTGCACATATATATAATTTTGGGGTCAATGAGTTGATCAACAGGCCAAAATGAAGTCTAAAAAATTTGATAAATATCCCGCTCTACAGTGGACGAATTTCAATGTGATTATAACATCATGGATTTAACCAGCGAAAATATGTCTTTTATTTATTTATTTACTCATATGATTATCAGTATTTATACTGATTAATGTTTAAATAATAAGACTGCACTTGAGAATAATAGTGCTAAAATTTGTTGAAATATATTTTTTTCAAGGCATTCATGCAGCAATCATGTTGGGAACTACATATAGTCTGTTGCTTGTGTCCAACATCATGTGACCCAAACCATCATCGGGGAAGGGGTGTGTACATTGTTAACCACATTACAAAAAGTGAAAAATGCATAATGAACGCTGAATGTGAACAAGGGCTCCTGATGCCCGAAACGCGTCGTTGCTGGCTGGGTTGAACAACTAATAAAAACCTACCTTGCCTGAAAAAACGCTGTGGTCGGTCTAAGTTCCTGCTTCGCTGCGAAAAAACGGTAGTGGCTGGAATTATTGGTTCATATATATATATATATATATATATATATATATATATATATATATATATATATATATATATATATATATATATATATATATATATCAACAAATTTTTGGGTTCCCATTTGAAGAAGACCACTGGAAGACAGTACTTCACTTGCTTTTATTGGCGGCATGCTGACAACCAACTGGCACAGGATAACACTTCCAAAATTGAAGAATGCCAAACGCGTTTCGGGAATAGCAAATCCCTTCCTCAGCGGCATGTTGGTTTTCCAAAGTGAAAAGCGCTACTGCTGAAAGTCAGTTCAATTTAAACCACCCGCCCCAATGGGCGTGGCCGACCGCACGGCCTTCTGGATGGTGTAGTGTCTTTTTAGTATTACCCATGTGGGCGCGCTGTTCAAAAGTAAATTTAAAACCTCATTTTTCATCCCGAGTGGGTAGAAGTGCGACCTGTCAGATAATTGTCCTGCTTTGCAGTCGCCAATGTGACTGAAACGGCGCCACCCCGTTTGGTGCCGTTTCAACTTCCATCCTTACGCTACAACATCGGGTTGATGCTGGCTTGGACCCGCTCACCAGCGGTGGACCATCTTCCCGACCGGGACCGGCCGTAGAACATCAACACATTTAGGGGGTCCCATTTGAAGAAGACCACTGGAAGACAGTACTTCACTTGCTTTTATTGGCGGCCCTAAATGTGTTGATATATATATATATCAGGCATAATGATGCCTCTTATCCTGTGGCGAGGCATTTTGCTAAATGTCATAACAAAGACATCAATTGTCTCTCTTACTTTGTCATCGCTGCGGTCCCCAAATCTAAACGCGGCGGAAACAGAGAAAGAAAGCTCAGACAACTAGAGACAAAGTTTATACTGGAACTAGACAGCAAGTGGCCTAGGGGTCTTAACAACTCGGAGGATATATATACATACCTATAGTAAATCCTCATGTCTATAGATATGCAACCATCTTTGCATTTAACCTTAAGCCCAGTTATATATCTTCCCATTGCCATGCCCTCGGCTTAGCCAACTCCCATGACTTTCTCATGTCCTCAAAAATATAGCCTACATTTATTGTTTACAAAACACAACATATAACTAATGACTTTATTTCAGATGTATATATACACTGATAAGAGAATTCTTGAATGTAATAATAGATCTCATAAAATTATATGTTGATGTATATGTGTAAAAATGTATGCCTATAGAATTTCAATTGACCATTTTTGTTATTATTTATATTCACACATCATAACACTAAGGGGGGAGGAAAAAAAACCTTTTTTAATAATTTTCTTCTTGCACTATTATCACCAAAAGCACTTTATGTAGGAATTTGTCGAAAAATCAATTATTGACTATGGTTCCAGAGATTTCATATGTTTTTTAATTCTGATATGGTAAATGTTAGTTGGTTTAAACAAACATTTCTCTAAGGCTGTATATATAAATGCCATATAGTGGGCAACTATTTTATAACATGGATTCAACCTGTTATTTCTAATTTGATATTTTATATATCATATAACCTTACAACTGTGAGTTTAAAAACCACTACACCATAGAATTGTTTAAACATGCATTTATGCAGTTAACATAATGAGAATTTCACTTGAAGAGAAAAGGAAAAAAAAGTTTTTTCCTTTGTAAAATAGTTTGAGGAAGACGCATATTTGTGTATTAGTCTTTCCATTATGTTTATTTATCATGTGACCTACTGACCATGTGGTGTAGGGGGGTGTGTTCCTTTGATGTAGAAAAAACACATAAAACTTTAACGGTCGCGACATTTGCTGAAATGTGATCAAGGGCTCTTGAAGCCCGAAACGCGTCGTTGCAGGCTGGAGAAGAAGCGCAAATAAAAATCTGCATCTTGCCTGACTCGCTGTGGTGGTCTGAGTTCCTTCCTCGCCGCACGCCGGAAGTGGTGGGAATTGTTTGGTGCATATATATATATATATATATATATATATATATATATATATATATATATATATATATCCAAACTTGCAGTCGCCTGCTGAAGGAAGAGCCCATCACAGGAAACTTTCAGCCAAAATCTTTATTTGCAGAGAGCGCTCGTGGAAAACGCCAGCAAAGTCCACTGAATTCACGTGCCCAGGCCGACGCGTTTCATGTCCAGCACTTCATCAGGGGCTCTGGGTGAATAGTCCATTAACTGGCATTGTTGGGCGGCACTCTTTGTAGAAGCATTCCCCGCCTCTGTGGGCGTGACCATCAAGGTGTTATGGGATACGTAGTGCCGCCGTGTTACTTCAGTGAGCTGCCGTTAGTTGGACTCTGAATTGGCTTGTAATTTCTCTCCAAATGCGGCGCCTGTTTCTACAAAGAGTGCCGCCCAACAATGCCAGTTAATGGACTATTCACCCAGAGCCCCATATGAAGTGCTGGACATGAAACGCGTCGGGCTGGGCACGTGAATTCAGTGGACTTTGCTGGCGTTTTCCACGAGCACTCTCTGCAAATAAAGATTTTGGCTGAAAGTTTCCTGTGATGGGCTCTTCCTTCAGCAGGCGACTGCAAGTTTGGATATTTAACGGCTGGCAAGAGCCGTGGAAGAAAGCCCTGGTGTCGCAGGGCACTCCTGTGATTCCGTCCAAACGGCGGAATATTGATGGAACAGGCGCCGCATTTGGAGAGAAATTACAAGCCCTCATGGTACCCCAGTTCAGTGCCACACACCACTTGGTTTTAATATTGACATTAATTCAAAGTCCAACTAACGGCAGCTCACTGAAGTAACACGGCGGCACTACGTATCCCACAACACCTTGATGGTCACGCCCACAGAGGCGGGGAATGCTTCTACAAAGAGTGCCGCCCAACAATGCCAGTTAATGGACTATTCACCCAGAGCCCCTGATGAAGTGCTGGACATGAAACGCATCGGGCTGGGCACGTGAATTCAGTGGACTTTGCTGGCGTTTTCCACGAGCGCTCTCTGCAAATAAAGATTTTGGCTGAAAGTTTCCTGTGATGGGCTCTTCCTTCAGCAGGCGACTGCAAGTTTGGATATATATATATATATATATATATATATATACAGCCAAAACCTTCTCCTCGGTAAGAAAAGCAATCACACATATATATATATATATATATATATATATATTCACTGAAAAAACCATAGGTTATAGACCATATATAGTTAGGAATTAGCATTTACAAAACCTTATTTTACTCACACAAAACCATTGAAATTCCATATATAGTTAGTTGCACTAACTATATATCGCGCACCCGCAATCCACTGCTGATCATGTCACATATTACATCATTCATGACATGGTCAGTGACATCACTGATGACATCACTGATGACATCTCAAATGACATCACTGATGACATCACTGATGACAACATCCAGTGACTGTATGTTTCTGTAAAGTTAAAATATGTCTTACATATTGAAGAATGAGTGGATGTATAAGTGTCTGGATGAAGGATTTAGTAGGTGCATGACTGACTGTATAAGTGAGTGAATAAATGTGTCGTACTAAATGCATGGGTTAGTGACTAAACTGTCTGAATATGTGCATCAGTATGTCTGTTGTGATGTAAACTGCTGCATGTGTTGATCATTAGCTATACGAGAGGTTATATGTGTTATTGATTGGTTGCCCAAGTATTTGTATGGGAGATTGAGTTTGTGTGGGGGTGGCTGGGAGGTGTGTGACTCTGTGCATAGATGTGTGAGCAGTTGATTCACTAGGTGTATGAGTTCAAGAGTGCATGTGGAAACAGCTACATGGGCGGTTGACTGTGTGCATGAGTGTATTGGTGAGTGAATGGATATCTCAGTGCTACATGTCATAGTAAGTACATATGTAAAACACAGTACATGTGATAGTTGACATATATAAATAACTGTGCATAAGAGCCAGCGAATGTGTGAGTGGCTGTACGGATTATTGTGAACTTGTATCAGGGATTGTATAACAGAGTAAATATGTGTTATTATATGTTTCAATAAGTAAGGTGTGTTTAACTATATAGTTGAGGAAATGGAGGTGTGATTGATTCTTTGCAAGACTGACTAGGTGTGTGAGTAACTCCATGGATGAGTGACAGTCTGTGAGTGTCTGTTTACACTGAGTGTATCTAAGGTTATATTAGAGTCTGAAGAGGTTCATCGTATCATCACATGAATGATGTCATCAGTGATGTGATCAGTAATGTCAAATGAGATGTCATCAGTAATGTCATCAGTGATGTCATTTGAGATGTCATCAGTGATGTCATCAGTGATGTCACTGACCATGTCATGAATGATGTAATATGTGACATGATCAGCAGTGGATTGCGGGTGCGCGATATATAGTTAGTGCAACTAACTATATATGGAATTTCAATGGTTTTGTGTGAGTAAAATAAGGTTTTGTAAATGCTAATTCCTAACTATATATGGTCTATAACCTATGGTTTTTTCAGTGAATTTTCAAGGTTTTGTAAATGCTAATTCCTAACTATATATAGTCTATAACCTATGGTTTTTTCAGTGAATTTCATAGGTTTTTTAATAGCAAATCTTTATAAAAATAATACATTTTAAATCGAATTTTATATTTTATAATTCTGTCATTTTTTTTAAATATTCTTTTTGGTGCGCTCCCGGGGCGCGGACAGGTGAACGCACGGGTAAGCGCAATCTTGCGGCGCGCCCCGGGGCGCGTACTGATGCGCGTCCCGATAGCGCTATTGCCGCGAACGAAAACAACATCGTGACATATCGCGTAGCCGCCACACCTTGCGTCATAAGACACGTATCGCGTAGCCGCGAGATGCGTCTTATGACGCACCGCGTAAGCGCACCCGGAAGCGCATACGATCGCGCAACGTAAGCGCCCCGATGCGCTTACAATACACGCCCGGGACGCGCCCCGGGGCGCGTAGCGTAAGCGCGTCAAACCATGTGACTTTAAAATAACACTTTTCATTGGTTCAGAACTTTTTTTTTTCCAAATTGTGTGAAACCCACCCATTTCTCTCACTATTGCTTTGTACTTGGAGAGAGCAAGAGCTGTTCTGTATACTCTGTTTATCTCCTACTTTTCTGATCTCCAGCAATGGCTGCAAGAGAGTCATCCAGCAGTGATTCAGACGGATTTTTAGATGAGGACCCTCCTCAGCAGAAGAAAAAAACCCATTTCATCTGGAAATTTTATGACATCCCTGAAGGACAAAAGAAAGTCAACGCTCCCAAAGTAACCTGCAAAATATGTGGGAGTAGTTTATCCAGAGGCAATCCTCTGAAAAAATATAGTTTTGGAAATGCTAATTTAATCAGGCATGTGAAAAGAAGACACCCTAACAACTTTGCCAGTGAGAGTGTCAGAGAGCTGGCACGGAATGTACCCACAGATGGCGGCAGCACCTCCACTGGTAGAGCAACACCTTCGGGACCACCCCGTGGAAGAATGGTCCCTAACATTCAGCCGGTGTTTGCAGGCATCAAATTTCTGTGCACGGAGTGTGACGAACTGCTCTGCTATGGGGAGCAGAGTGTTGAACTCATTGCCCTAAAGAAACAGCAACACCGCTGCTCTGCCAGTCCCTAAATGTTCAAATTTTTTTGCTCCTGTTGAGCAGTTTTGGAATCCTTGTTTTTGTTTTTCCCTTGACAAAAATCCAAAAAAAATATAAAATTGTTTTAAAAAGTCTAAAAAAAATATAAAACAACAAAAACAAAAAAGAAAATATATAAAACAACAAAATCAAAAAAAAAGTTCTTTTCAGAACTACCTCCAATTTATAAAAAGAAGCTTTTTTTAAAAAAAAAAAGTCTGTCATTTTTTATCTCCTGGTACGCTCCCCCGTAAGCTCCCCGGTGCGCGTACCGGGCGCTCCTCCCCGCGAAAATCGATTTTTTTTTTTTTCACCCGCGGGAGCCTTTTATGTCCCCCACATCAAAAGTAGGGGGTCAGGGGGGTGTACCCTGCCCCCTTTTGCTCATTTCCCCCCTTTGATTCTTGCCACCTCTTGTGTCTCAATCCTACCGAGACACAAGATGGCGGCCGCTGCGGACTGTTTCGAATGTTTACAGACACCCGAGAACCAATCAGCTTGCAGTGCGCAAGTCGCGTGGCGCGCCCGAAGCGCTCCCCGGTACGCGTACCGGGCGCGGCTTAGATATATATCTTTTTTTGAACGTTAATTTCTCAAAATCCACTGGAGCACATATATTGAGACCTAGCAAAGGCACATCGGGCTACCAGTCCCTACAATTTTGCCAAGTTTCGTGCAAATCCATTCAGCCGTTCGGGCTAAAAGTGAGGCCAACCGCCCTATGGAAAATTGCATGGCAAAAATAAGTTTTGGGACCCCCCTTTTTTCTCGGCCCCCCCTTGACGACCCCCCCCAAATTTTCAGGGGCTGCTCAGAAACAAAATGTTCCATTTTCCTGAAAATTTCAGCCAATTCCGTCCACAAACGCCAAAGTTATTAGACATAGAATTTTCAAAAATCCCATAGAGAAAAAATCCTAACTATATATACCTACTGGCGACCGCCAGTAGGTAATATATATATATATATATATACTGTGCTTGTTTACAAATACACGTTACAGAATGAACACAAGGCAATCCTGGGGCATTCAGAAACATACAGTTCCCCTGTTTATTAAGCAGTGTGTCCTTCATATGTGTGTGCTGTTGTTATCACTGGAGGAGAAATCAGGTAGCAGATGAGCACAGAGTCTCATTTGTGCAGGTGACACTTTCATGCATCACATGTACGCCATTTAGCATGCGTTGGTTGCCTGGCATGTACACCTGTAGACATGCCGTTGAACCATCACAACTTCTGCTCTTCTGTAATCATGAGGTATTTCGACTCTGTGGCCTGTATGTGGCTTTGTGGCTCAGGGACACACTTCGAAGGATCCGGTACTCAAGCAGAGAACACTCCTTCTCCTGATCTGCTTCAAATGCCATAGATTGCCAAAGGTCACGAGGTGAACCCTCCACATTGCCCTGGGACCCTCCAACATTGTTATTCTCTGGTACTCTTTGCTTGTGCAGTAAATGAACTCTGCCATCCTTCTATTCTCTCATATGGTGCAAGTAAACTGCACCTTTCTTTCTACATCGGGCAAAAAAGAGGGAAACTAATATAGAAAGCTGGTCATTTGTGGTATATTGTACTACTTGGAGAAGTGTGGCTCAATGGTGTGGAGAAGTGTGGCTCAATGGTGGAGAAGTGTGGCTCAATGGTTACGTGGAGAAGTGTGGCTCAATGGTTAGAGCGGCAGACCTCGATGCAGAGCTCTGGCCAGGGACCAGCGTTCGATTCCCGCCTCGGCGGGTCTCGGGCTCATTAATTCCCCTGACCGGAATTTCTCGCCTCAGTGCCTATTCTGATCATGGGTCCTGCGCTGCAACTCTGGGCAATAGCTTGCTTAGTCTTCACAACGGCCCCCACAACGCGAGGGATGCCTGGTCTGCACCATGGGGGTGCCCAGGAGTGGACACTTCACAGGGAAAGTCAGGAAGGGTTCCCTTGCGGTATTCGTACAAGCGCCGGGAAACCCACTGCGGGTAGCTGTGCGCTATACAAGTACAAAAACATTTACATTTACTTAAAAAGCTCAAATGCAAATGACACCCCTTCTGGTTTAAGTTCTTTGGAAAGAATGTTGGTCCAGGAAGTTGGATGTGCAACAAAAAAAAAGAAAGAAGTGAAATTAGTTTTGTTCTTGAGTATATCTGGTTTAAAAAGATTACACATAGTGACTGACGTGCCCAGCTGGCATCTGCTGCACAATAAAATGGCCGTTCTCGGTTCTTGAAATGGTACATGCATAGCATATATCATAATCCTAAATTGAGTTCAACTTCCACCTCAATTCCCAGTGGTGAGTTACATTTCCTCCTAGAAAAGAGAAGCTCCGTAAATTGGCGCGTAGCCTTTATTTTATTTTTTTTAATTTTTTTAATATAGAAGGACGTTAAGCACTCAACATGATTGCATGGGCTTGGAGAACACGGACGCGGAGGGAAATGCTGTATAACTGAAACTAAAGGGAGTGTAATTATAGTTGTTCCTGGCTTCTGTGAGAGGAAGAGTATTAAACATATTCTAAAAGCAATCCTCTGTTGGCAGAGCCTCTGAAGTGTTGCTCGTCATCATATTAAAGCTGGGAATCTTGAAAAACCGCTAACATATGGCAAGCTAACCACAAAGACGTGTTAAAAAGACGTTGGTGTATTGAGCAAGAATGCCCTATCGATTTTCTGCACATCCAGTTTCTGTTTTTTTTCCTCACACTTAAATGTTATATAAATGGTGGGTGTTACTCTGCTCAGTTGGCAGTGTCATCTGAAGGATTTTGGGGGCCCCGGGCAAAACACATTTTGACGGATCCTGTACAGAACAACTTGAGATTTTAATACACATTTTCTGCTAATTCAAGTCTGCATGGTGCTAAACAATGTTAAATTGTGTTAATGTTTAACAGTGTCATGCAAAGAAAGGTGAAATATATCTTTCCTTTACCCCAAATATCCCAAGGAGGACATATGATAGTCTGACAAAGTCAGAGGTAAAGGTAGGCAGAGAGGGAGAGAGGTTTATGCAAACAAATAGAATAGGCAGAGAAATTATTACTTTCCCAAGGGACCCTTTGGAAGGTGTGGGCCCTGCCAATTGCCTAAATTTGTCCATGTTTTAAAAGGTCTCTGTTGGCGTGGGGGGTTAGGTGAAGTGGTGGGGGCTCGGTATTCAAGCCGCTACGCTGATATCAAGCGTTGTGATATGTTGTGGTATTCACATTACCAATCTTTATTTCAAGGTGACATGTACATCTTACCTACAGTTAGGGAGAGGTACATTCAGGGTGATCCATTGTAAGCAACAAAGATAGCAATAACATAGCGCCTGCATTCGAAAATGTCTATTCGCACAATTCAAGCAACTTATAACTGAACGCTTGCAACCTATAGATAGCTACATTAGAAAGAAGGCCTTTTGAACCATTGCGTACAGGAATAGATTTGAACAAAAGAAGTAAACATTGATCATGCCAATAGTCTGTGCACTTGCACGGTGAAAAGGTCTTTTTCAAGCTTTGCTGAGGTATACACAGAAGAGGTATAGCAAAGTCACCAGCATTAGCAAAATCTCCACTCCTACATAGAGCAAGTACAGCATAGGCAACTGGGGTGCAAGATTGCCTCATAGATATAAAACATGTGCAGCACAGGTGGCAATAACAAATCCTCCCTCACAAAAATAGAACAGATACAGTACACAAGGCAGCAGCAGTGCAAGCGTCCCTCACTCACAGAATAGACTGTGTAGAAGGCAGCAGCAGTGCAAGCTTCCCTCACTCACAGAATAGACTATGCAGAAGGCAGCAGCAGTGCAAGCTTCCCTCACTCACAGAATAGACTGTGCGAAAGGCAGCAGCAGTGCAAACTTCCCTCACTCACAGAATAGACTGTGTAGAAGGCAGCAGCAGTGCAAGCTTCCCTCACTCACAGAATAGACTGTGCAGAAGGCAGCAGCAGTGCAAGCTTCCCTCACTCACAGAATAGACTGTGTAGAAGGCAGCAGCAGTGCAAGCTTCCCTCACTCACAGAATAGACTATGCAGAAGGCAGCAGCAGTGTAAGCTTCCCTCACTCACAGAATAGACTATGCAGAAGGCAGCAGCAGTGCAAGCTTCCCTCACTCACAGAATAGACTATGCAGAAGGCAGCAGCAGTGCAAAGTTCCTTCACTCACAGAATACACTGTGCAGAAGGCAGCAGTGGTGCAAGCTTCCCTCACTCACATAGAACAGACATTGCCGAAAGCAGCGGTGGTGCAAGCTTCCCATACATGACTGTAACAGATACTGTACAGACGACAGCAGCAGTGCAAGCTTCCCTGACTCACATAGAACAGACAGTGCAGAAGGCAGCAATGGTGCAAGCTTCCATCACACACACAGAAGGGATATTCCAGAAGGCAGCAGCAGTGCAAGTATCTCTCGTACTAATGTAAATGATACAGTACAAAAGGCGGAAGCAGTACAAGCTTACCTCACTCACAGAATAGACTATGCAGAAGCTAGCAGCAGTGCAAGCTTCCTTCACTCACAGAATACACTGTGCAGAAGGCAGCAGCAGTGCATGCTTCCCTCACTCACATAGAACAGACATTGCCGAAAGCAGCGGTGGTGCAAGCTTCCCTCACATGACTGTAACAGATACAGTACAGCCGACAGGAGCAGTACCGACGACAGCAGCAGTGCAAGCTTCTCTGACTCACATAGAACAGACAGTGCAATAGGCAGCAATGGTGCAAGATTCCATCACACACACAGAAGGGATATTCCAGAAGGCAGCAGCAGTGCAAGTATCTCTCATACTAATGTAAATGATACAGTACAGAAGGCGGAAGCAGTACAAGCTTCCCTCACTCACATAGAACAGACTGCTGCAGGCAGCTGCAGTGCAAGCTTCCCTCACTCACATAGAACAGACAGTACAAAAGGCAGCAGCAGTGCAAGCTTCCCTCACTCACATAAAACAGACAGTGCAGAAGGTAGCAGCAGTGCACGCTTCCCTCACTCACATAGAACAGACAGCACAGAAGGCAGCAGTGGTGCAAGCTTCCCTCACTCATATAGAACAGATAGTGCAGAAGGCAGCAGTGGTGCAAGCTTCCCTCACTCATATAGAACAGACAGCCCAGAAGGCAGCAGCAGTGCAAGCTTCCTTCACTCTACTGTAACAGATACAGTACAGAAGGCAGCAGTAGTGCAAGCTTCTCTCGGACATGTAGAACAGACATTACAGAATGCAGCAACAGTACAGGCTTCTTTCACACAGATATAACAGATACAGTACACATGCAGCAGTAGTGCAAGCTTACCTCGCACACATAGAACAGACAGCACATAAGACACCACTAGTGTAAGCTTACCTCACACATACAGAACAGACAGTTCAGAAAGCAGCAGCAGTACAAGCTTTCCTCATGCAATTATAACAGGTACTGTACAGAAGGCAGCACCAGTGCAGGTTTCCCTTGCACATGTAGAATAGACATTACAGAAGCCAGCAGTACAAGCTTTCCTTATACTAATGTAACAAGATACAGTAAAGAAGGCTGCCGCAGTCCAAGCTTCCCTCGCACATATAGAACAGACAGCAAAGAGGGCAGTGAAAGCGTCCCTTGCACATACAGAACAGACAGTACAGAAGGTAGCAGCAGTACAATCTTCCCTCACAGTAATGTAACACATAAATTGCAGAAGGCAGCAGCAGTGCAAGCTTCCCTCCCTCATATAGAACAGGCAGTGCAGAAGGCAGCAGTGGTGCAAGCTTCCCTTGCTCACATAGAACAGACAGTGCAGAAGGCAGCAGCAGTGCAAGATTCCCACACTCACATAATAGACTGTGTAGAAGGCAGCAGCAGTTCAAACTTCCCTCACTCACAAAATAGACAGTTCAGAAGGCAGCAGCAGTGCAAGCTTCACCCCCTCACTCACAGAATAGACTGTGCAGAAGGCAGCAGCAGTGCAAGCTTCCCTCTCACTAATGTAACAGATACAGTACACAAGGCATCAGCAGTGCAATCTTCCCTCACTCACAGAATAGACCGTGCAGAAGGCAGCAGAATTGCAAGCTTCCCTCACTCACAGAAGTCCCCGTGCAGAAGGCAGCAGCAGTTCAAGCTTCCCTAACTCACGGAATAGACTGTGTAGAAGGCAGCAGCAGTGCAAGCTTCCCTCCCACTAATGTAGCAGATACAGGACACAAGGCAGCAGCAGTGCAAGCTTCCCTCCCAATAATGCAGCAGATACAGTACACAAGGCAGCAGCAGTGCAAGCTTCCCTCACTCGCAGAATAGACTGTGTAGACGGCAGCAGCAATGCAAGCTTCCCTCCCACTAATGTAACAGATACAGTACACAAGGCAGCAGCAATGCAAGCTTCCCTCACTCACAGAATAGACCATGCAGAAGGCAGCAGCAGTGCAAGCTTCCCTCCCACTAATGTAACAGATACAGTACACAAGGCAGCAGCAGTGCAAGCTTCCCTCACTCACAGAATAGACTGTGCAGAAGGCAGCAGCAGTGCAAGCTTCCCTCACTCACAGAATAGACAGTGCAGAAGTCAGCAGCAGTGCAAGCTTCCCTCCCACTAATGTAACAGATACAGTAAACAAGGCAGCAGCAGTGCAAGCTTCCCTCACTCACAGAATAGACTGTGTAGAAGGCAGCAGCAGTGCAAGCTTCCCTCACTCACAGAATAGACTATGCAGAAGGCAGCAGCAGTGTAAGCTTCCCTCACTCACAGAATAGACTGTGCAGAAGGCAGCAGCAGTGCAAGCTTCCCTCACTCACAGAATAGACTATGCAGAAGGCAGCAGCAGTGTAAAGTTCCTTCACTCACAGAATACACTGTGCAGAAGGCAGCAGTGGTGCAAGCTTCCCTCACTCACATAGAACAGACATTGCCGAAAGCAGCGGTGGTGCAAGCTTCCCTCATATGACTGTAACAGATACAGTACAGACGACAGCAGCAGTGCAAGCTTCCCTGACTCACATAGAACAGACAGTGCAGAAGGCAGCAATTGTGCAAGCTTCCATCACACACACAGAAGGGATATTCCAGAAGGCAGCAGCAGTGCAAGTATCTCTCGTACTAATGTAAATGATACAGTACAAAAGGCGGAAGCAGTACAAGCTTACCTCACTCACAGAATAGACTATGCAGAAGCTAGCAGCAGTGCAAGCTTCCTTCACTCACAGAATACACTGTGCAGAAGGCAGCAGTGGTGCAAGCTTCCCTCACTCACATAGAACAGACATTGCCGAAAGCAGCGGTGGTGCAAGCTTCCCTCACATGACTGTAACAGATAAAGTACAGCCGACAGGAGCAGTGCAAGCTACCCTTACTCACATAGAACAGACAGTGCCAAAAGCAGCGGCGGTGCAAACTTCCCTGACATGACTGTAACAGATACAGTACCGACGACAGCAGCAGTGCAAGCTTCTCTGACTCACATAGAACAGACAGTGCAGTAGGCAGCAATGGTGCAAGATTCCATCACACACACAGAAGGGATATTCCAGAAGGCAGCAGCAGTGCAAGTATCTCTCATACTAATGTAAATGATACAGTACAGAAGGCGAAGCAGTACAAGCTTCCCTCACTCACATAGAACAGACTGCTGCAGGCAGCTGCAGTGCAAGCATCCCTCACTCACATAGAACAGACAGTACAAAAGGCGGCAGCAGTGCAAGCTTCCCTCACTCACATAGAACAGACAGCACAGAAGGCAGCAGTGGTGCAAGCTTCCCTCACTCATATAGAACAGATAGTGCAGAAGGGAGCAGTGGTGCAAGCTTCCCTCACTCATATAGAACAGACAGCCCAGAAGGCAGCAGCAGTGCAAGCTTCCTTCACACTACTGTAACAGATACAGTACAGAAGGCAGCAGTAGTGCAAGCCTCTCTCAGACATGTAGAACAGACATTACAGAATGCAGCAACAGTACAGGCTTCTTTCACACAGATATAACAGATACAGTACACATGCAGCAGTAGTGCAAGCTTACCTCGCACACATAGAACAGACAGTACATAAGACACCACTAGTGTAAGCTTACCTCACACATACAGAACAGACAGTTCAGAAAGCAGCAGCAGTACAAGCTTTCCTCATGCAATTATAACAGGTACTGTTCAGAAGGCAGCACCAGTGCAGGTTTCCCTTGCACATGTAGAATAGACATTACAGAAGCCAGCAGTACAAGCTTTCTTTATACTAATGTAACAAGATACAGTAAAGAAGGCTGCCGCAGTCCAAGCTTCCCTCGCACATATAGAACAGACAGCAAAGAGGGCAGTGAAAGCGTCCCTTGCACATACAGAACAGACAGTACAGAAGGTAGCAGCAGTACAATCTTCCCTCACAGTAATGTAACACATAAATTGCAGAAGGCAGCAGCAGTGCAAGCTTCCCTCCCTCATATAGAACAGGCAGTGCAGAAGGCAGCAGTGGTGCAAGCTTCCCTTGCTCAAATAAAACAGACAGTGCAGAAGGCAGCAGCAGTGCAAGCTTCCCACACTCACATAATAGACTGTGTAGAAGGCAGCAGCAGTGCAAACGTCCCTTACTCACAGAATAGACAGTTCAGAAGGCAGCAGCAGTGCAAGCTTCACCCCCTCACTCACAGAATAGACTGTGCAGAAGGCAGCAGCAGTGCAAGCTTCCCTCCCACTAATTTAACAGATACAGTACACAAGGCATCAGCAGTGCAATCTTCCCTCACTCACAGAATAGACCGTGCAGAAGGCAGCAGAATTGCAAGCTTCCCTCACTCACAGAAGAGACCGTGCAGAAGGCAGCAGCAGTTCAAGCTTCCCTAACTCACGGAATAGACTCTGTAGAAGGCAGCAGCAGTGCAAGCTTCCCTCCCACTAATGTAACAGATACAGGACACAAGGCAGCAGCAATGCAAGCTTCCCTCACTCACAGAATAGACCATGCAGAAGGCAGCAGCAGTGCAAGCTTCCCTCCCACTAATGTAACAGATACAGTACACAAGGCAGCAGCAGTGCAAGCTTCCCTCACTCACAGAATAGACCGTGCAGAAGGCAGCAGCAGTGCAAGCTTCCCTCACTCACAGAATAGACAGTGCAGAAGTCAGCAGCAGTGCAAGCTTCCCTCCCACTAATGTAACAGATACAGTAAACAAGGCAGCATCAGTGCAAGCTTCCCTCACTCACAGAATAGACTGTGCAGAAGGCAGCAGCAGTGCAAGCTTCCCTCACTCACAGAACAGACTGTGTAGAAGGCAGCAGCAGTGCAAGCTTCCCTCACTCACAGAATAGACTATGCAGAAGGCAGCAGCAGTGTAAGCTTCCCTCACTCACAGAATAGACTGTGCAGAAGGCAGCAGCAGTGCAAGCTTCCCTCGCTCACAGAATAGACTATGCAGAAGGAAGCAGCAGTGCAAAGTTCCTTCACTCACAGAATACACTGTGCAGAAGGCAGCAGTGGTGCAAGCTTCCCTCACTCACATAGAACAGACATTGCCGAAAGCAGCGGCGGTGCAAGCTTCCCTCACATGACTGTAACAGATACAGTACAGACGACAGCAGCAGTGCAAGCTTCCCTTACTCACATAGAACAGACAGTGCAGAAGGCAGCAATGGTGCAAGCTTCCATCACACACACAGAAGGGATATTCCAGAAGGCAGCAGCAGTGCAAGTATCTCTCGTACTAATGTAAATGATACAGTACAAAAGGCGGAAGCAGTACAAGCTTACCTCACTCACAGAATAGACTATGCAGAAGCTAGCAGCAGTGCAAGCTTCCTTCATTCACAGAATACACTGTGCAGAAGGCAGCAGCAGTGCATGCTTCCCTCACTCACATAGAACAGACATTGCCGAAAGCAGCTGTGGTGCAAGCTTCCCTCTCATGACTGTAACAGATAGAGTACAGCCGACAGGAGCAGTGCAAGCTACCCTTACTCACATAGAACAGACAGTGCCGAAAGCAGCGGCGGTGCAAACTTCCCTCACATGACTGTAACAGATACAGTACCGACGACAGCAGCAGTGCAAGCTTCTCTGACTCACATAGAACAGACAGTGCAGTAGGCAGCAATGGTGCAAGATTCCATCACACACACAGAAGGGATATTCCAGAAGGCAGCAGCAGTGCAAGTATCTCTCATACTAATGTAAATGATACAGTACAGAAGGCGAAGCAGTACAAGCTTCCCTCACTCACATAGAACAGACTGCTGCAGGCAGCTGCAGTGCAAGCTTCCCTCACTCACATAGAACAGACAGTACAAAAGGCGGCAGCAGTGCAAGCTTCCCTCACTCACATAAAACAGACAGTGCAGAAGGTAGCAGCAGTGCACGCTTCCCTCACTCACATAGAACAGACAGCACAGAAGGCAGCAGTGGTGCAAGCTTCCCTCACTCATATAGAACAGATAGTGCAGAAGGCAGCAGTGGCGCAAGCTTCACTCACTCATATAGAACAGACAGCCCAGAAGGCAGCAGCAGTGCAAGCTTCCTTCACACTACTGTAACAGATACAGTACAGAAGGCAGCAGTAGTGCAAGCCTCTCTCAGACATGTAGAACAGACATTACAGAATGCAGCAACAGTACAGGCTTCTTTCACACAGATATAACAGATACAGTACACATGCAGCAGTAGTGCAAGCTTACCTCGCACACATAGAACAGACAGTACATAAGACACCACTAGTGTAAGCTTACCTCACACATACAGAACAGACAGTTCAGAAAGCAGCAGCAGTACAAGCTTCCCTCGTGCAATTATAACAGGTACTGTTCAGAAGGCAGCACCAGTGCAGGTTTCCCTTGCACATGTAGAATAGACATTACAGAAGCCAGCAGTACAAGCTTTCCTTATACTAATGTAACAAGATACAGTAAAGAAGGCTGCCGCAGTCCAAGCTTCCCTCGCACTTATAGAACAGACAGCAAAGAGGGCAGTGAAAGCGTCCCTTGCACATACAGAACAGACAGTACAGAAGGTAGCAGCAGTACAATCTTCCCTCACAGTAATGTAACACATAAATTGCAGAAGGCAGCAGCAGTGCAAGCTTCCCTCCCTCATATAGAACAGGCAGTGCAGAAGGCAGCAGTGGTGCAAGCTTCCCTTGCTCAAATAGAACAGACAGTGCAGAAGGCAGCAGCAGTGCAAGCTTCCCACACTCACATAATAGACTGTGTAGAAGGCAGCAGCAGTGCAAACGTCCCTCACTCACAGAATAGACAGTTCAGAAGGCAGCAGCAGTGCAAGCTTCACCCCCTCATTCACAGAATAGACTGTGCAGAATGCAGCAGCAGTGCAAGCTTCCCTCCCACTAATGAAACAGATACAGTACACAAGGCATCAGCAGTGCAATCTTCCCTCACTCACAGAATAGACCGTGCAGAAGGCAGCAGCAGTGCAAGCTTCTCTCCCACTAATGTAACAGATACAGTACACAAGGCAGCAGCAGTGCAAGCTTCCCTCACTCACAGAATAGACCGTGCAGAAGGCAGCAGCAGTGCAAGCTTCCCTCACTCACAGAATAGACTGTGTAGAAGGCAGCAGCAGTGCAAGCTTCCCTCACTCACAGAATAGACTGTGCAGAAGGCAGCAGCAGTTCAAGCTTCCCTCCCACTAATGTAACAGATACAGGACACAAGGCAGCAGCAGTGCAAGCTTCCCTCACTCACATAATAGACTGTGTAGAAGGCAGCAGCAGTGCAAGCTTCCCTCACTCACAGAATAGACTATGCAGAAGGCAGCAGCAGTGCAAGCTTCCCTCACTCACAGAATAGACTGTGCAGAAGGCAGCAGCAGTGCAAGCTTCCCTCACTCACATAATAGACTATGCAGAAGGCAGCAGCAGTGGAAAGTTCCTTCACTCACAGAATACACTGTGCAGAAGGCAGCAGTGGTGCAAGCTTCCCTTACTCACATAGAACAGACATTTCCGAAAGCAGCGGTGGTGCAAGCTTCCCTCACATGACTGTAACAGATACAGTACAGACGACAGCAGCAGTGCAAGCTTCCCTGACTCAAATAGAACAGACAGTGCAGAAGGCAGCAATGGTGCAAGCTTCCATCACACACACAGAAGGGATATTCCAGAAGGCAGCAGCAGTGCAAGTATCTCTCATACAAATGTAAATGATACAGTTCAAAAGGTGGAAGCAGTACAATCTTACCTCACTCACAGAATGGACTATGCAGAAGCTAGCAGCAGTGCAAGCTTCCTTCACTCACAGATTACACTGTGCAGAAGGCAGCAGCAGTGCAAGCTTCCCTCACTCACAGAATAGACCGTGCAGAAGGCAGCAGCAGTGCAAGCTTTCCTCCCACTAATGTAACAGATACAGTAAACAAGGCAGCAGCAGTGCAAGCTTCCCTCACTCACAGAATAGATTGTGCAGCAGGCAGCAGCAGTTCAAGCTTCCCTCACTCACTGAATAGACTGTGTGGAAGGCAGCAGCAGTGCAAGCTTCCCTCACTCACAGAATAGACTGTGCAGAAGGCAGCAGCAGTTCAAGCTTCCCTCACTCACAGAATAGACTCTGCGGAAGGCAGCAGCAGGGCAAGCTTCCCTCCCACTAATGTAACGGATACAGTAAACAAGGCAGCAGCAGTGCAAGCGTCCCTCACTCACAGAATAGACTGTGCAGAAGGCAGCAGCAGTGCAAGCTTTCCTCACTCACAGAATAGACTGTGTAGAAGGCAGCAGCAATGCAAGCTTCTTTCACTCACAGAATAGACTGTGCAGAAGGCAGCAGCAGTGCAAGCGTCCCTCACTCACAGAATAGACTGTGCAGAAGGCAGCAGCAGGGCAAGCTTCCCTCCCACTAATGTAACGGATACAGTAAACAAGGCAGCAGCAGTGCAAGCGTCCCTCACTCACAGAATAGACTGTGCAGAAGGCAGCAGCAGTGCAAGCTTTCCTCACTCACAGAATAGACTGTGTAGAAGGCAGCAGCAATGCAAGCTTCCTTCACTCACAGAATAGACTGTGCAGAAGGCAGCAGCAGTGCAAGCTTCCCTCACTCACAGAATAGACTGTGTAGAAGGCAGCAGCAGTTCAAGCTTCCCTCACTCACAGAATAGACTGTGAAGAAGGCAGCAGCAGTTCAAGCTTCCCTCCCACTAATGTAACAGATACAGGACACAAGGCAGCAGCAGTGCAAGATTCCCTCACTCACAGAATAGACTGTGTAGACGGCAGCAGCAGTGCAAGCTTCCCTCCCACTAATGTAACAGATACAGTACACAAGGCATCAGCAGTGCAAGCTTCACAACTCACTCACAGAATAGACCGTGCAGAAGGCAGCAGCAGTTCAAGCTTCCCTTACTCACAGAATAGACTGTGTAGAAGGCAGCAGCAGTGCAAGGTACCCTCCCACTAATGTAACAGATACAGTACACAAGGCAGCAGCAGTTCAAGCTTCCCTCACTCACAGAATAGACCGTGCAGAAGGCAGCAGCAGTTCAAGCTTCCCTCACTCACAGAATAGACTGTGCAGAAGGCAGCAGCAGTGCAAGCTTCCCTCACTCACAGAATAGACCGTGCAGAAGGCAGCAGCAGTTCAAGCTTCCCTCACTCACAGAATAGACTGTGCAGAAGGCAGCAGCAGTGCAAGCTTCCCTCACTCACAGAATAGACCGTACAGAAGGCAGCAGCAGTGCAAGCTTCCCTCACTCACAGAATACACTGTGCAATAGGCAGCAGCAGTGCAAGCTTCCCTCACTCACAGAATAGACCGTGCAGAAGGCAGCAGCAGTTCAAGCTTCCCTCACTCACAGAATAGACCGTGCAGAAGGCAGCAGCAGTTCAAGCTTCCCTCACTCACAGAATAGACTGTACAGAAGGCAGCAGCAGTTCAAGCTTCCCTCACTCACAGAATAGACCGTGCAGAAGGCAGCAGCAGTTCAAGCTTCCCTCACTCACAGAATAGATTGTGCAGAAGGCAGCAGCAGTTCAAGCTTCCCTCACTCACAGAATAGACCGTGCAGAAGGCAGCAGCAGTTCAAGCTTCCCTTACTCACAGAATAGACCGTGCAGAAGGCAGCAGCAGTGCAAGCTTCCCTCCCACTAATGTAACAGATACAGTACACAAGGCAGCAGCAGTGCAAGCTTCCCTCACTCACAGAATACACCGTGCAGAATGCAGCAGCAGTTCAAGCTTCCCTCACTCACAGAATAGACCGTGCAGAAGGCAGCAGCAGTTCAAGCTTCCCTTACTCACAGAATAGACTGTGTAGAAGGCAGCAGCAGTGCAAGCTTCCCTCCCACTAATGTAACAGATACAGGAGACAAAGCAGTAGCAGTGCAAGCTTCCCTCACTCACAGAATAGACTGTGCAGAAGGCAGCAGCAGTTCAAGCTTCCTTCACTCACAGAATAGACTGTGCGGAAGGCAGCAGTAGTGCAAGCTTCCCTCCCACTAATGTAACAGATACAGGACACAAGGCAGCAGCAGTGCAAGCTTCCCTTACTCACAGAATAGACTGTACAGAAGGCAGCAGCAGTGCACGCTTTCCTCACTCACAGAATAGACTGTGTGGAAGGCAGCAGCAGTGCAAGCTTCCCTCCCACTAATGTAACAGATACAGGACCCAAGGCAGGAGCAATGCAAGCTTCCCTCACTGACATAGAAGAGACTGTACAGAAGGCAGCAGCAGTGCAAGCTTCCCTCACTCACATAGAACAGACTGTACAGAAGGCAGCAGCAGTGTAAGCTTCCCTCGCTCACATAGAACAGACTGTACGGAAGGCAGCAGCGGTTCAAGCTTCCCTCGCTCACATAGAACAGACTGTACGGAAGGCAGCAGCAATGCAAGCTTCCCTCACTCACATAGAACAGACTGTACAGAAGGCAGCAGCAGTGCAAGCTTCCTTCACTCACAGAACAGACTTTACAGAAGGCAGCAGCAGTGTAAGCTTCCCTCGCTCACATAGAACAGACTGTAAGGAAGGCAGCAGCAATGCAAGCTTCCCTCACTCACATAGAACAGACTGTACAGAAGGCAGCAGCGGTTCAAGCTTCCCTCACTCACATAGAACAGACTGTACAGAAGGCAGCAGCAGTTTAAGCTTCCCTCGCTCACATAGAACAGACTGTAAGGAAGGCAGCAGCAATGCAAGCTTCCCTCACTCACATAGAACAGACTGTACAGAAGGCAGCAGCAATGCAAGCTTCCCTCACTCACAATGAGCAGACTGTGCAGAAGGCAGCAGCAGTGCAAGCTTCCCTCACTCACATAGAACAGACTGTGCAGAAGGCAGCAGCGGTTCAAGCTTCCCTCATTCACTTAGAAGAGACTGTGCAGAAAGCAGCAGCGGTTCAAGCTTCCCTCACTCACATAGAGCAGACTGTGCAGAATGCAGCAGCAGTGCAAGCTTCCCTGACTCACATAGAACAGACTGTGCAGAAGGCAGCAGCAGTGCAAGCTTCCCTCACTCACATAGAACAGGCTGTGCAGAAGGCAGCAGCAGTGCAAGCGTCCCTCACTCACATAGAACAGACTGTGCAGGCGGCAGCAGTGGTGCAAGCTTCCCTCACTCACATAGAACAGACTGTGCAGAAGGCAGCCGGGGTGCAAGCTTCCCTCACTCACATAGAACAGACTGTGCAGAAGGCAGCAGCGGCTCAAGCTTCCCTCACTCACATAGAACAGACTGTGCAGAAGGCAGCAGCAGTACAAGCTTCCCTCCCACTAATGTTACAGATACAGTACAGAAGGCAGCAGCAGTGCAAGCTTCCCTCACTCACATAGAACGGACTGTGCAGAAGGCAGCAGCTGTTCTTGCTTCCTTCACTCACATAGAATAGACAGTGCTGAAGGCAGCAGCAGTGCAAGCTTCCCTCCCACTAATGTAACAGATACAGTACACAAGGCAGCAGCAGTGCAAGCTTCCCGGACTCACATAGAGGAATGTGCAGAAGGCAGCAGCAGTTCAAGCTTCCTTCACTCACATAGAGTAGACAGTACACAAGGCAGCAGCAGTGTAAGCTTCCTTCACTCATATAGAACGGACTGTGCAGAAGGCAACAGCAGTGCAAGCTTCCCTCACTCACATAGAACAGACTTACAGAAGACAGCAGCAGTGTAAGCTTCCCTCGCTCACATAGAACAGAATGTACAGAAGGCAGCAGCAGTGCAAGCTTCCCTCACTCACATAGAACAGACTGTACAGAAGGCAGCAGCAGTGCAAGCTTCCCTCACTCACATAGAACAGACTGTACAGAAGGCAGCAGCAGTGTAAGCTTCCCTCGCTCACATAGAACAGCCTGTGCAGAAGGCAGCAGCGGTTCAAGCTTCCCTTACTCACATAGAACAGACTGTACAGAAGGCAGCAGCAGTGTAAGCTTCCCTCGCTCACATAGAACAGACTGTACGGAAGGCAGTAGCAATGCAAGGTTCTCTCACTCACATAGAACAGACAGTACAGAAGGCAGCAGCAGTGCAAGCTTCCCTCACTCACATAGAACAGACTGTACAGAAGGCAGCAGCAGTGTAAGCTTCCCTCGCTCACATAGAACAGACTGTACAGAAGGCAGCAGCAGTGCAAGCTTCCCTCGCTCATATAGAACAGACTGTGCAGAAGGCAGCAGCGGTTCAAGCTTCCCTCACTCACATAGAACAGACTGTACAGAAGGCAGCAGCAGAGTAAAAGCTTCCCTCGCTCACATAGAACAGACTGTACGGAAGGCAGCAGCAATGCAAGTTTCCCTCACTCACATAGAACAGACTGTACAGAAGGCAGCAGCAGTGCAAGCTTCCCTCACTCACATAGAACAGACTGTACAGAAGGCAGCAGCGGTTCAAGCTTCCCTCGCTCACATAGAGCAGACTGTACGGAAGGCAGCAGCAATGCAAGCTTCCCTCACTCACATAGAACAGACTGTACAGAAGGCAGCAGCAGTGCAAGCTTCCCTGACTCACAAAGAGGAACGTGCAGAAGGCAGCAGCAGTTCAAACTTCCTTCACTCACATAGAGTAGACAGTACACAAGGCAGCAGCAGTGTAAGCTTCCTTCACTCATATAGAACGGACTGTGCAGAAGGCAGCAGCAGTGCAAGCTTCCCTCACTCACATAGAACAGACTGTACAGAAGACAGCAGCAGTGTAAGCTTCCCTCGCTCACATAGAACAGAATGTACAGAAGGCAGCAGCAGTGCAAGCTTCCCTCACTCACATAGAACAGACTGTACAGAAGGCAGCAGCAGTGCAAGCTTCCCTCACTCACATAGAACAGACTGTACAGAAGGCAGAAGCAGTGTAAGCTTCCCTCGCTCACATAGAACAGCCTGTGCAGAAGGCAGCAGCGGTTCAAGCTTCCCTCACTCACATAGAACAGACTGTACAGAAGGTAGCAGCAGTGTAAGCTTCCCTCGCTCACATAGAACAGACTGTACGGAAGGCAGCAGCAATGCAAGGTTCCCTCACTCACATAGAACAGACAGTACAGAAGGCAGCAGCAGTGCAAGCTTCCCTCACCCACATATAACAGACTGTACAGAAGGCAGCAGCGGTTCAAGCTTCCCTCGCTCACATAGAGCAGACTGTACGGAAGGCAGCAGCAATGCAAGCTTCCCTCACTCACATAGAACAGACTGTACAGAAGGCAGCAGCAGTGCAAGCTTCCCTGACTCACATAGAGGAACGTGCAGAAGGCAGCAGCAGTTCAAGCTTCCTTCACTCACATAGAGTAGACAGTACACAAGGCAGCAGCAGTGTAAGCTTCCTTCACTCATATAGAACGGACTGTGCAGAAGGCAGCAGCAGTGCAAGCTTCCCTCACTCACATAGAACAGACTGTACAGAAGACAGCAGCAGTGTAAGCTTCCCTCGCTCACATAGAACAGAATGTACAGAAGGCAGCAGCAGTGCAAGCTTCCCTCACTCACATAGAACAGACTGTACAGAAGGCAGCAGCAGTGCAAGCTTCCCTCACTCACATAGAACAGACTGTACAGAAGGCAGCAGCAGTGTAAGCTTCCCTCGCTCACATAGAACAGCCTGTGCAGAAGGCAGCAGCGGTTCAAGCTTCCCTCACTCACATAGAACAGACTGTACAGAAGGCAGCAGCAGTGTAAGCTTCCCTCGCTCACATAGAACAGACTGTACGGAAGGCAGCAGCAATGCAAGGTTCCCTCACTCACATAGAACAGACAGTACAGAAGGCAGCAGCAGTGCAAGCTTCCCTCACCCACATATAACAGACTGTACAGAAGGCAGCAGCAGTGTAAGCTTCCCTCGCTCACATAGAACAGACTGTACAGAAGGCAGCAGCAGTGCAAGCTTCCCTCGCTCATATAGAACAGACTGTGCAGAAGGCAGCAGCGATTCAAGCTTCCCTCACTCACATAGAACAGACTGTACAGAAGGCAGCAGCAGCGTAAAAGCTTCCCTCGCTCACATAGAACAGACTGTACGGAAGGCAGCAGCAATGCAAGCTTCCCTCACTCACATAGAACAGACTGTACAGAAGGCAGCAGCAGTGCAAGCTTCCCTCACTCACATAGAACAGACTGTACAGAAGGCAGCAGCGGTTCAAGCTTCCCTCGCTCACATAGAACAGACTGTACGGAAGGCAGCAGCAATTCAAGCTTCCCTCACTCACATAGAACAGACTGTACGGAAGGCAGCAGCAATGCAAGCTTCCCTCACTCACATAGAGCAGACTGTACAGAACGCAGCAGCAGTGCAAGCTTCCCTCACTCACATAGAGCAGACTGTACAGAAGTCAGCAGCAGTGCAAGCTTCCCTCACTCACATAGAACAGACTGTACAGAAGGCAGCAGTGCAATCTTGCCTCACACTAATATACCAGGTACAGTTCAGAAGGCAGCAGCATTGCAAGTGACCTTCACACATATAAGAGATACATTGTGAGGAGGCGCCGTGCAAGCTTCACTCACACATCAAACATGTACAGTCCAGCATTACAGAGATCAGCAGAACACGTCCAACTTTGAAAGAGAGCACCTTTTACTGAGCTCAGAAGGAAGAAGCATTTGAAAGGAAACTGGGCAAGACAAAACATGCACTGCATTATTTCCGGGTCTGTGCATACATCATCTGTGATTTTAATTGAACTTCCGCACTCGAGAATCCCATTCTAGGAAACACGAAAGTTGCGGTTTGCATGAGTTTTTCTATGTAAATACGGTGTTTTAAAGAATATTTTTTACAGGGACATTACGCTCACACTCATGAGCGTTATATATAGGAGCGAGCAGACTCATTTACCGACTCTTTTCACCCCATTTTTTCGACCATATTGGTGTACGGCTAGAATGTGAGGAGACCTGGCAGAAGGCAAGGGTCTGCACTTTAAGTCTGTCCTTTTTTCCCTACAGATACACCACTAAATTACAGAAGAGTCGTATGTATACATATATTTAGTTGGGGACCCGAGGAGGCTGTACGTTGCAGGGGACACGGCAACAGCGAGAGAAGTGATCGAGTGCTACTTTGTGGGTCGCGCTACCATCTGGCTGCCCTTTCCTAGTTTAACACTGCATGCTGGGAGATGAAGTGCTTTGCACTCTTGAGACACTGTGATTGGTGCTGTCAGGCATCACCAAGGGCGGAGCGATCTACAAATGTGGCAGTGAATGAACTCTCATTTTTTATTAACAGGCACTCAACCATCCTCCAGAGTACCACGCTGGGCGCTGACGAAGCTACACAGCGGAAATGCATACGCCCGGAGTGCCGTCCAACTTTGCAATAAAGAAAGCCTTCATACTGTTCCCCGTTGTGGCCTCTGCCTTTCTTCCAGGAGGGTTTCTTTGGATATTTATATGTACATGCTCATTGTTAGGCATACTATTCATTTTTTTGAGTGGTACTCACAGGGCTGGACCCTGTGACGCCCTGAAGAAGAGCTGAGGGGTACAGCTCAAAACTAGTTGGCTTTCTACTAGGGTTCCGGTTTCATTATACAACCTGACCACCTAGAGAACCACCCCACTTTTAAATATATCTACTAGGAGCAAGATTAAAGTTGATTTCCGCCCACTAGTTAGATATTTTTAACTCACACCACTCCACCCACTTCCCTTTTTCACATTGCACCACACATAGTCCTCACTAACAGTGCTCCTACGTAGTTCGCAAGTCGCAGCACGCCTCAACCCGCAGCGGGTTGGGAGGACCCCTATGATGAAGCATGTCACCGTGAGGAAACTCCGGTGAGTGAGGGGACTCAAGAAAAAGGGTATTCTCCCCCTTTTCTTTTTCTTTCCTTTTTTCTAGTGAGCCGCATCCAATGTAGAAAGTGTCTCACCATTACGGCTAGGTTAGTTCATCCGGGATTTCGGATTTTGTTGACATACACTTTGGCAGTGGAGGGCGAACCTAGCTGTCATACCTCTACCTCCCCCCTTTATTTGAATTTCGTAGTTTGATGTTGTACATCTGAGATCTGAAGATGGGTAGGGTTGTAAGGCTTAGAGCCTTGCACAAAGATTGAAGAATTTACACCGGGCTATATTGGGGCCAGTACCACTCTCACATGGCCACACCATCAGCATGTCACTTCGGATAGATGTTATTGACAGAGCCCACCACGCTTAGGGGTGAGCGGTGAAGGTACCCATGGATTCCTACCCATGTCCACTTTTGCAACTCTTAGGTCTTCTTGGAGTGAGGGGCCCCGTGTGGGCGAGCTCACATCGCTGGAAGAAATAGGCTATTTAGGTTGGCTCCATCTTGCCATTGGTCTTTTCCTTTCCACAATTCCAGCCCAGGATCCCCAGCAGCAATGGAAGAAGGGACAATAGAAGCAGCTCACTGAAACTACCAGACAGTCAAATGTGCGATTTATTTGCTACCTAGGAACCTTATCCAAACAAATGTCACACTCAAAACCGGGTAGGGGCTAAGAGACCCTCTTTGGAGAGCTTTGATGGTTTGTGATGAGCAGCAGATACTCAGATTAGACAGGAGGGGGCATGCATAGTAGGGTCTGCTTGCACTTGAGTTTGGTGTCAGCACCCGCATGTGACCTAAAAGAATGGAATGGAGCGAGCGTCTTCTTGGGTTTCAGAACAGCAGCTCAGCCATGGCTATCAGTCTCTTGTGCCACCATTTTATTTATAGGTAATCCTTGCTATGTTACAAATCATAGAGCGAAACACATGCCCCACGCGTGGCCACATTCTGCATGGCAGTTCTTGCACACCTCTTGTCCGCATTTGCATAGTTCATTTATTCAGAGTTATCTCTTTAATTCCATCCACACTGCTGATATCCATTAACTTAAAACTACACTGCAACTGGAGGGGGGGTTGGGGCAAGGTTTGACCTGCTCCTTGCCAAAGAATGCCACCTTTGATGAAGCTTAAATTGTGTCTTAAACCTTAAACCCTGGGAGGAAATGCAGGGTCTTCTGCCTGCTACTTCACTCTCCGACTGCTCTGGAAAATCTACAAGTGGCTCCACATCAGCACCAGACGCATTATCACTCAGGCCCTCGTCACCAACTGCCTGGACTATGGCAACAACCTCTACATTGGGGTCACCTCTGAGCTGGGAAACAAACTTCAGACCATCCAGAACACAGCTGCCAAGCTCATCCTTGACCTTCACCCCTCAACTCAAAACACTCCACTGGCTCCCCGTACACAAGAGGTGCAAGATTAACCTGTTGGCTGCTGCAGAACTACCTCGCTGGTGCTGCCGTCAGCCAATGGCCGACGTGACCCCGCCCGTTTTTTTAAACGGCCGCACTGCCGCAAAAAAGCTGAAGCAGCCAACGGGTTAAAATGCTGACCCATGCCTACAAGGCCCTGCACAATGAAGGACCACCCTACCTTAACCGCAGGCTGTACTTCCACCAAACCTGTCAGACATCTGCACTTCACAACCCGTCCCTCGTCCACACTTGTCCACTAATGCCAAAGCAGGAGCGGCGGCTGCTCCTTCTCCCACCTGGCCACCAAGACCTGGAATGACCTCCCCTACACCTCCGGGCCTTCCCGTCCCTGCAGGAGTTCAGAAGCAGGTAAAAAACCTGGCTGTTCGAGTGACCAGTCCCAGCAGCACCAAACCCCAGAGCCTGGATACCCAACAGGTGATAAGCAGCGCATTATAAATCCAAATTGATTGACTAATTGAGTTATATTCAGGGCCACGTATAGAAACATGGGGGATGATGGAAGTGGTCATGTTTGTCTCAATCTGAGTAATGGCAAAAATCATGAATTATATTCTGTCATCCTCATATATGTTTATTGTGCTTTTTTCCACATCCCACCAGTTCATAGACGTTTGTATACATACACATGCTTGCATTGGTTGCAAGAGGCGGATGGGGCACAGGTATCATACACTTCTCCTCCTAAGTGCTCAAGACACAATGATGAAACTATGGAAAAACAACTTTTACATCTAGCTAATGCTGAGTCAAACCAGAGGAGACAGGTAGGGAGAAGTGCTAGCCTGATCAATATCCAATTTCATACCTCTTTTTTTCTCACGTGTTTGCTTTAACAGCCAATGGAGAACAAGAAAAAACAGATAAGGAAGTGCAAGAGAAGTCAGGCTTACCAGTAGTAAGGGTGTCTTTGTACACGTTGCAAGGCACTTCCAAGAGTGGTGTGCACATGCAAGTACCCAAAGGGTTGAATGGCCTGGCATATCACCATTGTAGTACTTGTAATTTGACCAGATCCTGAATTCTGCATTTTAATGTCTCACCAGGTCTGGTATTTTCATACAGACTATAGAAGAGGTCTTTAAACTTCCAGCATGTTCAGTCCTGGGGGCTCAGAGGGGATCCGGTGTCCTCTTGTCCTGCTCTTGACCAACTCTGACAATCAGGCTTAGACTGAAAGATGTGAGTGTACAAGAGAGGGAGAGAGAAAGAGATGGGTCAGAGCCAAGAGTTGGCTTGTCAAGAAGGTGTTACACTCATTGGCTGGTTTGCTTGCTTCTGGTCTGAATGTTGATGTTCTTGGTTCTTTATCCTGGGCTGCAGGCTCCTTCCCAGATGTGTCCTCATAGGAGGCCCTTGGCAGCATGACCTAGGGTCTTGTCCAGAAAGGAAAGAGAAGGTTCTCCTTGCAGATGGCCGATGCAGGTGGCGGTTCCACCGTCACTGGTCTAAACTTAATCTCTAAACTTAAGCTCGGCGTACACAAGCAGGCATTTTCTACAACAAGCCGACACCCACATGATGCAATTTTTTTAGCAGTCTGTTGTGGTCCACCGTGTCAAATACTGCTGACAGGTCCAAAAGTACCAATGCCACATTAAGGCCGGAATCTAAAATGATCTTAATTGACTCCGCGATTTCTAAAAGTTCGCCTCTGTGCTATGTTAAGCATGAAAGTCGGACTGGGAAAAGTGTAGCAACCTATTATAAGTCAAAAAAGTGGTAAACTGGTGGTTAACTGACTTTTCTAACACTTAGCTGCAGTAGGCAGTAGTAAGACTGCCCAGAAATTGGCTAGCATTTTCAGATCTGCATTGGCCTCTCTTTCACGAGTCAGGGATAACCCACGACTGAAGTGAAGCAGAGAATAGTGCCCGGTAGATTGGGGCAATAGTATCGGGACAGCCACAAGTATATCAGAGGGAAGTGGATCCTCAGGGGATCCTGATTTGCAGGAAGTAAACTGCTTCTTTAAATCCTCTGTGGATGGTGGTAAAAAAAAGTGTCAGCTTTTTTTTGGATGACGACCCTGTAATGTCACAAGATCCTGGGGTATAAACCAGTGAGTAAGGACTCCCCATCCATGTTAGCCTGAGTTGTAAAAACATGTTCTTCAACAAAATCAATTAGTCCTATGTAAAGTGTTTGGTGGGACTCTGGAAGCGGTGCTTTTGTTATAGGGTTCACAAAACTAGAAAAAAAAAAAAATCTCCTTACCATCATTGTCAACCTCACTGATACATTAGGTGTGCAAAGGAGTAGTGTGCTTTATACAATTTTTATGGTACGTATTAAGGGCCACTTTATAACATACTTTATCATCTTCTGAATAATGGTGACGCCATGCTCTCTCCAACATTTTACAAGCAGCTCTTTCCCGGACTAAGGGAGTCATTAGGATGGCGGGCGGATTGCCCCCACCAAGTTGGCGGTAGCCACCGCCGGCCTGGCGGGGGCAATCCGCTCGCCATCCTCAGCTAAATGACCCCCGCCATATTAGTATGGCGGGGGAACCGCGGCGGCCTTGCGGCCGGGGCGGAAAAGGTTTAATATGGTGGCGGTGTCTATTAGACACCGCCAGCCATATTACCATGGGTTAAGTTGGATGCCTTTCTGTGGCGGCGATGCCGCCACGGAAAGGCATGCAGTCTTCACTCTGGGAGCCCCCTGTGGGCCCCCAGAGTGAAGGTGAGGTGGGGGGTGCACACGGGGGGTACCTGTGGTACCCCCCTGCATTTACATAAACAAAGCGGCAGGCACCGCGCGGTGCCTGCCGCTTTGTTTATGTAAATGCGTCACATGCATTTTTAGCATTGTGGTGGGTGGTGCTGAGAGTACCGCCCGCCACAATGCTAAAAATGCAGGATGCGCCCGCCACAGTGGCGGGCGCATCCTAATACCCCCACGGGACCCCCGCCCTTATGGTGGGCGGTCCCAGTCACCGATGGGATGGCGGGCGGACTAAGTCCACCCGCCATCCTAATGACCCCCTAAGTATTGGGAGATCCATTGGGCCAAGCGAGCCTTAGACCTCTTCTTAATGGTCCTCATTGGAGCTACAGATTCGGCTGCTTTCATGAGCTCTATCACTCTCATCGACCTTAATTGAGAGTACATCAGCAAAAAATAAAAGCAGCATGATGATGTACACATATGCATACAACACAACACATGTGCAATACGGGGCTGCAGCAGATATCTCTTTTTTAATTTTAATTTCTAAGATGAGAACGCCCTACTTAGAGTGATAATATAAAAAAGGATAAAAATGCGCATAACGGCAATAAAATGAAAGGAGAACCCCAACAGCAAATCATAGCTGCCGCACTCCTAAAAAAAAATATGCAAAAGAGAATAAAAACTGAATAGGGAGGGTTTCAGAACAACAAAGCAGAGAGGGGTGAGTGGGAGCATCTCAACATTGATAACAGGTTATATAAAAATGGTATTTGCACCATGCTAACTTGGCACAAGCCTGGACCTCCCATATGTCCCCAAGGATGCACCTTTTTCCCAAAATGAGGTCGAAATCCGAAATTCAGTAACATTGCAATGACAGTGAAGCAGATTTTGCCCTACAGTAATGACAGAGATGAGTACATTTGCAATCCGCAAAGATTTATTAGCAAAAATTAGTAAAGTTACAATTTCAAATTGAATTAATTAAGCATAAGTCAATAATTACCTGAATAGCACATATAGAGATATGGCCCAGGCATTTCAAATGGGCAAATGCAAGTACACATTATTAAAGACAACATATAAAAAAATTAGCAGAGTCCCTAATTCTAAGCTAAGATTGTGGGTACATCAGTAAATTTCCGAAGCGGCAAGTGTCAGCAAATACAGCATCAAAAGAAGACCCAAATGAAGGTTCTGATCAAAAAAATCAGAAACATACTTGCTATAGAAAGTAAGTCTATGAACAAAACTAAAAGAAGCTTTGGACCCAGGAGAGGGAAAGGAAGGCCTGCCTGCAAATGTGGACAGGGGGAAGTGTTCCAACTAAGAAGCTTCACACAGCTAAAACATGACATTTAGTCGTAGAGGTGCTTTCTACAGGTTCCCAAAGAGTAAGAACCAATCAGAAATCAGTGTCCCTGCTGTACTTGGTGAGGGCATCCTTCTCACGCATAATACACTGCTAACTTCTTCCCACATGGAAGCCTTCACAATATCTCAAAAAGGAGTATTCATCTCCTCAGTTTCTCATCCAGTGCAGGTGCTGAAATTCACTCTCTAAGCTCGTTAATTGCTGATCTACAACCGTCAATCTGTAAAGTAACAAAGAATAACATTTCTAAATGAGAACACAGTGACTCTGCTGCCTGAAACTAAAAAAGTGTTATGCACAGCAAACAGAAATAGAACTTCTATTTAAAATTAGAGTAAGGCACCTTGGCATACTCATGATGATGTTAAAAGGCACACATGCCAACTAAATTTAGTCAAAAATATATGGTTTACTAACCTTCAATATAAAACGTAAAAAATTATGTGTGAAATAATACGTGAAATACTGAAAAAGTAGTGTGTAAGCCAAGCCTAAATGATGTGAGCAATGGTTATGCGGGTTACAGATGAACATACATTGAGCTCAAATGGATGATGGCGACATTGAGCATACATTGAGCTCAAATAAGGGATGGCGACACTGCGTCACCAACGCCACCAAGGACTGGTGAGCCATGGTCCGCAACGAGGGGTTTGGGAGCAAGTCGAGAATATCAGAGGAGCTTTTTAAAAAATTGTTATGTGGCCTTTTCACGGCGGGGTAAACACCGACACACTCTCGACGCCGGTGTTTGCTACACAGTGTTGCATTTTATTTTTGTTAAGGGGTACCCCCTCCGTACCCCTACTGCCCTGCCATGGGCATAACACCACCTCCAACAGATCCACTGTTTATTTTGGCTCTGAAGTGCAGGCAGCGAATTTTCTGTTTATTTTGAAGGTTTTATATAGCGCGAATAAGACTCTTGCGGGTATCAGAGCGCTTTACAAGTCATAAGTAGAATGCAAGATATGCCCATATAAGCGCAGCACAAAGTCTGCATAGCAACAAAAAAAATGAAAAGAAAAGTGAGAGAGACGGGAAAGCAGTGCTTAATTTGAGCCGGGGGTTGCTGGTGTGTGGTGGTGACCACTGGCACTCATTTTATGGGACCTGCCCTTTCTTTTCCTCATCTGACATTCCCCGAGGGGGTAAAATACACAAAACGGGAAAAAAAGAAGAAGATAAAGACGGAAAAAAAGTCACAAAGGAGAAAGCAGGGACTGTTAGAGTGAGATAAAGGGGCAATAAAACAGATTAACTCATTACACATAATGAAAGCCATGATGACACTTTCACCCAAATGGTCGCTGCGCACCTGATTGACAGTGCAGGGTCTGTCTAGGGACACTGTCCAGGCCCGGACTGGCCATTGCAGGCACCGGGCAATCCCCCGGTGGGCCGCATGGGTGGCGGCCGGTTTTGGGCCCCTGGGGGACTTTTTTGTTATGACCCTGTAACAAAGTCGGCCGAAAACTGGCCCTCGGGGAGGGGCCGGCCGAGCACTTAGCCAGGGCTGGTTTTGGTTCCCAGTCCGGCCCTGACACTGTCTCGTTAATCACAGCGTGAAACAAGTCCCTTCAAACCCCTGCAGTTTGGGGATATTCAAGTAGGCGCGGCTGGAATCTTCACCAGCAACTCTGTAAAAGGCTACTTCAGGCTCGGCTAATTACAAGCTCCTCGGAAGCAGAGCGGAATCTACCCTGAACTGGAGGAGAAACCTAACCTGAGCCTGCCGTGCCTTGGATCATGGTGCTGGTACTCTCCCTGGCTACAGAGAAGTGCCGGTACTGACAGCAAAAAACTTTCGAAAGTGCTGGTACTCAGTACTGGTGAGTACAGGCCCATTTAAAGCACTTACTATCATAGAGTAAAGTAAAAAAGTAGTTTCCTGATATCAGCCTTGGACGAATATTAGTTGTCCAATCAAAAGGCTATAAAGAAACAAGAAAAGCTTTACTCAATGATAGGGGCAAACAAAAATAGAGGAAGGAATGCCATTAAATCCATCAATTGTTGTTTTTGCTTTTGTCACCCCGAGTGGTGTGGGTATGCTCAGACGTGAGTCCCATGCTCTCCATGCCCCTGGAATCAAGCTATCCTGGCTGATGACGGCTGATAGCCAGAAACCGGTCCTAGGGTGCTTGATTCCGGTGCAGGAAAGACATGGTTTGGCAGTTCGAGCTGGACTGTTCCCATGAGGCACAGGGTCAAGACTGATTTGCATATGGCCATGTCTGAACTGGGGTGGTGTGGTGAGCAAAATAACGATGGATTAAACCAAAATCTGTGACTGGGGGTGAATGTTTTGCCATTGTGCAACATTACGTCCATCAATTGCTGTTTTTGCTTTTGTCACCCCGAGTGGGATGGGTATGCTCAGACGTGAGTCCCATGCTCTCCATGCCACTGGAATCAAGCTATCCTGTCTGATGACGGCGGTCCAGGAAAGACATGGCTTGGCAGCTCGGGCTGGACTGTTCCCATGAGGCACAGGGTCAAGACTGATTTGCATATGGCCATGTCTGAACTGGGGTGGTGTGGTGAGCAAAATAACGATGGATTAAACCCAGATCTGTGACTGGGGGTGAATGTTTTTGCCATTGTGCAACATTCCGTCCATCAATTGTTGTTTTTGCTTTTGTCACGAGTGGGATGGGTATGCTCAGACGGCTGATAAAACTGTTCCCATGAGGCACAGGGTCAAGACTGATTTGCATATGGCCATGTCTGAACTGGGGTGGTATGGTGAGCAACATAACGATGGATTAAGCCCAGATCTGTGACTGGGGGTGAATGTTTTGCCATTGTGCAACATCCCGTCCATCAATTGTTGTTTTTGCTAAATAAGAATTAAGCAAACGAGATTGACAAGAAAGCCATCCAGTGTTAAGCAAGAGGCCGGCTCTAAGCAAATTCTAAGTACTGAAGCTTTATAGCTTTCCATTGACAAGGGACCTACATAATTTGCATGGCTCTAAGAGGCAAGCTTCCTTTCTATGATTTGCATTTTATGCCCCTCCTCTCGACTTGCTTTACATCAGCATCACTTACATTACACAAGGGCACATTCATTTTTTTGGTACGCACAGGGAGATTAAGTGACTTGCCCAAAGTCACAGGATGTTGAGGCAACGCCGAGAGTCGAACCTGGTTCCCCAGCTTCAATCTTCTGCAGAACATTGGAAGCTGTTTAGGGGCTTGATATGAGATGAAATCAAACCTCCGTGGCCTTGTCAAGGGTGTGTGATGTCACTTCCGCTGTCATTGGCCTTTCGGCGCATCGGTGTGGATGATTAAGAGCACCAAGCTCGGCTTCCTACACATTCAGCCTCTCCCACCCCCTGTCTCTCTCTCAGCAGAGCTGAGGCTGCTGTGAGAATGCACAATCCCTACTTCCTCCTCCGAGGAGTGACAGGTCTGAGCAGCTTAGCGAAGCCTGACCGGGATAAGCAGCAGTGCACCCTCCTGGAGCTCGCCGGAGTGTCAGGGGTTAATGGAAGGATGCGGGAGAGTGATAAGAGCAGATGCTCGCAGTGTGCGGGGCTAATTCTGACAGGCCCCTGGAGGAGTGTTATCTGGAGCAGGGAGAGGAGGGGCACATGAGGGGGGGGGGGGGCAGGTATGGGGACAGGGGAGGGGGCAACACCTGTCTACGGCGCAGATAATCTGCAGGAGCCCAGGAAGCAATCATTGGAAGTATCTGAGCCATACATGGAGGGGCTAAACTAGGGTTAGTGAATGAAATAGAGTAGTGTCAAAGGAATAGGTCTACCTCCCCATAAGTGCAAGAACATTCCTAGTAAAAGAATCGGTTTTGTTTATATCCGTTAAGCAAGATAAATGCCTTTAGTTTAAGCATTTTAGTGAACCAGCCACAATATATACTTTATCTGCAAATATATTCAGAAAACAAATGGAGGACAAAACACAAGGTATGACGAAAACAAGCACTGGCAAAGCTAATAGGTCTCTCCTTTGGACTTGGCGTTGCCACTGTTTTTAGTGATGCTTTACAGCGTTATTCATGGTGTGCGTAGAATGGCTAAAGAGGAATTAAAAAAGCCTGTGACACTGCTGGCCAAGGCATTTTGTAGGGACGTGTGCCACTCATGTATACAGGGCCGGCTCTAGGGTGGTGCGATCGGTGCCACCGCACTGGGGACTGACTTTGTGGGGAGGCATGTTTTCAAAACCAATATGGTTTTAAAAGCACCTGCCACCAAGTTCCTTGCCTCTAGCAATTTAAAGGCAAATATAAAAATATCATGTTAACTGTGTTAATTGGTGGACCTATTGAAGAGAGATCGGAGTTTTGTGTTGTGAAAGTTTTTACTCATCATAAAGTAGCCCAGGAGGTTAACATGCCTGTTGCAAAGCATGTGTATCATGCAGATCACACAGTTCATACAATGTAAATAGGTCAGTGCGTTACTGCTTCTGTCAGCGAGCTCCTTCTGTTACTTGCAGTTTATAAGTTAAAATCCTAATGTAGAACAGTTAGTTATTAATTATCATCATAGAGCTGCATGCAAACTGCAAGGTATGGGTAAGAGGTTAGGATTTCCCCCCAGTCTTTCATTATCCTAATGCTGCAAAAAGGATTCACTTGGGTATAAATCAGTTCTTATTAGTAAAGCCAAACCCCAACCATGGTGTTCCATTATAAATTCTGAGTTTGTGTTTCTCCAGACCAAGCACTCTTAAACTATACTGCCTACTAGTAGGGATGACTTGTGACTCCTGTTCCTTGCAGTCCTCTGTAACATTTCCCATACACTGATTTACACACTTATAATTCATTGCCTCTGTGTAATGTGTATGTGATGTAAAGCGCTCTGACACCCAACACTGATATGAGTGGCATTATAAAACAAAAGAAATGCATGAGAGAGTGGTTAAAGAGACTTGAGGGGCACTGTTAAAGGGTGGTAGTGAGGGTATCCGTTGTAGATGTGGTCATTAGGGGTGACAACAAACATTGTCACACGGGGCACCACTAGCGCTAAAGCCAGCCTTGCGCTTATATATCCCTGCAAAATAATGCAGGCACTTTTTTCTTTCTATATACTGATCAGAGTTGGATTTTTAAATAAAAAGAAAAAACACACAAAAGTGTTCTTTTTTGACAGCGGGTGTGGGGTGGCAACATGAAGGTTCAGAAGCAACGTGTGGGAGGAAGAAACATGGAAGGCAGAGGTCGGGTGAAGAAACACAGTGGGGTGGGTTCCTGTGAGGGGGAAGCAGAGGACAGGGAGAGAGGGCAGTGTGGAATGCAGAAGGAGAAAAGTAAATGAGAGACACAGAGTAGAAGTCGTCATTAGGTGTTTATAGTTAAGTCTTCTTTTCCATAGAAAGACAATTTTTAGGGCTCGCCTGCTGATGCGCTTGCGCATAGCTGGCGAGCTCTATTGTGGCTTAACTAGAGTTTAACCACTGACGATTTGATGCAGTGCACGTGAGCGCGTGCACAATGCCACCAGCCTTCCTCCCACAAGCTTGCCCCAGGCCGTGTCTGCATTTGTCCTCCCCTAATTATTCACGCGCGCTCGCCCTTCTGTAGTGCCTCACTTTCCCCATATGTTTGAAGGCAATCTGCTTCCCCCGCACCCCTGGTGTTTATGGCTTTTCTCGCTTGTCTATTTGATTAAGCACTCTGTGATAGTGGATACGTTTTCCAGCTGTCTCCTTTGTGTGCTTGTCTTCATCCTGTGCTTCAGGTTGTTCTATGGAACTATGCATGTTTGCTACTTTTTAAGTGAGTTCTTCTTGTTTTTGCGTTTCAAACTTTATGCCTTAAAGACTCGTTTTAACTAGTGTTACCGTATTTTATTTGAATATAACACACTTTTATCATTTCAGGGGGCTTTCTGTAACTTTACATGGCTGTGAGCATTTGCAGGCGTATTTTCACTCAGCGTCCTATTTTGCCTAATACTTTCTAACTAGTAAGCTTTCTTTCAGCGTGCATTTCAAGCATGGTGGCAAGTTGCATACTTTTATCTTGAAACAATGAGTGTGGGATGCAACCGATGCACCCACCACACAGCTCCACCGAGGCACCCACCACACAGCTCCACAGATGCACCCACCACACAGCTCCACAGATGCACCCACCACACAGCTCCACAGATGCACCCACCACCCAGCTCCACCGATGCACCCACCACACAGCTCGACTGATGCACCCACCACCCAGCTCAACCGATGCACCCACCACACAGCTCCACCGACACAGCTCCACCGATGCACCCACCACCCAGCTCCACTGATGCAACCACCACACAGCTCCACCCACACAGCTCCACTGATGCACCCACCACAGAGCTCCACTGATGCACCCACGACAGAGCTCTACCTATGCCCCCACCACAGAGCTCCACCGATGCACCCACCACTGAGCTCCACAGATGCACCCAGCACACAGCTCCACCAAGGCACCCACCACACAGCTCCACCGAGGCACCCACCACACAGCTCCACCGAGGCACCTACCACACAGCTCCACCGATGCACCCACCACACAGCTCCACCTATGCACCCACCACACAGCTCCACCGAGGCACCCACCACACAGCTCCACCGATGCACCCACCACACAGCTCCACTGATGCACACACCACAGAGCTCCACCGATGCACCCACCACAGAGCTCCACCTATGCCCCCACCACAGAGCTCCACCGATGCAGCCACCACACAGCTCCACCGACACAGCTCCACTGATGCACCCACCACACAGCTCCACCGATGCACCCACCACCCAGCTCCACTAATGCAGCCACCACACAGCTCCACCGACACAGCTCCACTGATGCACCCACCACAGAGCTCCACCGATGCACCCACCACCCAGCTCTACTGATGCAACCACTACACAGCTCCATCGATGCACCCACCACACAGCTCTACCGAGGCACCGACCATACAGCTCCACCGATGCACCCACCACACAGCTCCACCGATGCACCCACCACACAGCTCCACCGAGGCACCCACCACACAGCTCCACAGATGCACCCACCACACAGCTCCACAGATGCACCCACCACACAGCTCCACCGATGCACCCACCACACAGCTCCACCGATGCACCCACCACACAGCTCCACCGAGGCACCCACCACACAGCTCCACAGATGCACCCACCACACAGCTCCACAGATGCACCCACCACACAGCTCCACAGATGCACCCACCACACAGCTCCACTGATGCACCCACCACACAGCTCCACCTACACAGCTCCACCGATGCACCCACCACACAGCTCCACCGATGCACACACCACACAGCTCCACCGAGGCACCCACCACACAGCTCCACCGATGCACCCACCACACAGCTCCACCGATGCACCCACCACACAGATCCACCGAGGCACCCACCACACAGCTCCACCGATGCACCCACCACACAGCTCCACCGATGCAGCCACCACACAGCTCCACCGACAAAGCTCCACCGATGCACCCACCACACAGCTCCACCGATGCACCCACCACCCAGCTCCACTGATGCAACCACCACCCAGCTCCACCGACACAGCTCCACCGATGCACCCACCACACAGCTCCACCGAGGCACCCACCATACAGCTCCACCGATGCACCCACCACACAGCTCCACCGATGCACCCACCACACAGCTCCACCGATGCACCCACCATACAGCTCCACCGATACACCCTCCACAGCTCCACCGATGCACCCACCACACAGCTCCACCGATGCAGCCACCACACAGCTCCACCGAGGCACCCACCATACAGCTCCACCGATGCACCCACCACACAGCTCCACCGATGCACCCACCACACAGCTCCACCGATGCACCCACCATACAGCTCCACCGATACACCCTCCACAGCTCCACCGATGCACCCACCACACAGCTCCACCGAGGCACCCACCACACAGCTCCACCGATGCACCCACCACACAGCTCCACTGATGCACACACCACAGAGCTCCACCGATGCACCCACCACAGAGCTCCACCTATGCCCCCACCACAGAGCTCCACCGATGCAGCCACCACACAGCTCCACCGACACAGCTCCACTGATGCACCCACCACACAGCTCCACCGATGCACCCACCACCCAGCTCCACTGATGCAGCCACCACACAGCTCCACCGACACAGCTCCACCGATGCACCCACCACAGAGCTCCACCGATGCACCCACCACCCAGCTCTACTGATGCAACCACTACACAGCTCCATCGATGCACCCACCACACAGCTCTACCGAGGCACCGACCATACAGCTCCACCGATGCACCCACCACACAGCTCCACCGATGCACCCACCACACAGCTCCACCGAGGCACCCACCACACAGCTCCACAGATGCACCCACCACACAGCTCCACAGATGCACCCACCACACAGCTCCACCGATGCACCCACCACACAGCTCCACCGATGCACCCACGACACAGCTCCACCGAGGCACCCACCACACAGCTCCACAGATGCACCCACCACACAGCTCCACAGATGCACCCACCACACAGCTCCACAGATGCACCCACCACACAGCTCCACTGATGCACCCACCACACAGCTCCACCTACACAGCTCCACCGATGCACCCACCACACAGCTCCACCGATGCACACACCACACAGCTCCACCGAGGCACCCACCACACAGCTCCACCGATGCACCCACCACACAGCTCCACCGATGCACCCACCACACAGATCCACCGAGGCACCCACCACACAGCTCCACCGATGCACCCACCACACAGCTCCACCGATGCAGCCACCACACAGCTCCACCGACACAGCTCCACCGATGCACCCACCACACAGCTCCACCGATGCACCCACCACCCAGCTCCACTGATGCAACCACCACCCAGCTCCACCGACACAGCTCCACCGATGCACCCACCACACAGCTCCACCGAGGCACCCACCATACAGCTCCACCGATGCACCCACCACACAGCTCCACCGATGCACCCACCACACAGCTCCACCGATGCACCCACCATACAGCTCCACCGATGCAGCCACCACACAGCTTCACCGACACAGCTCCACTGATGCACCCACCACACAGCTCCACCGATGCACGCACCACACAGCTCCACCGATGCACCCACCACAAAGCTCCACCGATGCACCCACCACACAGCTCCACCGATGCAGCCACCACACAGCACCACCCACACAGCTCCACCGATGCACCCACCACACAGCTCCACCGATGCACCCATCACACAGCAACACCGATGCACCCACCACACAGCTCCACGAGGCACCCACCATACAGCTCCACAGATGCACCCACCACACAGCTCCACAGATGCACACACCACACAGCTCCAACGATGCACCCACCACACAGCTCCATCGATGCAGCCACCACCCAGCTCCACCGACACAGCTCCACTGATGGACCCACCACACAGCTCCACCGATGCACCCACCACACAGATCCACCGATGCACCCACCACACAGCTCCACCGATGCACCCATCACACAGCAACACCGATGCACCCACCACACAGCTCCACGAGGCACCCACCATACAGCTCCACAGATGCACCCACCACACAGCTCCACAGATGCACACACCACACAGCTCCAACGATGCACCCACCACACAGCTCCATCGATGCAGCCACCACCCAGCTCCCCCGGCACAGCTCCACTGATGGACCCACCACACAGCTCCACCGATGCACCGACCATGCAGCTCCACCGATGCACCCACCACACAGCTCCACCGATGCATCCACCACACAGCTCCACCGAGGCACCCACCATACAGCTACACCGATGCACCCACCACACAGCTCCACCGATGCACCCACAACACAGCTCCACCGAGGCACCCACCACACAGCTCCACCGATGCACCCACCACACAACTCCACCTACACAGCTCTACCGATGCACCCACCACACAGCTCCACCGATGCACCCACCATACAGCTCCACCGAGGCACCCACCACACAGCTCCACCGATGCACCCACCACACAGCTCCACCTACACAGCTCTACCGATGCACCCACCACACAGCTCCACCGATGCACCCACCATACAGCTCCACCGATGCACCCACCACACAGCTCCACCCAGGCACCCACCATACAGCTCCACCGATGCACCCACCACCCAGCTCCACTGATGCAGCCACCACACAGCTCCACCGACACAGCTCCACTGATGCACCCACCACACAGCTCCACCGATGCACCCACCACCCAGCTCCACTGATGCAACCACCACACAGCTCCATCGATGCACCCACCACACAGCTCTACCGAGGCACCGACCATACAGCTCCACCGATGCACCCACCACACAGCTCCACCGAGGCACCCACCACACAGCTCCACCGATGCACCCACCACCCAGCTCCACCGATGCACCCACCACACAGCTCCACCGATGCACCCACCACACAGCTCCTCTGATGCACCCACCACACAGCTCCACCGAGGCACCCACCATACAGCTCCACCAAGGCACCCACCACACAGCTTCACTGATGTACCCACCCCACAGCTCCACCGAGGCACCCACCACACAGCTCCACAGATGCACCCACCACACAGCTCCACCGATGCACCCACTGCACAGCTCCACCGATGCAGTCACCACACAGCTCCACTGACACAGCTCCACCGATGCACCCACCACCCAGCTCCACCGATGCACCCACCACGCAGCTCCACTGATGCACCCACCACCCAGCTCAACCGATGCACCCACCACACAGCTCCACCGACACAGCTCCACCGATGCACCCACCACCCAGCTCCACTGATGCAACCACCACACAGCTCCACCCACACAGCTCCACTGATGCACCCACCACAGAGCTCCACCGATGCACCCACCACAGAGCTCTACCTATGCCCCCACCACAGAGCTCCACCGATGCACCCACCACTGAGCTCCACAGATGCACCCAGCACACAGCTCCACCAAGGCACCCACCACACAGCTCCACCGAGGCACCCACCACACAGCTCCACCGAGGCACCTACCACACAGCTCCACCGATGCACCCACCACACAGCTCCACCTATGCACCCACCACACAGCAGCTCCACCGAGGCACCCACCACACAGCTCCACCGATGCACCCACCACACAGCTCCACTGATGCACCCACCACAGAGCTCCACCGATGCACCCACCACAGAGCTCCACCTATGCCCCCACCACAGAGCTCCACCGATGCAGCCACCACACAGCTCCACCGACACAGCTCCACTGATGCACCCACCACACAGCTCCACCGATGCACCCACCACCCAGCTCCACTGATGCAGCCACCACACAGCTCCACCGACACAGCTCCACCGATGCACCCACCACAGAGCTCCACCGATGCACCCACCACCCAGCTCTACTGATGCAACCACTACACAGCTCCATCGATGCACCCACCACACAGCTCTACCGAGGCACCGACCATACAGCTCCACCGATGCACCCACCACACAGCTCCACCGATGCACCCACCACACAGCTCCACCGAGGCACCCACCACACAGCTCCACAGATGCACCCACCACACAGCTCCACAGATGCACCCACCACACAGCTCCACCGATGCACCCACCACACAGCTCCACCGATGCACCCACCACACAGCTCCACCGAGGCACCCACCACACAGCTCCACAGATGCACCCACCACACAGCTCCACAGATGCACCCACCACACAGCTCCACAGATGCACCCACCACACAGCTCCACCGAGGCACCCACCATACAGCTCCACCAAGGCACCCACCACACAGCTTCACTGATGTACCCACCCCACAGCTCCACCGAGGCACCCACCACACAGCTCCACAGATGCACCCACCACACAGCTCCACCGATGCACCCACTGCACAGCTCCACCAATGCAGTCACCACACAGCTCCACTGACACAGCTCCACCGATGCACCCACCACCCAGCTCCACCGATGCACCCACCACGCAGCTCCACTGATGCACCCACCACCCAGCTCAACCGATGCACCCACCACACAGCTCCACCGACACAGCTCCACCGATGCACCCACCACCCAGCTCCACTGATGCAACCACCACACAGCTCCACCCACACAGCTCCACTGATGCACCCACCACAGAGCTCCACCGATGCACCCACCACAGAGCTCTACCTATGCCCCCACCACAGAGCTCCACCGATGCACCCACCACTGAGCTCCACAGATGCACCCAGCACACAGCTCCACCAAGGCACCCACCACACAGCTCCACCGAGGCACCCACCACACAGCTCCACCGAGGCACCTACCACACAGCTCCACCGATGCACCCACCACACAGCTCCACCTATGCACCCACCACACAGCAGCTCCACCGAGGCACCCACCACACAGCTCCACCGATGCACCCACCACACAGCTCCACTGATGCACCCACCACAGAGCTCCACCGATGCACCCACCACAGAGCTCCACCTATGCCCCCACCACAGAGCTCCACCGATGCAGCCACCACACAGCTCCACCGACACAGCTCCACTGATGCACCCACCACACAGCTCCACCGATGCACCCACCACCCAGCTCCACTGATGCAGCCACCACACAGCTCCACGGACACAGCTCCACCGATGCACCCACCACAGAGCTCCACCGATGCACCCACCACCCAGCTCTACTGATGCAACCACTACACAGCTCCATCGATGCACCCACCACACAGCTCTACCGAGGCACCGACCATACAGCTCCACCGATGCACCCACCACACAGCTCCACCGATGCACCCACCACACAGCTCCACCGAGGCACCCACCACACAGCTCCACAGATGCACCCACCACACAGCTCCACAGATGCACCCACCACACAGCTCCACCGATGCACCCACCACACAGCTCCACCGATGCACCCACCACACAGCTCCACCGAGGCACCCACCACACAGCTCCACAGATGCACCCACCACACAGCTCCACAGATGCACCCACCACACAGCTCCACAGATGCACCCACCACACAGCTCCACTGATGCACCCACCACACAGCTCCACCTACACAGCTCCACCGATGCACCCACCACACAGCTCCACCGATGCACACACCACACAGCTCCACCGAGGCACCCACCACACAGCTCCACCGATGCACCCACCACACAGCTCCACCGATGCACCCACCACACAGATCCACCGAGGCACCCACCACACAGCTCCACCGATGCACCCACCACACAGCTCCACCGATGCAGCCACCACACAGCTCCACCGAAACAGCTCCACCGATGCACCCACCACACAGCTCCACCGATGCACCCACCACCCAGCTCCACTGATGCAACCACCACCCAGCTCCACCGACACAGCTCCACCGATGCACCCACCACACAGCTCCACCGAGGCACCCACCATACAGCTCCACCGATGCACCCACCACACAGCTCCACCGATGCACCCACCACACAGCTCCACCGATGCACCCACCATACAGCTCCACCGATACACCCTCCACAGCTCCACCGATGCACCCACCACACAGCTCCACCGATGCACCCACCACACAGCTCCACCGATGCAGCCACCACACAGCTTCACCGACACAGCTCCACTGATGCACCCACCACACAGCTCCACCGATGCACCCACCACACAGCTCCACCGATGCACCCACCACAAAGCTCCACCGATGCACCCACCACACAGCTCCACCGATGCAGCAACCACACAGCACCACCCACACAGCTCCACCGATGCACCCACCACACAGCTCCACCGATGCACCCATCACACAGCTCCACCGATGCACCCACCACACAGCTCCACGAGGCACCCACCATACAGCTCCACAGATGCACCCACCACACAGCTCCACAGATGCACACACCACACAGCTCCAACGATGCACCCACCACACAGCTCCATCGATGCAGCCACCACCCAGCTCCACCGACACAGCTCCACTGATGGACCCACCACACAGCTCCACCGATGCACCCACCACACAGATCCACCGAGGCACCCACCATACAGCTCCATCGAGGCACCGACCATACAGCTCCACCGATGCACCCACCACACAGCTCCACCGATGCATCCACCACACAGCTCCACCGAGGCACCCACCATACAGCTCCACCGATGCACCCACCACACAGCTCCACCGATGCACCCACAACACAGCTCCACCGAGGCACCCACCACACAGCTCCATCGATGCACCCACCACACAACTCCACCTACACAGCTCTACCGATGCACCCACCACACAGCTCCACCGATGCACCCACCATACAGCTCCACCGAGGCACCCACCACACAGCTCCACCGATGCACCCACCACACAGCTCCACCTACACAGCTCTACCGATGCACCCACCACACAGCTCCACCGATGCACCCACCATACAGCTCCACCGATGCACCCACCACACAGCTCCACCCAGGCACCTACCATACAGCTCCACCGATGCACCCACCACCCAGCTCCACTGATGCAGCCACCACACAGCTCCACCGACACAGCTCCACCGATGCACCCACCACACAGCTCCACCGATGCACCCACCACCCAGCTCCACTGATGCAACCACCACACAGCTCCATCGATGCACCCACCACACAGCTCTACCGAGGCCCCGACCATACAGCTCCACCGATGCACCCACCACACAGCTCCACCGATGCACCCACCACCCAGCTCCACCGATGCACCCACGAAACAGCTCCACCGATGCACCCACCACACAGCTCCTCTGATGCACCCACCACACAGCTCCACCGAGGCACCCACCATACAGCTCCACCAAGGCACCCACCACACAGCTTCACTGACGTACCCACCACACAGCTCCACCGAGGCACCCACCACACAGCTCCACAGATGCACCCACCACACAGCTCCACCGATGCACCCACTGCACAGCTCCACCGATGCAGCCACCACACAGCTCCACCGACACAGCTCCACCGATGCACCCACCACCCAGCTCCACCGATGTACCCACCACCCAGCTCCACCGATGCACCCACCACGCAGCTCCACCGACACAGCTCCACCAATGCACCCACCACACAGCTCCACTGATGCACCCACCACACAGCTCCACCGAGGCACCCACCATACAGCTCCACCAAGGCATCCACCACACAGCTCCACCTATGCCCCCACCACACAGCTCCACCGAGGCACCCACCACACAGCTCCACCGAGGCACCCACCACACAGCTCCACAGATGCACCCACCACACAGCTCCACCAATGCACCCACCACACAGCTCCACTGATGCACCCACCACACAGCTCCACCGAGGCACCCACCATACAGCTCCACCAAGGCATCCACCACACAGCTCCACCTATGCCCCCACCACACAGCTCCACCGAGGCACCCACCACACAGCTCCACCAAGGCACCCACCACACAGCTCCACAGACGCACCCACTACACAGCTCCACTGAAGCACCCACCACACAGCTTCACCGATGCACCCACCACACAGCTCCGCCAATGCACCCACCACACGGCTCCGCCGAGGCACCCGCCACGCAGCTTCACCGATGCACCCACCATACAACTCCACCGATGCTCCAACTAAGCTCCACCAATGCACCCACCACACAGCTCCACCAATGCACCCACTAAGCTCCACCGATGCACACACCACTCAGCGCAACCACAGCATCACTCAGCGCAACCACAGCATCACTCAGCACCACCACAGCATCACTCAGCGCAACCACAGCATCACTTAGCGCAACCACAGCATCACTAGTTCAAATTTGTTCTTCCAATGTTTCAAGCTGTTCTCAAGCTTTCACGCTTTATTACAAATCACAAAAAGATGTTAATATTTCACTTCTGTTCTTGGATTTTCGTCACAATAAAAAACACTGAACTTAATCTTCACAAAAGTTATTTACAAAAGTTTAAGCTATTGCCATTACAAATTAAATAAATTATTTAAGTATTAATTATTTAAAAAAATTAAAAGCCATTGTTATTTGTAATATCAATACATCTAAGTCACGTAAATACAAAACATGTTGCATTACAAATGCTATAGGTGTCACATTTGCGAAAGTTATAACTATTGGCATTGTAAATGACAAAGTTATTAATTTAGCTATTTTAAAAAATAACACATAAATTAAAAAAAATTCATTTATAAGACCAATAGCTCAAACTTTTCTAATGCGAGCCCTATTGCATTTCCAATGCTTGTTTGGTTTGCTAATTACTTTGGCCCCGTTTGATGAATCTTCACGAAACTTCCTTTTAAAAAAAGTACATCCACCTCAGCTGCTTCCCAGAAGGTTTTGAAGTAATCTGCCTAAGCAGCGGCTGAGAAAAAAAAGGGGGGTTTGATCAGGTTAGGTGGCCTTATCTCGGGCAAGTCATTAAAAAATTTGGATTCCCAGATAACTTTGTCCAAACTCTTAAGAATGTTTATTTGAGCCCCAGGGTGAGGGTTTTAGTGAATGGTGTATTGACAAATTGGTTTAGTGTGGAGAGAGGGACAAGATAGGGGTGCCCGCTTTCACCATTATTATTTAATCTTTACATTGAACCTTTTGTTAATAAGTTGAGGCATAATTCGGATATACATCCATATAGGATGGGGGAGATAGAACTTAAAACTGCTCTTTATGCAGATGATTTGCTTTTATATACAACAAATCCTGTACATTCTATACCACGGTTATTCGAGTTGGCAGAAGAATTTGGGAATGTTTCGGGATAATCAATCAATAAAGATAAGACAGAAATAATGGAATGGAATCAAGTTAATAATTGTCCTGGGGTAAAAACTGAGATGAGATATTTAGGGGTCCATTTAGAGCAGAACCTAGAAGATATCCCCCAAAAGAATTTGAAGAGGATCTCGAAGGAAGTGGTAAACCTTTTAAGTAGATGGGCGAATCTCCCTCTAAATATATATGGAAGAGTGAACTTAGTTAAAATGATTATTTTGCCTAAGATAACATTTTTATTTAATACTATTCCGTTAACCTTTAACAAAAAAGATATCGCTAAACTGCAAGGTAGAATCGGTACATTTATATGGGCAACAAGGGGTTCTAGGATAGCCTGGAAAAAGTTGAGAAGAGGCCTAAGAGTAGGCGGGCTAGCCCTACCAGATTTATTATTTTATTGTTATGCTTTTCATTTTAAAAACTTTAGAATTCTGTTGAATAACCCAGATACTTCACCATTAGGTCTTTTATATAAGGCCATATTACGAAACATGCCTCAAGATCAGGTCTCCTTCTTATATAAGTATGGCAATCCCAAATTCTACAAAAAAGTAAGATTAAAGATATTAAGGGCGGCCTTAGAAACATGGATGTTTATAAGGAAAACAATGAACATACCATACTATGCGACGCAAGCACCAGTGTGGGACTTACCTGGGACTCCTGAATGTTTAAAGGACCAATTGAGTGAACCACTTAAAAGAGGGGGAATAAAGTGTTGGGGGGATTTACAAGTAGGTTGTAACCTGATGAGTTGGGAAGCATTGTGTAAGCTCACTCATGGATTATTGACAAGATTTAAATATTATCAAATAGCCTCATGGTGGTCAACCCAACTTTGGCAAGAGGAAGAAACTTATTCTGAAGTTTTAGACCAAATAGTGAGAGGAGGAATCCGGAAAAAAGAAGTGGCATACTGGTATGGTGAATTACTTAATCAGGAAGACCAGGCAAAAACTGATGTAATTAGATTATGGGGGGAGGACTATAGAGAGAATGCGGAGAACACAAGAGACATATACAAGGTTTGGTCTGACTCTTTCTTAATGCTACAGGAATTAGTGAAACCGGCTGCTCTGAAGAGAAATCACCTCTTTACAGCTTATAGAGTATATTGGTCTCCAGAAAAGCTGACTAAGGCAATAGGGACAATATATTGCTGTCCAAGATGTAAATTTCCAGAGGCGAATGATATCCACGTATTTATGGAGTGTGTAGAGATCAAACCTTACTGGAAAGAAATATGTTCTTTTTTGAAAGCTGTTCTGAAGAGACCAATAGATTTTAGCATTGGTATTGTTTTCTTCGGTCTACCAAATGATTATCAAATGAATTCACCTATGTATAACTTTATATTTTTTTGTGATCATTTTAGCTAGGAGAGAGATTTGCCGGCTCTGGAAGTCAGAAGATCCCCCGTTATTTTTAGAATTTTTAAGAAATGTAATATGTATAAGTGAGAGTGACATGGCATGTGATATAAAAAGTAAGGTGAAGATATGGGCAAACTTGTTATGTTGGAGAGAAAGTGACAATGGGTCCAATGATTAAGCAAAAGAGAGAACACCGTGGAACCTATTTTCCCTAGTAACTAAGAGGGCTGGAACCGGATACAGTGAACGGGATTGGAGAAGGTCTCGGTGGAATTAAGAAAAGAACGCCCTATCTTTCTCTGAGGACTATCCTGAGTGTTGGCAAAAGGCAAGGAGTAGATGGAGGTATTCTATTATGAGTTCTTCTTTTTTGGCAATATGGGGACAAAAAAAAAAAAAAAGAAGCAACGTGTGGGAGGAAGAAACATGGAAGGCAGAGGTCGGGTGAAGAAACACGGTGGGGTGGGTTCCTGTGAGGGGGAAGCAGAGAACAGGGAGAGAGGGCTGTGTGGAATGCAGAAGGAGAAAAGTAAATGAGAGACACAGAGTAGCAGTCGTCATTAGGTGTTTATAGTTAGGTCTTCTTTTCCATAGAAAGACCATTTTTTGGTTTGCTAATTACTTTGGCCCCGTTTGATGAATCTTCATGAAACATCCGTTAAAAAAGTACATCCACCTCAGCTCCTTCCTAGAAGGTTTTGAAGTAATCTGCCTAAGCAGCGGCTGAGAAAAAAAAGGGGGGTCCCAAATTAAAAATCTCCGGGCATGTTCCGTAGACTTCTTTAGCAGGGCTACAACAAAAATTACTGAACGGAATTACACCAAATTCATCAGGAAACTGCAGGTTTTGAGAAATGAGGGTTAAAAAATATATGTATATTTTTGCAGTTGAGATCGCGAGAGTCTCCGAGATTCTTGCAGGAGCACCAATTTAAAAACAGAGCACTTGGATTGGCCCAGGGAGCTTTATTTTCCATGCGCCACCATGCTCCCGTGGGAGCCAGGCTCCCGCGTGCGCCCTCATTGGCGGATAGCAACATGAGAAAAATGTTGATGGCAGCAATTACAGGACTCAGAAACTTAGAGCCTTATTTTGACTTTGGCGGTTTTGGAGCGGGCCGCCATGGCGCCGCCCCGCTCCAAGACTGGCAAAGCCAAAATAGACCACCCGCCAGATTATTAATTTTTAAGTCTCTGGCAGGCGTTCATTTGGTGTTCTCACGGCGGTGCCTATGAAAAAGGTCCCACAATGAAAATGCTAATTCCTGCACTGCATGGACTCTTAAGTCAGTAACTAGGCATGCATGCAGACTCGGGCACACCATACACCCCCTGCATGCACCCCATGGCCCAAAGGCCGAAAGGTGACAGGGTGCCCCTTTGTTTCCTCTCCCCTGCATCAGCCCCACCAAGCATATTGCAGGCTCAAGACAGCCGCAATGCCAATAGGGATCTTTGATCCCTTCAGGTTTGGAGATGCCAATGCAGGCCGACCACCCAAGTTGTAATGGGGTAGTAAGACTGCCGGTGCGGCGGTGCCCGCACAGCAACCATAGCAATGGCAGTCCATCGGCCTCTGCCCCCCTCCCTGTGCCTTGGGGGGGCCTAGGGAGCCCACACCCGAGTTTGAGAATCATTATTTGGGTTAGGGACACTCCCCTCACCTGCTCCCCACAAGTGAGAGCAATGCCGGCTCCCACTGGATGTGGAAGCCGCCTGGGGCACCTGGGGTGAAATTGGCCAGGAGAGGCGATTCTGCCTGCTACCTCATCTAATTTCAGTGCCAGGCCCTGGAGGATGGGGTCCCTGGGGCCGAAATTGGCATAGGATGGGGTGTTGCATGCCCCACACCCCCAAACATTAATGCCAGGCCCCATGGGGATGTGATCCATGGGGCCAAATTTAGCCCAGGTTGGGGGGGCCGCGCGCCCCCTTTGAAATGTGTCTGGGCCACGGGGCATGGGTGCCAGTGCCAAAATGGGCCCAGGGATGGAGGCCATGTGCCCCCCTCCCCTTAATTTTAATGAGTGGCCCTGGGGAATGTGGCCCTTGATAGGCCCACAGGGCCTATCAAGGCTCAGGGAGGGGGACAGGTGGCTTCCTTTCCCTTTAATACAAAAAAGACCCTGTGGATGGGATCTAGTAAGGTTTGGGGAGAAGGACTACAGGCACCCTCCGCGCTGGTTAATTTTATCGAATGGCCCTGGGGAATGAGTTTCCGAGGGCCTATAGGGTTCTGGGAGGTGGGCCGCATTGCCGCCCCTCACTTTTAATACAAAGATGGCTCTGGGGGCAGTCGGCTGCATGGGAGGTGTTGACTGCAGGGCCTGGTCACAGGCTATGCTCTGTAGCCAACCCCCCCGCAATTGCTTTTACATGTGGTCATTAATTATTATTTTATGTTTAAAAAATATTAGAAATTAACAGAAAAAACAAAGGTTAAATTAACCCTTGCGTGCTGATGACGGCTCCTGTCCGTCATGCGTCACAGTGCTCGTGTGCTGATGACAGCCGGGAGCCGTCATGACCACGCCCGCGATCAGAATGTCCAGCACAGGAGCGGAATTTCGGCCGCGGGCAAGGGGTTAACATTATAGTTAGGTATAATAAAAATTCATGTTTTTGTTTTGAAAAAAAGCTTAGAAATTCACTGCGGAAACAAAACGTTAAAGTAACGTTATAGTTAGATGAATTTGTGAATGTCAATATTAAAATATTTTACTACAAAAAGACAGAAAATCACCAGTTATAGTTAGGAACGCTAACTAAAACTTGCACCCCCACCATGCACTGCTTATGACCTCACATAGGACATCACTCATGACATGTTCTATGACATCATTTATGACATCACTCATGATGGATTAAACCCTCCTGGACCTTGTCAATGACATTGACAAAGCCCAGGAGGGCGAAATCACTGCTCTCTTCCTGGCCGGCATCGAGAAGTTTCGCAAGGCAGTGAGGGCACTGAGAGGTAGGTGCTTGTTCAGAATATTATGACCTCTAATTGCATGGACTTGAGTGAGTGGTGAGTGTAGAGTGGTGAGTGCAGAGTGGTGAGTGCAGAGTGGTGAGTGGTGAGTAGTGAGTGCAGAGTAGTGAGTGCAGAGTAGTGAGTAGTGAGTGCAGAGTAGTGAGTGCAGAGTAGTGAGTGCAGAGTAGTGAGTAGTGAGTGCAGAGTGGTGAGTGCAGAGTGGTGAGTGCAGAGTGGTGAGTAGTGAGTGCAGAGTAGTGAGTGCAGAGTAGTGAGTGCAGAGTAGTGAGTGCAGAGTAGTGAGTGCAGAGTAGTGAGTAGTGAGTAGTGAGTGCAGAGTAGTGAGTGCAGAGTAGTGAGTAGTGAGTGCAGAGTAGTGAGTGCAGAGTAGTGAGCGCAGAGTAGTGAGCGCAGAGTAGTGAGTGCAGAGTAGTGAGTGCAGAGTAGTGAGTGCAGAGTAGTGAGTGCAGAGTAGTGAGTAGTGAGTGCAGAGTAGTGAGTAGTGAGTGCAGAGTAGTGAGTGCAGAGTAGTGAGTAGTGAGTGCAGAGTAGTGAGTGCAGAGTAGTGAGTAGTGAGCAGTGAGTGCAGAGTGCTGAGTGCAGAGTGGTGAGTGGTGAGTGCACAGTGGTGAGTGCAGAGTGGTGAGTAGTGAGTGCAGAGTAGTGAGTGCAGAGTAGTGAGTGCAGAGTAGTGAGTGCAGAGTAGTGAGTAGTGAGTGCAGAGTGGTGAGTGCAGAGTAGTGAGTAGTGAGTGCAGAGTAGTGAGTGCATAGTAGTGAGTGCAGAGTAGTGAGTGCAGCGTAGTGAGTGCAGAGTAGTGAGTGCAGAGTAGTGAGTAGTGAATGCAGAGTAGTGAGTAGTGAGTGCAGAGTAGTGAGTAGTGAGTAGTGAGTGCAGAGTAGTGAGTAGTGAGTAGTGAGTGCAGAGTAGTGAGTAGTGAGGGCAGAGTAGTGAGTGCAGAGTAGTGAGTGCAGAGTAGTGAGTGCAGAGTAGTGAGTAGTGAGTGCAGAGTAGTTAGTAGTGAGTAGTGAGTGCAGAGTAGTGAGTGCAGAGTAGTGAGTAGTGAGTAGTGAGTGCAAAGTAGTGAGTAGTGAGTGCAGAGTAGTGAGTAGTGAGTGCAGAGTAGTGAGTAGTGAGTAGTGAGTGCAGAGCAGTGAGTAGTGAGTAGTGAGTAGTGAGTGCAGAGTAGTGAGTAGTGAGTAGTGAGTGCAGAGTGCTGAGTTCAGAGTGGTGAGTGCTGAGTGCAGAGTGGTGAGTGCAGAGTGGTGAGTGGTGAGTGCAGAGTGGTGAGTGCAGAGTGGTGAGTGGTGAGTAGTGAGTGCAGAGTAGTGAGTGCAGAGTAGTGAGTGCAGAGTAGTGAGTGCAGAGTAGTGAGTGCAGAGTAGTGAGTAGTGAGTGCAGAGTGGTGAGTGCAGAGTAGTGAGTAGTGAGTAGTGAGTGCAGAGTAGTGACTGCAGAGTAGTGAGTGCAGAGTAGTGAGTGCAGCGTAGTGAGTGCAGAGTAGTGAGTGCAGAGTAGTGAGTAGTGAGTAGTGAATGCAGAGTAGTGAGTAGTGAGTGCAGAGTAATGAGTAGTGAGTAATGAGTGCAGAGTAGTGAGTAGTGAGTGCAGAGTAGTGAGTGCAGAGTGGTGAGTGCAGAGTGGTGAGTGCAGAGTGGTGAGTGCAGAGTGGTGAGTGCAGAGTGGTGAGTGCAGAGTGGTGAGTGCAGAGTGATGAGTGCAGAGTGGTGAGTGCAGAGTGGTGAGTGCAGAGTTGTGAGTAGTGAGTGCAGAGTAGTGAGTGCAGAGTAGTGAGTAGTGAATGCAGAGTAGTGAGTAGTGAGTGCAGAGTAGTGAGTACTGAGTAGTGTGTGCAGAGTAGTGAGTAGTGAGTGCAGAGTAGTGATTGCAGAGTAGTGAGTGCAGAGTAGTGAGTGCAGAGTAGTGAGTAGTGAGTAGGGAGTGCAGAGTGGTGAGTGCAGAGTGGCGAGTGCAGAGTGGTGAGTAGTGAGTGCAGAGTAGTGAGAAGTGAGTGCAGAGTAGTGAGTAGTGAGTAGTGAGTGCAGAGTAGTGAGTGCAGAGTAGTGAGTGCAGAGTAGTGGGTGCAGAGTAGTGAGTGCAGAGTAGTGAGTAGTGAGTGCAGAGTAGTGAGTGCAGAGTAGTGAGTAGTGAGTAGTGAGTGCAGAGTAGTGAGTAGTGAGTGCAGAGTAGTGAGTAGTGAGTGCAGAGTAGTGAGTAGTGAGTGCAGAGCAGTGAATAGTGAGTAGTGAGTGAAGAGTAGTGAGTAGTGAGTGCAGAATGGTGAGTGCAGAGTGGTGAGTGGTGAGTGAAGAGTGGTGAGTGCAGAGTGGTGAGTGGTGAGTGCAGAGTGGTGAGTGCAGAGTGGTGAGTGGTGAGTAGTGAGTGCAGAGTAGTGAGTGCAGAGTAGTGAGTGCAGAGTAGTGAGTAGTGAGTGCAGAGTAGTGAGTAGTGAGTGCAGAGTAGTGAGTGCAGAGTAGTGAGTGCAGAGTAGTGAGTGCAGCGTAGTGAGTGCAGAGTAGTGAGTAGTGAGTGCAGAGTAGTGAGTAGTGAGTAGTGAGTGCAGAGTAGTGAGTAGTGAATGCAGAGTAGTGAGTAGTGAGTGCAGAGTAGTGAGTAGTGAGTGCAGAGTAGTGAATAGTGAGTAGTGAGTGCAGAGTAGTGAGTAGTGAGTGCAGAGTAGTGAGTGCAAAGTAGTGAGTGCAGAGTGGTGAGTGCAGAGTGGTGAGTGCAGAGTGGTGAGTGCAGAGTGGTGAGTGCAGAGTAGTGAGTAGTGAGTGCAGAGTAGTGAGTGCAGAGTAGTGAGTAGTGAATGCAGAGTAGTGAGTAGTGAGTGCAGAGTAGTGAGTACTGAGTAGTGTGTGCAGAGTAGTGAGTAGTGAGTAGTGAGTGCAGAGTAGTGAGTGCAGAGTAGTGAGTGCAGAGTAGTGAGTAGTGAGTGCAGAGTAGTGAGTGCAGAGTAGTGAGCGCAGAGTAGTGAGCGCAGAGTAGTGAGTGCAGAGTAGTGAGTGCAGAGTAGTGAGTGCAGAGTAGTGAGTGCAGAGTAGTGAGTAGTGAGTGCAGAGTTGTGAGTGCAGAGTAGTGAGTGCAGAGTAGTGAGTAGTGAATAGTGAGTGCAGAGTAGTGAGTAGTGAGTAGTGAGTGCAGAGTAGTGAGTAGCGAGTGCAGAGCAGTGAATAGTGAGTAGTGAGTGCAGAGTAGTGAGTAGTGAGTAGTGAGTGCAGAATGGTGAGTGCAGAGTGGTGATTGGTGAGTGCAGAGTGGTGAGGTGCAGAGTGGTGAGTGGTGAGTGCAGAGTGGTGAGTGGTGAGTAGTGAGTGCAGAGTAGTGAGTGCAGAGTAGTGAGTGCAGAGTAGTGAGTGCAGAGTAGTGAGTAGTGAGTGCAGAGTGGTGAGTGCAGAGTAGTGAGTAGTGAGTAGTGAGTGCAGAGTAGTGAGTGCAGAGTAGTGAATGCAGAGTAGTGAGTGCAGCGTAGTGAGTGCAGAGTCGTGAGTAGTGAGTGCAGAGTAGTGAGTAGTGAGTGCAGAGTAGTGAGTAGTGAATGCAGAGTAGTGAGTAGTGAGTGCAGAGTAGTGAGTAGTGAGTGCAGAGTAGTGAGTGCAGAGTAGTGAGTGCAGAGTGGTGAGTGCAGAGTGGTGAGTGCAGAGTGGTGAGTGCAGAGTAGTGAGTAGTGAGTGCAGAGTAGTGAGTGCAGAGTAGTGAGTGCAGAGTAGTGAGTAGTGAATGCAGAGTAGTGAGTAGTGAGTGCAGAGTAGTGAGTACTGAGTAGTGTGTGCAGAGTAGTGAGTAGTGAGTAGTGAGTGCAGAGTAGTGAGTGCAGAGTAGTGAGTGCAGAGTAGTGAGTGCAGAGTAGTGAGTAGTGAGTAGTGAGTGCAGAGTGGTGAGTGCAGAGTGGTGAGTAGTGAGTGCAGAGTAGTGAGTAGTGAGTGCAGAGTAGTGAGTAGTGAGTAGTGAGTAGTGAGTGCAGAGTAGTGAGTGCAGAGTAGTGAGTGCAGAGTAGTGAGTGGTGAGTAGTGAGTGCAAAGTGGTGAGTGCAGAGTGGTGAGTGCAGAGTGGCGAGTAGTGACACAAGATAGGCAATGGGAATTAGGTCAGTTAATGCAGCAGCTGAAATCTTTCGGTGCAACAGTCCAGAGGCGTTTCCCAGCCTCGCTGCAAATCATGTGGGAGAATAAAATGCACACTAAATGAGATCCTAGAGAAGTGGAGTGCCTAATTGATCATATAAAAATGCAACTAAAAGATCACACCTAAAAACAAAAGTTAACCTTCTTACCTGGAGGATGAAGGGTTCAAAAGGGCAGAATTCTGCCCAATAAAAAAACGGGAGGCTTCTCCTGGGATGGAAGGGGTAAGGGTATGGGTAAGGGGAAAATCTACAGACAAAAAAAGGAAACATTGCACTGGGTGCGGAGCAAGTTAGGGGAAATAACGAAAAAAGGTCCAATGTGCGCAAGGTTGAGGAGGAAGGGACCCTGGAAGAGGCAGTGAGAATTGGGGATTCCCTTAGTAGTGCAAGAAAAAACAAGATTTAATGACAGTCCACATCCTCTCGTGGAACGTAAATGACCTAAGAATAAAAAGACATAGGCAGAAAATGACGGAGTATCTGAAGGCAATAGACAGTGAGATAATAATATTACAAGAAACCCACCTTTTAAAATAGCCAAATTCATTGTTACCTTTCAGCCTTTCTGGCGTTTCCCAGAAAAGCTGCTTTCCCTTTCCTCGACCCAATCCCTTGGACTAGCGTCATTTTGTACACCCTAGGCTCTTACATTCAGCACTGCCATAATTTGAGATCCAGTTCACTCTCTGGTCAGCACCGCCCTCATTTGAACAGCCATAGACTCTTCCGCTCAGCTTTTCCACCCAGCACTACCCCCATTCAGCACCCACAGGCTCTTTCATCCAGCGTTAGGCTTACGTGAGTTTCTGGATGATCTTCGGCCTGTACTACCCTCTTCAGAACAAATGCTGACTCTCCCACTTTACACTCCTATTGTGAGCTCCCAAAGACCCTTCCACAATACATCACCCCCTTTTTCACTCTTGTAGATTTTAGCTATCAACACTAGTTTTATGTGAGCTCCCTTTACCCATGGGCTCTTTCACTTAGTGTTAACCTAATTTGATCTATTATAGACTTTCCCATTTACCACTACTACTCTTCTTTGCACTCTAGTAAGTTCCTCCACCCAGCAATACCCTTATTTGAGATGCGTGAGGCTTTTCTATCCAACCCTACCATCCTATATTCTCTACCACTCATCGTACCCTAATTTAATGGCACGTTCAACCTCCCTGAGCATCATTCGAGCTCTCTGGGGCTCCTCAACACACCACTACTTTTGAGCTCCAAAGGAGCCGTCACCCAAACCTACCCTCATTTGAGCTCCCATAGCTTTCCCCTTTCAGAAGTGCCCTTGTTCATGCTCTGATAGACTCTTACACTTAGCTCACTCCTACTATGAGCCCCTGAAGGCTCCTCCAGCAAGCACTGGTCGGTCCTCTGCTCTTCCTTCCTGAAAGATCCTTATTTGAACTCCAGTACACTCTTGCATGAGGCACTACATTCGAAAGCTCTACTGAACACCATTATCAAAGTTCCAAGTGGCTCTTCTGCACACCACTACTTCATGTGGGAACCCCTACCTTACTTTTCCTAGTATTGCCCTTATTTCAGAGTCTATAGGCTGCTCCCTCAGAACTAGCTGTATCTGAGCTCCTCTTGGTTCCTCCATTCAGCCAGAGCCTCCTTTAGTCTCCTACCAAACATGCATGTCTGCTCGTTCTCACTTTGTATTGTTAGAACAGTGATGCTGGGCAATTTTCAGAATGGGGGTGCTGCCATTAATGTTTGATCACTGAAGTCATAGGGGGTGTGAATCCAAGCATCACACAAAGAATAAGAAGAGCAAATGAGCCACGCCCATTCAGGAGGAGAGTGGTAAGGGTGTGCTATGTAGCTTGTGGTACATTTAGGAGCATACTGTTGCAAAACTATTACTTTTACAGACAGGACATTTATCCATTGAAATGGTCACAGAATTCACACTGACATGCAGTTTTACTGATGAACCGTAGTACACAAACGATGTGTAAAAATCATCAGATTTCAGCAAATGTGTGTAATTTACACATGAGTAAGTAAAGTGTCTTGATTTGATCCTATTACAATATTTGTTTTTAATCAATCTTTATAATTACAAAAAGAATGCACCTCATTTGTGCTTTCCTAATTGCTGATATATTTTGAAATATTTGTACAGTTCATCATGCAGGTATTTAAATTTTGTTGTGTGTTAGATAAAAACTGACATCCTACAGCCTGTCTTTTCAAGCTCCGTGTATCCCAGCAAGATGTTCAGATAGTTCACCTTACAAAATGTTCGATCTTTACAGATAGCCAAAAAGAGTAAACACCAATCTCAATGTTAAAACAATAATCAGAAATTTGTCAGAAGACATGACCTGGCATTTGTCCTCTTTCTTTAAATTCTCCACAAATGTGTCTCGATAAAAACAAAATTTAAAGGCATCATTATTTCTCATTTACCTTCTGAATCGCAGCATAGCTATTTTGGGATGCTGTAGCACCCCCGTACCCAGTGCTTAATTTGCAAAAAAAGAAGTGCAGGTGCTGAATATTTTGCCAAGGCGGCCACAGCTCACTTCTTCCTCTGGTGAGCCCCACTGTCAACACTCTCACTGCCTCAGTCTCTATCTTCTAACCTTGATCTGTTGTCTGTCCCCTAAGTCTTTGCTCTAAGAGTCTATCTTCTCACCTCTCTAATTGTTTTCTATAATCTTTGTCACACCTGGTGTGTTACCTTATTCTCTGTATTTCTGATTTGCCCTCTATTCATTCTAGCCCTGCCCTTTTTCCTCTTCACTTTTATCCAAGCTCTGCTCTCTCTCCCCTCGATCTAGGCTCTTTACTATCACTCTTCTAGCAGGGATTAGCTGTGTCTCTGTTTTATCATTTGTCTTCTTTTTTCCTCTGTCCTGTCCTCTCCATCCTTTCATTCTATCTTGTCTCTTCTTAATGCTCTCTTCTTCACATCATGGCTGCTTTCTCTTTGTATCTAATCTGCTCTCCTCTTCTACTTAGCTCCGTCTTATCTCTCTCCTCTCCTGTTGTTTCTTTCTCCTCTTTACTCCTGATCTCCCTCATCTATAACACTGCTGCTGCCTGTGACCCCTGTCGTCAGCCTGTACATGTCCCTCCTATTTTGAACTCTGTGTTTTCCTGTTGTCATTCCTAAAGAAGTGGAAGATGGCATGTTTTACTTTCTTACCTCCACCAAGTGCAAAAACAAAATGTACACCAAATGAAAATGCTTTTTTTGCATATATTAATCAGTGCGGTATGACTGGGTTTATTGCAGAACAGACAGCTGCTCGAGCACAGCAGGTGATGTCACTGCTAGTGCTGCCTGTAATTAGTAGGTCCAGGGATGGCGACGGCATCCGCATCCACTTTTCAGCTTGCTGTGACCCTGCCTGCTAGAGCACAGGCATTGTACCCAGCCATAATGCTGCCGATACCAGTAAGTGTGGCTGTGGTGCCTACTGGACTCAAGCCCGCTCAGCAATTACCATGCTGCGGTGCAACGCACAGATTGTACAGGTGACGCCATGGCGCACAAAAGTTGTGGTGGTCCACAGAGCATCGAGCACGTTGAGGATAGCAGCAATACAGCACTGCATGATATACTACTCTGGCTACGCAGCAAGTGGAAATGCCACACTTACTTTATTTTTATTCTTCCTCAAGAGCCCTCACTCTCAAGTTCCAAATGCGCTCTCGCAGCTTCCTTGCCTCAACTCCGTCATGAGCCAGCCCCCAGGTACAATTAACCAATGGGAGGCTTAGTCTCAGGCAGTGGCAGAGTGCAGCAGACTCGGGGAATAGAATGCAAGACATAGTTTGTCGATGACTTCTTGGATTTCTGATCGGCCTGATGACATCATCACAACGTGGTGATACACAATCATGCCTGCCTGGACAGGCGTATGCTGGCCTGTCTATGAGCATTTACTAGCCAGTCACCATGCAATGTATGTTATTCTTTTTATTTTGAATTTGAACAATTAACATTGAGACTACCACCTGCAGCGTCAGAGGTTGTAGCCCCGGCCCTGTGAAAGAAGTGCCGGTGCTGAGCACCTGAAAGCACCTGCTCAAATTAAGCACTGCCCGTACCCCGACTTCCAGCGCCTATGAGTTAGAGTACCACAATGCCAGACTAGTGGCAGTTGCACACTATACAAGTGCAGAGGCGGCCATCACAAACAAAGGGTGGTGAGGCAGGTGGGGGAACGGTGGAGAGGGAGCGCGCAGAGGGTACGGGGGTGTTAGTAATAATATATATATTTTTTAAAGAACTTACCTGAAGCCCCTGGGACAGACTCCCATCCAATCCCCGTACTGCAGAGTGGCGCGGGGATTGGCCTGAGCGGGCAGGAAAGACACTCTGCTCAGACCAGGGAGTGTTTGAGGTTTCTCCATCTGGCTGTTTAATGCAGCTGGGCTGGAGAAACCTAAGTGCACATGTGTGCTTTGGCCGGCCTGAGACGGACGGCCAAACACATGCGCACTTAGGGAGTGCACATAGCACTCCTCCTCCCCCTCCCATGCCTCGGCCCCTCCCCTACAGTGCTGGCTCAGAGCTGGCAAATGAAAAATAAAACGATGCCGGAACATCATTTTATTTTTCATTTAGGATGACTCTCAGTCAGGCGGTGGGGCGACGTTCCTTTGCCATTGCAGAGGAGCCGCCCCTGAACAAATGCCACATAAAATAACATAGACTCTAGCTCCAACACTCCAAATTCATTTTATTCACTGCAGTAGGCTCTTCGAACCAGCATTTCAATAACTGGGGCTCTGCAATCACCCCTCCGCCCCTTCCTCCTCCCCAATGCACAACCATCAATTGAGCGTCCACATTTCCTCATTTCCGTGCACCGCCATCTTTGTGCCTTCACAAAGCCTTCCCCCTCTCCCTGCCTTACATCGGTTAATTCCATTTACCTGTCAGAGGTGAGGACTGAATTAGGCGTTCGTGCATTTAGGCTCAAGTTCCCTTTTTTTTTTTGGTGTGGAGTGTCGTGCGGAGTACTGACCCCGAAATATAAACAAAGAAGTGTAGTAAAAGAGTTGCTGTCGTCGTAACTGGAAGAAGAAAAAAACAGAAAGTGATAGAAAAGAGAAATGAGACGGGAGAGGGCGAGGGAGCAGTGCCTAATTTGTGCAGGTGGTTTCCGGTGCTCAGCACAAGCACTTATTAGTCAACACAGGGATTTATGGCAGTCTGCCACATGGTTGCACTGTTTGTCTGTTTTAGAGATGAGCACAACAGTTGTTTAATAATTCAGGATACATTAAAAATGACTAACTCCTGTTGCCCAAGCCATTCTTATAACTTTGGTGACCTGGAATAGTCTGAAATGTCTCACTTGCAGGATGTGACGGTTAGTAGTTGTGTTGTTACTATCTCTGGCAGCAGGGCAGTGGCAATGGGTAGCGCCAGCTGTGGTAGCCCCCCCCCCCCCCCAGGAGGGCCTTGGCACTTATTGTTTTACAAATTTAGCACTTCGAAGGAGGGTGTAAATAACCTCGATGTGAGTGCAATAAATGACTTTCTGCCTTTCTCCGCGGTCCCCTTGGCTCTTCTTTTGGAATTTATCTTCAGAATGTTCCCTGAAATGGCTTTTTCATCAGCAGGATTATATATCTGCGGAGTGCTGACGCGGCGCGGCGGCGGCGGCCCGAGCTTAAATAGAAATTGATTAGTTCTCAACCGTTTCCAATGCAAATAGCTATCCTGCCAGCGAGAATATGAGCAAAAAAAGAGGGGTGGGGGGTTCGCTTCGCTCCATCGTCGCCCGAAACAGCGGGAACCCTGACCCCAAGTCTTGGGAACTCACCATCCCGTGGTGTCCTGCGTGGCTCTGAAAGGCCGGTTAGGCTGGGGAAGAGTTAGTCGAGGCCAGGTGTACCTCCTGGTGGAAATGTTAATAAAACAATTAGGCCAATGTTACCCACGCCGCAAAAATGTGTGCAAATTAGGTATCTTCTCATTTTGATTAACCTAGGTGTGCAAATTAGCAGGTATGGAATTGTGGTCCAGTACTAGTTTTACACCTTGGAATGAGGAATAACGCACCAGTGTAGTTTGTTCCGCGTTCGGAGATGCACCAACTGCGCATTTCCGTTATTTGTTTCTCTGACGTGCCCACATTGTAATCCATTGTGGGGGCTGTGATAATTGGAGAGCGCATCAGCAAAGCAACCAGGTTCAACCTTGTGCCACCGAACACAGAACCGGTGACCAAGTACACGCCTTTTTTTGCAGTTTTATAGAGCGCACACTCGACCCAACGGTATCAGAGCGCTTTACACGAGCACCATTTACGTTACACATTCATGTTTTGGTGGACACGGGAGATTAGGCGATTTGCCCAGAATCACAGGCTGTTGGGCCGACGCCGAGACTCGAGCCTGGTTCACCAGTTCCAAAGGTAGCAGCTCTCACCATTACAGTGTCATTTCTGAGTGGTCCAGGGCTATTTTTGGAAGGTGGGTGTGAGGTACAAACCCATAACTCAGTAGACACAACGCAATCACAGTCAATTATTATAAAATAGGGCAGAAGTCAAGGTAATAACAGAGAATTCTTTCTGCATTTAACAAACAACTATGTCATCATTTTCGGGGAAATACAGGAGCAAGGAGCTAGCCGGTTCTAACTCTAGGCTGCTCCCAGGCTCTCAGTCAGAAAGTTGCTTTGATGCCGTCTTTAAACTAAACAATATATTGTCCAGATGGTTTAACGGAAACAATGCCGCTTTAACTAGGGTGATCACCCTGCTCTGTGACATCACAGGCACGGATTCCATTCCTTAACTTTTCTCTTACAAATCAATAATCTTGTGTGCGTATGTCTAACTAATTCCATGGAAGCCAACAAGACTACAACACCCAGAATGCATTAAGTTGACACGCAATCGCACAGGACCGGAAACTGTGACTGAATGAAGTATCGTGGGGTGGTCACTTAAGCTTTAATCAATGCCTAATTTAAGTGTTAGCTGCCCTGGTGTCTGGAAATGGGATGTGTTGCCATTCGTAGCCACCACCTTTAAACATCACCCATGTGCTTGGCACTTCATCCAGCTCCTGCCATCAGCTATATTTTCCTTTTTAGAGCTCGCCTACACACAGTGCATGTACTGTGCTGGAGACTTGTTTCCAATTTAGTGAGTTTACAAGTTACAACCCGCACCCAGCATACCATCAGTTGTTCCTGTTGTCACTCTTATTTGCAATCTTTCGATTGTTTAGTTCCGGTAGGCTTCCCTCACTTTCCTGTTTAAGCTCATCTCTAGAACATGGACACAATGCATGTGTTCTTCCTGGACTATGTTTGTTCTTCTTCAGCCTTTTTGCAACACAGTATTTTTTTTATAAGCGTTTAGGTATTATTCCTAGATGTGCAATGGGCTTCTTATGTTGAACACAGGCTTCCTATTTATCTTGCTTTCACCATGTGTGCTGATTTTATTGACACTGTTGTTACTTACACCCATAAGTATACTACTCTACGCCACTCTACTCTATGATACTCCTCTCTATGCAACTCAAGTTTACACCACTCCACTCTATTTCACATTACTCTACTCAGTGCCGCTCCACTCTACTCTATGCCACTCTACTCTATCCTGTGCCACTCATCTCTATGCCACTCTACTCTATGCCACTCTACTTTACACCACTCCACTCAATGCCACTCCACCCTATTCTACACCACTCTACTCTTCTCTACGCCACTCCACTCCACTCCACTTTACTCTAAGCCACTCTATGCCACACCACTCTACCCCACTCCACTCCATGCCACTTGACTCTACACTATGGCACTCTATGGCACTCCAAAATATTTCATTCCACTCCATGCCACCCCACTCTATGGCACTATGCTCTATGGCACTTTACAACTGAAAAAAGGGGAGAGATTTCCCTGTAGAACCCAGAAAGGACCGGGAAATAAATCAAAAAAAGGAAATTTCCTTTCTGAGTGTTGAACCTTTACAATTGACTGGCACGTTCATATAGGCTTCAATACACAGCAATTACCCCAGATAGTCTAGTTAAACCAACACTAACAACAGTATGTATCAAAATATAATTTTTATTTTGATATTGTCAAAGCAAAGAAAATACAATCATAAAATTTGCTAAACACATTAAAATCCTACTCTCATCATCATAATTACATGGAATCATAAAAATCCTTTTATGTACAACACATTTTAGACAAATCATTCAGATCTTAAAAAACCATAATTTCCAAATGTACAAAAAAACAATTAATAGTGCATATTCAGTAAAAAAGTTTGTCGACGCGTTTCGGTGATGTATTCTTTAGAACACCTTCTTCAGGACTTTCTAAAGGATCTTCTTAATCTAAAAATAGATACATAACAGTTTGTTAGATTATCAACTATCTGGGGGTTGTACCACATCGCTAGTGACGGAATCCTAATTTATCTTACATTTAAAAGTGGTCCTTTTATACATTGCCACATCAGGGTAGGATTTTAATGTGTTTAGCAAATTTTATGATTGTATTTTCTTTGCTTTGACAATATCAAAATAAAAATTATATTTTGATACATACTGTTGTTAGTGTTGGTTTAACTAGACTATCTGGGGTAATTGCTGTGTATTGAAGCCTATGGCACTTTACGCCACTCTATGTCACTCCACTCCATGCCAGTCCACTCTATTCTACTCTACTCTACACCACTCTACTCTGTGCTTTTCCACTTTACCCTATGCCACTCCACTCAACTCAATTCCCCACCACTGTACTCCACACAACTCAACTCTACTCTATGCCATATCACACCACACCACACCACTCTACTCTACCACACTACACTCTATGCCACTCCATTCCAATCTATGCCACTACACTCCACTCTATGTTAATCCACTTTACTCTATGCCACTCTACTCCATGCCACTCTGCTCTACACCACTCCATGCTACTCCACACAATACCACTTTATGCCACTCTATTCTATACCACTCCACTCTATACCAATCTATTCTACACCACTCTACTCTACACCACTCCATGCCACCCTACTCCACACCACTCTACTCCACGCAACTCTGCTCCATGCCACTCTACACCTACTCCACTCGATGTCTCTCTACACCAATCTATTCCACTCTGTGCCACTCCAAACCACTCTATAAATAACCACTTTACTCTATGCCCCTCCTGTCACACTACACCACTCTACTCTATGTCACATCACTTCGCTCTATGGCACCCTCCACAACACCACTCCACTCCACTCTACTCTACACCACTCCACTATATACCAATCTACTCTGTGCCACTCTGCTCTACGTCACTCTACTCTAAGCTAGTTTACTCAGCACCACTATACTCTACACCACTCTTCTCTATACCACTCCACTCTACATCAATCCAGTACCAGGATAACCACTCTTCTCTACTCTATGCCACTCCATGCCACCCTATTCATTGCCACTCTACCCTACTCTTCGCCACTCCACTCAACTGTATGCCACTCTACTCTACACCACACCACTCTACTTCACAATGCTCTATTATACACCATTCCACTCTATGCCTCTACATGCCACTCAACTCCACTCTATGCCCATCCACTCTACTCTAGGCTACTCTACTCTGTATCACAGCCCTCCACTCTACACCACTTTACGCCACTCTACGCCAATCCACTCTAGTCTATACCATTATATTTTATGCTGTGCCACTCTACTCTTTGTCACTCTACTCTACCCCACTCAATTCCACTCTATGCTATTCCATGTCCTGGGTTTCCAGGACCTGGGTTAGTTAATGGCCCTAGGTAATTCTACCATCCCTGATTTTAGACTGGCTTTGCCAAACTGTCTAGGCCCTCATCCATCCCCTAACACTAAGATTAAAAGTCTAGGCAATTGGTTGGACAAGTCCCTTAAATTTGACCACCAAGCAGTAAAACTGGCAGCAACCTGCTACGGTTTCCTTCCACTGCTTAGGAAAGTCCTTACTCTTCTTCCCATGACGGCAAGGATAGTCATGGTCCAGGCGTGATTCTCTCTTACCTGGACTATGGAAATTCTCTCTATTTTGGGGCTCCAAAATCAACGATAAGAAAATTGCAAGTTGTACAGAACTGTGCAGCTCAGCTTTTGCTCAACATCCCTAACACTCAATCTACTAAGACGGCCTTGAAGACTTTACACTGGCTGCTTAGAGGTGAAATAATAAAATTCAAAGCATTGTGTATAGCCCACAAGGCTCTTTGGGGAGAGGACCTCCAATTAACTGCCCTCTCATCACCTTCTACAGTCCCAGGAGATGCCTACGCTCTGCCAACCTATTTCTGGCCTCAGTACCTATAACGAAAAGAGCGAGATGCGGAGACCGCTCTTTCTCTCATAATACCGTCAGATTATAGAACTCCCTCCACATCTCCGCTCAGTTACCCACCATGTTTCCTTCCGTACACTTCTCAAAACGTGGTTAATTCAAAACACACCTTTGTAACCATCTAGCCGGTTGCTCTGCCGGATGCTGCTAGCACTGGGATGCCTTCCGGTAGCCATGCGCTTAATAAATGTTTAATAATAATAATGATAATAATAACAATAATAATAATAATAATAATAATAATAATAATAATGTCACTCTATGCCACTCCACTCTACTCAAATCCATTCTACTCTGTCCCACTCTACTCTATGCCACTCGAGGTTATGCCACTCTATACCACCCTCCTTAACAGAACTTTATTCCACGCTACTCCATTCCACTCTATGGGGCATATTCTCAAGGATTTTTCACCAAGTTAACGGCACTTTATCGCAGCCAAAGTGGCGATAAAGACCCATTGAAAAGCTGGTGCAAACAGCCAATATCACCTGTTTACCTGCGATAGCAACTATCCCATATGAGATGCAGAGTAGGCGTTTCCGTGCAAAAAGCCGCAACAACACCACTCAGCAGCATTCACTGCGACCAGCAAGATCGGCGATAAGAATCCAAAACAGGCGATAAGGTGCATTAGCAGCAGGAAATTAACACATGCTCTTACCTGGTGTAAAGTCGGACGACAGCCTGCACCAGAAAAGGGAGCCCAGCCCAGGACGCCCAACCCCGCCCCCCCGCCCCCCCCGGCAAAGACATGTCACATCAACTTCACGAAATCATGGACCAAAGAATACACCTGATGTCACAAAATCACAACAGCTAACATGCATGTGTCATCACAAAAATGTGCAACACACATTCATCTTCGAATTACCAAACGAAAATGCATTAAAAAAAACTCAGAATAACATTAATGAAGACACATGGCGGCTCCCCTCGGAACAATCTATAGGTTACAGCCTGCAAGACAAAAATCCAGATAGGAAGGTGTGTCATGCGTTCATCAAAGGGCAGAGAGAGAGCGAAGGAGAGAGAGGGATACAGAGAGAGAGAAAGAGAGGGAGAGAGAGAGAGAAAGAGACAGACAGAAAGAGAGTGAGAGAGAGTAAGATGGAAAGAGAGGGAGAGGAAGACGGAAAGAGAAGGAGAGAGAGAGAAAGATGAAAAGAGAGGGAAAGAGAGAAAGATGGAAAGAGAGGGAGAGAGAGGAAGACTAAAGAGATGGAGGGAGAGAGACCCAGAGAAAAGAAGAGAGGGACAGGGAGAGAATGCAGACACTGCACACACAGGCCTCACTGCTCACCTGCTGCCACTGGCGTGTCTCCAACCACGTGCCGGTATGTAGTGCAGTTGACCAGGTCCCTCATCTGATACAGATCCCTCATCTGAACCCGATACATGAATGGCAAAGTACCTACAATTGCACATGCCATCATCGCCTGTCTGCCCCTGAGCACCGAGGGAGCTGCACCCCAGCCCCTGCCACTGCCCAGCTGGCATGCCCGCCCCTGCGCACCGAGGCCTCACTGCTCACCTTCCGCCACCGGCGTGTTGCAAAGAGAGCCCACCACATGCGGTGCAAGCCCCAAGCCCGAGGCCCCCGAACATGGCACCCTCCACATCGTGCAGCCCCGCTCAGTGGGCCACCAGGTCTCACATTTGATTCTGGGTCTTGATTGCACTATGGCAGAGGACATACCAGTGCACATGGCATCATCGCATGCTGCACACCCGCTCAGCCTTTGAGATGCCACTAACTCTGTGACCCGTGAGGCAACGCCACGTGGTGGTAGGCACTCACTGCCCGCTGGCTCAGGCTTACACTGCGGTCTAGCAGGGCTCACAACGATCGTCACCAGTCCGGACCACCAGGACGGGGCATCATCGCTGGCTGCACACCCTCTCAGCACTTACGGTGCCCCTACCTCAGTTCACCGAAAGCCACCGTCCCTGTGCCGGCTGCAGTGTATCCGGTGTCACCAAGTCTGTGCCCCGCAAGTCATGGACCCTCTAAGATTGAGTATCATGGTGCGGACGCCATCATGTCACCTCCGTCCCTGGGAAATGTGATGTTGCAGGGCCCTAGGCCCTCATGCATGAATAATAACCACACAGATACACCCATCGAGGCAGTGGAAATGGCGTCGAGCACATGCGCCTGGCCCTTTTTATTGGTAGGGTCACATCTCCTGTGATACGTGTGCTGGATGGGTGTGGTGTGGGTGTAAACCAGCCATGAGGGAGTGGCTGTGGCATGCTGACAACTAGACGTGTGATCTGCAGATCACCACAGGGAAGACCTGGCACATGTAGCATTGTCGTCCCCTCCTGTGAGTGTGAGCAGAGTGGGCTGGCCTTGAGTTTGCCAGTCCAGCATAAGACTTTGAACAATGACCATGGGGCTCTGGGCGTTGTTCCGTACTGGGCTGGGCAAGGAAGTAACTAATGTGTGTGTTCATGTTGTTGTGTTGGCGCTGCCCAGACCGCATTCGGCAATGTGTCACCCTGTGACCAAAGTCCAACGACATGAGCAACATGGACGTAAGTGGGAATCACTGAGAGTACATTCATCCATACTTCCACACTTGAAAGATCATAGACATGACACGTCTGTGTGATTATGAATGTTTAATGCACATTCAGTGGATCGTTGCAGCTGGAGTAGTACAGGGCCATGCAAATCCCACCTTACAATGTTGGCCCGTGGAGGGCCAGCCAGAGTCCTTCTGGGAATGACAAGTCCAAAGGAAGAGGAGTTCAGTCCGCAGTCTGATTGCTGTGTCATTGGCGATCAAACAGAATATGGCAGTCCATGTTGAGGTCCAAGGTGAGTGTCGCAGAGTGTATCGGGGACAGTGGAAGGTGATGATGCAGAGGGCTGAACCAAGCAGAAACAGGCCATGTGGCAGAGATGAATGCTGCAGTTTTCTACTTACCAGTTCATACGCATCTTCGTCCCCTGCTATTTCATGTGTCTCACGTGTGGGTGGTGGTGTTCTGTCTCCAGCACCTTGTGGCAGTAATACCTCAAGGGCCATAGGTGGATTGTCTGCCGCACTGTGTGGCACTGACACTTCAGGGAGCGGAGATGTGGATGTAGTGGTAGCAGCAGCATTCATCAGCGCCAGGCCTTGTGCAGCAATGCCATGAGGATGGTCCTGAGGTAATTGAGAATTTCAGCTACCTCTCGCTGGTGTGCAGCCATGGGAGCCGCTCTTTTCACCTGCGTCCGCTCCATAGCCTCCATTAACCTTCGCAACTCCCGGTTGGCATCGCCAGAGCCACTCTTGCTGGACAGTTGTTCTAGTCTCTTCGTCAGGGCTCCAATGATGTCAGCCATGGTCCATTGGAGAGCATGGAGCAGACTGTGGGTGTCCGTTAGGGATGTGAGTGGTCCCTGATGGGACTTAGACAGCCACGTACGGCATCTAGCTTGGCTGCCATGTGGTCAAAGCCCACTCGAACCTGTTCAGCCAGATTCTCCTGGCACCCCTACACACGGCGTTGGAAGGCCATGTGTTCTTCGTGGTGGTCCTAGGAGGCAGCCGTGGTGGTGGGCGCTGCCTGCTGTGTGGTCTGTGCAGGGGGTAGGTTCTCCTTGTAGCAGCTGGGCTGCCCTGTTCCTGGAGGTGGGCTGCGGATGTTCTCCACGAGCTGTTGGAGTGCGTTGGAGTCAAAGTTGTGGCGGTCCTCTTCGTCATCAGAGAAGAGAGGTTTGGGCTGCTCTGCAGGAGGTGGTGATTCTCCCTCTTCAATGTGCAGGGGAGATGCAGTTTAACAATGTGTTTACATGTATGTTGTCGCATTATACATGTTTTCATATAGACTGTGTACATTGTGGCTGTTTGGGAGGAGCAGCCTATTTGATGGGGGACAGTGGACATTTCAACAACATAACGGATGTGTGTTTGTACTTGTACAATATCAACTCACATTTCCCTGCAATGCCAAATGTGATTGGCCAGTTTCTACACTCAAGCAGCACCAGTTGTGTCCTGTGTTCTGTTGTGGATGTGTTGCGGTTTGTACCACATTGTTGTCAATGTTGCTGTGCTCTGCATATTATGTGTGTGTCTGATGCATTTCAAGGGAGTAGCCCCTGCAGCTCTGATTTTGCTTCCCCTTATCCCTTTCATGTGGTGTGCCTTTGACTTCTGTGATTGTACAGTGCTGAGATGATGCATAATTGGGTACCTTGGTCTCTTGGTGAGAGTTGATGGTGTTCTACCACTTCCGTTATCAGGATCCTGTTTTCCTGCAGACTGAACCGCTTCTTCCTACTCTTCTTCTCCTTGCCCTTCTCTGACCCCGAGGTCCCTGGCTGGCCCTCCCGGGGACTTGTGGGGTTCTGGTTGACCTCCGTACTTGCTCCGGCAACAGCTATTGTGCTTCGCTGTTGTTTGGCATTTGTTTGTCTGTTTTTTTTCTACTTTCATGGTGATTTTTTCCGCCTGACGTGTGTGAATTGCAGGCCTGTCGCTGGTTTTCACAGATTTTTGTATCGCAATTGGCCTAATCGCACCTTTTTTTGCATTCGTGTTTCGCATTTTAGCGATGTCGCGTTGACTTTATCACGGACATTTGACGCGTTATCGTGATATTATCGCATGATACCGCCGTGTTGTGAATGCTACCTTAACACTGCATGATTTTCCAGTGATAGACTGCGATAAGGAGAGTTGCGTTAAGCTAATTTTGCTGTAATTATCACACGTTCTTGAAAATATCCACCTCTGTTACTCTATGCCACTCCTCTCTATGCCAATCTACTCTACCATACGCCGCTCTAATCTGTGCTACTCTAGTCGATGTCACTTCACTCCGCTCCACTCCATTCCACTGCACTTTACTATACTCCTTTATACTCTACTCTACTCTACACACCACTCTATGCTACTCCACTTCACCCATTCAACGTCACTCTACACCACTCCACTCTATATCAATCTACTCTACACCACTCTACTTTGTGCCACTTTACTCAGTACCACTCTACTCTATGCCAGTCTATGCCAATCCACACAACTCTGCACCACTTCGCTCTATGCCACTCCAGCACCAGGATACCATCACAGAAGATAGTGCATTTCACTCATACATATAACATAACATAACACTCTATGACACTCCACTCCACACAATGCCACTTTACGGAACTTAATGTTACTCCGCTCCACCCCACTCTATGCCACACTACTCAATGCTACTCTACTCTACACCACTCTATATTATTAGCACACCAATCCCTGGCTCGAGTCTTAATATAGAGACCCCCTGGCCCAGCTGGTAACTTCCTCAAATCCCTTAGCGAGTCAATCTCACCCCTAGTCCTCAAGTATAAGCATGTTTTGGTACTAGGCGACTTCAATATACATATGGACATACCTACAGTGCAGGATATAATTTCACTGACTGAGTCCCTTGCCATTTTAATCTGTCCCCATATGTCTGTAACCCCACCCATGATAATGGTCACACACTCGACCAGATCTTTTCGAACACAGAGCTCCAAATTGATGTGCCTTTACCCTTAGTGTGGTCCGACCACTACCTGATTAATTTTAAGGTGTGTAAGATGGTAAGATGCCTTCAATCGCATGGGAAGCATCATACAACTACTTCAAGACCCTTTCATCGACTTACTCCAACAACCCTGAGCGAAGCACTTGTTGATCATCCGCTTTCACTCACTGATAACCCAGAAAAGGATGCTCTATACCAGGAGAATTGGTTGCAGCAACGCTCCATGGAGCTCCCACCTCGTTCCACTTGCTCCACTAAGTCAGCGAGAATTTCCACACTGTGGTTTAATTAAGCTCTTAGACAGAGCAAACACACCTGTAAACACCTGGAAAGAGTCTGGCGCAATTATTTTAACCCCACGGATAAAGTAACCTATAAGCAAGCCTTAAAAGTCCACCACAATAACATCTATGAGGCAAAAAAATATTTTTTCTCCTCTAAAACCGAGTCATCTGGAAATAAAAGCAAAGACATTTTTAACATTGTAAAAGGTTTTTCTTCTCCGAAGGCGGCAGCCAGACCTTTCTCTTCCACTGTGGGATGGACTAGCCAACTTGCCTCATATTTCCACACCAAAATTAAGACCATCCAAGACTCATTCACGGAGACCCTCCCGGTGGAGGGAAGAAGCTCAAAATATCTAACATCCTACACTCCCGTTGAGGGTCCATCTTTGATGCAGTTCCCCATCTTCCAATGGAAACTTCCTTGGAGATTATGAAAGGCCTTAAATCAGGCTCCCCCATGGACCCCTGCCCTGCTAAAGTGTTAGCAACGGTGGTCGAGGCTATTAACCCAGCTGCTAACTCTGTCCTCAACTTCTCGCTGAAGAATGGCCAAGTGCCAAGCGGCTGGAAAAAAAGCTAAAATTCTTCCACTACTAAAAAAACCCTTGGCTGACCCCTCGGTCGCATCCAACTATAGAGCGATCTCGCTCCTCCCATTCTTCTCCAAAGTACTAGAGAAATATGTGAACTCAGTCATCACGGAACATGTGGAAACTCACAATCTCTTCCACCAGAGCCAATCTGGATTTAGATCTAATTTCAGCACAGAGAGAGCCCTCCTTGAAATCTCTGAGTCCATTAAGGAGAAGCTAGACAAAGGAGGGAAAGCGGTGTCGATCTTGCTGGATCTTTCCATTGCTTTTGATACCGTGCCACACGACTGACTACTCCATAGATTACAGGAGTGCAGCCTGGGTGGCATGGTGCTTAAATGGTTATCCTCCGTTTTGGAGGATCGATATCAAGAGGTCTGGTCCCCTTCTTATGCCGCCCCATCCCTCCTCTGAAGGTGTGTGTCCCCCAGGGTTCTATTTTGAGACCTACACTTTTTAATATGTACATGTCCCCTCTTGCTTCCCTGGCTGAAGCTTGCGGCATAACAATAATATCCTATGCATATGAAACACAGCTTCTTTTTTCATGTGAAAAGGGCGAGGACTTTGTAGGGGAGAAGATCAACAAATGCCTGACCGGGGTTTCCACATGGCTCAGAGAAAATCGCCTTAAATGTAACCCAGAGAAATCTGAGATAATCTCCTTCGGCTCTCCATCTCAGGACGAATGGGAACAATGGTGGCCATCAGACATGTCACCTCCCCTTGCCTTGCTTAACATGGTTAATAACCTGGGTGTTAAGTTGGATGATACCCTGTCCATGAAGGCACAAATCAAGTCAGTCACAGGATCCTGCTTTGGCCTCCTGCGGATGCTTATGAAATTTCTCCCCCTACTGCCCCTCGCCCATAGGAAGACTGTGGTCCAAACCCTTATTATCTCTAGGCTGGACTACGCCAATGTCTTATACCTTGGCCTCCCGGAGTACCTTCTGAATAGATTCCAGGTGGTCCAGAACGTGGCTGCCAGGGCAGTCCTCATGCTGGGACCAAGAGCCCAGATGTTAACCCACCTGAAGCGGCTGCATTGGCTTCCCGTCCGAAAAAGAATCAGTTTGTTTTAAAGCCCTGGTTTTAGCCTTTAAGGCTTTACAAGGCATGGGTGCACACTATCTTAGAAGGAGAGTTACTCATTATGTCACCTGCAGAACTCTGAGTTCATCCTTCCGGAATCAGGTGGTTGTCCCTAAGTTTTCCCGCACCTAAACTGGAGTTCGTTCCTTCCAAGTTCAGGTGGCCCATGTTTGGAACATCCTACCAGTAACTCTTAAACAGGTGTTGGAGGTACTCACCTTTAGGAAGATGTTGAAAACCTGGTTGTTCCAGAAACAACTTTAAGGATTTTTCTTTCCCCTTTCAAGGTCTGCAACAGTCATAGTTTCGAGGTTTCTTAAGCGCCAGGACTTTCTTGTTGAGTAGCTGTGTGCTCTACAGATATCAAATATCATATCATATTTTCATATCATATCTGCTCTATGCCAATCTACCCTACTCCACTCTACACCACTGTACTCTACCCCACTCCACTCTACATTGCTCTACTTAACTCTACTCTATGCCACTTCAGCCTGTACCACTCTATTCTTTGCTACTCTACTCCATTCCATTACACTGCATGCAACTCTACTGTACACCACTCCACTCTATGCCACAGCACTCTTCACCACTCCGCTGTACTCTTCACCTCTCCACTGCACCCTACACTTCCCTCTATGTCACTCTACTCTATGCCTGTTTACCACACGCCACTCTACACCACTGCAGTCTCTGGCTCTTTATTATATGCAACTATACTCTACGCCACTCAACTGTACACCATTCCACTCTACGCCATTCCATGTCACTCCACTCTACTCTATGCTACTCTACTCCAGCCTATGCTACTCCAATCCAAGCCACTCTATGTCACTCTACTCTAAGCCACTCTCCCCTACGCCACTCTCCTCTATGCCACACTGCTAACTTTTAGCCACGTTGAACAGCAACTGTGCTGCTGCACAACATTCCTAAAAGACATTGGCAACGCTGATAGCTTTCACCTAGGCGAGACCAATTGACTTTGTCAATGCTTATTGCACATGCAAGCATCCCTGAGACTTCTGCTGTGACCTCGCATGCGCCAAGTGACAATGTGGTCTCAAAAGGCAAGGTTCTTTCGCTGCCGACAGCCACTGGGGAGAGGCTGTGCAGCTTTTTTTACTTACTTAGAAAAGCACTGCTGACCAAACAACAAAGAGGGCACCCAAACACAAAAAGCTAATCCTCTGGAGTATAGGTGAGGTGACTGACTGGGAAATAAACATGAGCCCCATCGGAGGACTGGAAATGCTTCCAGTGCCTCTGCACTGGAATCCAATGAGTGCGTTGTGAGGAATGAAGGCAGAAACGTTGGAAACACTGGACACAGTTGTGAATTTATGGCTGCTGCTCTTTAGAACCGATGTCTCCAAAAACATGAATGCAGTTAACATTTCCTATTGCCAGTGGTTCCAGCCAATGCGTTATTTTGGATGAAGTTTCTTAGGTGTTTGGATCTGGCTCTGGACTCTTCGAGGACAGGGAAGAGCAGCGATCAAGCTCAAGGTCCTGTTGGGGAAACCAGAGGCAACACATTGAGAGTTTCAAGGTTACAGGGAGCTCATCATAATTCCTTATAATTCTGCTCCTCCCTGTGGCCCTTGCATGGTATCTGGGCTGTGAGCTCCTGTTCTGGACAGCTTTCTCCCCATCAGTGGCAAACTTTAGTACTGTTTCACACTTCTTCCACAGTAGCTGACATCCTCCATCAAGGACAGAGCCAAGCAGCTTTTAGCAGAGTTCAACATGCCCTTGTCTGGCTCCAACTTGTTAAGACTCTGCATCATGGAGCTCAGAAGGTAACTCAGGCACAAAGCGGTGGTATTCCCTTCTTGATAAAGAGGGGCCAGACATGCTGGCCTTATGTTTCTAGCCAGAATTGATCCATGTGAATGAATGAATGATTACGTTTTTGTATCGCGCATGGCTACCCGAAGGCATCCCAGCGCATGTCTGTCAGATATAGATGTAAATTCTAGAACATACAGTTTCACCAACCAACCCAAAATGGATTCTTATCCCCTTACAGTAAAGTACAACATGTTTAGAGCCAGATGTGCTCTCCTACATGACAAGGTAAAAATTGCAGAGTCATAGTGACCACAGACACATCTATTCTACAGACTGTGGTTTATTTTCTGTGGGACCTTGTTCTGTTTATTCAGGGACATGGCACTATCGGAATGACGTAATAAATGGGTCAGATAAAAAAATGCCTAATCAAAGGAGAGAGCGATCTAGATAAGATAGCCCGGATCCCCGGGATTATATGTGGATTATCAATAAGGACTAGCTTAAGGTATGACTCAGTTGTGTACGTTCACATGTAAACCATTAGGTTTGTTCATAAAGCCCTCACCCACCAACCTAGTTGGTGGCATGCTTCATCATCGGGCCCACCACAGTGACACCTAGCGTGTCCCGGGTGTGCTTCAACGCCAGAATTACTGCGGAGCTGGTATGATTGCTGAGTGTGCAGTGTAGTGAGTGAGAAAGTGAAGGTTAAAAGCTATACAGTGGGTCCCAGTACCCGAGGGTAAAATAGATAAACTTTATTCACTGGGCCCCTGTTAGCAAATAAAAAGGCATTCGGACGTGTTGGAGAGTTTATGACCTGCTACGTCTAGAGTGGTCTACATGTTTCAGCCAGGCCTTAAAAACTGTCTTTCCTCAGGACCAATGAGTATGTGAAAGGTGCAGTTAAATAATACTAAATTATAGTGTTTGTGTATGTTTTAAAAAATGTGTCGCACTCCCTAAAGTGCGTATATATGTTAGAGGGGGATTCCCTCTTGCTTTTGCTACATAAAACATATAGGACATGGACAGACGTACAAGGTAGAATCAAGTTAGCATGATATGCTGTTTTCACAACTATGGCCGACTGGTAAGGTGGGTGCTCGAACTATATCGGACTAGGGTGTGGTCATGTTAATAACATGACTGGGTGGTTTTATCATGGAAACGATTTCAGTGGTGGTGGGCTAAACAGCGTAATTTTAGCATGGTGAGGTACAGGTAAGTAAAAGTACATTATCCTGACACAGGCTAGTATCTGTAAAAGCCTCCTTGGGTCACTTGGCTGAGAAAAAGACCCTGGAAGAAGTTTGGAGAAGCGCTTGATTAACGAACAACCTGTAGGGAGAGAGATGCAGTAGCTTACCCCAGTCCTTGGCGATCGTTTTGTTACTCACGGAATTGCCGGTCTGGATCCTCCTTGGACCTGTCGTCCTTCTGCGGTGCCCGAGTGAAGTGAACGGGCCGTCGTTCAGGTCCTTCAGGTTCAATTGCAACTGCAGCAACACCCAGGATTACAAACTTCAATCCTCTGCCCTAGTACACAAACTAGAGGACAGAGGGTACCCAACTAAAATCATCCAAAAAACATGCAAAATGGCGCGTCATCAAAATAGGGAAGCCCTCCTGGACACCATCTTAAAACCACCTGAGGAACCTGTGCTCACATGTGTAACTACATACAACACTGTGTCTAACAAGGTTTTCAAAATCATACAAACAAACTGGAAAATTATCAACTCAGGCACCAGGAACTGGGAAAAACCACGTTTTGCTTACAAAAGGGCAAAGAACTTAAAAGACCAACTCGTATCCACCAGGTCTAAGCCACACAACCGCCCATCAAACAACAGGATCCTCAACGCCTGGGGCCTCCCAAAACGAACAGGCCACCAACCAGGTAATAACTGCAGCGTGTGCCACCTGACCTCCCCTTCAAAAACTCTCATTTTGGAACCAGGCAAGATGTGGACACAACGACAGTTCACCAACTGCAACTCCTCTAACCTGGTACATATACCTAATAACCTGCAGATGCGGCCTTAGATACATTGGTATGACCACCCGCAAAGTCAAGACTAGAATGACTGAACACAGAAGTACCATTATGTGCGGCAAAAACATAAGTAAATTGACAGACCATTTTCTGACTCACAACCACACCCCAAACGACTTTACATGGACTGTCATTGAACAGTTTGAAACAAGGGAAACAAATGAAAAATTCCTCCTCATGAAGGGACAACGCTGGATATACCGGCTTTCTACTCATATAGAGGGTCTAAATGATTCCATCCCATTGAATTCATTGACCCCATGAGTAGGCAGGCATTCCAGACGTTTCCACCGAACAGAAAATCCCAAAACATGCATACCATCAATAGATGCCGCATGAATGATGACAGCCCCCGCGAATCTTGGTCCTTTTTTTCTGCAAAATTTCACTGAAACACTAACCTCCAATGAGTTTTCAGTACTCCCACCATATGACATGGTCCTTCCGACCCCCTTATCTTCCCAGCACAGTGTGTTCCCAGCACATCACAGAGCATAACAAGAGGCCATATGAATTCTTTTTCAGCTGTGTTTAAATTCCAAGGCACTTTAACAATCGAGATGCATACATGTATCTCCAGCACATTTTACTAAGAGTCGGGAAGTAGTAGTACACCACCGCGATAATGCGCATGCGCCCTAAACTAGAGGACGCACAGAACTCTCCCTCATTACTACACGCATGCGCGAGAGCTGCCGCTCCCGCACACATGCGCACATTGCCAGGATGACTTAGCTTCTAGCGCGTAGCACCTTCCTCCATGTTTACCATTACACAGGTGCAGATAATTGCAGAACTAAAATCATCCAAAAAACATGCAAAAGGGTGCGTAATCAAAATAGGGAAGCCCTCCTGGACACCATCTTAAAACCACCTGAGGAACCTGTGCTTACATGTGTAACTACATACAACACTGTGTCTAACAAGGTTTCCAAAATCATACAAAAAAACTGGAAAATTTTCAACTCAGGCACCAGGAACTGGGAAAAACCACGTTTTGCTTACAAAAGGGCAAAGAACTTAAAAGACCAACTCGTATCCACCAGGCCTAAGCCACACAACCGCCCATCAAACAACACGATCCTCAACGCCTGGGGCCTCCCAAAACTAAGAGGCCACCAACCATGCAATAACTGCAGCGTGTGCCACCTGACCTCCCCTTCAAAAACTCTCATTTTGGAACCAGGCAAGACGTGGACATAACAACAGTTCACCAACTGCAACTCCTCTAACCTGGTATACCTAATAACCTGCAGATGCGGCCTTAGATACATTGGTATGACCACCCGCAAAGTCAAGACTAGAATGACTGAACACAGAAGTACCATTAGGTGCGGCAAAAACATAAGTAAATTGACGGACCATTTTCTGACTCACAACCACACCCCAAACGACTTTACATGGACTGTCATTGAACAGTTTGAAACAAGGGAAAAAAATGAAAAATTCCTCCTCATGAAGGAACAATGCTGGATATACCGGCTTTCTACTCATATAGAGGGTCTAAATGATTCCATCCCATGGAATTCATTGACCCCATGAGTAGCCAGGCATTCCAGATGTTTCCACCGAACAGAAAATCCCAAAACATGCATACCATCAATAGATGCTGCATGAATGATGACAGCCCCCGCGAATCTTGGTCCTTTTTTTCTGCAAAATTTCACTGTACACTAACCTCCAATGAGTTTTCAGTACTCCCACCATATGACATGGTCCTTCCGACCCCCTTATCTTCCCAGCACACTGTGTTCCCAGCACATCACAGAGCATAACAAGAGGCCATATGAATTCTTTTTCAGCTGTGTTTAAATTCCAAGGCACTTTAACAATCGAGATGCATACATGTATCTCCAGCACATTTTACTAAGAATCGGGAAGTAGTAGTACACCACCGCGATAATGCACAGGCGCCCTAGACTAGAGGACGCACAGAACTCTCCCTCATTACTACACGCATGCGCGAGAGCCGCCGCTCCCGCACACATGTGCACATTGCCAGGATGACTAAGCATCTAGCGCGTAGCACCTTCCTCCATGTTTACCATTACACAGGTGCAGATAATTGCCCGGGTTATTTAAACCTGAACGACGGCCCGTTCACTTCACTCGGGCACCGCAGAAGGACGACAGGTCCAAAGAGGATCCAGACCGGCAATTCCGTGAGTAACAGAACGATCACCAAGGACTGGGGTAAGCTACTGCATCTCTCTCCCTACAGGTTGTTCGTTAATCAAGCGCTTCTCCAAACTTCTTCCAGGGTCTTTTTCTCAGCCAAGTGACCCAAGGAGGCTTTTACAGTTGGTGAACTGTCGTTGTGTCCACATCTTGCCTGGTTCCAAAATGAGAGTTTTTGAAGGGGAGGTCAGGTGGCACACGCTGCAGTTATTACCTGGTTGGTGGCCTGTTCGTTTTGGGAGGCCCCAGGCGTTGAGGATCCTGTTGTTTGATGGGCGGTTGTGTGGCTTAGGCCTGGTGGATACGAGTTGGTCTTTTAAGTTCTTTGCCCTTTTGTAAGCAAAACGTGGTTTTTCCCAGTTCCTGGTGCCTGAGTTGATAATTTTCCAGTTTGTTTGTATGATTTTGAAAACCTTGTTAGACACAGTGTTGTATGTAGTTACACATGTGAGCACAGGTTCCTCAGGTGGTTTTAAGATGGTGTCCAGGAGGGCTTCCTGTTTTGATTACGCGCCCTTTTGCATGTTTTTTGGATGATTTTAGTTGGGTACCCTCTGTCCTCTAGTTTGTGTACTAGGGCAGAGGATTGAAGTTTGTAATCCTGGGTGTTGCTGCAGTTGCAATTGAACCTGAAGGACCTGAACGACGGCCCGTTCACTTCACTCGGGCACCGCAGAAGGACGACAGGTCCAAGGAGGATCCAGACCGGCAATTCCGTGAGTAACAAAACGATCGCCAAGGACTGGGGTAAGCTACTGCATCTCTCTCCCTACAGGTTGTTCGTTAATCAAGCGCTTCTCCAAACTTCTTCCAGGGTCTTTTTCTCTGCCAAGTGACCCAAGGAGGCTTTTACAGATACTAGCCTGTGTGAGGATAATGTACTTTTACTTACCTGTACCTCACCATGCTAAAATTACGCTGTTTAGCCCACCACCACTGAAATCGTTTCCATGATAAAACCACCCAGTCATGTTATTAACATGACCACACCCTAGTCCGATATAGATCGAGCACCCACCTTATTAGTCGGCCATAGTTGTGAAAACAGCATATCATGCTAACTTGATTCTACCTTGTACGTCTGTCCATGTCCTATATGTTTTATGTAGCAAAAGCAAGAGGGAATCCCCCTCTAACATATATACGCACTTTAGGGAGTGCGACACATTTTTAAAAACATACACAAACACTATAATTTAGTATTATTTAACTGCACCTTTCACATACTCATTGGCCCTGAGGAAAGCCAGTTTTTAAGACCTGGCTGAAACATGTAGACCACTCTAGACGTAGGAGGTCATAAACTCTCCAACACGTCGGACTGCCTTTTTATTTGCTAACAGGGACCCAGTGAATAAAGTGTATCTATTTTACCCTCGGGTACTGGGACCTACTGTATAGCTTTTAACCTTCACTTTCTCACTCATTACACTGCACACTCAGCAATCATACCAGCTCCGCAGTAATTCTGGCGTTGAAGCACACCCGGGACACGCTAGGTGTCACTGTGGTGGGCCCGATGATGAAGCATGCCACCAACTAGGTTGGTGGGTGAGGGCTTTATGAACAAACCTAATGGTTTACATGTGAAGGTACACAACTGAGTCATACCTTAAGCTAGTCCTTATTGATAATCCTCAGATAAAAAGATCACTGAATTTACTTACGATGATTGCTGCAACACATTTATCAAATGCCTTGTTATCAATAAAGTTGGTGTGTGTTTGCATAAAATATGTTTATACGTCTAGTTCGTGTACTAGCTCTTTACTGAATGCTTTTTACCTTGTCACATTGGTTTTAATTATTGTGTGTTGAACTGAATTTGAATTTGAGATCGTATTTTACCAGGAGGCGAATCACGCCGTCACTGCAGCTCCTTCCGCCTTCCCGAGACAGTCGGGAAGCTGATAGGACAAAGCCAACCCAATTGGGAAGGGAGGGGGCGGAGTCACGAAGTCACTAGGGGATTAAAAGCATGACGGTTGCACGGACGGGCAGCGTATGCGCGCAGTGGACGCGCCACCGGCGCACCAAAGGTAAGCCTGTCTGCGCCCGTCCACGGCCGGACGGGGCCTGAGGACAGCTACTATGCGCAATTTTTAACTTCTTCTTCCCAAGAACTGCGACTTTTCGCACCACAGGCGAAACCGAAGATTGACTCCACAGTCAAAAATAAATTAATAAGGCATCGCCTTTTAAATCCTGAACCAGCAAAGGTACCCATTGCTCTTGTGCCGGAAACTCCCTTAAAGAAGTATGAACCTGCCACGCCCATGTTATATGCCCCAGCACCTAAGGAGCTAAATATAGTGTGTCTAAATACACGCTCTATGGTTAAACACCAATTAGAAATGTTCAACTTTCTAGACATCAAAGCCCCAGATATATTATTACTAACAGAAACTTGGTTGACTATGGAATCTACCCCAGATACACTTGCAGCATTACCTGGCAACTACTATCTCATATAGACCAAGAGACCCTCTGGGAAAAGAGGAGGAGGGGTAGCAGCAGCGGTCAAAAAGCATATCTCCTTCACCGCCACCTCCCCGTAGAAGTTGCATCGGTGTGTGTTCTGATCTATAGGCCTCCTATTGTGATGGGGAAATTCACTAAAGAACTAGTTTATTATCTTGCACCCTTTAACTATAGACTACGCAAAAATCTTGTTAGTTGGAGATCTGAATTATTGGGAAAATGAGGAAGAGCGGTGCAAGGGGTCCAAGGAACTCATAGATTTGGTAAAAATCTGAATCTAGCAGGACACATATATAAACCCAGCTATGGACCACTAATCTCTCGGTACAGAGTTTAACAGTTAAGCTGTGTGTCAGGTAGACTTGCGGGCTTCTATTTTATCAAGAGTGATCAACACTGCAGTGGTGTCAGGTATGCCTTCATCCTGGTCAACCGCGATAATTGTCCCAATCTTCAAAAAGGGTAACAAAGATAACCCACAAAGCTACAGGCCTATCTCCCTCATCGATGTTACAGTGAAAGTCATGGGGAGAGCTATTCTTAATCGGCTTATGGGCTGGGCAGACGAACACAACATCATTTCGGATATACAGTATGGCTTCAGGCCTGGTCACTCAACCTTCGATCAATGTCTCAGTCTTTATCTCCTGGTTGCCAAGTACATTGTCGCTAGTGATGAGACGGTGTACTTGGCTTTCATGGACCTCACAGCAGCATTCGACCGGGTTAACCGCAAGAAACTGTGGGTGCTATTGGGGGCCATGGGTGTGGATTTAGGACTGGTTAATATTTTAAGCATCCTGCACCAGTACACTTCAGTCCAGGTCAGATATAAAGATGAGGGAGACTATCTGATTCATTTTCCTTGCTCTAGGGGAGTGAGACAGGGCTGCATCCTGGCCCCTTTTTTATTTACTATATATATTAATGTTTTAGAAAAGGCACTGGGAGCATTAGGGGTGGACTTTCCGAGGATAGGTAGAAGAGGGATCCCTGTTCTGCTTTATGCAGACGACGCAGTGCTTCTGTCACGCACTGCGCGGGGCATTCAGCACCTCATTGATGGCTTTGTCATCTTCATGATCTTCATGGAGAACCTGGACTTGTCCGCCAATGTCTCCAAATCATACATCATGGAGATGGGAAAATGGCCAGGCAGGAAATTTAACTTCAGGATTGGCACCCACTGTTTGGAAAAAGTGCAGGCATTTTCCTATCTGGGAATTTTATTTGATAGCCATACCAGGTTTAACACACTGTCAGATGAGAAATGCAGATCTCTTATTAGCTCTTCGGGGGCAGTTATGAATTTTGCACACAGGTTGGGTCGCTGGGCTCCTGAGCAAATCCTGAATTTGTATAGGGCCATCTGTAATGCCAAAACACTGTCCCATCAAGGATCCAAATAGAAGAAAACAAATTCCTTCGACAGTTACTTAGAGTCCCCCAGAGTACCCCTTCCTATTCGACCCACGAAGAGTTAGGTCTCACTTACATTAGAGATAGGATTCAATTGAAACCTCTCACCTGCGGGCTCAAAATATGGACTAACCCTGAAGCGGTTCTAAGCAAGTAGATAATAACTGATTGTATCACCAGGGAGCACGGGTACAATATTCCCTGGCTTAAATATGTAAGGGAGATCCTGTCTGGCCTGGGTCATGCTGACTACTTTAACAACCAGAGAATCCTGTTAGCCCGGGACAAGGCGATTGTCAAGTCCGCATTCTTAAAGAATAAGGCCTCCATCAGGGAAGACACGGAGATGGTAAAACCATCTGTGAGAGCCCACCTTTTGGCTAAATCTAGCCCAGGTTTGGACCATACCTGTCTTATTTTTATAATGCTCAGGACAGATTTTTGATGACTCGATTTAGGTTGAACCTACTTTACCACACACTGGGGTGTCCCTCGGGGTATTTAACATCTAAAGAGCTGAGGGGCCCTTGCGGCTGCGACAATAAGTCTCCGCAGGACACGCTCCATTTTGTTTTGTTGTGCCCCTATTACGCTCACCCCAGGACGTTGTTTTTAAAAAGTATTTTAAAGAATGCTAGGTTCAAACACGCAAGGGTGGCGCTGCTGTTATTGAAATTGTCCGAGGAGGACTTTACACTTTTTTGCACTGTTAATTTTTTAAGGATGGCTGCAAGACTGAGAAACACTAAAGATAGGGGATGATGGCATTGGTTGCTAAATTTTCTTTTTTTCTTTGGTGCTAATATTTTTGATGTCCTTTTCCTGTTTTTTTATATAGATGAATTTTATTCTAGGGGGGCCCCCCATTTTAATATGTTGGTTTTATATTTCCCTTGTTCCGTAACTGGCCTTTTTTTATGTAATCAGCTCAGGAGTTTTAAACTCTCCAATTATTAGCACATTTTTAACTTTATCATTTACGATGAACTGTACCGTTATTTGCTAATATTTTGTATCAATTGTTTAGGTACACGGCAGATGGTTCTATTTCTTGTGCTTTTTAATTGTACTGTACTTTTATGGTATTGTTATATACCGAATAAAGTAATTTGATAATGATGATGATGATGGTCAGACCACTATCAAATACCTTTTACCTTAAGTGGTCTGTCATTAACCAAACCCTCAGCTGGCCCAAAATTGCTGACTAGGAACTGGATCAAGTTGTCAGATCATTACAATACCCTGGTATCTAATCTACCGCCAAGAATAGACAATGTTGACAAGTTTGAGACAGCCATTACAAACTGGCAGCTAAAGGCGAGTGAGATACAAGCCCCATTGCAAAGCAAAGCCAGTTGCTTGAGGCGGCATGAAGCTTCCAAGTGGTTCTCCGCAGAGCTGAAACTAGCATAGTTAAAAACTGCCAGGCTGAACGGAAATGGTGGAGAACTTACGCACAAGAAACAAGGGAAACATATGTAAAAGCTCTGACATATTATAAATAGGTCTCCTGGTTTTATGGTATTTATTTTTGGGCCATTTCCGTCTGTATTTATCCATATTTATTTTTTGGTCTTTTTATCTGTATTTATCCATATTTATTTTGTGTTTTGCGTATAAATGAAGTTGTAAAACTGTACATTTCGATATCTATTTAACGTGCACCCATACTTTGATGTCTGTCATGTTTTAGCTATTTAAGCTGTCAAATATTACATAACAACACATCCACTGGTAAATACTAACATTACACCATAAATGCATGTCGTTATTTAAAGATTTTTCATCCTGTTATTTTAATTTCCCATGCTGTCCGTCTGCTCAGCTGCTGACCTATAATTCATGAAAGACAGCACAGCCATTTAAAAGAAGCACAATCATCTGCATTTACCCACTTTTAAAAATTAATGCAGACAGAAAACACATTGTTTTCTCTATGTATTTATCTGTAAAAATCAGTAAAAACGGAAAACAGGGAGTCCTAATTATAAAGTAGCCATTCTAGAGGCAAAACATGCTTTTTTCAAGAGCAAAGTCCTAAGCTCGGAAAACAAAACTAAAGACATCTTTAATGTAGTTAAGGAACTATCTAACCTGGACAGTATAATGCCTGCCATCACTCCCTCTCAGGCATTGTGCGACGACTTGAATGTTTTTTTTGTGAACAAAATTAAGATTATTATCCATTACCCCTAGTCCACAGAACTGGAATTTACAGCAGCAATATATCAGTCCAGTAATACTCTCTACCTTCCAAGGCATAAACCTAGATTGTCTCACAGAATTAACAAATAAAGTAAAATCTGGCTCACCTAAAGACCCATGCCCCCATGCAATACAAAAAGACATATTCATCAGCTTCCCAGATACCACCCTTTCACTGCTCAATATGTCTCTTGAGCAAGGTGTGGTTCTGCGTGCTTTTTTTTAAAGACACAGTCTTAACCCTGCTCCAAAAGAAAGCTGGTATGGATCCCCGACCATTTGGCAACTATAGACCCATTTCGCTTCTCCCGTTTCCAGCAAAAATTATTGAGGCCCATGTAGCTAAACTTCTCTGTGCCTTCTTTGAAGAGACCAAATTCTTAGACTCCCACCAAAACGGCTTTCGGCCATCTCATTCGACTGAATCAGTCATCCTAGGCATTGTAGCCGACCTGAAGGAGGGGGCAGACAGGGGGTGCACGCAGGCATTGGTCCAGCTCGATCTGTTGGCGGCATTCGATACAGAGGATCTTACGATTTTAATGGATAGAGTGGCTAGGGCAGGTCTGAGTGGAACTGCCTTAGAATGGATGAAATTCTTTCTGAGGGACCGCACCCAATCAGTCAGGCTTGCACCCTACAGCTTTGCCAGTGTCACCACCACCTGCGGGGTACCACAGGGCTCCTCCCTGTCCCCCCACCTGTTTAACCTCTATATTCTCCCCTTGATTCATTTCCTCCAACAAAGGAAGGTTAAGATCTACAATTACGCAGATGACATGCAATTGATTTTTCATTTTGATTTGACGAGATGGAGGACTCGTCGGCATTTTTGCAAAACACTTTGTTATTCATCAAAGACTGGATGAATCACAACCACCTTAAATTGAACTCTGATAAAACAGAGACAGTCATTTCTAACAACAGACTACACCATTGGACTCTTACACACTGGCCGGATACATTAGGAGCTCCACCTAACATTTCTGCAAAGAGCCTCGGCATCCAAATTGACGCTAACTTCTCTATTCAATCCCAGATAAACATGGTTACGTAATCCAGCTTTTATCAGCTGAGGAACTTCAAAAATATCAGGAGATTTTTCACTAGGGTAGCAAGCATGGTTATCATGATGGCTATGATTCTGTCTAGGATAGACTATGCCAATGCTATCTACCTAGGTCTCCCCATCAACCAAATCTACAAGCTTCAGCTGATATAGAATCAAGCTGCCAGAATCATTTACCAACAACTGCGACACTCCCATGCAAAGCCTCTGATGAAGCAGCTTCATTGGCTTCCCGTGGCACAGCGGTCCATGTTTAAAACAGGCTGTATTATCTGTAAAGCAATCTACGACAGGGGCCCCAAATTTATCTCTATGAAGATCCATCCTTACGTCCCTAAACGGAACCTCAGATCAGCACAAATGAACCTGCTAACGGTTCCAAGATTTAAGCGCAAAAGAATGCGTGACCCACGATTCTCTATGCTGGGCTCCCAATTCTGAAACTCCTTGCCAATTGAGATTAGGCATACGGCTAATTACATGTGTTTCAGGAAAAAACTGAAAACCTGGCTTTTCACTCAGGCCTATTGTTAGATGCAACTTCTGGGATGGCTCTTAACTTAGAGCCTAGAGACCTTTGGGGTACTTGTGCTCAATCAATTCCCTATAACATAAGATAACATTGTGTAAAAGTATTTGAATGTATAATCTGTAACAATACTTCATACCCATCTCCTTGCTATCCTGTCCAGCCAAAGTGATTGAGAAGGCTATCACCATATAACTCACAACCCACCTCAAACTTCATCTTCTTCTAGACAAGAGTGAATCAGGATTCAGGGAGAACCACCGTACAGAAAGAGCACTCATCATAGTCACTGACAACATTGGAAACGTCCTGGACCGAGGAGAAACGCCAACTTTCATCCCTCTGGACCTCTCTACAGCCTTCCACAAGGCCTCCCATAACACCCTCATCAGAAGACTCCACGAGATTGACATACAGGGATCCGTTCGCAAATGGATCTGTTCCTTCCTTATGGGAAGAACCTAAAGGTCAAGCTGCCAACAGAGACCAAGAAACTGATATGCAATATCCCACAGGGATTGTCCCTCAGCACCACCATTTTCAACATAAAGATGACACAGCTCACCAACATCATCAGATCACAAGACATCACTGTCATCTCCTATGCCAATGACACCCAACTCATCCTCTCCCTGACAGACAAGACTAATGCCACTAGAACAAACTGCATGACCTTGGTAGAAGAATGAATTCAGACCAACGGCCTGAATCTCAACTACAACAAGAAAGAAGTACTGGTCTTCGGCAACAAGACCTCCCCATTGGATTCTACCTGGTGGCCGTCAGATCTAGAACCAACACCTAAAGACAATGCAAGACATCTAGGGATCATCCTAGATGAGAAGCTCAACATGACAGCTCAAGTCAGCTTGCACATCTTGCTTCCACATCCTATTCATACTGTGAAACATCTTCAAATGGTTGCCTCAGAACACCAGCAATTATCACCAGCAGGCCGGACTACAGCAACACTCGAATCTCCAAACAACTCCTAAACAGACTCCAGACCATCCAGAACACCGCTGCAAGACTCATACTGGACAAAGATGAAGTTGACTACCTTTCTTTTCTGTTGAAAGGCCTGTCTAATCCCCCACCTGTCAGTTCTGAAAGGACCCTTTTGTACACTTACTGCAGTAATACTTTCAATACTATGTTATGTTGTGTTGATTTGTATTGTGCACTAATCACCCAAGAGGTTATCCAAGCACTTGGGCAAGGTGTGTAGGTGTGAGGTCCCAAGGTGCTTATATAAAGAGCCAGGTCTTCAGTTTCTTGCAGAGCTCAAGAAGTGAGGAGGATGTGTTGAGGGAGGTCATTCCATGTCTTGGGTTCGAAGTAGGAGAATGAGCGACCTCCAGTTTTGCTTTGACGTATGCGGAGAATATGTGTGAGTGAGAGTGCAGCAGAGCATAGGTGTCTGGTAAGTTGATGAACGTGTATGCAACTGTTCAGGTATTCTGCTCCTGTGTTGTGTAGGGCTGTGTATGTGCACGTGAGAAGTTTGATTCGGCTGCGCTTGTTAATGGGTAGCCTGTGAAGCTTTCTGAGTTGCGGTGTGCTGAGGGTGCGGTGTGAGAGGTGTCTAGTATGAGTGTTGCAGCGATGTGCAGGATGGTCTGGGGTCTGCTTTGAAATTGTTTGGATATTCCAGCGTATAATGAGTGCCAGGGCCCAAAGTCTGCTCAGAAGGCTGGAGCCAGCGCTATTACATATTGGGGTGCCGAATACCAAGAGTAGTCTAAAATTCACCTAATGTCCCTTTAATCGACTACCAGACACTCCCTGCCCACTTATCTCACTCTTGCATGTTTTCTCCTTGTGTGGCGGTTTTCTCATTGTTCCCCTTGTGTATTTTTCCTCTCTTCCTCTTGGGAAATGTCTGATGAGGAAAATTGAGTGCTGGTCCCCAAAAAATGAGTGCAACAACGAACTCAAATGATGCACTACCTAAATAAAGGCCTATATGAAAAATGGACATTGACTTACATTTTCAATGTTTCCCTTCCTTATTTATTTTGAATACTCTTCTCCTTCTCTCCTACCTTCTGCATGCCTCTTGGGTATATAAACTACTCTAAATTAGAAGCCTATCCTAATCCCTCTTTCTTTGAAACTATACCACAAACCTAACAATGTTGATTAATTCCATCAACCATTTGCTTCCCACATGACCCTCTCCAATGATCACACCTAAGTCATCAATGTATCACAAAACTAATCCCAATAACCAATGGATTGATCACTAACGTTGGGCTACCAGGATGCATGCTAGTTGCCGCAAAGTGCGTCAATGCCTCTTTAGGGATATTAAGTGCTACATAAATGCAAATTCAATACAATTCAGCAATCGCACTTTACACATACCCATCCTACATGCAGAGTAAAAATGCATGTCCCACATGGATGGAAAGAAGGCCTGAGAGGAAGGGAATTAGACAGGCATTCCCACAGAAAAGGCAGGTAGTCATCTTCACCTTTGAAAGCGAAAAGCAAATAGGGCCCATCAGTTGCCACTATAGTCAATGCTGCCATCCTTACCACTGGCTCGCAGCCCAGTGGCAGGACTTAAAACACCCTCCAAAGGAAGGGTGACTGATCTGAGATCCACATTCTGGCTATTGCACAGGAAGTCCTAAGTAATTATGCATGATTTTTGGGTTTACTGAGTCATAAATCAATAATGTGAAGAGGCATACCAAGCTAGGATTCAAATATAAAGCAGGGGCTTTTACTCTCCAGAGCCATGGTGGGGACATTTCCATCCTGTCAGGAAAAGTCGTCGGTTTCATCCACAACAAATTTACTTGCTGCATTGTTATAAGGTCCTTAGCCCTAACATACTAGAATGACTGCAATTAAACACAACCATAAGACAAGAACCACAGTGCATTGGGTTGGCTGATGGGTTGGGCGGTGGGCAGCCAGTGAAAGACGGTTCATTTAGAATCAGTGATCTGGCAGATTGGGATTTTGGAGACGTTAAACCGGCAGATCATTGGTAGCTCCTTTTGCAATAAAGATACATTTAAGATTGGTTTTTGAAAAATGTTATTATGTAAAGGTAATCTTGCTTGGGTCTTATTTCTGATTCCTAATCCTAAACACTATTCTGTGTTTTTCAGTATAAAAAAAATGTTGTTGTCTTGCTTGTGGTGAGATCTCTCTTTCAGTCACCATAGTGGCTACAGGCTAATATTTGGAGATTCTTACCCACGTCTCCTTTGTTAGTCTTGCAAATAAACCCAGAAACCTCAGCACTGCCATGTCCAAATTCCAAATATATCTTAGGATGCCACATGTAGGGGTGGGAAGGACTTGTGTGAATTTGACTCCACGGAATTCTGTGTAGTTACATAAAGTGTGGAAATAGGCATGTTGTGCAGCTAACACCATAATTTAGAGCAGGAGGCCCAGTCTACGCTGAATTGACACCATGCAGCGCACCATTGGAAGCAGTTACCCGAGTTGATGTTGCTGCCGCTTGAGTAGGTTTTTTTAATCGAGCGGCAGCCTCTGACCGTGAACTGTTGCGACCACCAGTGTTACAAAAATCTCACCAGATGTCCTCCTAGCAACCGGAAATTGCTGTAGGGGATGCCAAATCACGTTCTCATCAATTTACCATTCAGGAGCTGCATGGGAGAAAAAACTCCTCTACGCAGCGATTGGCGGAATGTGGCCAGAACTCTGCATTATTTGAGCAACACGGAGTCGCCAAAATTCCACCAATTCCACAGGCGGAACTGAATATTTCGGCCACCCCAAATCATGTCTTTTCAAATTGCGCGGTCTCCAAATATCATGGATTTTATAGCAAGGAGGAATTGAGCAGTTGTGCCAAACTGTTAGTAAGGTCGGGTTAGACTATAGCAGCAGTTTGTCAGCAGGGTCTGCTAGAAACATAAAAAAATGACTGAAGGTTTAACAGAGAGGTTTGTTGAAGGTCTGCAGTAGAGAGACAATCCCTCATTTCTGTGTCAGTACCTACACTTGGTTCCATGGAAATGCAGAATAAACTTCAAGACTGGTTAAACGAAAACACAGGCACTTGGAATAGCGTATATTGTTACATGGATTTAATTAAAAAACTAGCCAGCAAGCATTCAAAATAAGCAAGTCAATTGCTAATTAATGAACCAGAGCTTCACCTCTGATTAGTTGGAGAACATAGTGCTAAAATCCATACATTGTGGTGTTACATGATGGGGTACATTTATACACTGTTAATGCAAGTGAATTAACTTATCAAGTAGTTCGTCAAGGCATGGCTGGAATGGGTAACAGCAGTGGGGCAGGGCTTGGCAGGTGGGGGGAATTGGACAGACGACAGGATAAGCAAAGTAAAATAAATAATTTTTTTGAAAAACACATACCTTGTGCACGCTGCAATGCTGAGTCGTCGATGCATGAGCGTGGGTAAGTGATTTAACTTATTTATTTATTTTACTATACCTATCCCGTCTTCTGTCCACTTGTCCACTCCCCCCCTTCCCGCATCACCGCTGTTACCTGTGCCGGCCACACCTGTAGTTTCTAAGTATGAGGTTGATTACTTACTGCAGGACTCATGAATGCTTTACTTGTCTGAAGTTTTCGGTTACCTTAGGAATACTCAGTTGATTTGATGATATTAAAGCCATGAGTAATGATATTTACCCCAATATTAGGAACAGGTGAGTACTCCTTTTTGGCAGCTAAACATTTAGTTTGGTATATATATATATATATATATATATATGTATATATATATATATATATATATTCACTGAAAAAACCATAGGTTATAGACCATATATAGTTAGGAATTAGCATTTACAAAACCTTGAAAATTCACTGAAAAAACCATAGGTTATAGACCATATATAGTTAGGAATTAGCATTTAAAAAACCTTATTTTACTCACACAAAACCATTGAAATTCCATATATAGTTAGTTGCACTAACTATATATCGCGCACCCGCAATCCACTGCTGATCATGTCACATATTACATCATTCATGACATGGTCAGTGACATCACTGATGACATCACTGATGACATCTCAAATGACATCACTGATGACATCACTGATGACATCTCAAATGACATCACTGATGAGATCACTGATGACATCATCCAGTGACTGTGTGTTTCTGTAAAGTTTAAATATGTTTTACATATTGAAGAATGAGTAGATGTATAAGTGTCTGGACGAAGGATTTAGTAGGTGCATGACTGAATGTATGAGTGAGTGATTAAATGTGTCTCACTGAGTGCATGGGTTAGTGACTAAACTGTCTTAATTTGTGCATCATTATGTCTGTTGTTCTGTAAACTGCTGCATGTGTTGATCAGTAGCTATATGATTAACTATATGGGTTATTGATTGATTGTCCAAGTATTTGTATAGGAGACTGAGTGTGTGTGTGGCTGGCTGGGAGGTGTGTGACTCTGTGCCGATCAATGTGTACTTGTATCAATGATTGTATAAGAAAGTAAGTATGTGTTAGTGTATGTTTGAAAATGTAAGGTGCTCTATGTTTAACTGTATAGACAAGAAAATGGAAGTGTGATTGATTCTTTACAGGACTGACTAGGTGTGTGAGTAACTCCATGGATGAGTGGCAGAGTGTAAGTGTCTGTATAGGTGTATGAGTGCATATGATAGTGTTGTAAAGATGAGTGATTGTATGTATGAATGATTGTATGGGTGAATGAGTGAATGTGTGTGTAGACGTAGGAATCAGTGAGTACGTATGTAGTAACTAGTATTGGTGTGTCAATGGTTTCAAAAATTATACTCTGTATTTAACACTGGGTGAAACAGAGGTTATATTAAAACGTGAGGAGATGCATTGTATTGTCACATGAATGATATCATCAGTGATGTGGTCATTGATGTCATTTGAGATGTCATCAGTGATGTCATCAGTGATGTCACTGACCATGTCATGAATGATGTAATATGTGACATGATCAGCAGTGGATTGCGGGTGCGCGATATATAGTTAGTGCAACTAACTATATATGGAATTTCAATGGTTTTGTGTGAGTAAAATAAGGTTTTTTAAATGCTAATTCCTAACTATATATGGTCTATAACCTATGGTTTTTTCAGTGAATTTTCAAGGTTTTGTAAATGCTAATTCCTAACTATATATGGTCTATAACCTATGGTTTTTTCAGTGAATTTCAATGGTTTTTTAATAGCAAATATCATAAGCTGTCGAATGTCAAGTACGTGGTAAGTAAAAACATTTTCGTGTTTATGCACACTGATCTGCTTTGAATACTGCCCCCCACCCCTCATTTCTATTAGGAGTACTCTCTCTTTGCAGATAGTGAAGGGTAGTTAACGCAGCCCTTTGCCCCCTTTGTAATACGTCGTGCCTGCTTCTCTCTCCATTTGATTGATTGTTCTCTTTGGTTCATTCTCTATTTACAAACAAGCACAGAGTCGCAATACTCTGTTTAGTCTTTGCAGATAGCGAAAAATCGTGTAAAAAAACAAAAGGAATCGAGCAAAATCAGTAGGCCACTAATGGGATCTCTTTTTGACCTCGCTAAAATAGAAACATTAGGAACAACCTGTTGAAAATAGCAATGCGTATGTACATAAGCGGCGTTCATTTGTGTTCACAGTACCCCTTGTTGATTGTTTCAATCGAGCATTGAATTGTTCGAAGTTAATTCTCTTAAGGATCTTCTCTACCTGCAAACGAGGAAGAATAGGAATATTCTCTCTCCCTTTGCAGATAGTGAAGGGTAGGTAACGCAAGCCTTTAACACGTCGTACCTATTTCATTCCTCATTGATTGATTGATTGTCCGAACATTGACTGTTTGGGAATTAGTTCTTTTTGGAGGTATTCCCTGTTTGCAAATAAACGTAGGAAAATCTTTGCAAGTAGTGAAAGGGTACGTAATGCGGACCTTTCTCCCCCGTTGTAATCTGTCATGCCTATCTACTCCCCACTGATTGATGCACCTTTTTCACCCGGACCATTTACTAGAGATACGTCATCTGGCCCGACCAGAGAGCACCCCTAGTGAAAAGGACATATGCAATAATAACGAAGTGATCACTGTATCCTGTTAACAGAAACTTTACCATGAAACAACCTGGAAAGAAAAAAATAGGAAAACGAAAATCAGTAGGCCACTGATGAACATGAACTTTTATTAAACAACAAACAAAGAAACGATAACATAACGTAATGATAAAACCTATTAATGTCCTAGAAACAAGAAAACGTTAAAGTATGCCAGTGGTGAGAGACCAGAAAAACAGTCCGAGAAACCAAATCACCCCTCGCTGTCCCAACTCATGCACTCTGAAAGTTCAAAGTTTTGAGGAGTGCTTGTAACATTGTCTGAAGCCTATTTGCAATTGCTTCATCTTCACTATTCTTAAAGTAAGTGGGGGCTGTTGTGATGCGGTGCCACCCTGAACCGCTTGACGGAGGCCCCCGAGGGACGGTGTCATGTCGCGGACTCGGAGGGGGCGCTTGGCTCCGGCCCCCTCCCCAAGTCGTGTTGCCCTGGTGTGGCCTGAGATCGCCCCCGACATAGGTGGCCGGCTCCCGGGGTCAAGCGGAACTTTTTTCCTTTTGGTGACTCTTCCATTCTTCACCTTGTCCCACAATCCGTTTCACCTAAAGACACGCTGTAGTGGGGCACCCCTTTTCCGTTTCATTTGCCATTCAGCCCGCTTTTGCTACACTGTGCCTCTTCCGCTATTCAGCTGTTTACCGCCCGCTCTTTCGACTACAGCGTCTCGCTCACCATGTACTTGAGTTGCTCCCGCTCTTGCGGTGCAGCGATAGGCGGCTGCCACAGGACTCTCAAAATGGCGGCCATCTCTTCAGATTTGGGCGTGGTCCACTAAAATGGGCCTGCGACACCTTGGAACTCGGACGCTTGTCTGCTAGAGCTTGGGCTCCATTCTCGAAAGCGTCCCCTCATCCTTGAAGATTCTACAAAAGTCTTGGGGGCCCCCGACTCCCGCAGGCTTCTGGTGGGGAGCGCCTAGCATGATTGCTCGTGGAATGGCCACGACGGAGCTACGAAATGGTGGTGCTCTCATGCTAACGCCAGCTTCAGTCTGAAACATCCAGAAACACTGTAGACTACCAATTCGATCAGTTCCGGTAGCGCTCCAACGTGACCCGGTAGAGAAGAACTTGCCCTCCCCTCTTTGACTGATGGTTCTTGTTGCCTGTCCCTTCTGTTGTCATTTAACAGAACTATTTAGCCTGCTGAAAGGGGTTGTGTGCCGTCCGCTGGTTGGTGGAGACATTTTGACTATATTCTGGACCTGCGTTGTCGCGTAATGCGTCATATGACGTGCCGCGTTAGAAAGTTTAATAAATTATTAAACACAATAAACAATCCTTAAAAAATAAAAAAAAATAAAAAATAATCAACAAAACCAACAATCAATTAACAACAGTATTTGAAAAGTCTATCATTCATTTTTCATTGCAGTACGCTGCCCAGAAAGCTTCCCGGTTCCCGGACCGGGCGCTACCCACGCAAAAAAACAAAAAAAATTTTTTATTTTTTTTTGCCCCGCGGGGCCGTTTTAAAGCCTCCACATTAAACCTAGGGGGTCAGGGAGGATCTACTATGCCCCCTTATGGTTATTTGTCCCTTTGTTTTGGCCTCCTCTTGTCTCTCGATCCTACCGAGAGACAAGATGGCGGCCGCTACGGACTTTTTGGAATGTTGACAGACGCCAGAGAACCAATCAGCTTCGCTTCACAAAGCTCCGTTGCGCGAAAAGTACGCGTCCTGGAGCGCTGCCCAGAGCGCGCTTACAGATATATATCTTTTTTTAAACGTTAATTTCTCAAAATCCACTGGAGCACATATATTGAGACCTACAAAAGGCACATCGGGCTACCAGTCCCTACAATTTTGCCAAGTTTCGTGCAAATCCATTCAGCCGTTCGGGCTAAAAGTGAGGCCAACCGCCCTATGGAAATTAACATGGGAAAAACGCGTTTTGGGACCCCCCTTTTTTCTCGGCCCCCCCTTGACGAACCCCCCCAAAATTTTCAGGGGCTGCTCAGAAACAAAATGTGCCATTTTCCTGAAAATTTCAGCCAATTCCGTCCACAAACGCCAAAGTTATTAGACATAGAATTTTCAAAAATCCCATAGAGAAAAAATCCTAACTATATATACCTACTGGCGACCGCCAGTAGGTAATATATATATATATATATATATATATATATATATATATATATATATGTATACATGGCATGAATTTGGCAGTATGACAATTTGGGCCAGCAAAGGTGCACGTGGAAACTAAAATACTACGAGTGTATAGTCTGCAATTTCCCTGAAATACTTTAACAATTTGGAAAATGCAATTGCTGACTTTCTCGCAACATGAAAAAGACTTACCCAGTGCATCTTGGATGTTGAAGTATGCGAGGACTGCAGAGTGACGTTGCAGTCTTTGTTAAAGGGCGCAGCATCAAGGCTACGCCCGCAAAATTATCCAGAGGCTCACCTGTGATCAAGGCTTCATTAGCTGAAACGCGTAAGGAACCTATCTGCTGCCATGCTGGTGTATTCGAAATAAAGCTCCTGTTTTCTGAATTTGGTGCACGGCGCTCTTCTTTTGATTTTCAAAGGGAGGATTGTTTGGATATATATATATATATATATATATATATATATATATATATATATATATATATATATATATATATATATATATATATATATATGTATATATATAAATATATATATATATTTTAAACAGCAGCTACGTGGTAAAACTCACCTTGGCACATTCAGCTACTTAACCGGCACTGATGAGGCACACGCCGAAACGCGTCTGCCGGACGCTGATACTGTGGACATCGCGAAGCTTGATAAATGTGCACCGGTGGAAATAAATCACTTTTGGGAAACCTGAGCATGTGTCAGACCTGTCTTTTTAAAAAAGCAGGATTGGAGGAGTATGTTAAGGTGGAGGTCGGCTCTGCCTCATCTGACACGCCCCTCGGTCTGGAGCTCCGCATAATAACCGACAAACTTTCCTGGCTTGGAGTGCTTAGAAGGCACATATGCAGCGCCCCCCCAAACCTGGAGTGTCTCGAAGGTAATGGGGAGAGGGAGCAGACATTGCATTTGCTTAAAGGTTTGCCCAGTGGTGACGAATGCCGACCTGTGTTTCCCGCAACTAAAGGACCCAGAAAGAGCAACAAAAGCATTATCGTGTGCGAGGATGGGTCACTGTACCTTAATCTGACTTTGTTTGTTCGTAGGTTCCTCATTGCGGGAGTGGTGCACTGTGGCCGTGGTTTCCTGGCAGGGAGTACAGCGGTATTCAACAACGGAGGAACTTTCCCTGTCCGCTGTCTGTGAGAACGACTCCCAGCCAATGAAAACACTTGGACTGTATTTTAAAGAGCAGCTACGTGGTAAAACTCAGCTTGGCACATTCAGCTACTTAACCGGCACTGATGAGGCACACGCCAAAACGCGTCTGCCGGACGCTGATACTGTGGACATTGCGAAGCTTGATAAATGTGCACCGGTGGTGGAAATAAATCACTTTTGGGAAACCTGAGCATGTGTCAGACCTGTCTTTTTAAAAAAGCAGGATTGGAGGAGTATGTTAAGGTGGAGGTCGGCTCTGCCTCATCTGACACGCCCCTCGGTCTGGAGCTCCGCATAATAACCGACAAACTTTCCTGGCTTGGAGTGCTTAGAAGGCACATATGCGGCGCCCCCCCAAACCTGGAGTGTCTCGAAGGTAATGGGGAGAGGGAGCAGACATTGCGTTTGCTTAAAGGTTTGCCCAGTGGTGACGAATGCCGACCTGTGTTTCCCGCAACTAAAGGACCCAGAAAGAGCAACAAAAGCATTATCGTGTGCGAGGATGGGTCACTGTACCTTAATCTGATTTTGTTTGTTCGTAGGTTCCTCATTGCGGGAGTGGTGCACTGTGGCCGTGGTTTCCTGGCAGGGAGTACAGCGGTATTCAACAACGGAGGAACTTTCCCTGTCCGCTGTCTGTGAGAACGACTCCCAGCCAATGAAAACACTTGGACTGTATTTTAAACAGCAGCTACGTGGTAAAACTCATCTTGGCACATTCAGCTACTTAACCGGCACTGATGAGGCACACGCTGAAACGCGTCTGCCGGACGCTGATACTGTGGACATCGCGAAGCTTGATAAATGTGCACCGGTGGAAATAAATCACTTTTGGGAAACCTGAGCATGTGTCAGACCTGTCTTTTTAAAAAAGCAGGATTGGAGGAGTATGTTAAGGTGGAGGTCGGCTCTGCCTCATCTGACACGCCCCTCGGTCTGGAGCTCCGCATAATAACCGACAAACTTTCCTGGCTTGGAGTGCTTAGAAGGCACATATGCAGCGCCCCCCCAAACCTGGAGTGTCTCGAAGGTAATGGGGAGAGGGAGCAGACATTGCATTTGCTTAAAGGTTTGCCCAGTGGTGACGAATGCCGACCTGTGTTTCCCGCAACTAAAGGACCCAGAAAGAGCAACAAAAGCATTATCGTGTGCGAGGATGGGTCACTGTACCTTAATCTGACTTTGTTTGTTCGTAGGTTCCTCATTGCGGGAGTGGTGCACTGTGGCCGTGGTTTCCTGGCAGGGAGTACAGCGGTATTCAACTACGGAGGAACTTTCCCTGTCCGCTGTCTGTGAGAACGACTCCCAGCCAATGAAAACACTTGGACTGTATTTTAAACAGCAGCTACGTGGTAAAACTCACCTTGGCACATTCAGCTACTTAACCGGCACTGATGAGGCACACGCCGAAACGCGTCTGCCGGACGCTGATACTGTGGACATCGCGAAGCTTGATAAATGTGCACCGGTGGTGGAAATAAATCACTTTTGGGAAACCTGAGCATGTGTCAGACCTGTCTTTTTAAAAAAGCAGGATTGGAGGAGTATGTTAAGGTGGAGGTCGGCTCTGCCTCATCTGACACGCCCCACGGTCTGGAGCTCCGCATAATAACCGACAAACTTTCCTGGCTTGGAGTGCTTAGAAGGCACATATGCGGCGCCCCCCCCCCAAACCTGGAGTGTCTCGAAGGTAATGGGGAGAGGGAGCAGACATTGCGTTTGCTTAAAGGTTTGCCCAGTGGTGACGAATGCCGACCTGTGTTTCCCGCAACTAAAGGACCCAGAAAGAGCAACAAAAGCATTATCGTGTGCGAGGATGGGTCACTGTACCTTAATCTGACTTTGTTTGTTCGTAGGTTCCTCATTGCGGGAGTGGTGCACTGTGGCCGTGGTTTCGTGGCAGGGAGTACAGCGGTATTCAACAACGGAGGAACTTTCCCTGTCCGCTGTCTGTGAGAACGAATCCCAGCCAATGAAAACACTTGGACTGTATTTTAAACAGCAGCTACGTGGTAAAACTCACCTTGGCACATTCAGCTACTTAACCGGCACTGATGAGGCACACGCCGAAACGCGTCTGCCGGACGCTGATACTGTGGACATCGCGAAGCTTGATAAATGTGCACCGGTGGAAATAAATCACTTTTGGGAAACCTGAGCATGTGTCAGACCTGTCTTTTTAAAAAAGCTGGATTGGAGGAATATATATATATATATATATATATATATATATATATATATATATATATATTCAAAATCCTTTCACAAAAGTCGTACATACGCTCTCAGGAAAATGAGTCCAAACCCACACATGCTGGAACACAGGTTTATTCCACACAACGCGTTTCACCTTGCGGCTTGTTCACGTGTAGAATTTGCCAAGACCAAACACAGTGATAAAGTTACTCGCCAACATAGACAAAGGACCAATGGACATACGGGTCAAAAGTCGGCAATAAACGGTCGCCATCTTGAGTTAGTCAATTTTACATCAAAATTCCACAGAATGTGTTAAATAATGAGTACATGATTGCATTGCTCATATTAATAAAGCATCATATTATCAGAAGACTCAATGGCAAGTGCGCAATCCTGTCGAAAGTGGCAAGCATGTACATTGTTATGATGTATCTATCCTCATGACGATGACTCATATCGACAGTCAAATTCTCCTGGCAAGTGCCCAGTCACATACACAATGATACAGAAAAGAAGAATCACTCGTTGTCCAGTCTGGAATGTTCACAAATATTACAAAAGTGAATAACATACGTGGTCTCAACTAAGGAGTGCAAAGGTTAGGTACGCCCGTGCGGGTGAATGTTCGTGAAGTGGGCCCCTTCCTTTCCTCCTACAGAAAGAAAAAGAAAAGATAAAGTGAGAAAAAGATAAAATAACAAATTGAAGAAAACTGATCTCATATTAATCACATAATTTACATAATCATTTAATGTCTAGGAAGCACATTAAACATACAGAAAACCCAATTTCTAAAAACATACAGAAGCTCAATTGTATGTCATTCTTTCAGATGTATTGCCAGTTCCTCATCCATGTTGAGCCCACCCGGGGTTTTACTCTGGAAATCAATTATATAACGTGATTCTTTCTTTCTCAGAGCCAATACTCTATCACCCCCTCTTGGTTTCATGGGGATATGTTCCAAGATCATATAGCTGCAGTCAGAGGTGTTGGAAAAGTGTTGCTGTTCAAAATGCCTAGCCACAGGGTACTTGGAATCGTGATTGGTTATGGCTCGTAGATGTTCAAGAACACGTTTCTTGGCAGCACATGTAGTGCTGCCAATGTACCAAAGACCACAAGTACACATAATGACATAAATAACAAAAGTCATCCCACATGTCAGAAATTGTGTCAATTTTTTGGTTACCCCATTGTAAGTCACCGTATTCCTGTAAGTGCTGTTTTTGCAGGCCTTGCAGTGGCCACATGGGTAAAAACCGACTAAACCATGTTGTGTACTGGGTGAGAGGCTCATCACATCGTTTCTTACCACCAGATCCCGTATATTTCTGCTGCGTCTATACGTAATATTGGGTCTCTCAGGTATAGAATTACCCAGTACAGTATCTGTTTTAAGGATATCCCAGTTTTTAGTGATAATCCTTTTAACTCGCTGGGAGTCAGAGTTGTAAGTGAGGATCATCCGTGTGACATCCAATTCTTGAGAGTGAATCTCGTATTTGTCAGCCAGAGTGTCACTTCTGTCAACATCTGCTACTCGTTTGAGTGCTTTGTTCAATACCCATTGTGGGTACCCCCTTTTTGAAAATCTATCAATGATGTTGATAGTCTCCACCTCAAATGTTGACTTAGAATTACAGTTCCTCTTTGCCCTCAGCAGTTCACCATATGGAATGCTCCATTTCAGTGATTCAGGATGACTGCTGAGGGCATGTAGGATACTGTTGCCAGTGGTGGCTTTCCGAAATAGCGAGGTATGTATGGTGTTGTTTACAATATCCAATTTGACATCAAGATATTCAGTTGTGACACTGCTGATGTTACCAGACAAATGGATGTTGAAACTATTGGTGTTTAGTTTCTCAATAAAGGATTCCGCTTCCTCCCTGGTGCCACTCCACACAATGAACAAATCGTCAATGTAGCGGAGTCACATGACGATTTTGGTAAGATCCGCCGATAGGGTCGTGCTTGCAAATATCTTCTGTTCCCAAAACCCCATAAAGAGATTCGCGAAGCTCGGTGCAAAGCACGACCCCATCGCAGTACCCTTGATCTGCCTGTAGAGGGCGCCATTGAAGGAGAAAATGTTGTTTTGGAGACAAAATAATATCATCTCAACAACCATTTTGGTGTGTTCCCTGTATCTCAGTGCACGGTTTGACAAAAAGTGCTGGCGTGCATCAATGCCCTGTTGGTGGTCAATAATGGTATACAGGGAATGAACATCCAACACCACAAACAGATAATCTGAGCACCAATCTAAATTCTCAATACGTCCTAGGAAGTCTTTCGTGTCTCTGATGTAACTAGGTAGTTGACAAACATATTCCCTCAGGAAGAAGTCGACATATTTAGAGATATGTTCCCCGACACTTCCTATGGAAGACACGATAGGGCGTCCAGGAGGTTTAGTATCGTGTTTGTGGATCTTGGGTAATAGATACAAGATTGGGAGTTTAGGGTAGTCTCTTTTAAGATAGCAGTACTCCTCCCACGTTAGTAAACCTTTATCCTTCCAATTCACAAGTTTATCCCAGATAGAAGTGATACTTTGGTTGTAGATCTGGTTGGTCACAGGTATATAAAAGTTTAGATCGCTCAGTTGTCGCATAGCTTCACTAATATAATCCTCCCTTTGTAGAATCACTATATTGCCCCCCTTATCCGCAGGACGGATAACTAGAGAGGTGTCATCTTGGAGGCTTTTAAGGAATTTACGTTGGTTAGAGGATAGATTATTCTGGTTCCTGTCATTCATTTTCCCACATTTGCGTCTAAGGTCAGTCAGCCCCATAATCATACATTCATGAAAAGTATCTACACTATCATGAGGAAGTATTGGCATGAAAGTAGATTTCATTCTGAACTCTGTTTTGGCAGATGCGCCATGTTCTAGCTGCATATCATTCAACACTTGTGTCGTGCTCATGTGTGCATAAGTGGTGACATCAGGAGTATCCAACTCGGCTATAGTAACTAGAGCATCTACATCACCAATCTAAAAAATTCAAATCATTGACATAAGTATCAGTATTAGACACAGGTCTAACATTTTGTCCCAGTCTTTTAAGTTTGTGCCATTTCTTTAGTTTAAGTTTGCGCACAAACTTGAAAGTATCAATCCTAGTGTCGGTATAGTTAAAATGTGATGAGGGACAGAAGGATAACCCCAAACACAGAGTTCTTTTTTCATAGTCAGTTAACTTTTTCTTAGATAAATTCACAATTGTTTTATTTACCATTGTGGCATCCATTAGTATGTTTTGTTGGAGCGCGTTGTACGATTTCCCATGGCGCCCTTTGTTTTGTCGATGTTCCCAGCATTGTTTGAGCCGTTTTTTGCGGTTGCGGCGTTTCCCCTTGTCTTGCCTCATCCGCGTCCTCTTCCCCTTGGTGTTGGTGATGCATGCTCTCTCGCATTCTGCCGATCCTGTTGCATCACCCTGAACTCGTCTAAAAAATTGACTTGTTTTCTGGAGGTGGTTTCTCTCCTGACACGCTTCCTTCTGTGATGTCAGACTCAGTTTCACTCAGGATGTTACTTTCATTGTGGTTACTATTGGTAGAGTCAATGTTCGAATGCTAGGATTGGTTCCTATATAGATGGTCATACTTCCTACTGAAAGTGAGAATCCTGCCACATTCATAATCGGCATAGTCTCTGTTCATTTTCCTTTGTTTTCTTAGTTTGATATCTTCCTCATATTTGTTTAAACGTTCCTTCATGTTGTCAAGCGTTTTTTTCAGTGCATCTTTGTCCATTGCTTGTGTTAATTCCTCTACAATTGCCTGGGTCTGTTTCAATAGATCTTCTCTATCCGACCATGCAAATTTAATTAACATTTCCATCTTTGTACGTGAACTTGCAGCTGAATGATCTGACCACTCTTTCAACATTGCAGGGTTAGGTGCCTCATATGTAGGAGTTATGAATATCCTGAGACCTCGAGGTGCCATGGCTTGGTCCACATAATTTTGGAGTGAGATAGCTTCCCACCATTTGGATAATTCCATGCGTCTGAGTTTCTCCAACTTTTTGATCTTTTCATCTAGGCTTTGTTTTTGAGGATCTGAGCTCTTTGTTCTAATCATGTTAGTAGAATTATTGGGTTTTCGGCTGAAGAGAGTCAAGGCAGCCGCCCTCCTCTCCGCTTCTTCTTCCATGCTGGTATTAGGTTAAATCCCAAAATAACCTGTGTTTAATTAATCATCAGTCTTGTGTGTTAATCAGTGGGTAAGTGACTCACGATCCCCTCTCTGGAAATAGAGAGTTCCCTTTGCCAGACAACGTTCCTAACAGCAACGATTCAGGATGACGCTATAGTTTGTTTAAAGACACACGTGTGTATTTTTGCCGGCTGTCACACACCAATAAATAAACTCAAACCGAAAAACGTCTTCACATTCAAGACGTGTTGCCAGTCGACCACACAACTAAACGATCCACCCTTGTATAACACACAGTCGTACCCACATGCAGTCTCTCACCGCACCCGGACCGTTAACCCCGGAGCTGTATGTTTAATGTGCTTCCTAGACATTAAATGATTATGTAAATTATGTGATTAATATGAGATCAGTTTTCTTCAATTTGTTATTTTATCTTTTTCTCACTTTATCTTTTCTTTTTCTTTCTGTAGGAGGAAAGGAAGGGGCCCACTTCACGAACATTCACCCGCACGGGCGTACCTAACCTTTGCACTCCTTAGTTGAGACCACGTATGTTATTCACTTTTGTAATATTTGTGAACATTCCAGACTGGACAACGAGTGATTCTTCTTTTCTGTATCATTGTCTATGTGACTGGGCACTTGCCAGGAGAATTTGACTGTCGATATGAGTCATCGTCATGATGTTAGATACATCATAACAATGTACATGCTTGCCACTTTCGACAGGATTGCGCACTTGCCATTGAGTCTTCTGATAATATGATGCTTTATTAATATGAGCAATGCAATCATGTACTCATTATTTAACACATTCTGTGGAATTTTGCTGTAAAATTGACTAACTCAAGATGGCGACCGTTTATTGCCGACTTTTGACCCGTATGTCCATTGGTCCTTTGTCTATGTTCGCGAGTAACTTTATCACTGTGTTTGGTCTTGGCAAATTCTACACGTGAACAAGCCGCAAGGTGAAACGCGTTGTGTGGAATAAACCTGTGTTCCAGCATGTGTGGGTTTGGACTCATTTTCCTGAGAGCGTATGTACGACTTTTGTGAAAGGATTTTGAATTACGATTACCGGCACGCTCCACCGGAGTGTACGCCACCCCTCATTGGGTCCCAGTATCTCGGCAGGAGCCCCTTTGTGTTTGTTTATATATATATATATATATATATATATATATATATATATATATATATATATATATATTCACTGAAAAAAACATAGGTTTCACACATGTTATAGTTAGGAATTAGCATTTGAAAAACCTTAGAAATTCACTAAAACAACATAAGTTTCACACATGTTATAGTTAGCTGGACATTTCACTCATACAAAACCATTGAAATTCCCCCGTTATAGTTAGTTCAGCTAACTATAACTCGTGCACCCGCAATGCACTGCTGATGACGTCACATACTGCATCACTCATGACATGGTCAGAGACATCACTCATGACATCACTGATGACATCTCAAATGACATCACTGATGATATCATCCAGTGAATGTGTGTCTTTCTGAAAAATACATATGTTTTATATATGTATATCTAAAGGTTGATGGAAGAATAAATGGGTAAATAAATGTCTAAATGGTTAATCTTTTGTAAAAATGATTGCATAACTGACTTATTAAGTGTATCTTAGTGAATACATGTATTAGCGAGTAATGTTTAAATATGTAAATATCTGTATTAGTGTCTCACTTTGTCTATAAGTGGCTGCATGGGTTAGTGAGTCGCTACATGAGTGTCTATATGAGTTATCAGTTGGCTTTTTGAGTATCAGTACGAGTGTCTGTATGGTTCGGTGGGGAGTATTACTTAGCTCATAGATGCATGAATGAGTAACTCACTGTTTGTATGTGTTTTGAAGACAGCATGTGTGCAGGACTCTATGGGTGTATGAGTGTGTGTATGAGTGTGTTAGTGAGTGAATGACTGTCTCAATAGTATCTTTATGAGTAACTACATATGTTTTAATCTACTATATGTGAGTATTGATGTATAGAAGTGATTATATGTGAGAGTGTGAGAGATTGGAAGAGTTCCTGTATAAATAAGTATGTTTTTCTATAAGTGATTGTTTAAAAGAGTAAGTATGTGTACGTTTCTGTAAAAGTAAGTGTAGTGGTGTGTGTATAGCTGTATATGCAAGTAAATGGATGTTTGATAGTTTATTTGCATGTGTGAGTATGTGTGTGAGTAACTGTATGGATAAGTATCGGTTTGTAACAGGATGTATAGGTATATGAGTACATATGATGAGTGAGTACATGTATGAGTGACTATATAGAACTGTTGGTGAATGTGTAGATGTGTATGTAGATTTTGGAATTACTGAATAGGTTGTTCTAACTGGTATTGGTATCTCAATTTTTTTGAAAATTTTAGTTTCTATTTTTGAAGGTGTGTATCAAAGGTTATATTAGGGTGAGAGGAGGTCGGTCACTCTTTCACAAGGATGATGTCATCAGTGATGTCATCAGTGATGTCATTTGAGATGTCATTAGTGATGTCATGAGTGATGTCATGAGTGATGTCACTGACCATGTCATGAGTGATGTAATATGTGACGACATCAGCAGTGCATTGCGGGCGCGCGAGTTATAGTTAGCTGAACTAACTATAACAAGGACATTTCAATGGTTTTGTATGAGTGAAATGTCCAGCTAACTATAACATGTGTGAAACCTATGGTTTTTTAGTGAATTTCTAAGGTTTTTTAAATGCTAATTCCTAACTATAACATGCGTGAAACCTATGGTTTTTTCAGTGAATGTCTAAGGGTTTTTAAATGCTAATTCCTAACTATAACGTGGCTGAAACCAATGGTTTTTTCAGTCAATTTCTAAGGTTTTTTAAATGCCAATTCCTAACTATAACGTGGCTGAAACCTATAGTTTTTTCAGTGAATTTCAAAGGTTTTGTAAATGATCATTTTTAAATGTATTCATTGTTATATTTTTTCTACTGATTTACTACATTATTTTAAATTATTCATTTTTAGATATTTTATTTTTTAAATTACATTACATATTTTTTAAATATTTTTTTAAGAAATATTGAAATTGTAATATATATATATATTTTTAAATGTATATATATTTTATATATCAGGAATGTCCAGTATGCGCCAGGGGACTGCATTGCAGTGAAGTGTAATGAGGCCATGACCCTCTTTACACCTCTCTGCAACGCAGCCCCCTGGCACGTTTGCAGTGGGGAAACTAATTCCCCTTGCATACTGGGGGTCCCTGGGGGCCAACTAGCCCACCAGGAGCCTCTAGTATGCGCCAGGGGGCTGCATTGCAGAGAGGTGTAAAAAGGGGCGTGGCCTCATTACACCTCTCTGCAAGGGAGCCCTCTGGCCCATACTGGAGGCTCCTGGTGGGCTAGTTGGCCGTGAGCCTCCCGCATACTTAATATTAAAGCCCCGGGGCAAACGCGCCCTGTAGCATGTTCTAAGTTGGGGGATTAAGTCCCCTTGCATACTGGTGGTCCCTGGGGGCCAACTAGCCCACCAGGAACCTCAAGTACACTCCAGGGGGCTTCGTTGCAGTGAAGTCTAAAAAGAAGCGTCGCCTCATTACACCTCTCTGCAATGCAGCCCCCTGGCGCGTTTGCAGAGGGCGAACTAATTCCCCTTGCATACTGGAGGTCCCTGGGGGCCAACTAGCCCACCAGGAACCTCCAGTATGCGCCAGGGTGCTGCCTTGCAGAGAGGTGCTGCAACGCAGCCCCATGGCGCGTTTGCAGAGGGGAAACTAATTCCCCTTGCATACTGGGGTCCCTGGGGGCCAACTAGCCCTCCAGGAACCTCCAGTATGTGCCAGGAGGGGGTGGGGGTCCCCGGGGCAGTGTGGGGGGATTGGGCCCCCCCACACTTCTTTTTCACTATGCCCCTGGGATTTGGTCCCCCCGGGGGCTAATTTGAAAAAAAGCAGACCGTTAATTTTTTCACGTACGTACGGGTACCCCGTGATTTTAAAAAAAAACATTTTTTTTTGGGCCTGGGGGTCCTTGTGGGACCCCCTGAGCAGGTCTAGGGGGTCAGGGTGTTTCTACCCTGTGCCCTTTTTGCGTTCTACACGTTTGTTTTTCTGCTTTCTTGTGCCTCGGTCTACAGAGCACAAGATGGCTGCAACACTTCCTGGTTTGGAGTGTTGACAGCCAATGAGCATGCAGCTCGTACTCGCAAAGGTGCGCGTACCTGTACGTGTACTGTACGCGTACCCCGCGATTTAAAAAATAAATAATAATAATTTTTGGCCTTGGGGATCCTTTTGGGACCCCCTGAGCAGGCCTAGGGGGTCAGGGTGTTTCTACCCTGCCCTCTTTTTGCGTTCTACACGTTTGTTTTTCTGCTTTCTTGTGCCTCGGTCTACCGAGCAAAAGATGGCTGCAACACTTCCTGGTTTGGAGTGTTGACAGCCAATTAGCATGCAGCTCGTACTCGCAAAGGTACGCATACCTGTACGCGTACTGTACGCGTACCCCCCGATTTAAAACAAAAAATAATAATAATTTTTGGCCTTGAGGTCCTTGTGGGACCCCCTGAGCAGGACCAGGGGGTCAGGGTGTTTCTACCCTGCCCCCTTTTCTTAGTTTTCACCTTTGTTTCCCTGTTTTCTGGTGCCTCAGTCTACCGAGGCACAAGATGGCTGCCAACACTTCCTGGTTTGGAGTATTGACAGACAGTTGACAGCCAATGAGCATGCAGCTCGTGCTCAGAAAGGTACGCGTACGGTAAGCTCCTCAAGATATACTTATGATTTTACTTATGATTTTCACAGGAACTACTGAACGGATTTACACTATTTAACAAAAAGCGCAATCTGCGAAACTAACTCTACCTTTTTGTCAAATTTGGTGTAATTCCCCATCGCCGGCCGGAGGTTGGGGAAACTTTGGACTTTGTAATATATATATATATATATATATATATATATATATATATATATATATATATATATATATATATATATATATATATATATTACGCTCAAAGAACTTCTCCGTGGTGTAAAAGAAGAGAGCAGCACTCAGGAGAATTACTAGGCAGCGTGCAGTTTATTTAGCACAGACAAACGTTTCGGCAAAAAGCCTTCGTCGGTGTCACAACCCATAATTCAAAACACACCTTAAATAAAATCATGTGGTTAATCATAGACATCAACAAGGGACTAAACCCCCAGCAATACCATAAGCGCCATCTTAGAATGGTTTTCTGAGAATCAAAACCATACAGATATGAACCATGAATTGGTTAAATCAAATAGGCAGAGGGCAAAGTTCGATAATGCATTCCAATAATTATACAAAAGAAGTATAGCCGTGGATCGGCAAGGGTCCCTTGAATGAAGAGAATAAACAAATTCATGACCACAAACAATAAGGTGCTAGAAATTATACATAAATATGTGCAAAAAGGAAGTGGCCTACTTCATGTCAGCAGTCAAAGTGAATAGTGTTAGGTGCTATAATTCCACCATAAGTGAATGATATAGAAAAAAAGATTAATTAATCAGTCCTGCAACACAACAAAACAGGCAGCCAAACGTCCGTCTGGCGGGAGATAAACACAAAGCTATATACAAGTGGTCATAACTATACAATGGAGAATGGTCATATTCATAAGATCCATCCAATCAAAATTTGATTAATGTAGAGAATGATCTAAATCAGAGTACCTACACAAACATACAGATACTAGCACAGTCTAAGAGGAGTGAGATTCGATACGAGATGTATGGTGTATATACAGTATGCTATTAATTATGGGAAGATATATATGTGTGTATATATATGCACACAATACTTTACAGAAGCTGTTGATCAGCCTGAGTATATAATATAACCATATAATCTAAGCATAGTATGTACATTATATACATATTTACATTTTCATAAGTTGACCATACTTTCAAATAGCTATGCAAGATGTTCTAGCATACAGATGGTATAGAGACAAGATGGAATATCGCATACTAATGACTACATACTTTTATTCTGCCCTTTCATTTTCCCAGATGGACCACCATATCCTCACCACTATTCATACCCTTGGGGAACTTGGTGGACAGATCGATTATGTATCTAGACTCAAGACGTCTGAGCCTCCTTAACCTGTCTCCACCCCGTGGATTGGATGGGACATAATCCAAGCCAAAGTAGCGCAATTTCGTTCTATCCCTTTGATGGTGTTCGGCAAAATGCCTCGCTACTGGGTACGCGGGGTCCACCTTTTCGATAGCCCTCTGATGTTCGAGCACTCTCAGTTTAAGTTGGTTGATGGTACTACCAATATATCTGAGACCGCATGGGCATATCAGACAGTACACAGCATAGGTGGTGCTGCAGGTGATAAACTTGTTGATTTTCTTAGTCTTACCAGCATCAGGAATATCATATTGCAGAACCCTACGGCTGTTGCTACAAGCTTTACATTTCCCACATGGGAAAAAACCACTCATAGTTTTCAGAGTGTTGGTATTACTTTGAGTGTATATATATATATATAGATCTATATATATATATATATATATATATATATAGATATATAGATCTATATATATATATATATATATATATATATATAGATATATATATCTATATATATATATACACATATATATATAAATATATATATATGTATATATATATATATTACCTACTGGCGGTCGCCAGTAGGTATATATAGTTAGGATTTTTTCTCTATGGGTTTTTTGAAAATTCTATGTCTAATAACTTTGCCGTTTGTGGACGGAATTGGCTGAAATTTTCAGGAAAATGGCACATTTTGTTTCTGAGCAGCCTTTGAAAATTTGGGGGGGGTTCGTCAAGGGGGGGCCGAGAAAAAAGGGGGGTCCCAAAACGCGTTTTTCCCATGTTAATTTCCATAGGGCGGTTGGCCTCACTTTTAGCCCGAACGGCTGAATGGATTTGCACGAAACTTGGCAAAATTGTAGGGACTGGTAGCCCGATGTGCCTTTTGTAGGTCTCAATATATGTGCTCCAGTGGATTTTGAGAAATTAACGTTTAAAAAAAGATATATATCTGTAAGCGCGGACCAGGCAGCGGTCTGGTTCGCGGACTTTTCGCGCAACGGAGCTTTGTGAAGCGAAGCTGATTGGTTCTCCGGCGTCTGTCAACATTCCAAACAGTCCGTAGCGGCCGCCATCTTGTCTCTCGGTAGGATCGAGAGACAAGAGGAGGCGAAAGCGAAGGGGCAAATGACCATAAGGGGGAATAGTAGATCCTCGCTGACCCCCTAGGTTTGATGTGGAGGTTTTAAAAGGGCCCCGCGGGGCAAAAAAAAAAATAATAATAATAATCGAACGGCTGAATGGATTTGCACGAAACTTGGCAAAATTGTAGGGACTGGTAGCCCGATGTGCCTTTGCTAGGTCTCAATATATGTGCTCCAGTGGATTTTGAGAAATTAACGTTCAAAAAAAGATATATATCTGTAACAGCGCTCCGCTTCGCGTACTTTTCGCGTTACGGAGGTTTGCGAAGCTGATTGGTTTTTCGGCGTCTGTAAACATTCCAAACAGTCCGTAGCGGCCGCCATCTTGTCTCTCGGTAGGATCGAGAGACAAGAGGAGGCCAAAGCGAAGGGGCAAATGACCATAAGGGGGCATAGTAGATCGTCCCTGACCCCCTAGGTTTGATGTGGAGGCTTTGAAAGGTTCTCGCAGGGCAAAAAAATATATACCGTTTTTTTAGTTTTTTTGCGTGGAGTGCGCTCGGTTCGCGAACCGGGAAGCGTTCTGGGGAGCGTACTTTCTTGAAAATTAGTGAAAAAAGTTAGAGTACAATAATAATTGTGAGTGATCAGATGTAGGGTAGCTCTGAGAAGAGCTTTTGGGTTTATGGTACATTTAGGTACTTATAAGTAGGTACCAATGCACATTCTTAAATTCAGAGTGAAAACTCTGTTGCCCTCATCTGAGAAGTGAACTCCATCTCCTCTGTAGATATCTTGCATGTAGTAACGCAAGTTATTGTTGTACAGGGAGCCCATTCCATGGTCTCTCATGTAAGCTGAAACAGATTTGTTTACATGCTTCCTCGATTTCTCAATTTGTGGACAAAATTGGTTCGACCACCTCCATTTCTGTCTTTGGCATATATTTGAATATACCAAGGCAGTCTGAGGAAAAAGTGCCATCAATTGCTCAAAGGTGTCCTTTAAAAGCATTTCCAGACCTACCCCAGTCAAAGTGCCCAAATCATTACCTCCACAGTGCACAATTAACAGGTCAGGTTTTGGCAAATGCATAAAGGTTTTCACCAATGGTATCAATTGGTGACATTTTAATCCTCTGTGGCCAAACCACTTAATTTCCACATCTTGTAAATTGAGGTTAGGTAAATTCCTGTTTTCAGCGTACCTTTGAGCCCAATAGATGTAGCTATGTCCAACAATCCAGACAGAAAACATGGCGAGAGAAGGTTCTCCTGCAGTCAGATGAAGTGTGGCAATGAAATGGCAGTTGAAAAAATGAGAGTGTAAAATGAAAAAAACTGAGGAGTTTCTGTGTTAATGAAGCAGTAAGAGTGATTGGTGGATTTTGATTGCTGAAAACAGAAAGTTAGTGTGCATGGATGAGTTCGTTGAAAGATGTATTTTGAGTGGCGAAGAAAAAATCATTAAATGAAAGAATGCTTTGGATATGCAGGTGCACTGAGAGTTCAGAGTTCAATTGCAACATTGTTGTGTGAGAGGTCTTGCAAGAGGTGGTTGCTATGCAGAAAAAGCAGAGAGGGGGCAGAGGGGGGAAGGGTTTTGCTTTGAAAAAAAGTGAGGGAAGAGTTTTGATTGGGTGACATGAGAGATCTGTGTGAGGAATTACAGCATTTCTGTGCTTTTGATAGCTGCAGACTCTGGAGTGCATACCTTTTGCTCTGCTGAAGACAAATTGGTGTGTTTCTGAGACTGTTTTGAAACTCAAAGTACTTGCTAAGGTGAGAAAAAATTTCTTTAATTTAGATAGAAAATAGTGTGCTTTAAGGAGAAAATTATGAAGAAAGTTGTGTTTTTCAAATGTTGCTTTGTCTCAAGTGTTTCACAAATAGATTTTGTTTGTTTGAGAAATTGTAATTGGAGAAAATGTGAAGTATTAGTACTGACAGGGCTTTTATGTGCATAGGAGCTGTGGAGTGTTTTCAAATTATGACTTGTAAATCGTTTTTGAGAAAAAGCAATGGTTTTAATATTGATGAGAAGGACATAATGGTGTCTGCTTCTTTATAAGGTAATTGAGAGTCTTTCCCATTTCAATGTAAGAAGTTTGTCTGTGGAGCAAATTGCTTGTAAATATGCTCCCACCTGTGCATGGCAAATTTAGATTTTGAATGTTTCCGTTACATAGGCATGTTAAAGGTGACTGAAACATGCTGCAAAGGCAATCAAAAAATGCTTTTATGTGTCTTAAGGACATTTTAAGTCATTTCCCCATGTGCAGTGTTTTCAAATTATGAGTTGAAAATCGTTTTTGAGGTAAAGGAATGTTTTCAAAATTTATGTGCGCCATATGACCCCAAATTTTTTTTTCAGGGGTGCAGCAGGGTGTTCTTGAGATACCCCTGCACCGTCGGAAAAATTCGTAATTTGCGATGAGGTAATTGCTAATCGCAAATTGCACCTTCATTCCTATGGGCCTCCTGCTGCATGGAAATGAATGGGTAATCTTGCTGAAATGCAAAGTCGAATCTGTATTTAAAAGGGTCTGCACCTCTGTACGGGTGTTCGCTATGTGAAGCACGAAAGTTTCACGGGCCGAACTCAAGGCCACCTCTCTCTGAGACAAAAGAGCTCTTATTCTTGCCATGCTGTTGAAATGTGCTCCCAAGGTTGGTATTTGTGGCCAGATTGAAAACTCCCTATGTTCATGTGTGGGAGGAAATAGAACATTTCTGCAGCAAATAACCCGTTCATTTACTGTTACGATAAAATGAATACTTTTAATTAACCCAGAACAATCTTCATTATTGAGCATCAAATAACTACCATTTTCCAAGAACTTGAACGTGGGGATGATAGCAGGAACTGGCGTGCCTTGCAACACGCAAGCCATATTTGGTCGGTGTTTGTTGCATGAACCGTGTAACTGTCTGTGCCTACACATTAGTGAATGATCTGGCGTCTCAGTGCATTCCTCTCCATTCAGATAAAGTTCTTGATCATCTTTGAAAATCTGTATGTGTATGGAAGCGACCAGACTTGATGAAGAAAACCACTACCTAAAGGTTAATAACGACCTATTGGTATATATTTCATACAATTTGAAAACTTATATAAAGCAAAAGGCAGCGTTATTAAACCGTGGATAAGGCACGTTGCCAAAGCAGTCAACCTTTTGGATTTATACTGGAAATGTTAAAGGAAGAATTACGGAGTAGGGCCTGTAAATCTTTAATAGACAACGAGTAAAATTACTCCAACCATCGTATTCCTCTAACTCCGGGATAGTAGGGGTGTTTAATTTTTTAGAAGGAGCCAATCCAAAGCATTTGGTCTGGGAAATTGTTTCATTCACAAACAACATATGTTTTGGGATGAGACATGCACGGTGGAAAGCCTCAGTGCCTTGTACCTGCCAGGTTCGTGAACCCCAAACTGATGTAGATCCTGGATATTTTTACTCTGTATTACGTTAGCATGGTCTCATTACTGGTTTAAACGCCATTTTTCCTTTTTTGTAACTTCTGCACACGACACTTAGTTGTTGCTTTAGCTTTCAGCCTACCTGCGTCAAGATCTATGCCTGCTTCAAGCAGGCGCAGGGTTTTGATGTAGCTTTGTCCTATCTGATTGTAAATGCGGCACACCGTGGGTGGCAGAGCAGCGGTGCACGTTAACTGGTGCATCCCTGGGGATGTGCTAGTTAATATAAATCTGCCCCTTTACATTTAATTATGTGCAGGGGACACAGAGTAGGTGAGGTTTATCCAAGGTTAAGAAGAGATGAGTCCTGTTCAGTGAAAAATTGAAGATAGGCTTCAGTATATTATATACTTAAGTAGTGTGTTAAGTTTTTGATGACTGTTATTAATTTACTGTTGGGTAATAGTGGTTAATAACATTTTTTATTATATTTTACCACAGATTCAACTGCACATTATTTCAAGATTTTAGGATGCCTAGCAAAGAAAGAGTAAGAAAGGCTGGAAAACGTCAAAGACAGCAGGAGCATGGAATATTGCAGCAGTCCTCTAACAAAAAGATTTGTCAAGTCACCAAGAAAGCACCGGGTAAGAGTCGAAAAACAGTCATAAGAAATATGTGTAGTAAAAAAAATATTACTACAGAAAATGTTTCACTCCAGAAAAGGAGACCGAATTCAAATGGTAAGGAAAGGCCAATGAGAAATGTTACTGCTAGAGTAAGAGATAACTCTATGCATGAAAGTAGAAGGAAACAACAGTTTAGGGATATTCGTAAACGAATGTTCCGCAACAGGATAATTGGGAATTTGTTAAAAAATATTAAGAAAGGTCAGCAGAAAGTGGTTTTTTATAAGAGAAAAAAAATAGTTGAGAAAGTTATTGATCAGGCCTTTGAAATTAAACGTACGTTATTTATTTTGACAATCAATAGAATTAGGAAGCTAAACAAGGTAATTTATGATTTCAAAAGAAATAGTAGATGGAAGAGAATAGTTAATCGTAGTAATTTTTGTGAAGTTTTTTCTGGAGAATGGATGCATAGTTCAAGCTCTGAGGCATTTTTTAATGAGGAGAGTTATTTCCAGGATAATGATTTGGTGCATGCAGTTGACACCAGTGGTCGAGCTTATGAAGTGAAAGATGGTTGTCCAGTTGAAAAAGAAAAACTTGTGAGAACAGAGATAGAAGAGGTGTTAGGTAATGAGGTTTTAGGGAGACGTCCTAAGGGTCCTGTGTACACCTGGAAGTGTAGTAGTATTTGCAGTGTACGACAGGATTCCATCAATTTGCTTTGTGATTTTATACGGTCGTTTAGTAAGAAAAGTTTGAAGCAGAAAATGAAGTTGTTGCAAGAATTAGATCCTTGCAGAGTGAGAGAAGTGATAGGTTTGCATGGTCATTCACTGGCTTGTCTTTCCAGGAGAGTATGCCAGAGTGTTTTTCATCATTTCAGGATGCTAGCAGTGCATCATAATAAAGTGAGGAAATTAGTTAGAATGTTGTATTATGCTAAGAGTCCAGCAATTATGCTAAAACAATTATGCGCTGCTCTTTTGCATGGTTCTGAAATAGATGTGAAAAATATATGTGAAGAAATTGAGTTTTGTTACTTTGGAAGTAAAGAGGAGAATGTTGAAATTGACCAAGAAGAAGAGAGTAATGTGGAAGATAGTGTACAGGTTTCCAGTACAGATAATTTCCAGAGGGAAATTGCGACGTTTGAGGTGAAATCAAGTGAGAGGCAAATTTCACTTGTGTGTGTTGTCGACGCACTTATTATAAGAATCAGACTAAGTTAGTGGATTTATATGGAAAAAGTGAAAGGGAAAATAATAGTGAATGGAAGGATTTTACAACATACTTGATGGTAGAAAATTGTTTTGATTTGGGATTGGATCAACGTGTGTGTACTTATTGTTGTAACAAATTAAATCAAAACCAGATGCCTGCTAGAGCAGTTCATAATAATCTGGAATTGGTTGAAATTCCTTCTGAATTGAAGGATTTAAATACTTATGAATCTATTTTGATTCAAAGTATCCATCCCTTTCAGGCTATTGTAAGAATGGAGCCAAAGACAGGGAAATTGCCTCCATCAGATTTACAGAGAGGATTAAAGGGAAGAGTTGTTTATTTGCCTCTAGATTTGAAGAAAAACATTAACACAATTGGAGTAGAAAAAGTGGAAGAGGAACCTCTGGTTATCTTAGTTAATGGGGTTCCGACAAAGAATAAGAAAATATGGCAAGATTTAGTAGATGTTAGGAAAGTCAAAAGGGCAACATTGTATTTGAAAAAATATAATAAATACTATAAAAATGTATATGTTGCAGAAGAGGAAGTAAGTGAGGAAGAGGATAGCGATTTGTGTGCTGGTCAAATTGAGAAAGTAGAACCCTGTACTAGTGAAGAAATATATGAACATTATAGTGTTCATCCTTTGCATTCCAAGGAAGTCATGGGGAATGCTATTGAGTTGTTTCAAATGAAACAAGCGAAAGGGAGTCCCATTAGTGTTTGGGAGGAAAGTTTGGAAGCTCGGTGTTTCCCACAGCTTTTTCCAACAGGTCAGGGAGGAAGATATGATGAGCGACCTCATCAAATTCCTGCTTCTGAATACCGGACTTTGCGATTGTATGCAGGAGATCCTAGGTTTCGACAATGCATTCCTTATTTGTTTCATCTCCTGTTTGAAAGCGATCTGTCTGGACTGTCATATGCAGTGAACCACATCTTGAAAAGTGGTATACACATGCAAAACATCTCGGCAAGTGACTTTATGGATAAAGTCAATGTCCAAGACAGTATTTTGGATTCTCACCTGATTAATCTCATGGCGTGTCAGCGTGGTACTAATGAGTACTGGTACCGTCGTCATGGTGATTTAAAATGTATGCTGAGGAACTTAGGAACTCCCACATGGTTCCTCACTTTGAGCTGTGCTGAGTATGGCTGGGAAGACTTACTTGAATTTCTACGAGAGGCAAATGCTAACGTAGAAAACATCGAATTCAAGACACCCGGAGAACTGTGCTCTTTGGATCCAGTCAATGTATGTAGGTACTTCAATCATAGATTTGAAGGTATGATGTCTTTCATCATGAATAAGAAGAATCCACCTCTTGGAGAGGTGTTGGATTTCTTCTGGAGGAAGGAGTACCAAGCAAGAGGTGCTCCTCATATACATATGTTGCTGTGGATCAAGGATGCACCTAAATTTGGAACGGATGCAGACGACTCAGTGATGAGTTTCATAGAACAGTATTCTACGTGTGCTGTTCCAAACGCAAAGGAGAAAAAAAGCCTAAGAGAAAAAGTTCTACGTTTCCAAAGCCATCGATGTGGAAAGTACTGTCGTCGTAAATTCCGGAACAAAGACAAGTTCTACACCAAATGTCGTTTCGGCTTTCCACGATCGGTGATTTCTAAAGGAAGAGTGAACAGTTTGATGTCTTCGCTGCGACATAATGTGATGAAGAAATCACCTAAAAATACATACAATTTGAAGAGGAACGAAGAGTCTAAGTACATCAACGACTACAACCCGGTGATTTTGTCCATGTGGAATGCTAACATGGCTATACAGTTTGTGGCTGATAACTGTATGGCTGTGGCTAGGTATGTGACATCTTACATCACCAAAAAAGAGAAGACAGAATTGAAGGATATGTGGGAGGACATTTCCCATGAAAAGAGCCTCAGCAAGAAGTTGTACAGTTTCAGTCTGAAGATGTTGTCGCATCGAGAAATCGGAGCTTACGAATGTTCTGACCGGTTGTCTTCAGCAAGTCTCTATGCCAAGTCCAGGAGTATCGTTTGGGCGAGTGTTGGTCTTGCTGCAACGCGTAATCGAGTTCTGAAACCTGTGCGGGAAATTGAGTATTTGGCGGAAAAGGAGCCAAACAGTACCGACATTTTGAAGAGCAACATGTTGGATACATATTATCCAAATCGAAGCAGTCACCTCGAGAATGTTTGTCTGTATGAGGTTCTGCAAAATTACATATTCAAGAGGAACATCAAAGAAGATACTGAGAAAGGAGTGTATGCTGTAATAGGAAGTGAGGGATGTCTGGTCAAGCAAAGAAAATGCCACTTGATAAACCATCGAAAATTGAGTGGCGAATCTCCTGAAAAAAAGGAGTTTTTCTATTTAGCACTTTTGCAACTTTTTAAGCCTTGGCGTGCAGAAGAGGAACTGCTTGGAGATTTCCTCTGTTACGAAGACTCTTTCAATGCTGCCAAGGAGACCATAGAATGTCCTGCTTTTCCCAAATATGTAGAAATGTTGAATGTGGAAATTGAGCAGGAAGCAACGATTGCAGCCGAGATTGCCAGAGACAGTTCTCAGGACAGTCAGAGTTCTGCTTCATTGAGTCAGGATCCACTAGGAGGACCTCTTATCGAAAATGAAGCTGCCACTACTATGAATGAAGTGGAAAGAGCCATGGCACATGCTCAGGAGGATGCGGTTAACTTAGAAGAGTTGGAAAGACAACTCAACGTTGAGCAGAGGAAAATATATGACGAACTTACCATGCAAATTGATCATGGATTAAGTCATGATAAGAAAGAGTGCTCATGTACGTCGTTGAAGCCTGTCCGACTGTACGTGAGTGGAGAAGCGGGAACTGGAAAAAGTTTCCTTATTAAAGCAATTTCATGTTATTTGCAGGAAAGGACAGAGTCATCGCTGTCTTGTGTTGTCACCGCTCCAACTGGACTGGCAGCACATAACATTAAAGGGATTACTTTACATCGTTTACTGATGCTGCCAGTGGAGCATGACAACAAATTAGAATATCACAAGCTATCTGGAGATGCTTGTTTTGAAGTTTCAAGAGTCTTGAGGAAAATGAAACTTCTTATCATTGACGAAGTAAGCATGGTTTCCAATGTTATGCTTGCCTTTGTGCATTTGAGAATGCAAGAAGTTCTCAAAACAGAGTATGATGTGTTATTTGGTGGCAAACACATCATTGTTTTTGGAGATCTTCTGCAGCTGACACCAGTGAAAGGGCAACCTGTGTTCAAAATGCTCACGCATGAAGATACCAGGAAGTGCTTAGGGAGTATTGGCAACGTCAATATATGGTTAAACTTCAATTATGCTGAACTGCATGAAAATATGCGTCAGGCAAAGGATGAAGTTTACAAGACTATTCTACAAGATGTTAGAATTGGAAAAGTGACCGAGCATGGGAAAGAAGCTTTACATGCACGATTACTGACAAATTTATATCCAGACGAAGATGTTGTGCCTGAGAATATTTTTCAGAAAGTTACTGAGAAAAAATCTGGAATATGTTTGATGCCAACTCTTGCAGAATGTGCCAAATTCAACAACAAAATGTTGCATTTAGAAAAGCAAGAGATTGTGAAATTGGAAGCTATTGACAGAGTAGAGCATATGGGATCAACAATTATTTTGTCTGAGAATCTGAAAACAAAATTGGATTCATTAGAGAAGAGTATATCTAAAACTGCGGGTTTTGAAAAGACTCTGAATGTGTGCTTGAACTGCCGTATAATTTTAAGAAGGAATTTACATGTTGAAAGAGGTCTGGTAAATGGATCAATGGGTAATGTTGTTGATTTTGTGAAATACAGAAATAGAGATGGAATTGAATTTTTAAAAATTAAATTTGATGGCATTGAGGAAGTACAGCTAATTGCTCGTTGTTCTGCTAGATTTTTGCTTGTAAAAGACTTATATGTTCGTCGTAAGCAGTTTCCTGTTTGCTTGGCATATGCGGTGACAATCCATAAATCGCAAGGTTTAAGTGTAGACTGTGCATTGGTGAATATTGGCAGTTCTGTGTTCAAGGAGGGTATGGCATATGTGGCATTGTCACGAGTTAGGACTTTATCGGGATTGTACTTGATTGAGTGTGATGTCACAAACATTTGTGCGGATCTAGATTGTGTTAAGGAATACAATAGGTTGAGAAGAGAGTATGCGCCACATTTGCCTCAGTATCCTTTGTTTGAGAAACGTGTGGTAGGCCGGAAACGAAGAAATGTGACCAATACTGGGGAGGTTGTAGCAAAAAGACGAAAAGTTGATGAACCTGAAATTATAAGCAGAAACAAAAAGGATTCTGTTGAAGATGTTGTTGGTTTTCAATTTGAAAACAGTTCTGGTGTCAACTGCTATGCTAATGTAGTGGTTAATGTTGTCTTTTCTCTAGAAACTTTAAAAGAACAGATTGTGGTCAATTCGGATCAAAGATTTTGCAGTTTGTTAAATTCTGTGTTAGAGAAATGTAGCACTGATAGAACAAACATAGAAAGTGTGTCTGAAATTCGAAATCTGTTAGACAGATGTTCAGGCCAAACACAATTCTCTCAAAATAGTCAGCAAGATTGTCAGGAGTTTTTAATGTATATGCTTGATGTATTGCATGATGAAGGTGTAGATGTAGATCACCTGTTTGGGCTTTCTTATCAATGGCAGCATGACTGCGAGAACTGTAGGGTATCAGCTACTACTAGTGTAGACTCAGAAAGATTTATATATTTAACTTTGCCAGACAGTAAATCAGTCTCTTTTAATAAGCTAGTAAAAGCAGCTGATCACAACATGGAGTGTAGCCAATGTAAATCTGAAATGATGTCCACTTTATTTATACGAACATATGGCCAGTATGTCATTTTAATGTTCCAACGATGTAGGCCTGATGGAACAAAATTGACAACTTTAATTAAAAATTTTGTGGCTTCACAGTTGTCAATATCAGGAAGGACTTTTGTAACTGTAGCAATTATATATCATGATGGTCCTTCAATAACATCAGGACATTATACAGCTTATTTAAAGTGTAGAAATGGCTGGTCATTCTGCAATGATTCTGTTTTAATTTTCAAAAAAAAATTGCCATATGACCTTAAAAACTCTTACCTGGTGTTTTTAAAACCAAAATTTTAGGGAAAGAATCTCGGGATGTGCTCTGAGGAATTTCAAGAAGTTCTTATGGCTCCTACACTATTTGGCCTTGAGGATAAGTGTAGTACAGAGACATAACTTTTTACCATAACACTGGACGTTATTGAGAAATACGTGCACTTTGAATGAGTTCAGAAAAACTATTTCTTTTTATAAGCTAATTGAAGCAGCGAATCAAAACATGGAGTAGAGGGAATGTAAGTCTGCAATGCTGTCTACTGTTTTACATTGCTTTGTGATTAAAAGTGATGTAGAGAATTAAATAATTGTACTAGTCATAAAGGTAGTGTAAGTCTGCTTCATAGTAAGCAGTATCAGTGTGATAGGAAATGTAGAACATGATTGAGCAAGAAGGGGAAGATATTACTAGTCCAGGATTGTGTAAATGATCTTCAACATTTTAATTCTGAAAGTTGCGGAAATGCGAAAAGACAGGATTGGCTTACAAGAAATCCAAGAGTTATACATGGCTCTGACACGATTTGGCCTTGTGGAATCGTGTGGTAGAGAGCGAGAAGTCATTTATTGTATGTAACATGTTTTTGAAAACGATGGAGGTTTTCTTTCAGAAAGTGGCGGGTTGAAAGTAATAACAGCACAACAGAGTGTAAGCTGTTCATAGGACATCCTTGGCCGTCATGGAAAGTAAGTTAACTTTAAGGAGTTCTGAATTCTGATTTGTAATGTATGGGTTTTTTAAACACAATCATTTTGATTGTGTTTTTTTTTCCCCGCTGTTATATGATGAATACCTTCAAGTCACTGTTTTAGTGAAATTTGATACATTCTGAGAACAGCAAAAATAAACCATTTAACATGTATAATTAATTCTGTTCTGTTTGCATTTATGATGTACATGTAGAACTGTGTAGGAGGCATGGAGAAGGTGAGGCTTCTGTCAGTGTCAAAGTTGTTGCATACAGTGCTCATATTCTACGTAGTCTTTTATATTTCATTACTTTCACTGTTTCTGACAGATCGAAAAAATTTTTTTTTAAAAGAACAGTAAGTATAAGGGAAGGAAACAGACAGTTATGTTAAAAGAAACACAGCTATAGGGAATAAACTAGGGATACTGTTACCCGCAATCCTCTGCTGATGATGTCACTGAGCATGTCATGAATGATGTAATATGTGACATCATCAGCAGTGGATTACGGGTAATAGTATCTCTAGTTTACTCCCCTATAGCTGTCTTTCTTTTAACATAACTGTCTGTTTCCTTCCCTTATACTTACTGTTCTTTTTTATAAAAAAAATTTTTTGGTTCGCTTCCGGTTCGCGTACCGGGGAGCGAACTGGGAAGCGAACTAAGAGAAATAGAGGTTGGCACAGTTGCAAATATTGTACCAATTTTTTTATAACGGGGAGGTAGTTCTGAAAAGAACTTTTTTTTAAATTGTTTTTGTTGTTTTATATTTTTTTTATTATTTTTCTGAACATTTTTTTTACTTTTTTTGAATTTTTCTGAACAGTTTTATATTTTTTTTGTTTTTTTTTCGGAGGGGGCAACGAAAACGATTCATTGTAAAGGGCTCAACAGGAGGAAGAAAACAAAAAAAAGAATTTATTGTTTGGGGAGTTTCGGACAAACATGAGCATGATTGTTAATAGCTCTGTTGATCAGAGTGATGCTACTTTCTGCGTAGCAAATGATTCCACTGCAATGTACGCAGACTTGTTTTACTTCACGAAATCTCGTTTGTATATTTGGCACCATCTCCCTGCCCTCTGGTCCCGTTACTTCCGGTACAACAGATCTTCTGGCCATAATAGGGAGATTATCTAGGTCGTCCTGTTCCTCTTCTTCCTCTTCTTGCTGAATTATAACTTTAGCAGGTGGTCCACTCTTCCTTGGATGTGGTGGAGGTGGTGGGGAAGCACCAGCTGAAGCTAGTAAAGAAGCCATTGCTCACTGGTAACAAAGGGTCTTTCTCTCACAATGATGAAAGTCAGAGTGAGGAAAGAAGGAGGGATTTTCACCATTTGGGAAAAAAAATAGTTCTCAACCAATGAAAAGTGTTCATTTTAGATCATATGACCTAGTCTTACATCATTAGGAAACCGAAAGTGAAATGAACCAATGAAAAGTGTTATTACCAAGTCACATGACCTGCTGTGTTTACGTTACGCGCTTTGCAGGGCCTCCCGGTTTGCTTCCAGAAACCTGTGCTTTGCGACTCGGTAAGCGTACGAGTTCGCTAACGTAGCACGTCATATGACGTATCACGCGACAACGCGAAACGTCATGCGGACGGGAGGCGTCACGATGTTGTTTTCTAACGCGGCAGTTGCGGTAAAGAAACGTTTACCGGCTCGCGGTCTATTTCGCGGCATCAAGGTCAGCTAACGGGAAGCTTCCCGATTCGCGAAGCGGGAACGAAGAAAAAAAAATATTTAAAAAAAAAAATTATTCATAAACATATAAAATATTTTTTTGGATTTAAAGAAGAATACATTTTACAGCTACAGATATTAGCTGTTAAAAAACCAATGAAATTCACAGAAAAAACCATAGGTTATAGACCATATATAGTTAGGAATTAGCATTTACAAAACCTTGAAAATTCACTGAAAAAACCATAGGTTATAGACCATATATAGTTAGGAATTAGCATTTAAAAAACCTTATTTTACTCACACAAAACCATTGAAATTCCATATATAGTTAGTTGCACTAACTATATATCGCGCACCCGTAATCCACTGCTGATGATGTCACATATTACATCATTCATGACATGGTCAGTGACATCACTGATGACATCACTGATGACATCTCAAATGACATCACTGATGATATCTCATTTGACATCAATGGTCACATCAATGATGATATCATTAATGTGACAATACAATGCATCTCCTCACACTTTAATATAACCTCTGTTACACCCAGTGTTAAATACAGAGTATAATTTTTGAAACCATTGACACACCAATACTAGTTACTACATACCCACTCACTGATTCCTACGTCTACACACACATTCACTCATTCACCCATACAATCATTCATACATACAATCACTCATCTTTACAACACTATCATATGCACTCATACACCTATACAGACACTCACACTCTGCCACTCATCCATGGAGTTACTCACACACCTAGTCAGTCCTGTAAAGAATCAATCACAGTTCCATTTTCTAATCTACACAGTTAAACATAGAGTACCTTACATTTTAAAACATATACTAACACATACTTACTCTCTTATAGAATCACTGATACAAGTACACATTGATCTGCACAGAGTCACACACCTCCCAGCCAGTCATACACACACTCAGTCTCCCATACAAATACTTGTGCAACCAATCAATAACCCATATAGCTACTTATATAGCTACTGATCAACACATGCAGCAGCTTGCACAACAACAGACATGCTGATGCACACTTTCAGACAGTTTAGTCACTAACCCGTGCATTTAGTAAGACGCATTTAATCACTCACTCATACAGTCAATCACGCACCTACTAAAACCTTCATTGAGACACTTATACATCCACTCATTCTTCAATATGTAAAACATATTTAAACTTTACAGAAACACATAATCACTGGATGTTGTCATCAGTGATGTCATTTGAGATGTCATCAGTGATGTCATCAGTGATGTCACTGACCATGTCATGAATGATGTAATATGTGACATCATCAGCAGTGGATTACGGGTGCGCGATATATAGTTAGTGCAACTAACTATATATGGAATTTCAATGGTTTTGTGTGAGTAAAATAAGGTTTTTTAAATGCTAATTCCTAACTATATATGGTCTATAACCTATGGTTTTTTCAGTGAATTTTCAAGGTTTTGTAAATGCTAATTCCTAACTATATATGGTCTATAACCTATGGTTTTTTCTGTGAATATATATATATATATATATATATATATATATATATATATATAGAAATACATTGTTTTAATAATCCCAATTGCAAAAAAGAAAATATATATATATATATATATATATATATATATATATATATATATATATATATATATATGTAAGTATGTATGTATATATATATATATATATATATATATATATATATATATATTTTTTTTTTTTTTTTGCAATTGGGATTATTAAAACAATGTATTGCTAGGACGATTCCCATGCCATAAATCTAGTATTATATAATGAAATTTAGACATAACATGGAGATGGAATTAGCAGGGGGCCTTTATATTTATTTTTATATATACATATATGAATTAATATCGATCTCTATGCACGACGATTATCTCATTGAATAAGTTTTATTATTCTTTTTATAACACTTACTTAATCTCTCATAACATGCAGTATGGATACACACATTAAACACTGAGATACCACGTTACAAGATGGCCATGTGGTAGGAAAGAGTCAGTGCTTTTTCTATGTTTGTGAAAAATCATGTGATCGGTGTCTTGTGTCAAATACTGCAGAGCTGGCACGGAGAAACTGACATTGAAAAAGCTACGGTGAAACGCGTCTGTCAGGAGGGTCTGCACTAAATAAAGTATTGTATACTTGAAACAACTGCTCCCGAGTGTGCTTTTCACCGAGTATGAAAGAAAGGATACTTGTTGCATATATATATATATATATATATATATATATATATATATTCACTGAAAAAAACCATATGTTTCAGGCCTTATATAGTTAGGAATTAGCATTTAAAAAAAACCTTTGAAATTCACTGAAAAAACCATAGGTTTCAGGCCTTATATAGTTAGGAATTAGCTTTTAAAAAACCTTTGAAATTCACTCAAAAAACTATACGTTTTTGTGGTTTGATAGTTAGCTGGACATTTCACTCATACAAAACCATTGAAATTGCTCCTATATAGTTAGTTGTACTAACTATATTTCGCGCACCCGCAATCCACTGCTGATGATGTCACATATTAGATCATTCATGACATGGTCAGTGACATCACTGATGACATCTCAAATGACATCACTGATGACATCACTGATGACATCATCCAGTGAATGTGGTTTGCTTCGTTATTTAAATATGCATTATATATAAAGCAATTTGCATTGAAGAATGAATGGATATATATAAATAAATATTTGGATGGAGGATTTAGTAGCAGTGTAATTGACTGTTTACTTGACCAATTTATAATGTCTCACTAAATATAGTGAATAGTGACTAAACTGTGTGAATATCTGTATCACTTTGTCAGTTGTTGTGTAAACTGATTCTACGGTTGGTTACTAGCTATGTGAAAGTCTATATTAGTTATTGATTAGTTAACTGAGTATTTGTATGGGAGTGTGAAAGTGTGTGTGGTTCGGAGGGGGGGGGTGTGACTGTCAAAAGATGTGTGAATAGTTGATTCGGTAGATATATGAAGTTAAAACTACATGTTCTAACAGTTTGGGTGAATGAATCTCTTTATGGGTGTGGTGATGAGCAAATATATTTCTCGATGGTACAGGTCCAACAAACTAGAAAAATAAAAGGCAGTGTATGTGTCAGTTGTTGTATATAAATAAGTATACATAAGACTCAATGATTGTGTGAGTGACTGTATGGATAACTATATACTTGTAATAATGATTTTATGATTCACTAAGTATGACTTACTATCTAAATGAATAGATGAAGTGGTGTTTGTATAAGTGTTTTGCTAAGTAAATATGTAAGTATGATCCATTGTTTGCATAAGTGAGTAGGATGACTTCATATGTGAATATGATGTGTGCTGTTGTTTAATGTCGATATAGGTGTATAAGTATTTTTGATAGTGTTCTATTGTTCATTGACAGCATGTATGAGTGAATCTACAGGTAAGTGATTAGATGTGTGTATACATCTATAAATCACTGAGTGGATTTTTAGATACTTGTATTGCTGTGACAATGGATTCAAATATGATACTCTGTATTTTAGTGATGAAAAATTGTAATAGTGTATGCAAAGGTGTATGTGATTGTCACGTGGATGATGTCATCAGTGATGTCATCAGTGATGTCATTTGAGATGTCATCAGTGATGTCACTGATCATGTCATGAATGATCTAATATGTGACATCATCAGCAGTGGATTGCGGGTGCGCGAAATATAGTTAGTATAACTAACCATATAGGAGCAATTTCAGTGGTTTTGTATGAGTGAAATGTCCAGCTAACTATAACACCCCTAAAACTTATAGTTTTTTGAGTGAATTTCAAAGGTTTTTTAAAAGCTAATTCCTAACTATATAAGGCCTGAAACCTATGGTTTTTTCAGTGAATTTCAAAGGTTTTTTAAATGCTAATTCCTAACTATATAAGGCCTGAAACCTATGGTTTTTTCAGTGAATTTGCAAGGTTTTTTAAATGCTAATTCCTAACTATATAAGGCCTGAAACCAGTTTTTTTCAGTGAATTTGCAAGGTTTTTTAAATGCTAATTCCTTACTATATATGGCCTGAAACCTATGGTTTTTTCATTGAATTTCGAAGGTTTTTTAAATGACAATTTTTAAATGTATTAATTGTTATTTTTTTTAATACTGATTTAGCTAAATTTTTGCAGGAAGGTGTTCAGAGAGCACGCCCCCTTTTTACAACGTTCTGCAGCGCAACCCCTGGCGCGTTTGCAGAGGAGGAACTAATTCCCCTTGCATACTGGGGGTCCCTGGGGGGCAACTAGCCCACCAGGAGACTCCAGTATAAGCCAGGGATCTGCATTACAGAGAGGTGTAATGAGGCCACACCCTTTTTTACACCTCTTTGCAACGCAGCCCCTGGGCGTGTTTGCAGAGGGGGAACTAATTCCCCTTGCATACTGCGGGTCCCTGGGGGCCAACTAGTCCACCTGGAACATGCAGTATGCGCCAGGGGGCTGCATTGCAGAGAGGTGTAATGAGGCCACACCCTTTTTTACACCTCTCTGCAGCACAACCCCTGGCATGTTTGCAGAATAGGAACTAATTCCCCTTGCATACTGGGGGTCCCTGGGGGCCAAGTAGCCCACCAGGAGCCTCCAGTATGCGCCAAGGGGCTGCGTTGCTTTGCCCCGGGGGCGGCGGTCCCCGGGGCAGTGAGGGGGGATTGTGGACCCCCCACACTTCTTTGTCACTATGCCGCTGTGATTTGGTCCCCCCGGGGGGTAATTTTTAAAAAAACAGACCAGGTTTTAAAAAAAAAAGTGGGCCTTTTTTGTCCTTGTGGGACCACCTGGGCAGGCCTAGGGGGTTAGGGTGTATCTACCCTGCCCCCTTTTTGTCTTCTTCATGTTTGTTTTTCTGCTTTCTTGTGCCTCGGTCTATCTACACGCACACATATATATATGCATATATATGCATTTATATATACGTATGTGTATACATATATACATACATATATAAACATATATAATCTGCATATCTATATAAATACAAATATAAATGCATGCATACATATACATATATGCATACATATGCATGTTATTTACATGAAAGTTTGAAAAACACTATTAAAAGCAAAGCTAAAAAGCCACCTCATTACAAACAGAATGGCTTTAACTTAAACGAGGGCGAGATCTATTGCATTTTCAATGCCTGTCTACTTTGGTTCCATCAAGAAGGCATTCAGATGTGTCACACATCTGCCACAAATTCTGAATGTTAGCACTCTAGTTGCTCATTATATCACTGTAGTAAAGCTACTGCTCACCAGGGAAGTCTGCTGCTGGTATTCAAAGTGCATGTTTCAGTCTGCATGTCAGAATTTGTTTAATGAAATAAAAGAGGATTTGAGAAGTCACTCAAAATGTGCCCTAATTTTTCTTTCTGAAGCACTAATCATCCTTTTTATGGCCAAATGAACCCCCTCATTTTGTTCTTTTTTAAATTACATGTTTTGAGACTTACCACTTCATTCCAATCAAAATGGCTTCTGGTGTGCCATACTTTTGTCATAAGTAAGACTGTTAGCGCTCTAGTTGTTCTTTAGAACACTCTGGGACATTTTGTCATTGGGCTATACTTGGGCTACATCTGGGTGATATTTGGGCTACATTTGGGCTCTTTTGTCTCTGGTGGCCATCTTGGGAGACTGCATGTCTGAATTTTTTAATGAAATGGAAGAGGCTTTGAGAAGTCACCCAAAATGAGCCCTAAGTTTTCTTTCTGCAGCACTAATCATACTTTCTATGGCAAAATATACCCCCTCAATTTGTTCCTTTTTAAATTAAATGTTTGAAGAGTTACCACTTCATTCCAATCAAGATGGCTTCTGGTGTGCCATACTTTTGTCATAAGTAAGACTGTTAGCGCTCTAGTTGTTCTTTAGAACACTCTGGGACATTCTGTCATTGGGCTATACTTGGGCTACATCTGGGTGCTATTTGGGCTACATTTGGGCTATTTTGTCTCTGGTGGCCATCTTGGGAGACTGCATGTCAGAATTTTATAATGAAATGGAAGAGGCTTTGAGAAGTCACTCAAAATGTGCCCTAATTTTTCATTCTGAAGCACTATTCATACTTTCTATGGTAAAATGAACCCCCTCATTTTGTTCCTTTTTAAATTAAATGTTTTCAGACTTACCACTTCATTCCAATCCAGATGGCTTCTGCTGTGCCATACTTTTGTCATAAGTAAGACTGTTAGCGCTCTAGTTGTTCTTTAGAACACTCTGGGACATTCTGTCATTGGGCTATACTTGGGCTACATCTGGGTGATATTTGGGCTACATTTGGGCTCTTTTGTCTCTGGTGGCCATCTTGGGAGACTGCATGTCAGAATGTTTTAATGAAATAGAATAGGATTTGAGAAGTCACTCAAAATGTGCCCTAATTTTTCTTTCTGCAGCACTAATCATACTTTCTATGGCACAATAAACCCCCTCATTGTGTTCCTTTTTAAATTAAATGTTTTCAGACTTACCACTTCATTCCAATCAAGATGGCTTCTGCTGTGCCATACTTTTGTCATAAGTAAGACTGTTAGCGCTCTAGTTGTTCGTTAGAAAACTCTGGGAAGCTGCAGTAGAACACAAAGGAATCAACTGACAGTCGCTGCCCTTGTTGGATGTACATGTTTTACTGAGAATGTCAGACTTCATTCTCACATGACTGAGAAAGATAATGTGAATTTACAGAATTAAATATGCTTTCAGTTTAGCTGATAGATCCCCTTTCAAACCACTGTGGGAAAAGCATGAGATAATAGTTTTCTTTCAAACATGATTCATGATATCCCAGCAGAAGGCTTTGTCACATGGTAAAATCACCTTAGAACACACCACAATTCTAGCATTGCAGTTAGAATCTCTCATGCCTGATTTGCTGGGTACTGAGCAATCTGGTTTTGTTAAGGGAAGGCTTCTTACAGACAACACACGTCTATTCTTTGATATTTTATCCAAAGCCTCACATATGTCTCATCCTCTAGCAGCCATCGCTCTGGATGCTGAAAAAGCTTTTGATAGAGTTGAATGGTCATACCTTTTTCGTACACTTCAGTGGTTTGGATTCGGTCCCAAAATTTTGGCTCTTATTTCTATCCTATATTCCACTCCTAGAGCAGCTGTCACAGCGAATGGTAGTGTCTCCTCTTACTTCGATCTTGCTAGAGGTGTTAGACAGGGATGTCCCCTGTCTCCTTTTCTTTTTAATATTGCCCTGGAGCCTTTCCTACTCCATATTTGTCAAAATGATAACATTCATGGTTTTACTTTTAATGATTCCAATATTAAAATGGCGGCTTATGCTGACGATGTGCTTTTATTTTTGTCGCAGCCCCAATCCTCTCTTCCAGCCTTTTTAGAAGAGGTGCAATCCTTTGCGTCTGTTTCTGGCTACAAACTGAATAAAGACAAATGTGAAATTCTGCCCTTAACAAAATATACTTTTAGTGCTGATTTTGCTATTTCGGGTTTTTCATGGAGTCCTCAATTGATCAAATATTTAGGTCTACACTTTACCTCAACCGTGGCGGGGACAGTATCGCGTTGCATGGATAATTGTACACAAAGATTATCTTCTTTAACGTCAAAGTGGCATCCACTATACTTATCTTGGTGGGGTCGTTTAGATACCATAAAAATGATGCTCTCTCCCATAGTCTTATATACAATTTCAAATATCCCATTGTCTCTCCCTCTTAAGCATATTAGGAAAATTAACTCTATTTTATCCTCTTTTTTATGGGGACATAAGAAGTCCCGCATGTCTATTCGTAAATTAATTTGTCCTAAATCAAAAGGTGGGACGAATTTCCCGGACTTCTCTCTTTATCATAAATCTTTCATGCTCACTCAATCGTCACGATGGCTCTCTGACCCTTCCGAACCTTGCCCTCTCTGGACTACATTAGAACGATCTTTCATTTCTCCCTTTTCCTTTCAGGAATACCTATCTTTTACACGCAAACCACAATCCTTTTCCACTCCTATACTTAAACTTACTTCTAAACTCATTCCATCTACACCTTCCTCATCTTTTCTTAATTCTCCCATATGGCATAATTCACACATCTTAATTAACAATAAGCCTTTCTATTGGAAAACCTGGAGACAACGTGGACTGATTTGGGTCAATCAATTATATAATCGGGATTTAATTCTACCCTTTGCACAGGCTCGTATTGTTTTTGATTTTCCCTCATCTTTTTGCTCTAAGTATTCCCTCCTAACACAAGCTATCCAATCTGCCTCCCTGACTTTTAGACCACCTCCTTTAAACAGCTCTATTGATTCTACTCATACTGTTAAACTGCATTCTCTGTTGCTTGCTCATTCTAAAGCTTCTACCATTTACAGTTTTTTACATACCTCATCCACACCAAGAGACAAAACTCAGACAGAATTATTGTGGGAAAAGGACTTTGACACCTCCTGGAATGTCGACATCTGGGATAAAATTTGGCTTAAACTTAGGAAATCTTCCAGGGCTGCAAACACGACGCAAACGCTCTTCTTTATATATAATAGACTTCTATTCTCCCCTCTTACTCTCCACTCATTCCACGCTGATGTCGCACATGAATGCTGGTCCTGTTCGGCCCAACATGCTGATTTATTCCATTTACTCTTTAATTGTAAATTTGTTCGCCCTTTTTGGGAAAACGTGTGGAATCAACTAAACTTGATTTTTCAGTCCACTCATCCCTTTTCTACATTACATATTTTTTTAGGTAGCGTATCCTCCATCTGGGAACATTCTAACTTTAATGTCAAAATAATTGACCTCCTAATAGCAGTAGCCTTCCAGCAAATAACGAGAAACTGGAAGTATTTCACTAAGCTCTCATATCAAGCATGGTGGTATGCGGTCTGTTACAATCACCGGCTAGACACTACATTTGTATATCCATCACATTTGGCATCCAAGCGCTCTGATTTATGGGCTCCGATCATTTTATTCATTGACGCTCATGCTAAATGCTCTACTACCCCTAGACCTCTGCAGCAAAAAGTTACTAAACCTCCATGACTTCCTCTGTGTTAATTTATATTTCTATTTATACCTTCTTTTGTACAATATTGCCCATGTTATCATTATTTTTGACTGTATTTGCATTTCTTATTTGTTATGTTTATACTCTCTTTATTTTCTAAACCCACTTGTTACATTGTATATGAACCTACTGCCTTCATTGTTTTTATATTCTGCACATTGTTGTAATTCTTTTGTCCTAATAAACCTTTTCTGAACTTAAAAAAAAAAAAAAAAAGAACACACCACAATTCCTAAAATGAGTATGGTACCATAAACAAATGATTTATAATGTAACTAAAGTCCTAAAACCTTCTATTAACTGCAATGCTTTTTAATGAGGTGCTATCATGTATATTGATCCCAAGATGGCTGCCAACACTTCTTGGATGAAGCATTTGTGTTTTGAAAACAATTTTGTTTGCCTTGGGGGTCCTTGTGGGACCCCCTGAGCATGCCTAGGGGGTCAGGGTGCTTCTACCCTGCCCACTTTTTCAGTTCTACACGTTTGTTTTTCTGCTTTCCTGTGCCTCAGTCTACCGAGGCACAAGATGGCTGCCAACACTTTCTGGTTTGGAGTGTTGACAGACATTGGCAGCCAATCAGAATGCAGCTCGTGCTCGAAAGGTAAGCTTACAGTAAGCTTACACGTAAGCTGCTATAGATATATATATTTTTTCTCTTTTGATTTTCTCAGGAACTACTGGAGGGATTTTCACCAAATATAGCAAAGGCACATCTGCGTACCAGTCCCTACAATTTTGCAAAGTTTGGCGTAATTCCGTTCAGCGGTTCGGGCTGTAGACTTGTCAGAATGTCCTATGGAAATTAACATGGGGAAAACAAGTTTTGGGACCCCCCTTTTTTCTCAGCCCCCACTTCACGAATCCCCCCGAACCTTTCAGGGAAGGAGCGCAGCGGAGCTGGCCAAAATGTTGGAAAATGACACGCAAATTCCTTAACCGGCGCCAAAGTTATTCCCAATAGAATGTTGCGGATTTCCTATGGTAGCCAATCCTAACTATATATACCTACTGGCTATCGCCAGTAGGTAATATATATATTACCTACCAGTAGGTAGTTATAGTTAGGATTGATTTCCATAGGAAATCCGCAACATTCTATTGGGAATAACTTTGGCTCCGGTGGACAAATTTCTCAAAGAAGATGGCCGGCTCCACTCTGCTCCTTCCCTGAAAGTTTGGGGGGGATTCGTCAAGCGGGGGCCGAGATAAAAGGGGGGTCCCAAAACGTGTTTTCCCCATGTTAATTTCCATAGGGTGGTTGGACTCACTTTTAGCCCGAACGGCTGAATGGATTTCCACAAAACTTGGCAAAATTGTAGGGACTGGTAGCCTGATGTGCCTTTGCTATGTCTCAAGATATGTCCTCCAGTGGATTTTGAGTAATTTAGGTTCAAAAAAATATATATATCTGGGCGGAGCCTAACCACACATCTGATCTGATTGGCTGTCAGCACTTCATCCAAGAAGTGTTGGCAGCCATCTTGGGACCAATATACATGATAGCACCTCATTAAAAAGCATTGTAGTTAATAGAGGGTTTTAGGACTTTAGATACATTATAAATCATTTGTTGATGGTACCATACTCATTTTAGGAATTGTGCTGTGTTCTAAGGTGATTTTACCATGTGAAAAAGCCTTCTGCTGTGATATCATGAATCATGTTTGAAAGAAAACTAATATCTCATGATTTTCCCACAGTGGTTTGGAAGGGGATCTATAAGCTAAACTGAAAGCATATTTTCTGTAAATTCACATTATCTTTCTCAGTCATGTGAGAATGAAGTCTGACATTCTCAGTAAACCATGTACATCCAACAAGGACAGAGACTGTCAGTTGATTCCTTTGTGTTCTACTGCAGCCTCCTAGAGTGTTCTAAAGAACAACTAGAGCGCTAACAGTCCTACTTATTACAAAGGTATAGCACACCTGAAGCCATTGTGATGGGAATAAAGTGGTACCTCTTAAAACATTTAATTTAAAAAGGAACAAAATGAGGGGGTATATTATGCCATAGAAAGTATTATTAGTGCTGCAAAAAGAAAAATTAGAGCACATTTTGAGTGACTTCTCAAATCCTCTTCTATTTCAATAACAAATTCTGACATGCAGTCTCCCAAGATGGCCACCAGAGACAAAAGAGACCAAATGTAGCCCAAATATCACCCAGATGTAGCCCAAGTATAGCCCAATGACAGAATGTCCCAGAGTGTTCTAAAGAACAACTAGAGCGCTAACAGTCCTACTTATTACAAAGGTATGGCACACCTGAAGCCATCTTGATTGGAATAAAGTGGTAACTCTTAAAACATTTAATTTAAAAAGGAACAAAATGAGGGGGTATATTTTGCCATAGAAAGTATGATTAGTGCTGCAGAAAGAAAAATTAGGGCACATTTTGAGTGACTTCTCAAATCCTCTTCAATTTCATTAAAGAAATTCTGACATGCAGACTGAAACATGCACTTTGAATACCAGCAGCAGACTTCCCTGGTGAGCAGTAGCTTTACTACAGTGATCTAATGAGCAACTAGAGTGCTAACATTCAGAATTTATGGCAAATGTGTGACACATCTGAATGCCTTCTTGATGGAACCAAAGTAAACAAGCATTGAAAATGCAATAGATCTCGCACTCGTTTAAGTTAAAGCCAGTCTGTTTGTAATGAGGTGGCTTTTTAGCTTTGCTTTTATTAGTGTTTTTTAAACTTTCATGTAAATAACATGCATCTGTATGCATATATGTATATGTATGCATGCATTTATATTTGTATTTATATAGATATACAGATTATATATGTTTATATATGTATGTATATACATAGACATACATATATATAAATGCATATGCGTATATATGCATATATATATGTGTATATGTGTAGAGAGAGGTAGAGAGGTAGAGGTGTAGAGGTAGAGAGGTAGAGGTAGAGAGGTAGCGGTAGAGAGGTAGAGACTAGTAGAGCGAGAAGTAGAGAGAGGTAGAGAGGTAGAGAGTAGAGAGTGAGTAATAGAGATTAGAGAGTGAGTAGTAGAGAGTAGTAGAGAGCAGTAGAGAGAGTAGCAGAGAGTGAGTAGTAGAGAGTAGTAGAGTGAATAGTAGAGTGAGTAGTAGAGAGTAGTAGGGAGTGCGTAGTCGAGAGTGAGTAGTAGAGAGTAGTAGAGAGTAAGTAGTAGAGTGAGTAGTAGAGAGCAGTAGAGAGTGAGTAGTAGGGAGTAGTAAAGAGTGAGTAGTAGAGAGTAGTAGAGAGTGAGTAGTAGAGAGTAGTAGAGAGTGAGAGAGAGAATAGTAGAGAGTGAGTAGTAGAGTGAGTAGTAGAGACTAGTAGAGAGAGAGTAGTAGAGAGTGAGTAGTAGAGAGTAGTAGAGAGTGAGTAGTAGAGTGAGTAGTAGAGAGTGAGTAGTAGAGAGAGAGTAGTAGACAGTGAGTAGTAGAGAGTAGTAGAGAGTGAGAAGTAGAGAGTGAGTAGTAGAGAGTGAGTAGTAAAGAGTGAGTAGTAGAGAGTGAGTAGTAAAGAGTGAGTAGTAGAGAGAGAGTAGTAGAGAGTGAGTAGTAGAGAGTAGTAGATAGTGAGTAGTAGGGAGTGAGTAGTAGAGAGAGAGTAGTAGAGAGTAGTAGAGTAGTAGAGAATGAGTAGTAGAGAGTGAGTATTTGAGAGTAGTGGAGTAGGAGAGAGTAAGTAGTAGAGAGTAGTGGAGAATATTCCAAAGTTTGGCACAGCACCACTTGCACAATAAGTCCAATCAAATCATATCACTTAGAGTCCTTATTGAAGCGCTGAATCTTGGTGTATATTCAAGGGCTTTTATTTTCCTTAAGTTTATGTACCACAGCTAGCCGAAACGTTTCGTTCTGTACAAAAGAACTTCTTCAGGGCGTTCTTATTTCCTTCAAGTTATGTCGGTATCCTGTTGTCATATAACTAGATATTTCTTCCAAATGTTAGACGAGATGTAAGTACATTCTTATTCAAAGTGACTAGGTATCAATTTTACCCACACAATTCGGACAGACTTGAGTAATTTATAGCATCCTCAAAGTCAGTCTTTCAAAAATTCCAAAGTATAGGACATGATAATCCAAATCCAAATGTTTCTCAAGAAAAGTCATTTTCAATCGTTCGGAATATCGGTGTTTGGGCAGATATGACCCAGGGACCCCCAGTATGCAAGGGGAATTAGTCCCCCCTCTGCAAACGCGCCAGTGGCCTGCGTTGCAGAGAGGTGTAAAAAGGGGCATATCATATTACACCTCTGTGCAATGCAGCCCCCTGACGCATACTGGAGGTTCCAGGTGGGCTAGTTGGCCCCCAGGGACCCCTAGTATGCAAGGGGAATTAGTTCCCCCTCTTCAAACATGCACGGGGCTGCGTTGCAGAGAGGTGTAAAAAAGGGTGTGGCCTCATTACACCTCTCTGCAATGCAGCCCCCTGGCGCATACTGAAGGCTCCTGGTGGGCTAGTTGGTCCCAAGGACCCCCAGTATGCAAGGGGAATTAGTTCCCCCTCTGCAAACGCGGCAGGGGGCTGCGTTGCAGAGAGGTGTAAAAAGGGGCGTGGCTTTATTACACCTCTCTGCAATGCAGCCCCCTGGCGCATACTGGAGGTTCCAGGTGGGCTAGTTGACCCCCAGGGTCCCCCAGTATGCAAGGGGAATTAGTTCCCCCTCTTCAAACATGCACAGGGGCTGCGTTGCAGAGAGGTGTAAAAAGGGGCGTGGCTTTATTACACCTCTCTGCAATGCAGTCCCCTGGCGCATACTGGAGATTCCTGGTGGGCTTTCAGGTCTTATATAGTTAGGAATTAGCATTAAAAAAAACTTTGAAATTCACTGAAAAAAACATAGGTTTCAGGCCTTATATAGTTAGGAATTAGCATTTAAAAAACCTATGAAATTCACTGAAAAAACCATAGGTTTCACACCAGTTATAGTTAGGAATTAGCATTTAAAAAACCAATTAAATTCACTGAAAAAACCATAGGTTTGACACCAGTTATAGTTAACTGGAAATTTTACTGACATAAAGCCATTGAAATTCCCACGTTATAGTTAGTTGGACTCACTATAACTTGCGCGCCTGCAATGCACTGCTGATGACGTCACATATTACATCACTCATGACATGGTCAGTGACATCACTCATGACATCACTGATGACACCATCCTTGTGACAGAGTGACAGACCTCCTTTCAGTGTAATGTAACCCTTGAAACACATATTCAAAAATAGAAACTAAAATTTTCAAAAAAATAGAGATACCCATACCAGTTACAACAACCAATTCAGTAATACCACCATCTATATACACATCCACTCATTCACCAACAGTTCTATATAGTCACTCATACATATATTCACTCATCATATGTAGTGAAACACCTATACATCCTGTTACACACCGACAGTCATCCAAAAGTTACTCACACACATAATCACACATGCAAATAAACTATTGAACATCCATTCATTTGCATATCCAGCTATACACACACTACCACCTTACTTCTAAGGAAACTTACACATACTTACTGTCTTAAACAATCACTTATAGAAACACATACTTATTTAAACAAGAACTCTTTCAATCTCTCACTCTCACATATACTCACTTATATACATCAATACTCACATATACTAGATTAAAACATATGTAGTTACTGATAAAGACACCAGTGAGACAGTCATTCCCTCACTAACACACACATATACACACTCATCCACCCATACAGTCCTGCACATATGCTGTCTTCAAAACACATACAAACAGTGAGTCAGTCATTGATGCATCTATGTGCTAAGTAACACCCCCACCAAACCATACAGACACTCATACTGATACTAAAAAAAATCTAATAACCCATATACACACACATGTAGCTACTCACCAACCCATGCAGCCACTTATACACAAAGTGAAACACTGATACAAACATTTAAATATTTAAACAATACTCGCTAATAAATGTATTCACTAAGATACACTTAATAAGCCAGTTAACCAATCATTTTTTTTTTTAAAAACATCCATTAAGACACTTATTTAAACATTTATTCTTCCATCGACCTTTACATATACATATATGAAACATATTTATTTTTCAGAAAGACACACATTCACTGGATGGTGTCATCAGTGATGTCATGAGTGATGTCACTGACCATGTCGTGAGTGATGTAATATGTGACGTCATCAGCAGTGCATTACAGGCGCGCAAGTTATAGTCAGTCCAACTAACTATAACGTGGGAATTTCAATGGTTTTATGTCAGTAAAATTTCCAGCTAACTATAACTGGTGTCAAACCTATGGTTTTTTCAGTGAATATATATATATATGAAATGAAGCTCCCAATCGCTACTTCCAATCTCCTCGGACCGGCGAAGCGAAGACAGAGACAGACCACAATTCAGGTAACAGTTTCTTTTACTGCAGCATACGAATGGTAGTTAAAACAGCAATGACGCGTTTTGGGCGTAACCGCCCTTGTTCACATGCAGTTAGTTACAAGTCTGAATAACTTTTTATAATGCAAGTCACTCCACCTACTTCCCGCCTCCAGCTTGGTCATGTGACCCATGAACATGAACAAAATACTATTTGCCCGAAATTTCAAGGGCTAGCATCATATATTATAAGTTAAATTAATATATATATATAAAACAGTATTTATTATAATGTTACTTTCTGTATTATAATCAGCATAAATGCAGTTTTTTTTTTTAACATTAAATAGAAAACATGGCACATACTGTGGCATCAATAGTATACATTCTATTCGAATTATCATATAATTTGAAAAATATCTTGGATAAATCCATGAACTGATAAAAATCTGTCACAAACTATGTGCATAGCCATAGGTCACTAGTTCCTCTCCGAACTATTAAAATTTATGCTGGGTATTTATAGGCATTGGAGTGCAAAATTTAGTGCAAAAGATATATAATATGTGACTGAACTATACTGCCCAATGTGCAAAAAAGCTTTCACTTACAGTGCAAATATTCACGTCTAAAAAAGTGATTAAGAAAAGACTTATAGTGATAAAAACGAATCTGAGTATTGAAAATGAGTTAGTATGTTACCCTTATAAAAATTGACCGTAGTCATATTCTATTATTAAAAGGTAAATCTAAAACATTTTTTTTTAAAACTTAATTTCATCATATGTGTAAAAAACGTGATAAAACCTCATAAAAAAACAGTTCATGAGATAAAAAATAGAATAGAAAAGTGGAAGCAATGCATATAAATATTAGAGAATTATAGCATTTATGCATAAAGGAAATTCATTCTAATGTGGAAAACAGGGAACCTGACTAACCAACATTATATACAAATAAGTATACTGTAGAGCAGGTAAGAAGCCCTGATGCAGAGAGTCCAGATGGGCAACAGGGAACCTGACTGTCCATCCGGAACGGTCAATGGCAGAAACATTAAGTCGCTAGAAAAAGATTTTTTAATAATGACAATTTTGTACAGTATAAGTATAGGTAAGGAAGCAAAGGGCCTAGGGAAATTCAGCGGGCTAGCTATATATAAGTCAAAGGTTATATAAGATCACAGGAAATTATGAATCTCTTCTGTATTATTAAGGCTGTTCGGCCACTTGCTGTCAAATTCCAAAATAAATCAGGTTTCCAACTGCCTTAATAATAATTCCCTGTTACCTCCTCTACGGGGTTTTGGGACTGAAGCAATTACAAAGTAAGACAAACAATTTAAGTCTTTATCATGTTTAAGAGCAAAATGCCGTGCTACCGGGTAGGCCGGATCATTGTGTAATATAGCTCTTAAATGCTGCAAAATCCTGACGTGCACTGGCGATTTTTTACTGCCTATGTAATTTAAATTGCATGTGCACGTCAAGACATGTACCGCAAATTCGGTCTCACAAGTATTATTGCCTTTGATAGAAATATCAACTGAATCAAATGGAATATTATAGTGAGTCTTATTAATACCAAAATTGCAAGCCCTGCAATGAGAGCATTTTCTAAACCCCGATTTGGGTTGTAGCCAGGAAATTGGTTTTTTAAGTTCAGGGCTACTAGTAACCAGCTCAGTGCCCATATTTTTGGCCCTCCGGAATGTGACCAATGGCTGACTTGGTAGTTCATGATTTAAAATGTTATCAGTCAGTAATATAGGCCAATTCTTTTTAATGATGCCCCTGATCTAATTTCTTCATTACTTGAAACAGTGATGAATCTGGGGCACTCATTAGTAGCAGCTTCAGTAGAGGCAGAACTCTCATTGGTATCATTAATGACAGCTTCCCTGGACAACAGACACTCTCTAGATTTTAGACTAGCCTTAGCCAAGGCATCATTAAAGATTTTGTCTGTGTATCCACATTTTTTCAATCGGACCCTTAATTCCTTAGTACAGTTGTCAAAATCACTGGGAGAACTACAGATTCTTTTTAATCTCACAATTTTGCTGTAGGGGATACTGGAGATGATATGTCTTGGGTGCAGGCTGCAAGCATGGAGGGTGGTATTCCCCACTGTGGGCTTTCTGTAGAGAGTGGATTCAAGACGATTAGCATTGATATAAATTTTAACGACAAGAAATTCTATGGACTCTCTGCTGATGTGTGAGGTGAATTTAAGGTTTAAAGCATTCTCATTGATCTCTTCAATAAATAATTGAGCTTCCCTTTCATCACCTTGCCATAGAATAAAATTATCGTCAATGTATCGCAGATACTTGATAATTTTTTCATGAACCCATACTCCATGTGTAACATTTAAAACCTGCTCCTCCCACCAGCCCACGTGTAAACACGCGTAGCTGGGGGGAAAGCAGGATCCCATGGCCACACCTCTCTGTTGCTTCCAAACATCTTTCCCAAACATAAAATAATTGTTATTGAGGCACCACTCCATTAAATTTAAGACAACCTTATCGTGTTCATAGAGTTCTGCCGGCCTTTTGTCCAAGAAGTGTTTGGCAGCCCTTAGTCCATCCAAATGTCCTATACTAGTATATAAGGACTCTACGTCCAATGTTATTAATAGCATGTCCTCCTGCCATTCCAGATTTTCGATCTTGTCCAGGAAGTTACCCGTATCTCGGACATAGCTGGGCAAATCCTTGACCAGGCGTTGTAAAAAATAGTCAATATATTGACCCACTTTTTCACTGATGCTATTAATTGCAGAAATGATTGGTCTGCCTGGGATGGGCACCACACACTTATGGATTTTGGGAATAAGGTAAAATGTCGGGAGGACCGGGAACTCTTTAAACATAAATTTAAACTCTTCCCCTGAGATCAAACCCTCTCGCCGACATTTATGCAGGAGCTTTTCCAGATTGGTTTTGGCAGTCAAATACTCTTTGTTGCTGGATTTAACATAGCATAACACATCTTGTAATTGTCCGTTTGCTTCAGCTATATATTCCACTTTAGGCCAAATAACCAAGTTCCCACCCTTGTCCGCTGTTTTTACAACTATCTCTGGGTTGTCCCGCAGCTTTTTCATAAGTTTATGATAGTTATCTTGTCTCCTATCAAATTTCTTTTTACGCTGATTGCGGGATCTGATATATAACTGCTTGATCTCTGAGACAATACAGTCATGAAAAGTGTCCACGGCGTCTTTGGCCATTAATGGAATGAACTTGGACTTATTTTTGAAGGGAGTAATACCAGCGCCTTTTTGCAGTATGTTGATTTTGCTTAGTCTGGTCTGAGTATTAAGGTCACTTTCACCATCTGCTGGTTGAGAATCTGTAGTGTTGGCAAGGTCATTCAATGCTAGCATAATGGGAACATCAGCTGCAATAATTTCTGCATTGTCTGTGGATAAACCTCCATTGCCTGAGTTGGTAATGTCTTTGTTGGACTTAAGTTGTTGAAGGGCAAAGAATTTCTTTAGTTTCAACTTCCTAATGAAACAATAAATATCAATCCGGGTTGTAGCGTAATTGAAAGCTTGTGCTGGGCAGTAGTTCAAACCAAGGGAGAGTAATTGTTCTGCTTTGGTTAAATCTACACTTGAAAGGTTAACAATGGATTTATTATCTGCTACTTCCTCCTCTGCCAAACTTGCTTTGGTTTGCAGAGGTTTGTTTGTGTTTCCACTGTTTCCTCCTTTCCCGCCTTTTTTGGTTTCTTCGATGGTTGCTGCGTTTCTTTGCCTCGGTCGCAATGTTCTTAATCTTTCCTCGACTAAAAAATCGAGTTCCTCCTTAAGGTTTAACATTGGGGTCACTTGAGCACTATCGTTTGAGTCTCCCTGGTACCACTGGTGAGAGACGCGCTATCAACACTTGTTGAATCCTCATCAGTGTTGTTTTCCTCATTGCACACTGTGCTAGGGACTTCTGGTTTATTGATTTTGCCTGCAAATCCAGCAACAGCTTGAAAAGTCAGCCTGACGCGTTTCGTTTTTCAACTTCTTCAGAGGCACTGACTCGAACTCCAAGGCAAGCATTTTCTTGGCACCTAAACAGCAATTTAAGCCCCGCCTCTGTGCCTCTGAAGAAGTTGAAAAACGAAATGCGTCAGGCTGACTTTTCAAACTGTTGCTGGATTTGCATCCATTTCACAAGCTGCTCCCTACAATGAATTAAAAGCTGAAACTTTTACCTTGCGTGGGCTCCTCTTTCTTGCAGGCAAACTTTATGTTTGGATTTGAGCGGCGTGCCTGAGCCGCGGAGGTAGCCCTGGGGCTGTTCCAGCCCGCCACGGAGATGCTTTACAACGCCACCGAGATGGGAGCGAGACGCTCTTGTGGGAAGGAAATGGACAGCTGCGCTATTGAGGTGTGATGCAGCACACCGCACTGTGGTTCATTTTAATAAATATTGTGCTCCGAGGCAGGCGACTCACTGCAGAAGGACAGGACACTACATATACCAAGAGGCCATTCGACTGGCCACGCCCACTGAGGCGGGGGTTAAATTGCTGTGTAGGTGCCAAGAAAATGCTTGCCTTGGAGTTCGAGTTAGTGCCTCTGAAGAAGTTGAAAAACGAAACGTGTCAGGCTGACTTTTCAAGCTGTTGCTGGATTTACATCCATTTCGCAAGCTGCTCCCTACAATGAATTAAAAGCTGAAACTCTTACCTTGCTCGTGGGCTCCTCTTTCTTGCAGGCAAACTTTATGTTTGGATATATATATATATATATATATATTGCAAACAAACTCCTTCATGGAAAGAGGAAAGGCCACACTTGGGGAGGTTGGCGGAAGCGCTTTAATGTGCTGCCCACACAGAGAAAATTCTGACACCCGTAGTGGCGGATGCATTTCGGCGATGTCTGCCTCTTCAGCGCCGGGTGGAAAAGTGTTCTGAGGGAGGGGATTGAGTGAAGGTTAAATGTCCAGCCTTCCCCTCATTCACGAACTGCAGCCACTCCCACCTCGATAATGTCACGTGTATATACTTCCTGTGGTCAGCTGGAGCCCCAGCGCCTACAGGTCCCAGAATGCAGCAGCAGGATTCTGGTAAGTATCGCACACGAAGTGGGGATGTCAATAAAGCTGCAATGTCAGTGAATAGCCCCCACACAGTTCAAAACACACCTGGGCAGCGGCGCTTCCTTGAGTCCCCAAACCGCTTCAACCACTTGTCATCGGAATCCTTTCTGGCGGGGACCCGGTGAATACCAAGCCCGACGTGCTGCACAGTGGCATCATCACCGTCGTACTTCTTCCAATGATTTGTGGTGAGCTCTGTAAATCCCGGTATCCCGGAGTAGAAACAACTGCAAGCAGTGTCCAGCAGAAACAGAGCCTCTTGAGGAAGCGGGAGCCTTTCATGCGCGTCGCTGGTGACCATATATATATATAAAAGAGTTTCTTTCCGAGGAAAAGAACAGAGGCTGTGAGGGGAATTCAGTGAAGAAAACAGCTATATTTTATGAGTCCCAGCGGCGGCGGATGCATTTCGGCTTAGTTGCCTTCTTCAGCGCCCTTCGCTGTGAAGATACCGTCCCTCATAAGCTCCTCCTGTTTAAAATAACTGCAGGTACCTGGGTCTCCTCCCCCTATGGCGGTCAGCTCACCAATTGGAGTTCGTGTTGGTTATGGCGAACTTCAAAACCCAGCATGCACTGTGTTGGCCTTGTCGAGAGGGTGGCGTGGGGGAGTGAGTAACATCGTAGGATCGGTACCAGCTTCAGGTGAGTAGGGTGGGCAAGGATATGTTGAAATGGCCGAATCTCCTCCGGGTCCCCTCTGACTACAGCTTCCAGTCCCTTCCGCTTGGATGTTGAGTGGGGGCAGTCAAATGCGAGACTACGCGCCCCATTGAGATAAAATATCTCGATCCACTCTCGTCCTCCTGTTGGTTCTGGCGGACTCCGGAGTTACCAGTCCCCTGGTCACGAAGATGCTGCAGGCAGCGAGTTGCCACATTTACTCCGGGTCTACTTGACGCTGCATGGCCTTCTGGACTGTGCATCTGGCGAGCGCAGTATATATGAAACAGTTTCTTTCCAAAGAAAAAAACAGAGGCCGTGAGGGGAATTCAGTGAAGAAAACAGCTATATTTCACGAGTCCCAGCTGCAGCGGATGCATTTCGGCTTAGTTGCCTTCTTCAGCGCCCTTCGCTGTGAAGATACCGTCCCTCATAAGCTCCTCCAGTTTAAAATAACTGCAGAAATAGTTCTTTCTTTTGGCAACAAGTGAGGTCTGACCTCACTTGTTGCCAAAAGATAGAACTATTTCTTCCATTCTATCAGGCGGTTTTTATCATATGACACTAGGACAATCTCTAATAAATATATTTTTTGTCCTTCTAGTCATTTTTAACTCACACACTTTTGTCATTTGCACTGCACTTCATCAGTTTCCATATCTCTTGAACAATTACTATGGCTGAGAGTTTCTGAGAGTATGGGGCTCAGTACCCATGTATGTAAGCCTTGGAGCATCATTGGCTACATTGACCTTTCTCGCAGCTTTCAGGTGACGAAGTTCCGCCAAATGGGTGGGCTGATGGAAACTTGTCTCAAGCCAGGTATTGGATAAGCTATATATAACTGGTGAACTGGGTGTGTCTTAGCATTGGAGACTCTACTGTCACACCACAACAGACCGATTTCCTCTTTGTAGTTAAACACCTTTGTAGTCAAACCATACATTCTTGTCTTCAGCTGTTTCAAAAAAACATTCTTGTGTAGAGAGCTAAGGCATTGAGCTGAGACGAACCCCAACCGCTTCTGCTGTAGTCAAATTGAAGCTACTGCATCAGTGAATTGCACATTATATGTTACAGTTCTATGTGACCTACGCAATAGCTATTAGACATGGATGAATAAATTGTATAATGAAAATAAAGGTAGTTTATGATTACCACACTGTCTCAACCAGTTCCTAAACAAAGTCGTCTTTTTTCATTTTTATTGTGAGGTTCTGAGCAGAGGTTGACTTTGAGTAAATCTGTGTGAAAGGGCTTTGTGAATAACAGGGAGGCAGAGAGGCGTGTGCACAAAGAATAGACATGGTTTCTAAATGGGTGTCAGGTTTAGGCTAATTGAGGAAGTAAATAGCGTATTTGCATAGGCCATACATCATCGATCCCTGGTTAAAGTGGAGACGTAAGGGGCAATAATGAAGATAGAGTTCAAATGTCTGAGTATACTTAGAAAGTTGTTATATGAAAGTAGTAGAATTGAAGTATATTATAAAAAATGTAAAGGAAAAAGTAAAAAAAGATGAAAAGAAATACATTCAAGAATAACGTGAGTTTCTTACAAGCCTTGGAGATTCCAGTCCTGAAGCTCTTCAGAGGCTTGAGATGCACAGTGTTCCAAGAGGCTATTGTTGCCATCGTCTGAGAAAAGCGGAACGATCCAGTTCATATCATCAAAGGGACAGTAATGTTCCTCGAATGTTGGAGCGGCAATTTGAATTGGCAGGCAATCTGCGATGTTGTAAAAGGTCGCATGTTGCAGGAGATTTTTCGCGGCTGCGCAAAAATCCCATTCCGCTGCGATTTCTTTTTGCATTGCATTCGACATTCTCCACTGCCAGAACAATTACGTTCATGGTTTTCAAGATAATGCATTACCTGCTGGATATCGTAGGCAATTGTTGGGATGTTGGCAAGGCATACATCCATTCGCCAGTCAAATAGGCAAGTTTTGCAATCAAAAGATAGTTGTTCGCATATTGCATAAAAGTAGATAAATGTTATGTTGTAGCTAGCTCCGATAATAGATAGAGGCAGGTAGCAAAAAGTTTTTCAGTTTTTTTACAGTATTGATGTAGCTTGGCGTAGAGGCATATTCTGTTGGACATAGTATTTGCCACAGAGAGCGTAGCCATTTCTAGATGTAGAATTAGTAGTAGGATGGCCGCAAAGACAGAGAGAATTATGGGCACTGTTCCTGTTATTCCAGAGATGATTGAATGAATGTAGTCTGGTATTAAAAGAAGAACAGTTTGAAAGCGTGTTAGAAGGTTGTAGGAGACCGTGTTAAAAAAGTGTGCCAGACCTTGAGCGTGACATGTGTTGTAAATTGTGTAACAATTCACAAAGTGTAATTGGCGGTTCGTATTTAAAAGAGAGTGTATTTTACTTGAAGTTTGTGGTATCTGCAGTCAATAAATTTCTTTTGCAGAAGTGAGGGAGACTACTGTTTGGAACAAAAGTGCTTTTAGTTTGGTTTGTTTCTTGAAATCTGTTTTCAAACTAAGAATTGAAGGCCAAGTTGAAGTTTGGGAGTAAGTTTGTGTGGGTGGGAATAGACATTGCCACAGGAAGTTACTGTGTTTGAAACAGTAAGGACATGCGGTGTGCCAGCTCACATTCCGTAGGAGTGCATGTTATTGAGAAGCAGATAACTGCTGTCAGAAAGCTGTGTAAATGTTAGTGGGATTGTGGAAGTTGGTGTGCTTTTAAGAAAAGAAGCAAGGTTGGGGGCTGTAAGCTTAGAAGCGCCGTGTAGTTGGACATTCATGGATAGTAATGAATGACTGTCATTGTGGTCGCACTTTTCACCTGTGATAAAAACTTCTGTATGCTCTTTAAGACAGCGATATGTAAATGGGAGAAACCACTGCTCGTGAATAAATGCGCTACCTTATATAATCACATACAACATGAAAAACAATATGTGCACCTAGCAGACACAACGACCCTACATACTGTGGGAAACCTGGCTAGCCATGTCCACAAACTAAACATGGCATGGCACTTCTGCCTCACAATTCAGAATGCTGGGAGAGAGAGAAGCAAAGTATATGCGAAGGTGATAAGTAAATATCCATTATAAAAGTATATAATGTAAAGTCCTGAGGGGATATGCCGGACACAGTTGAGTATGCAGAGCACAGACATGTACATGTCAACATACACTGATGGTCTATTGAGTGAAGTGGACAGTGGACGCAACCATGATAGTACAGTCAGTAGGGAAGATTACGGAATGGTAGCGCGTACCTGCCTCCCCCTCTAAGGGGCAGATTTATGAGTTCTGGCGCATCTCTGCAAATCAGCAGGGATGCGCCAGAACTGATGCGTCACGCAATTCCCTCCTTGCGGCACCACAGATGCGCCGCATTTACAATGCGGCGCACCATGGTGCAAGGAAGGGCAGATGCGTAACGCATTTTGTGGTGTACGGGCAGCGCATTGCTGGAGTAGCGTCGCAAGTGCGACGCAACTACTGCAATGTACAGAGGCCACCCATACATAACGTGGTGCGTCACTCCTTACGCCTGCTTCAAGCAGGCGTAAGGATTTGACCCAGCAGCGTCGTAAAACTGACTCAGTGAAATCTTGTAGATTTCACTGCGTCAGTTTTACGGGGCTTTCCTACGAGGGAACGCCCACCCTGCGACAGAACGCCCACATGAAACCTGACGCAGGTTTCATGTGGCGCAGGGCTTTACAACGTGACGCATCTGCCTAGATGCGTCACGTTGTAAATAGGTCGCAGGGATGCGCCACGTTTCTGCGCCGTTGCGTGACGCAACGGCGGCGTAAACGTGGCGCAAGTCCGACATAAATCTGCCCCAAAGTGTTTAGGGTAGTGGGCTGGCTCGGTGTACGCAAGGCTAGCGTAGGGGTTTGAAGAAGAGGCACGTTTCTCTGGGTGTGGTTTTCTTCCGGATTGGCGAATGTGTCTGCCAGTCTGCGCAGCTTACACCGCCACAAGGCTGGTATCTAGAAAGCTTAATGGCTGCTGCAATGCATGTATGCTCCACAGTTCATCTTTCGACACCGCCGTATGTGAAAGACGGCCCACCAAATGCTGGCGGAAGCTCCTCAGCCGAGGTCTCCGAGCTCGGAAGGCTCCTGAGATTAATGCTGGGTACTGCGACACAGTCACACAGCGTCCAGCCTGAGGCCCAGCACTGTGGAGTGCTCTGTATACTACTAACACAGTAGTCCGACAGGTACCAACAGTGGAACGGTGTTTTTGATACTATAGTGGACAATGTTAGAATTGTATCTGAGAGTGGAGGGGAAGGTACTCCCTTCTACTAGGTGTAAGAAACTCTAAGTCCCAACAGTGTAACGGTGTGTTGATCACACAATGGACGATGTCTGATATTATCTGTTGCTGGTTTTTCACAGAACTCCCTCTGTTGAGGTGCACCAGACTCTGTGCTTCAGTAGTTAATTGCGGTACAAAGGGGGGTGGTGACAAAATGGCCATGGCCATGTCTGAACTGGGGTGGCAGAGTGGGCTAAAGAACGGTGATGGATTAAACCCAGATCTGTTGACTGGGTGTGAGTGTTTGATTAGTTCGGATGCTCCGTCCATCACCACCCCCTTTTGTACCACTTTGTTCGCCATAAGTTGGCAGGGTATGCTCAGACGTGAGTCCCTTGCTCACTTTGCCACTGGATTCAAGCAAGCCGGGCTGAAGACGGCTGAAATGCCAGAAACCGGTCCTCGGAAGCTTGTTTCCGGTCCAGGGAAGGCATGGCTTGGCAGTTCGGGCTGGACTGTTTCCATGAGGCACAGGGTCAGACTGATTTGCATATGGCCATGTCTGAACTGGGGTGGCAGAGTGGGCTAAAGAACGGTGATGGATTAAACCCAGATCTGTTGACTGGGTGTGAGTGTTTGATTAGTTCGGATGCTCCGTCCATCACCACCCCCCCTTTTGTACCACTTTGTTCGACATAAGTTGGCAGGGTATGCTCAGACGTGAGTCCCTTGCTCACTTTGCCACTGGATTCAAGCAAGCCGGGCTGAAGACGGCTGAAATGCCAGAAACCGGTCCTCGGAAGCTTGTTTCCGGTCCAGGGAAGGCATGGCTTGGCAGTTCGGGCTGGACTGTTCCCATGAGGCACAGGGTCAGACTGATTTGCATATGGCCATGTCTGAACTGGGGTGGCAGAGTGGGCTAAAGAACGGTGATGGATTAAACCCAGATCTGTTGACTGGGTGTGAGTGTTTGATTAGTTCGGATGCTCCGTCCATCACCACCCCCTTTTGTACCACTTTGTTCGCCATAAGTTGGCAGGGTATGCTCAGACGTGAGTCCCTTGCTCACTTTGCCACTGGATTCAAGCAAGCCGGGCTGAAGATGGCTGAAATGCCAGAAACCGGTCCTCGGAAGCTTGTTTCCGTTTCAGGGAAGGCATGGCTTGGCAGTTCGGGCTGGACTGTTCCCATGAGGCACAGGGTCAGACTGATTTGCATAGGGCCATGTCTGAACTGGGGTGGCAGAGTGGGCTAAAGAATGGTGATGGATTAAACCCAGATCTGTTGACTGGGTGTGAGTGTTTGATTAGTTCCGATGCTCCCTCCATCACCACCCCCTTTTGTACCACTTTGTTCGCCATAAGTTGGCAGGGTATGCTCAGACGTGAGTCCCTTGCTCACTTTGCCACTGGATTCAAGCAAGCCGGGCTGAAGACGGCTGAAATGCCAGAAACCGGTCCTCGGAAGCTTGTTTCCGGTCCAGGGAAGGCATGGCTTGGCAGTTCGGGCTGGATTGTTCCCATGAGGCATAGGGTCAGACTGATTTGCATATGGCCATGTCTGAACTGGGGTGGCAGAGTGGGCTAAAGAACGGTGATGGATTAAACCCAGATCTGTTGACTGGGTGTGAGTGTTTGATTAGTTCGGATGCTCCGTCCATCACCACCCCCTTTTGTACCAATCAGTAGTTAACTGCTGCACATGGTTATTGGGCTTAGTTGACTGCTATCGCTGGAATACACCGCGCTAAGCAGGTCCAAACAGTGAAACAGGGTCTTAATTCTATGATTGAGAATGTCAGAAGTTAAAATTTGTGATGATTTCTGTGTACCCTATCCGATGAGGTGCAAGCAACTCTAGGTTCCAACAGTGGAACGGTGTCTTGATCTCACAATGGACGATGTTAGAACTGTATCTGAGAGTGGAGATGGAGGTACTCCCTTCGACCAGCTGCAACCAACTCTATGTCCCAACAGTGGAACGGTGTCTTGATCTGATCCAGCGGCCTATAGAAAATATATCATAAACAACGCTACCCAACTTCATAACCTATAAACAAAATTCTATACTAAATATGGACCCATTTATAAACCTGACATATTTTGGGCCTACTGAATCAGGTGGTCAGATTAAATCTATATACACATTATCTACAAACTATATACATTTTTATACATCTGCGAAAAGAATATTGTCATTAGAATAAAACTTAACCATTTAAATGACCACCATTGGCGACGTGATCTAGCTAATAGTAACCTACACTTCTGAATAACCAAGACCAGCTTGTTTGTCAAAAGTAAGATTTTATTTACTAAATTATGGTATATAAGTTGATAGTTTTATAAATGAATTTTATTAGCAATAAAACAAGCATGATTGTAAAGAAATGTGAGAAAATACAATTTAAGTAAGTGAATCAAATTTAAAGTAAATATATAAAGTTTAGCATTTCTAAAACCTAATTCCTTAACTGAGCTAAATGGATAGAAATTAAAGTAAAGTTCTTTGAGGATTCTTACGTGCTCCACGCAAAGTCCGTCAGCACTTCACCCTCATCGGAAAGTCAGAAAGCAGCAGCCAGCCCATCCCTAGGGGCATGACTTTTTATACCTTTCTACGCTAACTAAACTACGCAAAGGAAAGTTTTCAGAAATCTTCGACGTCCCATTGGCTGAGAGTGACAAGTGACATGTCACCCACTTTTCAAAAGTTCCATTAGATCATGTTTCATAAAGACCATTGTCTCTTCCACGTGAAACCAGGAGCTTCCTGAGTTTGCAACAAATATTCAAATTTGTTCTCACTACGTCCAAGCAACTTCCGTGGATGCCAAGTTAAGGCTGACAAAATGTTCACTTTCGACCTTGGCCATGTCCGACAGAATGATGACAGCACATCAGTTTTTGCTTTGTGAATGCAGCTTTGATAAACGCTTTAATTCAGAATGGGCGTCTCGTGACTTTTGCAGAATTACAAGTCAGCTCTTTTCTGTGACTCAAGTGACTAGGCCCAAAAGCAGACAACTTAAGCTTTCTAGTATAAAACAAACACAAGAAAAGTATTAATGTAAGAAATAATGTAGATTCTGTATCCACCCCAAGATTTACTAATTAATTAACCCACCCGATTAATCAAAATGTTATCTAGCCATTGCAAACAAATAAAGCAGCGTTTATATCTACCAGTCTCCGTTATTCCATAAGACTTATATGCACCTAGAATAGTAGAAATGACATCACACAGACAAGGAAAAGCAAAACAAGCACATGCTTCTTTTAAGTTTGCAGCAGTTAGTAATGACAAAAACGAAAACAATAAATTATTTTATTATTTTGCACGAACAAAAAGATGCAACAATTATGCACGTTTATGAGCACACATGTTAGTCCCCCCATGTGTAAAGTTTAATCTAAGTTGTATTAGCACGACATATCACAAATCATTAATATTATTATTCATGTTATGGAAATGTGACTTCACGAGATTAAACAAAATTTTGTTTTCTATCTCGCTCCATCAACTCCCTCATCTGGTGATTAACAAATCACCACACCAGCACTCAAAATTTTGATAATTTAAATTTCTAAGAAATCGATTCAAATTCATTTGTATCAGTAAACCTAAAAGTCTGTTTCTGCATAATCTTTGGAATTAGCATAACGCTCTCTATGTAACTCCTGTAATTCGATCTCCCTTTCTTCTTCTTTTCTAAGTTTGTAGATTCTTTTCTTCTCTTTCAACTGTTTCTTTCTTTTATGTAACAAACAACCTATTTTGGTCAAAATAAAAATGAATACTATTATAATCAAAGGTGCCAGAATCTTGCCAAGAATTGAACTTCCAATATCATGAAACCAGTTTTTAATTGCTTGAAACCTTTTTGAAAGTTTCCCTGTAAAATCATCTTCTTCTAAAGGAATTATCTCTGAATGCATTTGTGTAATATTCTTAATATACATTTCAATATTCTTACTTTCATCAGGTATATATGTACAACAATGTTGTACATGTAAAATGCCACAGACTCCTCCCTCTTTTGCTAGGAGTATGTCTAAAGCAAGGCGGTCTTGAATTACCATAGATCTAATTGCAATAACTTCAACATTCACTAATTGAAATCCATCAGCTGTGTCAGTTGATAATCTATCAACTATAGTGGATAATTTTCTAATTCTTCCTGCATTTAGGGTTATACCAACAAAAGGTATTACAGCTTGAAAAATATCTCCCAGAACTTCAGTAAAAGTTTCTCTTTTAACTCTATTTACATAATTATGAATTTTAAACAATCCTTCTGAATCTCTGTCAACATGAAACACTTTAGGAAAAACAATTCCCACATAACAAGTTCCATACCAGTGGTCTGGAAGGTTGTAGTAGGCTTTGTCACCACAAACAAAATAAATCCCAGGAAAGATAGGATCTTTTCCACCTTTAAATCCCCAACCTCCCAAAATCTGATAAGTATCTTCACAGTTACTTGCACCTACAAAGTAATTATCAAAGAGTGTATTATCTCTTCTAATGCAAAGTTTTCCACTAACTGGTTTGTCTATGTGAATTGCAATATTTTCAAGCATTTTGCCATTTAATTTCTCATCCTCTTTCTGCCAGAAGCTTGACTTAGTCTGCTTGACTAATTCATTCCTCTTATAAATTGCTCTTCTCTCCTCAACCATGTTCAAAAATTTCTTTCCTTCAGCACTTAATTTACATGTTAGATTATTCTTGTAAGCATACTCGTAAGTGAGTTCGTTAGTAACAAGGAAAAATTCTCTCATTTGTTTTGCTTTCTTATGCTTATTTAAAGCATTATCAATCTTAATACTTGCAAAAATTTCATCATAATTTGAATAGTAATATTCTAAACGTCCAGTTTGATAAAATAAACTAGTTAATACACTACATGTTACAGCATAAGTGAGAGGAAGCATATTATATGTTACTCCCTCAGAAACAGAAGCAGGTAACTTAACGCAGACGTAGCAGTCTTTTGCATCCATTACTTTAACATATTCACTCAATAGCTTTGTGAATGTATTACTTGAGAAATCACCAATTGATTTATCTTGATGAATGTTAGGCTGATGATCAATAACTTTTGCAGACGCACTATGTTTAGTTTGGCTAACCAGAGCTTTGCTTGTTATGTTAACTTTGTGTAATTCTCTATTCATTTCCAAAGGGATAATCACAGCTAGAACCAACCAGAGCAGAATTAAAATGAGCAGACACACCAGAGTCATCTTACAGCATCTTTTAAAAACAGAACACTTTGAAGTGCTCTCCTTAACATAAGGCATTTTTGGTTAATTTTAGCCTCAAAAAAATAAAAATAATTTTTTAAAAATTCTAAATTTATATTTACACCCCCCTTTTAAAATATATATTTTTTTTTTTTTAAAACCCTAAACAAGATTTCTTCGACCTTATGTCATACATAAGTTTTCTTCAACTAAACAGTTTTTCTTCGACCTTGTGTCAACTAACAAATTTTCTTCAGCCTTTTGCCAATTTAATATTTCTGTACTTCAATCATTGTCACTAATTTCTTGGATTTCGTTTTCTTCTTCACTACTATCATATATGTCAATAACAGGTGGAATTACTAAGTAAGTCCACTCAGGAGATTTGTATTTTTGGTTTGGTCTTATTATTCTCTTCCCTTTTCTCGATATCACTTCAATTTTTCTTCCAACTCCAACTTCTTTTCCAGGACTCTTTTGACTACTGATTTCTTCAACTTGTTCTTTTGGCTTTTTGATCAATCTGACTCTCAATCTTCCACCTGGCCAGTAGTCTGCTTTTCTCACGTACTTCTTCTTTGGTTCAGAATTATTTGATTCTGACTTCCAAGTCCTTTTCTTTCTGTTTTCACTTTCACCTTCCACGTCACTTTCTTCAGTTTCGTAGTCTGAAATTTCAATTGACTCAGGAACTTCTCTATTCGGCAATTTCACTCCTTCAGGAACACTTTGTCTTCCATCACTGGTACTCGGTAATTCGTCTTCCTCCTCTTCCTCAATTACCCCCAACTTCCCAGATTTCGGATTTCTGTTCCTTACTTCAGAGTTTGTTCTCTGCCTTTCGATACTCTCCTGGTCTGAAACTTCTTTTTGTTTTGCTTCTTTGTCTTCAATGGAGACAACCGAATCCTCAGTTATCTTTCCTTTTAACAGATTCTCTTCACCTTCAGAATCTATTTCAATTATTTCCAAGTCTTTTCTTGTCAAATTTCCATTCACTGGCACAGTTTCCAGATGTCGACTTTCTTGTCGATCTTCAGAATCTGGAATTATTTCACCTTCTGTTTCGCCTTCTGCCTCAGAATCAGAATCGTCTGTGGTATCACTTTCAACATCAGAACTCTCAGGAGTTGGTACTGGAATAGTATGACTAGGATGAATCCAACGTTTCAATCCTCTGCACTTTACAGCATTAGTAGTGATCAAAATTATCTGCCTAGGTTTCTGCCATCTAGGAGCTAGACAATTCCTTCTCCGATGTACTTTCGTTCTGACCCAATCGCCAGGTCTCAGATCATGTGTCAAAACCTTTTCATCTGATTGAGCTTCAGTTCCCACCTGATTAGACACAGAAGTTACCATATCAGATAACCTTTTACAGTAATCCAAAATAGCACTGTCATTTATGCTCAACAGTTTACCTACAGGTACAAAAGCTTGCCTCATAACTCTTCCCATTAAAATTTCATGAGGACTCAAACCTGTCTTTTTATCTGGTGTACTTCTTAATGACATCAAAACAAGTGGAAGAGCATCAGTCCACTTTATACCTGTTTCAAGACACATTTTTCCAATTCTGTTTTTAATTGTTCCATTTATTTGTTCAACTACTCCTGATGCCTCTGGTCTGTATGCACAGTGTATTTTCTGCTCAATGCTCAAAGCTTCGCAAATTAACTTCATCAGTTTGTTATCAAAATGGCTTCCTCCATCACTCTCAATAGTGACTGGAAAACCGTATCTTGGGATGATTTCTCTGAGCATTAGTTTTGCCACTGTAATTGAATCACAATGTCGTGTAGGGAAAGCCTCTACCCATCTTGAAAATAAGCACACAATTACAAGCACATATTTCAAACAATTGTGTAAGGGCATTTCAATGAAATCCATTTGTAACCTGGTAAAGGGACCACCTTCTCGACCAATTATTCCTGTCCCCACCACTGATTTTCTGTTTGGATTCATTTGTTGGCATGACAAACACCTTTGACAAAAGGATTCTGCAATAGTTCTAAACTTGGTATTGAACCATGTTTCTCTGAAAAGTCTAACCATAGAATCTCTTCCCAGATGTGCTGGACCATGATATAATCTGGCCATGTCAGCAATCAAGCAATTTGGTAAGACTACTCTGCCATCTTTGTAAACCCATACTCCATCTTCTTCACGTGGTCTACAATCTGATCTTAACCATAAGTCTTTTTCTTCATCTTCTGCTTCATTTTGTAAATCTCTAATCTCATGCCATGTTTCTACAACAGTTGTTAGCATTAATGAATTTGAATCAGTTTCTTTACTCCTCTCCCGATTGTATGAATAATTTTTCCTTGCGCAGTATTTAGCTGTTTCATCTGCGAAGGCATTTCCCTTGGAAATATAATCAGTTCCTCTAGTGTGCGCTGCACACTTAACAATGGCGATTTCTTTTGGCAATTGTATTGCTTCAATTAATCTCCTAATGAAAACTGCATTTTTAATTGGTGATCCTGCTGATGTCATGTATCCTCTCTGTGACCAGAGTTGTCCATAATCATGCACAACTCCGTACCCATACTGACTATCAGTAATGATGGTAACTCTTATATCCTTTGATATTTCACATGCACGAATTAAAGCAATTAATTCAGCCACCTGTGCTGAACGAACTCCTTCAAGACATGATGCTTCTTCAACATCTACGACTGTACAAACTGAATATGAAGCTTTTAAGACACCTCCTTCGGATCTTAAGCATGACCCATCTACAAAGTAGACAAAATCCGATTCAGACAAAGGTCTGTCTTTGATGCCTTTTCTTGGTTTAGTGCAGAATTCCATGACATCTAAACATTCATGTTCTGTTTCAATGTCATCAACAATTTCAGAATCAGGCAGTAATGTAGAAGGATTCAGATTTAAACATCTTGAAATCGAAACATTATCTGCTCCTAGTATGATTTTCTCATACTTTGTCAATCTACTACTTGTTAGATGTTGAGTCTTACCTCTTGTCAGTATTATTTCAACTGAATGAGGCACAAAAACTTTCACAGGAAATCCCATAATGATCCCCTCACTTTGTTCGAGGCTGATACTTGTAGCTGCAACTGCTTTCAAACAACCTGGTAATGCTTTAGCAATTGGATCAAGAACTGCAGAGAAGTATGCAATAGGTTTCTTTAAATTTCCGTGTCTCTGAATTAACACAGATAATGCACATCCTTCTCTCTCACTGCAATACAGTTCGAAATCTTTCTCATAATTTGGCATACCTAAAGCAGGAGCTTGGCATAAGCTCTTTTTCAGGTTCTTAAAAGAGTCCATCTCAGCATCATTGAGAATAATTGGATCTTTTACATCTGACTTTGTCAGTCTTTGTAGTGGTTTTGCAATTACTGAAAATCCACTTATCCATTGTCGACAGTAACCAACCATTCCCAAGAACATTCTGACCTGTCTTTGTGTTCTTGGTGGTAACATTGCTTGAATCATTTTTATTCTCTCTATTGTTACTTGTCTTTTTCCCTTTGCAATTCTGTGACCAAGATATTTTACTTCTTGTTTGCAAAACTGTAGTTTTGCTGGGGACACTTTATGTCCTTCTTCTGCAAGGCGATTTAACAGAATTATTGTGTCTGTTACACAATTTTCTCTTGTCTTTGCAGCTATTAACAAATCATCAATATACTGCACTAGCGTAGACCTACCAGGTAAGTCTAGGTCTTCTAATGATCTTTTTAACAATTCGTTAAAAATTGAAGGACTTTCTGTATAGCCCTGAGGGATTCTTGACCATCCGAGGGTCTTACCTTGGAATCTGAAAGCAAAGATTTCATAACTGTCTGGATGTAAGGGAACAGTAAAGAATGCATTGCAAAGGTCAATGACTGTATACCATTCAGCATCATGTGGAATCTGAAATAGAATTACTGCTGGATTTGGAACCACAGGACAACATGGAACGACAATTTGATTAACCTTTCTCAAATCTTGTACGATTCTAAATGTTCCGTTAGACTTTTTAACTCCCATAATTGGTGAATTACAAGAGCTACTCTCCATTTCTTTTAATACACCTTGCTTGATTAATTTTTCAATTATAGGTGTAATACCTTCAATTGTTTCTGTTTTCATTTTATATTGTGGAGTGTTTGGAAATTCTATTCCCTGTTTCAATGTAATTTTTACTGGATCTACGTTTTTCATCAGACCCATCTCATTTCCAGTAAAATCCCATATTTCAGATTTCACTGTTTCTTTGAGTTCTTCAGGTAAATCTTTTTCTTCAAATGCAGGAAACAATTTTGTTTCTTCTGCTTCCATCATCATCATTGTCATTCTGTATAAACCATCTTCCTCCATTGTTTGTAATTCAACTCCATCAGGAGAACAATATATTCTACAATTCATTTTACATAGGATGTCTCTGCCCAATAGATTTACTGGACTACTATTACAAACCACAAATCTGTGTTTATCTCTGTAGTTTCCAATTTCAACTGGTACTGGATCAGTTAAGTCAGTTTTAATTTGTTGATTACTTACTCCGACAACTTGGATGGTATCCCCAGAGAGAGGTAGGTTTTCGATTTCCACTGATCTAACAGTAGAACGGGTAGCACCAGTGTCCACTAGAAAAGTGATGTCTACATCATTAACTTTCCCGTTTACAAAAGGACCAGACTGGTCAACCTCAAGAGTGGCTCCAACAACACACTCTTCCTCCTCTCTCGGGCACCGTCAACAATAATCATCAGAATCGCTATCTTGACTTTCTGCTAATAAAAATTGTTGTGAAGCATTTTGCATTTGAACCCTTTGCTGCTTTTGCTGTTTTTGTGGTTTTATTACCTGTTCACTTCCCTGAAATCCCACGTTTGGATTATATTTTTGAACTCCCCCACAATTCGGAAAAGGTGGTTGTGGCAATTGGTCTTGACGATTATTCACCTGTTGTTGTTGCTGTTGCTGTAACTGTCGTTGAATATTTAATTCGTTTAACCCCTGTTGTATCTGTAGCTGTCGCTGCAGGTCAACACCATTCTGCATCTGTGGATTCAATAAGGGATTCTTTAAGTTTTTAGGAGGATGAGGACACTCGTCTCTCCAATGTCCAATTTCGCCACAATTAAAACAAGGTAATCTTTGTTTTAACTCCTCAATCTTTGGGCTAAATTTCTTTGGGAAATTATTACCTTTAAACTTTCCTTGTATCTGGTTTGTATTCCCAGTTTGAACAAAATTAGTGTTCTTATTACCCATACTGGCAATTTGTTGCTCAGCCACTTTTACTTGAGCCCACGTGGCTTTCTCCTTCAGCTTCTTCTGTTTTACTTCTATTTCATCACTGCAATACTTAGCTTTTCTTAGAATATCATCTACAGATAGTGATTGCCATCCGACAATACTATTTCTGATCATTTCTCCAATTTCAGGTTTTAGTCCATAAACAAATCTATAGACAAAATGGCTCATGTCTTTTTCATCTAATTTTTCATAACCACTGTATTGTTTAAAGATTAACAGTAGTCTTTCATAAAAAGAATGAACTGATTCTTTTGTTTCCTGTTCTGTTCTTTCTATTTTAACCCAATCGACTTCTTTGGGTGGAATTTTGTTTTTCATCCAAACAATTACTTTTTCATAAAAATCCATTACAAGTGGATTTGGAGCACCTGTTTCTTTGATTCGCTCAGGTTCTGTTTTTGGCCAACTAATCGATATCTTGCATTCTGTCCAAAGATCTGATGGAACGACAATGTCAAAAAATCCATCTAAATCAATCCACAGAACTTTTGACACTTTGATAAATCTATCGACTTGCCTGTACCACTCAACTGGTTTCTCCCTTAATTTCGGAAAGTCATTTGTAAATAACAGAATGTCCTGTCTCGACCAAGGGACATGAACATATCCTCCACCTGCAATTTCTCTCATTGGAAATTGTTTTGACAATTTTTCCAATCTTTCATCTTCCTTCTTTTTCGTCCATTTTACTCTCCATTTGTTCAGTTCTCCTAGCTTTTTGATATAGACAATCAAATCTTTAATATGAACTATTCTTCCCATTGAGTTTAAACTCTCGATGTCACTTTCTGAAAAGTCTAATCTGTAATGTTTCGCAAAATTCTTTTGTTTACTCACATCGATTTCAAGTTCTGCTGCTAGATCCTCTAGTTGATCATATTTGTTTTTCGTTTTCCACTGAATGCTTTTGCAAATGAACAGTAGTTCATCATCTCGATAGTAATTTAAACTATCTGGACCAATTGTTCCAATTATTAATTCTTCGATATTCGCTTTTAATTTGGCCACATCAAGTTTTGGTGTAGTTACCCTGACTTCAGGACTCCCTATATCTGATATAGCACCCATTGGTGTTTTTGGAGATAAATCCTCATTAAAGGTTAAATCAGGCATTCTCGATTTAGAAGAGTTTATTTCAGATAAGTCTGAATAAAATTTTTCAGCAGCTTTTTGAATTTCTGTATTTAAAGGAATAGTTAATCCATTTTTGTTTGTTTCCTTTTGATCAAATACGGGATGAACAGGACCAATTGTTACTGGAACTGTCACAGCTTCCATGCCTTTTGTCATTCTTTTTATTAATTCTTCTTTTGATCTTAAATATTCATTATAATCAACATCTTCAACATTTCTTGCCTCTCTTGTATAATCTTTTGGAGGTTCTCTTGCTCTTGGAGCCATTGTAAAATGTCTACCTTCATTTCGAGCATTCTCGAATTCTGGTCTTCTAGGAGTTTCAATGATTTCACAATTATTTGGATAAAGTTTAGGAGCTTCATTAATTGGAGGTGCACTCGGTGAAGTTTCAGTAGAAACCACCGGAGTAGACCATGATCTAGGAGGTCTCAAAGGCTGATTCTTTCTAGCAGTTGTATATATTTCTTCCATAACTGCATCCTCAGATTCACTTTCCATAGATTTCCCTGTAGGAGTACCCATTACCATTTCATGAATTAAATACAATCCTTCACTCATGTTTCCCTGTCTCCACATTCGCAATCTATCTTCATGAGTTTCTCTTCTCCAAGGTGGATTTTTAGAAGGTCTTTTAATTCCACTAGCTTCTCTTTGTAACTGATACATCTCGTCTTCCCACTCAACTAAAGCTTCAAATTGAGTTGGTCTCGGTTTCGGAACAAGAGCATTCATTTTCTCTCGTAAATTTCTTAAGACTTTTACATTAAATGAACCATCATCAGGCCAAGTTAAAACACCGTTGTTTTTAGTATAGCGTTTCCAACTATCGAACCATAAGACAGTATGATATCCATATTCACCTTCCATATACGCTGCAGGTGTTTTATACTTATGAAGTAGTTTACCACCTCGCGTTTCGATTTTCTTGTCAGGTGAAAATAAATTCTTAAACTTCTGAAATAATGTTGGCTTTTTCTCAACATGTTTAAAATGATAACTCATTTTTAAGAGTTAAATCTAATTCACAAAATCGTTCGTAAAATATTTCCGGGATGTTCCATAAAACAACCAATCCGTGCGCGAAACACACCAACAAGCCAATGACAGTTGAGCTACGTCACTTTTCTGCTCAACCAATAAATTTGGAGTTTTTTCGAAGGACCAATCAGCTCACAGGCCGTCAGAGACTCAAGAGCCAATCAGAATATAGCTTGTGACGTAGGTCACCCAATCCCAGCGCGGCTCTGTGACGTACACAGCAGCTGCGGTTTCTCGTTTCTCACTACTCGCGCTTACCCCTCCTTCACAAAATCTTTTCACAGCGCCATTTTAAGAACACTTTTCAGTGTAAATTAATTCTTAACAATGACTATAAAGACAACATCTGTTCGTTTCACTATTTAGGATAGTTTACATACATTCAAGTATCCACACTTCGGAATAGACGGCGCTATTCACACTAAGGATAATATTCAATTGTTAGTAGAGTAACCTTACCCCACCCTTCTAACACGTATAATTATGAACTCGCTTTGCTCTGAACCCACCGCGAAGTGAAAGTTCTAAGAGTTCCACTTGAACATAAAATACAATTCAAACTCGCACTTTCACACTGAAATTTCCCTAATTTCAAACATACATGAAATCCGTACAGGACTCTCACCTGTTTATAGAAATCATGCACCGTTAGCAAAATAACGACGTTATCCGTACAGGGCTCTCACCTGTTTATAGATATGAAACATGTACCCGTACAGGACTCTAACCTGTTTATAGATAATCATGCACCGACGCTAATTTACCCTTCACTCAAGCTCGGATATAACTAATATTCTCATCACAGTGAGTTTTATGGAAGGCGCTTTGTCCCTATTCTCATGCTGCTTTAATTTCTTAGAAAACCCTCACTTTACAAGATTCAGACCTAGCCCTAAAACTGTGCTGCTCGGCGACAACACTATGGTACACGGCGATACCTCTTGTGATACTCGGCGATATCACTACAAACAGAACAGATGGCTTGCGTGACTAATTTCTCGCCACACAATCTATACCGGTATAGCTTACAGATAGCACGAAAAACGAACTCAACATGTGTTAAAACATCGATCCTATTTCCATACCATAACGTTTTAGTAACCCTTAGCAACCAACATATTACCTTGGTTACCCTTAGCAACCATCAATTTCTGCTACCAGAGAATTGATCCAGCGGCCTATAGAAAATATATCATAAACAACGCTACCCAACTTCATAACCTATAAACAAAATTCTATACTAAATATGGACCCATTTATAAACCTGACATATTTTGGGCCTACTGAATCAGGTGGTCAGATTAAATCTATATACACATTATCTACAAACTATATACATTTTTATACATCTGCGAAAAGAATATTGTCATTAGAATAAAACTTAACCATTTAAATGACCACCATTGGCGACGTGATCTAGCTAATAGTAACCTACACTTCTGAATAACCAAGACCAGCTTGTTTGTCAAAAGTAAGATTTTATTTACTAAATTATGGTATATAAGTTGATAGTTTTATAAATGAATTTTATTAGCAATAAAACAAGCATGATTGTAAAGAAATGTGAGAAAATACAATTTAAGTAAGTGAATCAAATTTAAAGTAAATATATAAAGTTTAGCATTTCTAAAACCTAATTCCTTAACTGAGCTAAATGGATAGAAATTAAAGTAAAGTTCTTTGAGGATTCTTACGTGCTCCACGCAAAGTCCGTCAGCACTTCACCCTCATCGGAAAGTCAGAAAGCAGCAGCCAGCCCATCCCTAGGGGCATGACTTTTTATACCTTTCTACGCTAACTAAACTACGCAAAGGAAAGTTTTCAGAAATCTTCGACGTCCCATTGGCTGAGAGTGACAAGTGACATGTCACCCACTTTTCAAAAGTTCCATTAGATCATGTTTCATAAAGACCATTGTCTCTTCCACGTGAAACCAGGAGCTTCCTGAGTTTGCAACAAATATTCAAATTTGTTCTCACTACGTCCAAGCAACTTCCGTGGATGCCAAGTTAAGGCTGACAAAATGTTCACTTTCGACCTTGGCCATGTCCGACAGAATGATGACAGCACATCAGTTTTTGCTTTGTGAATGCAGCTTTGATAAACGCTTTAATTCAGAATGGGCGTCTCGTGACTTTTGCAGAATTACAAGTCAGCTCTTTTCTGTGACTCAAGTGACTAGGCCCAAAAGCAGACAACTTAAGCTTTCTAGTATAAAACAAACACAAGAAAAGTATTAATGTAAGAAATAATGTAGATTCTGTATCCACCCCAAGATTTACTAATTAATTAACCCACCCGATTAATCAAAATGTTATCTAGCCATTGCAAACAAATAAAGCAGCGTTTATATCTACCAGTCTCCGTTATTCCATAAGACTTATATGCACCTAGAATAGTAGAAATGACATCACACAGACAAGGAAAAGCAAAACAAGCACATGCTTCTTTTAAGTTTGCAGCAGTTAGTAATGACAAAAACGAAAACAATAAATTATTTTATTATTTTGCACGAACAAAAAGATGCAACAATTATGCACGTTTATGAGCACACATGTTAGTCCCCCCATGTGTAAAGTTTAATCTAAGTTGTATTAGCACGACATATCACAAATCATTAATATTATTATTCATGTTATGGAAATGTGACTTCACGAGATTAAACAAAATTCTGTTTTCTATCTCGCTCCATCAGATCCCACAATGGATGATGTTAGAACTGTATCTGAGAGTGGAGATGGAGGTACTCCCTTCGACCAGATGTAACCATCTGTAGGTCCCAACAGTGGAACGGTGTCTTGATCCCACAATAAATGATGTTAGAACTGCATCTGAGTGTGGAGATGAAGGTAGTCAGTTTGACCAGCTGCAACCAACTCTAGGTCCCAACGGTGGAGCGGTGTCTTGATCCCACAATGGACGATGTCCGATATTACCTGCTGCTTGCTTTTCTCAGAAGTTTATGTGTTGAGGTGCATCACACTCTGTGCTTTCATAGCAAACTGCTGCGCATGATTATTGGGCTTGGTTGACAGTAGTCGGTGGAGTATACTGTGGTACAGCAGGTGCGCACAGTGACTTGATTGTATGATTGAGGATGTCATAAGTTAAAGTTTGGGATGATTTCTGTGTACCCTCTGTGATCAGGTGCAACCAACTCCGTGCTTTTGAATTGAACGGTATGTGGTTGTGAGGTGTTAATGACCACTGCATCTGTTCTAGACTGCGGTTTGCAGGGTTCACAATTTAGATTGAGTGGTGATTGTTTAATTACAGAATCCAGTAGTTAAGTAATTAGAACGTTTATTGAAACATACATAATATTGTTTTATTAGAACATTGGAATGTTGGGAGCTCCATTGAAAACAATTGAGTAGCTCCATTCTTATAACGTCTTTTATAAGCCTGGAGCTGCAACATTGCAAAGTTTTTTTGTTCACAGCTCTGAACAAATGCTTCAGGGAGCCTGAAGGGATTCCAATCCCCTTGTGCTCTCTTAAGGCTTTGCTTTATTTGTTAGAACATTCTATCCTCTAGTGGCAGAACGTTCAAATAGCCTTATAGCCCTTTGTAGCTGGGCTATAGTGCCTATTAAAGTCCCTCTCCCTTGTTAAAGGCCCTCGCCTTCGGCTTGGACCTTTAATGCTGGAGAGGGCCTTTAATAACCGGTATAGCCTGCTACAGCGGGCTATAAGGCTATAGTATACTTGCTTGAAGAAGTTTTTTTAGATGAGTTATAGGTTTAGTAAAATTACCAAATTCATCCTGCAAGTCGAAAGGAATAGTGAATAGTCTAGACTGTGGACAGATGAAATCCCAATTCAAATTGTTTTGATTTATCTATTGTAGAGTTTAATGTAATTTATGTTGTTGTATTTTGTAAAGAGGGAGTGAGAAAAAGTATTGATGGTTGTGTGTGTGAGTACTGCCTTCAATTAACAATGCAGACAGTAGTGTTCACAATTCAGATTCAGTCGCTATTATAGATGATGCAGTCCTGTAAGAGAAGAGATTGCTGTAGTTTGCTCTGTCTGCACCACTTATACGCATCATTGCAGGACCAGCACACGTTTTGTTTGCTTCGTGTATTGCAAACTGTAGAACTCAAGTCAATGCCACGTGGCTGTGGGCCCTTGTTGAACGCTCTCTCTGGCCTGTACTGCAGAATTCAGTATTCACATTTGCAATTGAGTCGGTATTGTAGATGATGCAGTCCTGTAGGAAATAACATTGCTCCAGTGTGCTGTGTCTGCACCACTCATACTCATCATTGCAGGCTTTGCACACGTTTTTTTGCTTCACGTATTGCAAACTGTAGAGCTCAAGTTAATGCCATGTGGCTATAGCCCCTTGCTGACTGCTCTCTGTGGCCTACACTGCAGACAGCAGTATTCACAATTGAGATTGAGTCGTTATTGTAGATGAGGTAGTCCTGTAGGAAAAGACATTGCTCCAGTGCGTACTGTCTGCACCACTCAACAGGCATCATTGCAGGCTCTGCACATGTTTTTTTTGCTTCGCGTATTGGAAACTGTAGATCTCAAGTCAATGCCATGTGGCTGTGGGGCCTTACTAACTACTCTCCCTGGCCTACACTGCAGATAGCAGTGTTCATAATTGAGATTGAGTAGCTATTGTAGATGAGGTAGTCCTTTAGGAAAAGACATTGCTGCAGTGCGTACTGTCTGCACCACTCATACACATCATTGCAGGCTCTGCACCCATTTTTTTTTGCTTTGCGCATTGCAAACTGTAGAGCTCAAGTCAATGCCACGTGGCTGTGGGTCCTTGCTGAACGCTCTCTCTGGCCTATACTGCAGACTTCAGTGTTCACATTTGACATTGAGTCGGTATTGTAGATGATGCAGTCCTGTAGGAAAAGACATTGCTCCAGTGTGCTCTGTCTGCACCACTCATATGCATCATTGCAGGATCTGCACACATTATTTTTGCTTCACGTATTGCAAACTGTAGAGATCAAGTCAATGCCATGTGGCTGTGGGCTATTGCTGACTGCTTTCTTAGGCCTACACGGCAGATAGCAGAGTTCACAATTGAGATCGAGTTGATATTGTAGATGAGGTAGTCTTGTAGGAAAAGACATTGCTCCAGGGCGTACTGTCTGCACCACTCATGTGTTTCATTGCAGGCTCTGCAGACGTTTTTTTTGCTTCGAGTGTTCAAACTGTAGAGCTCAAGTGAATGCCACGCGGCTGTGGGCCCTTGCTGAACGCTGTTTCTGGCCTATACTGCCAACTTCAATGTTCACATTTGACATTGAGTCGGTATTGTAGATGATGCTGTCCTGTAGTAAAAGACTTTGCTCCAGTGCGCTCTGTGTGCACCAGTCATACGCATCACTGCAGGCTCTGCACATGTTTTTTTGCTTCGCGTATTGCAAACTGCAGAGCTCAAGTCAATGCCACGGGGAAACAACCTTTACAACGCAACTTTAACAACGCACTACCATTACAACAAAACTTTTACAACGCAACATACATTACAATGCATGCATTTACAACGCAACCATTACAACGCATGACACTACAACGCACACCACTACAACGCATGCCATTACAACTCAGTCATTACAACGCATACCATTACAACGCATAACATTACCATCCAACACTTACCCTACTGTTGCACCCCCTGGAGTTAGAATAGTAATTTTTACCCCTACACTATCCAACACTTACCCTACTGTTGCACCCCCTGGAGTTAGAATAGTAATTTTTACCCCTACACTATCCAACACTTACCCTACTGTTGCACCCCCTGGAGTTAGATTAGTACATTTTACCCCTACACTATCCAATACTTACCAAACATGCAATGTAATGTAATGCGTTGTAAAGGTATTATGCGTTGTAATGGAATGCGTTGTAAATGTAGTTTTTAAAATTTCGTTGTAATGGCATGCGTTGTAATGGAATGCGTTGTAATGGATGTTGCGTTGTAAAAAATACGTTGTAAAAGTGTGCGTTGTAAAAGTGTGCGTTGTAACGTCATACATCCATGCCACGTGGCTGTGGGCCCTTGCTGATCGCTCACTCTGACCTACACTGCAGGCAGCAGTGTTCACAATTGAGATCGAGTCGCTATTGTGGATAAGGGTAGTCCTGTAGGAAAAGACATTGCTCTCGTGCGTACTGTCTGCACCATGCTTATGTATCATTGCAGGCTACGCACATGCTTTTTTGCTGCTTCGCTTCACTGGGCAGCTCAAGTCACCTTATGTAGGTGTGGGTCGTTGCTGACCGCTCTCTGAGGCCAACACTGCAGACAGCAGTGTTCACAATTCAGATTGAGTTTCTATTGCAGATGATGCAGTGTTGATGACAACAGATATTGCTCCTAATACGGCCTGTCTACAGCACTCATCATTGCTGGCTGTGCACATGCTGAATGCTTTTAAAGTGGCTATGTGAGTGCACTAGAACTGATGGAGTGTTTATGATATAATCTTTTTGTGTATTATTTCAGATCTATTTATTGTGTGTCAGTATACCACAAGTTGTGGTTCTTTTACGATAGAATTATTTCTGTATTATTTCACATCTACTGGCCCTACCTTACTGCAGCACAAATGATTGATTCTTTTAATATTGAATCTCTGTGTGTGATGCAATGATTACTGTTGTAGTTGATGCTAGCAGCAATCATTCCCTGAGGGCTGGTTTACACTCACCCCACACGCATCCATCACAGACATCACTGGATATGTGACCCTGGTAATAAAAAGGAGTCGAGTGCATGTGCCCGTATCCACTTCCACTATCTAGCTGTGTCCGTGTGTTCATTATCTATGCATGATACTGTCTCTCTGGGCCGTACTATATTACGTTGTGCTGTGGACAGCGAATGCAACCATGCTACCTCTGGTATTGGAGAAGATTTCGGTAATGTAACTTTTAGGTATATGGCTATCACAGGTGGAAGGCTACTTTACAGAGCATGAATATTGATGAAAATGATGGTTGCATGTTGTGTGTAGTGTAAGATATGTGTATATTGCAAAAAGTTTAGAACTAAGCTCTCTAAGCAGAAGACCTGTGTCTCATGAAATGCAGTACAGATATCGACTAAAATAGATGGCGTTTTCGAACTGTTACAATGAGAAATGTTATGAACTAATGAAATGTTTTTTTAAGGCTCACATGGCAATCGCGCAGCCAGTGCGCAATGAGATCGCACCCGATGTGATTTTGAGAAAATATAATTACAATAATATAAGTTTATTACAGTTAGAAATATATAACTGTTTAAAATATTTTTAATTATTGATTGCTCTCATATACACTTTAAAGTTATTTAGATATAATTTTGAGACAAAACAAATGAGGGAATGGCGTATGCGGCGCGATATCGTATGTCTATGATATAACACAGGGCGTGGAAGCGTGCATTCGTCGCATTTGGAAAGCGCAGCGGGCACAACCCCATACGTACATGACGTAACGCGCCGCTTGGTAGTGCGTACCGGTCGCATCCCACAGTAGCAGCTGGCAAGACCTCATAAGTACATGTTGTTATGCGGGACGTGGTGTTACAAACCAGTTGGATACGAAATGTGCATCATTTAAATGTGGTGGATAGGATTTGCGTGCTGATCGAGGTTGGTAGACTACCGGTACGGGACTGTAGTTTTCAACAAGAAAAAGTTTGATATGCATATTTTTGGGGGAAGATATAAAACATTACATAATTTTTAAAGTTAAAAAAAGGATAATAGAGTTGCAAAATATTAAAAAACAATTAGAAAAAACATAGGTTTTATAAATATTAAAATATTAAATTAACATTTTAAAAAACTTTGAAATTCACTGAAAAAAACATAGGTTTTACAGACATTATAGTTAGGAATTAGCATTTAAAAAACCTTGGAAATTCACTGAAGAAACCATAGATTTCAGGGACGTTATAGTTAGTTGGACATTTCACTCATATAAAACCAGAGAAATTCACCACTTATAGTTAGTTGAGCTAACTATAACTCGTGCACCCGCAATGCACTGCTGATGACGTCACATACTGCATCACTCATGACATGGTCAGTAACATCACTGATGACATCACTGATGACATCTCAAATTACATCACTGATGACATCATCCACATGATAATCTGATGCACATACTGATGCCCTAATATAAACTATGACACATGCACTCTAAAATACAGACTACTATTTTTGAAACCATACACACAAGAATTCCAGATACTACATGTGTCTTACACATACAGTTACTCATCAATACAGTACTATAATATGTACTGATACACCTATACATACAGACATACTCTACCACTCATCCATAGAGTTAGTCACACATCTAGTCAGTCATGCAAAGAATAACCTACATACTCATTTACTCATGTATACAGTTATATACACCAACTGAGTTATTTATACACACACCACATCACTTATTTATGCAGATACTAAGACCTACTTATTGTCTTATACAATCACTGATGCAAGCAGACAGTGATTTATACACCCACTCTTCAAATAGCTTACTCTCATGTATACTCATTTATATGCTCCAACACTGGTATATTATTGCCTTAAAACATATGTAGTTACTCACACATATACCACTGAGACATTCCTTCACTCACCAACACACCCATACACACACTAAGTCATCCATACAGCCCTTTACAGATGCACTTTTGAATCCATACAACTAGTGAATCAACCACAGAGAGATCTATGCACAGAGTCACACACCCCCCACCGACCCACACAGACACTCAGGCACCTATACAGATACTCAGACAACAAATCAATAACCCATATAGACACCTATGTAGCTACTCACCAACCCATGCAGCCGCTTACACACCAACTGAGAGACTAATACAGACTTTCACACAGTTTAGTCACTAACCCATGGATTGAGTAAGACACGTTTAATCACTCACTTATACAGTCAGTCATGCGCCTACAAATAATCCCTTCAGGCACTTGTAAATCCACTCATTCATCAAAAAACCTTGGCATAGAAATATATATGAAAATTATTTAAAATTTACAGAAACACACATTCACTGGATGATGTCATCAGTGATGTCATTTGAGATGTCATCAGTGATGTCACTGACCATGTCATGAGTGATGTAATATGTGACTTCATCAGGAGTGCATTGCAGTCGCACGAGTTATAGTTAGCTCAACTAACAATAACTGGCCAATTTCTCTGGTTTTATATGAGTCAACTGTCCAACTAACTATAATGTCCCTGAAACCTATGGGTTTTTTTCGGTGCATATATATATATATATTTCAAACTCTGGTCCTCTGTGCGACAACCACTTCAATCCAGGGCATGATTGTAAATCTAGCGGCCAACCACGAACCAGGCAGGCATACACATAAGTGTATGGAAAATACAGATTATAATGAAGTTCATTGTAATATGTGTATGTAGTTAAGAATGAACAAACGACATTCATTCGGAGACAAAGATACAATTTAACCAAAATTAATTTTGAATTGTTGATTGTTCAATGCAATGACATGCGATAAACATTTACTGGTTTGGATGATAAAATATCCTTTAAAAAAATATATCTGTTATAAGATGGCCGCCATATTTTAGTCCATTGTTTATTTTCATTTACTTTTGTATTCACGGCACATGACACTTTCTATGTCAATGAACTCCGATACACTTTTTTATTTAAACACTTTTGAGTAAAGTTTGTGTTGACAATGACGAAGGCGGTAACGCTGAAACGCGTTTGTCAACTCGTTGCAGAAGCGAGAAATAAATTTTGAAATTTGCCTTAACCCCCTTGGATGGCTTTTTGTGTGCACTCGATTGAAGTGGTTGTCGCACAGAGGACCAGAGTTTGGAATAGAATTGCGCGTCTCACCGCGCGCCGAGGAAGCACCCATAACAAAGTGGTGCAACGGCTGGTGAACAACGTGTTGGGAATATATATATATATATATATATATATATATATATATATATATATATATATATATAGCAGCTCCCCTGACAAAGTCAGAAAATCCAGCACTCCCAGTGAGTTTAAACCATTTGGTTTATTTTGCACAATAAAGAAAAACACGTGTCGGCTCTTGCCTTCGTCAGTTTCAAACTGGCGTCCGTGAGGTAAACATAAATAGTGGCGAAATTAAGAAAACATAAAGGTAGGACTACATGTCCAAAATCATAGGCGCCATCTTAAAGCAGTAAAACACAAATCGAATCGTACTGTGGAACGTTGTCTTAATAATTAGATTGTTATATCGATTAAATCATTATCGAGTTCATTTAGCCCTGTATGGGCATTCATAATATTTCAAATTATTGATTCATTGGACAATGATCATGACAATTGCGTCCACACTTGTAAATAATTTCATCGATTGGTGGAAGAACAGATTATCTTTTGTCCCTTGTATTACGAACTCTAGACACCTCTAATAGGTAATTCTTTTAGAGTTTAACAGTTAGTCAATGATCATTTCTGTTCGTGTATTTACAAATTTTAGGACAACACTCTTCCAACTTCGACCCTATACATATATTTACATTAAGACACAGACATGGTGAACACAGGTTTTTACGCAGCTAGATAATTCAGTCTATTAATACCCTTGCTCTCAGTTACTACAGATGTGACAGCAGTTCCTCCCCCGAATTCATACCCCCTGGGGACTTCGTTTGGAGCTCTATAATGTATCTAGACTCCAAACGTCTCAATTGACATTTATAGTTTCCTCCTCTCAGGTCCTGTATGATGCAGTCTAAACTGAAGAAACTCAAAAGGTTTCTGTCACTTCCATGATGTGTTGCGAAGTGACGGGCCATCGGATACCTGTCATCTTTATTCACGATGGCACGTTGGTGTTCTAATATCCTCAGCTTGACTGCCTTAGTGGTACTCCCTACATAACGGTGTCTGCAGGGACATTGTAAGCAGTAGACGACAAAGGGTGTTGAACATGTAATGAATTTAGAGATTCTAATCTTCTCTGTTTTGTGGGGAACATTGTATGACAACACTCTCTTGCTTGAACTGCAGGCTTTGCATTTCCCACACGGGAAGGATCCATGCATGGACTGCAGCTCTTTCTTAGATTTCATTTTAGGCAAGTGGCTTCGTACTAACCTGTCTTTCAAGGACTTGGTTTTCCTAAAGGTTATCATCGGATGATCTGATAATTCTTGGCCAATGACTGTGTCTGATTTAAGGATGTTCCAGTTCCTAAGCATAATAGCTCTGATCTTATTCGCTGCCACCGAATAGTTGGTAATTAATCGAATTATGCCCTTTCCACTTTTACCGTTCTTACTCTGTTTCTCTTTCAGAAGAGATTCCCTTTCAATTTGTGCTACTCTCCCTTTTGCTTTTGCAAGGATCTTCTTCGAGTAGCCACGTGATTCAAAGCGACTAATGCTGCCCTCAGCTGCAATTGTATAGTCTCTCTCAAGGGAGCTGTTACGTTTGATCCTTAACAGCTCACCATAGGGAATACTACTGATAAGGGATCTTGGATGGTTGCTGCGTCCATGGAGGACAGAATTCCCTGCTGTCTCTTTCCTGTAGAGAGCTGTTTGGATCATGCCTGACTCTACGAAGACTTTCAGATCAAGAAAACTGACCTCTTCTTTACTTATTTCATAGGTAAATCTAAGATTAAAGTCATTTGTGTTGAGGGACCTAATATATTCCTCAGCCGAGGATTTCGGTCCCTTCCAAATGAGGAAGAGGTCATCTATATACCTCCTCCAGCAAATCAAATGGTCCACCCACACTGCCTTCTCATCGGCCCAGGCTACCTGCTTCTCCCACCAGCCCACGAATAGGTTCACGTAGCTGGGGGCGAAGCAGGTACCCATCGCCGTCCCTCTTGTCTGTCTGTACCTCTGTTCCTGGAAGACAAAGATGTTGTTATTCAAACAAAATGATATAAACTCTAAAATCATCTTGCTATGTTCCAAATATCTTGCAGGGCGTAAGTTCAAAAATGTTTTCACTGCTCTTATTCCGTCCATGTGTCCAATGCTGGTGTACAAGCTGGAGATGTCCATGGTTATCATAATCATGTCATCCTCCCATTCAATGTCTTGTATCTGCCGTAGGAAATCTTTAGTGTCCCTGGTATAGGAACTTAATTGCATGACCCATGGTGCTAGGAAAAGATTGATAAATTTGGACATCTTCTCAGTTAATCCTCCAATAGAGGAAACAATGGGTCTCCCAGGTGGTCTAATGGGATCTTTGTGTACTTTAGGCAGGTGGTAGAAACAGGGGAGTCTAGGTTGTTGATTTTGCAGATAGAGATGTTCTTCCTTGGCTAGAATCCCCCTGTTGTGCCAGTAATCAATTAATAAATGATATTCACGGATGCTGGTGAGGTATTCTTTTTCTGTAGTCGGTGAATAATTAGTACGATCTTGGAGCTGGTTGAGAGCTTCTTTGCAGTAATTTGTACGATCTTGAATGACAATGTTGCCGCCCTTATCTGAGGGCTTAATGACAATGGAGTCGTCCTTTTCTAAACTGGAAATTGCTGCCCTTTCATCAGATGTCAGATTCCATCTTATATTGTTCTTATTTTTAGACTCCTCTTTGGACAATTTCTGCAATTCTCTATTCACTGTCTCTGAGAAGATGTCTATGGCATCCACTGGCGTCTGCGGTAGGAAACGTGATGGTGGCTTCAAATTACTGTTTTCCCCCGTCTGGACAATGCCGATACTAATGCCTCTCTCTGTTATTGTCGTTCGGGGTAATGGAAGGGGATCGTTTTCCTCCAATAGTTCTTCCAGAACTGCCATATTTTCTAAATCCCTGATATTAATATCGAAGGGATTATCTGGGTCAGTTTGTCCTTCCAAGTTTGTATTTCGCTCACTTTCTCTGAGACCTTTTGTTTGAAAAACTTCCACAATTTTATCTTACGGGTAAAGAGGAATAAATCAATACGCGTCTGCGTATACTCATAACGGTTGGTAGGGCAGAATGTCAATCCTAACTTCAATACCCTCTCTTCATTCTGCGTGAGGATTCTTGGCGACAGATTGATAATATTTAAATTCTCTGTCACTTCTTCTTGGTCCTGGGTTGCCGATTCCTCAACTGTCGAGTCGTATTTTCTGTGTTTACTCCCTCCTCTCCTCGTGATGCGCCTCTGTTTGTGGTTTGTTGTTTCTCTGGGGGACGCTTCTTTCCATCCCTCAACCAGTTCTGACGGATGAGGTCGAACTCCTCGTGAAAAGAAGGCTGGCATCTTGCCTTCTCTTTTGGTCGTGTATCCGTCAAGTTCTCCTCTTCTGAGTGTTCTGCGCTTGTTGCTTCCGATTATATATATATATCGGTTGTTAATGTTGGGTTAAATGTATTCATAATTTATATGTATAATAACCTACTGGCAGTCGCCAGTAGGTAATTAAGGTTAGGAGTTGGACCTAGTTTCCATATGAAGAGCATTTTTTGTTTTACCAATAACTTTGGCACTGCTTGACGAATCTTCACAAATTCTTTAGAACATATACTTTAGTTGGTTCAACTGCTATGTTTAAAGTTTCAGGGTGTTGTGTCAAGCTGGGGCAGGAAAAAAAGGGGGGCCTCATGCATTTTCCCACAGGGATTTTGAACATGACATTACAGGAATCTTCTGGGTTGTCCAAATCTCAGGGCATGTGATATATAGAGGAGGGGGTGTATTGGGTTTATAAAGCCCCGGGGACCACCTCCATAGGGTACTACTTATAAATTATGTGGGCGCACGCCCCCTCCCAGGGACTAATTATGAAATTAGTACGGGAGGCCTGTATAGCCTCCCCCGCAGCCTTGGGGACAGCCCCCTCCCTGGGGCTCATCTAGAAGAAATTGGAGGGGCCTTGTGGACTCCCCAACCCCCAGGGACCACCACCTCCCCAGGGTTCTTTATTTTGTAATGGTGCCCTTCCCTGGGCAGGCCCTACACAGAAGAAAGAAGGTCGACGCGCAGACCCCATTCCGTAGCCAAAGATGGGCCTGGGGACCGCCACCACTCCTCCATGGCCAGCTCCTGCTATGTCTTGGGGTGCCCAACCCTGGGACATAGCGGTTTGCTATGGCTTGGTGGGAGCTTTACCACTCCTGCCAAGCTATAGCAAATGCTCCACTTCCAGCAAGCAAGAACATAAAATATGCTCTTGCTTACTGGAAGTGGTACAGAATTGCTTTCACACAGAGGGAGGTGCACGTTTAGCATCTCCCTTACTGTGAAAGCAAAGCTGTCTCAAACAGGGCCTGCAGGGGCCTTGAGGCCCCCCATGTCGCCAACAGAGTGCGTGCCCTGGGTGTGACCACGGCACGCACAGTAGAGGCTGGCCCCTGGGGATGGTGTCCCCAGGGCTGAAATCAACACCTGGAAGGGGGCCACATAGCCCCTTTCCCTGAAAATAAATTCTTTTTTTTTAAACCGGCCCTGCGAGTTGACCGGGGCCCGCCCCCTTTGACCACCACTCTGCAAATGTGCCTCCTGGTGCACTACTACTTGAGGGATTAAGTTCCCTTAGGACCAGAGCATCCTTGCTGGCTAAGAAGCCCTCCTATTACCTCCAGTAAGTACCACACAGCCTGATTGCTGAGAGGACTTTGGAGGCAACGCCCCCTTTCTCCACCACTCTGCAAATGCGCCTGCTGGTGCAATACTGGTTGGGGGATGATGTCCCCTTGGCTCCAGATGGTAATTGTGGGCCAACAAGCCCTCCTTTTGCCTCCAGTAAGTCCCACACTGTGGGATTGCTGAAACGTTGTCGGAGGCCTCACCCTCTTTCTCCCCCACTGTGCAAACACACGTTCTGGCACACTGATAGTTTGAGGATGAAGTCCCCTTGGCTGCTGAGGGTCCTTGGGGGCCAACTACCAGTTATGTTACCTCCAGTAAGTCCCACACAGCGGGATTGCTGAGAGGTTGTCAGAGCCCACGCCTGCTTTCTCCTCCACTGTGCAAACATGCCTTCTGGCACACTGCTAGTTGGGGGATGAAGTCCCCTTGGCTCCAGATGGTCCATGGGGTCCAACTTCCCCTCTTGTTACCCCCAGTAAGTTCCACAGAGCTTGATTGGTGTAAGGACTTCAGAGGTCATGTCCACTTTCTCCACCACTCTGCAAGCACGCCTCCTGGTGCAATACTGGTTAGGGGGTGAAGTCCTTTGGATGTTGAGAGACCTTGGGTGTCAAGAAGTCCTGCTGTTACCTCCAGTAAGTAGTAGCGGCCCGTGGATGGAGTTCAGTGGGGCGGTGAGGCGAGGCGGGGGAGGGGCAGGGTGGGGGGTAGTAAACACCAGAATATGGATGAACGGAGGTAAGTAAACAATTAAATACATAAAACTAATTTTGTTGCGCGCGCTGCTTTGCATTTTGTGATGCAGGGCGCACAACAAAATTAGTTTTATTTATTTAATTGTTTACTCACCTTCGTTCATCCTTATTTCGATGTTTACTACCCAACACCCTGCCCCTCCCCCGCCTCACCGCCCCACAGAACTTCCTCCACGGGCTGCTACTGCCAGTATGTCCAGTATACCAGGATTACTGAGAGCTGGTTGGAGGCCCGCCCAGTTTCTCCACCAATCTGAAAACGTGAATACCAGTTAAAAAAACATAGAAATTCACTTAAAAAACTAAAGGTTACATGGACTTCATAGTTAGGAAATAGATTTTGAAAAACCTTAGAAATTCACTGAAAAAAACAACAACAGTTACAGGGACGTTATAGTTATAGTATAAAGACCTGGAAGACCCTACCTCTCCACCTCAGGCAATCTCTGTCACTGCCTCAATTCAGTAAGGACCTCAAGACCTGTCTCTTCGACTGAACCACAGCGTCTTCGACAGATCAGAAGTCCTACCCCCAGCGCCTTGAGACTGACCCTGGGCAGACAACTGCGCTACGCTCGTGTTGTTTGCGAAGTTTGCGCTACTTCGCTCTACACGAATTTCACGTAGCACAGTGCATGCGTAGCAGTAATTTTTTGCTTGCTCGCGGTCCTCAACTTCAAGTTGGCGACCGCGAGCGAGAAAAATGACACCCCGGCGAGACTTTTTCCTCGTTCGCGATCAGCAACATCAAGTTGGCGATCGTGAGCATGGAGAATAAACCTCCCGGCCAGATTCTCAACACGGGGAGGTCAGGTTTCTCATTGCGAGTGGTCACGTGTGCTTGCGACCGCTCGCGATGAGAAACTACCAGTCCACGTTGAGAAAACTGCTGATTGAGTAAAAATCTACTTGAGCGGCAGAAAACGACAACTCACACTGTGCAAGATGCCGTTTTCAATGATTGCACAGTGCGGACAAGCATCGGGCACTGTGCAATCATCGCAAACAGCGCCCTATGCAGTTCGCGTAGCGCTACACGTAGCTCGCGTAGTGTGAAGTGCACTTTGCGTAGCTACGCGTAGCGCTACTTCGCAAACTATGCCCAGAGTTACTTGACATCCTTAAGGTACAGGTGAGTAGTCGCGCTTTACAAGCCACCTTATTGATTGATTGATTGATTGATTGATTATGTTTTAACTGATATTTTAACCTAAATATAAAGTACCTTTAACCTTTTGATTTTTTCAGATAACTTCTATCCTTTTTTTTATTTAAATCAAGATGGTATTACAATTCCTAAGTATTACATCACTTTAACCTTTATGTTTTTCCTGTGAATTTCTATGTGTTTTTAATGTAAAGTAAGATGTCCATGCACTCAATATCTCGCTGGTGCCCAACCACCCAATGAGCAAAGACATCAGCTGGGCGTCCTACCCCCGGAGCGAGAAGCGTATTTTTGGCACAGGGTCTGGCATGTAGTCAACCCCACTTTGGTGCCAAAACCCACTATACAAGTACTTGAGCCATACGTGGCCTGGAGTTGGGCCTAGGTCCTGGCCTGCGGTGAGGTCCAGGTGCACATGGCTGAGTAGGTGATTTAACAATATAAAGGGTGTCATTTTAAGTAAGGCAGGCCTACTGACTTTGTCTATGGGTCAAAAAACCAAAGTATAAAAATGCCTATTGGCTCTTTCAAGCGATTAGCACATCAACGTATATAAAGAAGACCAATAGTCTTTGTCAAAAAGTCACCAATAACTATAATCAAATGTATAATTTATAAATTTACACATTGCAATGTTTAATAAAAATGATTGTCATAAAATATTTTAATAACATCTTATTTAAAAAAAAAACAGCAATATGCCTTTGAGTCTTTTGTTTAACATTTTTCATGTCACAAAATGCAACCCTACAGCCTAACACAAGGCATCCTTGCACTCCAGCTGAAGATCATGCAACTCCATAGCTTCAAAAAATGTTGTATTCTCTCCTGGGGTCCTGTATTCAGTGACCCAGGAGAGTTTTTTATGTTGCTGGGGTGCTGCTGCACTCCCTGTAGCCCCCACAACATTAACAAAATGGTTGGTGGTACCACTGCCCCTTTGAGGTGCACTGCCAGTGATGAATATAATGACCTAGGGCATTATGGCATTAAGGGCCATATGTATCATGCAAATTCGCAATCGCAAAGGCCGAAATTCGCAGAATTTCGACCTTTGCGAATGCGAATTTGCTAAATAGAATGTATGAAGCAAATCTGGTGCAAAATAAGGAATCGCAAATTTTGCGATTCCTTATTTTGCAATTGCGTTTAAGGAATCGCAAGTTTTGCGATTCCTTAAATGCAATGTATGTAGCAAAAGAAAATAGGAAAATGACCTTAAGGAATCGCAAATTACCACCAACTTCTAGTTGGTGGTAAGTTGCGAATTCCTTGAAAAATGCAAATTTTTGCATTTTTCAAAGTGCCATGTGACGCACATACATGCCCTTAGGGCATGTATGTGCGCCACATGTGCACCCATACATATTTCAGGGGTGCAACAGGGAGTCCTTTGGACACCCCTGCACCCTTGAAATTATTCTCAATTTGCGATTAGCAAATTGCGAATCGCAAATTGAGAATAACTTCCCATTCATTCCTATGGGCCTCCTGGTCCATAGAAATGAATGGGAAAGTATTCCTTAATTGCGATTCGCAATTTGCTAATCGCAATTAAGGAATTCTAAGGAATCGCAAAAAAAATGCTATTTTGTACATACATACCCATTTGCGATTCTCAAATAGCGATTTCTTAAAAATCGTTATCATTTGCGATTCTCAAATAGCGATTTCTTAAAAATCGCTATTCGAGTATCGCAAATGGGTATCTTGATACATATGGCCCTAAGTGAACAGTGGTTCTGCCACCAATTAGCTTGAGAAAGAGTAAAATGTATTTATACAATTTGTCCCTCTACCAAGATGAGACTTTCTTTTTATGAAAAATATCACTGTAGGAGAGTAGGGTCTGCTATCCTATGGTCACCCCAATTTTTGCTTTTTGCTTCACTGGTTTTCGACTTAATGTGGCTGTGGGCCTGCTATTCAGACCCACAGCCTGCTGTTCTCTCTCTAAATTCACAGACATGTACTATATGTACATAACCAATTTGGTACTGGACACCTTGTCAGCCCCTATACAGTGCACTATAGGTGCCATGGGCATAGGTGCATCCAAGGCCTACCAGGGGCTGCAGCATATCTTTTGCCACCCCTGGCTGGTACTTAAATCGACACAACTGGCTGTTCACACAGCTGGGGCAAGGTGGTGTAATCACCCCTTGCTTAGATATAGTATACCTATGTCTAAACCTATATCTGGACACATATATACCTATCAATCAATCAATCAGGAGTTTGTTAAAGCGCGACTACTCACCCGTAAGGGTCTCAAGACCTATAAGTCACTCCTATGGCAGGCCTTAACAATCCTGGAGGCAGAGTGCTTGGTTTTATGTGAGATGGTGCTCTAGCATGAGCTGCGCCTGTCTGCAGCTTTCGGAACCATTTCCTTATAGCTGTTCTAGTGATACTGCCATACCATATACTCTTAAGTGCATTATAATCCTCGCGGTTAATGCTAACTTTGGTTTGGCTTTATCAAAACATGTCGTGTTTGGTGTCATACATTTTGGAATACTACCCCCTCACCAATTCTGGTGACGGGGGTACCATTCCACCCTTCTAGAGGGAGAAGACATGTTACTTTACTGAAAACGCGGTTAATCCTAACCAGAGCCCCAGCATCACAAAATGGATGCTGCTGCCACAGACACATGTCTGACCTCCTGCTGCTGACCGAAACTTGGCAGAGGACGCCTGGACAAAGAGTTTCCTGTCACAGGGAGGTGTCACACCACCCCAGACAGGAGATAGTGGATTGTAGCAGGGAGGGTTGAATGAAACTAGACACTGCCTGGGGCGCACAAGGTGTCCCTGGGCAGATTCCAGTCAAACCGGTTCTGTGGCCATCCTGCCCCAGTCCTGGCACGAAACTGGACAAAGGGAAAGGGGTGTAACCACCCCCTTCCTGGGTCCCACCCATAGGAGGGACCTAGCAGGTAATCCAGCCCCCAGATTTGGAATATAGGTGGGAGCAGAGCCAATGCACATCAGATTATCCTGAATGAAACTTATGAAATGAAACTCTGGACCCTTCGACATCCCACTCGACGTGGAAGACTGAAGAATCTCCCTTGTGGTCAAGGAGTGACCACCCTGTGCAAACAGGCACCATCCAGCACCTCGACATTTGCTTTGTTGCAGTTCCCGCCGGAACTCGAGCGACAGAGATCAACAAGAGCCAGCTTTCCTACCTTTCAACAGCCCAATCCACAGTCTATGCAGAGCTGAGACCCGTGGAGGTGACCTGAAGCGTGGGAGCGGCCATCTTGGAGGAACAATGAAGCGCTGACCGTGCAGCACCCGAGGCTCCCTCGAAGCTGTGCATTAGAGTCTGAGAAGCTCCAGCCCCGAGCAGCTTGTGCACCGAAGCTCACCCCTCCACACTTGACGAGTGCTGCGTGGGGCCCTTTTGCATTTTCCTGCTCGACACGTTGGTCCAGTCGCTTGCCCCTTGGCTTGTGGCCCCAGAACCAACGAACCTACAAATTTACACAGCTGATCTGGTTGCTCCAGATTGGCACTCGCTCCCCTGAAAAGGAGCACCCGCTCAGACCTTGCTGATCCGAGTGTTAAGCCTTCTTTGAATCCTGCGTGGGTTGCCTTTGCCAAGGCTTGTTGACTCTGATCCGGAAGCCGACACCGCCGACAGCGAGAGCCTTTGTGGGACAGCTCGTGATCCACTCAAGGATATCCTCGGTGCCCTAGAGTCTACGTGGCAGCAGAGACAAGGCACTTGACATCGACCTGATTGCGCCCGACATTGCCTGGTTCCTTCCTGGTTCCTTCCTGGTCACTGGCTAGTGACCCAGACTCTGTCCCCTCTGCTTTCAGGTGCCCTTCAACTTCGATCCACCCTTGGATCGCACCGGACACTTCTCTTCTGGACGCCTGCAGCATCTTCATCCTCAGGCACCATCGAACTGCGTGACGAAACCCGACACAGGTTGGCACCTCTGCACCCGCGTCCTGTGGGTGAGGTAACTTACTAGCGCCGATGTTCCCACACTGGTACACACCTCTAGTGCCTAAGTCTAAAGTTTGGTAGTCCTAGTCCAGTCGGAAAACTCCTTTTGCAATAACTTTGTAACTTTTACGCACCATTGACTTTGCATTGGTGCAAGCCGTACTTCCCGCACTGCACCCGAATCCCGCGGGCTACTCCCGTCCTAACTGCTGTTATTCCAGTGTAGTCCAAGCGATTCCCAAGGCCCTAGGACTTACCCCAGATCGATTAGTGATTGTTATACCACTTGTTTGATATATGGTTTGAGTGGCCACCGGCCTCATCCAAAACGTGCAACTTGTCTATGTTAAACTGTGCTTTTATTTAAACGCTTGTGCTTCATTGCTCATAAAGAGTAGTGGGGATTATTCTAAGAATAAATACATATATTTTGATAATATATAACTTGTGTCGTGTCCTTTCTTTTGGTATTACAGGATTGCCTATGGTAAAACAGCTGGCTTCACATGTCCTTTGGAGTTAAGCCTTTAAGGCTGCTTAGTCCATGCTACCCCTAGGATTGTAGTGTAGTTCCTATTATCCCAATAGGCTCTGCGCATTGGAATAATATCTTCAATAGTATAGACCTAGGGCAGAGGTTAACTAGGTCTTCTACCGACGATATTAGACTTAAAGTTTTGTGTTTGCCAGCTAGCTCAGAGTTCACTAGAAACTTTCTCGAATAGGCAAGGAGGATTTTAACCTCCCTGGATAGACAAGAAGGGATTTAGTTTCTGACAACCATAGAACATGACAACTTTGCTCTCCCCTAATCAAGAGTGTATCTCTAGAGTCGTGTGAAAACAATAGACAACTTATTTTACTCAGTCAGTACGTGCATTCTTAGTTTCACCAGTTTGTAGAGAAATAAGAGATGGGCGTGGTTCAATAAAAGATGTTATTTATTGATCAGTCTCTTTTCTCATACAAGAGAAATGAATCGCTATTATTGCGATACTTGTAGTTAAGTAAAGTGCATACAGTAGAGACAGAATTATAAAATAATACTGTAAAAGCATTGATATGGTTTCTGAGCCATATGATACTTTAAAATGGATAAAATAGATACATACATATATACATTTGACTAATCATACTCAACTGGTGCTTCTAACCACGCCTACCCCAGTGTACCTGACCTAAGCCTAATACGTGGGCGGGAGTAGATAAGTAGCAGTTTAAGTTAAGTTTGTTTTGCCAAGGGACTGACTCGAGAATTCTCTGCAAGGGGTTATTCAGTTCTGTACCTGAGATCTAGAATGATGGAGGGCTGGTATCTCTTATCCCAGGTCTTGATATTCCAGCTGCCTGCGAGGGCTGCTTGGAAGCGCCGGAGCTGGATTTCTCGGCAGGAGAAAGGCAGCGTCTCGTTCTCAGCGCGTCAGGAAGGCGGGGCAGCGTCTGTGGGCTTCGCTCTCTGCTGGGCTCCTCAGCACGTCTCGCTGCTCCAATCTCGTCACCACCGCATGTGTTTGCTTAAGGCAATGTCGGTAATATTTATACCTGAAAGGTGCCGAGATTGACGTAAGGATGGACATATATACGTCAATAAGGATGTCATATGAACGGGCTCGTTCGCACATTCTTTTGCTGAAGTTCTCGGTGAAATCTAAACAATGGCTATGGGAATTTCCCAGGTCGCTGTAGGTTTGATTTGTTTTGAGAACTCCGTATGCCTTATCAGGGGCTGGAGGAATATCGCTTGTCTAATTAGATGGCATGCGTTATGACCTAATCAGATAACGCGCTTCTGTGCCGTGGTGTGGCTTAATCAGATAACGGTTTTTGCACCGTTGGATGGCTGCTAGTTAATTATTAACCAAACCAGGATCAGGAATAGGGGAACCGATACAGTACCTATAGGAATACATCACACCCACTCCACGTAGACTATGTCCATATTTACAAATCTAGGCATAGTGAATATCAGTAGCGTTTGTGTATACCGTACCACCCCAAAATACATTTATATGCATTCCGAAAATTGGATTTTATAAAATATACGAAACACAATCACATGTACTGTCACGTATACTATAAGCACAAGCAGTCTAATAATGCTACTCATATGTTAAAAATTCAGCATAATCTAAATGCGAAAACCACACATGAAATGGCTCTTAATACAGAAAAAAAAAATGCGAGACCATTTCATCACAATCATAACAGTGCTAGCATAGCGAATGTCTTGTGACTTCCTAAAAATAGAAATTTAGTTCTCTAAGAATAACGTCTACTTTAAGCAGAAGATAAGTGTCCCAAAAATCGTAAATATTGTGGAATTGGGGAAAAAGTTCTTGCAGTCTGAAAAAAAAGTTATGAGAAAAAAATGTTCATATCGCTTTTCTTCAAAAAGTTGAAGGCCAAATTCAGCATGTAGGGAACTCCAAGTGCTAGTTTGCTCAAAGTTATTCCTGCTGCTCTGGTGAAAACACATATCATTTAGACTGTTGAAAAAACTGTCAACAGCTTCTTGCGTAAGTTCCACTAATTCGGAAAAGGTTGTTACCATGCATTCGTGAGCCTGAGCATGATTGCCTCCATTGATGTTTGGATCAGCATAGCTGACTGAAGGTCGTACCTGATTGATGCTGCTTTCATCTTGTACTTCACTACCCCTCAATCGTAGTGGTGAAGACTCCACGAATGCCGTCATCAGGATTGGTAGCCGCTGGGGACAGCACAATGCATGAGCCGTTACCGGACTCAACAAGGTATCTGCGTCCATTGGCACATCCGATTGTAGTGCCAGACAGGTGTCCGACACGCATTCTTCGCCGCATAGCAAGCACCTTAATACAGGCATAACACAACTTTGCCACATTGGTCTAAATGAAAGAAACCAAGTCATGTTCAGGTCTCTGAGCCGGGATAGTCCAAGGATTTTAGTTACCCGGTCCCGGTAGCCAATGGCTAGGATCATTTCTTCCCTTGTCGCAGGTGTTTTGTCTGTGACATGGTTTGCCATAGCGAAATAACAGGATCAAAAATAGAATACCCGCTACTAGTCCTAAAAGGAGAGGAAGTCCGCCAAAAATGGAATGGACAAAGTCTGGAAAAATACCCAGGATGGCTTTGAATGGAGTTAAAGCACCCGAAAACACTGCTTTAAATACACTGGAGATACCAGTGGTATCAGAAATATTTAAGATTTCGTTCAGTATTTCTGCGAAATGTATGGGGGAATTAGTTGATAATAATGAATGAATCTCTTCTGTTGTCCTTGCAACTTGGAGATCATACGTTTCTTTTGATGACGTGAGCCTGGTCGGCCTCTGTAGGAGCACAGTCTTCATTCTGCTTAAAGTATCTATTCGAATAGAAGCAATTTTCAAATCGGTCATAACCTTGCCTCCCTGTCTGCAGACTCGCTGTTCAATACATGTTCACAGCACATGACCTTCCTAGTCACAGTTATGAGATAAGGTTTTCCGGGCAGCAAACTACAACATCTGCGATCTACTATTAGAATGTAACTCCCGTTCGAGAGTCTCCTAAAGAATGGTTCTATTTGTGTTGCAGGTGTGCCTAGCTGATAACATGAAAGGTTATTTGAAGTCCCTTCACAGGCTCCGTGCAAACTAATACC